>NC_086174.1:82498089-83748089 GCF_023053635.1 Elgaria multicarinata webbii
ATGGCAAATTATTATCCCATCTCAGAGTTTGGGTATGCTCTGTATTTATCACTGACACAAAACGTGGAGGTAACCACTAGGATTAGATGGCTTTAAAAGGCAAACAGAAATTCATGGATAAGACTATCAATAGCTACTAGACACTGAAGGCCTATGTAACCTCCAGATTTAGAGGCAGTGTACTTCCAAATATCAGTGGCTGGGATCAATAAAATATTGACTTCATATTTTGCTTGTAGCTTCCCAAAGCATCTGAGTGACCACTCTGAGAAGCAGATTGCTGGACTAGATCAACCACTGGTCTATTCCAACAAGGTCTTCTCATGTCCTTATATACTGATTTAGCGCAGTGCAGGGGGAGAGAGGGAAAAAGATAACAGACACTCAAGAAATCCAATTTTTTATAATGAATAAATATTTCACAAGAATGAAGACGTTACACATTATTCTGTAAAATAGATGCAGGGCAGGTTTTGAGCACTAATATTCTTCTTCATTCTGTTCGAAACACATTGGGAAATACAAACCTGTCTTGCATCCACTAGTTTGTTTGTTTTGTCTTTTCAGTATTCTGCTCTCTTTCTGGTTCTGTTATTAAATGGGCCAATTAAAAAAATATACCTAAGACAAAAAGTTAGTACAAGGGCCACAATGTTTCTGAGTCAGAGAAGTACCGAAAAGAAACAAAGGGAACGTGCAGATTAACACTGACTCCCCTCAATCCATGGATTGCAGTATACAACATAGCCTGGAGCACACACAGTCCCACCCCCTTCTGGAGTGAACTACCTCCTGTCTTCTCTTAACACCATGGTTTGCAAACCTAGTTCAAACCTTGGTTTCAAATTCTGGCTTTAAAAAGTAAATATGGTTATTGTTAACTGTGGTTACTGTTAATACATATTAGTGAGCATGTTTAAACACTGGTTACATAGCCACCATGGTTAGGAATGTTTCACACGACACACGAAGTCATGGTGCACATGACATGCTAAGCCATAATGTTTTACTCAAAATGATTAACCACTGTGGCTTAGTGTGTCATCTGAACAGGTTGTTGTTGCTGTTAATTCAATTTAAGACTTGCCCCATAGCCAAAGCTTTCAAGGAACATACATAATAAAAACAAATATAATAAAACCACTGATCAAACAGATACCAAAAAGAATTTAAAAGTAGCAATAATAATTTTTCAAATAATCTTAAAAGGAGAAATAAACAACAAAGCAGTTAAAAAACTAAAATGTTGTTTTAAAGCAACATGGTCACCTCTTGCTTCCTGCTTGCTTTTTAAGTGGCCCTGTGAGGAGAAAAAGTCCCATAGGTTTTACATTAATCATTGGGAAAGGGGGGAGGGGTAAAGAAAAAGTGTGTGTGTGTTGAGCTGTGCAAAAGATAATCAAGATGGCAGTGGCCTTTGCAACTTGAAAAATGCCCTAATGTGAGTCACGCAATGTTGAGGCCTGGTATGATTTCACATTCCTTAGAGCACAAAAGAACATTCATTGCCTCTAATAATGTCTTAAAGGAAACCTTTCCAAGAAATGGTTGGAATTTGGGGGACAGTCTAAAAGGACAATGACAAACTCCAGGCATTTCTTCAACACTGAGATCTTTTTGTTAATTTTCTTTTAAAGAATTTGCATGCACAGATTGTCTAGTCTCTATTTTCTTATGCCCCATTTCAAGAACATGAGGCTGTTCAGGAGCAGACCAAAGGCCTATCTCGTCTTGCATTCTGATTCTCATAGTTGCCAACCAGATGGATATTGGAAGCTACAAGAATACTAGCCCTCTCCAGCTGTTGTTCCCTGCTGGAAGACATTCAGAAGCATGCTACTTCTGATCCTGGAGGCAGTATACAGCCATCATGACCCTTAGCCATTGACTGCCTTTTCCTCAAATGAATTTGTCTAATCCCCTTTTAAAGCCATTCAAGTTGGTGGCTGCCACTACATCTTCTAGTAGCAAATTCCATTTTCTTAGAGAGACCTTGTAGCATTTGAAATCTAACCATATTTATGAAGAAATACCCATTGCAGAACTGCAGTGGCAGAAGAGAATAGGATCAGAATCAGCACGCAAACACCACTTTTCCTGCAGCTCTCGAAATCCTTTCAGGACTCGAGAGAACCAAACAAAGAACAGGGGTTAAGAGATGAGATGGAGATAGAGCTGAAGTCAGTTTAACCTGTCAGAGCATTCCTGAGCTTTTAAGCTGGTGTATACTTGTTCAGGCCAGGAAGTGTGGCAAAGGGCTTTCCCCCTTTTTATTTTATTAATTCTCATTTTTATTTATAATATTTCTGTCAATGAATTGACTATACTACCATTTTTATCAGATTTTTCCCTTAATCATCACAATTATTTAGACATTCTGCATTAAGGTATCAATCCTATGCTACTATGTGAATACAATTAATCTGTCCAGTGGTCATACTTACTATAAATGTTAAAGTTTGATATCATTGAAATAAGGGTGCAATCCTATGCACGGCTGTGGTGCCAACTGGGGAATGCTGTGAGTTGTAGGTAGGGCCCTTTTCTGACTAAAACTTGCATAGAATTGTGCCCTAAACGTTCAAGTTTATAGTGGGAAAAGAGATTAAGTAAACTTATTGTTTCTCAATATGTTGCATACGTATGATTTTTGTGAACCGCCCAGAGAGCTTCGGCTATTGGGCGGTATAAAAATTTAATAAATAAATAAATAAATAAATAAAATAAGTGATTATATGCCCCGTCAAAATCACCTCAGAGACAGCCAATTATAAACTGTAGGTGATTTGACTTTTCTGGACTCCACAGCAATCCATAATAATTTCTAGCACATCCATTAATTCGTCCAGCACTTTAATTCTAAATGGAATTACAGTATGAAGTTTGATGTTAAAGCCCACTAGAATATGCACTGAACAATTATATATAATTGTAATGAATACATGGCCAGTTACTCTCATGGCACTGCATGTCTTATGCTTAATAAAAATCTGACATTCAGGTCTGCTGTAATAGAATGATGGTGACTGGCTGAGTAACCTCTGTCAAAATGTTTTTCTTTATGACTGATCTGAAGTTTGATCTTAATGATATTTCCACATAGTAATATCAACCTGTAACCTCTCGTCCACTGCTGAAACTAGAATAGCAGGCACAAAGCACCTCACACAGGTCTAACTGGTAGAGAAACATCACCTCAAAGTGAGACTCCCAAACATCCTCAATCTGTAGAGGAAGGGTCATAGCTCAGCGGCAGGGAACATGCTCAGCGTGCAAACGGTCCCAGGTTCAATTCTTGGCATCTCTAGGTAGAGCTAGGAAAAAATCCTCCCAAAAACCCTGGAGAACTGCTGCCAGTCAGTGCTGCCAGTACTGGGCTGGATGGACTAACTGTTGGGTTCAGCAAAAGCAGCTTCTTAGGATCTTACACCCCTTCTCCCTAAGCACTGCTATGGCCACATGGTGTCTTTTTTCCCCAAAAAAGGATGAAAACTGCGCAGAGCCAGGCAACATTCTTAAGGGAAGTTGTAGTTTAACAGTTCTCCACAGTATCCAAAGCTGGGGAATTGTTGCTGCTTAAACTATGGTTACTGAGAACAAGCCAGGATCAAGCCATGGTTTCAGTTTTAAACAAACCACAGTTTCTCACATGTGGACATTACAAGCCAATATAGTTAATTTGATAACTGAAGCTCCTTGTAGTCATAATGACAAAGAGATACGAGGGGGGAAGTCCACAAGCCTAAGCCCTTGTTGCAGCTTGATGGCAGGAACCCAACATGTCATCCGTCTTCTGACTGGTGCATAGTGGTGAAGTTGCCAGGGATGCTGTGGGAGTGGTGATATAGCTACGTCATTTCTCTTGCTTTTGGTGCAACTGATAGAAGTGCACAGAATCACAAATAGATTCAGCCTGTACAAAGGCCGGTATAGCAGATACCAATGTAGTGTGACCATAGGATTGGCCTGCCCAAATGCCATTTTAAGCATACTTGGCAGTGGGATTACCTTTGGAGTAAACATGTCAGTTTCAGGCTATTGGACATTACACTGAGTAATGAAGTAAAAAATTGCGGGAAGTTTTCAAAGTTAATTGCCCCCTAGACAGGAGTAGTGGATTTGGGGCTCAATCTACATCATCAGAGTTGCTTTTGAGCACTTTGTAAGAATACTGAAAAGGTTTACCTGATATCTCCAGAAGTGTAGCTGCATGGTCACCTCTCAACTTCACAAATCCAACTTGATTTCTAAAGTGATCAATTCCTTGAAACAATAAATCCAATGGCTTTCCTTGTAGTAGTTCTTCAATTAAGCCTTTACTCTCCAAGAAAGCACCAACTGCACTATCAGGAGGAAAACATATATATATCAGAACTGATGAAGAATCTCTACTTTAGATGATTTTTATTCATCTCCTTCCATGATACCAAATCTCATTCCTGAAGATCATGTTTCATATCTTCCGCTTATAATACAGAGTGAGAATGAATTAAAATATTATTCGCATATATGGCTGTATACAGTATTAGAAATTAAAGAAAAGCTACACATTATACATAAATGTGACTTTAGAGGTTGTCATTTTGAGTAGACAATCAAGAGGGAAGTTGGTTGCTTTTTCACACAAAATCACACTCACACACACAAACTGCTTTTTTCTAATGTGGTTCCAGGTCTATTTGTATGCAACACGTAATTTGCTTCCTAATCCTAACACACACACACACACACACACACTCAAACAAAATCACAAAATCTATGATAAAATCATATGGCATGATCCATGGCAAAGTTAAACATTTTAAATCCCTATTGATTTCATACTGAAATCAAAGGACTTACAACACAATCCTTTGGTGTGAGTCAGTGGCCCAAATTGCATGATTACAGAGGGGGAAATCAGCCACAGTGAGTTATTTGTCCACACACATGTGTGTGCTACAACAGCCAGTGTGTTCTGAGTGGCTTATTATCCATGGCAACAAGCCACTCCGGCCGGGATCACATGGCATGACAAGCTGCACAGCCAAGGGTAATTGTGGGAGTCTCCCTGACATGTGACCGGTCAGTGATTGTGTGAACTTGGTCAGTTTGATGTAACTCCAGTGCCCTCCATATGTGTTGGACTGCAGCTCACATGATTCCCAGCCAACATTGGCAATGCTGACTCAGAATGATGGGAGCTGCAGTCCAACACATCTACAGGGAACCAGGTTGGGGAAGCCTGGGATGGAAAATAGAGCTGGGGCTTCAAATCCTGGTCAACTATGAAGCTTGCTGGGTAACCTCAAACCAGGATACTATCTTCCCGCTTAACCTTACCCCACAAGATTGTTGTGAGAATAAAAAGGGGGAGGCATGTACGGCATACTGACCTTGAAGGGACAGCAGGATAAAAACTTAATAAATGAATAAAATGAATACATGATATTTATTTTCCAATAACCATGGTTACTGCAGCCTTAAACTTTGGCTGAATCATGCCAGGAATGCAGTTATTTCCTTCTTCCGTATAGTACATTGTTTTACTATTATTGAGACACTGACTTAATAGTCACTAGGTGGCAGTAACTACCTGGTGAGCAGCTATCCTCCACCACCCAGAAATAATCCACTTAATAAATATTTTCTCCTAGAAAGTTTATAATGCTAAATTCATTTTTACTCTTGTTAGTTCACAATTTATCTGCTCTACACTACAGCCCTGTAGTGAAAATTCAGAAAAAAAACTGATTAAAACAAACCTAAGTTGTGCAGAACCAAACCTGCTCAGTTTGACCTTGTGCCTTATGCACAGAAATGGCAGCCAGAGCACTGATTCCCTTTCATGGCTAGCACCGTGCCTTTAACTCTAGGCTGTGACCTGGGGTAGTAAAAGGGACCAGGACTCCAACAAACAAAAGGAAGGCATTTGGATAACCACTTTTCCCATTTTCAGGGAGCTTTGAAGAGTCTTTGCAAAATCTGCTGCAAAATCACTGTATATTGCAGAAGATTATGGGGCATAGGTGCACACTTACATCACATGGGCCCAACTGTCATCCCATGTGAACGGAGCATGTGCCTGTGCCTGTAATACACCCACTAACACACTGCAAGGGAAGATCAATAGTCATAAGCAAGCTGAGTTTCAAGAAAGCTTGCTTGTCACTACTGATCTTCTCAATGGAGAGCCCCAGATACGTTTCTGCAGAAACCCAGGGCTGAGGAAACCTCCTAGAACACAGTTTGAAACCTTCTGCTTTAAATTATGGATTTGTTTCATTGTGGGTCTAGCTGTCACAGGGGAAAGAGGAAAGACAGAGAACTCTCCGGATGGACAACTTGAAGGGCCTTTTCATACAAACAAGCCAGTGACTTTTTTCCATTCCACACGGTCTTTGGGTATGGGATCATGAGGAGAAACAGCAAGATCAACTGGCTTGCATAATGACACAAACAGAGGTTATGGGCTACAGTATCCACTATTGTGGCCATGCTTTTACCAACACCACAGTCACAGAAATTGGCTGTATCTCCGTGTAACTCTATTTGCAGTGAGGAAGGATTCTGCTTGGCGCACATGAGACCTAGCATGCAGTAGAACATACAGTGAGGAAAATAGCAGAAGAAAGCTTGCTCATAGCCCTCCCAACACAGAACAGAGGCAGTTGCCTAAATTATCCCTCCTTTGCACACTGGGTTTATGACTCCCCAAAAATGCAATTAAAAAGTAATAAAAAGTTAGTCCACGTAGACACTGATTTTCCCTGGTTTTGATGTGTCAGATAGAAAGGCAAGTATTTGCAGGTGAGAAATGTATCTTTCTTTTCACCTATCAAGATGGACACCCTCTTCCCTCCCTACACCCCACTTTCTCCCTTGCCGACTTGCATTCTCACCAGAGAAATGCTTTTATAGCTGCCCTGTAAACTAAACGATCCCCAGAGTTTTTCTGTATTAACTGTCTCTAGTCAATAGCAGATCCGTAAGTTGCAGCGCAGCAGGAGAAGCGAAGTATGAGTGACTCGCTCTTCTGCTCTTGCACTTTTGCTCTTATGTGCCAAGTGGGAAGTGCAATCCTTGCCCAGCTGAATCTCACATGACACCAGAAGCCTGTCATGCTGGTGATGCAGGCTGGGCAAGCATCAAACTTTTTCTATCATACCACCTTTTAAGTTGTGGGTTACAGGCTAGGGCAACTTTCTTCAACTTGGTGCCTTCCATCATACATTGTTTTTCTCCTGGAAATGTTACAAATTACTAAGATGTATGGGCTCTCTTTGGATATCTTGAGCTATTTAAATTTTGAAATAGTATCACATTATCTGAAATCTCTGATGTTAAAACTGAATTTTCGAGCTGAACGTGCTTCTGCTTCTGTGTCGAAAAGTACTCCTTGATATGCCAAATTACCCATTCAAACTCCCCAGCCTCACTATATAGCCAATACTATATATAGCCAAGAGGCAGCTGGACAACCATCTGTCAGGAATGCTTTAAGGTGGATTCCTGCATTGAGCAGGGGGTTGGACTCAATGGCCTCATAGGCCCCTTCCAACTCTACTATTCTATGATTCTATTACAAATTTTAAATGGAGAAAAGCCTTTACAGTCTTACAATTTCAGTCCATGAGCTCTGCTATAGCTGAAAGACATTATCGCCAGATTCCTTATGAATAATATTTGTTCATAGGGGGCAATATGCCTGAAGACCTGACTACCTATCTGTTTGCCCAATTTACAAGGACTTAAGAACAGCCTTGTTTAGAGATCTGTTGGGTATTTGATTATTATTTTACTGGGGGACAAGTCCCCTTATGTTTCTGAAAAGGTGCCCTGCTTTGCTTTTAGAGTAGCGATTTTAAGGATAAATGTTTTTGATGGAAAATTTAAGTGTTAGATGGGCAATCCTCCATTTCTTAGTATGCTAGATTTAATTAATTATTTAACTGGCTAGTGTATTTTTACTTTTTTTTATGTGTTCTGTTTTGTAATTGCTTCAGCCCCACTAGATGGGGATTGTTGGAGTTGTAGCACAACATATCTAGTGGGCACCAGGTTGGGGAAAGTTTCCTTAGGGGGTCTCCACAAAGTAAAGTTCTCTGTGAAATATGGGAGAACAAATAATGGGACAAGATGGACAGTTCCCTTCAAATGTTCACATGAAGAAGGAGCAAAACTGCTAGTAGATGATGATGATGATGATGATGATGATGATGATGATGAGTAATAATGTGTTGATTTAAGATTCATTTTCAGTTTGGCATTATGCTACTGAAAACATAATCATTTCTGAGATTCCTATTCTGTGTGAACCAAGAACGTAATTTTAATAATTTGAAACATAACATGTACTCTCAAAATGTTCAATTTCCTTTTAGTCAAGCTTTCTGCCCTGAGAATCATTTTGTTATGGGCAGAGTCAAATCCAGGTCAATGTACTCAAGCAAGTGTTTCTACTGACTTCAATGTTAAGCTTAACAAATAAAGAGGCTGTGACCCAAAATTCCTATTATGATTAAAGCAGCAGTGCGTAAATACAATGATTAGAGGAGCTACTGCTGAGGATTATTCAACAACCCCAGGCCGCAGGGATGCACTGGGATATGTGCTTGCTACAGCTGGAATCCTCTCAAGTAACGACACCCTCGCAGAAGTTGGAGCATCAATTGGCAGGATATGTAAAGTATTTGTTCCATGTGAATCAGTTATGAAACAATGTAGCTAGATAATGAGGAATCAGAGGGCTGCATGGTAATGGTAATGGAAAGAAGGCATTGAGATACAGGGGAAGGTGCTATGGTTGTGTGGGTAACAACTGTTTGAAAATGTAGGAAAGAGATCCCAAGTGTTAAAGGTAAGCTGCTAAGAAGTCCAGGACCTGGGTTTCTCTGAAATGCCGTCAATTTCACACATTGGATTCATTTTGATAGGTATGTCAAGAAAGGCAGCGTGGTGTAGTGGTCAGGAGATCTGGGTTCTGTGAGCTTCATTTCACCATGAAACATACTAGGTGACTTTGGGCCAGTCACTGACTCTCAGCCTAACCTACCTCCCAGGGTTGTTGTGAGGATAAAATAGAGAAGAAGAGAACCACGTAAGCCTCCCTGGGTTCCTTGCAAGAGGGACGAAGGTGGGATACAAATGTAAATCATCATCATGGGAAGCTGCCTAATACTGAGTCAGACCATTGGCCCATCTAGCCCAGCATTGTCAACATTGGCTGGCGGCGGCTCTCCAGAGTTTCAGGCAGGAAATTTTCCAGCCCTACCTGGAGCTGCTGGAGATCCGTGTACCACTGAGCTGCAGTTCTTTCTGTGAGCCCTCAAAGTGAGTCCATGCTGCAGAGAAAGAGGTTCGGATAGATTAGGAACTGGGTAACCTTTCCGTGCGAGGATAGAGAGCAAACCAGAAGGATGTCCATATTGTTGTCCAAGGTGACCTAAAAGAGTGTGGGGAAGCACACAGTTCACACCTGGGCTTGTTTTAGGAATAGTAGAGCAGATGCAAAGAAACCTCTGTGCCAATTGCAGGTGACACACTGTAGTTATCACCACCACTCCCGGACCCAGCAGCTAATATGCTGCAGCACTAATGCATAAATCAGGGACCAACGTTGTATTTTCAGGAAGATTAACTTGATTATGTATTTGAAGACCAATTCTAATATTTTTGGATCCTACAATAGGGTGGAAGTAAAGAGTAAAAGCGAACAAACCAAGAAGTCTTCAGGTGCTTTCTAGCTTCTGAACTGCACAATGGAAGCCAGTTGTATCGTAAGACATTCTACATATCCACCAGGGCTAAAAGTTTACTAGTTTTAATTAATGAAAGCTGAAACTTCATATTTTATCAGCAGAATATTTCTCAAGTGGTATTTGGACATTTCACTTATGTTGTCAGATACCCAGGACTTCAAACCCATAGAAACCACTGGCATTCTGGTGGCATCCAGAAATCATGAATGCAGAAACATAAACTGCATTACAGGTATGGGGAACTAGGCCGTAGTGAGAGGGAGCAAGAAGCCCAGGAATATGGCAAAGCAGGCCTTTCGTGCATGTTTTTCGGGAGGTTATGTAACAAAATACAGCATTTAATTACTAGAGACTGCACTCATCAAAAAGGAGAAAACCCATTCCCTCTTTTCATTCTTAATTCAAAGCTGTGCAGAATGCTAATTCTGCTGCCCTCCTCAAAACCCTTACTCTGGAATGGTCTGACTGAACTCAACAGCCTCTAAGGCAAGGATCATGGCCAGATTTACTGGAAAGTGAAACAAATGGAAGGGTTTTAGCTTTTAGTCTACGTATGTTGAAAGGCCTGGCTATGGCCTCATTATATCCTCCCTTGTCCATTTCTCTTCCATGATTTACTTTTACTAAATTACCAGCCATCAGCAGCTTTATAGCCACAGTGTACTTTGCGGAAAGCAAATTTGTCAAAAACAATTTAACTCTCACCATTTCTTCTCAAATCCTGTGGAGCCCTGAGCCAAGTGCAGAGGTGTATGAAAGGGCCATGAGCCGTTCATTCATTTTTCATGCACGCTCACTTCAAAATAAGTTCCACTCTCCATCAAAGTTAGCGAAAATGTATAGTGGTTGTTTGGGGGATTGTTGGAAATGTGAAGAACAAGAAGAAACCTTTTATCATATGTGGTGGTCTTGTAAAAGAGCAAAAGCATACTGGGTTAAAATACATGTATTAATGCAAAAAAGATTAAAGATAAACATAGAAATGAAACCAGAATTGTTTTTGCTTGGACTCGGGGATGATCAATTTAAAGAAAAAAGATTGTTATTTCCACATATGGTGACAGCGGCAAGACTATTTTTTGCGCAATATTGGAAAAAAACACAAGTACCAACAATGGAAGAACGGCTCCTCAAGGTGATGGAATTGGCGGAGATGGCGAAATTAACGGCGCTAGTACATGAAAGAACAATAGCCTCATATGTATTGGACTGGAAACCTTTTATTGAGTATATACAGGAACAGCAAAAGGATGATTTATTTGTTTGTGGGTTTTATATATAAGCTGTACCTTTGCCTTTGATATATATACATTAGCTTGTTGTTTTGAAATTCGTACCTGGCAATATAGAAACAACAGATGTTTGCCGTCTGACATGAAGAGCGCTTTAAATGAAATATAGCCTTATGTATTGTGTTTATTTTACTAGATGTATGTGTGGTGTAGTAGTATGTATAGTTTGTAGTGTCTGTTTTTCATGGAAAATAAATAAAAGTATTAATTGGAAAAAAAGAAAATAAGTTCCACTGAGCACAATGGGGCTTACTCCCAAATAAGTGTGCTCAGGATTCTTACCCTACACTATTAAAGAGCACCATAAAACATATCTGATTTGCAATTAGCTGATTTAAAGAAAATGCTCTATCATACTGGTTCCAATGCAATAATTATGATAAGGATCATGGTTCAAGAGACCACTGTCAGCCAAAACATGGTCTGAAGGCACATGGTGCAGCCATCTTGTTAAAGCTAAGCAAGCCTAAGTCTGGTCAGTGCCTTGATGAAGACTACCTGAGAATTCCAACTACTATGCCTTGAGCTCCATGTTAGAAGGAAGCCAAGATATAAATATTAGGGTTGTACAAATCTGGGCCTGGGATTCGAATAATCAAATCACGATGGCCATTTTATGACAGATCCGCCATTTTAATGCAGAGCCCTAGGCCTCCATAAAGCCTACAACTCCCAGCATGCAGTTACTGGGAGGGTCGTACTTACCGTAGCCCAGGAACAGAAGGTATATGTGTACACGCCCCCACTGCCATCACCTCCTCCACGCAATTGCTGGCTGCTGGGCACCTGTGGAACTCACAGGGACCCCTCCAGGGTCAATGGAGTATTTCCGATTGTGGCAGCAACAGCAGCCAATTGCGTCAGGAAGCTGGCGATTGTGCAGAGGAGCAGGCGATGGCAGCGGTGAGTATATGTATGCCCTCTGTTCCTGGGCCCCAATAAGTACAGCCCTCCCAGGCACTGCATGCTATGAGTTGTAGGCTGTATGGGAGCCTAGGGCTCTGCATTAAAATGGCAGAACCATCATAAAATGGCCGTTGTGATTCGATTATTCAAATCCAAGGCCCGGATTTGCACAGCCCTAATAAATATACTAAAATAATAAAAACACAGATTGATTTATGGGGTGTTAAGTTAGCATAACGGGAAAGATTATATTTCTATTATACAACAGTGATAGCTGTTGTTGTCAGAAAATGCATATGAAGCACTTCAAATACTTGAAAGTGCTATACAACTATATTATTATTACTATTATTATTATTATTATTATTATTATTATTATTATTATTATTACATTCTGCTACTACTACTACTAGTAGTAAGATTTCATGTTTCTCTTATGCACTATTTCAAATGTTCATCTCCCTCTCCTTTTCTCCGTTCCATGAACCAGCTGGCTCGTGTTCAAGAGATTTGCTTTTCCCTAATTATCTGAATTCATTATGGATCACTTAAGAGTACACATGTCCGTCTTTGGGGCCAAGGGAAGGTTGCTGTGCTTTGGCTTTTAGATTAAAACTGGGTCATCTGAAGGATAGAGAGCCCATCCCTTGGCATCATCCTGCTCCCCATATTGTGAAGAGGATCTCTTCTCTGCCCTTGCTGGGTTCTCCAGTGGCATTTCTACAGATCGCTACTCCATCCATCTTTGGAGCTTTTAGAATCTTTGGAAGGACTTGGGAGTATGGCCAGACTCTGTTCCCAACTGGTTGATTCCACATGGCCTTCCCACATAACGTTTACTTGCTGTCAACCAACTCAGCACATGCGAGAAATGCCATGGTTTAGATGCAGATCGCACGTGCTCTGAAGCTCGCAATCTATTTCACAATTAGTAACAGATTCGTAAGATAGCAATCCAGTCTCTCTACAAAGGTGAGTATGACGAATGCATAAGTTTCAACTGGCTAATTACGCACTTCAGCAGAATCACTAGTGTTATGTCATTGATGTCATAATCACTTTTAAAATATCCGTGTATAGAAAATGTTTCTACGGCCTCTTTCTCATTACCCCTTTTCCATTAACATTCTTCTCCCATGTCTCACCCCAACAAAGTAAATTTTAAAACAGCATATGATTTCAGAGTGAAGCACTTACTTGTCAATTGCTGCTTCACTCGACAAATGCATCACCAAGAGGGTGACATGCAAAGAGCCATAATGCACCATCGCTTTGGAGAGCCTGTTATCCTTTTGTATTATGGCATCCTGGAGAGCCTGAATACCATCTGTAATCTGAGATAGAACAGAAACACAGACAAATACAGAAATTACTCTGTAAAATTACTACAATCAAGAGCAAAAGCAAGCCAAGTGCAGAACATGTTTTGTTCTGCACATGCCATATTGAAGTGAATGCAACCAATGCCCTTGCACGATTTCCATTCTATTTCAATGGGACTTGTGTAGGAGAGTTCCCCAGTGCATGTGCTTCTTTTCAAATTTGTTCCAGTGGGAAAGTGTCACATTTTTAGTCTGCTTCAGTAAATCTGAAATCAGGAGGGATTAATAAGGAACTTGTGGATGAAGGGCCAGTCACATCACAGTGATGCGCACCTTAAAGACTAACCACTTTATGATGGCATAAGTTTTTGTGGACAGCATCAATTTTCCACAGGACTGCATTGGTTTTGCTTCAAGAGACTAACATGACTACTCCTCTAGGAATAATGTCAGTAATCATTTATCCCAGCAACGGCATGTCAAATCCACACCACTCATGCCTGATGAGGTGCTTCCACAAACATTTCTTTCTTTAGCCTACACATCATTCTCATGAAAAGGCTCACATTTTCCGTTAAAACATGCATGATTTATAATACCAATAACTGAGGAAGAAGACACCTTCGTTGGGAAAAGACCAGGCTGTGGGCAGTATTCGTTAGCACAAATGACGTTGCATAAACGAAAACAAGGTCCTTGAACTGTGCGCAAGGGAAGAATTGTACTTGTTCCTAACGCTTGTGCAATGCATTGTGCAACCCGTTATGTGCTCTGCTTCAGTTACACACCTGCTTGCACCTGTGGTGCAACCGGTTGTGCAACTGCTTTGCACCTGTTGTGCAACCCATTGTGTAAACAGTTGCTTGCACATCCAGTTTCACATTTTGTGAACCGCCCAGAGAGCTCCGGCTATTGGGCGGTATAGAAATGTAATAAATAAATAAAATAAATGAGTAATGGGCAACCATTTGCACAATGGAAAGATTCAGCAGAGCTCTACTAGCTCTATCTGAGTTTGTGGAATGTCACCACTGGGTACTGCCCTGTGTTAGCTTTCTTCTGAAAAGACAAGGAAGACTAACGACATAATTAATTGTCAGTCTACGTGGTAGAAGTGTGTAGTTGGACAAATGGAGACTTAGAACTTCTACAGAGACTTTCAAGTGTTAAGTACATGATCACCCACATTTTGATGGCACTTCAGCCCAAGTCTTTGAATGACTTCCTCCAGTGGTTTCACACAGATGCTGAAAACCATAGCGAACAAGTTGGAACCTTACAGCACCCTGCAGGCCAACAGCTGCTACAGGATGGTGCAGAGGTCCCCAAGCACCACTTTCTGAGACCATTCATCCAGGAAAGACTAGAATCACCATAACACTGTACCCCTGTGCCCAACCCGGAGAACGCTATGCACAGGGGTTTTACTGCATTAATTATAATAGAATATGATCTGTCTCAAAAGATTTATCTGCACATTGTTTTTTCTGCATCCCTACTGCAGATTATTTATCTGGCTATAATGCTAAATACAGCTCTTATTTTTCTCAGTAGGAGTTTCATGACCAGCTCACCAATTGCAGATTAGCAGCCTGATCCTATGCATGTCTTCCCAGAAGAAAGTCCCAATGGGACTTACTCCCAGGTAAATGTAAATACTAAGTGACATTAAGAACACATTCCTGCCCCTTCTTAGACAGAAAAAGTCCTACAACTCCCCAGGCAGCATTGTAGGACTTTTTCTGTCCAAGCATACATAGAATTGCACCTTAAGAGGGGTTCCAAACAACTATGCATTGTTCTAGAAAGTGCATCTTTTAAATCACAAACACTAAGAACCATTTCAATTTACTATTGAACTCAGACATGTAATTTATTCGAATAAAAAAGAGGTCTGATATATCTGTAATCCATATATAAATTTATTCATTGCTTTTCAATAAAAGCATATTATAAGGGATGTATAAGATCAAAATAACTTGAAACCATCCACATTAACATTTCTACCTAGATCAAGAATCAACCAAATTGACTTTTAAAACTCATCAGAATCAAGTTTCACCTGCTTCTGAAACAAAGCCAAGGGAAGGTGTCTTGCAAGATTCTTTAGGAAGGGCGTTGCATAACGCAGACAGCCCCACCACTGAGAAAACCCTGCCTTGCATCCTAACCAGTCTTACTTTTGTACATGAGGGAATGCGGAGCCAGACTTCCTTCAAAAAATTTAATAGCTGGGGTTGGGGAATACATGGCAGACATGTAATGATCCCACTATGGAAACCTATTGACTTTAAGAGGGGGATATATTTGGAGGGCATTTTTATCTACTACACACAGATGAGATTACTATGAATTATGCTGAGGAGTTATAAGGAGCAGTATCCAACGGGGCACAATCGGTAACATAAATGTAGTACTGGTAACTTTGAGGCCCGACTTCTGCAATGTGCTGTGCATAGGGCTACCTTTGTGCCTAGTCCGGAAACTTCAACTAGTTCAAAATATGGCACAAGTTGGTCACTGGTACATCTAGGGGTACCCATATTACACCAACTCTAAAATCACTTCACTGGCTGCCAATTAGTTACCGGGCAAAGTATAAAGTGTTGGTTATTACCTTTAAAGCCCTACATGGTTTGGGTCCAGGTTACCTGAGGGATCACCTTCTCCTGTACAATCCGCCCTGCACACTCAGGTCCTCTGGGAAGGATTTACTACAGACAGCCAAAACTAGGCTGACAACTGTTACCCAGAGGACCTTTTCTTCTGCCGCTCCCAGACTATAGAATGGTCTGCTGGGAAAGATTCGTCAACTTAACATTCTTTCTGAATTTAAAAAAGCTATAAAGACTGATCACTTCCCACATGCTTACCCAGTCAAATTTTACGATATTTGACTGTTATTTTAATATTGTATTAGTTTTATGTTTTAACCAGTTTTATGTATTTTATGGTATTTGTATCTAATGTTGTTCCCTGCCTCAATCCAGAAGGAGAGGAGGGTAAGAAATATTATCATCATCATCATCATTATTATTATTATTATTACACTGCTCCATCGTAAGCTATACTAGCACAATGCCAATAGCATTAGCTGGTGTGCCGACTTCCTGGGGAAGTCGATGAAGCAGCTAACGCTATTAGCATTGCGCTAAAGTAGTTTACGCTATCACAATGTAAGTTACAGCCGTTGTGCTCCACTGGATACTTCCCGAGAAGTATTTATTTAATGTATTTACATACTTCTTTTAGTCTAAGGAATTTGAGGTGGCATACATAGTCCTTCCCCATCGCATTTTATCCTAACGGCAATCCAGTGAGGTAGCTTAGGGTCAGAGTGTGTGCCCGGCCCAAGATCACTCAATGAGCTTTATGGCTGAGTGGGAATTTGAACTTGGGTTTCCCTGGTCCTGGAGCTGTAAATTTTGTCAGCCGACATGGAATATACTGATTGTTTTAACATATTATTTCTCCCATATTTTTGTTCTTTGCAATGACCTTCGCTAACAAAGTCTTGCTAAAGAAAACTAATCTAATTGCTTTATTAAAAGAATTTTGATAATGAGGCTTGCTTTGTAAATACATTATTTAATGTCATTTTTCGTCTAATAATAGACATCCAAGGAAATGTTTGCTTTCAAATTATGTCCAGCCATTTCTGCTGTGCAGAGAAGCAAAGCAAGAAAAACTGCTACAGAGTAAATACAATGGTAAAATTACTGGAAATTAAATCAACTATACTTGATTTGTTCTTTTGAATGTTGTTTAGATGAGAAATTTCCTGAATTAAACTAAGTAAATCAAAGATTTATTTTCATCCATCATATAGTAAAATCAAATTAAAAGAAATAATCTAATAGATGTCAACAATAAATTACTACTTGAAAACTATGCAGGAAAGTATAAAAAATAGATAACTATTCTTAGAATACTTTTTTTTAATTGAAAGCAGAAGCCATAATACCTCTGGCTGATGCATCCCTGCACGAACTTTAGCTTTGCCTTCTTCAAATAGGGGTCCATGACCCACTAGGCCAGTTCACACGATCAAGCAGCCCACCATAGTTTACTTAAGACACAATGGGATGAGGCACATGCGAGCAGCCATTTTGACTATTCAAGCCGTCGGTGTGGCTTGTTGTATCATATGTGCTGTGGTTAACAAACCACCCTCAACTCTAAAACAGCCCATGGGTTTTAGATGGTTTATTAACCACAGCAGCAACCCATCCTCGCAGGATTCAGATGACATGACAAGCTGCAGTTACTACTTGAATATTCAAGTCACCCGGCATGCACTGGCACATGTCGCAACCCACGATGGCTTAAATAAGCCATGCTGGGCGATGGTGATCATGCAAACCTGTTCACTGGCCAGGTTCTGATGATCAGCTGAGAAAAGAAGCCACAGGTATGTGGTGGGGTAGCTTCCAAACCATCCCACAACCCATTGGTTATGGGGTGGTTTGGAAGCTACCCCCGCCATGTACCTTACTGGGTTTAGACGACATGTCAAACTGAACTGCAGCAAGGGTAATCAGGGAAATGGTGGGCACATGAATGGCATGCGCAGGGCTAGTAAAAGAAGCCACAGTGGCTTCTTTTCCTCCTCTGATCGTCCGAAACAAGTCAATGAGATTATTGTGACAGTTAGCATGGTTTATTCATGACAGGAACAAGCCCCAGTGAGTCCCATGCATGTGTGCTCTCTCACTGCCTTCTTCCAGCACAGCTGCAAGGAAGAGATCAGAAGTTTTCACTTCCATTTTTAAATAACCACAGCTTGCTGTTTCATCCAAACCAATGAAGTCTGGTTAATGTTATGTTTGTTCTAAACAGGCCAACTTCAACAATGGACAGCCTGAATAAACAAAGCAATGCCACCTTTCTACTGGGAAATGGTGCTCAAGGTGGAGGGATCTAGACAGGGTGGGCAGAAGGTAGATCTCCAGCTTTTTTACAATTCAACTCCCAGAATGCCCTACAAGCATGGCCAATCGTCAGGAATGCTAAGGAGTGGAGTTTAAAACATCTGGAGATTTACTTTCTGCCCACCCCTGATCTGGGCAGGGAGCCATTAAGAGCCTTTGGGTAACAGCAGTAGCCAGATTATACCCCCACCACTACTGCCACCCCAGCCGCCCCAGAACCTTCTAAAATATCAACTAAGGGGGCTAATACCAAAGGTAGGAGGGCTACCCCGCCCACCCCAGGCAACCTTGTAATTCAAGCACTGGAGAAAACCCCAGAGTATGGTTAAGTGCAGCATGGCTCCAAATGCATAACCCTTGTTCTGTCCCTTGCCATCCTGTTTTCTACATGTGAAAGGGAAGCAAACCAACAGAACGTTCCAAATGAACCATAGGGGTGCAGGGAGGGGGGAGAGGAGAAGCGGGGAGAGAGAATGCTGGCTAGATGATTATTTCTCCAAAATTCTTCTGATGGCCAGCTTTCCTCTTACTTTCCTCCCCTTTTCCTCCCTCTCTTCTATTAGACTGATCATTATTTGTAATAGAATAGGCAAAATAGTCATAGACAACACAATTCATAAATCAAGAGCGCCTATGAGAGCAACTCAAAACAAATTACTATGTTTAAGACTAAGCTCCGATTCATCAGTTTGCCCAGCATTGTACAATATTGTAGAATAATAAAAAGCAAGCCCACCTTTGGATTTGTAATTGGAACTGAGATGAAATAATTGGGATGATCTTGATTTTTCTTTTTCTTCTTGATTAGATTGTCATTTTCACTTTCCCTGCCAGTCGTTCTCTTTCTCGTCTTTTTAATATTTGATTTAGATGTACCTGTGGCTGAATGGGGGGGGGACAGTTATTGTGCTGTGCACAAGTAAATAGAGCAATATATAAATTTGGGGAAATGTTATACTAAGGGCCAATTCAGAAATAATGGCCCCGTTTGCATGATCACTAGGGCTTAAACAAGCCAAGGTAGCTTGTTTTAAGCTGAGGCGTGTGCCGGCACATGCCCAGGCGCCATTTGGGTGCAGCTTGTCATGCTGTCCAAACTTGGGCAACGTGGCTTCTTTGAGCAGAAACAACATTTGGAGGGCACCAGCTTGGAGGAAGCTTCCCCTAGGGAGCAATGAGAAACTCAGATTTTGAAAAGGGTTCCAATTCTTGGTGTTATAGTTTTAAAGAGCTTGAAAAAGAAAAGAAAAAACAGTTGACCCTAGATGATTAGAACATTAAGGTTGCTCCCATACTGACTGGTGTTTTTTCACCAGAATAGACATAGTCCATTCAGTGAGTTTTAATGGAAAATCTAGGTGATGTCACTTCTAAACCATTGTGTTCCAATGTTTTCAGTTTTATCCTCGTGTCTTTTTTCAGACCTGAATTGTAGTGATTTTTAAAAAATCTTATGATGAAATTGCAGCATGACCCTGCCTAATATGGACTAGCAAAGTACTTATTGAGGCTTCTTCCTGCTACTGCAAGCTTTAATTAGTCATGTTCTGGTTCCTCCTGGCCACAACCAACCCTTTAATTAGTTGCTTTGAATCTGAAGCCCAAGCAATCCCACATTTTCATTTTTGCAGCTGCACAAACTGTGTGCATTTTTTTAAAAGGTAAGCACTAAGAAACAGAGAACTTACAATTCATAGAATACCTTCCATGATTAACTTGGGATCTGAACACATTTTTGTGATTACAGGATGCAAGCACCGGGGCATTTTGGAAAAGGTGGGGGTCAACCTTCAAGAGCTGCAGTATTTGCATTTGACATTGCAAAAGCAAGAGCACAAAATCTGAAGAAATGTGGCCCAAATGGAACTTGCTTGTTTACTTCACTGTGAGAATGCAAACTGAAGCAACTTCACAGCTCTGCATTAGTATCTATACTTACTGCTAAATTCAGCCTCAATATCTGCTTTGGCAAACGGCATTTCCAGCATCAAACAGTCGATGGAATTGTCAAGACACTGTGATGCCTTTCTTTGTTTTTTTCTTTGCTTTTTCTTCCGCTCCACCACTTGCCCTCCATCTGGAATACATTTCAAACAATGAATTGGGTTTTAGATTTCAAGGCTGATGAAATCATCACCAATAAAACTCTGTTCCAGACTCACAGCTCGCTACAAGGCAGTTTTTCAAGCACAACACCAGAGGCTCCTACAAAGCATTTGCTTGTTCCTCCATATTTGCAATGTTAGGTTTTGTTTTTAGTACTCTGTAAGTCTTATGAACTGTCCCAAAATACATGGGTGTATGTCTTGATTCCCCATTTGAAAAATAGGAATATAGGCTGGCTGAACTGCTTTCCAAGGCTCTCTTTTCTCGAGTTGAGATTAATTACATTTCTACTCTGATTTTCAAGCCTCTTCACCACTGGGCAAGCCTCCCACACTGCTGTATGTATGGCTAGCTAACTTTTAAAGAGCATTTTACTGGCTTGATAGAAGAGTGAGGGTGGAGCTATATCAGCCATATACAGAATCTATTTGTTTATGGTCCATCTTACTGCCATAATTGTAATTAGAACCTATTTTTCTCCCTGCCTATCTTGGAATAAAGTCAAAACTGTAATGTTAGGAAGAGAGCTATGGTGCTATAAAACATTCCACAGGCACAAACCCCACTAAAGCTGGCATACTTATGGGGCATTTCCACACACTGTCAACAAAACCATTTTACGAATAATCCTAGCTTTCCTATTTTGCATCCTTCCCGGGATAAATGTTTTGTCCAATAGTTGTATTTTAGTAGTGTTGTGAGAATTGTTTCTTTTTAAAAAAAGAATATAAAAGCTTCCCCTTCCCTGACAATTATTCAAACCTAATTGGGGCTGACCATCAAGACTACTCAGAAGGTTCAGATGGTTTCAGAAGTGGGATTACTAACTGGCACCGACCAATTGGTACAGGCTGAAGGCCATCCCCATGAAGGCTCCTCCTCCCTTAACTAGCACCACTAGGAGCCATTCTAGCAGGCTGTACTGAGGGTGATGAGAAAGGGAAGCAGGGCAATTCCTGATTCAGTTGTCACAGGGAGATAGAGCTGCATGTCATCAGCATATTGATGGCATTTAGCTCCAAATCCCCTAATGATCGCTCCCAACGGCTTCATATAGATGTTAAATAACATTGGGGACAAGATGGTACCCTGCGGCACCCCATACCTCAATTCCCAAGGGGCCGAGGAATGGTCACCCAATGTTACCCTCTGAAAATGACCCCATACGTAGGACCGGAACCACTGTAGCACTGTGCCTCCAATACCCATCCCACGGAGTCGATCCAGGAGGATACCATAGTCGATGGTATCAAAAGCTGATGACAGATCAAGAAGGATTAACAAGGCTGCACTCCCCGTCCCTCTCTGGAAACAGGTCATTCATCAGGGTGACCAAGGCTGATTCAATCCTGTAACCAGATCAAAATCCAGACTGGAATGGGTCTAGATAATCAGTATCCTCCAAGAGTGCCTGCAGTTGCTCCGCCACAACTCTCCCAAGTACCTTCCCTAAAAAGAGGGTGTTTGCGACTGGACGGAAGTTGTCTATTACCATCAGGTCCAGGGTGGGCTTCTTCAGGAATGGTCACACTACTGTCTTCTTAAGGACTGTAGGGACTACCCCCTCACAAAGAGAAGCATTTATCACCCTCTGGACCCACCCAGTCAAACCCCCTTGGCTTGCTTTTATAAGCCAGGAGGGACAGGGATTGAGAGGGCAAGTGGTTGGTCGCATTGTTGCAAGCACATTGTATGTATCATCAGGCCACAATAACGGATCCCACAAAATCAGGCAGATGGTGGCATCAGACACCTCAACTGGAGCTGCACTAACAACAGCGTCAAGTTTGCTGCGAGACAAGCGATTTTTTCCTCAAAGTGCGATGCAAAAAGGTTACAGCAGGTCCTTGATGGGGCCAGGGCCCCATTTACTGGGGAGGGTGTTAGGCTGCAATCCTAAACACATTTACTAGAGTATTATTATACTATACAATCCCATGCATAATTACTCGGAAATATGTCCCACTGTGACCAACAGGGCTTGCTGCCAGGAAAGCGTGCATACATTGCAGCTAGAATCACATAGAGTGACTAAGGCTGCAATCTTGTGCATGTTTAGACAGAAAAATGCCCACAATTCCCAGCATGCTGGCTGAGGCATGCTGGGGGTTGTAGGACTTTTTTCTGTCTAAACATACATTGTCTTTTGTTTTATTCTGTACAGCGCCATGAACATTGATGGCGCTTTATAAATATTAACAACAATAATAATAATAACAACAACAACATAGGATTGCACCGTTATTTCTGAGTAATAGTAAGCATGCTTAAGATTTTGCTCCTTGTCATTCAATTAGGTTTAGTTATTAGCCATATATTAAACTATGTACCATCTTTCACGTATTTGCTTTCCAGAATTCAGTGTCATTTTCTTCATAAAATGAATTGTGTATCTTTAAAAGGAGCGAAAGTACAACCTTCCTTCTGTATCTTTAAATAAACAAGTAATTGTGAATGTAAACTGACAGTAGGAGTCTCGGAAGAACGCCACAACAAAAGCAGCAGCCTCACATCAGAATTTCACTGGATCAGAAAACACAAAACAGTCGATTTTCAAATCTCCACTGTCAAGGTTCAGGTATTCCAAATCTAGCCCAGGAGGGGGAATTTGGCAACAGACATGCATATTATGTTCTTATGGCATGCAATAGAAACCACAGGCTTGACAGATGAAGTGTAAAACAAAACAAAAAAACCACTTGATCCAGATTATTAGTGCCCTGTATAGCACCTCTTGGATACCTCATCCTGAATGCTAGGAGAGAAGAGACACCTGATTATGTGCTAATTGGCTTCAACGTAAAGCAGTGAGGGAAGGATAACAAGGTAGCTGTTATCTGATCCTGGAGGCTGTGCAGGAACTGTTGTGCCTGTCGGATACTGACTGATTAAAAAGAAATATGGTATTCAGGTGGGTTGTCTGTATGGCTTCAGATGCTAACGCTGGGCTCCCTGGTCCAATGATCCTGTCCTCCATGAGATAGGGACATTGCACTTTCAGAAGTATTCCGCCCATGCAAGCCTCATGGGATTTAGTGTGCAGGAAAAAGGGGGAGATTTACTATTCTTCCTTCTTCATTAAAAAACCCAAAAAACCTGTACAGGATCCGACTCACACAGGGAACAAAAAGAATATCATGCAAGCCTGGTTCATTTGGAACGCACAAGGTCATGCACACCTGGAAGCAAACAATGGCATTTTGTCCTCTCCAAAATACTATTTGCCACTTCTGAACAAAGGCTTCTCAAAGCAGTCTACATGGCAAAAAACTGACTTACAAATATGTCTCAATGAAGTTATTTATGGCCTCAGCAGCAAATGATTCCTGATTCAATTGTCGAAGAAACGAAGGAAAAGACTCATTCATTTTATGCCTGATGGTCTATGGAGGCTCTGGCTGTCCTAGAGAGCACTTTCTCCCTGAAATCACTGAACCCATGCAAATTCAATAATGGGTGAGATAATGACCAGGCCACACCAGGAGGGCTGCCCCTGCCTCACAGTTCTTCCCTCAGACAGCTAACTTATTGTTCAGAATCCTCACAGGAAGGGACTTGGTGGAATACTATGTGGAATCCCTATCTAGATCCAGTCTTATACGGAGAGCTAGCGTAGCGGTTAGAGTGTTAAACTGGGAGTCAGGAGGTCCAGGTTCTAGTCCCCACCCAGCTACAGAAGCTCACTGGGTGACTTTGGGCCAGTCACAAACTCTCAGCCCAACCTATCTCACAAGACTGTTGTTGTGAGGGGAGAGGGTTATATGCACCACCTTGAATTCCTTGGAGGAAAAAGGACAGGATATAAATTCAATAACTAAATAAATATAAAAATATGTGAAGGTTATCTGTCTCTGAATGTATATCTATGGAACAGTATTAGATACAGCTTTTTACAGCCACACATACAGAAAAATAAATATGCTGCCCATTTTTGCACAGGAGCATCTTTGCTGACAACATCACACATTTTAGGTAGACACCTAAGATATTTTTAAGTGCACACATAAAAATGTAAAGTATGAATGCAACAAACAAGTTTGCAAATGCATGAACCACACAGGTACATTAAGTAGCGAGCTGTGACTGGATGCAGCTATTGTGTGTTGTGCACATCCAAGTTTGCCATCATATAACGTATGAAATGGTCCCACAGGAGGAGCAAAAGGAAATTGTGGTGAATGACTGTCCTATGGTTGATTCCACAATCAGTTACGACATTACTGTGAGGGGAAGGGGGGAGCTAAAGTGCCCTGCTTGCAACAAAATCAAAGATGAGTTTTTACCATGACATAAATTTAGCGTGATAACGTCAAACAATCAGCATCCAAAGAACCAGGCAAGTGTTGAATATAATGATTTGTAGTAGAAACAAGTGAAGCAAGGATTTCCTCAAGGGAAATTATAGAGGATGAGATAAACAAGTGAGTCATCGCATTGGGCTGACTGCGGGTTAACAAATTGCATGGGTAGTTCTTTGTAGATCAGAAACCGTTCCTTCAGTACATAATTTATGGTTACCTATTATTATTTGCTGAACTATAATTTGAACTAGACTTAGCGAGCAGGTCCCTAAAGGATCCATTATAGCTCAGGGACATTAAAATTGAGTTTGCAAACCTATGTGCTCCTAACTAGAAAAAGTCACATTGAACATAGTAGATTTATTTCTTAGTAAACATGTCTAGGATTGAGATGTACCCATAACTGCTTTCCAAGCATATACCTTTCCTTCCTTTAATTATTATTATTATTATTATTATTATTATTATTATTATTTACACTTATATACCACCCCATAGCCGAAGCTCTCTGGGCGGTTTGCAAAAGTTAAAAACAATGAACATTAAAAAGAAATATACAAAATTTAAAAGCATAAAAAGCATAAAATACAAACAAAAACAGACAATATCCATCTTTCTCAAATGAAAGATATATTTTCAACTGAAGCTCTATCGGAACCCGGGGCCTAGCTTGAGTCTTACCAGTAAGTTGTTGCAAGTAGAACAGGATTTCTGTGCTGAATTCCCCATTTACAAAATACAGAGACAGTTTGAAGGATAGCAGCCCAAGTGGTGGAGGGAGCAGCAACCTCAGGAGCCATTTTTTACCCCCAGCCATTTCCTTGTAGGCCACAATCCTGCTGCCACACAGCTGCCAGATGTTAGCAGCAAACTTCTTTGGAGCCTTAGAAATGACATATATCCTTTTTAAGGCTCTGTAGATGTTGGCCACCAAAACTGAAGGGCAAGATTCAATGTTTTGCTGCCATGCCAACAAATTTGGTGGTGCAAGAGTGTTGGCACAGGGCTGCACAATAGGACAGGGGAGGGAATATATGGCCCACGTGTTGCCCACCCCGAGATATATAGTTTTATAGAATTCTAGGCATTAAATATTCTCCTTACAGATTTCATATGGAGGCAACATTTGTTCTTAGATATGTTTCCTGCCTATACAGAACAAAATTGGTGTGCCACCCTTACCAGGGAGCTTGGTAGGCCTGAAATGGCTGTGTACATCAAATGGGCTCTGCCAGTACTAGAGAAACTTTATCCTTGTTCTGCATTCAAACTTTCCACTTAAAGAGTAGCAGGATGAAAAATCAATTATATCCGCCCAGTGATGGAATGGCATCTGCCAGCGGAGCGGATTCCCCTGCCCCACCCACCCCGCGCTGGAGGATTAGGGAATCTTTTGGAGTAAATATTTGGGGTGGGGTGGAGGCTGCATGGGGCAGGAAAGGATGGGAAAATTCCAGAGAATGTAGCCCACAGTTTATTTCTGCAATTACTCCAGAAAAAAAAAACACTTATTTTCTAAGTGAAAAGTAATCTACTTCATTTGGTGCATTTGCCTGAAGTACATTATATCTTGACTAAAGAGCAGTCATTTGAGATGGCAGATGCTAATGCACCCCATATTAGGAACTTCCTTTTCTCAATAAAATGATATTAAAAATATGTAAGAACTGAGGCTGTTTTCTGCAATTTCTGAATTGCTGGCAGCTAATAATGTTGTCTTCATGGCTCTAAGCCAACTAAAAAAATTCCACTCCCCCAAATAATTCATGGCCTAGAGTTTTTCTGAGAAAGCAGGTTCCCCAGGGATGAGGGGGAGGGGATTCAAGCAACCTTGATTCAACCTAGAATGAAAAGGCTGTGATTTCAAAGTTTGAACCAATAATGGATAAAGCACTGAGGATTAGGGCAAGACTATGAAACTCATTCGGATAGCAGTGGGCAAGTCACTCTCCACTAAATCTCCCTCATAAAGTTGTAATGGGGGAAGAATATATGTGCTGTTCTATTTTTTTATCTTTTTAGTAATGCTATGCCTACCAAAGAAAGAAGGATCAGATACACTAGCAATAGCATGTGTAAAATTAATTTATCAGTAACAAGGTGAATGTTTAAAAGGCAGCTTAAAACGGAGAACAAAACACAGGGGCTCATTCATCTGTGCTAATTAGGCATATAACAAATTGGTTTTCACCAGATGTCTTGTCAAAGAGCTTTGCACCATATATATTACAAGTACAGTACTTGGCATGCTCACTCTCCCGACCTGACCCCTCACTGCCATTTGTGACTCACCTCTGAATTCCCATTCTCAGACAAAGAAGATCTGAGGCTGCCCAGCCACTGGAAGACCACACCCCTTTGCTAGCTTCCTTCAGTTCCATCATAGAAAAAGGATGGGATAATAATAATCCCTGCTGATGTAGATTTTTAAATCTCCTGGGCAGAGATTGTGCTTTGATTTTGTAGCACAAATCACTGATGCTAAGTATTTATTAGTAGCAGGACCATCCCTACCATTAGACTGACTGAGGCACGTACCTCAGGGAACAGATGCTAAACTGAGGGCAGTGCCAGTAGCCTTTCCCACCCCTCGCCCAAGCCGCTCCTCCTGGAGTACAGTCTGCATAACATGAGCAAAGCAAAGCATGTCTGTGAACAAGATGCTTGCTTGTTGCTGACCTGAGCTGGCTAGTTGTCCTGTCTAGTGGCTTCCACCCACTAGCGAGCAGGCAAAGAACCAGCCAGCCCTGGCTAATAACAAGATGCCAGCACACCAGTTCAACAGGCATGCTGTTAACATATATGCATTGCTTTGCTCATGTTATACAGACTGTACTGCCACTACTACGTTGCAGTTTTTGAGTAGGCAGTGATGAGATTTTGGAAGACAGAACTTGGTGTGACCCACAGCCTGCTCTGCACACCCTAACCAACCTTGCTATTCTTAGATATGGAGAAGGATGCTATCCTGTCACCAGTGCTAAAGTAAGATTTAACTGCCAGCTTCCAGGCAGCCGGAAGAGGATGGGCACTGACAAGTAGTACTGCTCCTTTTCTCTACTACAAAGTACAAACTGCTCAGTTATAGCAAGGTTGCACAATGGGCCCTTCTCCTTGACATACATCACAATGACTTGTTTAGATTCCAGCAGTAATTCAATACAGTTTTGATAGTGCCTCTAAAGACCTGCAGAGATTATCGCTGAGCACACATATATGTGCTGAATGGCTTGCCAGAAACAGAAACTTCAGACAAGCATTTTGTACGTGACTTAGAACACCATACGGCAGAAAACACCCAAAACTCTGTCGTCGAATGCTGCACCCCCTGCCTCCCAGGACAAATATCATCGTGAGGCGGAACCCAAGCTGGCCCCATCTGTCAGCCAGTGACAAGTGCAGCTGTTCCAACATTTGCTTCCCTCTGTCCTCCACATTCCCTTTTAGAACACAAGAAGAGCCATACTGGATCAGACCAAGGATCCATCTAATCCAGCACTCTGTTCATACAGTGGCCAACCAGCTGTCAACCAGGAACCCACAAGCAGGACATGGGTACAACAGCATCCTTCCGTCCATGTTCCCCAGCTATTGGTGTACATAGACATGCTGAGTCTCACACTGGAGGTAGAACATAGCCATCAGGACTAGTACCCATTGACACCCTTTTCCAGGAATTTATCCAACCCCCCTTTAAAGCATTCCAAATTGGTGGCCATCACTACATCTTCTAGCAGTGAATTCCATAGCTCAACTATTTGCTGTGTAAAGAAGCACTTCCTTTTCCCGTTGTTATTGCGTCTATTAGACTGTGAGCCTGCCGGCAGAGGCTGACTTTTCTTTCAGTATAAACCCAGCATTTACCAAATGTCAGATACTTTATAAGTGTTTATTAACAGCAGCAGTAATAGTAGTAGTGGTAATAATGATGCCGCTCTGAGTAACTGGAAGTTTTCAAATCACACAGGAAATGGGTGGGTGGAAGAGTACTACTACCAAAACAGCTGAGCCAAAATAGAATACCTCCCCCAGCCCAGGAGGGGATGGTGGAAATGGACTACTAAGCGCTCCTCCCCGTTCGTCAGGGGCCTGGGGGCCCGTTAGCGTGCCGCTTCTCTCGCCCTCACCGGTCTGTTGCAACAACTGACTGCTTGTAGGGAGAGGTGGTCCTTGTCCTCCGCTTTCCGCCTCCGCTCCCAGCCTCTGGAGTTCCGCCCCGGGAGGCGAGTGCTCCTTCGCTGCCATAGCGGTCCTGGAACCGCCCGATCCCCACCCCACCGCAAGGGGCGCCCTCGGACAACGGGGGATTTGAGGCCTCGGGAAAACAGCAGCCACGGAGCGGGCGGGGCGGAGAGTCTGAAGTAGGAGCTGCAGCGGCAACCGTAGTATCATGGCCTGCCGGGCGCCTCGACTCAAGTCGGGGGCAGCAGGAGGCAGCTACGGGAAGGCGGAGGGGTCAAAGGAGCGTGCCGCCCAACACTGGAATACCGTTGGGGTGGGGGGGAGAGAGAGACTCCGGGCCCTAGTCCACACGGGGGGACGGGACTACGAATCCCATCATGCAATGCGGCCGCATCACTAATCTTAGGAACGTGCTTCCTAATAAGCGCCCGCGGCGCCCGCTATTGGTTCTTGTGCCCGGGCAACGCCGCCCTCCTCCTTTGCGTCCCCACGCACCGAGCTGCTCCAAGGGGGCTACGAGAAGCCGCTGTGGCTGGCTCTGCTCTCTTTCTCTGGGTAGCGAAGCGGCTTGGAACGAGCGCACCGAGGGAGCCGGGGCTGTCGCTGTACCAACCAGAGAGAGAGGGAGGGGCTGAGTTCGGACGACACGCTGGGGTCAACTGGGGGTGTAATAGGAACAGGATGGGAAACAAGCGTTGATTAGCGCGTCGTCCGAACTCAGCCAGGGAGAGCAAGAAGAGGCCGCGGCGGCGGTGGCTGCTCCTGGCAAAGGCCTCCATGGCTGCTTTCATGAATGCAATTGGATGGAGCAGCAGCTGCAACCGGTACGACGGTTGGGCTTGAGCCGAGCTAGTCCAATCCTTCATGCTGCTCAGTAGCCCACAGGGATCAGAGGAAATGTCTGCTCCTTGCAGGCGTGCCCACCCCTCGATCACTCAAGCCTTGATGTAGAGCAACCTGGTGCTCTCATATTTTGGACCAATTCCCATCAGCCACCATAGCCAATACTGTTAGGAATACGGGGAATTATCGTCCAAAATCGCTGGAGGGTATCAAGTTGAGGCACGTCTTTCCATCATTTTGAGTGCCCTAAGCCTTGTGCTTTAGGCAGGATCCTCATACTTGAGTGTCCGGCTATTGGGCAGTATAGAAATGTAATGAATATTGGCCAGTATAGAAATGTAATGAATATTGTTTGGACACAAATCCGTGCGAGCTGGTTAATCATGCTTCACCATCTAGGACTTGTTTAGCTTAGAAAAGAGGCAAGTAAAGGGAGATACGATAGAGGTGTAAAAAAAAATGCAGAATGTGGATAAGGGAGACATTTTCTCCCTCTCATAATACTAGAACCTGGGGGTCATCCCTTGAAGTTGAATGGTAGGAAATTAAGGATAAATAAAAGTAAGTAGTTTTTCCACACAGTGCATATTAAATTGTGGTATCCACTGCCACAATGTGTAATGACAGCCACCAAATTGGATGGCTTTAAAAGGATATTGAACTAATTCCTGGAGAAGGCTATTAATGGCTATTTCTTCTGATAACTGTATGCTGCCTCCAATATCAGGGATGGTATGCCTATGTATATCAGTTCCTGGGGAACATGGGCCAGAGGGTGCTGTTGCACTGATATACTTGCCGATTTCCCATAGGCAGCTGGTTGCCCACTGTGTGAAGAAGATGCTGGACTAGATGGACCCTTGGGCTGAGTTCAGACGACACGCTAATCAACTGGGGGGCAGTAATAAGAACAGAATGGGAAACAACCATTGTATTATTATTATTATTATTTATTTATTTATTTATATAGCACCATCTATGTACATGGTGCTGTACAGCGTAAAACAGTAAATAGCAAGACCCTGCCGCATAGGCTTACATTCTATTAAAATCATAGTAGAGCGATAAGGAGGGGAAGAGAATGCAAACAGGCACTGGGTAGGGTAAACAGGTGCAGGGTAGGGTAAAACTAACAGTATAACAGTATAAAGTCCAAACAGCATCAAGTTGTAAAAGCTTTAGGAAAAAGAAAAGTTTTTAGCTGAGCTTTAAAAGCTGCGATTGAACTTGTGGATCTCAGATGTTCTGGAAGAGCGTTCCAGGCGTAAGGGGCAGCAGAAGAAAATGGGCGAAGCCGAGCAAGGGAAGTAGAGACCCTTGGGCAGGCGAGAAGCATGGCATCAGAGGAGCAAAGAGCACGAGCGGGGCAATAGTGTGAGATGAGAGAGGAGAGATAGGAAGGAGCTAGACCGTGAAAAGCTTTGAAGGTCATTGATTAGCGTGTCGTCCGAACTCAGCCTTGGTCTGATCCAGCACAGCTCTTCTTATGTTCTTATACTTCTGTGGAAGGTTCACAGGCCCCTGGACAACTGTCCCACCCTCATATGCCCCTCCCTTTGTATTTATTTTCCTTGTTGATACTGTCTACCTGTTTCGTGTCCTCATTTTCTTCAGCATTTTAGTCTTCGTTCAAGTACTCTGATGCCTGGAAACAAACATGGAAGGAGGGGGCATGGCTCAGTGGTAGAGCAGCTGTTTTGCATGCAGAAGGTTCCAGGTTCAATCCTGGAATCTCCAGGTAGGGCAGGAAATATTCCTGTCAGTGTCAGGATACAACAGTTTCCTGTGATCCTAAACATTTCAGTCAATGCATCTGGATAATCTTTAACATTTTGGAAGTAGGAGCCTAAATTTATATTCCACACTAGTAAGTTAATAAAGCAATATTCAGTGGTTAAATACTAAGAGAGGTGACATTACTGAAGCTTCTAGTAAGCTGCACCTGACCCCTGAATCCAGCTATATAAGGTCTGGCTAGTGTTAATCAGTGGAAAAGAAATTTAACTTGGCATATGCTCAAAGGCACTCTCATCTTAGTTATTACTTTACTGTTATGGAGTAGGCTGAATATGGGTACTAAAGCAGAGGTAGACCCTCCAGAGTGTGTAGGGCAAACTCTCCCAACCTAGTCCCTCCAGTATGGTAAGGGATGATGGAAGTTCTACCCCAAAACATCTTTAGGACACAAAGCTGGGAAAGTCTGGTGCAACTTAGCCACATCGGACATCAAAGTTACAAAGGAACATATTTGCCTCTTTAGACCTAACCTATAGGAACATTTATTACTTACAGTTGGATGTGATTTTTAAAAATAATCCTAGTTTATCCAGCTTGCAATGGTATGGGGACAAAAATGTTGCCACCATACTATTAACAAAGCTAAATTGCAGCTAGTAGCTATATCAGAAACTAAGAGAGGGAAGGAGTTAATAAGAGATTGGAATGAAGGGGGGAAACATTCATATGGAACCAATTACTGTTTCTATAAAGGATGTTTCCCTCCAGAGGAAGAAACCTAGCTAATGGAAGAGATATCTTTCTGGAAATGTACTAACTCAAATCTCAAGCAGCTAGCAGTGAATTGGAATAGCTTTAAATACTTCTTTTTTTTTACATGCTAAGAGGAAGGAGTCCCTAGTTAGACAAGGTTAGTGAGTTCGTACAGAAAGATCTTTTTGGACAGAGTCATGTTGCATACCTGTTTCTACCAGAGTTTTCCATTTTTGAACTATCTAAAATAAACTTGATATATCTTCTGCTGCAGTTACAGCTCATAAGTGCCCCCTTAGTTGTTCACATTTTTGTAAAAAATAAATAAATGAAAATGTATATCACACTGCTCAATTGTATGATCCCCAAGGTATTCTGCTACATAATGCTGTAGAACAAGTTGGACCTGAACTAGAAATTTGCATCTCTTCATGCTTGCTTAATGGGTTTAAGGCCCAAACTAAACATGGTTTATATTTAAATTGCAGTTGAACATCCCACTTTCTAGTGGGACATTTAAAACAAATCCAGGTTTAATTACCCAGATCTACTGTCATTATAATTCCACCCTAAAAGTGAAGCTCTGCTATTGCTGTTTTTGTTGAGAGAATCTAATTTTTGACATTGTTTGCGGGAGAAACAGAAAAATTAAAATACAAAAACCACGTGGGCACTGAAAAGTAGCAAATTAGGGATCACAATGTATTGTTGGTATATCATAAATAGGAAATACCACTGAAGCTATGTCTGCAGGGGGCTCGTAGTAGTTAAACATTTGATTACAAAAAGGGATTTATGCTGGGTGTATAGACTGCACCGTGATTTGCCTGGTTGTTGTGGAGGTAGCAGTTGTCAAGCTTCATCTAGATAATTGGGCGATACTGTTGGGGAGGAATCAACACACAAAGTGCATATTAGTACCAGTTTTATCGAGGATAAGGCTATCAAAGGCTATCGAAGTCATGATAGCTGTATATTACTCCCAGAATCAGAGGAGGAGGAGGAGGAGGATCATATAACATACAGAACACATTCCTATACATGTTTGGCTGGGGAATGCTGGGAGCTGTAGGACTCTTTTCTGTCTTAACATGTAAAGGATTGCACCTTGAAAAAAGGGGGGGAGCCTAGAAAAATCAGTTTGGCTGAATGGCACATCTGTGATAAGGTTGTTATGGACAAAGAAAATACTTTTGTTGTTGTTTGTTAAAAACAGATAACACATGTAAATACACAGTAACATCTTACAAAATAATTATTTTGCCCTTTTGCTAATTTCTGACAGGGGGGGTGAACCCACAAAAACCACCAACAGCAAAAGGTCACTATCATGAGTGTAAGCATGGAAGAGTGGTCAACAGCACAATCCTATACATGAATTCCCAGAAGCTCCCAGATAAGTGGCTATAGGATTCAGCCTAAGGTTCTGTTCACACTTTCCTGGGAGTAAACTCCCCTGAATATGGTGGGACTTACTTCTGAGTAGGATAACTCAATATTCATTAAATATATATTTACAGTGAAATTCTATTCAGTACATTTTATAGAATTAATTTGTCAAACATTTGCTGAAAATTGGAGGTTCTCAAACTGTTGTCTGTGGATCACTGTAGAATAGTCAGTACTTGATCTTGCAGTTCAATTATATCTGTGTCTCGATATGCAGAAAAACAACAAATGTTTTATAGAGTTCCTTCCCATTATGTCTGAAGTATAGCTATGCTGCGTAACTTGTGCAACTCTTTTCTGGGCCACCCAGGAGTGGTCCAGCTATGCGCACCACAACTTCCTGGGTAGTCATTGAAGCATTTTTTGCCTGTATAAAAGTGCAATAAATAAAATAAATAAATAACACAGTGCTGTTACTTGGCCAACTCAAAGATCATAAAAAAAACCCTGCAAGTTTTCAAAATCACGAGATCTCTATCAGACAAGAGGGTGGTGGTGGTGGGGATTGGGAGGGGCAAGGCTGACTGAATGTTGTAGTCAGGATGTCTGTATAGTCAGAGTCTTAAGATGATATAGAGGAGGAGGGTTTGCAGACATTCAAATTCGGCTTGATCAGGTGATGTGATGGTTCCAGGCCTCATTACACAGATGTACTCTATTCCCTTTTTCTATCATCCAGTCTGTACGTTTACTCAGAACCCTTGCTATTGTGTGTAAATTTCACTTCCTATAAGGCGCAAGGACAAAGGAGCCAATTGTCTTATTTTTTTCACAGCAAGTAATCTTATCTTTGGAAAGGAGGGAGTGGTGATGCCTTTAATTGTACTGCCGAGACACATGACTTTTCAGATATGTAATCACAGTTGAGGCTGGAGCACTTCTGTTTGCTCAACTTGGTTGATCATTTACACGGGGGCTCTTGTATGCTCAAGATCCAAGATTCAAAGTACACCACCAGATCAGGCCTTACTGATTTCTAAGAAGCATTTGTCAACAGAGCATGGTGAGGTTTATTATGCCTCTAAGCACAATGCACATAACTTATACTTTCTAAATACAGGGAGGGACTTGACGCCATTCCAACATGCCACATTGCATTGCTATACGAAGCCAGCACAAAGCAGGAAATGACTTAAATGGGATGTCTGCTGCATTTTTGTCTCTTGGCCTTGCCAAAGAAAATGTATCTCTAAGTCAAAGGATGCGAGTTTGAGAGGAACATTATCGGAAGCTGTTCGCCAAAGCAGGATGTCATGGAATACCTCGCTGAGGCCCAAAGCTCTCGTGCATTTTCAGACTCAGTGACAGGAACAAAAAAGTGCCTCTTTCTCCCTCCCAGCAGCATGTAAAAATCGGTGGTTTTTGAAGCCAGAGTGAAAAGTCATTTCGATGGAAGTGGTCCAACATCTTGAGTTATGTTGAAACGAATCTTCAGGCTGAAATGGTGTATTGAGAAAACATGTTGAACAAGTCGTTAAAAAGCAATATGAACATAAACAGATAACGTTAGCTCGTTGTGAAAGCTGTGTCGCCTTTCCTTTCCAACTAAAAGACCAGCGTTTGCATTTTTGTGCACACACGCACATATCCGCCCCCTCCCAAAAAACAAAACAAAACAAAATCAACATAACTTTTAATGGACTTCACTGGGATTTTTATGCAAGCGTGGAATGCAGACTTGGATCCAGGCTTTGTGCTGTTCCAGATGGAAGAAATGCATATTTACAGACTAGTAAAACAATTGTTTCGATACTCAGCGACTTGATACACAGCCCAATTCCAAAACCAGCTGCCACAAATTTAATTTTTGCAGAACATTGTGCTTTCTGTTGGCCTTTGTCCATTTTTGTTTGCTTTTGCATTATTACCATGTTGCCCCTCTACGCATCTCATGTCTGATCCCCCCCTTCCAACCTTTAGCTTTTCTTTCCACTCACCTATCCAAAAAGGCCAAGCTGTGGAACACAGGTTGTGCATCATTCCTACTATCTTCTCTGTAGAACCCATATTGATTGATTGATTGCATTTATAGCCCACTTTTTTCCCACCAAGGAATCCAAGGCAGTATGCATAACCTCCTCCTCTCCATCTGATTCTCACAACAACCCTGTGAGGTAGGTTATGCTGAGAGTCAGTGACTGCCCCAAAGTCACCCAGTAAGCTTCATGGCCAAGTGGGGACTAGAACCCGGATCTCCTGACTTCCAGTCCAACGTTCTAGCCACTAAACCACACTGGCTTTCACATATTATGTTCTCTGAATGTAGATGCTTATACATGCACAAGGAGGAATCAGCAGGCCTTGGGAGAACCCTAAAGTTTACAGAAGTACAAAAAATATTTAGAGAAAAGCCCCAATATGGCTCAGTGAGGACTGAGCAAGCTCAGTGGTCACAGAATGCTGACTGTTGGCTGTCAACCAGGGACCCACAAGTAGGACATGGATGCAACAGCACCCTCCTGCCTATGTTCACCAACAACTGATGTACATAGGCATACTGCCTCTTATACTGGAACTGGCATATAGCCATCAGAATTAGTAGCCATTGATTGCCATCTCCATGAATTTGTCCAATCCCTTTCAAAGCCATCCAAACTGGTGGCCACTGCTCCACCTTGTGGAAGTGAATTCCATAGTTTGCCTATGCGCTGTATGAGGAAGTACTTCCTTTTATCTTATCTGTCCTGAATCTCCTACCAATCACCTTCATGGGATGACCCTCGGTACTAGTACTATGAGAGAGGGAGAAAAATGTCTCCCTATTCATTGTGTACACCTCTATCAGGCCACCCCTTACTCCCTTCCCCCCCATAAGCGAAACGATCTTAGCTGTTGTAACCTTTCCTCATAGGGGAGTTGCTCTAGCTCCTTGATCATTTTAGATAGCCCTCTCTGACTTTTTACAACTCTACATTATTATTCTTTGTAGCTATATCTAGCCCTTTCATATTTGATCATGTAATCCACCCTAAACATATTGACAGAAGTTGTCAATGTTCCTGGAAGTAACCACAGGATGATGACAGCTGTCCAGCTCCAGGTAATATACAAATGGGGTCACAGTCTCTCCTGAAGTCAAACCAAGAACTTTCTAGTTATACCTGCCCCATCCCAAGGGCTCATGGTGAGTAACAATATGTAAAATCATTAATCTTCTGCTATATCAGCCTGCCCTGTCACCGAGGTAATCTGAGGGCATGCTCTTGGTGGTTTCTCATAGGCCTACCCTCCGATTGGAGTCCACCAGGGGAAGAGCCTTCAGCGTGGTGGCCCCCCTCCTGTGGAATTCCCTCCCTCTGGAGGTCAGGCAGGCGCCAACTTCATATTCCTTTCGGCACCTCCTGAAAATGTCGTCGTTCCAGGAAGCCTTCCCTTGATGACCAGCCAGTTTACTTTGCATTTTGCTTTTTTAAAAAAACAAGAAAAACAATTTTAATGTTTTTATTTTATTTTATCTTGTACACCACTCTGAAATTTTGAATGGGGAGTGGTATATAAATATTGTAAATAAATACTGTAAATAAATAAATAATGGTTAAACCCCCTTACTGTCCCCAACATCCTGTTCCTTTCTTTCCTCTTTGGTCTTGTGGGATGTGGGCCCCACGGCATTACCAATCTATGCATGGCTGCAACTCTTTTGTTTGGTACCGTGCTTTGGGGTGAATCAATTCCCCGAAAGGCTTATCACAAGCATGAACTTAAACTGGTCAGTGTACCTTGGGAAGGTTTGCAGAAGAATAAACTGCTGTTTGTGCTCAAGAAGCATCATTCTGACCATCGCTAGCATGGACAGGGCCTGCCTCAAAAGGGGAACACTCTTTCCCCAGAACCTTGGGACAACAGGTTCTGACTTAGATGCCTGCACCTATTGTCAGATTTGGATTTGTGACAAACTGGCACCTATTTATAAAGAACAAGCAATATTTTGTGCTGTCCACAGCATAATAATCCTCAAATCGGTGCTCTTTGTGTCTAACTCTGCATCAGGATAGGCAATCTGGCATCCTTCAGCATGGTAAGTGATCAGCATGGTAAGCCCCAGGCAGCATGGCCAGTGATCAGGAATTATATTATGGGAGTCATAGTCCGAAACATTTGGAAGGACCATGTTACCTACACTTGCTGCACGTGAATTCCCACTGCTTTAGCATCTGCTTGTTTTTCAGCATGTTAATATCTATATAAAGCTACTTTCACATTTTCCTCCCTGAGGCATGATGAAATAAAAGCCTGTTTCTTGACAGAGAGCAGGCAAAGTCTGCAAAATCATTTTGTAATCTTACACCAAATCATTTCTGCACACCTGGTACAGTGAAGGCTGGTGTCTTGATTCCTCCATGCATGGACTGAGAAGTCTTTATGCAGACTGCCTTGAGGCATCAGCTATGAGGATAAAGCATATATATATATATATATATATATATATATGTGTGTGTGTGTGTGTGTGTGTGTGTGTGTGTTTTTAAAAAATCATTGTATTTGTAAACATGACATTAATTTAGATATGCAAAACACCAGGGCTTGAGTTGCCCCAAAGGACTTGATTTTTCTAGCATTTTTATCAGGCTAGAAATATTCTCATCACAGCTTTGACTGATTTTTTAAAAATGTTTCTCTGAATAAGCCCAGTACTATGCTCAGTTATGCAGAAGTGGTTCAGTGGTTGGAGCCAACCCACTTCCAATCCTGGATCTAGGCTTGCTAACGTTTCATCTAAAAAAAAAAAAAAAAAAAGTGCTATAAATTGATCAGGGCTCCAAGTATGCCATGCAGCAGGCCGAGAAGCGGGGTGGACTACAGGACTGAAGAGGCAGCGGCCAGAAGTTGCAGATGCCTTATCTGCGCTAGGACTGAGCTGGGCAAAGTAGCCATGATGAAATTTGGCAAACAACGAGGCAGGGCCAGGTCAGAATCTGGCTGGGATGGTAAACACATGGACCTGGCAGCTACTGGATTTTCAAACCCAAGAATTCCACTTAGCTGGCAATACTGCTTATAACTTTATCCGTATCCTACTATGGTGGGATTGGAGCTCAGCCCTATGACAAACTAAATGGGGTAAATCCATTTCCCAAAGTCAGCAAGCCAAGGCTCAAAGCAGTTTTATTAGTCCACCAAAAGGGTAGTTCAAAGCAGGAGAAATCAGTAGGCAGACAAAACGGTCAAAAGCGCAATGTTACCAGCTCAGCAAAGGAGCAGTCTAAAAACAGGGTCTTAACAGGGGTCTGCAGCACAAGAGTTCAGTCTAGGGAATAGCAAAATTACAAGGCACCGGAAGAAGCAATAAAGGTCCTGGCAGCTAAGAGGTCTCAGCTGAAAGCATATGATCTGGAGCTTCCAGAGCCCCAACCAGGACTCAGCTATGGTATATCAGAGGCATCAGAAAGAAATCCTCCTTTTGAGGAGGCCCACAAACTCAACATAGGATTTTATTTAATTCAAACTTCTCAATACAATATATTTGTAATTCAATGTGACACCTCTGCACTGTGGGTTTTCACACTGAGGACTTTTAGGCTTTATTTTATGAAAATCCTTACTAACTCCTTCAGTTAGGGTCTCAGCTGTAATGGAATAGAACCACCTGGCTCACCACTGCCGTCTCCAATGGTAGGAGGTGACTTTAGCTGTGGCACCACTCAAGAGTTTTGCACTGCTGCAGCCAAAGTGAGATGTCTAAGGGAAAACCAGAGTTAGCAGTCTAATCTAGACAAAAATTGTGTGTGTGTGTCTTAATATTTCCTTTTTTTACTATCAAGATCTTGCCTTGTTAGTTTCCTACATATTGTGAGAAACTGTAGCAGAAGAAGGAAATTACTCTCAAAGCCTTCCACAAGTTGGCCAAGATCACTTTGGGCAAGACATGTCAACGTGCAGGGTCTTGCTATGTACTGTGTTATCTGTACAGCACCATGTACATTGATGGTGCTATATAAATAAATAATAATAATAATAATAATTCCCATGTGGAGACATTTGAATGTAACTCTAGGTTCCTTCCCCTGACACAGCAGCTACACCAGGCATAAGTGGGGAAAGGGGATAGACTTTCACTCTTGTCTGCCAACACAAGCTTGTATTCTGTGATTTGGAGATTTTTCTGAGGCTCTTTATTCCGGGTAACATTACTAGAGCAGGGAAGCATAGCTTTTGTTCTTGCTTATAAAGGGATATGTTATTCACAAGGATATACAGTATACTGATTTGCAAGAGAACGGCTGGATTGAAATGCAAAGCTGTAATATTTTACATTTGTGACGGTTCTTTCATTTCACTTTCTTCAGAACATTTTTCTTTCTAAAGCCTTCAAAAAAAAGGATGGCTCCATATTTGGAAATCCACTAGAGACCTGAACTAGCTGTGGCAAGGTCAGAAATGGAGCAGATCTTTAAAAAGCCATTTTAACACTTTAGTCTCCTAGCAGACTGAAGACATGGGCTGTCTTTGAATGCTAAGAAGCATTAATGATGTTGTATATGTACGCAGGGGGTGATGAATGCTCAAGTCATTAAACTGGAAATGGGGAGAAAGAACACTTGTTTGCAGTGAAAAGTTACATTTTTAAATGTTTCACATTGTGATGTGGCCCAGGCTTTGCTTTCATTTTGCATCTGCACACCAGGGTGCTCTGCCTACCATGCAGAGACGTCTATAGCTCATTGGATTTCTTTAATGTTGTTTCCATATCAGACAGCCAGATGGTGGAGAGCAATAATACGCTGCACTAATCACTTACAAACTCTATAGTGTAGTGCTTTGAGATTTGAACACACACATCCGCCTATTGCCAATGACATTGTAATAAAATGTGCTTGAATATGCCTACATTTTACAGGGTAGCTAAACTTCTCTCTCCTTCCTTCCAAAATTAGTCACTTATCCTGAAATGAGAGGGGTTTCATCCCCCTTTCTTCTGACTAGGAATCAAGACAAGACTAAACATGGAGGAGCTGATCACTATGCAGCAATTGCCATACAAGTGGGTTCTGCCACAAATTGTTGTAGTAGAGTGCTCCGTATTCAGGTTCCAACTACTCCATCTTATTCCTGCCACTACCCATTTCCCACCCACCCCACCCTCCACAACCATTCCATACCCACTGAGCATGCACATAATGAATTTGACTATTTCAGGGTGGAAGGATCTCCCCACCCCCCGCCCTTGCAACCCTCAATATTTCTGCAACCCTCAGTGTTCCTGAGCCTGCCGATACCTCCATCATGTATGTGGTTGATGCCATTTTAGCTACTTAAGCAATAGCACTCAATGCCTGAACATTGAAAATACAGGGAATTGTGTTGATTTTTAGGTATGACAACAAAGTTGACAGATTCACAAAAAATGTGCCCAGAGAGATTTGCATAGCTAAATAGGAGTATATAGAAGAGGCCCTCTGAAGCAGAATTATTGTTTTGATGTTTTGTCAAGTGGCTGATTTCTCATTCTCTGTTGACATTTTCTTGTCTCCTTTCAGCCCTTTCCCCACTTAATCAGATTAGTCAAATATGCTAATAGGCCTTTGAGCTCCCTTGAAAGCATATACACATGTTTGTTGACCTGAAGGTTGCTGAGCTGAAACAGAGCTTGGTGGGTCACACTTATTCACCCCAATCCAGTGTTTCATCTGCACTCTGGTACATGTACAGGCCTCCTGTGTGTAGTTCCCAGGCATTTCACTGGAAAAGCTGATCCATATGTGCATTTTTCCTGTAAGCGTAAATTGGTTCCCTCGGCTGCGATGAGTTGGGAGGCAAGGCAGCTCCATGTTTACACATAGCATATCCAGGTCCTGTCCAATGACAACCGTCTCCCATAGGAAACACAGTTCTCTTCTTGCCCTAACTGCCTGACTATTTAAGTAATAATCAATTCTAAATTTGCATCTGTGCATATGAATTATAGTATGCAAATCACTACCCCCCTTTGGTCCCGTTTTGGTGATGCATTTCCTCTTTTTAAGTGATTCATAAGTGGCTAGCCTATGTTTTTTTCCTTTAACCAGAGATGGGGATGGTGGAGGTATACAGGCCCACCTGATGTCCCTAGGGTCCAAGGTCCAGAACAGGCTGTAGGTTCAATCCCTGACAGCATTAGATCTTCCATATATAGAATCAATCACTGGATTGGTATTTACATTGTCATTTTGAATTTCTCAACTGTAGTTGTCCATCTGGGTCAACAGATTTAATAAGGTGAATATGACAAAATAGCCCCCACTCACCAGAGCTTATTTTCAGAACCAGTATACCCAATGCAAGGCTCTAGCATGTCAAGCAATACACCTATGCTGAGTATCATTCCTTCATTGCTTAATAGCCAGAGATGGTTCCTGCACATCTGGCAATAGGTACAAAACGTTTAGATTGTAGGGAGCTGATCTAGGCAGATTGATGGAGTTGATCTAAGAGGATTTAACCCATGCTTCGTTAAAAACGCACACCACCCACTGAACTTCATGCAGTCAGGGATATTTTTTGTATCCAACCAAAGTGATTTTCAGTAGGTTATTAGAATATATTTGCCCTTTTTTCATACTGAAGATTTGTAAAGTGTCCCTTTACCCCACAATACCAGCCCTGCCATATAACTGAAGTAACAAATGCAGCACTAATGGGTACTCAGATATGTTAAACAGACTAAACATGCTGATGAATATGGCCTTTGGTTCAGCAATAATGTGTAATTAAACTATTGTGACTGCTTGCATTTGAACAGATGGCCAAAGAATGCATTTGGACACGCTTTCTTAATTACAGAGGGCTCAGTAAATTATTCATCTGTTATGTAAAAATATACACCACCATCAAGGTTGATCATCCAGACATCAAAACTGAACTGTTTCAACTTATTTTATCGCCATGCAAATTATAATAAACAGCTATTACGTACTACTATTATTACATACAAATTGTAATAAACAGTTATTTTCTGCAGTCTTGTAGCTATAGTAACCATTGCTGATAATGGTTAGATTCTTGCTCAGCCAATTACGGTACTTTTTGACTTGCAATTGCAGTGCTCAACCCAGATCTCCACCACAGCCTGACTCTAAATACCTGGACGGGGTTTTGTGATGTAAATGAGCTATTTCATTTCAAGGGGTTTCTCTGTAGGCCCATGGAATGATGGAGAAAGGATATGACATAAGTGTTGGTACTGCTCATGATCTGGAAAAAGGGATAGACTCATGCCCCTTCTTATCACGCCTGCACAAAATCAGCACCACTATTTGGAAAGAATAAAGTAATGTTTAGAGGAATCCACTATTCAAAGCATTTTGAATGGTAGATTCTGCACTACAGGAATGTATCTGATTCTAATAATATTCACAGCAATGGTAAAACAATACTTTCATTAGAACAAAGCAACGTCTGCAACGTAGAAGTGAAGCTTTTGAGGTATCTAGGGGTCATCATCAGGGGTCATCATCAGACTGGCTGTTAAAATAAAATAAGGAGGGGAAAACTATATGGTAGAGTATAGACAGCGTATAGAAGATAACCTTAAAATGGAAGGAAAGCTGTTTTTTTTTTTTTAAAAAAAAAACACCATAAAGCATATGGAAGAAGTCCCTGAAACTCAAAAGTTTACAGTGCTTGTTGGTCCTAATAAAGATATTTCACTGTCTTAATTTTGTTCTAACATAGCCATTATTTTATTTATTTATTTATTTATTTATTTATTACATTTACGTACCGTCCCATAGCCAAAGCTCTCTGAGCAGTTTACAAAATTTTGATCTGATATGATGAATAATACTTTGGGAAAAATGGAATTTGGTATTTTTTACACTTAGAGATGAGCTGCATATCCACTTTTAGAACAAAGAATGGGAAAAAAAACCTGTGACTTTTCATTAGTCAAAGTTCCTCATTCTTAAGAAAATTGTAAGAATTAAGGTTTAACAACTGTCATAATATAGCAACTTTCAGAGTGCTTAGTTTACTCAACTAATAATGTCCACTCAGAACTCAGTCCCATTGAATTCAATGGGGCTTACTCCCAGGTAAGTAGATCTAATATTACTGCCTAAGGCCTTAGCTAGACCTAAGGATTATCCCAGGCAAATGGAGGGGTTGTCCCTGCCTGCTCCCAGGAACCCTTGTGTGTCATTTGGATGCACAGGGATGATCCTGGGATATAGGCCTAGTCTAGCTATGGCCTGAGAAAAAGATCTGAAATCAGACCACTTCGTAGTCATATAAACCCCAGAAATTCCTAAATTAATTTAATGTTATCTTTCCAAGATACCATTTCCTTTTCAGGCTGAAGATGGTGTATCTGCTTCTACTAGAACACAGGAATCCAGAGAACACCTAGTGAAAACATAATGGAACACAAGGGTTAAATAAAAGTAGGCAGAGGATTAAAGTGATTTGGTACAGATCAATGGGAACACTTTTTGTGCACTTCCATGCAGCTCACTTCAAAGCTGGAGATTAGGGCAAAGCTAAATTAATAAGACTGGTGATACTTGCATATTAAATATTTTAAGGGGTTGTTAGGGACAAGCTTTGCCAGTAGTATGAGCATACATAGTTAAGAAACTGGACAAATACAGTTGTGCTTTCCTGAAAGGAATAATAAAAGAATGCATGCATTCAGGTCACATTTCCAACATAACAGTTGTTAAAATACAATTATGAAAATTAATGACTTCATACAATGATGGGTTAGACCTCGAGTATGGCTCAGCCCAGATTTCTGCAAATGAAAATGTTACTGGAATAGAGGCAAACGCTGCTCCAGGACCTTCATTGTGTGGAAGCAGGTATCTGTTCAAAACAAAACACCCATCATCCTTGAGGTTTATGGCCAGAAACATTAACACTTTTTTGCCCATAAAACCCCCATCCAAGACAGCCAAACTCACAACCCATATAGTAGAACTTTGCAGGCTAATCCACAGTAATGCAGGGAAGCCCTTGTGCAGATTAAATGATGTTTTGGGGATTACCAAGCAAAGAGCCAGGCCAGTGCAGGTGAGGTCAGGCATATCACTGTGTTGCCTCATGATGGCTGCAACATCACCATGAGCAGTGTGTAAAAGATTTAGTACAAACAGCAATAAAAAAGGACAACCAAACAAGCAGGGCTTAGGTTGTATTCTGCTACCTAGCCACAGCTATTTGTTTTAAAATCCCATGCATTTCCCCCCAGTCATCTGTAAAGCTACACAGAATAACACCTGCAAGTGTTGTGTATCTCTATAAGTATACGTTAGTGTAATGCTTATTACTAGAGATCAACCAGACCGATTTTGCTCATTTTTTTAAAAAACTGAAGCTTAAGTTGTGTAGATGTGCAGAAATTTGTGAAAGTTCCAAAAAGTTCAAACCTTAAACTTTACTAGCTGAACAGTAGATTTCTGTGCCCTGGCCAGGAGCCTGAGGTCATCGTTCTGCACTGTGCAGGGAGAAAAACATAAAGGTGGGGATGGAGGGAGGACCTTGAGCTTTGCCAATTGAGCTCGCTCTCGGACCGATCATATTGGCAGCAGGGATAAGACGGTGACAAACCACTCTAAGACAGCATCAGAGGAGGAAAGAGAACAGCCCTAGGACAAGCTGGGTTTAAAATGTGGGGGAAGAGGGAAGGAAATGGGCTTGAGGCCTGAAGGAAAGAAGTGAATGTCATTCAGCACTGATGGGTGTGAGGAAGCGAGGGCCAAAAGTCCTCAGTTGCATTGAAGGAAAATAATCTCCATACAGCTTGTGGAAGACTGACATAGTGGGAGTTAAGCCACTGTATGTTCCACCCTCAGACTACTTGTGCTCTTGGTGACATGGGATTTACACTGGACCATAATAATCTTAGAGAGAAAGAATAATTAAGAGATAGAAGTTACAACCCTTTATACACTTACCTGGGAGTTAGTTCTATTGAACTTCTGTGGGGCTTACTTTTGAGTATACATGTACAGGATTGCACTGTAAATGATCTTCCCTTTTTCTTGAGGTTTTTATTTATTTAGCCTTATCATGACCTTCTCTTCCATGAATGGAAGATAAACAATTTGTGCTAAAGCAGGATAAGCAATTTAAGTGCAAAACCAAACACAAGACCACAACATCAAAAGCAGCACAAATCCATCAAAACAAAACACAGCCAGCAAACCTATTGGGGTTGAGCTGGTACCCCTCCACCCCATCCCAGCAGTCCCAGCATATCTCAAATCCAGCAACACGGCTGTGACTGTCCAGATCAGCTTCAAAGGCTACTAACAATGAACCTGTCCTTCTCTATCCTTCTCTATAATGAGTAGAACCCACAGGGCTTAGAACGAGGCAGGCCAGAAGTTGCAGCACCCAGGAGAGTTCCTAATAAGTAACTTCCCCCAACAAGGTCTGAGACCAAACTGAAGTTTTTAATGCTACAGTCCCAGACTTCCCCTTTCCTACAAAATGGAAGCCTTAAAGGGATAGGCCGCTAGCCTGTAGCCTAGTAGTATTCCTCCATCTCGCCCAAGAGCTCATGCGTGACACAGTGCCAGCATTGGTGTATCGGCTTCATGGAACATGGGCTTCTTGTAGAAGGGGGTGCTGGTCCAGTGCCAGAGCTAGGCTCCAGGGCCTCAAGTTTGGGGGTCTCTGGCAGCTCCACAGTACTGCTCAGGCCTGGAGTTTCCTGTTGGAACCACTGGTTCGTCTGCCTTAGAGTCCACGGTCCACAACTCCCAGCATTCTGGGGAAAGCTGAGAGTTATCTGACTTTTTTCTTCTAAACATGCATAGGATCACACCCTTAGTGACGTTATTTAAATATGCAGCAGTATAATAGACATGAAAGCCAAGTGAACGTACACAACATTAAGAAGCTAATAATAGTGTCAATGCAGGCACTGAAAGACAAGCAGCTTTTAACCCTTTGCATTATTTTCCCTCAGACATGCCACTTAAGATTATATATGCACAGTTAATACATCAGGAAACCTGTTTATTTAAGTGTTGCATATGCACATACTCAAAGGCATATACACACTCTGAGGCTGCAATCCGATAACCACTTATCTGGGAGTAAGCCCCAATGAACGTAATGGGACTTATATCAGAGTTGATGTGTATAGGTTTGCACTGTTAATATCGTAGCTTTCCTGATCTGTGTATATCCAAGAGGGGAAAAACCCCCACAAATGTTACAAACCCCTCCCCTCCATTGAAAATCTGCATGTCAGGAATAAATAATTTACAATGTGGTTGTAAGATGCTTAGATGTTTGGTTCTCTCTGAGGAACGGGGGGAAAAAACCAGGTGTGCTTCCATTTCTCTTCCCACTGAATTAGTGTAGTTCAGACCTTCACTTTCGGACAGTGACGGGTCAACAAACATGGTTTCAAAATTAAGATCTCTCTCTGTGTGCTTAATGAAATGAGTTTTTCCAAATAAAAAACTCTTTCCAAACAAACAGGGCTGGCAATAGGGGGTTGGTTTGTAATACTAAGCAGAAACGTTGTTCTTACTATTGATCTACTCCTGATTAGTCTACTTCAGGGCTCCAGTAAATCTACCACTGAGCAGGTGGCCAAATTCCTGAATTTGGCCATCCGCACCAGATCACTTATGGATGTTGATTGCGTTTAAATCCACAGATTAGCAATTTTATTATCTATATATCCCTCCCTTTTTCACTATGCTAGGCCCCAATAACTCAATTCTGTTCCCTTTTCAGAAACCAACAAATAACCATCTAGTATCTTTAGTGATTTTGTAACACTCCTTCTTTTTATCCCTACTCTGTATTGTTTTATATAATGGTGTATCTTCTTGTTTTATATTGGTCTGTTGACTGTAAATAAAGGAATCACTTGTGCTTGCCTTGTTTTTTGGTACTGCTTGTTCATAAATGGCTGAAAGCATGTGACCCTAAGGCTGCATTCCTGTACATGCTTACCTGGAAGAAAGCCTTATTGAACTCAATAGGACCTCTGAGCAGACATGCATAGAAACGGTATGCTTGATATGAGGACTGATGTCTTTCAAAAGACACATACAAGCTTTCACTGTAGCTGGGTTACTTAACGGATATACCACAATAAAAGAAATCGTACAGACCTTCAAAGGCAAATCATAGAAGCAAATGTTTTCCATTAGTATTTAAAGTACCACACCTTTGATTTTGTCTTAGTTGCAATATAGTTAAGAAGTGCTCTGTCAAAAGAATTACATGCAGGAAATTGGGGCATTTCAAACTACAATGTCAAACCATTTGCTGGAGAAAAAAGTTAATAATAATAATAATAATAATAATAATAATAATAATAATAATAATTTCCTGCCATTTCCAAAACCAGACTAACTCATGCTGGCCAGGGTGCAGAGGGGTGGTGGTGGCTTTACTAGGCTTTTTCAACTGATGGGTCATTTTTCTGGGAATTTCCCTCCCCCATTGAAAACAATGGGATGGGGAAATTAGCTCTGCCAGTTTCAGGTTAGTGTAGCTGAGAAACCCTCCCAGGATAATAATAATAATAATAATAATAATAATAATAATAATAATAATAATAATAATTTATTTATTTATTACATTTCTATACCGCCCTTGCCGGAGCTCTCTGGGCGGTTCACAAAAAATAATAATTTATTTCTTACTTGCCTCTCCACTTGGATCAAGGCGGGGAACAACAGCGAATATAAAACACATAAAAACTGATTAAAAACATAGTATACATGATTAAAACATCCTAAAAACATTCTAAAATAGAGAGCCTTTCAATCCAATGAATCAAAAGTTGCTGGCTCCACTCCCATCCTGGAACGCTGCTTATGTCCTCAGACTGGGGCTTCCATGTGAACTCTCCGCTGATGAAGCACCTCCACCCTATCCTAACCTTCTCCAGCCAGCGGATCTGGGAATTAGGATTGCTTGCTTGCTTATTTAGTTATTTATACCTCTGTCCTGCCTTTCAGCATAAAAGCTTCTAAGGAAGCTAACAACAAAATTTCTAAGCCACCATATCAAAATGACAGAATGAAGCTAAAATGACACTACAGTATAGGGCCTAAAGGCAGAACCAACAAAAATAAGAGGAAACAAAACAGAACTATCAGTAAAAACAAACAAAAGAAAAAAAGAACCCCCCATACCCCCCAAAAGAAAGAAAAAATAGCAACAATACCGTAAATAGATTCAATTGCAGTCAGACTTACTTAGAGTAGATCACTGAAATTAGTGGGACTTAAGTAAGTCATGACTGATTTAATTCTCAATGACTTCAATCTATCTATTCTAAGTATGACTAAGTCCGGCTCTAATCAAACATCTATTAAAAGCTCAGGAGAATAGGGCTGTTTTTATCTGTGCCTAACAGTGCAAACATATACATGTCTACTTAGAAGCAAATTCCAATGTGTTCAATGGGACTTATTCCCAAGTAAGTGTCTATAGGAGTGTGATCTAAAAGTTAACAAACTAAGGACATTAGTTTATAAAACATAAAAGTTAACAAACTATGTATGTTTTGGCAGGGGGGGAAATCCTACAACTCCCAGCATTCTCCAGCCAGCCATGCTGACTGGATGATGCTGGGAGTTGTAGGACTTTTTTTTCTGTCCAACATGCATGGGATTGCACCCTAACAGACTCTTGGGAAATTGTTCCGCAACTGGGGTGCTGTCGCCACTGAAAAGGCACCATCTCTGTTCACCACCCACCTAACTTGGAGACATCACGCAGAGAAGTGCATCTGTTGAAGACTTTGAAGAGTGGGCAGGCTCACATGGGAGCAGGAGGTCCATCAAGTATGGCATTATGGAGAGTTGAACATAGTCTGGAAGTAGTAATTATTGATTTTTATTTTGTGTGAATTATTATTTTATGAGGTTTATTTATGGATTCGTTTTTTGTTTTTGTTTTGTTTACGGATTTGTTTTAAATTATGTTTTATTTATATGGGCAGGATCCAACAGGGTCTCTCCACTTACACAGTTGACATAGCACTAGTGTGAGCAACCTCTAATAGCTTAAGCTGACATGATAGGTATATGTATGTATATGTATTATGTGTGCATATGTGCATGGTGATTTAATTTATTAACTACCTTGGGTGCCTGTAAAATAAAATTTGGAAAAAAAAGATTGAAAGGCCAGATAAAAATGGAAACATAAACCAACAAATAAATGTAAATAAAAAATAGCACAATGCCTTTGACGCCCATATCTCCTTCCTCCAATACTATGAGGGAATATTATGAGGATGAAGAACTTGGACATTGATAGATGGATAAGAAGAGGATGGCAGCTGTTCCTCTGCTAATAAAAGTCTCTCTCCACACAAGCGGCTCTTTTAAGCTCTGCTGGAGGAAAGCACTGTATCATATAACCAGTTTTAAAACCCCTTACACGGCCTTTACAAGTCAAAACACCTTGAATTCCTCCTGCAAATATATTAGCATCTCACCTTGCCATGAGCAACACTTAATAACTACAAATGCTGATTTGTTGCTGTCACAATATGATCACAGATTAATAACAATTAGCTATGTCGGTTTATGAAGCAATCCATCAAGACAGTACACTTGGCCCTGGGAACACCTCCTTTTCTCCATCACCATGCTCCATTTTGCGACCACAAAGAGGTAGCCAGTGTGGTTCCCTCCACACCTGCTATGAGGGGGTGGGAAGAGTGGTCTCCTAGCTCTCAGCTTGGAGCCCTGAGGAAACCAAACAATCTTATGCCCCCTCGGATGCTGTCTCAGGGGACAGGATTGTTCCCTAAGTCTTTCGAATCAGTCTAAACCTGATCTGATCCACTTCAGGCCTATGTGGACATACTTTGGATCTGGACCGATTTGGTCGGAATTACCCCTTGGTCTGGAATTCAGATCCGGATATGCAGTGGTACACATCCTACCAGGAAAGTCTGAGTATACCATTGAAATCAATGGAACTGTGGTCAAATAATGATTTTATGGAACTAGAGTTTTAAAATGTTCTTATGGTGTGGGTTGTGAGGAAGAAAAGCCCCCCCCCAAACTCTCTTACAGCCCACAAATTTCTCCTGGCAAAGCATAAATGAGAGCAGTAGAAGAGCAAGGCGACAGCATGGTCGCTTAAGCCAATATGGCTTATTGAACTAGTTTTATTTTTTTTTATGGTGTGGGTTGTGAGGAAGAAACATTTCATGAACTCTTACAGTCCATACATTCCTTCTTGTCAAAACATAAATGAGAACAGTGGAAGAGCAGGGAGACCGCATTGTCACTTAAGCCAATATTGCGGACAGCTAGACAGTTTACTCTTCTGCCGAGGTTTTTATTTCACTTTACATACGCCCATGTCACTGGGTCACGGTCCTAGCAGAAGAGACAAATGGCATTAAAAAAAACATCCAAAAGGAGTCCAAATCTGCTGTCGGATACAGAAGGAACGTTGTTGAGGCCCAAGATTCTTTGACTGTTGAGAAAGACGGTTGGTGGGGAAATGGAGGAGAAGGGAATTGTAAAGATGCTTCCCTTTCTTTTTGGCCTTGGCTAATTCAGGAAAACACCTTGCTAGTGTCAGTATCGTTGGGAGTGCTAATTGAGAAAAGGCTCCCCAGCTCCAGTTGTTTATAACACCCTAGCAATTAAACCTGCGGAGGCCAATGCCATTAAAAACATCAGCAGCTGCAACTGCAGTGAAGCAAAGCTGCTAGAAAAGGAACAGGCCCATCTGCTGTTTGTTTCCAAGGTACAATCAGAGGTTCACAATCTCTAAATGAGAGAAAAGTTATTGCTGCTTTTGGAGAAAAGCAGGGTCGGTGTTGGACAGCATTCTTGCCATTCTTCTTCAGCTTCTTTAAGCCCTGGGGAAAACAGAAATGTGGACACAAAACACACAGGCTGTGTTGACACAACCACAAGTGCAAACTGTTCCAAGTGTTACTGTAGGCGGGCTATTCAGGAGTAATTGCTTTAGCCTTGTACAATTCAAATGTGCAATTACGCTTCAGTTCAACTAGGGCTTAATGTGCGAAGCACAGCAGGCAGTGCCACTCAATTCAGTTTCAAGATTGACTGTGAGAAATGACATTGTTTCAGAGGAGCCGTTGTTATATTCCACCAGCCAACAGGTAAAATGACAATGAATTAGCTCTTGACTGGTGTGAATTAATCTCCATTTATGAATAATTAGGACTTTTGCTTAAAAGCTGTACAAAGCCCAAATGGAAGTGGGGACTTGCCTATCTACAATGTGGGGTATCAACTATTTTAAAAGGCAGGGCTAAATTTACTTTACCTCAATTAACCTCTATAATTGAATTCTCCCCTTTTATTCTTAGAATTATCTGATGACGATGCTTTAACATATATACATTTATTTCATAATTGATTATACATATGATATATGATTTACACACTTTAGTATTTCAGCTAGAAGAAAAACCTGGTGAGATTCTCAGTTCTGAACTTTAAAACGAATAGTCCTTTAAATATGTGTTTTAATAAAATATTTTATTTATTGCATTCTTATCCCACCCAATAGCCGAAGCTCCCTGGGCAGTTCAATTAAATAATAATTGTTGAATCTACTGGATTAAAATGACTTCAAAGATTCTCTCTGATAGGTGGGCAAAGCAATATAGGTGCTCATGTTACTTTTTGTGAAGAAGATGTCTTCAAGCCATATCACTTAGCCATTTTGCCACAAAACACTCCTCTCCGTCTCTTGCCATTGCGAATAATTCTGCTGCAGAAAGTTGCATTCAATAGTTTCTGAGTTGAAAATAGATAACTCACACCTAATGCACTATACACAATCATACATGTAAGAAATATTCATTTGCAAACATCATGATCTGATGTTTTCACATCTTAAACATTACAAATCCCATGCTCCTGTGCCATGTGTAACAACACATCCTTGGGTTTCCATGTAAGCATTATGTGGGACTAGCAATGTTCTTGAAAATTTGCAAGATCAAGTGCCCCCTTTGATATTATTTTGCCCCCATGCCTAGAACTAGGAGCACACAAGTGGGAGCATAGTGCTGAGAACTCTGGTAATGGCACACAGTGTACAGATTGCAGACTCCCAATAGCCAGAGTGAATAAAAAGAAATTAAAGAGCAGGTGAGTAACAGGTCTTCTCAAAACCTTTCCAGTTCAGCTTCTGTGCACAGGCCTCCTCTTATCCTGTGAGGTAGGACACTGTGTGTGACTGGAATGGTAGCCTTTCCTTCACCATCTTTCTCTAACATTTCCCCTAGCAAGCACCAGTTTGGGCTTTCAGGGGACTGAAAACATCATTTGTTACTATCTTCTCAGCCATTGAAGGTCTCACATTGAGGGAACTGTAGGCTCTACCTGGGAATGCACTTGTGTGTTCTATATAGAACAGGTGTGAACAATAGTGATGTCATCAGGCATTCTTGCTTTGGGCATAGTTGATTGGTGTCTTCCCTGTATATTCAGCTATCATTGGTGCACAATATTGTGACTGGTACATGGTGGCTAGAGTGACCGTATGGAAAGGAGGATAGGGCTCCTGTATCTTTAACAGTTGTACTGGAAAGGGAATTTCAGCAGGTGTCATTTGTATCCACGAAGCACCTGGTGAAATTTCCTCTTCATCACAACAGTTAAAGCTGCAGGAGCCCTGCTTTCTTTTGTACCTGGTCATTCTAGAAGAGGGAATTTCACCAGGTACTGTATGCATATATTTATTTTATTATACTTATATACCGCCCCCATAGCCAGAGCTCTCTGGGCGGTTTACAGAAATGACGTCTGGTGAAATTCCATTTTCTCTACTACTGTTGAAGATACAGAAGCACTATCCTCCCTTCAATATGGTCACCCTAATGGTGGCAAAGTTTGTTTGGATATGTCTTGTCAGTGTTGCTAAACTAGATCTGCAGCTTCAAAGGGAAAGAGCCTCACCAAGGCTAGTCCTAAGGACCAAGAATCACCAGAACAGACATCCTTGTCTCCCAGAGAGAACTTTTCTCATGCTTTTCCTAGCTGCTATCTTCTCTTTTGGGTTCAGTGTATCACATCCTGTTTTTAATCTCTCTTCCCCTTCCCTAAGGCCATCTGATTTAGACTCAGAGTTGGCAAGCAGGGGCTGTTTGCATTACAGTCACATTTTTTATTGTACTTAGTGTTTAAAGGCACTTAATTAATATTATCCTCTGCCCTCCTAGATGGGATTGAGGAGGTCACCACTGAAGTTCACCAGATCTAAAAGCTGGCATGCTAATTTGTCTTAAAGCTTTCCTTCTTTTCTTTCAGACTAACATACCACATGAAGAATTTATTTATAATTTCATTTGCACTCTCACTAAATATTTCGAGCTGCTAATGTTATTTAAAAGCAATACTGTAATTAAAATAGAATATTAAATATTAAACATCCCTTTCATCCACAGCTACCAGTGAAAATTTGTCCAAATAAAACAAACTTCCATTACTTTCAGAATAGTCTCAGATCTGGACTTTCAAGGAACTCTGGGGGAAAAGAAAAACAAAGGAAGCTGCACTTATCCATTATAAAAAAAACCAAAATCCACAGTGGGGCAATACATTTATTAGATAGAACAAAAATTCCACAAAAAAATTGAGTTCTTCAGAACCCTTCATCAGTCTAGGTGGTACCAAAAGCAGGGGCTGGGGAAAAGAAACAGCAAAGTCCAAAAATTTGGCCAGATGTTACGGCCATGATGTCTGCAGTTTAGCTAAACCGTCTCAAAATGGAGATTTGCAGATTGAATGAATTTGATCCCAGTAAGTGCACAGGTATCAGATTATACCCAACTATGAATTCTGGATAGAGAAGCAATGGCTGATCTCCATTTCTAAAAACGCAAAAGGCCATCTATAACTCAGATCTAATGAAGAATTCTGGAGAACTCAGAAGCTTGCACGTTTTTGTGGAATTTCAGATGGTCCTGAAATTACAGGTATTGCCCAACTCTTGATTTTAGAGGAAAAGAGTATTACTGCTAAGAAGCCACCACAAATCGTTATAACCTTTATTATTTTATATAAATAAATAATTCCTTGTCCAAACCAGCACACACTTAATCCAATTAATTACTTGTTGTTGTCTCTGTTTCCCCAGTGTGCCTTATTAACACGGAAGAAGGCCGTATCCCGAGGTAAGTGGGAGCACCTGAGCGCAATGGCGCGGTAGTTCAAAACACCAACCTGAAGCTTAAGAGGCCGTGGCTAGAAAGGGCGGGAGGGATCCCGGCGAGCGATGGAGGTTGTGATTGATGGGTGGAGAGCAAAACCCAAGAGGGAATAGGTGGGGTTAAGAGCTGTCGGCAGCCCATGATTGGCTAAGAGGAGTGGCTAGGTCAAGAGTGGGGCGGGCTTCCAGCCGGAGGCAGCTTCGGGCTGCTGTTGCGCTGACTGCTTCGACCAGGGAATTTCAATTTCGAATGAGATTGAGGGAGACGCTGCCGCCGCGGCGACGACGACGACGAGACGGGGAGGTGGTAGGAAGGGGGAGAAGAAGAAGAAGAAGAGCGGGAGGAGGAGGAGGAGGAAAAAAGCCGCCCACACGGTAGGGAGCCCTGCAGGCGAAGTTAAGCGTAGTACTTGTGTTTTGGCGGGCTTCGCTGTCTTGAGGGAAATGAGAGAGGCGGTGGCTGCGGGGTGCGTTGGGAGTGGAGTCTCCTCCCCTCCCCTGTGTGGGAAGAAGTGGGGGGACGGGGACACAGAGGGAATGGGAGGAGGGGCGGAGGTCGGGGGGGGGGGGACACGGGACGGCGACTCGAGGCGCAGGGCAGGCTCCTCCATATTGCGGAGCGGTGCTGGATTTCCCCTTTCCGCCCCTCAGGCGCCCGAAGCCGGTGGGTGTCTGGTTGCTCTGTCCTCCCGGGTGACGGCGAATGTCTCCTCCCGACCGCTGGCTCCTGTTTGTTTCTCAATCCCGGGGGAGAAAGGAGGAGAGGCGAAGACAGATTCCTTCTCGGCACTCAGCCTCCCCCTTCCCGCACACTCGCTCGCCCCCTCCGGGCCTGACTTGTGATGTAGTTCGTGCTGGATGCGTCGCCGCCACCGCCTCGCAAGGCGGAAAGGGGTGGGGGAGAGTGTCAAGCCATCGTCCACAGCCAGGATAGGGAGGAGAGGCGTGGGCAGCAGCAGCAGTTTTCTGAGGAAGATGCACGTCCGCTCGGGCTGCTGCTGGCCTCGGGAAATTCGCTGCTCTCGTGTAGTGTGAGTGGAAAGGGACCGTGGCCGAGGGAGGGAGACGACGCAGCCGCCCGCCTCCTGCCCTGGCCAAGCTCGTGCTCTTGGCGTGTGGCATCCCATCCAGTGTGGGAATGGGGTTTGGGTGTGCATGATGGCTAGGACGGGTTTCCCCTTCGCATTGAATCCCCCCACTCCACCCGCGGAAAATCGCCTCTGCTGTTGACAAGCCCCTTCTCTAGGCTCATGTCAGCCACTCCACCTTTTGTTCAAATTTCCCTCGTTTACGCCTTCCCACGCGCGCACAGCACCGAATGCGCGCCGGGGGGACCAGTGGGGGAATGAGCGGCCGCAGCCTCCGGAGGTTGATCCACAGCCTGTCTCAAGATGACTCGTTACTGTGAGAAGCCCCTTCGCAGGTTGACAGAGGCTATGAACTGCAACATGAGATGTGATTCAGTAGCCTCGGCCGGGTTTGCTCTAATGGGACGTAGTCGTGGTGGTGGTTCGAAAAAATACCTATTGAAATCCAAATGCCACCGTAGAGCAATGGATTAGGGTCAGCTAACGTCACAAAGTAGTGAGACAACTTTAGACTTCTTCAGAACTTTTCTTCAGGCTGGATATTAAGCGAAGGAACAGAAAAGGGGAGGGGAGGGGGCTGAGACGGTTATGATGAAAAAGCTTAAGATGGAGGGAAGGCGATATTATGCAAACTTAACTAGATTAGAATGTAGTAGGTGCCAAACAGATTGTATCAAAGCTACTGGATTAAAAACAACAATGCCTGTTGCCCTTTGACATGTTTTTTTTTTAAGCTATCAGTTACTCAAATCTGCCTTCAGTTGAACACACAGATTTAGGCTTATACTCCTTATATTAAGTAAACTTTGGGTGGTGCACTGGGAAAAGAGTCGACTGAAGCCAAATATAATGGAATTGGAGGGCACGTGATCCCCCAAAGCTGAATCCCATCTTCAGGTGGTTCAAGTTAATCTTCCTCCCTGTACGTAGCCATATTGATTTATTAGACAAATCCTCAAGCCTCAAAACAACTCCAGAAGTAATATTTACAAACTGTAGCAGTAGTTTTTTATGTGAATATAAATATTGTAAGATTTAGATTCTTAGCTATAACATCAGGTTTCTTTTGCAGGGATGGGCTTCCTGTGACCCTCAAGATGTTTTGGCCTATAACCCCCATCTGCCCTAACCATTGGTTCTCCTGGTTAGGGCTGATGGGAGTTATAGGCCAAAATATCTGGAGGGCTACAGGAAGCCCATCCTTGCAATGGAAATCTGATGTTAGTGTGTGGAGGTAGGGGGTGTCTTGAAGCCTTCTGCACATTTGAGGAATGGGGCAATACAAAACTACTCATCTTTCCCAAATGGTGGTATTTGGGAAATGATGAAAGACAGTGAAGAAAATACTTTAATTTAAGCTTGTCATAACCTGAGTATTGTTTCCATCCTCTGGGATTATATGTTAGTAATTATAGAAAGGGATCCTGTACAATTCTACTCTGAAGTGTTTGTCTGGTTCTCTACAGTATCTAGGTAAAGTGTTCCTATTCTGGCTGTTGCTGGTGTAAAACATAGCACAGGTAGGATGGGGAGGATGCCGGCCTATATATTAGAAATGAGGGGAATGATTAGCTTTATTCCCCCACATCCATTCCTTCTCCTTTTTGAATCTTAGCTATTACAAGCTAAGTAAATGTACATCTGTTTCTAATATGTTTCAGTGACGAGGGATGTTAGGATGCCTCATGGTATGAGAGGTTGTAAGGGACAGGAGTTTATGGAGGCAATGGCTTAGTTTGTTTTGGTGATGTGATTTGTGAGCCGTGGGGTTTGTTTGGGCTTGGCTTGGCAATGAAACTGGGAGATAGTTGTAGAGAAGCTAGTGCTACTAACATGAGGGAGGGTGATGGAAAGATGAGTGGTATATTTCTGTTACTTTGGCAGAGATTGGGCTGGCCTGGCCTGTGAGAGGGAACTAGCAAGGAATTTGCAAGGATTTATGTGGGTAAAGTGCCCTTCTGTTAAGATGTGGGTCTTTTTATACAGGGATGTATGGCCTTTCATCTCAAGGAATAGGGCTTCTGAGAATCATGGGCAGAGCTAGTTCTCGACCTGCCTTCCCATCACAATGTTTCACCCCTCATTAGTCTCCTGGTTCATTCTCATTAGACTAGCCACTTGGACTTATAAGAGTTTGGTGCTCCTGTTGTGCATGTCTAGTAGAATAATTGTTGAATGGATGTATATCTCTAGATTTATGTTTAAAGGTAGATATTTATTGATTACATGCCAAAAAAATCATAAGTGAAGTGTGTGTTTATTTTCTGAACTTGAAAATAATTTATACACACATGCACACAGCCCATTAAGTTCTGTTACAAAATCATTAGAACTGAATTCACAAGACAACCAAGGTGAGGTAGAAAATTAGCCATGATTCTCTAGTCACTTGGTGACATTAGTATTACCATGTTCTTGCTGTTGCAACATACAGTCTAGCTATGCTTGATGATATTTTATTCATTTATTACATTTCTATACCACCCAACACCTAAAGCCCTCTGGATGGTTCACAGCATGATAAAATACAACCTTTAACATTCAGCAATGTAAAATAAGCTAAAAACACTTACGACTGACATGCATTTCTAGGTAACAGTTAATATTTTGTGTCCATGACCTCATTGTTGACAATTTTTTTCAAAGTACTATGCAAGTCATCTCTCTGCCCTTTACTTGATCTTGTTCATCATTATGTGTGTTAACTTTTGCAGTTTTGAAATTTGATCAAGGTTGTTGATCAATGGCTTCTGGAATGAACTTGGAACTCACTAGAAATCTTAATATAAATGCTTGCAAAATTGCTTGGGGTGGAGACTAGGAAAATGTGTTACTTGTCATGGTCACTATTCAATATATATTTTGTAGCAGTGCTGTTTATTTTGCTGGGATTTGGTTTTTTTCAGGTATTGCTTGGTGCATTGAAGATCTTTGCAAAACCAGTGTAACCAGAAATCATAATGGAACAGAAAAAATGACATGTACTTCAGACAGTGACAGCTTTGCAACAGTGCTTCCACCAAATCTTTGAAATTATTTTCTGTTTGAGTGCAAGTGTGTGCGCGTGCATCCACTTTTGATATATAGTGTGTTAATATATATTGTAAGAAGAGAAGACAGTTTCTAGAACTGACTTCAAACTAGATTTTTCTGGTGTTAGAGTTTCTTTCAAGATGTCCAACGTAAAAATGTTACCCAAGTGGTATTTTCACAAGAGTCTAAAAATGGATTTGCTAGGTCACAAAGGAATTGCTGTAAATATTTCTGGTGACTGCTCCTGGATGCTCAGTGCAGAGTGAGACTTTGCCACTCCAAGTTTTTACTGCACAGAACAGAACTCAAAGTGGAGAGGGAGTGTGCCAGGTGGGAGAAACAGATCCCCTCCTGCCATTGAGTTGTTTGATAAATAACCATAAATAAATCAGTCAAGGCCACCCAAAAGTTGTGGACTGCTGTGCATCCATGAAGAATGTAATGTGCCTTGAAAAGTTCAGCAGGTGTTAGGAAATGTTAGTGTGTACATGCAGGTGGCATGCATACATGCAATGTTTATTTTCATGGAGGTAATTTCCTTTTCCCCTTCCCTGTCTGGCAGGGGAGGTGAAAGGGAATGATAAATATTATATGCCTAGGGGGGCAAGGTTTTTTTCCCCTTGAGTTGAATTTCTGAAATGTAGGGAACAATATGTTGTTGTTGCTTTAAAAAAAGCACTCTATTTCTACTGAAACACCTTTTTTATCTTGCAATCTGAGGAAGGTTTGGTTATTCCCATCCTGATGGAAACTGCCTACATAGCTTGTAACTCTGACTATTGTTTTTCAATAGTATCTTTGTCAGACATGAGAGAAGTAAGTTACATCACTTGGTAATATATTTTTCATATTTAACTGCAGTACAATTCTGAGCAATTTCTGGGTGCTTCCAGAAAAGGCTCTTATTGCATAATTGCTTTTGTCTCATTCACAGAACTTCACAGGAGGTCCCAAACCTTATTTTGTCTCACTTGTAACACTCCGGTGATTCCCCACTGTTGGTTCCATCTTTTTTTCTTACTGCAGAAGATCTGTTCAGGAGGAAGAGATGGAATAGCTGTTCAATGAGAAAGAGAAAAGTTATAAGTAGTAGGAGCTGTTTGTCTGGGACGCCTATCTTTGCTGTCTATAGTTCTGTTACATAATAGGTATGCAGAATGGGAACATCTAGAAATTTATAATTTTCTCACTGGCTTGTTTTAAACATCTTGACCAGTTCTGTTAATGCTATTCTTCTGTTAGCAAAACCATGAGCAGAAACTAATAATTTAAAATCAGCATGTTCCAGGCCAAACCTCACTCTAATGGCGAATAGATCTGTCAGTTTCTGGATACATCAGGGTTATAGGACCACAGGTTGCTGATTTTGTTTTAAACTGCTTTAAAACAAAAGCATCTCTCTGACCCTCAGATATACATGTTTCCATGCTTAGTAAAAGGAATCTTTTTACAATCTCTAAATTCAAGTACATTCCCTAGGCAACATGTACCATGAAGAGGCTAATTTACCATAAAATTCCACAGCTGCTGTCCCTGTTTACAATAAGGGTTAAGTTAAATATAGGACATGTGGTATACATGGCAGTGTAGTGCTTCTGAAATGTGACCACTGAATGTGACCTAGTGGCTCGACCTAGTGGCTCAGTTGGTCACATTCCAGAAGCATTAAGCCCTACATACCTTTCTAAAAGAAAGCAGTTAAAATATCAGTATTCAGATTCTTTGCTTGCTTGGAGTGGCTTTCTAGCAAGGTAAACTTGATGAAATTTATTAAAATTTCTACAGCATTTGTATTGCTATTAGAGTGCATTTGAATTACCTCAGAATTTATTGGTTTAGTAAAAATTTATCTTAATAGGAAATAACTAGATTCAGCCTGTGTTCTCTTGAGTATATAGAGTGTTCTGTGCCATAAGCATGCTTGATATCACTTAAGACTGCAGGTGTGTACAAGCTTACTTAGGAGGAAGTTCAATTGAACTGAAAGGGAGTTATTCATTCTTTATTTAGAATATTTATATACCACTTCTCAGCAAAAAGTCCTGAAAGCACTGTATATAGCAAAAAGGTGGCTTTCTAATATGTTTAAGTAAAGTTCTTTACAGTCTCAGCAGGGTGGGCTTTCACATGCAGATCGTCCACTCTCAAGAAAGGAAAAGACTCCTTTGTCTTCCGCCTGGACTGATGGTTGCAGAGGCTGTCTGTCAAAGAGCGTTATCACACAAAGGACAATTGCATTTGCTTGCTGTGGCTTCTGTGCATTTGTCCCTCATTACTTCCTCTTTTGACAGAGGAAGTAAACAACTTACACGTGGTGCATTTTGATCCTGCTGCTTCTGCACACAGCAGGAGATAGCAGCAACTGTCATCTTTAAAAATATGCTGGACTTACAAGTGACAAAAGTTTTTTTGTCACTTGAAGGCTAGAAGGGGTGGGAGGCATGTGGGAGGCAGACGGTGTCGTGAGAGGGACCCATGAAAATCCGTGAGTGCCCAGTAAGGAGTGTGCAATAAAACACCCATCTAATGGAGCTCTTAGAGAGCAATCTTCCCACCCACAAGACCATATTTGGGAGTGAATCAGCTAATGACCAGGCCAGGATGGTACGTTTGCTCCTGGCATACAAGTTCTTCCCTCAGACAGGTGGCTTGATAGCATTTCGAATCCTCATACGAAGGGGCTTGATGGAGTTGCCCTCCTCCCTTGAGAGTTCAGGCTGTCTTGGCCTCAGCAAAGAGCAGCATTTCTGTGAAGCACCTGTTACCCAGAAGAGATCTGGGAGCAGAGCAGATAAGCATGATGGGGGCAGGGCTGCTCCTACCATGCACTTCCCCCAGATAGCTGATTTGATAGTTACTTCTGAGGAAAGGATCGAACACATTGTTTGACTTTATTTAAATTAGCTGCTTTATGCTTGAGTAAGCAATTTGAGCCTAGATTTTCTGAGTCCAAGTCCAATGCTATATTATTATTATTATTATTTATTTATATAGCACCATCAATGTACATGGTGCTGTACAGAGTAAAACAGTAAATAGCAGGACCCTGCCGCATGTTTCAGTGTTACTTTTCCCCACTCTACTGTTAAAGATGTATGGATGTAATTTTGGGTATTTTCATGGTTTTGAATCCATTAGATCCTGAATGTGAGGCTTAAACATGTCATTTCAGGAAGCAAAGCAGTGGGTTTGCAATTTACCCTTTGACTCCTGCTATCCAAACTGTAGCATTACAGTTGTCAGCATAGTGCTGTATGATCAGTAAGCTATTCTCTTGTTTCCTGTCAACAGTTTTGTTTCCTTTTATTGTGTAAGTAGGTTTTCCCCCCTACCCCAACACTTGTGAAATGTTGCTAATACGTTGTGATTTTTCTTTCCTGCTCAGCAAGTGTTGAAAGTGATGGCAATGCATGTTTGTGGACAGTATGGATATGAGTTGTTGTGGATATGAGTTGCATTTAAATAAATTTCTTGCTACTTGTCTTTTTATTAAATAAAAAGAGGAGCTTTGATCCAGAGTTTCCATGAGTGTAGCTTTGCTCATGAGATGCTCCAGCTGAGGACAGAGCTGGGAGGTAATTTTTATTGATTATTCATTTTCCCTGCACCCTTCTATGCCCGTTAAAAAACTGCACTAAAGGGCTGAAGGCAGAGCAGTATAGGAAGTGGTCCTGCAGGGGGAATCGGGGAATCAGCTAAAATTATCTCACTTCTAGTAGGAGACTTTCTGTGAACCGAAGGAGCCTTTCCATTCAAGGAAGGTATATTAGCTCTGTTAACTACAAGCCCTGAAATTTGGTATTGTCTCAGAACCTATGCCAACATTTTGTTCTGTTTTCCGTCACAAACTGAGTTTTGCAGTGCCATCTGCAAGCATGTGCTGACATACCCAGTCTGATTCTTAGTTAACATCACAAACAGCAACATTTTCATAACCTCCCAAAACCTATGCCCAAATTTTGTGCCACAAACCTTCCTCTACCACCTCTTAATGTTTAATGGCATATCCACTTGGGTTTCCTAGGTAACACTCCTGAAACCCAACTCTGAAGCCCAAAATCTGGTACCCCTTGAAACCTGTGTTAGTTTTGTACTATTTTGTGAGCTCTCACTATTGCCATAGGTTCCCTGCCTGTGCTCATTGGATCTAAAGCTATTCTAAAGGGCATATCTACATTATCACTTATTCACTAAGTAAGTTTCCCATTAGAACAGGCATTTTACTTCCAAGAGTTGCAGGTAGTGAGAGCGGTGTGTCAGGGGTCATACTCACACTCATGCATACAGTCATCCCCCAAGTCAACACAAGGAATAGAGAAGCATTTAAATGACACTCCTGACCACCTGATAAGCAGCTGCTTGGTGGACTGTTGAGGGTGCATTTGTTCTGGGGAACATGTAGAGATGTCCCTACTCATGTGCCATCTTCCTCAGCTGAATCACAGCATTGGTGGTATGGGAGAGAAATTTAGAAGTGAAGGTTGTTGGCAACAGCTTGGGCACCTGCAGCAGGCTGCAAAGAAAGCCTCCAAGGGCTGCAGTGCAAATAAGCATCTGCAAACATGTGATTCATATTTGGAGACATGCATATTGCTGATAAGACCTAATAAGTGGATGTTCTAAGGATTCCTAACTGATCTTACACCTTTTTATATCAAGATTATGCCTATCACTTCTACATGGCACTCTGTTGTCTTGTGATTTTGGATACTTTTCTCTGCTTTCAGCAGTGTCATGTAACTGCCCAAACTACCTGACAGTCCTATGTAGTTGTGCAGGGCCAAAGAGGGCAATTGATTCCCTTATGTATGTGCAAACTCCCATAGAGGTAGCCTGAGATGTCGCCCTTTTTGAATGACATGAAATTATTTTTGGAAATGTGTTTTAGTGGCAACTGTATTTACATATGTGGTGGTGGCCTTGCACCGATATGGGAACAGTTTGGATTCAAATTAAAAGACACAGAGTTGCTAAGAGGTTATGAATTACTATTAGAGCCCAAACTAATGCTTCAAGAAGTTGTTAATATAAATATGCATAGATACATCTATCCAAATACATATGCATGGGGCAATTATTTCAGATCTAGTGACAGCTACTAAATGCGTTATAATCAAGGATTTATTTACAGGAACCTGTTTCAGAATGTGCCAATTTGACAGTGTTGGATCCAGTGTTGCCCTTGCGTGGCCCATACCACTGGAAGCCACAATGTAGTGCTTCCGGGGACAAGCACCGAAATAAACAGAAATGCTCATTTCTGGAATGGGTGTGGCCTGCCCCTTCTGGAAACATGCGTTTCTGCTCATTTCAATGTTTGCCCGTGGAAGCATTACATCGCAGCCACCAGCAGTGGGGGCTGTGCATGTGCTGCTGTTAGCAGGTTTGGGCTGCCTGCACAAGGACGACATTGGATCCAATCCAGAGAGAATTCCTAATGGTCAAGAATGCAACTCCTGTTTTGTGGCACAGAATTAACACATGAACTATAGCTTAGGTTTTAAAGGAGATGTCCAACTTTGGGTTTCAGAGTTGGGTTTTTTGGGTATTAACCAGGAACTATGACTGGATACACACTAAGAGGTGTAATCAACCTCCAGGACATCTCCCGTGTTTCCCTTCCTTTATCTCACTTTCAAAAAGATTGAAGATAAAGCGATAAGGGACACTAATGCAATATATTGACAGTGCCATCTAGTGGCTGTTTAATGAAACATATAGAATTTACCGAGAAAGTCTTTGATTCATAGCACATGTCTGTCTGTGAAAAGGAGCCCACAAAGAATCCGGAAGCAGAAGCCCCAGTAAATTGCAGGATAAAAAGCCTGGTGTGGTGAAGCCCTTGGCCTTTGTGGCCCAAAACAGAATAAAACTAGCATAAAACCTTCACAGAGGTTTTGAGGATGGGCTTGTAATTAACAGACCTACCCTGGATTCATCCCAGTATGGATTGCAAAATTTTGGATCACAGAAATGATACATTTTTCTCATAGACCTGAAATAAATTTGTTTCAGAGAAAAAAAATGCTTGCTCTATAGATGAATGCCACTTCAGTTATGGGCACAACTACATACCAAAAACAGAGGCTTTTCACAATGTTTCAAATATGTAATTATAAAGTATATTGAAATGTCTTGAAAATAGCTGGATATTTTATTATATATGACAGCGTATAGTAATTGCAGTAACATGTTTCCATTTTGAGGGAGCTCAGTACTGTGCATTCCTCTTGCTCCACTAAGGAGAAATGCTTGAGGAAAAACAAGACAACAAATTAAATGTTTTTCATTAAAACATTCACACCTTTCAATATTGATTATAACAGGTTTTGTTTCATTAATAAAATTGCTACCTGATCATATTCTCTTTTCTTGGGTATGTGTCAAGTAGAGAGCTCTTAAAGACATGGAACCTCAATACCGCAATATTTTAGGGCTTAAACATCAAGCTGAAAATATATTTACCATGTTCTGGAAAAACTTTGTATAAGAATATGGACATAAAAACTATCCCATGTAGTTTATGCTAGTTTACAGTTCAGAGGGTCAAAATTCAAATGACTGTGGTATCACCCAATAAAAAATGCAACTTCTGATGATATGAAGCATACTTAAGATCATTTGTCACTACAGTTGAAACAGCACTTCATTGTTTAAACTTCTGACTTAACACTTCATCATGATTTGGATTTTGTATGCGGAAGGAAGCTAACCGTGCATACAAAAGATACTTAAACTCTCCCTTTCTCTCATATATTTGTGTATCTTCACTTCTTCATGGAATCCCATAACAGGTGTTTTGTAGAAGTTCAATTTAAAGTTTAGTTGAGTCATCACCTTGCCCGAGCAAAGTAGATGCATTATGGCAATAAAGTCTACTTGAAGAATTCTCATGTATGGGACAAGTTCTGCATGTTAGTTCCCACTTGGATTCTGTCTCCTAGGCTTTAGACCATGTACATCGATGGTGCTATATAAATAGATAATAATAATATTAAAGCTATTCTTTTAGCATTAAGTTTGAGAAACAGCTTTGTTTGCCTTTAAAGTCCAACTTAATTTGATGTATTTTTGGTGATAGTAGTAATAGGTTAGAGAGATACCATTAAAAATGAAACAAGCATAATACTGTCATTAAAAGAGGATTGTACTAAAGGTAGCCTATATAACGTTTATGGATGATTGTAACTGCACCCTAGTCTACAGTATACGTACTTAAATTCTGTGGTATTTAATCATTCATAACTGTATCCCATGTTTTAAATTAATATAAAATGTGCAATTGCTCCTTCTAAGTCTTCTGTTTTACCTTTCCTTTCCCCTGTCAGGAGTTGCAGCACAGCTAGAGTAAATGTTTTTTGCTTTAAATTGAGGCTCTCCCATGTTTCATGTTAGTGTGTACAATCTCACCCAGGTTCCCACACGTAGTTCTTCTGCTTTTCATATGCGCTGCCTGCCTTGGTACTTAGGAAGGTGTTGGAAAGTGTTGGCTGCTGGGTACTGTAAAGCAAGGTTAGAAGAAGTTCTTCTCAGAATAGCCTGTGGAATTTCAATATGGCAGAAGCACATTAAATGTCTGATAATCATAAACAGCATTTGTATATCAGTAATGATCTATAGTAAAAAATATAAACTGCAGAATTTCTTGCAATTTTTTTTGTCCTTCTTTACCTTAAAATTCCTGGATTTTGAAAGAAACATCCTGCTATACAGACTATGGCAGTTTGTTGCTAAAGTTGGACCAACCTCGACATGACAGCTGCAGATCTGGGTTTCAACTCCTGATATGCCACAATAGCATAGAAAGTTGGGAGTGGGAAAATCTGATTTATGGATAAAAGGAGCATGCACTAAGAGCAGAACACCCTTAACTTTCCTCCATGCAGTCTGTCCTATTACCCCACTGTCCCTCACCTGGGTTCCAAAACACATGAGCCTAGGTGGGGGAAGAGTGCTTGAGAGGAGGAGCTGCAGGGAAGCCCTAGGCTTAGGACAGGCTTCGTGCCTGTGAGCTGCAGATCACTTTGTCTTTAAATTGACCCTCCAACTTGATTGTATTTAATCTAGGGTTAAATACACAGATCCATCCCATCATGGTTAATATGGTTCTTTAATTTGTTCAACTACCTTCTACCCATTACTTACTGTCATCTTTTTCCAGATGAAGATTTTTCATTTTCTAGGCTGTTGTATTTTATAGTTGTTATATTTTTGTTTGGTTCCCCAGGTATATTGGAATTAATATTTTGCTTCTTTGGGAAATCTAGATGGGTGAGAATCTAACAAGTTTTTCTAAGGAGCTAAGTGCATGATATACATCTGTGCAATCAAAACAATTTTTTTTAAAAAAAATGAAAATGAATGATAGGTGGAGAGGGAATGCTTAATACTTAGCCTGCCAGCCATTTTTGCTGTTGTTGCTCAAAGTTATTCTTCAGGTTTCAAGATGAATTTTTATCCTTGCAATGCTTTAACAAGGTCTAATGGAGCTTTCCCCAACCTGGAACCCTCCAGCCTCAACCAGCACCATCAACTGCAGAAATACTCGAAATTGAAGCCCCAGAACATCTGGAGGGCACCAAATTGGGGAAGCCTGGTCTGTTACAAAAGACTGGTCTAAAATGCATTAAAGCTATTGCCTTCTGGAGAGATTTTCAGTCAAATTGAGAAAAGCAGTTGCTATACTCTTGCTAAAGTGCCTCTATGAGAGGATTGTATATGTGTCTTTTAAAAGATGCTATTTGAACTGAGAAGGCTAGCAAACATGGAAGATTAGATGAAATATCAAGTCCCGTGCCTTCATAACTTTAAGAGGCAGATAAAATGCTGTTCTTTCATACATTAACTATGCTCCTGATTGCAAAACTGTTAGTGCTCTAACATGAATTCTGCTTCCTTCACACAGAAGCAAAGCATTATTGTCAATCAGTGGTTATCTAGAAAATCTGCCTGTCCTTCCTCAATATCTTGAAAGGAAAGCTTTTAAGATCAAGGTAATCTTAAGCATCTTAACTATTTACGGGTAATTTCTATCTGTTCCTCATGTGACTATTATTTTGTCATGCCTTGAAAGAATGTCAGCAGTTTCTAAACTTAAAATTGAAGAACAAGGGTGTAAGTTGCTTTGATTCTTCATTAGTCATGAGATCTTTTTCTGAAGTCAGCTGTCGGGTGAGAACTTTTTCATCATTAGATGGCTAGTTGTCTTGCTTGCGTACACTGCAGAAAATCTATTCCATAGCCTTATATATAAATAAATTCTAGGCTAACCTTGTAGGATCCCTATTAAGTACATGGTATAGCAGCCTGCACAATTTTGCCTTATCCATATCACTTTGTCTAGGAGAGGAGATTAATGAACCCATGCAGTTGTTTTTTGTGTATTGTAAACTCTGGGTAATCTATGTTTAGACTGCAATTCTATACACATTTACCTGGGACTAAGCTCTATTGAACTCAGTTGGACTTACTTCTGAGTAAATATACATAGGGTTGCATTGTGAAATTGTTGAACCAATAGTTCTTGTGATGCCATGTTTATGTACCCTGTTATCTATGCACTTGAGATAATAGCTTAATTTACTCTAGTTTCTAGTTAAGTGGACTCTTAAGAGATTAACTGACAGATGAAACAGTGTGGCAAATGCCTCTGTGTGATCATTTTCATTCTTTCTGCTTCATTTCTGGATAAATGACCGTGCAAGCAATGGAATGGTAACTGTTAAAAGTTCTTGCTGACAAAGTGTGTCCCGGTCAGTGATGAGACAGGGGACACATGTATGCTCATTTTACAGGTGGACAGTTGCTCTGGTTGTATCAAAGGAAAGAACATAGCAGTCCCTCGCTCATATTTGTTACATGGTTCATGTAGCACAACAACCCACCGTTTAAGCAAGCTCTGGGTTGTGAAAGAGTAGGAGTGAGAAAGTGTACTGGCTCCTGACTACTTACCCACTCCTGCTGTGCTAAATAACCTGGGGATGCTCCTTCACTGGATTGTTTAATGTGACGTGCGAACTCAGAATTATAGGTTGCTGGGGAAGGGACAACCCAGGCTTGGACCCCAGTTCTGGTTTGCATGTCTCACTAAACAATCCAGGGAAGTTGTTTAACCCAGCGGGAGCAGGTGAGTGGTCAGGAGCCAGCAAGTTTGCTCGCTTCTGAAAAACCCATGGTTTGTTTAACTGTGGGCTGTTGAGTTGTTCAGTTTACTGTTGTTCTGGAACAGAAGGATGACAATGTGTTTGTGTCAAGAGCTTGATGAGTTTGGGACTGTACTAGTACAGTAGCAGTACTTTTATCTTGCTTTGAAGGTATAGACACAAAGTAAGATTATTCATATATCACATGTGGAGATAACAAGGATCAGAAATAATGACTGGGTTCGGAAGTCATGTTAACCCATGATGGGTTAATTAAGCCACAATGGCTTAACCCATCATGGGTTATTGTGTCACCTGGAGGGACTTTTTAAACCCATGATGGCTTATCTTTTGTAAACTGCCCAGAGAGCTTCATCTTTGGGGCGGTATAGAAATAATAATAATAATAATAATAATAATAATAATAATAATCCAAAATAACCCACTCTGATAACCAAGATCTGCAGAATGGGTTATTTAATCCATTGTGTGTTATCATGTTGTGTTGTGGTCACCAGGGGTTATTTTGGCTGATTACAGAACTGTGCAGCAAGAGCAGTCAAAACAGCTACCGTTCTGTTCTTCGCTGGCTTATTGCTTAGGACAGGTTAAAGTGAGCAAGCCAGCAGTGTAGAAGAGGCAAGGTATGAGGTTTAGTCCTGATCCTGCAACCCCCCAAGATATTATAGGCATCTTCCCCTTTTTGGTGCACCTGGGAATTTTGTTCCTCTGGAGTAAATGTGCAGGAGTTTGATGGTGGAGCTGATGGTTAGGAGAAGCTGTATGCTGAGTTTGGTCCTGATCTTGCAAAGCCCCAAGATTTTCTAGCCACTTCCTTTTTGATACACTTGGAACTTTCCCTCCTTGGTGAGTTATTGCGCAAGGGTTGAGGTGGATTGGTTGCCTCTTGACTGTGGGAGGTTGTGTATAAAGTTTTATCTTGATCCTGCAAGCTTCCAGCGCTTCAGAGGTGAAACTGTGCCACTGCTTGAGAGAGAGGACTGCAGTAGGATATGGGGTGGGAGGTGTGTCAAATTAAACAAAATAGCTCCTAGTAGCTTATTAGCCCGCTCATGTGGTGGGGGATCATGGGCTATTTTAAAATGAGCTTCTGTGAGTAGCTTATTAATCTATCCTGGGCTATCGTGATGTCTGAGCACAGCCAGTAGCATGCTGTAGAAAAACTGGTAAGGCATTTGTGGGGCTAAAGGGGGGTCATACAGATTGTGGATAGCAAAAACATAGTGAACTCAGAAATTTGGCCTCATATAGCTGGAAGTGTGTGGTTGGTGGTGGTGGGGGACATGAAGGGTAAAATAGACAGGTCTTTGAAGTAACCTGAACATGACATTTTATGCACTTGATTCGATACAATGCAAGGCCCAATTTTCATATTTTCTTTCCCTGTTCTTGAATGTTCTACTATACTAAAGCTTTTTTGTCTGAGCAGTGGTGAGCTGTCCAGAACTTGTCTGGCTTTTGCTTATGTTTCCGTATGAACTGTGATTAACTGATCGTGGCTTGAGTTTTATAGATAGGTAATATGGGCATGCAAAGTTGTTGTAAATATACAGAGAAGAACTACATGTTACTCTGACAAATGGGTGTTCCACCTACCACAAATGGGTGTTTTATCCCCACATTTGTGAAGATAGCACAAATATAGGGGAGGAGAAGCACTTGAAAGGAAGAATCAGGCAGGAAGAGGAGAACCTTAACTCTTCCTACACTGGACTATTCTAGTATAGTTTGATACATGGAAATCCAGGAGGGTGTTCCTGGTACAGGCAAGCCGACTGAGGAACTTCCTTCTCTCATACACATGTGGCTCCACGTCTTACAAGCTTTGAGCATCAATTAAACTTGGGAGGGGCTGTAGCTCAGTGGTAGACTTTACATTTTGCATGCAGACGGTCTCAGGTTCAATCCTTGACATCTCCAGATAGGAATGCTAGTCAGTGTTGACAATATTGGGCAAGATGGAACAATAGTCTGACTTGGTATAAGGCAGCATCCTATATTCCCATTTGTTTACCCAGGCTTTTGATTACATTTTCCTCTTTGCTACATTGTGTTTATTTATGTGTCACTGTTCTTTGTTTGATAATGTTTTTTGTCATGGTTGTATTTTACTATGTTTTGTTGCTAGTATCCTGTTTGGGATTAATTCATAATGAAACGCAGGTAAATAAATTTCTTAAATAATAAATAATATTTCTCCCCGCAAACTCCTAAGATAATTTCCCCATAAACTTGGATTGCTTTTAATCTCAGCTGGGGGGAAATGAGCTAAAAGTAGCAGGGTGGGGAAATATTCACCAGGACATTGGTGAGTATAGAAAGGCTTAAGCCCCCCATTCTTGAGACCAACTATTTTCCTCTTCAAATATAATGTGTTAGCAAAGATGCATAGGACTGGGCCATCAGAGTATTTTATTGTAACTTGATTTAAAAAACAAACAAATACCTGCTGGGGTTGGATCAGAAAAACTGACAGATCACCCTTAGCTGCTCTCAAATATTGCATTTTGCCTTTTTCTATTTTTCTGGCCCTTTTTATAGATTGCTCCTGCAATCACTTGTCCTAAATTTTCTCCCTGTTTTTTGGCTTAAGTATTCTGTACAGATTTAAGTATTGTAAATCAGTAACGTTACCATTCTGTTTAGACAGGGACTGATTTCGGATTATCATGGGGAAAAGAAGCCATTATTGCTTCTCTCCCTGCACCCGTGGTGTGTGCCAGTTGTTTACATAATGACCCGTGCTGGAGTGTGGGTTAGTGTGTCATGTCAATGCAGTGTGCTAGGGTTGGCTTCATACCCACTCTACATCCCATGATGTGCAGTAGGGCCTGTATGAAGCCATCCCCATCATGCACTGGGTTCGCACAGCATGCCAACCTGTCCTGCAGCATGGGTAATTATGTGAACAACCAGCGCAGATGCGGCACAGGCAGAGGTGATGGATGAAGCCACGATGTCTTCTTTTCCCCCTGTGATCGTTTGAACATCCCCAGAGTCTGTAATGAACCTAATACCATCCTTGTTTGATTTATACTAGCCTATCTCAAACTGGCTCCCTCCAGTTGTTTTGGACTTCATCTTCCATGAGCCCTGGCCAACACAACCAATTATCAGGAATGCTGAGTTATAGTCTAAATCAGGGTGACAGATTGGGGAAGGGTGATTTAAACTATTTTAACTGTCTTGATTTTTACAAATCAATGACTTTCTCTTATGCAGAAAATGCATCTATCATGCTGATTGCCTGCCCAATGTGTCTTCCTATGAGTAACTATTTTGCCCGATCCAATAATCTCTTAGTGTTCCAAGCACCTTTTGAGATGCTTAGCCTCTGCTGATTTACTCCAAATCAGGTTGCTGCATTCATGGAGTTCATTATTTTATTTTATTTAAATTTTTTTGGTGTACCACTGGGGATTTTTGCCCCAGAGAATTGGTGCTGTAACATCTTCATAATCAGAAGCCCCTTCCCCAAATAGAAGGAGCTTATGGGAGGACATGCAAGCAATACTTTAGTTGTGCAAATCTTCGTTGGAGTAAATATTCTACGCTGCAGCACTTGATTTTTCTGGCAGAGAATCTTGAGAGAAGCAATTTGTTTATGATGAACAAAAACTTCTAGCAATTTTGTAGTGAATTTCTCATGATCGTGGTATGTGTCCGTGCTTGTAAATTGAGCATGCTTGAGCGCACTCATATTAAATTAAATGAGAAAATTACATTTTGACAATTGACTGTTAGGAATAACAATGATTAAATTGGACATTGCAAAGCACAGTGTTCTTGTTGCAAAATAAAATGGCCCTCTTAAAATTTTACAGAAAGATAGGCAGAAAAACATAACTCCAAAGAGTTCTTAAGACATCACATCACACATCGGTTTGGTTCAACTTTAATGTAAACCATAAACATAAAGATGAATCCAGAATTTAAAGAAAATATTTTTGAGTCACCATAACATGCAAACCCTCCCACTGACTTAAGCGTGGATGTGTTTGGCAGCAACCCGTTCATACTCAATTTGAGTTATAAACCTTTTAATTCATATTTTAAAATATTTTAATGACCATTGTTCTTGCTTTGCTTCTGAGAAGAATGAACTACTGCTGCTCCAATATTTGTTCTTTGTTTTCAGAATGGTTTATCCAGATTCCATCAAGCTACAGTGCTGTTTCTTCTTAGGTCTGTAGCCATAGGGTTTAACAATGCAACCAAAAGTAAATGCCATCCTACAATTCATATTCTGTTAATAATGTGATGCAATTCATATTGCATTAATATTGCATGTAGCACAAGAGAATTGACTATCTAGGTTGTGTTGTCATGACCAAGATCCACATGTAAGCTTGAAGGTCTTTCAATCCCAAAAGCAAGAAAAAGTATTCTTCCTCCTCTTCTGCTTTTCTTTTGTGTCACATTTCTAAACCTCTTGAAGCACCTCAGAAGAGCAGCACAATTGTAGAAGCAATCCCCTCCCCTCCCTAGGGAAGAAGGTGATGTCCTTTACTACACACTGAATGTTGGAGGTTGGGGAAAAGACTCAGCCTCCTGAGGAAAGAGCAGGGTCCTGTTGCTCGCAATTTCTTTGGCCAGCCAGAATGGATTTATTTATTTATTACATTTTTATACCGCCCAATAGCCGAAGCTCTCTGGGCGGTTCACAAAAATTAAAACCACAATAAAACAACCAACACGTTAAAAGCACAATTACAAAATACAGTATAAAAAGCAGTTATTCCTATCTGTCATCTTTGCTTTGTGTTAAGTCTGTGTTAAAAATTCTAATGACGTTTTTATTGTTGTTTTTATTGTTAAAGCTGCAGTACTAAACATACTTACTAGAGAGTAAGTTCCATTGAACCCACAAGTCTTAATATGTGTGTTCTGAATTTTGTGGCAATATTGTTCTCTCAGCAGTATTGTTTCTCTCAAAAAATAGGGTCATATATAGAACAAAGTTTTTTAGGATGGACTGTTCCCCATGGGATGGATCCTTATGAGGTGTTTTTTATTGTTTCTAGTTTTTTTTTTAACTTCTAATGTTTTTAACCTTTATCTTGTTTTTATGCTACGTTGGAAGGATTTCTATCCTGAAAGATGGGATATAAATACTTGTAATAAATAAATCTGAAATAGCTCTGTAGTAAGTGGTTATAGTGCATGCTGGTTATGATGATTGGAGTTGTAGTTCAACACATCTGAAGGGTCTCAGGTTGGGGAAGGTTGTTTTAGTGCATGTTAAATAGTTAAATAAGAGTCTGCAATTTTCAACATAGAATTATTAATCCCCTCAATCAATATATGGTGATCATTGGAAACATTTGACTCTAGCATCTAAAGGTTTTCCAAGAGTAAAATGTTTAGCTTGCATATGAAATCACTGTCCTTTTGTTCACAAGTGAGTTCCTGAACTAATACGCCTGGACATAAGCCGAGGTTTTGACACAGTGGCATACCAGCTGTCTAGAAATGAATACAGCTTTAGGCACGAATGATTTGATACTTATCTGATGAGTTGCTAAGTTCTTAAACAAACAAGATCAATTTAAAGGAAAAAACATCCTGAAACAGTTTTGTGCATCTGTTTAGGAGAGGGAATTTATCAGATGGGCATTTCTAGGCATCTAAGTGCTGTAAGGAAGAGGGAATATGGGAGGGAACATTTCTACAGCATAGGGTTATTGTTTATGACTTACTGTAAATATGTTGCTACTTTCCCCTCTTTTTCTGTGCTTTTCAATTGATAACTCAGCCACTGGACCCTGGCAACTGTGTGCTAATTAGCCTACAAGCAGTCTTGTCTTGTCAGTTTACTTGTATATTGCCTACTCCTCCTTGGGGCTCTGGTTGACAGCTGAAACATACAAGAAAATTGACCAGACAAGACTGTGTATGTTGAACAAGTGTAAAAGCACCCTTGCTAAAGACTACTACTACTACTACTAATAATAATATCACACCGTTTTATTGTGTCTTAGCAAATTGCAATTATATGATAATAATACCACCCCAATTGTGCATTTTTGAGGCTTTGAAAACTTATTTAAACCACCGGTAAATGAAATGGGTTAGCAATTGGAGTGGGAAGGGGGAGACAAAAGGGTTCTGCTGCAAAGGTCACTGGGATCCCAGCTGCAGAACCAAGGGGGAAGGGGGGGCATACTGTGGGTTGTTTCACATGCGAATGCTCCCAGCCAAGATTCAGTGGGTTTGTTTTATTTGACATTCAATAAACTGGGGTCTTATTTTGTAAAATTTCTAAAATCATCTCAGTGAATTGGCAGGATCTAACATGACTCTAGCTCATTTAAAACTTGATTGAGTAGCCCCAAATAGAGATTAAAATATGCTTGCTATGATTAAAAGCAATACTGATTCTAAGACCAAGATTAAAAAAAAGCCCATAGAAGATTGTAATTTTTAGTGCCCATCCTTGTCATAATTTGCTACCCTAGTACAGGCCTGCCAATAAAAATGTAGGCCATAATACACATTTTTAGTACCAACGTCTAACTCCATTTACTACATAAAATAAATGACTTTATTGTCAGAAAAAATAATCTCCAGAACAAGGTGATGCAAGATTAAGGACCGATTAGTAAACTTCCAGAATGGCATGGCTTCACATGGCTGCATGCTATATTGGTCTAGTAACATATCAGTAATTGAAATATGAGGCAGGCATATAATGTGGAAAACTACCCTGTGCTGTTTTTGTAATGGTCAAACAACAAAAGCGATTTCCAGAAAGGTGCATGTTCAAGGTGAGAGAATTTCACGGAAGGTATTTGTGTTGCACACAGTTCTGTTCAAATGTTGGGAGACTTTTGCATGGGTTGCTGCTGGGGAAGTGATCACAGTACTCATCTGGTAATTTATGAATTAGGCTTAAATTTGTGTTGGAGAGCGGGAGGGAAAGAGTGTGGCATCTCATTTCAACCAGCAAACCCTTGTAGCTTGTCATAATACTCCCTCTTGTTTGTGTTCATTACAAATAGTCCAAAATTAAATTGATGCTGCAGTTGTAAGCAATGTTACAGTCTACTTGTTGCTATAGAAACTTCCTAGTAGTTCTGAAGATGTAATATTCAGGGTTTAAAAACTTTGTGGCAGTCTTTACATTTTTAACATGATAATCTTTTAAAGAAAATACTGGGAGGAAAGAAAACGTAAACCTCTTAATCATTCTTCTTCCCTTCCCCTCCCTCCCACGTTGAAATTCTAGTTGCTTTTAGACTCACCCCCTTCTCCAGGGAAACTCCCTTTGCATAAAGCTAGGGTGACCATATGAATATGATATAAAATTATTATTATTATTTATTTATATAGCACCATCAATGTACATGGTGCTGTACAGAGTAAAACAATAATATGGTAAGGCAACATTTAAAGAAGTTATTTTGAAAGCAATAAAGTTAGGGTGACCATATGAAAAGGAGGACAGGGCTCCTGTATCTTTAACAGTTGTATTGAAAAGGGAATTTCAGCAGGTGTCATTTGTATATATGGAGAACCTGGTGAAATTTCCTCTTCATCACAACTGTTAAAGCTGCAGGTGCCCTGCCCTCTTTTAAATCTGGTCACTCTAGTATAGCTCCTGCACCTTTAACTGTTGTGATGAAAAGGGAATTTCACCAGGTGCTGCGTGCATACACCTGCTGAAATTCCCTTTTCTATGCAACTGTTAAAGATACAGGAGCCCTGTCCTCCTTTTCATATGGTCACCCTAATAAAGCACCCCATAACACTTATAATCAACTTCTTGGCTGACCAACTGTGATAAGTAGAAGTTGGTTACAGGCAGCCAGGAAAGTCCAGCCTTGCTTAAAGGGATAGAACTGTGCATGGTGTACTTATTCTCCTTCTTTAAACCTTAAGTTAGTATTAATTATTAAGCTTTAAAAGAGCACAGTGAACTTCTGTCCCGCATGTGGAAGTGTTTTTTTTTCTTTCACGCTGAAGCTGGATAAAGAGAGTGCTTCACCCACCTTCACCCCCAGTCGAGCTACAAAAGCTGCCCATATTGGAGGTTGGGGAATGGGGAGGAGGACCACTCCCAGAACCAATTGCAACAGAATAAGGCTTTTCAGACTTTACTGCTTTCTACTAGTGTTGAAAATGTGGGTTCTTTCCATAATCCTTTGTGTTAAAACACCCATCAATATTTTAATATCCAGGCTTAGGAATCATCTTGTGTTGCATTCAAATAACCATGGAAACTTGAGATTCAGATATATTCTTTGTGTAGTGAAAAGAACAGGGGTACATTTACTAACAAATGTAGTAAATTTTGGGAACCATAACTAGACATGTTTTCTGAGACATTTGACTTTCATGAACAACTGGAAAGAAACATTTTTGGAAGATTGACATTACCTTATGAAAGGAACTTGTGGAATCTAGAATGAGGGAAATACCAAAAACCAAATGGATTCTATTAGTCATTTCCCACTTCTTTCTGACCTTGAACTCTCTCTTCAGTTTGCTCAATGTTTTCACTATTGTTATCAGACACTATTTTTAAAGTGAGTTTTATTCACATTTGCCTTATTTTCAGGGCTGAAGCAGCTGGTGAATTTTGGAATTGGTTCAGCTGCGATGAGGGTACACTGTGTCCACATACCCTTTACTTGCACACATAGCATATACCACTTTAACAGATCTGTGCATTTTTCTGTACCTGTGCATGGTTTGGACATGACCTTATCCCTCTACCTTAGGGGTGGGTAACTTGTGGCCCTCCAGTTGTTTTGGGCTATAACTCAGCTCTAACCAGCATAACCAATGGTGAGGGATGATTGGAGTTGTAGGCCAAAACATCTGGAAGATCACAACTTGCCCACCCATGCTCTACCCAATGAATAATCATAGTAATAACCACCTCACTTCAGGACTCATATCTTCCAAATCATGAGTTGAAAATATCAAGTGGGACTTCATTTGAATAGTGGCCGGAAAGAGACAGGCTGAATCCCCTGCCCAGACAGTGGATTGTGCATCTCCCCCCACCCCCACCCCACCAGGAGGGTTCCTGTGGGCACTGTTGCCTTACTGGCCCACAGCAGGCAGCAGAGCTCCTTGGAGGAGTAGCCAGGCTGTTTTTGTTTTGTTTTTTGCGTTGTTTTAGAAATGCTTAAGACCTTGAGTATTGAGAGACTGAGCAGATTAATTGACTGGGTTTGCACAATATGCTTATGGATGATGGTTTATATTCTGGAATAACCCATGTTGGGTTAGTGTGTTGTCTGTTGGATCCCCCCCGCCCCCACGGTTGTTTGCTTCCCCCCAAACAACCCACTGTGAGAACCCATGGTCTGCAGTAGATGTTGTTCATAGCTATGGTAGATTAGCATGTTGTCTGTCATGCGACTACAGAGGTGCTTAGCAAGAATGGCCAAAAATGCTGCCACCGCTCTGCTCGTCTTGGGTGATCTCTATTCCTGAGCTCTGCCTAGGGACAGATTGTGCTGCCGCAGTTAATCCTCACTTTTCCATGGAAAAGAAAGTTGTGCAATTATCCAGTATTGCATCTTCTGCCACCCCATAAGGGGAACCTACATATTAAATTTTGGCCCATTCCTGTAAACTTTCAAGGAGTTGCAGCCTTCCTCACGTTTTGGGCAAAAAGTTCCCATGGGTAGATTCAAGGCAGTATTAAGCAAGCCCAGTATTAAGCAAACCAAAGACAAATAAGCTGCTTTGTGTATTGACAAAAACTTGCTTTTTGTTTCTTTTTATTTTGTGCTGTTGGTTTGCTGCTGGTGAAGGGGTAGCCATTAAAGGCTTCGAAATTGGGCCAGTGAGAAGGCGGCAGGGGGTGAGTGTGGGAAGGGAAACAAATGATGCAGCGGTTAAGAATCAACATGGTGTTGAGAATAGGGGTGGGGACCAGTAGAGGCAGAAGAAGACGCCCCTGGGGTGAAACAGACAAATCAGAGTCAGGCTGCTGACATAGTGGTAGCGTGGGGATGGCGGGATATGATTGCCACCGCAAAGGAAGCTGGGATACCCGGCCAGCTGGCTAGGAGGACTGGAGGAGGAGACAGGGTGAGTGCCCCCCCCACGCCTAATAAACCTCACTGCATTGCTCGTTTGCCTGATCATTTGATGGGAACACAGCAGGTTGTTTGCAAAACACACACACACAAAAAACACCCTACTCTGTGTAGCTTATCTGCCACCATGGACTAGCATGCTGCTGTGTGAACCCAGCTACTGCCTTGCTTGTTTCTAAAGACAATTTCTCTTGAGAGACGTGAATTATGTCAGGGATGCAATGGTCTTTTCCGATTTTTGTTTTCTTTTGCCGTTTTCCTCTGTATATTTTTGCAGCTGTATTGATCTTTTTCATTTTTTATAGTGAAACTGTTTTTTTTAAAGCTGTAGCTTCTAAAAGGAGCATTATCTGTAATATTGTTAATGTTGAAAAATAACCTTTCTGGACTCATAACTGTTAGATTGACATTAATTATTTAAAGAGAATATAGGAAGTGAAATATTTTCCTAGATGTAAGCTAGAATACACATACAATATTAGCACTAGTTAAATAATTACTTGCTTTGAGTTTCTCTGAACAAATTATTGTACCTTATCATAAGAGGTTAAATATAGGACCTACCCCAAACAGGGGCAGAATTCTCCTTTTACTAGCTTTCCCCCCCACATGCATATAATGCTCTTGCTTTTTAGGAGAGATAACAGGAAAACAGAGTGACCCATGTGCATTTTCTGATTGCCAGAATTAAGTGAATTGGAACTAAATTCTTTTCCACTGGGCATGCCTTTCTCAGCAAAGTCAGAGCTTGGGTGGGGCTGGTCTTTCTTGTTAAACTGTACAAAGAGACTGATTTTTCATCAGCTGGCTGCATTGCTTTTAATGACAAGAAGTTACACAACACTGGTTTGATATGCAGAGCAAAAATAACGTATGTATTTGGAGTGATTTCTTTAATTGCTGTTATAGACTTTATATTGCTTATCTCGATATGCAAAGATTAACGTGCAAAAGTAAATGAGGCTCGAGTTGCTTTAGATGCATGGGAAATGGTGCGTTTATTTCAGCCTTCTTATAAAATAGAAATATGTCTGTGTGTGTAGATATAGATATGGGTACTTTGATCACTTGTCAATATTACAAGGATGGCAGCAAACACTAAATGCTGAGATAGCTGTGTTGTGAGTGAATATTGAATCGAGTAGATCAGAAATTGTGGCTTAATGAAAGTAATGGCTTTCAACTCTGAAACTGGATGTTTTATAGTTCAATGTTGCAAAAAAAATTTTTTTTAATTGGAATCTGAGACTGGCTATACTCAACTTCAGTAATATGTAATAAATCTATAACAGATGATATACTTGTAAAATAAAATAGAAATGTTTAACTTAATTCTGTTTAGACCTAGCTGGCTTTGCTAGCTGCAAATCTGTACATGTAATAGGTGGTATAACACTGTTAGCAAGTGTAGGTAACCACAAATGCTTAAACAGGGTACATTAACATTTCCTTGTATTGGTTTTTAATACTTTTAAGGAACTCTGACTTTTAAAAACACTTTCTTGCAGTGATGTGGGGTGGAAAATTTCCCCAAAAAAATACCGTACAGAAAGGATCTAGTGCTTTATTTTCCATTTCATAAATTCCTTCGTAAAAATGAATGTATGCCAATTGCAAATACAATATTAGACTAAGTTGGCAGTTTCAAACTTACAGTTAATATTTTTCAGGTGATTATCTTTAGCATACATATATTTCATTGAAATACATATGTGTCTTAGAGTGAAATGGAACTATTAAATCGTGACAACGAAGCTGGAGATGCCTCAAAAACTTCAGTGGAAGAGAATTGAACTGTTTTGAAATAGATGAGCAGTTGTCAGGATATTATTCAGAGTTCTATAACTTATTAGTGTGTCAACAGTTTTCAGTACCTTCAATGTTTTCTTAACTTTAAACAATTTAAGGGAAGTACATGCTATTGTCTTCTCATTTTTAAAAGTATTCTAATACAAATTTCTTCATAACATAATGGTTTAAATCACATTAAGTATGCTTTAATTCCCCCCTCAGATAGTTCAGTTCAAAACTTTTGGTGTAGTGTGGCAAAAATTAACATGGGGTATGTTTTTTTTAGCTTATTTTTACTTAAATACAACTAAAATAAAAATGCTAAATTAGATTTCTCTAGGGCATAGGTGGGCAATGTGTGGCCCTCCAGATGTTTTGGCCTATGTCCCATCAGTTATAATCAGCATGGTCAATGGTTAGGAATGGTGGGAGTTGTAGGCGAAAGCATCTGGAGCACCACACCTGTTTTGCGGCATCAGAACATTTTCCAATTCAAATGGAAAATTCTCCTGTACAAATGACCCCATGCAAAAGTAAGCTAATTTGTCTTTGAACAATTTCGAGTAGAAATGGGAAAATTTCCGATGCAAATATTCTGCAGGGTAGCAATGTGTTAATTACGAATATATTTGCCTGTGGCGGGCAGTGGAAAATGTTTATATAAAAATGGAAAATAATTTGTTGTTAGAGATACTAATAGTATACAAAAGGAATTTGGTGGTTGGCAAAATACTTTATCTGAAAGCATCCAGATTATTAATGCATCTATTCCATCAAATTACCATCTTATTATAGGAGATAACCAACCTTATAAGACTGGGTTGCCTGGCGTTGTTTGTGGCTTTCCCCAAACTAAGGCAGAAATTAGTTACTATTCCATTGATTTCAGTGGGTTTTGATGCATCTAACTCAACATTGAATTGAGCTGTAAAATATTTTCCTTTAAAAAATACCAGTTAATACAATATTTCTGCTTTTGAATAGTGTCATGATTTAATGAGACTCTTCATCTGATCTGTAATCTATCATGACTAAGTTGCCTGTATATTTGTCCTGAATATTTTGTATTGGTGAAAGGGAAATACTGACTGTCAATATTACAGAGTTAATTGCTGAATCAAACATTATAGGCAGTATCCAATGCTGCCCTCTGCTTATGCCATTGCACTATAGGTAACTTACGCTAGTGCTACATCAGTAGTGTAAGTGAAGTAGCAGAGTTGGATACTGCCCAAAATATCCTTTTAGCATAATTTATGACATTAGTCAGAGTCTGAGAATGTCAAGATAAACCCAAAATATTTAGCTGTTAAGGTTTTAGTTACCCAGTGGTAATAATATGGTTATTTTGTATAGAATAGATATGGGATCACTACCTTTTCAAAAATCTAGTCTGATTCCCTTCTGGTAGCAGAATGCATAATTAAAGTTAACCTGTATGGCTGTTCCCCTCTTTAAAGCAGTACAAACTTATTTTTGAGGCAGTCTGCTACCACTAAACAAGTTGTGCAAGCAGAAATGAATGCTAGCACAATGGTAAGCTAACACGTGCTAGTACAACCCTGAAAACTAGCTCAGATTAGTGTTTCTAGAACAGGAGGAGTCAGTGAAGTCCCACTAACTTGCCCCAGTCTGGAAGTACTAATTTGGGCTAGTTTCCGGTTGTGCTAGCAAGTGCTACCTCATTGTGCTAGCATTCATTTCCGCTAGAACTGTCATTACATTGGATTCTGCCCAAACCTTTACATAATACATTAAAAATCCATTTGTGTGTGTGTTTGTTAGCTTGGAATAGCAATGTTATATGTCTTACATCAGGGCAAAACTCTCAGAATGCTGTTTCTAGGGAACATTGGACTCCTGGGTAGCCTGCACAGTCAAAGACAATAGTACCCAAAGACTTTTGAATGTGGACTTCATAGTAGCAAATCTGGAGGATAAATGTAATCTTCATACTCAAGTTCTTAACTATACAAGACAATGGGCCTGTTCACAGGATCATGGAGGAGGAAATTAGCAATGATGGCTTATTTCTTCTGCCGTACATGCTGGGGGAATTTGCATCATTATCCTTGCTGGCTTGTCTTGTCATGTTTTATGAACCTGGCAAGAATGCGTTATTGTCATGGTTAACAAACCACCCCAGAACCTTACAAATTCTCCTGGTATACAACCAGTAAGCATGGCAGGGGAAATAAGCCACCATGACTTATTTATCCCTTTGTAATTGTGCATCCCTAGTCTCTGATTCTGAGGTATGCACTTGTAAATAAATTCAGCTGAATCCTTGGATTACAATATAAATTTGATAGCTTCCAGACACTGAGGTACTATTGACTTTTCCTTTTTTGTTTGTTTTTTGGTAGATGGCACCTAGACTCCCAGTTCTAATTCTTTCATCTACACTTGGCATGATACATAGAAGTAACTTATGTGAAAATAAGGGCACTGTATGCCTAGTTGGACCTTCCATTCAAGCTTTCTTTGCAGCAGCTCCTATTCTTGAAGTGGCAACCCTCTGTTTTTGAACTAAAGAGATTGTCTCGTTGAGAGAAGAATTTAACTGCAGAGTCCACATCAAAGAAAATTCTAGAGCAATGCATTTTACTCTAGAATTACTTTAATTTGAGAAAAAATTAAAGGAATTTCTATTAGCACCACCAGTTCTATTAGCGCTACCTCTACATGTTTCTGAAAAAAAAGTAATGATAAATTTGGCACTCAGGAAAGAGTAACTATTTTAAAATAGGAGTTATTAATAATATGTAATGTGAGTAATCGGAACTAAATGCTGACATAGCACATTTTAATAATTAAATCCCTGCTTTAAACCATCCAATTATTTGAAGATTAAGCAAGCAGTTTTTTAGTGGCTTATGGAATTTGATGTGTTCTTGAAGTCTATCCTAACAAATGAGAAAAATATTGTGATATGCCATGCTAAAACGTTATTCTGGACTCAGTAAGAATCTTACATTTGTTCTGGAAGCCTGCACATAATTTTATCAACTATGTTGACCTGGTTCACATGATAAGCTCAGCACACTATGGCTTATTTAAGCCATGATGAGCTGTTGCATGTGCTGGTCCCTGCAGGAGCCATTTTGCATAACCAGTGCCCATTTTGAACTCCTACTTGTATGTTGCATCGTATGAACTCCATGAATGTGGTTTATGCGAGGGTTAAAAAAACATTGCCAAACCTATGGGGTTAGTTGGCATGACATGACAGATCATCCTAGGTTAATTTACCCACAAGGCGCTCTGGTGCATCCTGCCAGCCATTATGAATATGCAAGCCCTGGCTGGGGATTGCCGTGGCTTGTTATGTCATCTGAACCTGGGCAGCTGGAGTTATTTGTGGGTTAAAGAACCTTCACATAACTGTAAAACAGACCCTGGGTTATGTGGGGGTTGTTTAACCTCAAATAACTTCTGCTGTCTGTGTTTGGACAACACCACAAGCCACAGCAACCTCCTTGTCAATGTGTATGATAATTTTGGAGATTAGTGTGGCCTCTGAAGATTCAACTTCTGCTAGCAAAAAGGAAATCTGTTTTAAAAGTTACTGTTGTGGTATTAACGAGGTTTGGGACTTTGAGATATTTTTATGGAACCAAGTGTATTTTTTGCATTTTGCAGATTTTCTGATTTTATTAATTAGATATTCAAAATAAAGCAACATTGTGTCTTCATGTATCAGCATTGTGGTCAGAACTATGTTATCCAAAAGAATCTCACCAAAACGTAGGGCAACAAAATAGCAAAAGGGCTACATTTAGACCTCATTCAGGTCTGTTTACTCCTTATCCTGCTTGGGGGCTACCTGAAAGTAGCTGGCTGCCCACTGTGGGGAACTGAATGCTGGACTTGATGGATCTTTGACATGATCCAGCATGGCTGATCTTACCTGCTTACTGGAGATATGTGGGTGTCACCCAAACCAGCAGCCCTGTATAATTTCCTTCTCTCTCTGCTGTAAATCTAGTAATACAAAATGTGTTATGTATCATTGTGGTGCAGATGGTGTGTAGAATTTTTTCTAGTGCTTTATTTTCTTTGGAAATTTTCTATTTTATAAGTACATTCGTAACAATGAATGGATGCCAATTGCAAAAACTGTATTAGGTAAGCTTGGTAGTTTCAAAGTTGTAGATGAGTAGTTGTCAGCATATCATGCACAGTACTTTTGGTTGCTAAAATGTATTTGTGTGTCAACAGTTTTCAGTACCCTTTTTAATATAAATTTAAACAATGTAAGGGAAATACTTGCTATTATCTTTAATTTTTTACAACTATTCTAATAAAAATATCTACAATACGTAACATTTAAATCACATTAAGTGTGCTTTAATTTTTTCCTTCAAATATTTCAGTTCAAATTCTCGTGTTGTATTGGGACAAAAATGGATGTTGGATACTATTTTTTTTTTTGCTTTGTTTTATTAAATACTAGTAAAATATGCATGCTAAAAAGATCACTTCCTAGGGCATCATCCAGATGTTTTGGACCTCCAACTCCTGTCAGCCCCAGCCAGCATGACCAATAGTCAGAAATGCTGGGACCTGTAGTGGTACCCAACTGGTAGTGCACGTATTGCCCCTTGGAGCAAGACCAAGGGACAAAAACCTAAGGGCTAGATTTCATCAGCTTATATGCTAAATGCCTCGGAGCTGGCAGGCCAGCACACACACATTTAAGAGAAATCGGCTTCTCCTTCCCAGGTTCTTGAAGCAACCCAACCTAGGAAATTGATTGACTTTTCTGAGAGTCACAGAGACAGGGACCCCAACATTCTAGCATTGGAAGTAAAACGTAGCTAATCTTCAAGGATAACATAATTTAGCTGGGAAAGGCTGCTCTAGAGCATCAGAAAAAATTCTGATATAAACAGAGTATTTTCCGATGTAGATTAATCTAATTTTCAAATTCAAAATTTTCTGGAAGACCGATATCACTAGTATGGTGTTAGCCAAGCAGAATGCATGCAAGAAAACACAGAATGTAATATTCTGACAACTCATGTTTTGGCAGGGAGGAAGGGCAGATTTAAGTTGCAAGTCTACTATTTTCAGAGGCAGCCCCAAATCTGCAGTAACATCTAGTTCTAGTCTCAGCTGGCAGACTTTCACTGAACAAGATTTTTTTTAAAAAGGAAGAATATTATCTATAAATATATTGGGAGGAAAAGGGGCATAGTAAAAGGAGTCACTAGGTAAATGAGAACTTAGTGTATTCAACACATTGACTTGCACTCTTTTTACATTTCATTTCACTTTAATGCTAGAACAGTAAGAGACCAGGTAGGAACAGAACCACTGCAAAGCAGTGTCCCCAACTTGGATAGTAGCTCTAGAAGGATACCATAGTTGATTGTATTCAACGCTGACAAGAGATCAAAGAGTATCAACAAGAACATATCCCCTGTATATCTCGCAATACAGGTTAACATACAGGGCAGCCAGAGAAGTCTCAGTACTAAAACTGAAATAGATCCAGAAAAATCAGTCTCATCCTAGTGTGCAACCACCCCCTTAAGGACCTTGGGATCTGCGTAATTGCTCAGATCTTCCAGATTTAGAGAGAGCTTTCTTAAGGAGTGGTTAAGACTCTCTCTTCTATGCCAGTCTTCTGCTTTAGACTGAAGCCAAATTAAATGGATGTAATTATGCTAACTCACTGTTACTTTTTCAAACTTCCAGTAGAACGAGGAGGAAATTATAGTGACCCAGAAGGAGTGAGTTTGAGCCTTATGTTCTGACCAGTTTTTCAAAAGGTTTTATCACTGTTGTGCCAGCAGTGACAAATCAGTAAATGTGACTCTTTGTGCCATCTCCTTTGCAGAAAAGCAACCAGCCAGGATGGCTTTATTAAAGCTGTAATATCGGCAGCCTGAATCAGTGACCAAGAAATGTGTCCATTAGAAGGCAGTTTCATTCAGTTAGCATTAGCAAGGTTTGCAGACGTGAAGAGAACTGTTTTATAAGCTGTATATGGATTAAGAAAATGTACAGCCTTGAGTCCTGTTGGGTTTCAAGATTTGCACTTAGTAAAGTCTTATGTAATTTTCACTTGTAAAATACTTAGAATATATTCATAAATATTAAGATTTCTCAAAGTTAAAATACTAATAGCACATTGGTATTGTCATATTACTTACTGTGATACACAAAGGGCTGTCTAAACATCTACTTGGGTTAGCTAACTATCAGTAATGGAAGCCATTGACAGCTGTCTTAATAACTAGTTGAGTAATGATGCTGTATATTTTAAACTAGTGCATAAAATATACATGCAAAACTCAGTCTTTATTTATTTATTTATTTATTTATTTAAGTATTTTTATGCCGCCATTCAGCCAAAAAAGGCTCTCATGGCGGCTTACAAAAGTATTTCTTGACAGTCCCTGCCCACAGGCTTACAATCTAAAAGACATGACACAAAAGGAAAGGGGATTGGGAGGGAGGAGGAGGAGGGGGAAAAGGAAAGCAAATTCAGGCACTACAATCTTAGTTGGAAAATTCAGCAGTTACAGGGGACAGCAGGAGGGAGGGGGCTCTCAGCTGGAGCTGGACCCAGGCACGGTGGAGAGGTGTCTGGCTGCTGCTTCCTCCCTCACTGGTGGCCTCTGCAGCGACAGTTGGTATCAGCAGGGAGGGGGCTCTCAGCTGGAGCTGGACCCAGGCACGGTGGAGAAATGCCTGGCTGCTGCTTCCTCCCTCATGGTGGCCTCTGCAGTGACAGTTGGTAGCAGGAGGGAGGGGGCTCTCAGCTGGAGCTGGACCCAGGCACGGTGGAGAAATGCCTGGCTGCTGCTTCCTCCCTCATGGTGGCCTCTGCAGCGACAGTTGGTAGCAGGAGGGAGGGGGCTCTCAGCTGGAGCTGGGCCCAGGCACGGTGGAGAAATGCCTGGCTGCTGCTTCCTCCCTCATGGTGGCCTCTGCAGCCAGTCTTTAAGGATGGTCGGAAGTATTCAATGAATTTAAATTTCATCAGTTGGCTAGTAGCTGGATGGGAGGCTGTCTGGGAACCTCCTATGCCACTCTAAGCTGTCTGGCCAACTAAGCTGTGCTTTTATTGCTTGCAGTTTCAACAATACTAGCCATATTTGGGAGTTCAGTATATGTTATAGTGCAAACATCTGCATAGAGGGGGTTGCCTTGTGTACAGAGGTTCCACTTCACAGGCCTGCTTGTCAGCTGGAACCCCCGATAGCAGAGTGTTCCGGCTCATGTGAAGGCCACCACGTGTACATCTACCTATATGTGTCAAGACCCTCTTTATGCAAATGTCCAGGTGTGGGGCTTCATTGGACATGTGATGTTGGGGGTAGGGCTACCCAGCACAGCCGTGTTCTCAGATCACATGCTTGACTGTAAGATAAACTGAATGTCTGAATAGGGTTACTGCAAGACTACATAATTGTGAGAAACAGTCTTGGAATAGATACATTCAAAACATCTGTCACTTTTACCTTATAAATTTTTTAGGGGGAAATTCTTTTAGTTTGTGGAATGTTACTTTCAATTCCAAGAATGATAGACTTTCTTAAAAGTCTGATCTTTAAATTACTCTACCAAAGTCTTTGACACAAGATGATCAACACAATAAGTGTTTATCTTCTGGACTTCACTGACAGTGCAATCCTATACATACCGTATTTCTTCGATTCTAAGACGCACCCCATTTTTAGAGATGTTTATTTGGGAAAAAAGGGCATCTTAGAATCAAAAAAATACTTCCCTCACCGCCCAGCCAACCTCCTCCCCCCCTCCGTGCTTTCTTCTAATGGTTATGTCCTTTTCTTTTTTCCCTCTGTGAGAGAAGAAACTGCCGTTTGCGCGGGAAGAAGGGGGGGGCATTGAAACAAAGAGTAAACTTAACTCTCCAGACCCGCTCTTTACTTGTCTGTGCACCAGGGGACAACGACACACGAGTAAGTCCCATGGAAATCGATGGGACTTACGAATAAATTTGCCTAACAAAAAGCTTACCCAACCAGCTCCTCCTCGCTCGCATGGCTCGAGGCTGCTGCAGGAGCTTCCTCTTTTCCTCTTACCGTATTGCTTCGATTCTAAGACGCCATCGATTCTAAGGCGCAGTCCATTTTTAGAGCTGTTTATTTAGGGGGAAAAGTGCGTCTTAGAATCGAAGAAATACGGTATCTGCTCAGAAGTATGCCCCACTGAGTTCTGTGGGGCTTACCCTAGATAACTGGGTATTAAATTGCACCCTAAGAGAAGTCATGTAGTGATGAGAATGAAAAACCAATCTGGTATGGTTCAAATGCAGGCATGGAGGACTTTTGCTTGAGCACCGATATTTTGGAAATGCTTAAAATGAAGTAACTCTTTCTAAATATATCTGGATGGGCTGGAGAAATTTGAGGCTCTTGATCACACAGGTATTAGAAGAGTTAAATATATTCTGTTTGTGTGGGGTTGGCTGCTTGAATTTGTAAGTTCAATATAGGATTCTCCCAGATCATGTGACGTTCATGCTTTGTATAAGGATTTATTCTACATCGTTACTAAAACGTTCAGTAGGTTGAACTGTTTCAAACTTTAGTGGCTGATATAGCATAAAATGGTCCTTGTTTGGGGAGGAGAGATGTTAGGTAGTTTGGCTAGGATCTAAAAGAGCCAACAAGTCTAAATAATGTTCTAAAATCAAGAAAATGTATATTGTATTTCTAGGGCATCCTGTGACCATGACGACTGAAGTTAGTTCAGAAACGGAAGTAAAGGAATCGGACAAGCTGGGAACAAACACAGCAAAGGAAAATGCTGGGGATGCACCAGAGAGTAAAAAAGAACAGGCAACTGAAATAGAAGAAGGCTCTCCTGCCCCCAAAACTCCAGCTAGCCAAAGTAGCCCTAGTAGCTCAGGAGGAAAGGGTATTTCTCGCTTCATCCCCCCATGGCTTAAGAAACAAAAATCATACAGCTTGGCAGAACCCAAAGATGAAATGAAAAAACAGCCTCCAGTGTCAGAGGAAGAGACAGTAGCAGAAGACAGTGAATGCTCTCTTCCAGAAGAGGCAGCTCAGTCCAAGGGAAAACGGGAGGATGTTACTGAGAATCTGCAAGAAGCTGTGGATGACAAAGAAGAAAAACTTGCTGTGAGTGCTAAAATGCAGGTATATTCTGGAAATAAAAGCAAATGAACGAAGACTTAAGTCGCAGCATTTTTGTGGCCTCAGTAGTTGTTGGTGGACAACTACTGCTAGTTTGCATATTTCGTTTGCACATCAACAACAACCTGTCATTGGTTGTGAGGCGTATTCTTATTCTTGCATTGAGCATCAGGTGTGTTAAAATGAACTTGAAGCTCTGATCCTGCTACTTTCACATGTTGCAAATCATAGTGTTGCCCCTTTTAAATGAGGGCCTTGAACTAAATAAGAGTTTAAAATGAGGAGGGAACGTGGGGAAACGTTCTTACAGGATTAATTTTTGTGGAATTATTCTAAAGGCTATAATTTTGTGTTTGTCTTCTGGGTTTATTAGGCATCTCAAATATATTGTTTTTTGGTTTTTTCCCACAAATTATATCTCAACTGGTATGGTAGCAGGTACAGAGTCCCCTTTGGGTACTTTGTAGTAGTTCTGAATACCATTTTGTTAGATAATTTTTTTAATTCCCCCCATCACCCTGTTTTTTTCACCTGGGAGAAACTGCAGCCCATTGGTAGGGTAAGAGGGATTTAAAAATGCCCCCCCCCCCACTTCTCAAAGTTGCCTACCACTGGCTTACCCAAGAACTTTAAATAACAGGTGGCAGAGCATTGCATTTAGCATGTTTCCCAAACTCTGCGAACTATAAGTATTGTAAACAAATAAAATAAAATAAAAAAATAAAATAAAATAAACAGCCCCCACCCTCCCAAGTCTAGCAAGCACTTCAAAGACCTAGACCAACTCTATACAAAATTCCAGTTTCCTCTCCCCAGCAGATTATTTGTTTACAATGGTAATTACCTTATGGCTTTCACAGTGATTGATGTAACCTCAAGGCAAGCAGAAGAGATTAAATAAAAAGGAGATAAGAGCAGATCCACTCTTGTTTCCAGTTAGGCGTGAACAATAAACAAATGGAAAAGTTTAACTAAAATAAAGCAGGAGGCTTCTGGTTTGGAAAGTGTTCTGTAAGTTAACCTGACTTGCTCTTAGTAAGTTTGTTTAAGGCTGTAATGCTAGAGGCTTTTGAAAATTGGAGGCTGTAGTTTAGTTCTGCTGTTTACCAGAGGGCATGACTTAAAAGGATTCATACAAGCAACCTGCTTATCGCTCTGTGCAACTAATGTACATAAAAGGGGGAAAGCAGTTTAGGTCTGTGATTAGATGCCAATCTATCAACAAAGTATCCTTTTATTTGTATAGAAATATTAATAAAAATTGATTCCCAAATTTAAGCTAGAACTTGAAATGCCAAAATTACAGTAACAAATGATCGTAACAATTGATTCATAAGAGAATATTGGCTTTCTCTTCTAAATTTGTAAGTGAAGTGATGATGAATAATTCTTTACTGAAATATATCATGTTGCATTTCATTGAGTGTACCATTCTTTAGGTACAGCCTTCTTATATCCACTTTCTTGTGCAGCCTGTGAAAGAAGACAGTAACGAAATTGTTTCGGAAGTGAAGGAAACTAATCAAGATGCAGAGGAAAGCAAAAGGGAGACCAAAGAAGTACAGACAGGTGAAGTCCAAATGGAGAAAGCTGTTCAAAGAACACCTAAGAGGATGAGAACTGTCCAGTGTAAAGTGGTGCTCTTAGATGGCACAGAATACGACTGTGACCTTGAGGTAAGTTAGTGAGCCTTTTCTATAGGAAGAAATCTGCAAGCATGCTATGTTTTTATTCAAATGGGAGCTAGAAATGCATATTTGATTAATCTTATGTTTTCATACCATTATGGTATTTACAACACTAGTTAATGGCTAGTAAAGGGCTCCATTTTAAAGCCATGTCTTGAGCATATTACCACTTGGTTCTAAAACGTACTGTGAATTGTAGTATAGATACCATAACTGCAAGTGCAACCGTCTAGTGCAAATATGTTATCTCCTATTTTAACCATTTGCTTTACGGATCATAAAGCTCACTATTGAAGTTAATTAGCACAATAAACCCTTTACTTTAATCCTGATATAGTCTGTCTCAGTAACAGCTGTGCAGACCCAAGTCAAGAACAAGGAACAGGTTCTACAGTCATAAAATTAATTTTTTAGTTAATTTTATTCCCATGGAATGACCACGATGTTCCTCAGGGCAGCTTGCAACAATTTTAAAAATGGAAACAATTCAAAATTACAATTTGAATATTAACTCCCCCTCCAAAACTAAATTAAGCCAGAAAACACAAACACAGTTGCAGTATTACCTCTGAAATTCCTTTCTATAAAGGAAGGCCTTCTGCAACTCACAAAGAAGCTTGCCCAATAAATCTCTCTATGGAGGAAGTTTCACAGCAGTAGTGCCACCACCTTTACTCCTCAGACTTTACAACTGGAGAACCAGATGACTGGAACACGGTTCCCTGATGAGCTCTAGGCATTAGGGCAGTTCTTATGGGAGAAGGCTGTTCCTCAGTGACCCAGGGCTTTAGAGACAAGTACCAGCTTAAATTAATTGAGCTTAGAACCTGTCAGTAGCAGCATATTGGAGTGGCTCAAGTTCCGAAATTCTGTTCAATGGTAGTCCTACACAGTGTATTACAGCAGTCCTTTCTAGAAGTTACTATGGCACTATATATCAATGGCCAGAACATCATTGCAATAGACAGGAGAGCTGGTGAATGAACCATAGTTGGCAGAAGCACTTCTGGTCATTGATGTCATCTGATCATCAAGTTACAGAGCCAGGTCCAGAATTACCCCCTTATGGCAAATCTTATTCACCAGAGAAATATAATGCTATTAACCACAGGATATTAATCTTCCAAGTCAGTCAGACCTTTCCCCCCAACTATAGCAATCTTCCCTTCTGAATTGGATTTCAGCTTATTTTTCTCTATCCATCCCACCACAGATGCCCGGGATCTATTCAGGACAGCCACTACTTCATTTGAGTCAGTAGGAAAGATAGCTGCCTTCAGTACCATTTTTTTTGTCAGAAAGGAGGGGTCTAAATTTTAATAAGTAAATAAATACTGGAGCTGGATGTTTGGCATGCTGATGACAAAGTAGATATTAGGTAGCATCCCACAGTACAATTCTTACTGGAAGGAGTAGCAGTTTCCTACCACTACCTTCTAGATCATATCCAGTAGGTATGAAAGGAACCACCATAAAGCAATATCTAGCGAGGCAATCTACAATGATATCATAGTCAATGGTAACAAAGAAACTGAGATGTCAAAAAACATCAATAAGGTCACTGACTCTGTCTTCAGATGAAGAATTTTATAGGAGTGAATCTGAGTGATTTGCTTAGATGGGAGTGTCAGAAATGCTCATTTATATTTGGCTGTACTCTTAGGTCATTCATACTGTGACTTTGACTCTTAAATCCAAGGGCTGCCTGAGCTTAGTAGATGTCAGAGGTGAAAGATAAATCCTGTCTCTTTCTCAGTTCCTGCTCTCCCAATCCATTTTAAAAATCTTTCTTCCCCCTTTGCTACTGCTGTTTGGCCAGCCTTAAGTCCTCTCTCTCTGGCATTTATTTGACATGACCTTCCTCCTCCTTCTCTTCCCTCTCAATTAGCCACCAGTGCACAGGTCACTATTAGTTGCATGTGCCAAGATGCTATGTGTGTCTTAGAGCTAAGGATTCTTGAATAATTTAATCTTAGGGAATTCTGATATGAACCCTCCTGGACTAACTTGTGGATCAGAAGTTAGTTATCCATCAGCTTTCACACTTCCCAAATATTCTGATGTAGCTCTTGGCTCAGAAATATCAAAATGTGTTTAGAAATGCATATTTAAATGTGACATTTCTAGTAGTATTTTTTTTATAGTCACAGATTAATGGAGAAACTGGATGGAATGGATTTGTGAGTGAACACATGTGAAAAGTGACATAGACTAGAAGTAATAAGTCTATCCCTACTTAGAGCAGCCTGTAACTTTTCTATAAGATGGTGTCCTCTAGGACATTGCCTTCTATCTCTTCCCTAGTCAGGAGAAGAGGTGAACAGTCGTGCACTTTGTAGGTATGAATAATGCAAAAGGATAAAATTCCACTACATCCTACTATGCCTTTACTAGCCTGTCTGGGATGCAGGAACCGATGACAGAACGTATAGTGAGGTATAGGTAGGACTTGGGTATACTATCGCCTCATTATGTGAAAGATTTAAGCTCTGCATCTTGACCATGAGGCTGAGTGCCAAACCCACCCCCACCCCCAATTCACTCATCCTCATAGTCAAGCTGCAGAGCTTAAATCTTTCTGACATAAAGAATTCGGCCATATGCCAGCAACAGATTAGGCACGTAGCTGCAGTTGTGATCTCTTCTATGTAGATTAAGGTCAGTGACCTTATTTTGGTTGTAACAAGTCCCTACTTTCTGATCTTGCAGTACTCCATGTTCACACAGGTGAGAGATGTGTCTTCCTTATTAAGCTTTCATTGGATTTGTTGTCCACCTATAAAGTCATGTATGTTCCTATCATGCACAGGGCCTCCATAAACTTAAAAAATCTAAGCATCTAGAAGCTTTCAGACCTTGTTTGACTTTGTACACTTTTAAATACTTTATTAGCTAAATTTAATGATGTGGGTTTTCTTGAAAAATTTTAATTGGAAAAAATTCTGCTATCCTAAATCTATTGAAATCTGATTTAGCATGTTAGTTTTGTTTATACTTATTTTAGTTTTGTTTCCTAAATATGCCATAGCTTTTCCAGTTGCCAAAAGTTGTTACTGAAAAAATATCAAACCCTCTTTCATGTGGTTAAATGTTGAAGTCACTTGAAAAAAAGTTTATTACAACTTCAATTGACTTACATTGTATTGATTCATTTAGGTTTGGAGAAGAACCTGTGGAAGGGGGCTGACAGAAGTTTACTTTCTCAGCCTTTCTTCCCCCAAAAAAGGCTTCTCTGAGGGTCCAGTGACCCTGTGGAAGGGGGTGCATGGTGGGTTGAGGGGAAAGAGGGATCCCTGAAAACCATGTGGAGACTGATTTAATAATTTAATAATATGAAACAATGGATTTCTAAAAAATGGATAAATTTCCACCTGACATGACTGCCTAAAAATAAATATAAAAGTCAACATATGATAACATTTTCATAGCATCACCTTAAAGGTCTGTAGTTTTTGACTTTAGCTTGCCCCTGCATGGGTGAAATTCATAGTAAACCTACCTACAGTTGTTCAACTGCTTTGATTCCTACTGATGTAAAAATGCTACGCATTCAGGAAATAACTGAGGACCAGGAAAATCAAAGATAAATGGGCAAAAGTTCCTTGTAAACTTTGTAAACTTCCTCGCATTGTGGTGGCTATCAGCTGGGCTTCTGCTTTCGTGTACCATGAAAGGGCCAAGTTGATCTGCTGGTATGATTTGTTTTAGCTGGTGTTTGAAATACTGTGGGTATTGCTTTAAATAATGGGGATTATAAATAATGGCTGATTTAAATTATTGAATTGTAAAATTTTGCATTTTGAGATGCGTATATCTCTGAAGAAAGCATGCATTCTAGCTGGTTGCTCTAACAATGGGAACATAACGAAACAGAAAATTTACGTAATCTAATGGCATAATTCTAAACCAGTGGTCAACAATTTTTTAAGGTCAATCATAACTTTGGTACCAGAACCTCCTTCCCTCTCATGTTATGTCTCCGAAATGCAGCACACAGTTGGGGGGGAATTCTCCTGCCCTTTCTCCAGCACCAAGCTCTACATTTGGAGAAGGGGTGTAAAATAAATCTCTGTTTCCCAGAGCACAGAGCCATAGCAAGCCTCTACCTTCTGTCTCCTGCTCAGATCTGGAAGGGAGAGTTGGGAACTTACAACTTTGTGATGCCTCTGTGTGACGCAGCGTTTGTCTGATCATCAGGTGCAGAGGCAAACCCACATGCCTCTGCCTCCGCCCTTCAGCTACCAATTCAAGTTAGGACGAGGAGACTTGTTATGGCTCTGCCCTTGCGCCTTACAAGCCCAGAGCCAAATAAATCCCAGGGTTCAGCCAAATTTTGTGGCTGAGGAGGGAACATGGTTCATCTCCTCTCCTCTTTAGCTCCAGGTTCTGATGAACTCTTGGGCTCTTATTTACCAGAATCTGGCTCCCTCCTCACCATGATGAGGAGGGCTAATGAGATTATGGAACCCTTTTCAAAACTCTTGTCCATGCAGCTCATGTGGTTCCTCTTATCTCTTACAAAATGACGGTTTTACAGCTACTCTTTTCATTTAAATCTTCCATTTTTGCTAATTACATTGTTGATCATGTAGATTGCCTGTACTGTACCTACTAAAGCAAGAGAGATTATCAGATGCCTGCAAAACTGACAGGAGAGCAGCCTTAATAATATGAAGCAAACTGCAAATTGTCCCTTTGCAGCTGTTCCTCTTAGAAATCCTCCTAAGACCATTGTTCTTGAAGAAGAAAAAAATCAGTCTGTCATAGCAGAAATGTAACGATTAATACTGGCAAAAATTCCACTAATGGGCCAGCTAGTTAACACTTTACCATGCTTCATTGTTAAGTGTTAAACTGGCTTAGAGCAGTTAAAAAATTATGGTTAAGAGCAAATCCTAGTTAGCACTAACTATAGTTAACAGTGCTGCTAATGTAGCCCTTAGATCATGGCAAATGCCAGTGGGAGGATGGTGGGGGGAGATTCACATGGGTGATAGGCTTGGGGAGGGATTGTGTAGCTCTGATATGCTCCCACTCGCTTAACTATGGTTAAGAGATTAGGAGTGGTGCACTCTGGAATGGTGCATTTGTAAACCGCCTCCCCCTTTCTAAAAATAATAATTCTAATACGGTTTTATTTATTTTATATAGAGTGGGATCTATTCAGTTATTACTGACTAAGACTCAAGTTGTAAAATGTGGTCAAAGTGTGGCTAAAATTGGAGTTTGTGCTTATTGAATATTAGCTTGACCAGCATTGTCATCTTCTAAGCTAGATGTTAAATGCGCAGGAACATTATTGTCGATCTATAACCCTTTTGTAGTTAGAAAAGCTTTTAATGTTCCCAGCTTCAGCCAGTGCTCATCAGTGAATGGTTGGTGGATTCTGTATGAGAAAGGCCTGAGGATGTGGGTTTAGGAATTGATGAAAGAAAAATAAGAATATTGTGCACTACACAGGAATACTTTTTTCTGTACAGTGCTGCGGGTTAATTGATAGTCCTGTTATTATAATGTATGCTATCTTAATCATAGTATACTTCTCTAAATTAGCTTTTCACCTAAGTGATACAGGAAGAATGTTGGGTGCTAAAATGTACACTTTGTAAACCTTGAAGATAAATTTGGAGCTGAAATAAAGCTGCATATAGGGGACAGGAGCAAATCAGTTCACTCTAGTTGCCTGTCTTTCATTGCTCCAAACAATGTATACATGTTGGCTGAAGGAATTTCATGGGTTCAGGGATCCATTAGTTAAATTCTATTTACACTTGATGGTAAGAGAGAAGTTGCCTTTAGATTCAAGCCTTTAGATTCCTGTATACCTGCTACTGAAAATGACAGTGGTATATTAGATTTTTTTTAAAAAACAGCAGATAAATGAGGGTGTTACTAATCTTGAAAATGCTTATTTTTTGGATATATTTTTTTCAGCTAGATTTAAAGTTCAGTAAGTTTCACAGTTAAGGAAGAACACAAGTCTCTTAAATTCTATCTGCTGTACTAAACAGGCTCTGTTGTGCTACTTCGTTTAAATTCCTTTAAATTATACTTAGGAGCATAGGAAGCTGCCCTATACTGAATCTGACCATTGGTCCATCTAGCCCAGTATTGTTGACACTCACTGGCAGCTGCTTTCCAGGTCCTAAACAGACTTCCCTTGAATTAGTCAGAGGCTGCATTTATATAAAGCGGCTGCAATGAGAACTTAATTCAATCCCTTGTACAATATGGAAAGACTTTGCTTGGAAAAAAATGCCATTCCTTTCTCATGAAAATTAACTGGAGAAATAGCAGTGGTGGAAACTAGTTAACTCCAATAATTTTATTAATTAGACAGTTTTGACTGTGTTAATGTAGCTTGCTTGTATTATGCACATGATCTTATTTTGGAATTCACTAAATACTTTAGTTAAAATACTGATGTGCTTCTGTAAGTTGGCTTCCTAAATCCTTTCCTTGGCTTTCCCAAATGGTCATACATTTATTTATTCATTTATTAATTTACCATATTTCTATACCACCCAATAGCTGAAGCCCTCTGGGTGTATCACAACAATTACAACCATAAAATTCAAGGCTATAGAATACAATATTGAAGTTTAAAATTACAGTAAAAAAACAACAATAACCAAATAGAACTATCAAGAGAAGCATTTTCACTTGCCATCGATGATACATTTTTGAACATAATAGTCATGCATCTAATTGTTGTAACAGCATTTTAAAGGTTTGTGTTTTAGTCTCACTTGATGTATGTCCCTCAGATATAGGTCTAAGTTGTTTTTTTAAGGATGTTGCTTCTAAGTAAACTTCAAATGAAATAGGTCATTTAAAAAACTTTTGTACATGTGTTGTTTTTACATGCAGGAAGTTGTACTTCAAATGGTGACATGTTTCAAGCTATCATGTAGAGTGTATTTCCTAGATCTATTAATATAGGCATGTTGCTTTTCCATAAGCCACTTTAAAACATTTGAAAATAAGAACTCAGGAAAAGGTACTGTGGTTTAGGAGTGGCAATTTATGGTCACTGAACATAAATTTACCAACTCAGATCTTTGTCTTAATATAATCCCATAGCTAAAAGGGAAGAAATGATTCACATTTTGTTTTGTTCAGACTACCCATCTTGTAATATACATTCTTTGCAGTCTCTGTGTAGTTTCTGCAGCTGTACAGAGGTACATTTAGGAAATGTCCATAGCTAAGTTTTTGGCTGGAGCCTCTGGTTAAACTCCCACCTTCCTGTTCAATTCACTTTTGACCACCATGGCGGTAGCTAGAGAAAAAAGTCACAACAAATCAGTTCGGTTGTTTCATATTTCTTTCTTTTATTATTTCTTTCTACTTTCTCAGCAGTTCTACACTGTTTACATTTTTATTACTGCTTTCGGACTTTTTCTGTTGGTAGACTGTTCTTTCTACACAAGGGTTCTTCAGCAGCAAATCACTGCCTAGGGAAATTGGGAGAGAGTCACCTGGTCAAGCGCTATCAACATTGTCTCACCTTCACCAGACAAGCCAGAAGGAACAGAGCCTTATAGCTTCATGCTCTTCTGTGGGCGAGGCACTCCCAAGAAGTGTCAAGGGTCGCCTTTCAGTGTTCTGGTCCACACTGCTCCATCAAGCAGCTTCATAATGGAGCAGCAAGCTGTCACACCTTTGCGCTCAGGCAATCCTTCAACTTCTTGGGGCATGTGTATTCACTCCTTGTAGGCTGCCAGGTCTTTGACTCCTTTACTGACTGGACCATCTGGGTTGGTATCAGGCTTCAGAGGTAGTTCTGAAGTGTTGTAGCCAGCCTGCTTCATCTTCGAGTGCTTCCAATTTTGAGGCAGTCCAGATCTCCCCAAGGCAGGGATAGTCACTTTGGACTGAAGCCTCATTTGAGGTAAACATGCAGCCTTAGTGACTGTATTGCAGTCTTTTCTGTATTCACTTCTTCCTGAGAAATACTGTAAATGTATTTATTCAAATCATTTGCGCAAATCAAGAATGAGAAAACGGTGTAAAGCAAGTTAGTCTTCTGTTTATTGTATTTTGGTCAAAGCCCCCATAGACACGCATTTGTCATTATATTTGTACTTACACCAGTTGCCTGTCTGTTTGATCAACAACATATGACAACGCTTGACCAATGCTAAAAGACTAGCATAGATTTACTCAAATCTTCCCACCACTTAGGCGTTAAGCAGTAGGTATTCCTGCCTCTGAACAGTACTAGTTAGAATCTGGTAGAAGACAAGCAAATGATAATGTTAAGGAAGTTAATACATTTTACTGTCAAATATTCTTAGAGCCATTTGCATTTACGTTCAATACAAGGAATAATCTCTATAAATGAATAGAATACTGTCCTGAGCTACACCCTGAACTACACCTTGAAAAACTACAAATTCTCCTAATTGAATTAAGATGTTTAAGTATATGTTTGAAATGATACAGTTCTGGTGTAAAAAAAAAAAGAGAGAGAGAGAGAGAGGGAAGCATTATTGTAAATCATTTTCAGGGCTTGAATCAATTGTGTGAATACTTAGCCAGACTAAAAAATGCCATATGATCTAAAGAGCTGATTTAGACACAAGCTCTGTGTCTAAAGCAAATGGGAATTACAGTGGAGCCTTTCTACACACAGCACTGTTCTAATTAAACTTTTATGACAAAAGGCATTTAAAAGATGACTGCATGGCTATATTTTATGCACGTCTGAACAGCTGAAGTGTATTGAAGTTGACATAAGTGTTTTAATGATTTCATACAGTTTGCTTAGATGAAGTAGATGAGTGCAGTTCCTAATCTAGGAGAATTAAACATTCAGCATTCAAACCATATGACCTATTGTTTACTATACATTCCTGACCTTAAAATGTAGGAAAGTGTGTTTTGGACGATGAACAATGTTTACCTAATCTTAATCAGTTTTAACAAAATGCTAGGACATGATCACAGTGTTTATGTATTGTATTTATATTTGTTAAAAACAGTGTCTAAGTTCTATTCATAACACGATTAATCCTTAGTTTGAAACCATTTAAGCAATTTGGATTTTTATATTAATATTTGATTAGAAAATCAAGCATCTAATGCTTATATTTTAAAGCAAAACTGATTATAATAGTTTTGCTTCCCTGTCTGACCTCATAACAAAGGGCCAAGCTACACTTGACACTCAATTGCTGGAAGATTTTCCCATCTATCATTTGTACAAATTGCAATTGCAGAATTTCAGTCTGAGTAGAAGACTGGCACATACTGGAAAGGCTGGTAAATCCTTTTTCGATCCTGCAATTTCTCTGCTAAAATCGCTCCCCTGCATGTCTAGTCCAGGATGCTCATTAGATGGGCTGATCCAGCAGGATTGCTCTTATTTAAGTATTTGATTATAAATTATGATTTAAATTTATCAAACTTTCCTAAGCAGGTGTGCATGATATTGGGTGGCTATAACAAATTATATCAGTTGGTAAGTAAATAGAGCCTTTATTCAACATTGCACAATGGTCATGATGCCTGTGTGCACTAGAGAATTATTGCTTAGAAACAAGAAACTGATTTCTCGGTGAGGTGTAAAGTTGTTTGATTAGTAGAGTCTTAACTATTAATTATTTGAGAATGCTGATGTAGCACAGCTCAGGTAGTTGAAGGACATAAAGTAGAGGTACAAGATTTTCCAGTATGGGCTCCATGGTTGAATACCTTATGGTTAAAGAATGACCTCATATGAAATATTGCTCCTGTGAGAATGTGTAATCCTTGAGTCCAGTCAAAACTCCCAATAACAAAAGAAAAATTTAAAATGCCTAACCTCAAAATACAGATATTTTCCGTCTGTTTTTACATAAAACCCATCCTTCAACTTAAATCTGTTTGATAGATGAACATAATTTATTTAAGAGATTGTAAGTATAGACAATTGTATTTAATTCAGATTTTATTTTTAAATAGGCTATAGTTGGAATTTGTTTAAATTCCAATTTAAATGGGAAGTTATCATTTACCTCTGCAGGGAAAAGTACTCAGTGAAATCTCTCAATCATATTTATCACAAATCAAGAACGAATGGGGTTTTTTTGTATTGTTGCACCTGAATATAATTGCTGGAATTAATTTTGCTGATTTTCTGCTGTTTTTGTGAGTATGTGTTAAATACATTATTCCTTGTGTTTCAGCTGATGAAGTATAACACTGAAAGATCTAATTAAAACTGTAAATGCTGGAATATAAATTGAGCAGTTCAGTCCTGTATGAATGTGCTTTGATTCCTTTTGGAAAAAATAAACAATGCATTTATTGTGTGTGGTAGTTACATTGCATACCTTTTTTCCCTCTTGTCCTTTGTATTTGTACAGTGTAGCTCACAACTACTGTGTAGTACATAGCTCACAGAGCATAGCAGGCTTGTTCAGTTGTGAGCTTTCTATCTCTGGCTGCTAGGCACAATAACTTTAGTGTCGCAAGAGCCTACACATAGGCAGTTGATGGGGTTTCTTTGGAATTGCAGTGGCGTCTACTGAAATCTGCAGGATAAGCAACTGCAAAAATGCCTTTCAGCTGCCAGGTTTCAAAAATGTCACGTTATGGCTGCTTTGCTAAATGCCATAAATAGCAGAATAGGGATGTAGAACTTGCTTGAAAGTGTAAGGCAGCACGCTGCTGATCTTGAATTGTGACAATAACAGACAGAGACGTAGGACTTTTTTAAAAGTACAAGGCATACTGCTTCTCTTTAGTTGCAACAATTGTTGAGAGTATTCCAATTTTTCAAAAGAATTTTCAAAATTTAGAAATGGTACCCTGTCTTCTTATATGCTAAAAGTAAACTGTTCTGAATGTCCATGTTTTGTCTCTGTCTGCTGCCCCCCAGTGCCGTAAGTTGAACATCCGAATGCTTTAAATTACTGACAGTAAAGTTATAGGAAGCTGCCAGTCTGGTTGCAGAAGAAAGAACAAAACTACTAAAATGTTAGTTGCTTGCCTCCTGTATAATTTTTGTTGCCACAAAACATGTTAAAATCAATATGCTCACAGATTGCATGTCTTGACTCTGGAAATAACAAAACAGATATTGCCACTAGATTGCTCCCATCAGTCTTACCTGTTACCTTCAAAACATTGAAAGTGTGAAGCTGTTTTATTTTAATTGTTTGTCGAAAGGTATTGAGGGTATTATTGCCCTGGTTGTTTCCATATTCTTTATTAAACTAAACATGCTCTTCTAATGATTCTTGTAATTATTGTCCTCCTTTCATGGATGTAAGACCTCTAGGAACACACAAATGAGGGAAGAACTAGAAAACTCATTGTAGGTTTTTTTAAAAAAGGTTTCCGGTGAGCTCAAATGAAATTTTACAAAACTAAAGGAAACAAGGAAAAGAATGAACTTTAATATAAGCCGATTAGTACAAAATCTTTCTGTAGACAAAAATTCAATCTAAATACAATTTAAGATATAGAATGGTACAGAACAAAACTGCATGGATGAGTCAGATCTTTTGAGTGAATATCCTTAACACCATATGGCAAATAGCGTTTTATGTCTAATACCATACAGTTTCCAACTTCTTTATATTCACAACAACCCTGTGATATGAACCTGCCCATCGTTTCAGTGTTTTGGATCAGAAGGTTATTAGATGTTAACCCATCTAATCCAGATGCTAGCTGAACTGACAGAGTATTTTAAAACAAATGAGGGTATTGTTAGGTGATGTGCTCTCATTAGACCTGTGTACAAACTTGCACACGTTCTAATGAGACTTACACCCGCTTATAAGGAATCTTTTGACATTGGCAATAGAGTGTCTGTGGCTAAGTAAGGCGATTCTTACTCAAGAAACTTACAGTACTGAAGGGGATAATGCCACAATGGCACATTTATTGAGGTTGAAACAAATACAAAGGCACAAGCTAGTTTTGGGGAAATAGCCGAGCAAGTAGAAGCTTAGAAGCAGTTTCAAGACTGAAAAATAGACTTTTTGAGACTTAAGAGCATACACACAGAGACAGCAGGGGAAAGAGTAGAGGGAATCTTTAAAGGCAATATACCTTTCCTTGGGCTGCAGCCCTTTCCTGTAGAGCAGAACAGGGGAGCGTTGCAGCTCTTGGTCTTAGGTGAAGAGGAAAAGAATACAGCGAGGCAAAGCACTCACCCATGGCAGCTTGCACTCTGGAATATGTAGTATGCTCTTTGTTTCTGGTTCAAAAGAGAGGGAGAGATAGCCTCCCTCTTCCCCCAAACTTGAGGGGTTTTGTATGATCTTATATAAAGATCTACTTGCTATGGGAACAAAAGAGGGTGATTTGGGATGATGGCTGTACTTGATGCAGCCTGGAGTTCAGCAACAGGGCTGCATTAGCATGTGTATGACCAGATATGACTCTTGCCATCCAGCATTCATATTCTGCTTAGTTTTACCCCTACCTTTGTCTCTGGGGAATGCATTTGAAGACCTCTATCAGGAACTGGTTACTTGACCCAGGCCTTTTGTGAATGCTCTCAGTCTGTAGGTGGGGTTTTGGGTTGTTTCAAAATGGAGTCAGTACTGCTCACAGAAGCTACCTTGTAACAGTATGGTTGGTTCGTATGCCATTGAGTGGAAGGCCAGTAAAGCTTTTATAAGGGGGGCGAATTAAATTAAAAACTCAACAGATGTCCTTAGATAAGAAGTTGAAATCTCACTTTGCCATTTCTCCTACTGTACAACTTTGTCAAGAGTTGCAGAATGCTAAGCATGAGTTTAATAATAGTCTTTCACAACAGGAGGAATTTGCTCTGACTTGTTTATGACAGCTATATTGGGAAAATGGTGAACGTCGTAGTAAGATTCTTGCGTACTGTCTTAACACCGAAATGTTATCCCAGCTATTAAAGATGAGTGTGATAAAGCATATATTTCTCCTATAAATATAAACTCACATTCTGATCTTTAAAGCAATGGTAGTGAGATGTCAGAGCAAGATAATAGAAGCTTTTTTTCTTATATCAATCTTCCACGTTTAGATTCTTGACAATAGCAGCTTTTTTTGTTTTTCCTTTGCATTTGAAGGAATTTATGAGTGCAATCACAAATATCAGTACTGGGAAATCACCCAGTATTGATGGATTCCCAATTGAGTGGTATACAATTCTTCAGCCTTTTAGCTCAAAATCTGTACTGTCTCTTTAATATTTCTAAATTGAGCTCCCTTTCATCATTATTAAATGACGCTTATATAACTCTGAATCTTAAGCCTGCTAGGATTATACCTACTGTGCTAAGTTATATCTTTTCCAGCAAAAGCCTTTTTGGGGGGTTTATTGGATGCCACAGCATCTCTTTAATAAAGCTTTATCTAACTTGGCTAATTGTTAGAGGTGTCATACAATTAAGAGTTCTTTTATTCATATGCTTTGAAATGCCCAGTAGTTGCCTCCTTTTAGGAGGAAGTTATTATACGGATAAACTTTGTATTGGAAAGCTTGTTAATATTTAGTAATGTACATGTTCTCTTAAATTATTTAACTGCTTCTTGGAATGTAACACATGGTCAACAAAAATGGATATTCCCGCCCTCTTGTCCGCTAAAAGACTGATACTACAATACTGGAAAGATAAAAGCTTACCGTCTATAATGCAATGGATTCAAGACTTAACAATTCTAGCAACATTTGTAAGAGTGACATATAGGTGCCGTTTGCAAATGCACTTATATTTGGATATTTGGTCTGCCTTTACTGAAGTTTATGTGTAACTTACTTCTTTTCCCCTCCCCCCCTTAGATTGTGGTAGTATTTAAAACTGAAGCCTTTATAGTATATTACACTTGTGATTTTTGTTTGTTTTGTTTTGTTGAAACTTATAATTCAAAACATATTTTAAAAGACAGAACCAGGTTCTTCTATGTTTAAACCCAAACTCAGCCTATGGAATCCACAACTGAAAGCAATTATGTTGATGAAGTGTCTGCCTGTGTTCAAGTAGTCCTGTTAATGATCTTTTATTCTTAGGGCAATGCCTCGGAGGCAAAGTTCAGTTTTGTCCCTTACCTGTATAATAAATAAACATTAAATGTATATGTAGAAGGTTAATGAAGAAACCTATATTGCTCTGTTCTAATAATTAGGATTCCTTCAGGTCACTCAGTGCTTGTAGAATAAGTACCATACAACCTGGCCCACAGAAATGAAATAGGGCAACGAATGTTAACCAAAGTCCAACAGGAATAAGTTAGGTACTTAAGTTAGTGCTGTGAACTCCATCTCTTGGTAGTTCCAGGTCATGGGATACACTTCTCTTTTTTTGCATTAGAAGACAATCTTTTGTCTTTATGCTCAGAAACAAGATTATCAAACCCTTTTGGTTCTTGTCTCGGAGTGTCACATGAGTGGTTTCCAACTCATCCAAAACTGGAAGGACATTTAGGTCATAGGACAGTGGGAGAAGAATAGATAAGAATAAAATGCAAATCCTCACAGTAATGTTCAAGATTAAAAACAAGGTGAAAAACCTTAAATTAGAGATGGCAGTTGGGGGCCAAGTCTCATGGTCCTGAAGTTGCCTCACAAAATGTAGCCTTTTGTATTAGTACTTATAGGAGCTTAGATCGAAGTTAATGCTGTGTTTATGTATACTTCTAATTCATTGTATTCAAGCTTCTAACTTGAGAGGACAGTGTCAGCGATGAATGAGAGCTGGAGATAAGTGCTGTCCCTGTAGCAGTTCAACTGTGTGTATTACTGAGATTGATGAATCTTGTGGCTACCCTAAATGCAACACTTTGAACTGGAGTAATTTGTCAATTAGATAAGAGACTTCAAAATCTAAGATAGAAGTATTATTTTCTAGAAATTTTGTATGACTTGAGAATAATAGCCACTAGAGCCAGTTCAGATTTCCTCCTCTTACCTTCAAAGGCCTCCTGTCTGCAATCCAGTTGGTGTGCTTGTTTCTCCTTATTGTATTCCTCACTCTGGGAGATGTCTGTTTCAATGCCTCTATTCATCACTTCTCATTCTTTTATTTGTGCCTTTTTACGCTTACTATTTCTGTACAAGAATTGTTTCTTACACAAGCCAGTGCCATCTCCCTGTTTGAATCTTTCCACAGTGGTATAGAATAAAGGAATTTAAAATAAATCACAATATGTGAAAAATACACTTCTATGCAGATTTGGTTTCCCACTCCATCAGGTTCTTCTATTTTATTTTATTTATTTCAAAGATAAATATTGAATTGTTTGGTCAGTATGCCTTCATTTAATGTTCAGTTGAGTAAAATGTGCAAAGATCTCTAAGAGCAGACAGGTGCACGGGGGACATTTGGGGGTGGGAAGACTTGTGTTAGTCCATTACTGGTTTTGCAAGAAAGCACCTGCATTAGGTTTTTGTGTTTGGAAACAAGATGATCATAAATATCATGGTTCTTCACTTGGGGTGGTGGCTCAGTGCTGTAATTAGAGGCCCTTAGGTTTGGCCACAATCTTAAAATTAACTAATTTTTTAAAGCATCAATGTTGAGCATTTGGAGTACATATAGACCTGGTTCATGCATCATGCTAAGCCATGGTTTGGTGTAACTTGCATGAGATGGAATACGTCCAAGTGAGCCTCGTACTCACATGATATCCTTCTTGCTTCCTAAAAGGCCAAGAGGAGGATTTTGGTAGCATTTACTTTTAAATAGGCCAACTTCAAAGGTTGGTTTACAAAGCTGGTTCGCTCAACTATCTAGTGGTTGTTGTTTTTTTGTAAACCATGATAATGTATTCACATGGTATCTTTTTCACAGATTAAGTGAAAACAAATGTGTATGCTGCCAAAATCCTCCTGGCTACACAGTAGGAAGTGAGTGTGCAAGCTTGAGACCCGCTTGTGCTTATTTCACCTTCTACATGTCACACTTAAGTAGAGGCAGACAACATCGTGTCCTCCAGATGTTTTACTGTTGTGTGTAAGTGCTAATTGGTGTTCATGACTTGAGCTAAAAACATATACCACTTTAAAATTATGTTTTGTGGAAAGGTTGTCAAAAAGTGCTTTTAATTTAATAAACAGTATTCTTAAATTACAAGCTGAAGAACATTTGGATCTGTAGTGTTCACTTTGTATTTGAAGGAAGTGTTATGAGTTGCCGAGATTCATATTTTTAAGCTATGAAACGTAAAAGTCAGCAACATATCTAATACAATACAGCTTTTTCATGGATATCTCATATAGTCTTAAATATTTTGCACAATTTTTAAATTTAGTTTTGTACATAGGACTGGCTTAACAAGTACACATCTCCTTGAGCCCGACAACCCATCGATTTTTAAATCAATGGGTTATCATTAAATACAAACAGCCCCGTTATATCTTTTATTGTTTTATTGTAGTGTTTTTAATTGTACTTTTAATATATTTGTTTTTATTATAACTAGATTTATTTTAATTTTTGTTTCTTATTATAGTTAGCACCATTTTTGGTGGGGAGGTGGAAATGTGGGATAGAAATCAAATAAATTATGCTTAATTACTTATTGCCAAGATGAGTGTAACAGTTTTTCTACTTTTGTTTTGAAGGGTTCATTATGGCATAGAATACTGCTCAAAAGACAGTATTCTATGCCATAAATGTAGCTGTTTATCAAATAAATATCAATTATATGGTCTGACAGTTGCCAAGTAGTCTTTCTTTTACTTTTCTTCCCATTCATAAAATAATACACTGGTGCTTCAGCCAGACCACGGTATTGGATTGCATTATATTAGATCACATTGCTTCCTAAAGTTGTAATATTCACCAGTTCTTAATCTTATCCAAATAACAAACTATCTGTGAAGCAAATACTAAATATACAACACTACTGCACATTTGAAGGAATTGTCTCTAGTTTTTCATTTATCCTGTTTAGGAGCACATTTGTATTATCTGAAAACATCAAAACAAAACAAAATCACAATTCCTTATCAGTGCTTTCCTATGTCCTAGTTTTACATTTTGAGGCATCCAGATGACAAAGTGGTAGCAAATGGAAAATAAGAAACATTTAGCAAATTTTCTTTGTATTGTCATGTTTAATTCACAGAACTTTCTAAAAATATTTTATCATATTTCTTGAAATAAGTTTTTTTTAGTAATCTATCTGGTTTTGTTTTTTAAATATTCTAGAAAAAGGCTAAAGGCCAGGTGCTATTTGACAAGGTGTGTGGACATCTTAATTTACTGGAAAAGGACTATTTTGGTTTGCTGTTTCAAGACCACTCAGACCAGAAGGTAAATCTACTTTTTGTGTTGATATCTTTAAAAGAATGGTTGGTAACCTTTGTAATCAAATGGAATTGCGCTTGTTTCTTGTATTAAATCTTATATTCATTTTCTGTTTGACTTCAGAGCCCCAAACTCCTGTACAAAAAAAGAAGTTTTGTGACTATAAAGATTGACTATGCTAGTTAGTAATGCAGTTTTAATCGGTGTCATATTTTGAACAGAGCAAGGGCCAGTGACATTGGCTTCACTATCTAGCAACATAAAGCTGATCCAGTGGTGAGCCTTAGGATTGTGTGGTTCTTCCTACTCTTTTGCCTTTATCTCCACAAGTGTAGGGAGAAGATTAGAAGCTTCTAGTTTGCAACAAACCATAACCCTTCCAGCTTGCATTTAAAGGAAGGGAGAAGAGGATGGGAGAGCATTTGCACCTGTGGGTTGCTGCTGCTCTTTGCTGTTCTGCCAAACCATGGCTTGGATGATTGACCTGGTTTCCATGTGACAAGAAGCCACGTGGCTGAATTTCCCTGCAGGGCTTGTTGTTGTGGCAGCTGCCATCTTGAATATTCAAACTGTGGTGGGGGTGTGCTGTAGTTTGTCTTTGAATAAGAACCTGGCAAGGGTAGGTTGTTGGGGTGGTTAACAAGCCGTTCAGAACCCATGGCCTGATTTACGGTTGTGGATGGCTTGTTAACTACCCCTGCACCCTGCCCTCTCAGAATTGGCATATAATTTCAAGCTATGGTGTGACCCTGCTGCACCTCAAATTCTCAAAATGGACCAAGAAGCTCCACGGAGACCTTCATCCATGGTGACGTCTTATTCAGTGCGGCTGTTGCACCCTGTTTGCCAAAATTCAGGCAAAGTACTCTTTAACCTTCTGTTACAGAAAGGAACAGAAACTTTGGTAAAGCCTCCCTGTATGCATCTCAGCTGCTTCTTTCCATTTGCCTGTGTCTTGGCTCATGCACAGGAGTGAACAGCTGAAGGGGAAAATGCTGACTGAAAAGCAGTTTGCACTCTAGTTTTCATTGGCCTTTTTAATCACATTTTAATAGCAGCTGTTGAAATTACATCTTCACAGTTAGGAACAACTTAGCTAATTAGCATGTGTTGCTCATTCTTAGTCCTTAGTTTGCAGTGTGAGGTTGTCCTGTGCAGAGATTGGGTTCTAGGCTAGTCCCAAAACCTTGAATAGATGTGTAGAAGCAGGGCAAGAATTTTATTATTGGGGGCAGGTACTGTAACGACCAAATGTTAAGGCTGTGTGTGTGTGTGTAAACACATGTGCATATATGCATACTCTATGCAGTAGTTTGACAGCAGTTAGGTTTTAAGGTAAGAGCTTCAATTAAAAATGAATTCAGACGTCACACTAAACCATTGCTGAGCTTTCTTAACCAAGTTTTGTCATTATGTCTCAGTTGAGTCAATATAGCTGTTAAGAGTACCACAAAGCTAACTTTGAAGTTTTGGGAAAGGAGTTTGCTGAAATAGATGCAATAAGCCTATCTGTGTGCATATAGCCAATGCCTGCACATACATAGGAGACTGCGTCATGGCCAGTGTATTTAGGTGCCTCTCAGATCCAATTGTTCTTTGCAATTAAATTACAACTAAGAGACACCCACCCACCACTGCTTTAAACAGCTGTTATTTTCTTAACTTTTTTTTTTAAATGACATCTGTCAACATTGAAAACTTAGTGATTTGCATCAGTGGCAGTGATTCTTATATCAAATGGCACCGTTCTGTAGTGACACCTGTGGATACATACATTCTATAGCAAGCTACCTTTTACCATAGGTTTCAAAAAGTATCAACTTTAAAGTTTATGTGGCTCACTAAATGTGTATTGTGTGTCAATTTCAGATCTTCTGAATACACTTGGGTTTTAGGAAACAAACCCTTGAATCTTGTCACATTTCTTCTTCCTGATGCCAATGTTTGTCTTGCTTTTTGAGCCTTATGCTGAAGAACATATCTTACTGCCTGTTAAAAAACAGTACCTTATAACTTCACAGATTTTATGGACTAAGTTTTGTTAGTATTACCTCCTTTATCCCCTCCCATTCTTTAAAAAGCTTAAGATGGAATTGTGTTTTCTCATCTTGGCACCCACACAGCCTGATTCATTTTTTCCTGCTGCGTCCATTGCCTCCTCAGATTAAAATGCCACAAAGCTCTGACCAAAGCCCAGTAAGTGCTAAATGCTGAATGATGTGTGTTTTCTCATTCTTGTACACTCATCACAGCCGCCCATTTATGAGCCAGCTGTTGTGCTAGACTGCAGCTGCAGGGCGTAGAAACTGAATGCCATGCTCTCTCTCTTCTCAGTGGAGAATTACAACTGCTCCCTAATGCAACACCAGGATGCTATGGGAAGGAGAGCTAATTGGCCTTTCCATGTAGAGAAGCTGGGTGGTAGATTGTAACTTAAACTCCCTTCTTATATTTTTAAACTCCCTTCTTATATTTGAGTAAAAACAAATATACTTTTGAATTAGTGTTTACAGACAGCACAAAGTTATTTGTTGAAAGTTTTGATGTTTAATGTGTCATGAATGTTCCACTAAAGCGTGTATCTATATTTATTTCATTCCAAATTATGGCAAGCAATTATTTTCTGGATTCCTATAGTATAACATCTAGATATTTGCGAGCAAAGCACCTAACATGTCCTGTGGACATGTGTATTATAACTTCGTTTTTTACTAATTTAATGGCAGCCTACTGAATAATGTCACTTATGACTGAAAACAAAATGGCCTGTTCATGTGCACTAAACTCCTTCTGAGATGAGAAAATCTTGGAAAGAGGTGTGTTCATATTATAATTTGAATTGCAGTGTTCAGTAAGACATCTGTTATCTACCAAACTTGTATAGTTTGCCTGTGATGGATTTAGAAATGGCATAATTATCTTTTTACGCACTCCCTCACAGCTAATTGATTTTAGTTAAATGTCTGTTAATCACTTCAATTTAGATGAAGAGTTGTTCCCTATTCATGAGCTGCCTAAAAAGCACTCATAATAAGTATTTATTTATTTATTTTATTTATTTTATTTATTTATTTATTACATTTCTATACTGCCCAATAGCTGATGCTCTCTGGGCGGTTCACAAAAATTAAAAACATCCAAAGTATAAAACAACAGTATAAAACCATAATATAAAATACAATATAAAAGCTCAGTATTTCTTCCTTGTAATTGGCTTTGCCTGTCCCAGTGCAAGATATATTTTGCGGTTGGGCCTTCTTAGGGGAAAAGGCTTCTGCTAGGTTTTCCACACCTTGATTTTCATGCTACCTTTGATAAAGATCAAGTGAATAGTGTTGCTTTACTATCTTGTAATGGTGCAAATGCATAAGCATTCTAAACATAAAACTATCATCTGGAGATACTGGCAAGTATGACTTGTTGTATACTTTTGACAATTTGTCTCTAAGAGAACATCCCCAGCTGTATCGATTGTGTTCCACACAATTGTTTCAGAAAAAAATGCAGCACTGTGTAGTATGAAAATTGAGATATACTTACAGAATGTAATCAAGTAAGGTGAATAGATTGTAATTATGTACGATGCATAGGAAAGATGATATTTTGAAGTTTCCTCTTATTCAGAATAAATAATACCTTAAACATGAACATCTAGGTTTCCTAAAATAGCTTAGAAATAGATTGTGTTAAAAGCACAAATTGTCCTTTTTTATCCTACTCATTTTAATTGGAGCCACAAGTGTTCAGAACAGCAAAACACAACGTATTTACTGCTAAGGCTAAAACTGCCCTTTCCATTGGTTCTTTGCATGCACAGAGCAATATTTCTAGAAAAAAACTTTTAGAGTTTATAAAAATCGGGGAAGTCCTGACGTTATACACATGAAGGATGAGAGAATGTGTTCTCTATGATGGCCACCAGAACTGCATGTTAGAAAATATTTTCTAGAGTTTTACAATTTTCCTTTCTTATACCTTTCTTGTGCCCCTTCTCTGCTTCATGAGGGGAAATTTACAGGGGAAAGAAATGTTTAAATGTTCCTTGCCTGTATTTGCTTGATGAAAAAATCCCAACTTTAAGTATTACCTGATAGTATCTGAGCTACTGGTGACCAACTAAGAAAGAGATCTTTGAGTTGTGGTGGACAGCTCGATGAAAATCTCATTCCGGTATGTGGCTGCTGTAAAAAAGCAAAGTCCATGTTAGGGATAATTAAAAGGAATTGAGAATAAAATTGCAAATATCATACTGTCTTTATACAAATCTATGGTGTGACCACACTTGGAATACTATTAGTTGTGGTCACCATACTTAAAAAAAGATATTGTAGAGTTGGAAAAGTGCAACTAAAATGATCAGGGGGCTGGAGCATATACTCTATGAGGGAATGTTACAACAGCTGAGATAAGGACAGATAAAAGGAAGTACTTCTTCACACAGTACATAGTTAAACTATGGAATTCACTACCACAAGATGTAGTGATGGCCACCAATTTGTATGGCTTTAAAAGGGGGTTCGATAAATTCCTGGAGGAGAAGACTATCAGTGGCTACTAGTCCTGAAAGCTATGCTACCTCCAGTATCAGAGGCAGTAATCCTATGTACACCAGTTGCTGGGGAACATGGATAGGAAGATGCTGTTACACTCTTGTCCTGCTTGTGGGCTCCTTGTCAACAGCTGGTTGGCCACTGTGTACACAGACTGCTGGTCTAAATGGGCCCTTTGTCTGATCCAGCATGGCTCTTCATATGTTCTTAAAATGGGCTGTGTGGCTGCTTGGAAAATAAGTGAATTCCATGTTGTGCAGAATTAGAAGAGGAACTGAAAATAAAACTGCCAATAACATGCTACATGTAAAGAAATTGATAGTGTAAGCACCCTTCAAATACTGTTTACCGTTCTGGTCACAGCACCTCAATAATAATACTTTAGAATAGCAAAAGATACAGAAAAGAGCAATGGAAATAATAAAGGGGCTGGAGCCGCTTCCTTATGAGGAAAGGTTATAATGACTTGAGTGTATAAAATTATGCACAGTGTGGAGAAATTGTACAGGGAGTTTTTTCTTCCTCGTAATACTAGGCATTATCCCATGGAGCTGAATGAGGGAGATTCACAATGTAGGGATAGTCACCAACTTGTACAGCTTTAAAGGGGGATTTTACCAAATTGTTGGAGGGTAAGTTATTAAAGTCTACTGGTCGTGATAGCTATGTATTACCTCCTGTATCAAGAGGCAGTATGCTTATGTATACCAATTGCTGGGGAGCATGAGCAGGAGGGTGCTGTTGCATTTTTGTCCTACTTCTGGGCTTCCTACAGGTACGGTATTGGTCACTGCATGAACAAGTAGATAGGCCTTTGGTCTGATTCAACATGCCTCTTAGGTTCTTATGTTCCCCTGCAGCTACCTTGGACTTGGGAGGCCATCATGAGCCTTGTTCCCCGCCCCCCAGCCAATATTCCCAGCCATTGTTTTGGTCACAAATATGGGTCTAGATCCTCAGCTTTGGGGAAGGCTGCAGACCAAGAAAGGATAAAGCCGATGATACACAATTATATCTTTCATCTCCGGAACTTTCTCCTGATGTTCACGATCGTATCTCGGCATGTCTCTCAGATATCTCAGCCTGGCTGCTTCATCGTCGTCTGAAACTAAATATGGCAAAGACTGAATTGCTTGTTTTTCCGCCTAAACCTTCTCCTCATCTTTCATTCTCTCTCACTGTCAATGATGTTATGCTTACTCCAGTCAAGGAAGCTCGTAGTCTTGGCTTCATATTTGACTCATCGCTCTCCTTTATTCCTCATATTGAGGCAGTAGCTAAATCCTGTCGTTTCTTCCTGTATAATATTGCCAGGATTCGACCATCTCTGTCTCTTCTGCCAAGACGCTTGTTCATGCACTGGTTATTTCTCGGTTGGACTACTGCAACCTTCTTCTCTCTGGCCTTCCTTCTTCTCACATCAGTCCATTGGTTTCTGTCCACCACTCTGCCGCTAAGATCATCTTCCTGGCTCGCCGCTCTGACCATGTTACTCCACTTCTGAAATCTCTTCATTGGCTTCCAATTCACTTCAGAATCCAATATAAACTTCTCCTGTCGACCTTCAAAGCTTTTCACGGTCTAGCTCCTTCCTATCTCTCCTCTCTCATCTCACACTATTGCCCCGCTCGTGCTCTTTGCTCCTCTGATGCCATGTTTCTCGCCTGCCCAAGGGTCTCTACTTCCCTTGCTCGGCTTCGTCCATTTTCCTCTGCTGCCCCTTACGCCTGGAACGCTCTTCCAGAACATCTGAGATCCACAAGTTCAATCGCAGCTTTTAAAGCTCAGCTAAAAACTTTGCTTTTTCCTAAAGCCTTTAAAACTTGATGTTGCTTGGACTTTATGCTGTTAGTTCTACCCTACCCTGTGCCTGTGTACCCTACCCAGTGCTTGTTTGCCTTCTCTTCCCCTCCTCATTGCTTTACTATGATTTTATTAGATTGTAAGCCTATGCGGCAGGGTCTTGCGATTTACTGTTTTACTCTGTACAGCACCATGTACATTGATGGTGCTATATAAATAAATAAATAAATAATAATAATAATTAATAATAATAATAATAATAATAATAATAATAATTAAAAAAGCAGCCTGCATGCATACATTCTGCTTCTTCCCTGCAAATCCCCCACTCCCAATTTCAGTTTGTAGTGAATAAGCAGCACCCAGCATTTGAACCTTGACTTAGCAGGACAATGTGAAGTTATTGCCTATAACTATACTTCTAACATGGCATTTTATAAACAAATTAACAGTGAGGGGAAAGTCCACAATAAGCTTTCTGATTAGATTCTATTTTATTGGCTTTGGTAACACTTTACTTTTGTTGTACAACAAAGAGGCATCAGGATCAGGCCTGTTCTCCCTAATGTGGTGGACTGGGTTTCCAAGCCTGGATTGGACTTGGAGACTGAAGTGGGGGAGGAAATTCTCCAAGACTCCCCAGGAATCAAGGAAGAATCTTCTCAGAAGCTTATTGGACAGGACACTGAGGCTCAGAGATCATCCTCTCCGCCCCTTGGAACTCAGTTTTTGTTGGATGGGGATAAAACATAGGAGTTGACAGATCCCAGAGTCTGCTGCCGCTAAGATCATCTTCTTGGCTCGCCGCTCTGACCATGTTACTCCACTTCTGAAATCTCTTCATTGGCTTCCAATTCACTTCAGAATCCAATATAAACTTCTCCTGTTGACCTTCAAGGCTTTTCACGGTCTAGCTCCTTCCTATCTCTCCTCTCTCACCTCACACTATTGCCCCGCTCGTGCTCTTCGCTCCTCTGATGCCATGCTTCTCGCCTGCCCAAGGGTCTCTACTTCCCTTGCTCGGCTTCGCCCATTTTCTTCTGCTGCCCCTTACGCCTGGAACGCTCTTCCAGAACATCTGAGATCCACAAGTTCAATCGCAGCTTTTAAAGCTCAGCTAAAAACTTTTCTTTTTCCTAAAGCTTTTATAACTTGATGCTGTTTGGACTTTATACTGTTATACTGTTAGTTTTACCCTACCCTGTGCCTGTTTGCATTCTCTTCCCCTCCTTATCACTCTACTATGATTTTAATAGAATGTAAGCCTATGCGGCAGGGTCTTGCTATTTACTGTTTTACGCTGTACAGCACCATGTACATAGATGGTGCTATATAAATAAATAAATAAATAAATAAATAAATAATAATAATAAGCGGGTGGAGTTGAGAGGAGGTGAGAGGCAGTCCCCATCACTTGAAGATTCTCCCTGAAGAAGGAATTCAGTAAAAGCCTGTTGGGCACCGCAGGAAACTGTCCATTTAGTTGATAGGCAACTGCCTTGCTTTGTTAGGCTAATTAAGCTTAGAGGATAGCTGCTAGGTTTCACACTCCCTTCAGGTGTGAAGTGATGTGTATTTACTGAATAAGGCTTTGTGAATTGCAGGGCAGACCTCTTTATTGTCTCCCATCTTGGTGGGAAGGCTTGGAATCACAACAAAAGGTAATCTTTCATTTGTATGAAATGAAAGAAAAGTATCTTGTGGATCTTGTAGGAAAATATGTAGAGCAGCCATGGTGATCTGTGCCTTATTTTAATTGAGCCGACTGAGTGGAAATTATATGCTGGTTTGCCAGGGATAATTTCTTTGAAAGCATTGATTAAACGCCTTACCTGTTTTTACAAAGACTATTTTAAGAAAATAGGGCATCTTTCCAGTGAATGAAAAAATGTATGCAAAGCAAAGGGAGGAAATTTATAGTTTGATGCAGCCTGATTTATATCATGATCTCAAAAACTTCACAGGTTGACCTTGAAAAAAGAGCAAATAACTATAGTTGCACTGTAAAATGCATGTTCACTCTTCTCCCACCCTCTCCCACTTCATGTAATTTCTTTTTCTTTTTCTAGAATTGGCTTGATCCTTCAAAGGAAATCAAGAGGCAAATTCGCAGTAAGTACTTCTGTCGCTGGATATGCCTTTCAATTAATCCTCAAGTGGACAATTGACTATGGAAGAAAACTGGTCGTACTAACTTCTGAGTAGTACATTTCTGTTGACTCATAAAGCTAGTTGTCTGTTCAGAAACTTAGTTCAGTGTGTTTATCTGCAGTGGATTAAACCTCTGGCATAAGCCACTTACTGTCAATACATGAAAGGTGTCAAATTTTTAAACAACGTTAGTCAAGAGGTGCAACTTGCAATATCACACCACATCAGAAGTGTATGATGAGCTGAAGAAAATGTTTTGGAACCATATGATCAATATGATTTGCATATCATATCTGTACGCACAGTTACATGTTTAATGCATTACAGCAGAGGTGGCTGATGAAGAAGGTTGCTAGGTGAAGCCAGTGGCCACTTCATAGCAGTAGAGGACTGGAATTACCAGCAGGATATGGAATAATGGGCTCAAGTTACAGGAAGCCAGATTCCGGCTGGACATCAGGAAAAACTTCCTGACTGTTAGAACAGTACGACAATGGAACCAATGACATAGGGAGTTCGTGGGCTTTCCCACACTAGAGGCATTCAAGAGGCAGCTGGACAACCATCTGGATTCCTGCAAGCGGGTTGGACTCGATGGCCTTATAGGCCCCTTCCAACTCTACTATTCTATGATTCTATGATCCTTTGTCCTGATGTGGCATCTTTACCAAAGGTGATGTCTGATTTCCATCTTAATCAAGAAATTTTGCCAACAATTTTTCTAGCCCCATCGTTGGCACTAGAAATTGCCATTGGAAAATTAGTCTTCCTTAATGTGTTGGTGGTTCATGTATCATGATAGCTGAATAATTCCTTTGAAGTGTTGGCTAAAAGAAGTGCAGCATTGCAGAGTTTGGCACTTACCACTAAACAATGGTTCATTTGGCATAGAATCAACAATTTTAAAAGGTCAGACTGGCAGCCTATACATACACATATTCATGAAATGAATGAAGAATACATGTAAAGATTGCTACACAGCCCACAATGTCAGATTCCAGATCACAGCCTAATCTAAAATTATTTTTGCAGTCCTGCAAGAATCTCACTGGTTCTTCTTCGTGGTCTCTATGCATCACACATATGGGCTCTGCGCCTGCGCAGAGACCAGACCGGAACCTACTATAGCTGAGTGGAACGTTTTTGGCGGGAACCCCTCCCCCCACGCTACCGCGCATGTCCATGGGGTTCCCGCCCTTACCTCAGTTCTTCGTCGTCCGCCATCGTGCATAGACCAGCTTAACCGAACCTCTAGCGTTTTTCTTGTTAACTCACTTAGTCTTCTCTTTAAAATCTTTTCAATCTTTTCCTAAGACTCTTCTTACTTCTTTCTTTATCTATATATATATATATATATAAAAAAAGTTTTATTGTAGATAGTTTTCCCTCAGCGACTTCGGTCGCTTGAGGCCTGTATGGCAGCAAAAGCCCCGTTTAGGAAGTGTGTCAGGTGCGGGGCGAAACTTCCACCGACGGACGGGCACTCCCTTTGTCTCGTTTGCTTGGGAGAAGGACACGTTGTGGAGGCCTGCCACCACTGTATGTCGTTCACAAAACAGACTAGAAAGCACAGAGCCGACAGACTTCGTTCTATATTGTGGGAAAAAGCTCTCAAGGCCACGGAGGCTCCCACTATGGAAAAAACGGCAGTTGGTAAGCCCGTTACTGAAAAAACGGCAATCCGTAAGCCCGTTACCGACAAATCAGCAGACCGCAGCACTGAAGTGCAAGCCAGAGCTCATAGGGCACAGATACCCCTCACGCCTGGCCGGTCTTTGACGAGTTCTATGGCTAAGAAGATTTCAAAGAAAGCCAGAACTCCTAAACCTTCTTCGGAGCTGGAGAAGAAGAAGAAGAAGAAGAAAAAGAGGGACGCTGAGAAATCCACCCTAGCGTCGCCTCGAGCGGCGGAGTCAGTTAGGAGTCATTCCACGCCTCCCATTGCTCCGACCGCGTCGATGTCGAGGCCTCCCTCGGCATCGAGATCTCAGTCGGTGCCGATGGCCACGGTACCGACGCGCCCGCTCAGCCTTTCGGAGGGCGAACTAAGAGATTCCGCGTCAGCGGCTTCTTTCCAACAGCCTACAAGGCCTCAAACATTGCAGGGATTGGTCCCACTACAACCATCTCCAAGACTGACACCTCGCCGTGAATGGGACGGAGCTTCTAGATACTCCGATCCTCACCCAAGATTTGAAGACTATGAATGGGACCGATATCGTCCTCAGCGCTACTTCCCGGATCGACAGTGTCCCCAGGAAGAGTATTATGCGCACCCGCCACCTATGACAAGAGTGTGCCGGTTACCTTCACCACCTGACCATCAAGCTTCGAGGGTGTCTACCCCTCGGCAACGTATGCAGCCATCGGCGTCGACCGGGGCAGCTCCCACGGTACCGACGGAGCAACTTCAACTGCAAGTGGTTACATTGTCTTCTCCTGAGCAAGACTACCCTTCAGATTCGGAGTCGAGGGTGTCTGCAACTCCAACAATGCCTTCGCCGGAGGATGAGGTCCACGATGACGACCCTTCCTCTCCTTCGGACGATATGGTCAGATTTTCTGACCATATGCTTAGAATGACACAGGCTCTAGGATTAGATATCCAGCAAACAGACGAATCAGTTGTGGATCCCATTTATGATGTATTCCAATCTACCACTAACCAGAGACTGGCTATTCCCATCCCGCATGCGTTGAAGCAAACAGCCCAACTATCCTGGAAGACACCTGCTGTAACTCAGGCTACGTCTAAAAGATTAGAGACCCTTTACCGAATTCAAGAGGAAGGCGTCATGTTTTTGGTGCAACATCCAAAGCCTAACTCCATTGTGGTTGAGTCAGCCCAAGGCCAATCACAAAAGGCACATTCGGCTCCAGTAGATAGGGAAGGCAGAAAATTAGGCCAGACTGGTAGAAGGATTTACTCTTCTTCTTCTTTAGGCATTAGGGCGTCAGCATACGAAGCGACGATGGCGAGGTACCAACTTTTCCTGTGGGAAAAGATGGGTTCCTTATGTGAACACCTACCGGAGGACAAGAAGGAGCTGGCGAGGGTATTTCAAAATGAGGCCTCAGCCATCGCCAGGCAGCAGTTATCCACGGCTCGACACCAAGTGGACTGCCATTCAAAGTCGATGATGGGCGCAATATCTCTGAGGAGACATGCGTGGCTCAGATCGGCTAATTTAAGCCATGAAACCAAGTGGAGGATAGAAAGTATGCCATTCGATGGCGAAGGACTTTTTAACACTAACACCGATGAAACACTGGATTCCATCTACAAAGCCAGAACAACGGCTAAAAAGATGGGTTTCACTGCTCCTCCAGTGCAGTACAGGCCAAAGAGATGGGTGAGGCCGCCAATGCAACAACACCAGCAGTACCGGCCTCAGTACCAACATCAGCCTCGCCAGCAACAACAACAGTTGCAGAGGAAGAGGCCCTACCAGAGCAGATATCAGCAGGATAAGAGGCAGCCCGACTTCAGTAAGAAGCAGCGGGTTTGACTCTTCGGCCCCAGATCCACTCCCTTTTGCGAACCGCTTAGCACCCCAGTACCATCAATGGGAGTCAATTACAACAGACTCCTGGGTGCTCACTATCATCAAGTCGGGCTATGCCATCGAGCTCGATGCCCTTCCTCCTTTTTCCGGCGTGAAGGTAACGACTCCATCCCCTCCTCTGCTGCTCGAGGTACAGACCTTACTATCGAAGGGAGCCATCTCTTCCGTACCTGCAGAGGAACTCAATCAGGGATTTTTCTCTCGTTACTTCACGGTCCCGAAGAAAGATGGAGGTCTTCGACCGATCATGGACTTAAGACAACTGAACAAGTTCATCACCCCGAGGAAGTTCTGTATGACAACGGTTACTTCAATTCTGCAGCTTCTACAGAAAGGAGTTTGGTTCGCAGTGGTGGATCTGAAGGATGCGTACTTCCACATTTCCATCAGGAGGTCGCATCAAGCTTACCTTCGGTTTTCGATCGGTGCATCCCAGTACCAGTTCACCGTTCTTCCGTTTGGATTGGCGACGGCACCGAGGGTCTTCACGAAGGTCATGGCGGTGGTGTGCGCCCACCTAAGGCAGAAAGGCATTTACGTTTATCCATACCTGGACGATTGGCTCCTCGTAGCGGACAACAGCGAGGCGCTCCAGTTAGACATATTAACCACCCTCAACCTGTTGGACTCGTTGGGGCTGTGGGTCAACCACGAAAAGTCCATTTTGACTCCACAGCAGAGATTGGACTTCATAGGGGTAACCCTATCCTCTCGAGACGGGAGGGCATACTTACCGTCAACCAGGGCAAACACCTTACAGCAGTTAGCCATCGATACCGAGAGCCGCCGAAAGGTTTCGGCATGGACAATTCAGAGACTGTTAGGATTGATGGCAGCTACTACGGCAGTCATCAGATTTGCAAGACTCAGAATGAGGATCTTGCAGGCCTGGTTTTTGAGGACTTTCGACCTCAGACACAATGCTCGACGAACTTACCTTTCGATACCAAAGCAAGTGAGGGCATCCCTGAGATGGTGGTTCTCGATGTCGACTCTTCTCGAAGGCGTTCCATTCCAACAGGACGCGCCTTCGGTAACGATCACGACGGATGCATCTTTAGAAGGATGGGGAGCCCATTGCAGCTCTTTAACCTCTCAGGGTCGTTGGCCTCGATCACAGAGGGAGCATCACATCAACCATCTCGAACTCCTGGCAGTAGAAAATGCGGTAAAAGCATTTGCACAGATGATCGAAGGCAAGAATGTCTTGATCGCGACGGACAATACCACGGTGGTGGCGTACATCAACAGGCAGGGTGGAACAAGATCACACCCTCTGAACCGCTCTGCACTCAGAATATGGAACTGGTGCATAAAGAGAAGGACTTACCTGACTGTGGTCCATGTAGCCGGCAAGGAGAACGTCGTTGCGGACTCCCTCAGCAGGTCGTTCCGTGTCGACCACGAGTGGGAGCTCGACGTCGAAGTGCGAGAAAGCCTTTTTCAGTATTGGGGCCGCCCTGCTGTCGATGTCTTCGCTACCGAGGACAATACAATTTGCGTCAAGTATTGCAGCAGGGCAGGAAGAGGAAAGCGCTCTCTAGGAGACGCTTTCACCAGGACTTGGAGAGGAAATCTCCTGTACATGTTTCCTCCCTTCCCACTGTTGACAAGGGTGGTAGCCAAGATTCAGATAGACAACTCCAATTGCATCCTCATCACACCGTGGTGGCCTCGACAGACGTGGTTTCCTCACGCCCTTCGGTTATCGAGAGGGGATTACATCAGGCTCCCGTCGACACCGAAGCTACTGTCTCGACACCAGGGCAAGGTTCGACACGCAGATCTGTCGACCCTCAAGATGACTGCATGGAGGATAGCAACCACTCCTCCTCCGGTACCAGAACTTTGACTGTGGATCATATCATACTAGCAGCATTAAAGCTTTCCACAAGGAAGGCTTATACAGCAAAGTGGCAAAGATTTCGGAACTTTGCTTCAGAACAAGATCAAACACCAGAATCTTGCCACTTATCTTTCATCCTCAATTATTTATTGACACTTTTCCAGCAGGGACTTAAGCTCGCATCCATCAGGGTTCACCTTGCTGCGATTACATCTTTTCACCAAGGTATAGATGGGTTTACACCTTTTACCCATCCAACAACGAAGAAATTTCTAAAAGGTCTGAAGAACACGATACCGACTGTGAAGAGTATCGTGCCACCATGGAGCCTGTCAGTTGTGCTGCAAGCACTGACACGCAAACCCTTCGAGCCTATGGCTTCGACAGACCTTAGGCTACTTACTTTAAAGACTGTCTTTCTAGTAGCCATTACATCGGCAAGACGGGCAAGTGAGCTTAGAGCTCTTAGGATAGATGTCCCATACACTATCTTTCATAAGGATAAGGTTGTGCTACGCACAGATCCAGCCTTCCTACCTAAGGTAGTGTCTACTTTTCATCTGTCCCAACATATTACTTTACCTGCTTTCTTCCCTAATCCAACTACACCTCTTGAGTCTTCCTTGCACACTCTCGATGTAAGAAGGGCTCTTGCTTTTTACAAAGACAGAACAGAGACTTTAAGGAAAACAAAGCAATTGTTTATTTGTTATGGTGAGCCTTCTAAGGGACTCCCTGTTTCTTGCCAGCGGTTGTCACGCTGGATAGTGGAGACAATAGAATTGGCCTACTCTATTTCTAAATTAGAGTTAGTGAAACCTGTGACGGCTCATTCCACCAGAGCTGTTTCAACATCGGTGGCCTTCACCAGAGGTGTTCCCTTGGCAGAAGTCTGTAGAGCCGCAACGTGGTCCACTCCATCCACGTTTGTCAAGCACTACAGTTTGGACACCCGTGCGAGGCAGGACTGCTCATTTGGGAGGACAGTGCTTTCAGAGATCTTCAGATGATGCACCAACCCACCTCCAAAGGTATGTCAGCTTGCTACTCGCCCATATGTGTGATGCATAGAGACCACGAAGAAGAAATGCAGGTTGCTTACCTGTAACTGTAGTTCTTCGAGTGGTCATCTATGCATTCACACAACCCACCCACCATCCCCACTTGGTGGTGTGAGACTTATAAATGACACTGTTTTATTGTGGAATGTACTTTATTTTATTTACACTCATGTTTATGGGGGCACAATGTCGGACTCCTGTAAACTGAGGTAAGGGCGGGAACCCCATGGACATGCGCGGTAGCGTGGGGGGAAGGGTTCCCGCCAAAAACGTTCCACTCAGCTATAGTAGGTTCCGGTCTGGTCTCTGCGCAGGCGCAGAGCCCATATGTGTGAATGCATAGATGACCACTCGAAGAACTACAGTTACAGGTAAGCAACCTGCATTTTTCTCACTACAGTATGCATTGCCATAGGACAACAAATGTTTCAACAATTTAAATGTTTAAGGTTGAAATCCTAAATTCCTTACATGGTTTTAATTAAATAATGAAGGTAACCCCCCCCCCCAAAGTAGATATAAGTTTAACAATTTCATAGAATTGATTGTAATGGTAGATTTCGCTGTAGACCGAATCAATCGTGTTCCTGCTGTGGGGAATCCATGAATCCAGCCTGCTACACAGTTTTAACTGGCCTACAGCCAGATTTTTAAAAATAGTTATATATTTTCCATTGGAGGCATCATGAAACTTGGGGTGAGGCAGGTCTCCCTCTCACCTCCCTGATACTGTTAGTAGGCTCTGGCAGCTGCATTTGACACTAGCCACAATTCACCAGAAGCCAGCAAATTGTTCCAGGATATTGAGAGGAAAAGAAGATGGTCTGGCCAGCTCCAACTCTGTTTGAGTTGGATACTACGGTGGATGGAGATGGGAAAAGAAGGAAGAAAGGGAGTGCTAGTTAGAACTATTTTGTATCCCCCCATAGTATTCTTAGCTGAGTACAGACATGTTCAAAGGCTGCAATGCTACACACGCATTATTCATATTATGTTTGTTATTTTAAACCAGCTTGCAGAGCGATCTTATTCCCTGCCCTCCATACAGCATCTGGTAGACCATAGGATAGTTTGGTTTTCTGACTCCGAGATCAGAGACAGGGCTCCAACCTCGGAGGCAGGAAGCCATGCTACTTTACCTCGCCCCTTCTTAGCCAACACAGAGAGATCTGCGCCAGCTACCTCTTTGTCTCCCTAAAGTGGAATGTGGAGACAGGGACAAGGAAGCATTCCCAGGGGCAGGGAAGAGGGAGGAGACCGTGGCAGCGGGCATACAACATATGGTATGTTGTATGGCCTCCTTCTCTTTTCCCTCTGAGGTAACACTGCTAGATGGGCAAAATCTCCCGTCTAGCAGAAATGCAGGTTGGCTGGAGCAGAGGTGATTATTGCCTCTTGGCTAGTGTAGGATACTTCACAGTCTCGCAAGTTTAGAGGCTGCCGACTGTCTAGTGGGATTGCACCATTAATCTCAGTTACCATCCTACAAATGCGTTAATAGGCCAATTCTGAGATTTGTCACATCAGTGTAGATTGTACCAGTGCTTTGGTGGCATGCGCTAACTAGCTATCAGAAAGCCATAATATAAAACACATAATGAAGGTGTTGGACAGTGGGTTATTTGTGATATTAGTCATATTGGTACCTTTTCAGTATCTGCACCAGTTTTACTTGCCTCATCAGTAGATGTGGAGTGTCATCTTGTCATGTGGACTTGCCTCATGTCATATGCATTTTCTGTTCTTAAATCAGTATGGGCATAATGCCAAAATAGCCTGAAAAATATTTTTCATTAGCAAATCTGAGGTAGCATGACAGAATAACTTTAAAATCCACTGCTACAATAAGTTTGCAAGTTATGTGAAAAAAGCTCAGTGTATAAAAGTACTTTGACAGAGTCACTGGCCATTTGTTCACGTTCAGTATCTTCCATGTATAGTAGACCTAGGTGTGTGTCTTTTCATTTCTGTCATTCTCTCCCCTTACCCCAATATTTTTTCTTTGGAACTTACTAATTGTAGGTTTGCCATGGCTATTCAACTTTAATGTGAAGTTTTATCCACCTGATCCTTCACAGTTAACAGAAGACATCACCAGGTATGTTATTAAGATGTACTCTCAGGCTTTGAATCATGTTTTAAAATATAGATATGGAAGTATCTGTAGAATTTTATGTATCATAGTGCCTAGAAGAAAATGGTCAAGATACAAAATAGCATAAATAGTTCCTCACCTATTTCTTTGTAATATTTGGAGGCATGTGTTACCATCACCTTGGTCTGGATTCCAAGGTGTTTCCCATGGGTCTAGGATAGTATGAAAGATAAAATAGGAGCAGCAAGTGGAAATGTATCTTGCAAAAAAATACTTCAGATGAATTTCAGAAAAAAGGGAGCTAATGCAACTTGTTGATGCTTTTTATTGTTGAAGAAGGGCTGAATCGATAGCAAATGTTCAAACAGCTTAGGTCATAGGAAGGGTAAGTGAAGGCAAAAACTTTTTTCCTATTGAAAGAATGCTTCAATAAGGATATTTGATTTGATATGTTCTGTCCTCAACAGATATGAATCTGTTATGGATATCTGAAAGCTCTTGAGCTGGAACTAGTATAACATCCACTCCTAGTTCGGGGAAATACTCCCAACTTTTGACTTTGAACCAGCTGCTTGCATTCTTACAGTTAAACTCCTCAGTCTCATCTGCCAACAACACCCTTCCCAAGCAGTTTATTATACTTGTGTCCAAGTTTGCCAGAATTCAGTGAGTTTAGATTCCCAGTATTGTTATGCCTACTTTTGTGGGTGGGGGCTTGGTTTTTCATGGGAAACACAATTTGGGGACTTGCAGTTGAATTAATAATAAAGACTTTTGGAGAAGCATTGCAATGTACAATATACAAGTTATAGTTTTATGTGCATAGTTTGTACATATTAACAGATCATCTTTCTTCACTGTTTGCCAAACATATAACCTATGTAACTAACCACTCAGAACATGAAGGCTTTCTTTCCTTACTGTGAAAGTCATAGTTTAAACTAGCATGCAATAACAGGCTGTTCTGCAACCTAGTTGAAATATTACAAAAAGTAAAATGGAAGATGAAAATGAATAATACCTAATATGCACTTTTTTGTACTTAGCAGCTAAAGTATATATTGACCATTCTTTAAAGCACCCGTTTTTATGGCAGCACATTGGCGCCACGGGCCCTCAAATCCCCGCGTTTACGCTCCTTCGCGTTGTCCCCACATGAAGAGAGAACGCGGGGGTTGTGACAGGAGGGGAGGGAGGAACTGCTCTGCTGCGCAACTGGATGGGTGCTGCTACAACTTGGCGCATCCCTCCTCGGTCCCCCCCCCCTTTCCTTGCTCTCCCGGGAGGATGGAGCTGATCTTGGCTCTCCCCAGAGGATGCGAGGCGGTGGCCTGGGGGCCGAAGGCGAGAGTGAGGGGGTTGTAACGGGGGGGGAAGAGGAGCTGCCTCCCCTTTGTCTTGGCGCCCCAGCGCCCCATCCATATATATTTTTTAGGGTTTTTCACAGAGTTGCGGAGGCAGCTGAGCCGTCAGTCGACTTGCTTGGCTGTCCCCTCCTACCTGTCCAGGCCCATTGCACTTTGCTCCACTTTGAGGTTGTTTTTCCCTCTTTAATTGCACTGCTTCGTGGGCCCACGGAGGCATGTAGCTGGCCCAGTGGCCATTTGGCTCACTGCACCACCCCCTCCCCCTGTCTCTGCCGATGGTGACCCAATCAGGGTTCGCCAGAGGCTGGGGAAACGCCTCTGGCGGGGGATAGACAGAAGATGCAGGTCTGCCCCTCACTGGCTTGAAAAAGTTGGGGTAAGTGCCTGACCTTTTTAAAGTGGGGCTTCGGTGGAATGCCTCAGGAGGGATCCGTGATGGTGGCTACGTCAAATAGATGACCTGCTGCCACTGCGGATCCACCATGGGCCAAACCCCTCGTCAAGACAGGCCCAAAGTTGTGCAGATTGCCTTAATCGATAAAAACTAAATATTCTTTTTACGTTTCCTGACATGTCAAAATAAGTAAGAAATGCTTGTCATATCTATGCCATTTTTCTTCTTTCAGGTATTTTCTGTGCTTGCAGCTTCGTCATGATATTGCTTCTGGGCGTCTACCATGTTCCTTTGTGACTCATGCTCTCCTTGGTTCATATACTCTGCAAGCTGAACTAGGTGACTATGATCCAGAGGAGCACAACAATGACTACATAGGGGAATTCCAGTTTGCACCTAACCAGACAAAAGAGATGGAAGAAAAAGTAGTAGAGTTACATAAAACACACAGGTGTGTTGCTTTCCAAATACTTGAGTTACATTCCTTTTCTCTTTGCTAGTAGGACATAGTAATGGATTCTGGATGGAATCCCAATAGCTAGAATGTCTCTGTACTCCTTTATACCGTTAATTCGTAACATTTGGGAAAGCTCAAACTTGATGTGTTTTTTGTTCTTAGACTGTCCATGAAAAGTCAGCCAAAGGTGGGTCATTTGACTTAGCCAGCAAAAGTAATAGTAAACATTTCTGATGGAAAGGTTCACAGAGCTTACACTTGTAAATTGAAAACCTACTCAGTGATATTTATCCTCACAATGAACTTCAGCAGTTGTGGCTACCGGCCTGATGCCCCATGCTTGATTCTTCCAAATAAGGCAGGATGGGTGGGTGTTATTTGATCCTGGAAGTAATATCCTAGTGAATTTGAGTGGTGTGATGATGCATTTTGGACAAACAAGTTCTTAACTTGTCCCAGAAACTTTTATAATGATGATTACTGGGGGAGAACGAGATTGATTTAAATGTATGGGGTTTAAGTCATTTTGAAAATAGGTTGTAGATACAATCTTGAACAAAGCAACTTCTTACATTTCAGAATACATAGTTTTTCATTTTTGCATCTTTATCAATAAAGGAGATGGATGCCAGATAAGCACTTCCACGGAAGTCTTTTGCTGCTTTCCCACACGTGAGATAATGTAGTTCAGAGCCCTTAAGATCTAGGTTCTGTTGTTTCCTTGGCTTAAAAATTGACTTCTCAAAAATGCCAGGGCTGTGGCCTGCATTATTTGAGCTTTCCCCATTTTTCAAACTGAAATGTTTATGAACAACTTGGAGTTGTATCAGGGTTTAACAGAATTTGGCCACTCTGGCCTTAGCTAGACCTAAGGTTTGTCCCGGGGTCGTCCCTGCCTGCTCCCGGGATCCCCTGTGTGTCATTTACATGGACAGGGATGACCCTGGGACGATCCTGGGATAAACCTTAGGTCTAGCTAAGGCCTCTGTTGCCAAGTGTCCTATCAGCTTTTCTGGAGACGCAAGGGTGAATCGTTGTTAGTGCTGAATATGAAGATTCCATTTAGCTAAGATAATATGCCATTGAGGGACAGGTACTGTTATACTCTGAGAAGGCATCTGGCTGGTTGCTACAATCAAAATGCTGCTCTAGATAGACCTTGGTCTGATAGTGCAAGGCTTACGTTGTTGAACATGCTAATTTTGCTTTTGACTTTTCCCTTTCTAAATACTTCCAGGGGTTTGACTCCGGCGCAGGCAGATTCCCAATTCTTAGAAAATGCCAAAAGACTTTCCATGTATGGAGTGGATTTACACCATGCTAAGGTATTGGCCAGCATTTCTATAGAACACAAACCTTTATTTAGAAAATAACAGGCTCAAGTACCAAAACTATCTTTTTGCACAATGCATAGGATTGTGTTGTTTGTGAGGAATGCCAGGGCTGTTGGCTCCAACTCAAGCTTACAGGAGGCTTTTGGAGGACAATGGGCTAGAAAAGTACCCAAAGTGTGTGTGTTCCACTCCTTCCACTCTCATCATTTCATGCTAGCTTAGGCCTTTGAGTGGTAATGCCTGTTTTAGAATGCTTTGAGTGGCAGCAGTATATGGATGGAGATTCTCATGTCTGGAGTTATACTCTTCCCCTCTCAACACCTCCCCCTGTCAAAATGACTGCTTCCTCCATGAACCGTTGTGGGACTGGAAAAAGGCACCACGTTCCTTCATCTCCAGCCAGTTTCATGGGAGTGGGAAGAGAGAAGGAGTGAGTCAGACTTACTACCATCAATCCAACAACTGTCCTTCTATCTAGGTAATAGAGGGAAATAGCGGTGATCCTCTTCCAACAAGTATCGGAAGTAGAGAAAGGAATATAATGGTGTCTCTTCATACACAAGGATAGCAAATCTGGAAGAGCATTGCCGGGGGAGGGGGGAATTAACATTGTAGGAGACAAGAAACTTTCAGGGCATTTAGGTGGTAGCAGGTGGGCCTTTCTTTTTCTTATTTTTTATTTTTTGTATATAATACTGCACTTTGGTAGTCCTGTGCATACCAGTTTAGAAGCAAAATAATTTTGCCCCAAATAAGGTAGTGGTTTCTCCATACCTTGGGGATTCCAAGGTATGGAGAAACCATAACAAAAGGTATGGAGAAACCAAGGTATGGAGAAACCTTGGAATAGCTTGTGAAAGTCCTGTGGGTTACAGAATGTTTTGATGGTGACAGTTGGTGGGGGAAAGAAAAATGCAGGGGAGAAAATGAACTTGCTCAAGCTTTTAGCAACTTTTCTCCAATACTGATACCGCTAGGAAGAAGACTACGAAACACCATGCAAGTATTTGGACAGCTATTGAGTAAAATAATTAAGCTCAAATGGAAATGATCACAAAACAGATTAGGTTTGGCCACAATTTTTCCAGCATTGGTATTGTTTTGCCTGTGTGTGACACCCCTACAGACTTCAAGGAAAATAGGAAAAGACCCACAGGGTTGCCTCATTCTCATGCAGCCCCCTGCCACATTGGATCAGGTCACAGAAAAACAGGTCTCTTGTGTGGCTGTGACTGCATTTGAAGAGTACCTGTGTGAAAGCTGTACACATATATTTGGGAGTAATACCTTTGAACACATTGGAAGTTGCTTCTGCATAAACCTCCATAGACTTGCGATGTACAGTCGTGTGAAAAAGAAAGTACACCCTCTTGGAATTTTATGATTTTACATATCAGGACATAGCAGGTCTAAAAATTAGGTAAATACAACCTCAGATGAACAACAACACATGACATATTACACCGTGTCATGATTTATTTAACAGAAATAAAGCCAAAATGGAGAAGCCATGTGTGAAAAAGTAAGTACACCTTATGATTCAATAGCTTGTAGAACCACATTTAGCAGCAATAACTTGAAGTAATCGTTTTCTGTATGACTTTATCAGTCTCTCACATCGTTGTGGAGGAATTTTGGCCCACTCTTCTTTACAACGTTGCTTCAGTTCATTGAGGTTTGAGGGCATTTGTTTATGCACAGCTCTCTTAAGGTCCCGCCACAGCATTTCAATCGGGTTGAGGTCTGGACTTTGACTGGGCCATTGCAACACCTTGATTCTTTCTTTTTCAGCCATTCTGTTGTAGATTTGCTGGTGTGCTTGGGATCATTGTCCTGTTGCATGACCCAATTTCGGCCAAGCTTTAGCTGTCGGACAGATGGCCTCACATTTGACTCTAGAATACTTTGGTATACAGAGGAGTTCATGGTCGACTCAATGACTGCAAGGTTCCCAGGTCCTGTGGCTGCAAAACAAGCCCAAATCATCATCCCTCCACCACCGTGCTTGACAGTTGGTATGGGGTGTTTGTGCTGATATGCTGTGTTTAGTTTTCACCAAACGTGGCGCTGTGCATTATGGCCAAACATCTCCACTTGGGTCTCGTCTGTTCAAAGGACATTGTTCCAGAAGTCTTGTGGTTTGTTCAGATGCAACTTTGCAAACCTAAGCCGTGCTGCCATGTTCTTTTTAGAGAGAAGAGGCTTTCTCCTGGCAACCCTTCCAAACAAACCATACTTGTTCAGTCTTTTTGTAATTGTACTGTCATGAACTTTAACATTTAACATGCTCACTGAGGCCTGTAGAGTCTGAGATGTAACTCTTGGGTTTTTTGCAATTTCTCTGAGCATTGCACGGTCTGACCTTGGGGTGATTTTGCTGGGACGTCCTCTCCTGGGAAGATTGACAACAGTCTTGAATGTTTTTCACTTTTGAATCATCTTTCTCACTGTAGAATGATGGACTTTAAATTGTTTAGAAATGGCCTCATAACCCTTCCCAGATTGATGGGCAGCAGCAATTGCTTCTTTAAGATCACTGCTGATCCTCCTCTGCATTGTGTTAACACACACCTGAATGCTCCAGACCAGCAAACTGAAAAAACTTTGGTTTTTATAGAGGTGGTCATACTTGCTGATGAGCATTTGATTAGCATGGGCATTTGATTAGCAGCACCTGTCTGCTACTTAGCATCTTAATTCCTATGGAAGCAGTAAGGGTGTACTTACTTTTTCACACATGGCTTCTCCATTTTGGCTTTATTTCTGTTAAATAAATCATGACACGGTGTAATATGTCATGTGTTGTTGTTCATCTGAGGTTGTATTTACCTAATTTTTAGATCTGCTTAGGAACAGATGATTGTTATTATGTCCTGATATGTAAAATCATACAATTCCAAGACGGTGTACTTTCTTTTTCACACGACTGTATATCTCTGTGATTACTATCTCTCTACCCACTTTACATCTCGAAGCTCTCTTCTATATTTACACTGTTGATCTTTCTATACTTGCCTTTCTTTGTTTTTTGGATTTTTCCATCACAGTTTTTTCTTGGTTTCAGTCTACTCTTCCTGTTACATCTTTAAAAGGTAGTCATGTTTTTTGCTCTATCAAAGCAGTGATCCTGAAGGCTCTGTCCTGGGCTGCTCCTATTCACTTATTATAGCCTTATCTACTATTTTGGTCTCTTATTGCTTTTATATTCATGCTCTCTTAATTTTCTGTTTTGTATCTGATCTCTCTTGCTAATATTTTTGCTGCCTTTTCTGCTATTTTTTCACTAGTAAGCTTCTCAGTGAAAGTCTGATTCTTTCAAAACTTGAGTTTTTTCTTTCCCCTTGTCCTTGCTAAACATGTTTTGATTCCTCTCTTATATCAAGTCTCATAGAATCCTGCCATTTAATTATTATTTCTAAAATATGTAATTTTCTCACTGCGTATAATAATGCACTAATATTTGTGATAGCATTTCATGTATTCCATTTTGGTTTTGTCTCTACTTCTAAAGCTCTTTGTTATGTTCTAAGATCTTGGTGCTCAGCTAATTTTCCATGCCTGTCATTTTGTTCAACTTAGTGTACTCTCCTGCTGTTTTTTAGTGTCTTTTTTTCTCATTCCTACAATATTCAAATTAAAATTGTTTTCACTATTGTCTCGATAGGATTCTGAAGGTGTAGACATCATGCTGGGTGTGTGTGCCAATGGGTTACTCATTTACAAGGACAGACTCCGGATCAACCGTTTTGCTTGGCCCAAAATTTTGAAGATTTCTTATAAACGCAGTAACTTCTATATTAAAGTCAGACCGACTGAGGTAAGTATTTTTTTTTATAATTCACATCTCAGGAGTTGGATGAAGATATGGTCCAATCTTTAAACAGTTCATATTGTGAATAATGTCGGGATATGTCTGCACAGTGTAGTTTTTTGGCAGATACTAGTTCTTATATGCTGGTAGTTTTCTTCCTGAATAACTGGGCAGACCACTGTCCTGAAAAGCTTTTGTTTTAAATGATAGGCTGTCATATTCTTAAAGCAGCAGTTCTGCAGCTCCATGTTTATATCATTGGGCTCTCACTGCAGTGATCTAGTTTGTTTGTTTTGAAAAAATACTTAAACGCATGGTGGAGACTGGTTCTTATTCATGTTCATAATAGGTTTTTCCATAAACAATGCTTCGGCTTCTGAAAGTCAAAAGCACTTTGCTTTCTTGTTGCTTCAGATTTCAGAAGTAAATATCAGATCCATTTAGAATGAATAGTGAGAGATGAGTAAATCTTCTTTTTTGAAAGCAGCACAACAGTTTGAACCCCACTGAAAATGTGTATGAAATTGAGATTGTGAATGATACTTAAAGGAAATGGATATCCTACTAACTAGATAGTCTGTAATCTAATACACGTACTCTTGTTTTTGAACAAATTATGTACTAGTGCCATGTATTTCAAATAGAACATTTACATGTTCTTGAAGATTCATTTAAAATAGGCCATGATCCAAAGATGTTATATGTACCTGTTGCAAGGCCTATGATACAGCCAAGATACTTTTAATTTTTCAGACACCAACTTCTGCTGTCACAGCAAGCCACAGTTTAGTTTACAAATAGCTTGCCTCTTTGACTTTCAGAACATTGAAGAAAAAACTTCAAAGAAAGCACTTGTTGTTCATGTGGCTGCCATCTGTATGTGCATTATATCATCTTTGGATAGTGGCTAGGAATGAGCACATGGTCCACATGCACCCTTCCTGGCCTTTTGTTGGGTCCCGACTGCCACGGTGGCAAAACATTTGATGGATTGCCACCAAATTTCAGTGGCAGTGGTCAAAAAGAGCCAATTTAGCTTTAAAACTAAATGTGCATGCGTCAATTGGCCAGTTGTTTTTGCTGCTGCCATGCCAGTGTGGTACCAAGGGGGCAGCTTCTAGGGTGGTGGGGGAGAATTGGCCCCTGGAATCCTGGAAGTTGCCCACCTTGCCCTAGAGTTTATTCTTAGGATGGGTTAAAAATATTCTATTTCACTTTCCATAGCTTGCCCATGAGCCTTCAGAAAATAGACAAAATACAAATGCAATATATTAAACAAGTATGTCAGCCTATTACAAATGCAGTACATAATATGATTCCCTAACAGTGCAATCCTATGTATGAGTCCAGTGGGACTTACTTCCTACTAAATATGTAAGATTGCAGCTGTAATCTTATTTTATTTGTAATAGCTTAGCTATAATAAGTGAAAACCTTTTTGTACAATATTTAGACTGCCTCCTGAAAGATCTTGAAACTTAGTTTGAAAGCTTTTTCTGCAGAATTCCATTTTTCTTTGAACAACTTTAAATGGTTATTTGCTGGCTAGTCATAAAAGCTCCCATAATACTAAACCGTTACTCATTCATGTGTGTGCATGCTTTCTCTTTATTTTTCTTTGCCAGAGAAGAGTGGTTATTGGCATATGCACTGCAATTCAGGTAGTACAGTTAGGTTAGAAATATGACAGCTCTTCAGCATTTCAAATTTTAAGAAGTGAGAAATGCTGTAGTTGAAATAACTGCACTCCTAGATTTTTACCTAGCCAACACTGAGCTTTCAGAAATTGTATTAATTTTGGTGTGTGGAATTTTTTCAGTTGGAACAGTTCGAGAGTACTATTGGTTTTAAGCTGCCAAACCATCGCGCTGCGAAGAGGTTATGGAAAGTTTGTGTCGAGCATCATACTTTTTATAGGTAAAATTTTATATTCCATAATCGTTGGATATGAGTCCCCATGTCTTTTCCTTTCTGGAAAGAAAAGCACAGTTGGGAGGGCAGTTTTGATTGGAAATGGCCCATAGAGAACGGTGTTAAACACCCCCATGCTACTGCTCCAGCAAAATTTGCAGCCCCTCATGCCAGCATTAAAAAAAAAAATCCTTAGGAGACAGCGATGCATGTCTCACATTTTCTTTGATTTGACCCTTATAATATCTCTATACTGAAACACATGTTCTATCACATTTCTAACCACCTCTGTAGGTTAAAATCCCCTATCTTATTAAAATTATCTCAGTCTGCCGGTATTACAAAGCAAATAAAACACATTACATTTCTGTGTTTTGTATTAGGATATTTTCCCTCCCCCGTAAAATGTTAAGTGATTTCATGGTTTCTTCTGTCGTGAGCAATGTTGTGCTATAGTGTGTTTGGGTGGCTGGGGTAGTGAGAAGAGGATCATATGTATGTGTGTAACTGGGAAGTTATACGAGTGGGCAGTAGTGGAATGGAGGGAATACGTACAGACGTGACATTTCAGAAATTAACATGTGTTCATTAATTATTTTGCATTTGTTAGACTGAGTATAAAAGTAGTGAGGTAATTGAACTTTGAAGTCTTCGAACACATACAGACATACCTATAGCTAGGAGCTAATGGGATTTTTTTCCCCCCTGACTTGCTAGGGGAGCTTAGATTCCTCCTGCATTTTTTTTCAAACACCTACATGCCTCCAAACAGAAAACCAATGTCCTCTTTCTTTTTCACCACCACCTCACCTCTCTGTGCTTCAGGAGGGCTTTCTGCCTTTTCTGTTTCCCAAGCTGTTTCCAAGTTTATCCATTTTTAAAATGGTTCACTGTCTTCTAAAGAAGCAAGAAAAGCAGAATAACCATTCTTTTTTTTTAAAGCTTTGTGGAGGGTTGGGAGGTGGCTCCATGATTGTGACAAGGGGCAAACCAATCAGTGCTGTGCACATCCTTTTCAGCTGCAAACGGGAATAATGGGTTTTCCCTGAGCTAGAGGCTTATGAGAAAGTAGTATGTTGTCTGAACAAAAAATGGCCAAGAATTATTCTGTTGAGGAGTCAGTATTCAAATGATATATGTCTGGATGCAGCTGTAATGAATGTAAGTACATTCAGTGTAAGTGCATTCATTAATAGCCATAAGTAATTATTTCATAAACCGTAGGCTTGGGAAGTTAAGTGGGGCAGGAGCAAGTCCTATATGGTAAAGGTAACTTTTACTGATACCTGGCAATTAATCGCCATTTCCCATTTAATTAAAATAAAAATCCATAAAACAGCAAGCCATAACACAATTTTAAAAAACCTATACAGCAGAAACAAAGTTAACAGCCAGCTCCAGACACTCTTGGATGAGACTGATTATCTGGATCCATTTCAGTCGGGTTTCAGGCCCGGCTTTGGCACGGAAACAGCCTTGGTCGCCCTGTATGATGACCTATGTCGGGAGAAGAACAGGGGGAGTGTGACTTTGTTGATTCTCCTTGATCTCTCAGCGGCTTTCGATACCATCGACCATGGTATCCTTCTGGAACGTCTGGCTGAGTTGGGAGTGGGGGGCACTGCATTGCAGTGGTTCCGCTCCTACTTAGCAGGACGGCTCCAGAAGGTGGTGCTTGGGGGACATTGCTCGGCCCCGTGGACTCTTCAGTATGGAGTTCCGCAGGGATCGGTCTTGTCCCCCATCCTGTTTAACATGTACATGAAACCGTTGGGTGCGGTCATCCGGAGTTTTGGAGTGCGCTGTCATCAGTACGCTGACGACACGCAGCTCTACTGCTCCTTTTCATCCTCATCAGCTGTGGCTGTGGATGTGCTGAACCGGTGCTTGGCTGCGACAATGGACTGGATGAGGGCTAATAAACTGAAGCTCAATCCAGACAAGACTGAGATGCTGCTGGTGGGTGGTTCCTCTGATCGGATGGGGGGTGTTCAACCGGTTCTGGATGGGGTTGCACTCCCCCTGAAGGAGCAGGTTCGTAGCTTGGGGGTTCTCCTAGAACCATCTTTGTCACTTGAGGCTCAGGTGGCCTCGGTGGCACGGAGTGCTTTCTACCAACTTCGGTTGGTGGCCCAGCTACGCCCCTATCTGGACAGGGATAACCTAGCTTCAGTTGTCCATACTCTGGTAACTTCCAAATTAGATTACTGCAATGCCCTCTACATGGGGCTGCCTTTGAAGACGGTCCAGAAGCTGCAGCTTGTGCAAAATGCGGCGGCCAGATTGATAGCTGGAACAGGGAGGTTTGAGCATGTAACACCGATTCTGGCCCGCTTGCATTGGCTGCCTATATGTTTCCGAGCCCAATTCAAGGTGCTGGTCTTAACCTATAAAGCCCTACATGGCTTGGGACCACAATACCTGATGGAACGCCTCTCCCGACATGAACCTACCCGTACACTGCGCTCAACATCTAAGGTCCTCCTCCGAGTGCCTACTCCAAGGGAAGCTCGGAGGATGGCAACAAGGGAGAGGGCCTTTTCAGTGGTGGCCCCCCGACTGTGGAATGATCTCCCCGATGAGGCTCGCCTGGCGCCAACATTGTTATCTTTTCGGCGCCAGGTCAAGACTTTTCTCTTCTCCCAGGCATTTTTAACAGCATTTTAACAGTATTTAACAACGTTAAGTTTGTTTTTAATGGACCCCACAATTGTTGTTTTGAAATGGATACTGTTGTTTTTATACTGTTTTTATGTGTGTGTGTGTATTTTTAAATTGTATACTTTTAATGTTTACTATTTTTAAATGTTGTAAACCGCCCAGAGAGCTTCGGCTGTGGGGCGGTATATAAATGTAATTAAATAAATAAATAAATAAATAAAATAAATAACAGCCGTAGAACTGAACTCTAGTAGAAAAGGCACATAAAATAAAATTGGTTTTGTCTGGTTCCTGAAGGAAAGTGGCATAGGTGCCAGACACACTTCGTTGAAGACGGTGTTCCACTATCAGGATGCCTCAACTAAACTTTATCGGTAGCCATCTACTTTACCACCAATGGAGAGGGGGCACCTGGAGGAGGGGCTGTGATCTCCATAGACTAACACATTCATACAGGAGTAGGCCATCTTTCAGATACTCTGGTTATTGTCTATTTAGGATTTTATAGGTGGTATGAGGTCAGCCCCAGCAATACATTGAACACCAATGTAGTTCTTTCACCACTTGTCTGTTTATGCAGCAAATCAATAATGTCACTGCAGTGTTTTTGGACTGACATTTCCAGATGCTTTTCAAAGGCAGTCTGTCATATTATGAATTACAGTAATCTAACCTGAATGTGACTAGAGCCTGGTTCAGACAATACGCTAAACCATGTTGCTTAACCACAAAATGGTTAAGGGAATGCATTATATAGGCTAGTAATAATAATAATTTTCAAGATACAGATTTATTTTGTAACATCTTCATAGCAAAAATCTTCTATATTGAGCAGGGGGTTGGACTCATTGGCCTTATAGGCCCCTTCCAGCTCTACTATTCTATGATTCTATAGTCAAAAGACTAATAGAATACAATTTAACTCAAGAGCCATACTGGATCAGACCGAGGGTCCACCTAGTCCAGCATTCTGTTCACTCAGTGCCAGCTAGCTGTTGACCAGGAACCCACAAGCAGGACACGAGTGCAACAGCACCCTCCCACCCATGTCCCCCAGCGACGGGTGTATCTAGGATTAGTACCTCTGCTACTGGAGGGAGCACATAGCTATCAGGAGTAGCCTGCTCCTCCAAGAATTTATCCAATCCCCTTTTAAACCCATCCAAATTGGTGGCCATCACTACATCTTGTGATAGTGAATTTCACGGTTTAACTGTGCTGTGTGAAAAAGTACTTCCTTTTATTTGTCCTGAATCTCCCACCAATCAGCTTCATGGGATGACCCCAGGTTCTACTTTTATGAGAGAGGGAGAGAAATGTCTCTCCATCCACGTTCTCCACACCAAGCATAATTTAATACACCTCTTTCATGTCTTCCCTTGCCCTCCTTTCCCCCAAACTAAACAATCCAAGTTATTGTAACCTTCCCTCATACGGGTAGATGCTCTAGCCTCTTGATCATTTTAGCTGCCCTTTTCTTCACTTTTCCCAGTTCTACAATATCTTCTTTTTAAGTATAGTGACCAGAACTGAACACAGTATTCCAAGTGTGGTCACAGCATAGATTTGTATAAAGGCAGTATGATTAAGTGGATTTCATTCCAATCTGAAATAGCTCTTTGGGTAGGGAGGAAGAATGTTTTTTCAAGTCCCAAAAATACAGTGTTCTTGCTATTCTACAAATCCTATTCCCACTGATGTCACCATGCAGAAAATCCGCAGAACTACTCATCCTGATTTAAAAATAATAAATCTGATCTGCATGTGTTCTTGGATGCCAAAGATAAACACCAGGAATCCAACTGTTATAGCAAATGTAATTCTAGAGTTTAAGTTAACTGAATTTTTAAAAGCAGGATTTGCTATGTACACAAACACATGGTGTGGGGGACAACAACACACAAAATAATACTGCCATTCATTTTAGTGGAGTTTGTGCAAGAATCCGATGCAAGTCCTTTGAAATAAATGAAGGTTCTATAGTGCTATCACCACCAAATGCCCACCCTCCCATTGCTTGTCTTGATAGCTGGCTCCGGTACTAATATGGTGATGCTACCCTATAGCCAAAGCTTTCTGGACAACATGCATAATAAAACCAAATTCAATAAAAACAGATCACATTTGAAAGAATTTGCTAGAGTTGACTGGCAAAAGAGTGTAGCAGTTCCAATTGCCGTTGAGGAAAGCTATTCAGCCCAGGAGGCTCTCACAGTTGAGTAGCTGCCCCCTGTCCCTATGGAGGTTCAGAGTTCTCAGGCTGGGTAATCTGGGGTTGGAGCTGCTCCATGCCATTAGCAGCCGCCTGTGTTTTCATCCTTTACCTAGAAAAGGTAGGCAAATTGTCTAAGAAGGCCAGGGCAGAGCATCTAGCAGAGACACTCTTCTCCCCATCCCCTGCCCCAGCATAACATACTGTACCCTTCCAAAGGCTGAAATACTTCGTATTTTGGACTATTTTGATAATCTTTTAAAAGTTTTTTGCCATAACTTTCAGTTCCTTGTATGACAAAGGTTACTACGTTATAGCATGCTTCGAAATCTCCATAATAAAGAAATAATTTGTTCTTCTCTCATTAAGAAGGTTTAAGTTTATCTCAGCCAGGTCAAGGTAAAAATCAGAATTAATACTGTAACAATAATTTTAAAAAAACTATAACAGTATAATTTTTTAAAAAAATTATAACACTCATGTAAAACCCATTCTGAAAAGTCCATGGGCAATCCAGTTATCAAATTAAAATAGTGGCATGTGATTATGCAATACTGAGCAAAACGTGAAAAAGTCATAATGCATGACTAACCTAAATAAGAAAAAAATATTGGACTGTCATCCAATTTTGATTTCTTTTTTCCATGTTGGGATCAGCTATCATGGTAGGCCACTTTCCCTATACTAATGAGGTGTAGTGCCTGGAAGGCAGCCTTGTAATTAAGCACTAATTTGGTAGCCAAAGGCAATAAGGAATTGCATGCAGGTGAATTCATGGAATTCCATGAAGTCGAAGGAGGTGGCTGGTTCTTCATGGTCACTTTGCATCACACATACGGGCTTTGCGACTACGCAGTCTCACTTCAGGAACTTTCTATAGCTGAGAACATTTTTGGCAGGATCCCTCCCCCGCTAACCTACTGTGCATGTACCTAGGAAGGTTAGTACATTTTATTTTTTTGGTAGCTAGTAACTTTTATGAGATAAATTGCATGTATACTGTAGGGTTTAAAATATGAGGTGACCATACGAAAGGTCATACTTCAAATGTGAGCATGGCTGTGAGAACAACCTTTTGAAAGCCACCACTGAAGAAACTGCTAGAACAGAAGTTACACTCAGGAACTTCAGGAGTATGAGTTACAATTTCCGTAAGGCAGTTTGGTATTTTATCAAACATTTCTAGGTACAAATCAAGAAGGAACTAAAATGTAGAATGTTTTCTTCTGTTCTAAAAACAAGTTGGATGCTTTCTGTTGGTGGGTATCTTCTTACAGCCTTGAATATACCTCTGAATATGCTGACTGTTATGAGTATGGTGACTTTGTTGTTGTAGACTTGTATCACCAGAACAACCTCCAAAGGCCAAATTCCTGACAATGGGTTCTAAGTTCCGCTACAGTGGGCGTACTCAAGCACAGACACGGCAAGCTAGCAATCTTATAGACAGACCTGCTCCATACTTTGAACGGACCTCAAGCAAACGTGTTTCCAGAAGCCTTGATGGTGGTAAGAGTCTAGCAAAAACTCATAATCCTCATTCAGTAACTCTAGTTCTCGGTTCAGATAACTAGAAGATCAGAAGTATGCAGTGCAGTGGTCTCATATATGGATTTCTTTCTATGTTTTCCTGGTTACTTTTAACCATAGTTTGCAGTGATGTTTGAATTAGGCAATTATGGTCTGTATTAGGTTTTCAAACCGTGGTTTTGGTAGTCTGATATGGAGGTTAGTTCAGTTCAGATGGCACGACAAACTATGGGGTTTCAGGAATCCAAGAAATGGAGGAATTTGTAATTGGAGTGTAAGAATGTGGTGTCTGAACTGGGCCTCTTGTCTCTGGAGACTGCAGTTCTTTAGGATGATTAAATGCCAGGCACTTCCAGAAGCATGTTGACTTAGCAAGTGGCAGGGAATATGCCAGAAACCTCTTAAGTTAATTCATACTTTTTGGTTTTCCAGGTTTTTCCAATTTACCCACATCCCTTAATTTCTGATCCCTTCATGGTGGCTTTATCAGACTTGCTTCCAAACTCATAGCTGCCTCCTCACAAAGGGACAGTGGTGTTCAGCAGATCTTTTGCAATGCCTGAAATTTCATAACAGTGAGAGCCCTACGTAGCAGTTTGCAATGAATCTATCCTTGGCCATCCCTGAAGCAAACAGGTTTTTAGTTAGCCCAAGGGAATGTGTGGGATAGTCTATCCTAACTTGAGATGCTCAGCCACTTACAACACAATCCTCTGCATGTTTATACAGACATAAATCCCATAGTATTCAATGGGGCTTACTCCCAAATAAGTATGTTTAGGACATTGCCTTAGTGCCCCTTATGGGACCTACCTGCCAGGAACATGTGCCAAAGTAAACCAAATCCATAATATAGGGTTTAGTTTATGCCTTTCATGTATATATAAAATTGAATCACGCCTGTCCAAAATAAAAGAAGTAATATGCATTGAAATGGTTTGATATATTGTTTTTTAAACCAAGTATAATTTGTCATAGGCTCTTTAAGAGAGAGAAGAATGTTCAGAGAAACCATGTTTTTAATTATTATAATTAGAGGATATTAATTTATAGTGATTATTAGTCAGACATTGAGGATGAACAATTCCAGTGGTTACAAAATTGTTAAGTGTATGTAGCAGGGCAGTATTTAATGGATCAGAAGAGTTCTGTGTGAAATACATTTTAAGCCTGAATTATCAGACTGTAGCTCACTTATTCAAACATTTCAATTACTTGGTCTAGCTTAGAGCCCCTCCTCCTGGTGAACATTATATAAATGTTGTAAGTATAACTTTATGCATAAGGTTTTGTGCTTTATCTTCTCATCCATGAATATGCAAAATGTATTCAGTAATATCAGTGACAATCCAGAATGCATTCACCACCAAGCTTTAGCACTTTGCAAACTGGGCTAGGTTAGCAAAAAAAAATATTAAAAAAATGTTTCGTTCAAACATTTTGTTCCAAAATATCATCTTGCTTTTCTTAATGTGTTTTTCCTCTTAACATTTTTGACATATTATGTACTTGGTCACCTTTCTGTTGCTGTCTTGACTGAATATTATTTTGAAAAAGAAAGTAAGAAAAAGGAAATGAGAACACACAAGAGTCTTTAAAAAATTGGACCCCCTTTTCCTCATAAAAATTAAGCTACTGTGAAAAATTTCTCTTGCACACAGCTGAATTAATTAAACCTATTTTTGTAGCTCCAGTAGGTATCGCAGACCAGAGCCTGCTTAAGGATTTCTCTGCTACAGCAATGGTATCTGCTGGTGATAGGATCTTTGAAGCTGCTGGACAGTCCAAATTAAAAGATGGGGAAGGTAGAGATGTGGATGCTAAAATGCCACAGTTAGAAGATGGAAAGGTATGATTGCTAAAGAGTGTCAGTTTTCTGGAAATAATACTTTTGGACATTTATTTAACCAGAGTGCCACATGAACTAGTAGAACTGCACTATGACTTAAAGTGTTGTGACTGTTTTATGCACTGGATGACATGTTTACATAGGGGCAGGGCTGAGAATGAACCAATGCAGATGGGCAAATTAGGGAGAGATCATGCACTAATCTTCACCTTTGCAAGAGGGCAGATTACTTGAAAATAATCTAGGGCAACATCCAACATTGCACTGGGAGAAGGCATCCCAAGAAGCTAATTACCCTTTCCTTCCCCCAGCAGGCCTGAGTCGTCTGAAAAGTGGTACACAGAGGGTTGGAGGACCCTCCTGAATTGGGTGGACTTTGTTATGAGGGGGAAGGGGGGATTCCCCTAAATCAGGCAAAGGCATATTCTGTTGGCAGAGCTCCTGCTCACAAATGGTGCCTCCACTCTGTGTTGCGGGCATTCCCTCCTTTTCCATCAAGTGGAACTCCCATCCACTAGGCAATGTTGGATGTCACCCTTGGAGTGTAACTGGCACTGGAAAGAGATTGCACACCCTCTCCTAGTTGAGAGAAGAGATTGTGCTGCCATGCAATGTCACTCTAGGGCAATTTACTTAGTAATCTGCTGTAGGACAGAGTTGATACAAATTTGCTTTAGAAGTTTCTGGATCTTGTTCCATGCAATTGTGTGAGAATAAAATAATATGCATATTTTATTCATTGTTATGACTTAGTCATAGTCTTGCTACCTACGTTTTATATTCGATAACTGCTTCCACATTCTTCTCTACAAAGGAAAGCATAACTAGGTGTGAGGCGCATGTTTCATATTAGCTTTTAGAGTTAATTTGTTTTAAGCACAAGAATAGGAAATTCATTTTAGAATGGATGTTGAGCTGAATCAACTTAGAAATATGAACATTTCCATATTGACATGTCAAGTTGTAAAATACACTAATTTTATTATTTTCTGAACATAATGTACCTGGAATCATTTACAAGAAGCATTAGAAGTCTGATATAATCTTCCTTTTAGGTTGTAATCCTAACTGAATAATCTGCTGTATACTGGGTATTTGTATTTTAATGGTTGGACAGTTGAATTTCTAAATGTCTAACTGTCCTGCAAACCTGATTTTAAACAGTGGGCATTTCTTGGGTTCTTTAGTGCTTCTAAGGGAGAAATAGTAGTGAAATCTGTAACTGAAAACACTGTCATTGTTTGCTGTCTCTACTGCCCACCTTCTGCTAAAGCTTTGAATGTCTGTCTGCTTCCATTCATTGTGTCTGCTTTACTACAATCCCAAACTACAAAGTTCTTCACAGCTTTACAAAGAAACACTTTTTGAGTTGGTATAATCCAGATATTCGGATTATATGTTGCTTGATGTGAAAACAAATGGGGTTTGTGAATGTTTATGTCTTCCATATTCGCAATGGTGGTGCTGTCCCTACTTTTGAGTAAATGTTCTCACTAACAAGTTTCTTTCCCCCTCCCCCTCTCTTGTGCATTCCTTCTGCCGATAAATGTACATTTATATCATGGTCTCATCTGCATCTGTGGTTGGAATTCTTTTCTCTCTCCTTCCAGCCTGCATACATGCTTCATCTTTCACTTCCCATTCACTCTGCTTCATCCTGCCCCCCAAACCTACCTGCTATCCCTGAAATGGACATGCTTTCAGACATTTCAGAGCATGATGGTTTTGGTAAGCCTACGTATACACCCTCAGACAGCATGAGCTTCAGTCCTTCGAAAGAAACACCAGCCCATGGCAGAAATGAAGAAAAGTCCCTAACTAATAGCCTGGAACATATGAATCTCTTGGTAACTGGCCATTGTCTTCCTCTTACAATAGAGAGAGGAGCTCATAAAATTAGTGATTATAAAAATACCGTGACTAGCTTTCCATTTAATTTGAGCAAATGCTTTCCTTTTAGTTTCCCTTCTATGCTTGATGAGGATGGCTACATTAGCTTTCCTAGCCTTCCAGAGGTTTGCATTTCCTTCCTCCCACCTGGCATTCAGCACTATGTCCCCATTACTTCTCCCTCGTTTATCCCCTCTTTCCTCCTCACCTTTGTGCTGCTTCTCTCCACTTTCCAGTCTATTCTTTTCTCACTCACATTGTCCCTTCCTGTTGCTCTGTCCCTCTGCTACCTGGAGCCTAAGGCAACTTCTCTGAGCACCTCTAATGACACTGCCCTAAAAGACAAAGCTGAGGAGGAAGAGGTGTGTAATTTTGTTGCGTAAATGCCATTTGCATGTAGACTTGCTTTGGTGCACTAGGAGATACAGTCCACCTGACATAATTCCAGCATGAGACCATAGATTCCTGTTTTTTTTTTTAAAAATAAATCCCTTCCATTGATACTTTCACATCTCTGTCTTCATAAATTCCGCAGTGCTTTTAAACAGTACATTGTTTTATTCATTTGATATTGTACTTAAAGAGGTTTGAGAACACATGAATACAAACCATGTTAGGGCCAAAATCCAGGCAGCTGAGTCCCCTTCACTCCTCCGAAGCTTCCTCCCAGTAGGCAAAGAAAGCAAGGTGGGCAAAGCTGAGCCAGAAGCAGCTGAATTTCTGTTGTTCCTCCATCGGCTCAGTTTTGCTACGTGCAGAGCAGCACAGGGATATCCCCACTGTTTTGGACAAAACTAATGGTTTACCATTACATGAATATGCCTCAGTCTTATGCACTCACCCTTTCCCTACAGCACAGCTGCAAGGTGGAGATTTGAAGCTTTTACTCAGTTTTTAACAGACAGCAGTTAAATGTTGCATCCAAACCTGGAAGAACACAGCGCATCATAAATTAGCGTTTTATCACATGCTCATTACTGGCCACTAATGTTTTTTCATGGGTCCTTTTGAAGATGCTGTCCATCTCCCGCCCCTTCTGCTGGTTTCTCATTGCAAAAAAAAAAGACCCAGAAAATCCGACTTTTTTGGCTGTAGCAAAACATTCCACCATTTCCTGCTGTGTGTAAGAGAAGCAATGGGATAAAAACGCCCACTAAATGGGCCATGTGGTCATTGTTTACTTGGAGTACAGATGCCCAGGTCTCATTCATGAAATGATAAACCATTGTTTATCATTACATTTGGACCTGGACATGTGTGTTCTGAAATTCTGTTTAACTCATGAAGTGAAATTGCAAACACTTGCAGGGTTTGCATGGCTAAGGGAAAGGGGGAAGTTAATTCATTTTTTAAAAGAAGGCATGGAATTTTAGCCAACTCCCTTCTTTGCTTAAATTAGTGTTGTTCAAGGCAAGTTGTCTTTATCTGAGTAGCATGGAAAAAAGTTACCTTTTTAGACATTATTCTATAGGTTTCTTTAAAAAACAAAAGTTGCTATATTAACCCTTTAATTTTTCTATGTCTTTTGGTTTTCACTATCTGCATTGACTTGTGATTATGTCTGTTTTTCACATGGCAGCAAACACAATGCAGTATAAAAGAAGATCTGCTATGAACTTTAATAGGAATATTAAAACTGGAAACTAGCTTCTTAAACAGTCAAATCTTAACTGTGAGGAAATGCTCATAACTATAACCATAATTTATAACAATGTCTTGGATATAAATGGCTGTATAATAATTCCTGAACAAAATCATACAATAAGATAACATTTATAGTCGAGCAATTTTAAAGCAAAATGAACAAACACTGCCTACATTCAGGTGCCACCTATGGTTTAGCAAGATGTGAATAAACCTCGCTTCTCCCCAGATCACACACTCCCCCTCCCATGTTGTATGAACGAACTGTGAGCGTCCAGTTCTCGCCTCCTGGCTTTACAGGAGAAGAGGGCTATTTAAAACAGAACACCTTGTGCTTGTGCACTCCTAGTCCTATGGTTTCCTCTGTGATGCAAACCATAGCTTGTCATTTCATCCAAACCATTGAACTATGGAGGACAAGCGCAAACCATATTAGGATTGTCAGCCAGCTCCAAACTGTAACAGCAGACTATAGCTAGTGCTAAAAAGAATTAAATAATTGAACTGGAGTGTGAGGAGAGAGTGCAAGAACACAAAGGCTCAATCACAAAGCCCCAGACCATGGGTAGGTGTTACATTGTAAACAATCTTGTAAGATTTATTTATTTATTAGCAGTACTCTTCAGGAACATAACAACAGAATTATTTGAATGCTTTATGTTATTGCTAAGCCTTTAACAACACAAATGTATCTCCCCCCCCCCATAAAAGGAATTTGTAGCATTAAGCTTGTAGCATTAAACTTTATTCTAACTGCATTGGTATCACAATGGCTCATTTTGCATGTTCAGTATTGAGACTATTCTCACCTTTGGTTTTTAAAAGTTCTTTCAAATTAAATAGTAAAATAAATGCACACTAAGGTTGTAGGGAGACAGACAAATACTCCATTTTCCATTTCATCTATACCAAAAATTACTTCAGTCATTTCTGCAGTGTTGAAGGTGGAAGACCGCAGTGGTTTAATAACTTGAGCAGCATCTGAGGCCGTAACAATAAAGGTTTGTAAATAGAGCACATTGTTTGCAATATTTCCAAACAAAGCCTCTGTGCTGCTTCTGTAGCTTCCGCTAATGAGTGTTTTCTTTTGCTGACTTTTGGGTGGTTCCATTGCATAGGCGGAGACGGAAGAAGAGGAAATTCACAAGAAGGTGGATGATATTTTTAATTAAATCTGGTTGTTGCCTGCGATTATCAGTGCTTGAGGCTTCTGTAGCTTATGTTTGCATAGTGGCCATCCTTGTTTAATTTTAAAGCCCTACTTACTGAACTTTTAAGCACTTTTTGGTTGTTTTGATGATCATGGGTTTTCTTTCTCTTTTTTTGTGTGTGTGCTTTAATTTCACAGACTTATTCCTTGAAAGTAAATGGGGAAAATATTTATGTCAGACATAGCAATTTAATGTTGGAGGTTTGTATAATCTGAGGAATACTTTCTGTTCTCATGGGCTGCCAAGCTGCACGAAATGGGAGGTCACTTGCAGGCTGTTTTAGGCACGGTGCATGAAATGCATGGGAATGTTCAACTTGGACATGCATGTTGAAAATCGTAGTCACTCTGTAAATGAATATATTTTAAGTATGCAGCTATCAAACTTTTTGCAGTGGCAAGTGGGACTTATAGCCTTGTTTAGATGTTAATATTTCCAGGGAATACAACTTCTTAGATCTACCTATAACTTTATGGAAGTCTATTCTGCCACATATTGCCTTTACTCATTTCCTACACCTGACTGGAAATGGGAGGCAGAAGCAGTCTTCAGAAATTGATGCAATGACATTATAACCAGGAAGTTTCTTCCTAAAACAAATTTTGGGGCAATGCTTTTTAAACACTATCTGCCTTGCTAAAGAGCAGAAACTAATTCCATATTAAAATAATTGTTTCACTCTGGAGTAATTTTTGTGATACCAGAAGACACTGTTGATCACTGCTTATGAAATGAAATTGTAAATACGAGATTCTTTTGCCAACTTAATCTGTCAATAAATATAGTTTACCTATTGCAATGTAACTATAAGCAAGCTAACACTACTTGTTTGTGATCCAAGAGAACAAGCTTTGTCATCCAAATGGGGCTATTCTCACTGTTAGATTTAGATCATCTCAGAGAAATTTGGAAACATGCAACAATATAGTGTGAACACCTACAGATTTATAGTAACCTACTAATATGTTCTGTTGCTTTTTGGCAGCTTCTGATAACCAAGTATATACTTGGCATAATTTTACTAAAACATTGTAAAGTGTACTGCATAATGTTGCATTGAACAAATCCAAGAAATGTGCCTGGTCTTATCCCAAAATTACTTTTTGAAAATACTGTATTAACTCAAGTTGTGATAAATCTCTGCCAGTTAATTAAATTTCTATTACTTAGATTGCTACTAAAAACACACTTTCCCCTTGAAGTTGTTTGCTTGAACATTTACACATGTACAACTTAAATTGCCATACATTTCTGGAATTAAATGCCAACACACCAGCCTCCCTCCAAGCTGTCTTACACCTGTCTTTCTCCCTGTTGCATAACCGTACCCTCCCAATATTTTCTTTTCTTCCAAAGCCCTCTTTCTCTCTTCCCTGACACATGTGCTGTTGTTGGCCATAGCTTTAATACAAGTGTAGAATTGAAATCTGGCTCTAAATTTGGTTCAATTACCCTAGAAATTAGGCATAAAAGCATAGTATTTTGGCATTACAAGTCAGACTTGAAGTGCCTTCAGATGTGGCCTGCTAATTAGTTGCAGAGTACATTCTTCCCCCATCACATACACAGATGGACATCTGTCATTAAGAATGATATGCCACTTATAAGGAGCTGCAGAATTCGGCCTCACACATTGAGAAAACTGCAGTGGGAGACTTGGTAGGTGAATGCTAAAATAATCCTCGCTGTTTACACTGTTTTCCAAAGTTAATTATAAAAGCAAATTGCTTAGACTCTCTCTGGTCCTGCAGCATTTCCTGTGTGCTGCATTGCCCTGTCCTGCAGAGAGCATGTGCACATTTGCTGTACTCTTCCCCCATAGAAACAATGCCATTTACAGTTTTAATACCTGGCTTCTATTTTCCTTAAGGCTTTGTATATGCAGCATCATTTTCTCCATCATGCAGCAATGCATCCACTTACAATGGGGCAAGTCTCAGGTTTCTATAGCTTCAACATAAGCTGTACAGTAGGATTCCTTGGTAGATTAGATAGTAAAACCTATGTGAACTTGTGTCAGTTGAATTGATTTCTCCTATAGCAGATAATACAAGGGCACTGAAGGAGGCCTAACATATGGCAGAGTTTGACACACTGCTTTGCTCTTCATAGACTTTATAGCCTCTGCATTGTAGCTAAGTAAGAGCTTTTTAAAAAGATGTGCATACATAATACGAGTATTAATGTGAGAACACCAAATACTTAATTTCAGCTTGTAGGTAAAAGTGAGTTACAGCCGAAATAAATAATTTGTTCTGCCATGCAAACATTACAAAATTTGTCTTGCATCAGTTTCATTAACATGAAACTTATTTCCTGAGAAATAAGTCCATTCTAATACTTTTAATGAATAAACTCTTACTTCAATCTTCAAATGCCAGGCACTTTTCATGGTTTTTTAATGGTTTGTGTTTGTCATAAGTTGTCTACTCTTTTTACATTACACATTGCTAGGACCTGGATAAGACCCAGGATGAATTACTGAAGCATCAGGCTAGCATTAGTGAACTCAAGCGCAATTTTATGGAATCTACTCCTGAGCCACGCCCCAATGAATGGGAAAAGCGGCGTATCACACCTCTGTCTCTACAGACACAAGGGGTATGTCACTGAAGACCCTTGTCAGCATGCATAGCCATAGAGTTAAGAAAATAGTTAAAACAGACATTGTATTCCAATATTAAGGAAAATACGGGTTATTTTTTTATTGCTAACATGACACTTATTTGCAGCTAATACTCATTAACATTGTGTGCATGTGTTGCTTTCTGTTTTACAAATACTGAGGACGCAAGAATGAAGATGTTACTAAGAATACCATTTTAGAGTTTTTATCTTGTATAAAATATATAGAATAGCAATTAACAGTGCAATCTTAAATATTTTCTCTCGTAGTCCCTAAGTGGCTTCATTGCAGTTTACAGTAAGTGGGGGAAGTAATATAGCAGGACAAACAATGAGAGTGCAGCAGCATGTACAACCCTCCCTATTCAAAAGGGGTGAACTTAAAAAACTGGTGAAGAAAAAGTGTATGTTTTTCCTGAAAGAAATCCAGTTTATGGTTATTATGCCTAATGTATTTCAAGTGAACTCAAAATCAAGATAAAGTAATACAATTTAGCCATTATATGACAAGCTTTATAATATATTAAGAGGGTCTGTGGGATCTTAATACAAATATCTCTAAACTCCACTATTCTGTTAGTTTAAAGTTATCAACTGTTAACAAAAAACAAAACAAAAAACCAACGAGCTTGTGTGTGCCAATTTACAGAGTGCTTTTGGAAATGAAATATACTTTTTGTGCAGTGCCTTTAGAGATTTGCCTCTTAGATTTTTTTGGTGGAAATAGTTCACAAATTAACTATGGCTATCCAGAATACAACATTATACCACATTATTTCCACAGTATTTTTCAAATGCAATTTCAATCTGCATTAGTGCAGTAATCCTGAAATCACTGACTCCTGAGTAATCCTGTTGAGTTGACCAAGACTTCTCCATTATAAAATGCTGATGCATTAGGAGAGTTAATGGTTTCCAGTACTTATTGACCAGCCATTTTAGAAATGAAATGTGTGTTTATAATATCTGTAAAACCTGAATAATGTCCACTACATAGATAGGTCTGGTTCTGAAGAATCAAACCATTAGTAGTTTCCTTTCTATGTATTCTGAGAGAATAACTACTCAGCATTTAATGCATGGTAGCTTACACATTTTCCCTAGTTTACAAGCTACGTAAATTTTTAAAATGTCCTTGGGTGTGTTAGGTAAAGCAGGCATTTTACTGGTCCAGTTTTCCTAGAATAATATGCACTGCATGATACCATAATCTCTTAACATTGTACATGCGTAGAGGTGGTAACATGGGATTTCAGTACAATATGTCCACACTTCTTGCCTGTGTTTCTCAGAGGTGTTCTATATTCTGCTCACAGGGTGGTTAGCATCATGCTTTTGTGAAACATTTGCCTGTCTTCTTGCCCGTTCACTTCTTTTGGTTTGAAAATTTAAAAAATTCCCGCAAAAAAGAGGGATCAGTCTTCTATGGAGTAAGGGGACTTCAAAGATCACAAGTTGCCAATGTAACACAAAAGAATTGCAAATGTTATATTTTCCATCAAATGATGCTCAGCATGGCTAACAGAAGTAAAATACAAAGTAAAGTACAAAATGAATTAGGCAGTTTCTGATTTAAAAGGTGAAAGCCAACATATTTTACACGTCACAGTTAAAGTCTTGGAATATAGGGAAGTATCATAAACTAAGATTCAACTGATCTTTCTGTACACAAAGCTTGACATTGCCCTACATATATATTAACATCAGTTGCAACCATTCTGCAAATCAGAAATATTGAGCCAAGAACCTCTTGTTCTCTTGTTTAATCTCAAATTTAGAAATGAGGATTTAAAGAACATTGGCTGATACACAATACGTTGCCTGTATTGCAAATAAGATAAAGCAGTTGAAGTTGCATCCAGCTTATATCCAATGCAGTGACAAGTTTGGTGCTGGTTGAAAAATGCTGCTTGGTTCTTTCCCCCAAGCTCTTTCTTTGGAATTATCTTCAGTAATGCTTTCATCTACTGTTGCCTAACACAGCATATGTGACAGAATAGTTACAAAATATTGTGTATATACATTTTGAAAATTGGGATTTCCTTTTCATTAAATGCACTGGGTGTCATCATCCAAGAACCTCTTGTCAATAATAAGTAGCTATATAGGATAAGTAGTATGTCACAGTAAATTTACAATGTTCAGTATAAAAGCGATGCCGAATTACTGCGCAACGAATTGATAATCCCCTTCAACTAGTGAGAACAATTGTGCTGTTATCATAGAAGTTGTGTCCATTTAAGGATATGACTGTTGTGGTGGTGGCCTATTGGGTACATTAAAATTTACAATAGAATATTGATTGCCTTTTTAACATTTTGAAGAGTATTAACACAGTGTAGACTGGACTTACTATTTTCTTTATGTTATATCTGTATGCTAGAGCTTACTTTTTTAGTGTTAGAACATATATCCTGACTGATTTAGTTCATATATAAAATTGTGCTATGTTAAGTGCCCATCTCTCCTACTTCTTTCCCACTCACTTCTCTCCCATATACACATAGTGTAATTGGCAGCCAATACAAATATAACTCAGTATTGTGACATAGCTGTAGCATTAATAAATTCTGTTCCTGAGTATCATTATTAAAAGCAGAGTTGTAGGACACATATGGCATGTTTTTAAGCTGCAGAAACATTAACAATAACTACAATAACACCAGTGTGGAGTAATGGCTAGAGTGTCGGACTGGGAGTCGGGAGATCTGTGTTTTAGTCCCCACTCGGCCATGGAAACCCACTGGGTGACTTTGCGCCAGTCACAGACTCTCAGCCCAACCCACCACACAGGGTTGTTGTTGTGAGCATAAAATGGAGGAGGAAGAGGAGGATTATGTACGCTGCCTTGGGTTCCTTGCAAGAAAAGAGGCGGGATATAAATGCAATAATAAAATAAAAATAAAATATTTTCACTCTTTTTTTTAAGTGCACAGGACCTTTTTAATAGTCAGAAAAGAGGATTGCAATGGCTTATTGGAGCAATGGCTTATAAGTTGTACAGAACTCTTCTAGTAGAGGCATAGCTAATTTTGAATCTATTGACAGCTAGCTAGTTCCTTGAACTTATGCTGCAATTAAAAAGAAAATTGATAGCTTGAATTCACAGCCATGCATTTTGAACCCAATTGACATAAAAGCCATTGGGGTGGACATTAATATACGTATTTGCATGTAATGCGTAGTTTGCCTGAAATAATCCCCCAAAGATAAGCAGAACCAAATCAGTTAGCTCACATATTATAATTCAGCTTAAATATGCTATTTAAGCTATCTTTCCTTTCATAATTAATATTCTGAGGAAAGCAGAATATTAAATATGGCCAATATGCAAGTCTGAAAATAAAAGTTTGAAAATCCAGTCTAATTTTCTTAACTGTTATACAGAATATATTTTCAGTTGTGGTTTCATGTAGGTTTTAATTTAAAATATGAAAAGTAATATGAACAGGACACATAGCACCGCCCTAAATATTGTGGTTAATTTTTTTAAGTCTCTTTGTTGTAAAAGTATAATGTGCTATTCTTTTCTGTGCTTTCCCCATTATATGTCCTTTGTTTCTTTTCTTGCCTGATGTTTCCTTTCTTTTGTAGGTCACTGCTGTTTTGTCTTCTGCTGTTAATTCGTTGCTTTCCATTTTCTAACTTGTCTAGAGCCTAGAAGAGGAGATAGCATCAATTTTATTTAGTAAAGAGGGTTTTTCCACTAGCATGAAATCTGGCTTCACTTCAGCTACCTTGTGGACAGCAGAGGGCACTGCTGTGAAAGATAATATACCTTCTGAAAAGCTTTCTGCCTCGCCTTTCTCTCAGCTGCCTGAGGTGCTTTTCCACATTTACCTTTTCCAACATAAAGCCATATATATGAGCACAGGGAGGAGGGGTGCTTTAACATGTCAGATAGAATTTGCTTCTTATGTTAAATAACTAAAAGAATATAAGCTGAAATTATGGCATAGAAAAATACGGAGCCTAGAAGCCCTATGGGAGCGTTACATGCCAAGGTACTGCATGAATGGCTTTTCCCCATTCTAGCAATGGGAATGGTGCTAGATTATAAACTGATATTTTATTGCACCATTTAAACACATTTTTCTTGATCTCGCTAGCTAGTGGAAAAGTTAGATGTGAAATTATTTTTAGGGTTTTTTACCTTTCTGTTTTTTCACTATCTCACCTTCACTCTAAACGCTTCTTAGAGTCAGACTCAAAACAATAGTTGTTCTGTTGTGTGTGCATATATTGGTTTTATATTTCTCTTCTACCTGATATTCTACAAATTCTAGCTGGATTGAATTTACACTTTTAATTGGTGAAACCAAAATTTCCCACCATGTCACAGATGCTGTGCTAGTTTTAATTAAAGATATGGTTACTTTTTTTCTTTACCTTTTTTTTTCATATTACCACTTTCCGTGTGTGTGTCATTTCTTAGCTTTTAAAACCTACATCAATCAGTATGTCTTGGTCATGGGTCATAAGAAATGTTACATCTAGTATCAGTTTCTTTAAGTTAGTATGGCGGTACAGGAAATCTGCATTTGGGATTTCTCTATGATGGTACTGCTTCTTAAAGGTTTACAGTTGCAATTGCCCACTTGAGATACTACATTCGTACTGGCAAATTTCATATTTTCTCAGAAATGCCCAGCGAATGTATGTGAGACATTACTTATGCCACAACTACAGAAGGTATATCATTTCAAAAGTTTAGTATCAGTAAAGTAAGAACATCTGGCAGAACTTGTAGCAGCTCCTTCAGAAATGCCAGTATTTACTTATATACAGTAAGTTTATTGAAAAACTACTGCAACTACAAAGGCATAATTGCTGTGGAATGGCTGGTTTAATCTGTTGAGGCTCTTGCCAGTTTATCCTGTATTGATAATATTTTATTCAGTTTTTTTATTAAACAAATAATTGCTTTAAAATGGTGTAAAGTACTTCAGTGCTTAACTTGCCCCATGGTAAGGGAATGAAGATTTCAACTGGAGATAGATAAGATTAGATAGATAATCAAACTAAAGAGGTTAAATGCTAAAAACTTTAAAGTTAATCCCTGTTCCCAAATGCCGCCTTTTTTTAATGATAAAAGCTATTCTGTTGGTCACCCCTCACTCTGGACTTAAACATATTGGAAGGGAATGTTAAATCAGACTTAATCAAAAGAACTAATGGAATCAGTGGGATTGAAGTTAATTATAACTAACTTAAGTTCCATTGATTTAAATGGGTATATTCTAACTATGATTTAAGTCTGAATCTAAGACATGGTATATTTTCAGTAAGCTTATTTCTGTCACGTCTTTATGTGCTGATTAACAAAACCGTGCCATAAATTTGTGAGTGCTTCTGTGCTATTTGTGTAATGATAGAATCAGATGTTTGTGTCAACAAGTGTAGAAATTTGTATTTATATGTGTCTTCTGGTTGCTTTTGTTTCACAGAAATTTAATCCCCAAACAGAAGAGCCTTCCAGTGGAACTAGCAGGACTATTAAGGTTCTACTCTTTTGCCATAGACCATTGAGCTTTGACATTTCAGAATCTTCATTCTTTTTCCTTTGTTTTTTCCTTTAACCATTACAGTCATCTTTGTTCTTCATATGACCCAAACCACCCATCACTTGGTTTTATGTTCATTGTTTTATTTATTCATATGTTTTACTTTTTGTTTTTCCTCATCCATTTGTTTTGTGCAGAGTTCACATGAGACTCTGAACCTAGTGGAGAAGAAGCAGGCAGAGGTTGGGATAGAAGAGGCAATAGTCACAGACAATACCAGCAGAGGCAAAATACAAGTCGTCTCTGGTGGGGAAAATCTGAAGATGGAGCATCTGTCGAAAAAGGACTCTTCATCATTGTCATCAGATAGCAGCAGTAGTGAAAGTGAAGATGAAGTAGGAGAGTATCAGCCACACCAACAGATGACTCAGGATGCCATAAAAGAAGTAGAAGAAAATGAAGATACCAAAGAGGAGGAGAAGCACAAAGTACAGGCAGTGGTGTGTTTGGAAATTTCACAAGAAGTCAGCCCAGTTCAAGTGACGGATGAGCACGTGCAAGTGAGGGAAACTTTACTCAAGACAAATGAAGTATCCACAAAGACATCTGAAGAGACAAACCTGACAAAACTGGATAAACAAGGCCCAAAAGAAGAGAGGGAGGAAGAGCAGTTCAAAGTAAATGGAGAGGCATCGCATATTGACATTGATATCTCACCACAAATAATTTGTTGCTCTGAGGTAAATGGTAGAAGAGGAAAGGACCTTAGATTAGAGACCTCAACATAGGGTTAGATATCTCTGCCTTTCTTCTTCTCTGTCCTCATCAGGGTTTCACACAAATTCAGATCTGGAAGGGGTGGGGAAATTGATATGCTAGTCAAATTCTGCCTTCACTCATGGCTTCTGAATTTTTTCTCCACCTAGTTTGGTTTCCCAGAAGAGCGAACTTGCCTGGGATTATACCATCTTTTTTACTTTTTATGTTCTGCTTTCTGTTTGCATGTGTTAATTTGTTTGAGTCTTGTCTTGTCTAGTTTGTTAGTCGTTTAAGACCCAACAATAACTTCTAATTGGAATAATGAATTTATTTAACTGTCCTGTGCTTGGGTAGAAAGCAGCCAAAATACATATATGTAATATTCTTCTTAAGTCCCACGGAAGTCTCTTTTACTGTCTTCCCTTAGATATTTTATGAAATTGTTGCCTAGATCTTGATACGAAAACACATATCCATGGTTTTTAAGAATGTACAGTCAATATAGTCCTTCATAAAGCATCATGGGATAGAGTCAGTTTTATCATATTTATTGCTTTTGGTGAAAGGCGTTTGCAGATGGAATCATTATCATTATTTTATGCTAGCTGTCTGTTGCCCTGTAGAAGCATGAATTTATTGCAATAGATGGTAAATCTAATTAATTTGAGCCAGGATCATACAGCGTAATGACTAGTCTATTATGATAATGGGAAATGTTTTGTATTTTATAAGCAGGATGCTGAAGTTTCTGTCATGATTTTCATTTTAAGGTTTGGGTTTAGAAAATCCATTAAGAAATATTTGTAGAATAAATTCAATACCTTGAAGCTTGTTCATAGACTGCTACATGACGAATGCTTTACTTTTTATGACTTTTGAATTCATAGTCTTCTGTGTCTTTCTGAATACTAGCCTCCAGTGGTTAAAACTGAGATGGTGACCATTTCAGATGCTTCACAGAGAACTGAAATATCCACCAAGGAAGTACCAATTGTTCAGACAGAGACTAAAACGATCACATATGAATCTCCCCAGGTACAGATGTTGCGTAATGTACAATATCTTCTTAGGATACATCAACAATACTCTACACTTCGTATAAGAGGTCATGTTGCCATATCTACTTGAAAAATAATATCCAGATGTATTAAAATTGATTTTTGGGAATTAAGTCAGCAGCAATCACATAATTCTCCTAAATATTTAATATGTAATATAATACATAAATATACATGTATTAGACCAAAAATGTATTTGATCCAGCATCCTGTTTCTCATAGTGTCCAATCAGATACTTTTGGAAGCCAACTTGCAGGACATGAGCGCAGTAGCCAGGGACTGATTCTTAGAGGCATGCCACCTCTGATCCTGAAAGTAGTATATGGCCATCATGATTGGTAGCCATTGATAGCCCTATCCTCCATGAATTTATCTAAGCTCCCTTTAAAGCTATCCAACTTGGTGGCTATCACCATATCTTGTGGTCATGAATTCCATCATTTAAATGGAATTGTATAAATTCCATTTCTATTACATTCTTGTATGAAGAAGTACTTCCTTTTATGTGTCCTTAATCTCCCACCGTTCAGATTCATTGAATGGACCGAAGTTCTAGTTTTATGAAGGGGTGTTTCTCTCTCCACTCCACACCATGCATAATTTTATACCCCTCTGTTGTGTGTGTGCCATCCCTCAGCTTTTTGTAAACTAAAAGACCCCAAAGTTGTAACCTTTCTTCATAGGGGAGTTTCTCTTTTCTAGATCTACAATACTTTTTTGAGATGTGATGTCCAGAACTATATATTTACTGTGTGTGTGTTCTCCTTTAAAATCAAGCACGCCCCAATCTTGCTCAAAGGCTTGTAGGTTATTAGCATATAAACCTCTATACATGTTGTCCCTCCCCAAATGTCACTGGCATATGCATTTCCCCCTGGCTCTCTTTTGCTATCATACCCCACTGCAAGTCCATTAACTAGTTCTACCCTGTCCACATTTAGATGATCAGAAATGATTTTACCCATATCCTTTAGAGACAATTTATTCTCCAGTTCTAGTTGCATTTCCCCCCCAGAAGTCAACTTAAATGTTGCTCTTCTTCCCTTTTTTATATTTAAGCATCAGTATGGTTCCATTTCAATTCAAGTGAATCTCAGCTCTTTTACAAGGCCTGCCCTGTCTCGACACGTCCCCAGTACCTAACAAATCCAAACCCCTCCTTCTGACACCACTGCCCCATCCTCACAAGCAGATCCCTCAGCTCGGCCTGTGTAGCTGGCTCTGTGCTTGGAAAAAGTAGCATTTTAGAGAAAGCTACCTTGGAAGTCCTGGATTTCAACCTCCTACCTAGGAACCTAAATTTTGCTTCCAGGACCTCACAACTATATTTCCCCACATTATTGGTTCTGATGTGCATCACAACCACTAACTTCTTCAGCACTATATACCAGCCAGTCTAGATGAAGCATGGCATCTGCTACCTTTGCATCAAACAGCCAAGTCACCGTGCAATCTATATGCCTGTCACAAACCCATCTCTATTTCTAATGGTCGCATTGCCCATTACTAAGAGCTTCCCTCTTCCGAGATCCTCAGGATCAAATAAGAGGGAAGTTTGGCTGCCCTGGCCTCTTCACCCTTCATTGAAAATTCACACAGGTGCTTAACTTGCTTATTGACTTAACTTGGTGGTTTGTCACTGGGGCTGAGACGCCTTGTCAGCTGGGGCTTCCCTTCATGTTTGTAGAGCAAGCCTCTCTTACCTGGATGGTGCTTGCCCCTGACTAGCTTTCTTCAACAACTGCTGCAGTTTCTTATTAAATTAGGAAGGTGTCATTTATAAACAGTGTTGCTGATCCAGCATGGCTCTTATGTTCTTATATGTATAAAGGGGGATTTAGGTCAGTTGAGCCCCCCTGGGAACGAGAATGTTCATCAGGAAAGTGGACTAAGAATGGGGATTGAGGAGATGATTGTATGGGCAGTTTGAGCCTCTCTAAGAATGCAAGAGTTTTACTCATGATAAGCCTGCCTCAGTGTGCAGTTTTCTAGACTTGCACTCTAAACTAAAACCTGAACTTCTAAATGAAGTCTGTATCTTCACTGTAGCTCAGGGGTGCAGAACATTTTCCGCCCTGGTTGCTGCATCTAGTGTCTGTTGGGGGCGGGGGCTGCAAATTTGTGTGCAAGAACACATGGCGCCAATGTTGGGGGCGGGTCTCTTGCTGCCCCTAGCAGGGTGGGAAACTTTTCTACTCATAAGTAAGGACTGAATCAGCAGCACTTTCAAATAGCATTTCAAATAGTATTTACCTTCTCTCACACCACTCCTGGCATGTTGTCCGTGGGGCTGAAATGCTTTGTCAGCTGGGACTCCCCCCTTTGTCTGGTTGCTTATTAAAGCTTATTAAAATGTTTAGAGTATGTTCATATACTTACACTATTTATTATAGCAATACTACAAAATTATGTCTTTACCTATCTCTTTGGGATTTACTTTTATCTTTGTCATTTTAACCTCAGCTGTCTGAGAAAGGAGTTAATGATAACTGAATATTTATTTATTGGTTATTTATTTATTGCAATTTTTTATTGGCTGCCTTTCATGGAAATAAATACTACGAAGGCAGCTTACAAGTAACATAAAATAATAAAATTACAAGAAATAATACCATCAATTAAACACGCACACACACACACACCCAACCATAGGGATGGCCTTGCAATGGGGAGAGTCCAACTGGAACAAGAGTAGGTGTCTAGAATCATCCATATCTACCTCCTTCTTCACCTGCCTCTCTCTGCTTTATTTAGTGCATTTCAGAATTGTCTGTTCTATTAACAAGCAAACATAGCTAGTATGAGAAACAATGTGAATGCCTTTATTTCTAAAGCAGGCAACTTCTATTTAAATAAGAACTTAAGGATCAATGCTTAGGTTTCACTGTTAGTCAGAATTGACTGTTCTTTATTCTTGATTATGCAGTTTGATGGCAGTGGTGATGCGGGTGTGCTGTTGAGTGCACAGACGATCACTTCAGAATCTCTTTCTACAACCACAACCACACACATCACTAAGGTAAAACAGAGTCAGTCTTGCAGTTCTCTCCTTGTCTGACATAAATGGATTTCTCTAATTGAGATGGACAATAAAAAGTTATATTAAATTGGCTATAAGTTGCTGGAAGAATTTTATGCCAACTATTGAAATGCTAGAAGGGAATTGATTTGATAGTGATTTTTTAAAATGTTTCTTATTTCAGGGCTTTTTGAAGTTAACCTCCTCACCCCACCTGCAAAAAAACACGTAAATTTTCAGACACTTAATAGAAGACAGTAACCTATTAGGAGACCTCTTCATAGACTGTCTAACCCCTTCTGCCAGTGGTGAAAGAAAACATGCAGAGGAGGAAAATATCTCTCCTCTCAAATGTCACTAAAAATCTGGGGTAGGAAACCAGAGACCAAACAACCAGCAGTACCAAATTCCTAGGATAGAGGGTGGATGAGAAAACTATCTCCACCTTTTTACCAATGATACAAGTAGTATTTTACACATAGCAGATCATTTGTAGGCGGAGAAGATTCCAAATGTTGGACATGCTAATTTCAGCACACCTGACACTTGCAAGGCATTAAAGAACTGTATCTGTCTGCATGCTCATTCCAAATATTCTAAGGGGCAGAACAGCAAGACTGTTCAAAATTCCTTTCAGCTGTGCATTTAGTTTAGTGGTAAAGAGGATACTGCTTCTGGCATTTTTCTTATGGCTTCCACGTTTCATTGAATAAGTATCTCACACTTGATCTATGCTTCTTGGGGCTCTAGCTGTCTTTTTCCCCCTGATGTGCCACACTGTTGAAAAGAAACTGTGAATGAGTGCAATAAATGGTGGGATGCACTTGTAGCAGAAGCAGTTCCAACAGGTGCATTCAAATAGGGCCTGGGGAAATTCAGACATTGGATGCATTACTCTGGGAATGAGAAAAAGGATATAATGTGTCCTTCACCAAACCAGACATCGTACAGGGTGGGCATTCTAGCTCTGCTTAGTCCTGCACTGATGGATTTTTGAACTTTCTGCCACTTCTGCTTCTTTGTTGCTTGCTTTGCCAATCTATACCACTGCAGTCTTTCCTCAGCAAATTCTTGAAGGGTTAAGTAACACTTTTTTTCCCCTTGTGAACCCTATAGACTGTAAAAGGTGGTGTGTCAGAAACCAGAATTGAAAAGCGGATTGTTATCACTGGAGATGCAGACCTTGACCATGACCAGGTGAGAGACAGAATGCACACCATTCTTCTTTATAATAGTAAAGCAATTTCCCCTGTCAAAATAAAATATAACTGCTAAGAAAGTGAGCAATGTTAAGAAACTGGTGATGTTTTTGATTAATTTGCATAACATTTCATTTACAAAGAGATTAACTTAGAGTGGGTAAAAATCAAGACAAACAGCTAAGAATCACCAAATTATTTAATTATAGCCTGTCCTTTTATTGTGTGGTGCTGCAGTGATGCTTAATTGATGGTCGATTTATAAATCAACGAAACAGGGATTCAATTTTCATTTCTTATTTGTAATGTACCAAGGCATCTGTGTAAATTTAATTTCAGTTTTTGATGTGCCTCTGACAAGTTCAATCTTTCCTTGAAGCCTGAAATTAAATGGTAGAGCTGTTTAGCATTAGGCAAGAGGGTTGTCTGTCCTGGCACATGTGCAGTAAGGGAATCTGAAAAGGTCACACAACATCTTTTCTTTAATAAAATGGAATTTGTCATACCTCAAGAGCTCAGAACCCTCCATAACCTCAAGAGCTCAGAACCTTCCATTCAGGATGGTATAAATATCAAGATACCCTAAATTATGAGTATTTTTTGTAATATATGACCCTTGTTGAGCTTAGTGAATCCTTGAGTTTTTTTATTTATGTAAAAATAAGTGCTCATTAAGTAGTAAATCCAGCATTATTTCAATACATTGAGGATCTAGCAGTTTGAAGTGGAAGTCCATTCTTTCCTGAATCCATTTTTTTCTTGTCTATGCAATCTCATTCTCTATTCTCTTTTATTTCCTTATATTTTGAAGAATTATTCTGTTCTCATCTTCTGTGCTCAACTACTAAGGAAAGCTTAGGCAAAGAAAAATCTGTGTTCTTGTTTTTTAAAACTACGAATGTTAGCATTATATCTAAGAAGTGATTGCTATTTATTTTAGTATAAGTTCTATTGAGAATTTCCAGTGTGGTCTGTCAAAGCAAAATCACTGCACATTTTGTTTACCTCTAAGCTGTGTCTTCAGAAATTCTTTAGGGAAAAGTTACTAATTGGCCATTGCTTACACTTTCCGCATCAACAAGTAAAGCTGAAGCAGGAAGATTACTGACTGCTGCTTTGAGGCAGAACTGCCTATTACCTTGGCAAACACATATTCCCAGACTTGCAATCACTGTGGCTACATGAAAGGGAGGGGGGACAATTTGTAGAGGACAATTGATGGAGGCAGGGGAGGTGCTTAATTCTTCCCATGACCACTGATTCTTTCCTCTCCCCTCAGGACATTTCCCATCCATTTTAATTTCTAGACAGATGTAGGGGGCATTTGGGCAGGAGATTCAGTGCTAGAGAGAGGGATTAAGCACCCTCTGCATGCCTGCTGATTCCCCCTTGTGATTTCATGCCCACCCACCCCAGTCCACACATTATCTTCACTAAATAAATATATTTAACACTCAGTAAACGAATCGCAAAGGACTGGTCTTCACAAACATGGCTTCTTAGCCATACATATCTTCCAGTCTTTGCATCATTGAAATTTAATGAGTTTGCATTGGCAGGAGCTCTCTGCATGCCATTATGAACCCATTGGCTCACCATGTTGAACAATCTAAAGAGGCATTCATTGTGTGTGTGTGTGTGTGTGTGCGCGCGCGCGCGTGCACATGCCTATGGAGGTTGTCTAGGGAAAATAGGGGTAGAACATCCTGAAAAAGGGACAAGTATCAGAGTTTCATGATGCACTTATACTGAAAGCGTTCCCTACAGCTTTTATGTTGTGCTACTTCAGATGGAGCATCCAATCATAATAATGGATGAAAGGTGAGCAATTTGCAACATCATAGAAATGTTTGTGCCAATGTCTCTGGAATAGAAAATGTTTTGCAGATCCTTCATCTGAAGGGATGTTCCAAAGTAGCAGACTTGACTCTTCAGATGAGTTGAAAATATTCTCACAGATGTCAGTCTTTTTATATACACATGCAGAAAAGCAATCATAGGATCATAGAATACTTGAGTTGGAAGGGGCCTATGAGGCCATCGAGTCATTCATGAAAAGTGTTCCTTACAATGCTTTGAATAAAACATCCACATTTGATCCTGTTTAGCAAATACGTAAATATACAGTAGTTATGGTGTCTAACATGGTGGTCCAAATTTTGTTTCTATTGTTTATCTTTGCTGTTTTAGTGTGTGTGTGTGTGTGTCTGATGCTTATTTTAGTATTTTTAAATTCAAACCACTTTAAGAGGTTTGACTGGAAAGTAGGGTATAAATGTTTTAAATTAAGAAAATATTCAAAGCCTAGTTCACAGCTCAGACTGTACAAAGTGTACTACTATTTATTTGTCTGTTTCAGTTATTGTACAGCAATATTATGCATCTGTCCAGTTTTCTCTCTGAACAAAATTGATCTAGGATGTATAATGCTGGTAGCCTTGCTAGCCACTACCCACCCAACTAAGTCTTAATTTTAATACCTGTAGTTGTTCAGCTAGTTCATTTTTATATTTATGTAGGCATTGGCACAAGCCATTAAAGAAGCCAAAGAGCAGCATCCTGACATGTCTGTAACAAGAGTAGTGGTGCATAAGGAGACAGAACTTGAAGAAGCAGCAGAATAAGGTAAGAGCCTCCAACTCTCAATATAGAGCACATCTTTCTATGTTACATACTTGGAAATGCTGTTTATTGATGTTAACCATAGGAAACCCCATGATGGCATCCTCGACCACAGATAAAGTTATCTTCCATGAATCTGCATGGAATCAGATCCATGTTCTAAATTTTGGATTCTTCCAATTTGGAGTCTTGATTTAAGAAAAGCAAGTTAAAGAAACAAAAGCACAGGAAAAAGCAGACATTGAAAAATATAGTTCAAAAGAGAGAAACTGCAAGGAGTGCATGGGAGGCAGTTTGTAGCTGGTGCTGTTGGTCAGTAGAAAGTTTAGCTCAGGGGATTAGGATTCAATGTATTCTGGAAGGGATCATGCTTTTCCTGAAAGATCAGGGTTTGTAGATCTCATACTGTCACTGAATTTTCATGTGGCAAAGATGGCAAGAAATGTGTTTGTACAATTATTTTTATTGCACACGCTGTGCCTTTTCCTGAATTGGTCTAATCTGGCAACAGTTATCCGTGCCTTGGTTACATCACATTTAGATTATTACAATAGGCTTTGTAAAGAGCTACCCTTGGAAATTGTCTGGAAGCTTTACTTGGTTCAAAATACAGGAGCTAGACTGTTAACCAGTGCATGGTATAGAGACAACATACACCAATATAGTGTTTTCTGAACTCAATTCAACATGTTGTTTTTAATCTTTAGAGTCCTATAATAGCTTAGAGCAGGGATGGTGGACTTGTGGCTCTCCAGATATTGTTGGACTGCAACTCCAACCAGCTCTAGCCAGCATAGTCAATGATGAGGGATGATGGGAGTTGCAGTCCAACAACATCTGGAGGGCCATATGTTCCTCAACTCAGGTTTAAGGCATGACTATCTAAGGGGCCTTATGCTGCATAGTTATTAAGATCTGCAAGAGAAGACTTTTTGAAGATACTGTAGCTTGCAGAACTTACTGGAGTCTGCATGGTTCCTAAATAAAGCTGATAAAGAGCCTAGAACTGCTTATGAATTTCCAGATTATTGTGCATAGCAATGTCACCAGCATGAATACCAGGGATATTAAACTCCTGAGAAGGGTCAAGCCTGATGGGTGGAGATCAGGCATTCCCCATTTGCCCCCTCTTTAGCTTGAATGAAGACTAGTAGCAGTGTGGGCAGTAAGGAAGTCCTAATTTGTATCTCTAGGTCACAACTAAGTCTAAATCCCAGAGCAGTACTGGGGAAAGATAATGACCATTTCCAGAGAGACCCCCAGACCTCAGAGCAGGCTGTCACCCAAATGGCAGCAATGGAAGCCTCCCTGATGATACTGATACTCCAAAGTTATCCAGGATATAGAAGGAGCAGTGGGGAGAAGCTGATACCGAACCTTATCAGTGATTATAGCCTGTTCCAAGGCCCAGGGCACTACTAGGTATTCCTGCTTTCTAGCCCGTTGAGAAATAATAGTTCCCATATGCAAAAAAAAGGGGGGGCTACTTTGGAGCAGGTTATAGAGTTGAACAATGGGGATTGGCCCCTTTTTGCCATTTACTCCCCTCCTAGAATTGAATAGTGTCATGGGCTGAGCCCATGGTTCCTTTAAGAGAACATCTTTTGCTTCATCCCAGGGAGAGGGAGAGGGGTTTCTTTGTGTCTGGAAAGGGAGTAGAAAGGGTAATGCCAAGGCCGTGCTGGGCGAGAAGTGCCTGGCATCTGATAACGCCCTCCCCGGGCTAGTACCGGGGGTGGGGGGGGAGAGTAACAAGTTGCAGCTGTTCAATGTCTGGGAGCATTCCCCCCTCCCTTTGGGAGAGGTATGGGTTGCTATGGGGTTTCTGTTGGTCAGAGTGGGTCTGGTGATAAGGGGATCCCAGAAAGGGATAAAAGGCTTAGGCACCTAAGGGTCCGGCCTCTTTCCTGTGGGTGTTAGGAGGCCAGCGTGTGTGGTGAGTGAGAGCATCCAGGCCGGACCGGCTGGATGGCGGAGGCCCCATGCGGCCGCTGAGGGAAGGAGTTTAGCTCGAGTGGCATAAAGCCAAATCGGGGTGAGCAACAAAGGTTGAGTTGCAGAGTTAAGTGTTTTGGTTTTTTTTAGAATAGGTTTGGGTACAATTTGGGCAAGGGACCTTGCCGGAGTTACGGCTGGTGGGGGTGGTTAAGTGGGGAGTGAGTGTGGATTCTGTTAGGCTTGAGCGTGTGAAAGGGAAGGGTGTCATTCCTTTGTCCGTGTTTTTCCCCCAAACCTCTTAAATGTTAACCTTAATGTGTGGACCCTTATGAAAGTGTGTAGTGTCAAGAATCAAAGTGTTTGGTCCCTACTTCTGGAGTGTGGCGTGGTTTCCTTGAGAACCTAGACTGTAAAGGGTTAAAAGGCTGCAGTGAAGGGGTGTGTGTCAGGGCTGGCTGAGTCAGACCCCCCTTCTCTGGCCGGGGAATTGCTAAGTCAAACGGAGCAATTCCATCACAAGTAGCAAGAGTGTAAGCAAGAAGCAAGTTACCACTCTTTAGGCTAGAACCTACTTCAGTGCTTGGAGTATGTCTCTACAAAGAGGAACAATGTTTCCCATAATCCTAGTAGGTCTTCAAGCATGGCTGGCCCTATAGGCCCTGGCATGGAGGTGCTATTTGTAATTACAGAGTGGAGTGGGCAGATTCTGCCTGTTCTCTGTTTAAAAGTGGGTGTGGGTGGGTGTCCTTGAAAATTTGGGGAAAGTCTGCTGCCTCTTGAGGTCATGGAAATGTAGCATGTAGCATAAAAAAAGCAAAGCAAAGAAGCTCTTGAGAAGGAAAATGGCAAGTGCCATTTGATTGAGAGGATGTTTAATAGCCGTCAACTCTATGTACACTAAATTTCTTGCCTCCCTTAGAATTATGAAGAATGATTTGTGACTATGAAGAACTTCAGTCATTCCAAGTTGGTGTCCCTACCACTATTTCGATGAATTCACCGAGCCTGGCGCCAGCGACCAGACATTTCCAAAATGAATCACCAACACCAAACCTTATCTTCTCTCATCCTTTACCATGTATGTTTTTAATTTTATAACCACTTCTTAACATTCTTGGCTTTTTTATGAGGTTTAGAGATTTATTATTTTTTGCACAATTCCCTGCCATTTTTATATAACTGATTCCTGATTGCATGAAAGTGAACAAAAATATTTAGTATGCACTGTTCACTTGAGTAATTGTAATATGCAGGAAGGAGAGAATCTTTGACTAATTTAGATATAGCCTTTTCAAAATATTTCAATTAAAGCCTCTTACTGGAATACCTTAGTTTTTTCAGATTATTCAGGTAAATAAAATGTTAAATAATATAAGAGAGACATTGTTTTTATTAAAAAGAATTACAAAGCTTTCCTGTAACTTGGTGGGAAACATAAATTAAAATTTGTATGGATTTTATACAGACTCCTTATAACTTTCTCTGTTCTGGGGGTCTCCCACTTTGAGGAGAACTGGTGCTGATATAATATAGAAGAGAGAGAGTTATAATGTTGTTTCTACTGACTGAGCACTGTTCTAGTAACCTTTTTGCACTTCACTGCCATTGTTCAATTCCTTCGTAGACACTTTGTGGTCTGCAACATTCCAGACAATGTTGGAAGGACTTTGGTCTCTTCTCTTCCAACAAAGATAATCTAGGCAGCTTAAAACCTTAGTGCTTTTCTCTTAACATGTTAAATGTTAAACACTTTGATTATGTGCAGAATGCTTGCATTGCAAAAACAACCCTTGGTCTCCCTGTTATAACTGACACTTTTGTTGAGCAGTTACCTGTTTCGAAGTAGTTTGCCTAATAGCATGTACAGGTTTTAAAGACATTGAGGAACCAGGGATGCAGCCTAAGGCTTGTTGTAAGTAGTATGGGAACCAACTTTATAGCGTGAGGCTGCCCACCACTGAGGAAGTCTGTATGATAGCTGTTAACTACGTCTGTTTTCCCCTCTACTGTTCACCTTATGTATAGTTATGATGCCATATTAAATTTATAGCAGCTTAAAGTTGTATTAAGTGATATTTTGCTTTCTGTAATACTATTATAAATAAAGTTCGTTTATTCTCTAAATGTTTCACCAATTTTTAATTTGTCATTTAAAACAAAAAATTTGAGCTTACCAACATAGTTGGAAGATATTTTGTAAGCACATCATGTGGGAATTAAACACATTGTTAAGAAAAGTATCTGCTTTGATTAAATATATGTTATCAAAATTCATTGGTCTTTATCCTAATGGAATAGCAAGAGGCTACCATTTTTTCTAGCAAGGAATATACACACATTCATTTAAAAGGCAAAGTGCTATAAGGGAATTAAAATCTACTACTTTGTTTGTAATTCTAATTCTTTATCCAGCCTGATAGGGAAGTGTCTGCTGTATTCTCAATGATTGGGTCCACACTACATGCTAACCCATGGCGGTTTATATTCCAAAACAACTTATGCTGGGTTAATTTGTGGCATGTTGACGTCGTTGTCCCCCCAGTCATTTATTTCCCCCAAATAAACCACCCTGAAACTCCATGGTCTGCAGTAAGGGTTATTTTACCTATGATGGATTAGGGTGTTGGTCTGTTGCGCACTGTGGATTATGGAGATCTACATAGCTTTTTTTTTTTGCCACCATGCTACTTCTCTCAAACAATCGTTATTCCCACTGCAAAGGAAGCTGAGATACAAGAGGAGGAGAGGCAAGCTGAAATAAACTATTCTGTGTAGTTTGTTCACCTGATAATGTGATGGGAGCACAGTAAGTTGTTTGCATAACTACTTACGCAACGTAGCTTGCTAGCCACCATGGGTTAGCATGATGTGTGAACCCATGTGTTTCTTAAGAACATTAGATTTGGTCTAAATTAAGTTGTTTGCACTTAGTTCCCATTTTAAAATCAATAGACTTAAGTTGTGACTAACTTTTCACATTGATTTCAATGGGATCTCAAGTGCAATTAATTTAGTCTGAACCCAGCCTGCTGTCTTTGAAACAGATCCCTTGTCTGCTCTCATCCATGTTTTTTGTTCGACCATATCACTGACACTTCTGGCTGAAACTATTATGCTCCATAATAAACAGCATTTCTATTGTCTGTACTTGGTTTAGTTTCAGTAGTTCTTAGTTTACATTAAGAGCTCTTACAAATATTCTTTTTTTTTTAGTAGCAATGACATCTGCTTCCCTCATAGCACTGCCCTCATATTAATCCCAGTCCTTTGGTTGCAGTGAAATGACTGTTCAGGCATAAGGGCTGGATGATGCTTCCAGGAAAAAGGAATAGTTTAGAAATGAACAAATGATAGAAGATTTATGTTCTTAGGAAATGGGGGCCATACATACTTAAGGGGGGATGTGATGGGAAAGGTAGAGGGCATTGCTACCATAGTGTGAGTAGCCACTTGTGTTCCCCATGTTTTTTCCGTGCGAAAGTGGATATTCACACAGTATAGAATTTCATGCTAACTGTTTTAAAAACATGTTCAAGCAGATGTCTGGGAGGGAATATCACATTTTTAATGGCATTACAGGAAGTATCCAACAGTTCAGTTGCAAGGAGAAGAAATGCATTTCATGAACAACCTCCAGTTTGTTGTGAGTACTAGGTCATGCAAGCTCTAGTCCTTTGCAACTATAGTGTTACAAATCTGTTACTTTTACACACACACACACACACACACACACACACACACACACACACACACACACATCATACGTCTGTACAAACCTTAAGAAATACATTAGGCCTAAAGAAGACATAGATGTCAGAAGCAGGTAAGCAGCAGCTGGTATATTTCCATTTGTCATGTTTTATTCTTTTATATAAGAGTATTTCATTTCACTGCTTGTTTTTCCAGCACTCATGATTGCAGTGATTTCAGAAAGTGGTAGTAAAATAGAAGAAAAGTCCATATTTTTGTCGTATGATTTTTTCAAGTAGTCAAGTATCACATGAAGCCATTGTTTGAATGAGTTCTGGAAAGTTGTTATTTCATACGAGGAAGCAAAATAATAAAAACTCCATTTTTAAATAACAGTTAAATTATTTAGACCTCTTTTAACCAAATCTAAATCATTCAACCCCTCCCCCACAGCTTTTTTTATAACAACAAGCTGTTCTTAAACTAGTGCAGTAATAGCTGGTTTTGAACTTGTATCCTGAAGTGAAATGTCCTTAAAAAGTTGCCAATTTCATACTGATCTTGGTTTCCTTTCGGTGGTCCTCAATTTGTTGCATTTGGCATAGTACAAAAGAACTGCATTTGTGGGATTACTGGCCAGGGACAGCTCCTTGTTCACTGAAAAGGATAAAAGCAATTAATTTGCAGCAGAGCTGAAAGGATACCAACAAGATGACATCAGCTACAGAAGCTTCCTGATAACGTGATCTGCTCACTTGGATGTTTAATTTTCTTAAACAGTAAATAAAAATATGACCATTTGTACTGTGTTGCAGCCATATAAAATAAAAACAAAACTCCACTATGCACATGGGCAGAACAATACTACATCTCATTAAACATCTTGAGTAACGCAGGTTGTAGTTGGGTCTAACTGAGAGCAAGGGAAAGACGAAATGGAGAATATACTTTTTTCTAATTATGAAGGGACAAAAGGGGTTATTCTGGGAATGGGGAACATCGGGTCCTCCAGATGTGGACTCCCACCAGCCTCAACCACCATAGCCAGTAATCAGAGATGATAAGAGTTGTAGTCCAACAGCAACTGGAGGATTGTATATTTTTCACATCTGGGTTATTTCAAGCTTGAATCAACAGCCTGTGAAACCAGGCCATGTTTGCCTGTGCACCTTTTTGGTCCTGTCACTGGCCAGGAAGTTGCTTTGGGCTGAGGGTTGAAGCCAGCTAAACCATTAGCAGTCATAATCAAGTACATGAGTAAGATTTGGAAAGAGTTTTTATGCTAATGTAAGAAGGAAACTTTCCAAAGTAAAATCAGCTACATAAAGTTGATTCCAAAACATGGGATCAAATTGGACAAACAAATTGATGTGGTTGGGAGAATTAGGATGTATAGCCTGATATAAAAATAAAACTCTTCTTGCTGCTTCCTTTTTTTTTTCCTGCCTGAAAATCAAATTTGTACATCTCTATTTTGGTCTTCAAAATTTAACAAAACCAGTCCAGAAGCAACACTGCATCCCACCCTTTTATATTATTAAATTGGCAATACATGGCATACATTATCAACAAGAAAGCTAAACGTATTTAACTGGGCTCTGCCAGGGGAAATGTATTTAGGATAATCTCAATTACTAGCAAGGCGGGGGATTTAGTGTTGTTTCAAAGGAACTGGAGGTAGCTTGAATTATTTCCCTCATCTTAATTACTGTATAGGTTAAATTCAGAGCATTCTATTTTATTAGTTCTGCCTAGCTGCCCACCTTTCGGTGCCTCCTATTGTGGTTGACTCACCCTCTTTCAGTTTGATTCTGAAGTAAGCAATGAGTAGCAGCAGAAGCAAAGTCACTGGCAAGAAAATTCCAGTGAAGAGAAACCATCCAGGAAGCTCCCTCACAAATACCGTCAGAATGTACCCCATGTCCCAGTACGTCAGAAACAGTCTTTGTGTAGGCTTCTAAGACTGTGGTGTCTTTGTACTGGTGTTTCCCTTTAAGCTTCCTTGCTCCTGCTTAATGGCCTTTGCTCAGCTTGTACTAAATTCTTTTCGTTCTGGACTTTGATTTGTTTGTACATGTCTGTTTTCTAATAAAGGCCAAGGGGTTACAGAGTTACACAGCTGCAAAGTTTAAAAGGGCATGTTGGAATTACCCAAAGTGGTCTTGCCTGTAGTTTACTGTGAATAAAAGGAGATTCTTTCATTTCCCCATTCAGTTATTTGTTTGAAATGTTTGCAGACTGTCTTCTATTATAATCAAGGTGCTAATGTAAAAAAGAAACACCTGGTTCATTTTTGTGCTCTTCTCTCACACATGAATTGTGCTAAATCAACATTGGCTGAAATCTACCTTTCTGTCCTAAGATGCCAGAATGTACACAAAAAAGGGGATTTCTGCCGCCTGCCTCTCCCATGGTTTTCAAAGATGTGATGTAATATATAGGCTGTCTGCTGTTTCAGAGCCCTAAGAAATTATGTAGTTGCAAGGCCCAAATTTGGTGCTGAGCTATGGATAGATTTATTGAAAAAAGAGGTGAGATTAGCACCAGAACTATAGCGTATGATGTTCTGAAGTGCAAATGTATACCTTGGAAGCTAAACACTTTGAGCACTGAAATTCTCGGGGTTTCTATTCCTCTGTTCTGCCATTGACACGATGTCTTCATGATTATGTACAATATCAGTTCAAAGTCTAGTTCTGCTCATGTGTGAGCCACCCACCCCCCATATATGGAGACCCCGGGGCAATTGGTCCCTGTGTCTCCCCCCCCCCTTAAAAAGGTCCTGTGAGGTCAGGAACCAAGTGGGTTCAGTGAGTGATATCAACAAACTGGGACTGGTGGGGATAATTGGAAGAGTGTGGGCCTGGAACTCGGGATTTATAGGGTTTGGCCATAAGGAACAAAGGGAAAGATTCCGGGTCCTACTGAAACAAAACAATCAAAAGGAGAAATGGCTTTGAGTACCATAGACAATGGATTCAATAGAACAGATATAAGATGGACCCAAATCCAGTCACACCAATACTTCCTGGTGATTGCAGTGTTTGAAGGTGTGACAGTTCTGTCTGGCTACGGTACTCGACCAATGTCAAGTAACACCCTAGGGCAAGGGTAGGCAATGTTTTGCAACTGCGGGCATATTGGGCAATTTGAAAAAGTGTCCTGGACACCACTACAAAATGGCTGCCCTGGGAGGTTTTCAAAGGAGAAGTAACTTGGACAAAAGACTTTACAAGGCAGAGATGGGGTCTGAGCCCCAACACAATAAGCAACTCCTTTTAACCCACAGTTTTCAGCACCAACACAAAGCTATTTCACAGTGATCCCAGATGCAAGTAAAATAGTGTTAATTGTGGGGGGTACCATAGTGGGCAAAAATAAAGTTGTATAGGGGTGCACTGATGATCATGAGTACCACATTTTTTTACACCACCTTAGAACTAGGTAAATCGCCCAGAGAGCTCCAGCTATTGGGCGGTATAGAAATGTAATAAATAAATAAATCATAGAAGCGTAGAGTTAGAAGGAGCCTATAAGGCCATCGAGTCGAACTCCCTGCTCAAAGCAGGAATCTATCTGAAAGAATCCCAGACAGATGGCTGTCCAGCTGCATCTTGGTGGTCTCTAGTGTGTAAGACCTCCCTACCTCCCTAGGTAATTGATTCCATTGCCGTACTGCTCTAACAGGAAGATTTACCTGATGTCCAGCCTGAATCTGCCTTCTTGTAGCTTGAGGCCATTATTCTGTGTCCTGCACTCTGGGATAATCAAGAAGAGATCCTGGCCCTCCTCTGTGTGACAACCTTTCAAGTATTTGAAAAGTTTTATGTCTCCAGTCTTCCCTTCTCAATGCTAAACATGCCCTTTTTGAAGATAGGGACAACATTAGCCCTGCTCCAGTCATCCGGCACTTCATCCGACTTTCATGATTTTGCAAAGATAATAGACAGTGGTTCTGAGAGTTCTTCTCCCAACTCCTTTATTATTCTAGGATGCAGTCCATCGGGCCCTGGAGATTTGAAATCTTTCAAAGAAATTAGGTGTTCCGTGACCATTTGTTTATCAATCTCAAGCTGCAATACTGCCCCTTCAGCTTGTACTTCCCTTTTGCCGGGGAGGTCATAGACCCACTTTTGGGAGAAGACTGAGCCAAAATAGGAATTGAGCACTTCGGCCTTTTCTTTGTCGTCTGTTATCAATTTGCCATCCTCATTGAGTAGTTGAACCACCATTTCTTTCCTCTGTTTTTACTATGCATGTACCTGAAGAAAGCTTTTTTGTTGCTTTTACCATCCCTTGGTAAATGTTTGTAATTGTGCTTTTAAAAAATTCCTTTTTTAAAAAAAACTGCCACCCATCTTGGACTCCTTTTCTCATTAGGGTCACTTGCCATGGGACCCTAATGTATCAAAGATCTGAATTTATTAAAATTGGCTTTCTTAAAATCCAGAGTACACATATGGCTACACTCAGCTTTTGCTTCCTTTAAAATCAAGAATTCAAATATGATGTGGTCACTTTCCCCCAGAGTTCCCATAACTACCACTTTATCCACTAAGTCATCCCTGTTGGTCAGTATCAAGTCAAGGATAGCCAAATTCTCTAGTTCCTTCTTCCACTTTCTGTAGGAGAAAATTATCAGCCACACATGTCAGAGATCTCTTGGAGGGGGCACTTTTGGCAGAATTTGTCTCCCAACAAATATCAGGGTAAGTGAAGTCCCCTATTACTGCTACATCTCACTTCCTTGAAACACTGGCAATTTGCTTTTCAAAAGTTTCATCCTCATCTTTTCCTTGATTGGGTGGTCGGTAGCAAACTCCAACTATCATGTTCCTTTTATTCCTTGTACCATTAATTTTAATCCAGATGCTCTCAATGGGGCTCCCAAGCTCATCCTCCTGTATTTCTGTGCAGGGATAGGTATTTTTTTAACGTATAGTGCAACTCTGCCTCCCTTTCTATTTCTTCTGTTCTTCTTGAACAAGTGTTTTTCTTGAACAAGTTATTCCCTCCAATTGCTGTATTCCAGTCATGGGAGTCATCCCACCAATTTTCAGTTATACCTAGCAAGTCGTTTTTGCTTTTGTGTATTAAGAAATGAAGTTTGTTCTGTTTGTTTCCCATACTCTGGGCATTAGTATATAGACATCAAAGACCATGTGCTTTACAGTCTGGCTTCTTTCCTACATTATTGTGAAAACTATTTGGGGGCACTATTAGGGCCCACAGAAACCGCGGGCCGATCTACACCAAGCAGGATATAACACTTTTAAAACAGTATGAAAACTGTATATGTAATGTGTCCTGGGCCTGAACAGTTGTCATAACCCTTATAAAGCATTATAAGCAGTAGTGTAGATCCTGCCTGTATTTCAGAAACCCCACCTCTTCCCCAGACTTAAGTTGTTGGGCAAGTTCCTTTCCTTTTAGCCTCACCAGTTGGCCTTCTGGGAACTGAGAATTTTGTGAGCCATGAGGAATTGATTAGGAATGTTGCTTTGTCCTAATAAAGGCATCCAACTATGCAGCAACGTGGCTAGTGTGTTTCTCCTCTTTGACCTGTCTAGAAGGGAGAAAATGCCTCTAAGCATGTGCAGAGAGGGCCTCTTTCTCTCCACCCCCCCATTAAATCAAAGTTTGAAGGCCAACTCCACACAATTCCTCTCAAAATACTGGGGTTCTACTTAGAGCTGTAGCCAGAGGTGAGATAGTGTGCCTGCTCCCCTAAATTTTCCTCTGCCCCCCTACTTTTTTCTACAATCAATTTTAAAAGTTTACAACTTCGTCTTTAAAGAGCTTGCGAACCTGGATGAACTGCCCCCTTAATTTTTTTTTTTTTTTTTTTTTTGGAATGGCCCAGAACAGCCACTTCCGAACGAGCCGAATCAACCAAACTCAGCAGTCGCATGAAACTCCATGGCAGGGATACAATTAGCTACAAAACATCCACAGAAACCACATTCTGTTACCTGTTCTGGGTATTCAAGAAAAATGGCCTGGAACAGCAACCTTTCATCTGAGTTAAATCAACCAAACTCACCAGTCACACATAAGTAAAAGGGACTGGTGCAGTAAGCCACAAAACATCCACAGAAACCACATTTCGGGAATCGTTCCTTGTAATAGTCCAAATTCCACAGAATGGGAACTTCACACAAATTCACCAGCCACACATGACTAGATGGGATTAATTTAATTATCTATAAACCATCATCAGAAACCACATTTCAGTAATGGTTCTGGGTGACAGTTCATTTCCCACAAAATTAAATGGTATAATTGTACACATGGAACTTTTTAAAGACCAGACAGCCCACCAAAGCATTGGGAGGTGGGGGTAGAATGCTAGACAGGTGATAGACTTGGCATTGGTATCAGTCACCCTCATTTTGAGGGTGGGAGGAAAATTAGGATCACCCACTGGAGGAAAAGCAGTGATACATCTTTGTGATGTATCTTTCTATGTCAGTAAAGGGGAGCTGTGTAATGGCACATGCCATTGTGAGCCGTGCTGTGGAGATCACAATGGAATTTTCTGGGGCTGAGCTGGGCACTTGAGAAATCAGCTGAAGACTGGGACTGCTGCTTTCTTGTGGTCTCTCTCGTGGTCTCGCTCTCTCTCTTTAAAAAAACCGCACCCCTTTTGATTTTACACAAGTGATCTAGGGAGTTATATAGGCAAGACAGAAGAGTGCTGAAATCCTGCCTCTCCGGGTATCTCCTTTCAAGAAAGTTGGGGGACAGCAACTCGCAGACCCATCCCCACATTACCAAGGCATTTCCCTTAGGACTCCTTGCACTAACCCACCTGTCAAGAGTTCTCCTGCAATTTCAATACACCTCATCTTGATGTAAATGATTTTGGCAACAGAAAGGAACCGTGGAGTTTCTTCCCTTTCAAGGAGGATTCCTTGAAAGTGCTTCACTGCACCAGGGACCCAGAAGTGAGGGCAATACAATATTGTACTGGTACAATATCTAAAGAACAGTCTTCTCCTGAATGAACCTGTCTAGCCACAGAGATCTTCAACTGATGCTCTTTTATGTGTCCCAAGAGCCCCGGAAATATGTTTAGATAGGCCTGGGGAGAGGACCTAGCTCTGGAACTCTCTCCCAGGGAGAATTGGCTTGCCCCGAAGTTACAGCTTTTTGCCATGCAGTGAAACCTTTCCTTTTTAGGAAGGTTTTTCAGCCATAGGAAAGGAAATGAACCTCTCATACAAGCACTGAGTCATTACTGACTCTTGGAGGGATGCCAGCTTTCGCTGACGTTTTCTTGGCAGGCCTTATAGCGGGGTGGTTTGCCGTTGCCTTCCCCAGCCGTTATTACCTTACTCCCAGCTAACTGGGTACTCATTTTACCGACCTCGGGAGGATGGAAGTCTGAGTCGACCTGAGCCGGCTGCCTGAAACCAGCTTCTGCTGGGATCAAACTCAGGCCCTGGGGAGAGTTTCAGCTGCAGAAACTGTTGCTTTACTGCTCTGTGCCACACAAGGCTAATTTTTGAGCCATAAGCAGTGGTAAATTTTCAAGTGCACATGCTCATGTGATAGTCCCCACAGCCATAACCCCATGGAGATTCCAAAAATGCAAGCAGCTATGTTGATCCTTATCAACAAATCACTTCTAGCACTTTTCACCTCCACCACAAGTAAGTCTTTAGTAAATCTAATGGGTCTTCATTGCCCATTCAAGGCCAAGCCACCCCTAAATACTCTATATTATGACAGGGAACAATATATTGTTGCTGGGGGAATTCATTTCCTCCCAGCTACTGTGAGGAGTGCAGCTAAGCTCAAAGGGAACGGAATTTAGAGAGAGCTGGCAGATAACATCAATGTCCCTGCTACTGAAAAAGTGCTGGTGCCATGTCCTGCAAGCCCCTCCCCACTATGACACTGGCCATAAATGTGTTAAGGCCTGCAAATGCTTTTAATCCAATGGGAAACTGTCATAATGGAATTTGTTTTAAATAGCTGCTTATGTTTTTATCCTGCAGTTCTTCATTTGATGTTATCGTTACATTAATTGTGTTCTTCCATTTTTGTTATTAGCTGCCTTGAACTCTGTGGAGGAAAGGTGGGTTATAAATGTTTTTGAATTAATGAATGCTATTGTCTTTCATTAATGCTATTGTCTTTCATAAATTGCAAGGAGTCCTAAGGGAAGAGGGGTTTGTTAGGTAACCCAGTGACAGTAACTAGTCAGTTCTATCCAACCTGATCTGATGAGAGTTTGTAGTAGCTGAAATAAATTACTGCCCTTCATCTTTCAGAAAGGCATTAAGAAAGCAGGGCTGGATTAACTTTTAGGACAAGTATATTATGGAATAGGGCTCTTGGTGCTCTTATGTACTATGTACATTCTCCAGTTGTGTAGACTACCTTCCCCATGCTGACCCTGAAATTCCTGGTAAACCATATGGCCTTCTCATGTGCCATATAGATTACCAGGTAATCAGTCTAGACTTAGAGCATGTGCCATGTGGTCTGCTGAGATTTGGTGTACTGGCGAAGGTTGTCTCAGGGCCTTTCTAGCCATTCTCTGCCTGGGAGGCTGTTTCTTCATGCAGTCGTAGCATCCAGCACAGCTTGCTAGGTGGGTCATTTGAGGGCAGGCTTGCACTGAGTTGTTTGCACTCCTATGTTCCAGGAAGGAAGCGGAGTGCACAGAGAGAACTGACCGGATACTTATAACTCTGTGTCATGCTTCAGAAATGGTGAGTTACTGTGCTTCAAGAAAACAGGATTATGTTCAGGGCTGGCCCTATCATTAGGCAGGGTGAATTGTGATGTGGCCCATCTCAGGTGTCAAATTTTGGAGTACCTTCAAAGGGGTGTAACATTTCCTTTACTTTGTTGGATTTATCACCATACAAAAGGATAGCATTTGGATTTTCTGCCTTGGGTACCAAAACCCAAGGCAGAAAATCTTGGGGAGGAATCTCTGGATAAGGCTCTCCAAATGTAGATATGAACACACAGGGGTCTGTGTTTTTCTCTGCTCATGCTGTAACCACCACTCCTTTCTATATCTGCAAAGCAACATGAGAATGTGGTTTGTGCGTGGACAGGACTTGGCTCATCCTGTTAGCTGCTGTGAGTCAAATTCTTTCTGTCACTTGTCCATTGCGGGTATAATGTGACATGAAATAAAAATGGCACTTGGTGTTTGTCATGGCTGCCATTCATTCTTTGTGAAGGCTAATTTAATTTGCCACTCCTTCACCTCTTAGTACTACAGTTCTGCATCCTAATGAGCTTCAGCCATCTGTCTGCTCAGTGGAATTCTTACCCTAACAGCAAAGCTGTACTTTGAACTTCATCCTACTTCATCCACAATTCTCCACAGTCACCTTGGCATTAATGAATGCCAAATTATAGCCTGGATTTCCTCTCTGAATGCAGTCCAGGTTTGTGGTGTTACATTGAGTAGAAACTAGGGGTGTGCACGGACCCCCCGATCCGCTTCACTTCCAGATCCGCAACTTCCAGATTGGGTCCGCTTCGCTCCGCTCTGCCTATAGTTCGCTCCGATTCACTGCGAAGCTCCGGATCCGGATCGGAGCTCCGCTTCCCCCCATAGGCTTGCATTGAAATCCAAAAAACCCTACAACTTTTTTTCTGTTAAAGTTAGAAACCTCAAGTTTGGCACCGTGACATCTCATGGACGTATACACACGCATGCCAAGACTAAAGCAAATCCAAGCATCCCCTGATTTTCGGGGAATTTTTGAAAATCGGACACCCCATTTTCAGACATGGGATTTACTCTGACATTTTGACAGATCAAAACTTGGATGCAGGCACCCTCACAGCTGCCATATAGATCCACATTTATGGTAAGTTTCAAGCAAATCCCATCATCCCCTGATTTTTGGCGGGGCTTTAACCTCTAACGCATCACCTGTAACCCCAATTCACACCCCTTTCGATATCTCCATCAATTTTCACGTTAGAAACCTCAAACTTGGCACCATGATAGCTAATCCACGTATACACATGCATGCCAAGACTCAATCCAATCCAAGCCTCCCCTAATTTTTGGGGAATTTTTGAAAATTGGACACCCCATTTTCAAACATGGGATTTGCTCTGACATTTTGACAGATAAATTTTTTTGAAGTGGGCACCCTCACAGATGCCATATAGATCCACATTCATGGCAAGTTTCAAGCAAATCCCATCATCCCCTGATTTTTGGTGGGGCTTTAACCTTTTAACTCACCCCAAATCAAGTCCCATGCTAGAACTACTTCAATTTTCATGTTAGAAACCTCAAACTCGGCACCATGATAGCTTATCCATGTATACACATGCGTGCCAAGACTCAAGCCAATCCAAGCCTCCCCTGATTTTTGGGGAATTTTTGAAAACCGGACACCCCAGTATCTCAGGGATTTAAAGCTGCAGACAGCTCAATGGGGCCATTTCAAAGGAAATCCCAACATGCCATGAATTGGGGAGTAGATAAACCTATATGAATCTTCTTCCACACTTGAAATTTTTTTTTGGAACTTCAAAAAGTCTAAGTGAGCGCAGGAAGGACTTATCCCCTGAGTCAAAGCAAGACACACACAAACCATCCCTGCGAGGCGGGCAGGGGAGGAGGGAGGGAAGGCAGGCAGGCAGCAGACATTTCTGGGGGCACAAGGAAGTGCGGCAAGGATGGCTTGTTTCTTTCTAAGCCAGCAGTAACACATTGCAAACCAACCCTGCGAGGCGGTCACAGAGGAGGAGGACAGGTGGGCAGAGAGCCAGGCAGAGATATGCCATAGATCTAGTATGGGGGAGTCAGTCCCGGCAGATGCCCCACCACAGCAGCACCCGGGGGGCAGGCAGGCAGGCAGCAGACATTTCTGGGGGCACAAGGAAGTGAACCAAGGATAGTTTCAAAGCCAGTAATGCAAACCATCCCTGTGAGGCGGGAGCAGCACAGAGAGATGCCTTTTCTTTTGCATCCCATAACTAGGAGTCTAGGAGGATAAGAGTAAAGCTTTGTGATCCTTGCTTCAGAGTTGATTGGCTGCATTGTGATCACAGGCATTATTAAACAACAACAACAACAATAGTAATGTTAATAGCAGTACTAATTAATATTAATAGCAAAAACAACTACAACAACAACAACAAGGAGTTGAACCACAATGAAAGCCTGTCTGACTTCACTGAAGAGGAAAAGCCAGGAGAGCTTGGGCTATAGGGTGTAAATATAAAATGGAATAAATAAATAAATAAATAAATAAATAAATAAACAAACAAACAAAGGAGGGGTGGAATTAAAAGCAGCAGTGTTGCTGAATAAACAACAAGAAGATTTTTTTTTTAAAGGCTATGTCTGTCTTTTACCAGTAAGAGGAAAGTGGACGTGCCCAGGGGGAGGGGGATATGCCAATTTTTGACTGGCCATAAGTAAGTACCAGTCTTAAGAAGCTACCTGTCACTTCAACTCATGATAGGCATTAGTCTCCACTGGTTACTCTTTGGAGGGCTCTGATGACCCTCCAAGGGCAGGACAGTGTAAGTGCACTAGGCACGTCCACATGCCCTAGGGGACCTTATCCCCTTGCACCACATCTATTCAGTTGTTCACCAAGGTTAGGGTGGGTAGCAGTGCTATGTTTCCTATCTGTTATTTATTTGCTTAGTATATGATTTCAGGTTGTGTTTGTGCATTTGGTGGGGCTACTGTTTAAAAAAACACTGGGAAAAGTCTGTTCAGACTAAGAAAGAGAAGTTTCCCAGTATCCCAAGTTACTAATATCCCGTTTTGCCTATCCCCTCCTCCAACTTTGGGATCATGTGATCATGAATCTGCCTCTTAGCAATTCAAAAAGGTACCTCTCCCGCTTTTTTTACCCGATTTTTAAAAAAATTATAGCAAGCGAACCGCACCACGCAGAGTGCTGAGAGTAGGCTCAAAATTACCCCCAGCCACAACTCTCTAAGCACAAGAAATTTCAGAAAGATAGCTTTAAAAACAACACAGTTATGCCTTAATCTTTTCCGCAATGCAATCCTATGGGCGAAATTATCCAAAATGGCGGGGGGATCGCTCCGCGAAAAGAGAAGCGCTTCTCCTATGGCCGCTTCCCTTCGCCATGCTTCTAAGGGTCCGTGGTCCGCTTCTACTCCGCCTCTGGGCAAGGCGGAGCAGGCCAATTCGCTTCTGATTCTCCGATTCTAAGTGGAGCGGAGCGGAGCACACCCCTAGTAGAAACTCTTAATTCTACCAGAAGGATATTGAATCCCAGATGTACAAAAGTTGTCCTAAACATGGGGTTGGATCCAGATGTAGTTCAACAGTGGCTGGCAGAAGCAAATTTTCCCGCTTCCTCCTCTCCACAGCTTGCAGGTGTATTGCATAACACCATCAAACTCCAGGATGTTGTTCTCACCTTTCCTCTGAAATCCCTTCTCCCACTTAGATAATCTGATATCTAAAATAATATGGGATAAATTCTGCCACTAGATGGTGATGTTTCATTGAGCTTTATGTGGAACATTGCCCAGAGGGGACGTTTTCAATTACAAATCATATGGTCATGTCTCAAGGTTGCCCATCATGAATATGGAAAGGCTTGAGAAAGGAAAGCTTGGTAAGGGGGTGTTCCCCCACCCCTTAATGTAGAGACAGTCCAAGCCTCTCACTGATGATGTTCATTTGAACTGGCAAGACTCTGCCCTCTCCAAGTAAGGAGGATTTTAGAGTGCAATGTGACATTTGGTATAGCCTGCTTTTTCAGCTTAGTGTGCCACTGATGGACCAAAGCCAATTTCAGGAAAAAAGCAGGAAAAAAGCTGTCAACGATTCTCAATGTGTTTTTTTGAAGACTCTCCCTCTGTCTCTGAAACAGAACTCCCCTCTTCTTGTGGGATGAACCAATAGTCCTCTCCCCTGAGGGCCCAGGTTCCCCATGTCTCCTGGTACTCAAGGCTCTCCTGGCCAGTCCCAGAATACCCTGAAGTGACTTGTTCCCTGGGGACCTCCAACTCATGAGGCATCAGACCATGCTCCACAGGGGTGGGGGGATGACACCTTCTGTGGGCATAGCTCATGAGAAGTAAACGTACCAGCAAGTACCTCCAAGGTAAAAACAAGCAAATCAGGTGTATTGTCTGCACCAGCCCAATTTGTTTAGCGTGGTGTGTCTATATGCCCTATTTACTCTGTTGTGGCTGCGCAGTGGCGCTGCGTCGTTTTAATTGCACACTGCCCAGAGAGCTTCGGCTGATGGGCAGTATAAAAGTGTAACAAATAAATAAAATAAAATAAAATGATGCAGCTGCCAACTTGATGGGCTTTCCCTCCTGAAACTGCTCTTATTAAAGTGTCAATGTACCCTGACTTTTTCCTTTGCTCCAAGGTCACCAGAGTGGGCCTGTTCAAAAGACACCTTAAACCATGGCTTTCACCACGGTGAATAAGGCCTTTTGCTTTATTCACCATGGTTAAAGCCGTGGTTTAAGGTGTCTTCTGAACACAGCCTGGCTTTCCGGCCTAACAACCATGGTTAAAGCCATGGTTTAAGATGTCTTCTGAACAGGGACTGTGTTTCTTGGTCCAGGTTTTCCAAGTGGGTGTAGCTCTGGGCAGATCGCATAAGTGCAGGAACGCAGGGCAGGGGGTGGCCCTCGTCACTGCATTTTTTTCTGGCCAGACAGCCTGCTCACTCCCCTCCCATCTAACTTTATTGTTTCTGCCTCCCAGCAGCGATGCTACCAGGGTTTGAGGGAATCAGATACCGACGCGGCATCACATAGACACCCCATAGGTTTCATAATGAAGTTGATGCTATTCATGTCACCCTGTGAAAACTCCATAGGACTTCTCTACTGGTGCAGTGGTGGTTTGCAAATGTGTCCTGTATGTGATTCCTCCCCCATCCTTTGATCTATCTTGCCAGAGCAAGAAAAGGTGTGGTGGTGGTGGGGAGATAGAGAAGACTGTCAATTAAGCACGAAGTGGTGCACACAGTGTGAAAACTGTTAAGTAGTCAGGCAAATGTAATCAAAATTTAATTAAAACTGGACACGCTACCAAGCATCTTCAAAGCGAGATGCATTATAATAAGGCTGGTGGAGTGGAATATATCCATGCAGACGCCGGTTTTGAATGAAAGTACAAATGCCAACAGATCATGCAACAAGGGATCAAAATGGGAACTGCTAGTCTGGTGTTGCTGTGTAGGTCAGTTGTGGCATCTCATTTTATTCTTCCCTTACTGCCTCTGGAGCTTCAGGCTCTTCTAAGTTGATTGACTTTGTATGACTCATTCCCTTCTCATTCGAAAAAAGAGACACCTTTGACTTGTTCTGATACTAATAGACTTTTGTTGACACACACTTGGGCAGGAGCTACACTACTGCTTTAAAACAGTTTATAGCAATAGTGACAGCTGTTGGGGCCCAGGACACACTCTATATACAGTTTTCAAACTGTTTTCAAAGTGTTATACCCTGCTTGGTGTAGATCTGGCCAAGAGCAGAGGTGTCTGCCTAAGCCATAAGGTGTCTGTTTAGTTTTCAGGTCTTGGCCTATCAATCTGTTTGAAATTGCCTTGCAGTATTTCAGTGGGTAAACGATGGAGAAACTTGATTTTTATTCTTGCTCATTTTCTTCAGAACAAAGGTTGTCTTTTGCTTCTCCCTGTCTTTCCCTAGCTGCTTCAGATGTTTTTCTGCACTGCTTTCTCTCTTCTCTGCCTAGGTGCCTGAAGTAATGTTCTCTTCAAGCTGCATCCGACGAGCATTTTATTGCACACTTGTTACTGGGCACTCATGGATTCCTCGGAGATAGCTCACATGATGTCGTCTGTCTCTTACGCCTCTTCTGCCCCTTCTGGTCTTCCTTGCGCTGCAAGAAAATCCAGAAAAACTACGAAATATTTTTAAAACCAAAGTTGCTGCTCTCTCCTGGAGGGAATCTACACGTAGTACTGAAGACGCTTGCGTGCGCCTCCAGTGCGCCATCAAAACGATGGTGTAGACGGCGAAAGAAGAGACGGAGGAAGAGATGGAGGAGGAGGAGGCTGGGGAACCGGCTGCGTCCTTGCCGCCGCCTCCGCCTCGTCCCTGCCCCGCCGGCCTCCTGCTGCCGGGCTAAGAGCCACCCAGGACGGAGAGCTCGGCGGAAGCGGAAGCCGAGCTCTCCGACCCGGGTGGCTCTTACCCTGGAAGAAGGAGGCCGGCGGGGAGGAGGCTGCGGCAGCGGCAGCGGCGGCAAGGACGCGGCCGGTTCCCCAGCCTCCTCCTCCTCCGTCTCTTCCTCCGTCTCTTCTTTCGCCGTCTACACCATCGTTTTGATGGCGCACTGGAGGCGCACGCAAGCGCCTTCAGTACTACGTGTAGATTTGCTCCTGCTGTGTGTGGGAAAAGCAGCGTTTCACAAGGAGGGACTGAATGTCCCTCGTGCACCTTGTTTACTTCCTGTTCTCAAACAGGAAGTAACTGAGTGTCCATGGAGAAGCGGTGGTAGCTAGTGTTAGCCAGTGTTTCTTCCAAGGTGTGATGGAGCTTTTCATCTCAGTGGAGTGTTCCTGCTTTCCTGCTTTGTTTTTGTGTGCGAGCATATGCAGCTTGTGCTGGGCTTTGGAGTTTCAGAATTCTAGCACTTGTTAAGGATATCTTGATGGAGCTGTTTACCAAGTGCAAAGTAGCTGAGACCAAGTGCAAAGCCGGCTGAAGAAAATGGGGATTCTGCCCTGCCCTGCCAGCTTAATTGGGTTAAAAGTCCAGTCAAATTGAAAAGTTGAGCTGCAATGTGAGAAACAGGTTCAGAAAATGACTCATTTGACAATGGAACAGGTTGGAATTACAGCTGCCGCTTCCTGCTGCCACTGCTTTAGACTTATTGCCCTTACGAATGTTCGACATGGGAAGGCAGGCACCAAACCAGATGATATATTATTATTTTATTATTTTATTTTATTTATTACATTTTTATACCGCCCAATAGCCGAAGCTCTCTGGGAGGTTCACAAAAATTAAAACCACAATAAAACAACCAACAGGTTAAAAACACACATACAAAATACAGTATAAAAAGCACAACCAGGATAAAACCACGCAGCAAAATTGATATAAGATTAAAATACAGAGTTAGAACAGTAAAATTTAAATTTAAGTTGAAATTAAGTGTTAAAATACTGAGAGAATAAAACGATCTTCAGCTGGCGACGAAAAGAGTACAGTGTAGGCCCCAGGCGGACCTCTCTGGGGAGCTCATTCCACAGCAGAGAAAGCCCTCCTCCTAGTAGCCATGTGTGATTGCACTGAATATGCATGTTGTTTTTAAAAGGTAGCCATGGAGGTGGGGAAAGGTCAGGATGGAGACAATGGAGAAAGGTGGGGTCGGGAAAGGTCAGGATGGAGACAATGGCACATAGGGAGGGAGCTTATTTATTTATTTATTTATTTCATTTTTATACTGCCAAAGCTCTCTGGTGGTTAACAACAATTCCTCAGATAATAAAATACAGCAGAAAAATATAAATATTCAAAATTTAAAACAATTTGGACAGCTAAAAATAGTTTCAATAGAATTCTAGATCTGTTTAGATGGCTGGCATATATGCCCCCATCATATACCATTAAATGACTGGATGATCTTAACCTGTCACTGAAAAGTTGACAGCTTTGGTGCCAGGTGGACCTGAGTGGGGAGCTCATTCCATAGTTGCGGGGCTCCACTGAAAAGGCCCTCTCCTTTGTCACTACCCTCCGAGCCTCCCATGGAGTTGGCACTTGGAGTGGGGGGCAGATGTTGCTTGTAATGTCTGGGCATGTTCAGGTGAGCAGAGGTGTTCTGTCTGGTATTGTGGTCCTGAGCCACGTAAGGCTTTATATGTAAAAACCAGCTTAACCCCCACACGTATCACAGCTCCCATCCTGGCTAGTCTCTCTCCCATGGCTGCTACTCCCGCTAGGAGAGAAGCTGCCATTGGTGCCAATAAACCACATGTCTGACATGTTAAATACATTTGGGATTTCTTAACAGAGGCAAATCATCTGAGGAATTTCATGGAGAGTAAATGCTTCAACGGCAGCAGGGGACAATGAATGTACATATCCTTCGTTTATTTCTCATTTTTCCTGCTAGTGTACTAGTGCTTCAGTCTATCAGAAGAGGTACAAATTTTAGAGCCATCCCAAAACATTTTGCTGCCTGAAGTGGAACAGGAAATATCACACACACACACACACATATATCAAGGGGGGTACAGCTGAAGACCTTTTCATTTTCTCAGTAATTTAACCCCTAATTTAACTTAATTGCATATTTTAACCTATATCAATTTTTGCTGTGTGGTTTTATCCTGGTTGGGCTTTTATATTGTATTTTGTATTTGTGTTTTAGATTGTTGATTGTTTTTATGCTCTTCATGGTTTAATTTTTGTGAACAGCCCAGAGAGCTTCAGCTATTGGGCGGTATAAACATGTAATAAATAAATAAATAAAGGTGAGGGGGGGATACATCAAGGGTATCATCAGACGGGGGAAATCGTGTTTCCTTACCATCACTCTTGCTTCCTGCTGCTCTTCCCCCATAGCGCCGAGAAAAATCACACAGGAGAGAAAGGGGAAACAAGCTGCAACCACAGGGCCCATTCAGTGTAGTGGGACAGCACCCTCTAGTGGGTGCTTTCTAGCAAAACTTCTCTGTACACAGCAGGAAATAGCGACCAATTTCGTTATAACTCAGAAGAGTCGCATTTTGTTTGGACTATTTTATTATGAAAAATATCGCAGAAGGAAAAGGAAACCATCAGGAGGTGTGCAGGAGGTGGATGGTGTCGTGAGAGGGACCAGTGAAAATCTGTGCGTGCCCACTAATGAGCATGCTATAAAAGGCTCATCTGAAGATGCTCAAAATGACCCATGTTATTTTGGCATTTGATGCAAAAAAAATCCCACAAGCATTTCTCTCCCAGCCTGGCAGTGTTTCAAGTGGTGTTTGCAACCACTCAAGAACCAGGCAGGAGTTATGTAAAATAAAGTTCTTAATTTAACCAAGTATGTTGCTAACTTCTCACACCCTTCTGCTCTGTATCTGTAATGCTGAGTCACTTCACAGGGGGCTGTCTATATGCCCTATTTACCCCATCATGGCCGTTCTGTGGTGTTGCGTCGGTTATATGACGCAGCCGCCAACTCACAGCCACCATAGGGCTTTTCCTCAAAGCTACAGATTTAAAAAGTCTGGTACTTCCCGCACCTTTTTGCTTTGCCGCAAGGTCACCATCATCGTCCCACTCTCTGTTGGTGGTGATCTGGCTTTGGGCCAGGGGCATTCCGGGGGTGGATCACAACCACTAATAGGTCACTGGAAGAGCAGGAAGGCCAGGTAGAGGGAGGGGTGGGTGGGCCCGAGAAGGTAAATGTCTGCTGGAAAGTCCACACTCCCTCTTGCTATGAGGATTAGCTTTCCCCACCCTGAAGCTGCGGGGTTTTAAGAGAACGCAGGGCCAAAGCGGCACCATAAAGACACCCCCTTGGTAGCTGTTCTCTCAAGCCTTCCCTCTGAGTTATTCTTCCTCTCTGCTACCCCATCTCTCCTACCTAGTTCCAACTGCATTGATATCGGCAATAACAATACAGTCATAATAGCTGGAATTAATAAAAATTTGCAGCCATTTTTGTGATGCTGAAAATCAGCTGTCTCATTCTGCCTAATATTAGGGCTGGCCTACCATGTTTAACCATTGCCTTTGCTAATGACAGAGCTTAATCTGTATCATGCCGTAGTTGTAGGATTTGTTTTTCAAGTTAGGATTCCTTCTTGGAACATGCAACATTGCAATGGAATGCCTCTGAGCATATTCCACCAAGGAACCAATCAGAGTACTATAGATTTGAGCAGGGCTTTATGAGAAAATGGAGCTGTTTGCATGTAACTGGCAAATTGTGGGTTAATTAACCCATGATTTGCAGTGGCGCATTCCCAGTACGTTCCACAGCCTTTGGGAATATTCAGTCACCAATTGGGCCAAATGGGGGTACTGCATAATGTCTCACCCAGTGGGAATCTACACTGGTGTTATTCTAACGTTTTGAATGGGTTACTGTGATGCACAGCGTCACGTGACCCTGGGTCTCCAACGTTGTAAATGAGTTCTACTTACCGGTTCTATTTCTTAGTTCCAGCGCGTCTACAGATTCATGTGCCTCGTTCTACCGGTAATTTTCCTCTCCCAACCCAGAGCTGCTGGGTTTGCTCCGCCCACTTCCTGTTCTCCTTCCTTCGCCCCGTTTGCTATCTTATCTGCTACAGCAGATAAATCAAACCAGCCTTATACTGTGCAATCACTGACAATTGCATGCAAAGGACTCAGAAGTTTTCCACCTTAGAATCTGCTTTGATTGTGAAGTACTCCCATGCATCCTGCCTTAAAATTTGAATCTAATTGGGTCATCAGTTGATTTTTTATGATTTTTTTTTTTAACATTTCCCCCCTCTTTGCAAAAGAGCTGAGGAACGCTCAAAGGATTGCTGTAGCTCCGTGCAGGAAAATTAACAAGGGTCTCTTGCTCCCAGTCCAAAACTCATTATCAGCGGGGCTTAAATAGGGCTGCTGCTAAAACTTTTCAATTTGGTCTCCCACCCAAACCCTGACCAGACCCAACCCTTCAGCAAAGTGGCTGGCTCCTATGCATTCAGGCAACTCCCTAGGCCTTGTGTTAAGATGTTTTGGGAGGGAGGGAGTTTGTGTGTGCTTATGACTATTGCCCTGCACTGCTGGCTAGGAATGAGGCAGGCAGTGGGCGGAGCAAATCCAGCAGTTCAGAGCAACCCAGAACAACGGAAAGGATTTAACAATGTGCCCTGCAGTAACGTTACAGCTAAACGTAAGTCACGCTAGTATGCCCCGTGATTCAGAGAACCACGTTAGAAAGGTTCACTAGGAACGTCATAAGACTAGTGTAGATCCGGCCCCAGACACTATGGGTTAATCGTAGGTTAGACAACAAACAGACTGAGTTTGGACGACACGCTAATCAACTGTGGTGGTGGGGGTAATAGGAACAGAATGGGAAACAACCGTTGATTACCGTGTCATCTGAACTCAGCCACTGTTGACCTAAGTACTAATTGTAGGTTAACTGTGAGTTGTTTTAACCCATGTTTAACGTATAGTGTATAGATTTCAGTGTCACACAACAACCCTTGATTGGCCCATTTTGGAGGCTGAATATTCAAAATGTCTGAGGAATACACCTGGCACACACTGTAGCAAGCACAAAACAGGAGACCATTACATTGAAAATATGAATATAGACTGTGCAACTGGATAACTGAATTAGCTAAACATTTAATTTTTTATTGTCACAACACTTATAGTACATGTATGACCATAAATTGTTATAGAATTTTTTATACATGAAAAATCAAAGGTACTTATTTACTATGAATATAATGCACAGATGATATATAATTGTCAAGCAACATGTTTGCTGTAAAAAACTGCACAAAGCGCAGGAAAGTTTAGTTCATGTATGGTGCTTCAAATCTTACTCACTTTCCTCTCGCTGAGCGTTGCAGATACAGCTACAAGCACTAAGGTGATAGATAATGAACAATTACTCATTCCTGCAAAACTTATTGAAGGTTTGCTTAACTCTTTAAATAAGGTATTCTGAAACATGGTACCTTCCTACATTAGGACTTTTAAATTTCTTAGAGATGTGATGAAGTTTGGCTCTAAGAAATTAGATTGAATACAATCCGGAATAATCATTTCACTCTGTATAGTGTTTTTATAACAGCAATGTGTGCTTTACAAGAATATGTCTCACTTTGTGCAGTTTTTTTTACAGCAAACATGTTGCTTGACAATTATATGTCATCTGTGCATTATATTCACAGTAAATAAGTACCTTTAATTTTTCATGTATAAAAAATTCTATAACAATTTATGGTCATACATATACTATAGGTGTTGTGACAATAAAAAATTAAATGTTTAGCTAATTCAGTTATCCAGTTGCACAAGTCTATATTCATATTATCAGTGTAATGGCCTCCTGTTTTGTGCTTGTTAATTGTGCGGACTCCTCTCTGTTGTTGTGCTTACACACTGCAGCAAATCATGGGTGAGTTAACCCACAATTTGCTGCCATTATGTGCGAACCAGGTCTATGGGTGTGGCTTCTGGTCAGGGTTGTACCTTGAGCCTCTGTTTATAAACTAACCACTGGTAAGTGATGCAGGGATTCACAGGAGTGGGCTATTAGTGGTTTGTTACAGACTTTCCTCACACAGCTTCCCTTTTGTTTGTCATCGTTCTTTCTTGAATTCCTTTTTAAGTGGATTATATGTTACTGCAGCTTGCTGGGGGCTTTTACCCAGCGATTTTCAGCAGCATTGGCAATGCTGTCAGTGGATCATTAGAGGGAAGCTATACTCAGGGGGTCCCAGGTAATAGGCTACAATCACACAAGAAAAGCTGCATCGGGCAACATTCTGATGGCTCTGGTTGTGCTTTCAAAAGCGAAGTGCTATATAATAGCGGCAAAATGTATTTGTGCGCTGTTTCTGTACGCTTTACAAAGAACCTTTCTAAATTAAGCCTCACAGCATAGCCATTTCTGAGATAATTAAGTTGCAACACCCTGGAGAGGTGTGTTCTCCTTTTTGTTCTTCCTAACGAGGAGTTCAAGATGCTCTAAGCTTGCTTTGCCAAAGGCCACGCAGCTTTCTTCCTTCTCCATCCCAGTCGTATCCCGACATTAACAACGAGTTCAAACCATACTTGGTTCAGAGCCATCCTATCCATATAATTTCCCAGTATGGGGTGGTAATGCGGATGACTTGCTTGTAGGCAAGAAGATCGTAAGCATTTCCCTAAATTTAAAAGGCTCCAAAGATCCTGAGTGCTCTGAAGCAAATACCAGAAATTTCCAGGTGTTCTTTTTTGATACACTTGCCCTGACTGCAACCAAGTGTGCCTTGAAACAATTTAATTCTAGACTGCCCGCTTGTGGCCTGCATACTTCAAGTGACAGAGGCAGGGTGGAAGGAAGAAAGGCTGAAAAGGCAGCTGTGAAGAACCCGGGTCTTGAGGAGGGGGCCTGTGCATTAGGGCAAAACTCCTCAATCCCCAAAAGTGGAAGATCACCCCTCACCACTGGGTGAACCCTCCCTTCCCTTCTGCTACCACCATTAAACCACAATTTTATTTAACACACTCCTTTTCCCTTAAAGTAATTGGCCATTGGGTGTGAGACAAAAGAAGTGAGAGTTGTTAAAAAAAGTAATTGAAGTATACAGTATTTTTATTTAAAAGGAAACAAGGAAGGTGATTATTTTAAGGATGTTGTCACTACTTTTAAAACGATTTCTATACAGGTACTCTTACTACCAATTAGGTGCCAGGAACCCCAGTTCCTAGCCCTAACCAACCTTAAGCCAATTCCCCTATCAAGCTCCACCCAGGCCTAATATGAATGCCTGACCAGTTTTCTTTCTGGTCAGGTTCGACTCCCCAGGCTTCTGGTAAAGTCTTCAGTCTGGTCTAGAAGCTGCAGACACCCACCACCAGCTGTCACCCATGCTTCAGTTCTTTCCTCCAAGGGCTGCTCTGGGAGTCTTCCTCTCCCCTCTTGAAGATCTTCTTCAGCTTCTGCCTCCAGTGCTCTCAGCTCAGCTTGCTGGTCTAGTAGCTGGTATTTTCCCTGGCTGATGTCTTCTTCAGGCTCTCATGACCACAACTCTCCAGGCAGACTCCTCTATCTGACTCTCCCTAATCAGATTCTCCATAGCTTCTTATATTCACTTATATTCAGAACCCTCCAGCCAATCAGCTATGGGGTAGTCAACATTCCGTCAACTCATCTCTGAATAAACTTTTAACCAATGGGAATCTTTAGAATGTTCTGTTATTCCCCAATCAGATGGTACCAGTTTCAATCCTACCTATTGTTTCAGTAAAATTCAGTTATCAGGCAGATATATATGGGAAGAGACGATCCTTCAGTTCACCTGGTCCCCAAACTATTTAGGACTTTGAATGTTAATACCAGCACTTTGAATTTGGCCTCGAAATGGACTGGCAGCCAAGTACAGATGGAAAAGTACTAGCATAATACGATCATGTTGGCCACTTCCTGTTAACAGTCTTGCTGCCCTGTTTTAGAGTAGCTGAAGCTTCTGGACCATTTTTAAAGGCAGCCCCATGTATAACACATTGCAGTAATCCAGATGAGAGGTTGTCTACAAAACCTCCCCTGAATGTTTAATGACCCATCCAAGAATTGCAATAGCCTTCTGGGTGCATCATGAGAACCCACCAATTCCTTATAATCATAAGTTACTTCAGGAAGAAGGGTTTGAGGTCTTAACCCATTAGAACAATCTTCCCCATCCTGGTGTCCACCAGATGTGTTGGACTAAAGCTCCTATAATTCCTAGCCAGCTTGGTCACTGGAAATTATGGGAGTTATAGTCCACCCCATCTGGAGGGTACCAGACTGAGGGAGGCTGCCACTGAACATATCATATGAACAGGTTGATTCTTGAGATCATGTCCATATGAAAATGGTCTCTCTTCCATTCAACTGGGTCACAGGACATTTCCATATATGACGTTATTTATTTATTTATTTATTTATTTATTACATTTCTATACCGCCCAATAGCCGGAGCTCTCTGGGCGGTTCACAAAAATTAAAACCATTCAAAGTATAAAACAACAGTATAAAACCATAATATAAAATACAATATAAAAGCTCAACCAGATAAAAACAGCAGCAATGCAAAATTACAAATTTAAAACCATGTTATTTAAAATTTATAGATTGTTAAAATGTTGGGAGAATAAAAAGGTCTTCACCTGGCGTCTAAAAGCATATAATGTAGGTGCCAAGCGAACCTCCTTAGGGAGCTCATTCCACGTTGACACTCTTTGATCTTCCCTGTGTTTAGTTTCATGTGCAAACATACTGAAGATCAGCCTTCCCTAATTTGGTGCCCTTCAGATGTTTTGGACTACAGTTCCTATCATTCCAAATCAGTATGGATAAGATCCAGCCTGGCTGGGAATATTTTTGGGGGCACAGTCATATTTGTTGATGGGTGTTGTTGTTCCTAAATACAGCTATTGGTTTTAACAGCCACAAGCAGTTTGAATCAGAGCACTGAGCACTCCATGCCCCATTGATATTAACGGGAAATCTTCTGCTGTTTGTAACTGGAACAAGGAGCGTTTCTTGGACTCAGCTTGCTGAAATCTGTTCGCAAGAATGTTGCCATGCCAGCACAGAGCATCTAATTCAACCCAAGGAAAAAAGAATCCTTTCTTCCTGCGATAACCCTCTCTACAATTGCTTGCGCCTATTTTTAATCTCTTATTTGCTCTGTTAATTAGGAATTGTAAGTGAAGTGAATGTGCAGCGGTGTTACCCTTAATGTATTTCGAAAGCAGTTGGTTAAAGAGCTGAATGAGAGGAAGGGAAGTGCTTTGAAACTTCCTCTCAGTTGCTGTTCTACTCTTTATTTTGAGAAGCGCCACAGTACTTTCCAGTGCGATACATATGGTGAGGCTTAATGAGAGCTTAAGGGGAATTTCTTGCTCCTTACTGTCAATCTTCTGCGTTTGCTATTTCATTGATCTTTTTGTGTGTGTTTTCTGAAAGCAACTGTTACATATGTATGGCCCAGGTCCTCAACTAGGTGGTGGAGAAACAACTGGGAAGAATTTCAGAGCAGCTGCATGAGAAAAAATGTACAGGTGGATTTGGGTATAAGCATGTGAAGAGGAGATGCGTGGCCTCAGATACGTGTGGACTTCAGCCAAGAAGCTGTGATTGGATGCTACTCCGCCATCGTGGATCCATTGCGTCTTTGGTGATGCATCTCCTTTTCACACTTTATGTTTACTGCAGCAAAAAATAGTACTTGACCTTCCATAGGAAATGTGTAAGTGTTACCCAAATTGTATCTTGAGATGGTACAATGAGACATTACAGAAACAGAATGGGAACAATTAAAATATGATATGGTTAAAACGAGCCCAGAATACAACTATAAATATTGGTTTAGTTCTACCATAATCTCACTCTCCCTTTTCTTTTCCTTCCTTCCTTCCTCTTTCTCTCACTTCTTTCTCTTTTTCTCTCTTGTCTTAATCTCTGAGACCAGTTTGATAAAATATTTAATCCTGGAACAAAGGCAGACCTCCTGTTGCTTGTTCTTCTGCATCTCATCTCTGTGTTCTCTCATTTCTTTTTCTGTTGAAAATGCGGTCTTGAAATTATTCAGTCCTAGGATGGGCGCCAAAGGTTTATGACTTATTTAGATTTTAAAGATTAAATATTTCCACTACACTATATTTGGGATAGATTTGTGCATTCCCCCTCCCTCCAGTTGAAATCCTCAATGCTCCAAGCAGCTCATCCACAAGCTACACAAGCTGAAAACTATCCATAATAACACTGCCAGACGGTATCCTGGCTGCATCCATTTCGGACTTTATAATAACTATTTCAGCCAAGTTGGCACGGATGCAAGCAATTTTATCTGCAAAATATAATGGAAACTGGTCACAGCAAGCCTCTGAGAGTAACACCAATTGCCCACCTGGATCGATGTGTGTGTGTGTGAACCTCACCACTCAAAACACATCAGCTGGTCAGCATTGTGCAGATGCAATGGGAAGACAGAGGACACCTTAAAATAGGGTCTTGTGTTTGGCCACATTTTACCATTTGCACTCTAGTTGTTATCCCAATTGCTTAATTTCTCTCAGCTCCTTGGAATACTAAAAAGATTCCCCTGAGTGTAAGATCCTTGTACAGCTACATTTCAGCTGGCAAAACTTTTTTTTCCAGCTGAAATGTAAGAAATGCCAGCTGAAGTGTAAGATCCTTGTACAGCTACATTTCAGCTGGCAAAAATTTTCCTACATTTCATCAGGAAAAACTTCCTGACTGTTAGAGCAGTGCGACGGTGGAATCAGTTACCTAGGGAGGTTGTGGGCTCTCCCACCCTAGAGGCATTCAAGATGCAGCTGGACAACCATCTGTCAGGGATGCTTTAGGGTGGATTCCTGCGTTGAGCAGGGGGTTGGACTAGATGGCCTTGTAGGACCCTTCCAACTCTGCTATTCTATGATTCTATGATTCTACCACCAGAGTTACCTATCAGGAAGAGTGATGCATGCCCTGATCCAATTCTCTTGTGTTTCATGAGGGTCCTTGTTGTGCCAGAATGTGAAAGTATCAGTGTATTATTTCTAGGATTCCTAATACACAGGGGACATAGCATGGGCTAACTTATCATGAGACATCCCCTTTCCTGCTTGTCAAATGACCTTGTTTAATGTTTCCCTTTAGCATATGCAACATTTTGCTAATGTCATATGGGTAAACGGCCTTTAAAAACCCTGACAATTCCATGTTCATAAAAAGTTAGCTGTTTAGAGAGGAGGTGGTGCTACTTTTCTGTGTGCAGGGACATTTTCCTATGGCAGAGCTTTCAAACATATGATCTTTCACCAGTGTTTTGGGATGACATAGAGCTGCATCACACCAGCGGTTTAACACACTCTCGCCATGCCTGGTATCTGGTATTGCAGAGCGGGACTCACATGATGTCGTCCCTGTCCTGCACCCATTTTGCCTCCTTTCCTCTGTTTTGCATATTATTTTACCAAACAGATTTAAACCCCCTTGTAGCACTGTCTTCACACTTTTTCCTTTGTTGGGGAAGTGTGCTTTGAATGGAGCCTTGCTGACGAAAGGGGAGGGTGGGGCGGTTCTCCTCCAGCACTCCATGTGGAATGTTGGAATGAATGGACTTTTCAGGGCTCCAACCCCACCCTCCTTGCCTGCAGCTCCCTCATGCTTAAAGATAAAGAGATGAAACTTGGGACCGTGAGAGCTCTTAAGTAGAGATTTTGGCATGCCAAGTTTGAATCAGATTGGTTCATCCCTTGATTTTTTTTTTTAGGAATTTTTTAATTCCTTCCCCTTCAACCATTTCCCTGATACTCCAACAATGCGGAATTCCACCTGTTTGCATTTGTAAAGGATCTGTTTTCCATTACTTTGATAATGCAAAGTTGTATATCTCCAGTTCATAAAATGGAGATCTGCTGGTTTCTTACTCAAGATTAACTCCCATTGATTTCAACTGCATTTACATCCAAGTCATACTAAAATCTGATGCATGCTTACCTTTGAATAAACCCTATTGAACAGAGAGAGACTTCTGAGTAAACACCTATCGAACTGACTTTTAATAGTGTGGTCACTCAGAAGCCTGACCATTCTTGGTTGACCCTAAAAGCCAATCCTGATTCACCAAGCCACATAGAGCCCTGGCCTCAGAACATGCTCTCAGACTGAGCAACTCATCCGTAATGCAAGGACTCTGCCTAGCCCGTTCCCTTTTCCTGATGGCCAATTAGATCTTGACTTCTGCCTGCCTTTGATGAGGACCCTCTGATCTTCATTTGCCTGAATGTCTGCCTGACTTTGACATACCTCTGGTCTGGTTTGCAGTGCTGGGACTCACACCTGGTCAATTTTGGACCACTCATCTACTTCTGGCCTGCTTGCATGGCCAGCTAGATCCACAAGTCCAGCACTTGCTGACCTGCAGCCTGACCCTGCTGACACAATGTATGGGGCCATCTAAGATGGCCTTTGTTGAATCTCTCTTACCTAAGCTGTGACTGGAATTGATACCATCTATTTCTAGGGAGCTGCAATTATAGCTTGTCTTGCTCTTCTTTTATGTTATTTCCAGCATGCAAAGATAGAGGAACGATGGTTAGGATCAGGCCGTCTTCCAAGATAACACTCTACAGTTCTCACTGTGTATGTTTGTATGCATCTGTCATATAGCTCCCTGAAGCATAGCAGATGAATACCGTGGTGTTCTTTTTGACTATAACAGATAAACATGCCCTCAGGCCCTTTCCTGCAGAATGTAAACATACAGTTTTGACTACTTCTCCATCCCTGGCAAAGTGTAACCAACATCAGTAGCTTTATCCCCCTGAATTGGTGCAGCCATAACAGAAGTAAAGTAGTTTACTGCTGAAGATAATGTGAAACTACTGTTGTTTACCTTCTCACACTGCCCCCCCTTTCCCTCTCTTCTTAATGGCTGTGCAGTCATCATGACTTTCATACTAATATTTATTTTGTCTCTGTATTCCCATCTGCTGAGAAAATCATTGCCTCATAGGCAATGCTTCTGGTAGCGCATATGGCGGCCTTTGATTAAATGCAAATCTGCATGAAAGCATAGAGTACTCTAAAGTTTAATTCAGTCCTTCCTTCCTCTCCCCCCACCCTGTATGTTCTTACAAAAATAGCATTCTTCAAACATAACAGAAATTTTAAATATGCCATGATTTTATGTTTTCCGGATGGTGCATTTTAAAAACTTGCTCATTATTATAACGGCTTGCAAGAGTCCCGTGGGCTAGACAGTGGGATATAAACGTTAGTAATGAAATAGCTTAATAAAATATAGCCTCTGGGAGCATTCAAATCTCCTGTCCATTGTTAGAAGATGGGGAGTGTGCTGTAAGCTCAATAGATTCCCTTCCTATTACACAAAATAAATAATCCCTCCCCTTCCCTTTTTAAATTCAACCATGGTACAGTATTATGCATGCCATCATGTTAATGCTGACTATGGTTAGCTTTAATGAGGATTTGCAAATCTACTTCAAATTCTGATGGCAGACTATTGGTTTGAAGTTAATCACAGTTTAGGATTAACATTGGGTCTGATGTCATTCTTCACCATGATTAGTGCCCAAAAGGACAGAGAGAAGGTTTTTCACATGGAAAGGGAAGAGGGACAATGAAAGGGAATGCAGAAGTAAACAGCCTCCCATTGGCAGGAGATCAGGAATGTTATATCTACCCCAGTCCAAGAAATGTGCATGCCTAACTATAGTGGGCTATGCTCTGGAATGCGTGTGTCAGTCTGTGCTTGGTTTCTGGCTAAATGTTTTCTCCTGTGACAAAGTAGCTTTTTTTGTCCCTTCTAGCTTTGTCCTGATCCAACACTGTAGATTACTTCTAATCAAATCTAAACATGGCAGAGGTCTCTGTGTGAAACTAGATCCATTTATGTTCATTACATTTTACACACATAGAGTAAAGGGTGTGTTAGGGGTAATGTGAGTTGAGTGGTTAATGTGCATAACAACCAGTCATTGTTCACATTCATTACACTATGGTCTGTTCATTCTCAAGCCATTATGCACATTTGTCTCTTGTCTCTGTGTGTATATATCTCTATCTATTTATATAGATACAGATATGTAAACATACAAATGAAATACTTCACACACAAGCTGACCTGGGATGCCAGGACATCTGGCTATCCGATTAAATATCCTTGGCCCATTTAGAGTGCCACCACTTACACTACGAAATGAGGAACTAACATTGACTAGTGCCAATTGTAACGTCAATCATCTGGTGCACCAGGCCCCGGGACTGTGTTGTCCATTATAAGTTTGGTTCTCTTCCACTTTTAGTTACTTTATTTCCTCAGTGTGCAGAGAGGCACCTGTTTCCGCCAAAATGAAATGTCAATAGTAATCCCTGTGAGAAACAGAAATGGATTGTGGAGCTTCTCAGACATTATGACTTAAAAATAGAGGTGTATCTCAATTCTTTTTAGGATGCTGTGTGAAATTAGCAACATAATTTTCTGCTAGTGCCCATTGGGACACACTGCACATATTATTTTTTAGAGCCTTTAGCCTTTCTGGGATGCGCAGATAATTCCCTTTTAGCTTTCACTGCTCAAAGTGCCCACTACAAATGGTACTTTAGCAATCTCTTCTATGGTTCGAATGATTTTACTACAGATTTCATTAATGGCAAGATAAACTCATGGGTTATCTTTCTTTCCCCACTGCCATTTAAAAATAAACCCATACCGCAAACTATTTGGAATACTTTTTCTGCTCCATCTTTTAGTTTGAACCTCCTTAATTGCACACATGTTGTTGAATCCAATGGTGGCATTCTGCTGGTGGAACTGCTTCCATCAGCCGAACCAGAAGTTGAAGGGATTCCCCCTCACACTATGGGGCTGTTCATTTGAACCATGGATTGTTTGCTAAATGATTGGTTGTTTATGGAATGGTGAGTTAGAGTGCTGTCTGAACCCAGGACATTTTCCACAGGGTAGCTTGTTAACCATGTAGTGTGGCTTGTTAACAGCCACACACAATCCAACAACAACCATGGGGTACTCAAGATGGCTTGTTTGAGAACAATAAGTTGTACTGCATTGTTAACAAGCCACCCTGCGAAAAATGTCTTGGGTTCAGACAGTACGCCAACCCAGGTTTAACAAACAACCCACAGTTCAACAACAATCCACACTCAACCACTGAGTATGCATTAGCATGTTGTGTGAACCCAGTCACACCCTCAACGTTTTCTCCCAATGGCTGAGAAATCCTCTGGAGCAGATTTTCAGAAAGCTTGGAGGGCTGCAGTAGGAAGCGAGTGGGAGAAAGTCTCAATGCACTAACAAACATCCACTAGTGTGATATTGGATTTAACAAATGATTCATAACACTGGATCTGTATATTTCTTTCAAGATCATTAAAAGCAGTTCTCCTTAGTTGATAGATGGACCAATAATGTATCTAGTTCAGTATCCTAATAGGATCCATCTCGAACCTGGTGCTCCTCAGGGGTCTTCTCAGTCCTATCAGAGCCCCCTTTCATGAAGCAAAATTGATATAAGATTAAAATACAGAGTCAGAACAAGAAAATTTAAATTTAAGTTAAAATTAAGTGTTAAAATACTGAGAGAATAAAAAGGTCTTCAGCTGGTGACGAAAAGAGTACAGTGTAGGCGCCAGGCGGACCTCTCTGGGGAACTCATTCCACATCCGGGGTACCACAGCGGAGAAAGCCCTCCTCCTAGTAACCACCTGCCTCACTTCCTTTGGCAGGGGCTCACGGAGAAGGGCCCCTGTAGATGATCTTAAGGTCCAGGCAGGTACATATGGGAGGAGGCGTTCCTTCAAATAACCTGGCCCCAAACCGTTTAGGGCTTTGAATGTCAATACCAGCACTTTGAATTGGGCCCAGACCTGGACTGGCAGCCAATGAAGTTGTAAAAATGTGATTATTATTGCGTCATGGAAGAGAGCATAGTTGCAGCTGCAAGTCACAGCCCCTATGTGTGGGGTGAGAGAAGTCTGAAGAGAGGGCTCTGCTCTGCATGCGTAGGCTTGATCTCATGCATTTTTAGTGGCCAGGGCTGGCCACGAAGCTACAAAACAATGCTATATAGCAGGGGTAAGCAACCTTTTGGGGCACATTTGGCAATTTGAGAACCTATTCCGGGCACCACCACAAAGTGGCTGCCATGGCCACCTGCCATCTTCATTTCCTAAGAATATCTCTGAGCCTTGCTATGTAGCCCAGAGGTGTTAAAGGGAAATAAAGATGACAGTGATCAATTGCCAGTGAGAAAATTGATAATAATAATAATAATAATAATAATAATAATAATAATAATAATAATAATAATAAAGTTGGGAGTGGTAGAGCACTTTGGAGGGCATCAGGAAAGGTATCCCAGGGTGCATTAGTGCCTAGGGCCCCCCACATAGCCTACCCCTGCTATATAGCATAGTCAGGAAATCTGGAAGGCTCAGAAAAATTACATGTTTCTGAAGAGCTGTTTTGGTTACAGAATTTGGCACTGTTTTGTCATGGACAGGGAAGCCAAGCAAACGTTTGGGGGCCAATCGATATGTAGGGGGTGGGGAATGGTCACAGGAATCAAGTGTGAGGGATGGTCTACAAAGGAAAAAAGGCATTACTCTCTGATCAGAGAAACTCTACCCAAATTCCTATAATTTTGGTTTTCTTCACTGTAGGTGCACACTGCTCTTCCATTGTTTGATTTTTTCTTCCTATTTCCATGAGAAGTCAGATTCTCAGGATTTAGCTGGAGCTCTAGGAGTTTGTGCTGTAAGCTACACCACTGTGGCCATGCAGATTTGCAGAACACATGAGCATTTAATAACTTAGTGTATTTACATGGACAGTGACCATGGCTACTTATTATCCTGGAGATAATAAGCGATGGAGAGAGTAGAGAAAATGAATTCCCTGCAGGATGCGATTGTTCAAGGCTTCGCAGGCAATTTGATTTATATTATAACTAGTTGATATGCTCAGCATTGCTTGAGTTTATGAATAATGTTTATAACATTAATTTGATATATAATAAATTTCTATGTAACTTATTCATCTTTAGGTTGGTTGGTTTTTTTTAGTTTGGTTGAGTTAGTAAATTGTTTCGTTAGACTAAATGGGAAATTGTGTTAATAAGAACTGTATTTTAAATTAGAGCTTTGTGATAAACCACATTTTTTGTTTTACCTGAAATGCCTATACCTCCCATCATGCCTTGGTCAGAGCAGCTGTCTAAACTTTAAAAACAATCAGGACAAACAACATCCTTTCTACCAGCTAAAAAAGATGCTTCCCTGAGTTTCTGAGAAAACCAATATCAGGATGGGGTGCCTTTGAGCATGTCCAGAGTTCAGCCTCTCAAAGACATGCTATTGTATCTAGTTATGATTTTAAAACCACACATGGCAGGTGGGAAGAGGCACCGCAAATGGATGCAGTCCATTTATGTGGGAAGTTTCCTTTCATGTGGAATTGGGTTGACAGCTTGAGACTGAGCTTAGGAATCACAATGGCCGCCAAAGGCCAGTAAGTTTGGCCTCCCACCCAAGGCATGCTGGGAGTTCTGCCCAAGGCATGCTGGGAATTGTAGGCATAAACCTGGGTTTTTTTTTATTAAATTCTTTAAAAATACTTAAACCCCCAAAATTCATGTTTTTAGATTTTTTCTGATCCATGTACATGAAGACCTGTCTGGACGAACAGCTTTAAGGCAGTATCATATGTGGAAGTGGGTAAACATTTCAGGACATATGTGACACACACATGACCTTCAGAGCTTTTCACGGTCTAGCTCCTTCCTATCTCTCCTCTCTCATCTCACACTATTGCCCCACTCGTGCTCTTCGCTCCTCTGACGCCATGTTTCTCGCCTGCCCAAGGGTCTCTACTTCCCTTGCTCGGCTTCGTCCATTTTCTTCTGCTGCCCCTTACGCCTGGAACGCTCTTCCAGAACATCTGAGATCCACAAGTTCAATCACAGCTTTTAAAGCTCAGCTAAAAACTTTTCTTTTTCCTAAAGCTTTTAAAACTTGATGCTGTTTGGACTTTATACTGTTAGTTTTACCCTACCCTGTGCCTGCTTACCCTACCCTGTGCCTGTTTGCATTCTCTTCCCCTCCTTATCGCTTTACTATGATTTTAATAGTAAATTAAATTTGCTATTTACTGTTTTACTCTGTACAGCACCATGTACATAGATGGTGCTATATAAAGAATAATAATAATAATAATAATAATAATAATAATAATAATAATAGAGATGTGTGCTCTCCTGCAGAGTTTGCCATGGGGAAGAGCTCAGAGAGAAAGCTGTAAACATCAGAGATGACAATGAAATATGTACCTGCCCATAAGTGAGCACCTCTGGTATCAATTCAGCTTCTGTGTTGTTGTTGTTGTTGTTGTTGTTGTTTTAAGCTTGGCTGTATCTTTACAGTTTCCCTTTTTTGTCTAATCAAGAAAAGTGGGGCTCAGTTAGCTACTAGAATGTAAAATAAAACTTTTATTTTTTACCTGATTTCCTGGTATAAGAACTGAGTGAAGACCTACACCAGTTAGCATTAATCATAGCTTCACACATTTAGATAGATAGCATCTTATCTTCTTTAGATTGGAGAACAACATTTCCTGTTCTATCGTTGGCCAAACAAGACGTTGCACTATAAGCACAGGGGTGCATAAAGACAAAAATGAAAATGGAAGCCACACCATTGTGGAAAGGTCCTCACCGCGTTGTTGTGTCACACATACAGTCTTAAGAACTGGGACCAGAGGAAACAAGTCCTACCAGCTGGAAGCAGAAAGGGATGTGCAAAGCATTGATTGGCTCTGCATTTGAAGCATCACAAAACCCTGGCCCTCCTTTTTCAGGAGCAGTTTTCCAGCTGAAAAGCAGACAATTTTTTTCAGCTGAAAAGCAGACAACTGGAGCAGATTCATTGCCCCATTGACATCAGAGCTGCCAGCCTCCACTGGATAAGCAACTAGATCTGAACAATAAAAAGGTTTGTGCATGATTCTTGAATCAGTCTTGCAGTGGTAGAGGCTGCAGGGAAAACCTCTCACTGACGGGAGAGCTACTTTATAATTCATGTGCTCTGGTGATACAGTTCACATCTCTGCTTTTTCAAACCTAACTCAAGAATAAGAAATGTGGTATTAGGAAGTTCTCTCTTTTGATGCACTGGCAAGAGCTGCTTTCTTGGTGGGCTTGAGAGGAGAAAACGCTTCTTCAGCCCACAGTTAATTGCCTTGATCCACTGCACACAAGGTGTTTCCAGATGAGGCTTGTCTTGTATAAACAGCACTGCTTCATTCACAGATTTTTATTGTAGGGGGAAGCCTTTGACCTGCTTTGCATGATTGTTAACCATCCTGCGCATGCATGTAGCAGGGATTTGCATAATTACCCTTGGCAGCGCAGTTTGTTGTGTTGTGCGAACCCGGCCAGGATGGCTTGTTGCCATGGGTAATAATCCACCAGAACTCTACATCAGCCTGGCTGGGTTAACATGACACAACAAGCTGCACTGCCGAGGGTAATTATGCTAACCCTGGCATGCAGCTGGCATGTGTAGTGTGGGGAAATAAGCAAGCCATGATCTTGTGAACTGGGCTTTTGTCATCTTTCATTTGTAATTCTACTGTTTTCTTCCACCACTTCTTCCATTGCACTGGAAGAAAAGATGGAATAGCTGCACAACACATTTTGATTGGTAGCACTAGGAGCCGTCTATCTTGAAACACCCACACACCCAAATGTGTACTTCTTGATCTACCAAGAGTTGGACCAGTCCCCACTGAACTGAGTCTTCTCCTAGGCACAGTTTCTAATACCTCCCTCTCAGATGTTTTTTTGGTTTTCTGCTTCTGACTCCAGTGGGGCATTCTTCTTGAAAAATAGGATTAGGTATAGAATTGCAGCTAAGACATGGCACATTAGTTCATTAGAATCAGGGCCAGTGCCAGGCTTTTTTGCGCCCTAGGCAAAGTGAGCTGCTTTCACTCCCCATCCCCCAGCATACCCCCCACCCCCACCCCCACCCCAGCGTACCGCCCCCACCCCAGGTAGGTGGAGACAGGCGGGGATGGAGGCCGCGTTACCTTTCCCTTGCCTGAAGGCTTGGCTTCGGCTGGGCGGGACGCTGCGGTGGGGCGGGCGGGCGGCTCCATGTTCTGACGTCCGGCATGCCTGGACGTCAGAACATTGAGCTGTCCGTTTGCGCCCCCCCCCCCCAGTGTCCTGGTTTGGCTTTAAAGTAATCGCTAGATAACAAAGCCAGAGCGAAAGGGGGTGGGGAAGAGCCCATGCCCATTAGAGTACCACAACCAATGAACTGGAGGAGGAAGGAGGAAGGGCGGGGTGGAGTGGAAGAGTAAACAAGCGAAAACCCACATGAAAGGGACTGTGTGTGAGGGAGCGTTTGATGTGCTTATGAAATGGAGATAAAAAACACGGAGATAAACCAGAGGGGAAAAATTGGTGTGGAGCCCTATCTGTCTCCCATCTTATATTTTATTTATTTATTTATTTAGAGTATTTTTATCCCACACCTCAGCCAAAAAGGCTCTCGGAGCGGCTTACAATTGATCAGTAGAGAAGACAGTCCCTGCCCTCAGGCTTACATTCTAAAAAAGGCATGACACAGAAGGAAAAGGGTATGGGGAGGGAAGAGGGAGAAAAGAAAAAGAAATTAAGGAAGCTGTTTAGGCTGGTGGGAGGGCAGTGGAAGGGCAGACCAACAGCTCCTTCTTCCCCACAGGGTCAAGATGACAGCCCTGTGGAGTGGGTGGGTGGGGTCCAACTGACATGGCTCCTACTCTGGAAATTGATAAAAAAGTAAATCTCCCTTCATCTCCTCGCTTCATCCCAACTGCACTCCATCCTCAGAGATGCTATATGCAAGGATAAAGAATGGATGGTGATGGCTATTTTAACTCCTCAACAATGAAGCCTCTTGGTTTCCTTGTGGAAGCTTTGTTTCAGGAGTGAGTCTTGTTCCTAGGGAGCAGCAAGGAAAAGTGAGGATGTCAGTGCTATTTGATCACAAAGCTATCACTTGCGTCTTAGCCAAGGTATTTCCTATTGCTTTCCCACTCTTATTCCACTTTACTGAGCATTAGGCCTGTCTCCACAAAGCTGCTTTAGAATTCATCATGCCGAGACGATTTCCTGATCAGGTTGTTTTTAAAACGGAGAGCTATCTTTTTTAAAAAATCAGGCTGTTGGGGGTTGTGTTCATAGCCACTCTTCATTTCTGGCATATATTTCGGAACAAGCAAGGTTGTTCACACACAATTAACGAGACAAGGGCTAAAGTTAGCTTTACAAAGGGATTTCAGGTGGTTAATAAATTTTGATAAGACAAGCAGCTTTATATGCTAAATATTCCCTTTGATTTTTTTTTATGGCGATTAACACTAAAACCTATCAACCACGGTCTGCAGAGATCTGTTCTACTAAAAAGAGAGAAATTAATGTGATGTTCCTTCAGGGACATCTACTATCCATGAGTTGCTTTATCCAAAAGACAAATCCCTGTGTTCTTTGATCTGAGGTCTTCTTTAAAATTGGGCCTCCAGGTCTGAAATTTGAAGAAACAGCACAGAGGGAGAATTAAACAACTTAACATTGCACTGAGAAGTTTTTTCTGCACAGGGGAGTCAAACAATGCATATTTCCCCCATGGTGTGTGTTATGTATTCCAAAGTAGCAGCCATCTAAATAGCAAGTTTGCATATGGGGCGGGTGGGTAGGGGTGCTTAACTCTTTCCCTGCGGGCTGTTTTTCTTATCAAAACCACCTCCTCCAAGCTGTTTTTCACCACGTAGGGAAAACGATAATGATGTCTGCATCTTTTCCCCATGGGGCAAAAGCAAAACACAGCTAAGAAAGATTAATGCTGATAAGGAAAACGGCCTTCAGGAAAAGAGATAACAACACCTCATTCCCCCTAGATTTCAGCCTCATGCAGGTGCTTTGGGTTAAACAAAAACCCCAAACAAACAAAGAATTCTTGTAATGGAGCACCATGTATTATTTTGACCCTCATTGCTTTGGATCCCTGTGTACATTAGTCCTGCCCTTGAGATGCTCATTTCTGATATTGCGGCTATAAGAAAGCAGCTGCTATGAATTGTATTTCCTATAGGACTTAATTAGGCCAATTTTGTAAAGTCTCCAGCCGCTCATATATGGCTAAAGCACCCAGACGATTCGGTCTCTTTCCCTATTCTGAACCTTGCTCCTTCAGAGTCAAGCTCTTCAAAGGTGTCACCATGACCTCTCCAATCCATTAGCAGTGGTGCTGTAGCAAAGAGATGAATCCTGTGTTCAGTGGGCAGGGGAGGGGCGGTCAAGGAAGGGGAACTTGTGTGATTATTGCCTCTTGTTCTGAAAATAGCAACTTGATTTGAAGAGTGCAGGAGTGCCTCTCAAGCAATGTCTTTTAAAGACAAATAAAAATACACCAGTCTGAGCTCACAGGCCAGACTTTTTAAGTAACGGAGGTTCATACTGGATGAACGGCTAGGGGAGTTTAAATACCAGAACACTTTTTTGCACCATTAATGATTCCAGTACCTAGGCAATTTATAATGTAAGGACTCAGGCCGTTGTTAGACGAGGCGTTAGCACGGTGTGAGGCCCGGTCTCCCTCCTGTGCATCCAGATGCACAGGCTGGGCTAAGACCTCCCTTAACCCGGGATAAGCGGATTCGCTTATGGCCTGGTTTTTCCACAGCCCCGGCCTGAGGCCGGGGCTGCAGAAAGCCTAGCAACTTCTGTGGCTTTTCCTGGCTGCTCGCCTTGCAAGTAGCCAGGAGAAGCCATGGACTGGGCACAGCACTCATAAGAGCGCTGTGCCCATCGGGCCAGGGGGGGGGAATCACGGGGGGGGAAGATAGGGGCCGGGGGAAAGGCCGGACCCGGCAGGAGAGAGGTGGGGAGAAGAACGGGCACGGGCATCGGGGATGGGGGGCGGGGGAAGAAGAACAGGCACAGCCATCAGGGATGGGGCGGGGGAAGAAGAACGGGCATGGACACGGGCATGGCGGATGGGGGCGGGGGAAGAAGAATGGGCATGGGCATGGCAGACGGGGGATGGGGTGGGGGAAGAAGAACGGGTACAGGTACAGGCACGGCGGACGGGGATGGGGCGGGGAAAGAAGAACAGGCACGGGCATGGCGGAAGGGGGATGGGGGACGGGGGAAGAAGAACGGGCACGAGCACGGGCATGGTGGACGGGGGATGGGGGCAGGGGAAGAAGAACGGGGAACAGAGCATCGGGGATGGGGAAAGAAGAACTGGGACAGGGCATGGTGGATGGGGGGAGGACGGGCGAGCGAGCGGGCAGGGGGGCATCAGGCATTGTGTGGGGGGGAAATCAGGGGCAGCGGACCCTATATTTATTTTTTAAAAAACCTACCTTCTCCGGCAGTGCGCTACTGCGCACATGGCCCTTTAACTGAGAAAAAAATGGCGGCTACCCCTTGCCCCATCGTGCATTAAGTCTGGAAAAGGGCGACGGCGCGTGCTAACTGTAGTGCGCCGTCGTCCCGACTCCTGGCTGGATTATCTGGTAGGTCTAGCAAGGCCCTCAGCTATGCTATCAATTTAAATGAGGTTAACAATTGCTCCCTACACCTGGGCATCCTGGGAACTATAGTTATGCGTGACTAGAGATTTCAGCAGCCCCTTTCAAATGACGATCCCCAGGATACCATGACAATTATGTTGCAGTTCTACATATGAGGGGTGCATAACACACACACACACACACAGAGAGAGAGAGAGAGAGAGAGAGAGAGAGAGAGAGAGAGATCTCTGCAGGTTAGATGATGATGTCAGTGGGCTTGGCCATACCCCCTGATGTCATCACCCCGCCCATTTCACCTTTTATCCATGCTGGGAGAGGCATGGAAAAAGGGTCTTGGCCGGTGCTGGGGGCAGCAGCTCGTCTCAGCACCATCCAAGTCTAGAGTGGCATGGCATCCCGGGCAACTTGTGTAGGCATGGTGTGTGCTGTTGCCACATACTACAAAGCCACATGGTCAGCACTGGGAAGAGCGGCCAGGTGCCCCGCCACCCACATCTCACTCTTGGCGCTAGTGCTTATAGTGTTTACAGAATTTGAAATGCTAAGTTCTCAGTAACGTTGCCTCGAAGTAAAGCTGTGTTCAACTGATTTTTACCTAGCTCAAATGACATCAAAGTGGAAATGGAAAAAATGCTGTAAAGCTAATTGAAAGAGGATCATTTTAGTAGTTAGTACCCAAACAACCTGTAAAACCTTGAAAGAAAATTATAGACACTTGATTTTTGCCGTCCTAGCTCAATGCAGGCTGTACATTCACAAACTCACCCACCCGCAAGGCCAGGCCTGATAAGTACCACAGAACATAGTGCGGCTTAGTTCTGAGTAGACACGTTTAGGTTTGCGCCATTAAACTTGCATCAAGCCAACATGAATTTGTAGTGTAGATCTGCCTCAGTAATCTCAAAATATCTGGTAATCCCATTCTCAGGCTAAAATGAGGTGAACATAACAATGCAAAATGCAGCTATGAATGATTGAGAAAAGTTTGGCTGTTTCCATAGCAACCAATACATGGTTGTGTGTATATGTATGTGTGTAATAGTCTCTCCTGCAGTGTAACCACAGTGCTGTATAAATGCATGAACTGGGAGCTTCTGACAGAGATGTTGTTTATAAGGAATGATCATGTCTGTTTTGATTAAGTGTAGTGAAATAGGAACTATTGCTTTGAAACAGAAGCTCTCTTCCTCTTGGATCTAAACAAAAAAACACCAAATCATTGGGGAAATGGTGTTTTCTCTTTGCCTCTCTGCCATGGTTTTCTGGTAATCTCTCAAGGTCTCTCAAATGCTAGTTGTTCAGGTCTGTCATAATGCTTGTACATTGGTTAGACAATAAACAGATAGTAAATTTGCTCAGCAGCTGGGAAAGGATTAAAAGCAGGGTCAAGTTTATTTTAGCCAAACTTTTTCTAAAGGTGCATGCAGAATATCATTCATGTTATCCTTTCAAAAATGCATTGAACGTTTACTGTTTCTTACCCGGAAGGATGGTAAGCCGTGCTGTAACATGTATTGCAAAGTCAATTATTGCTAGTTATTTTTACCACAATCTATATAGTGTAATACCTTTATTAGGCTAACTCAATAATAATAATAATAATAATAATAATAATAATAATAATAATAAAACACCACATGCAAGCTTTCAAGATCTCCAGATCTCTTCATCAGCCAAAATGTTAGAAGAACGTTTTGTAGCATCTTACCTGATGAACAGATCTGGAGATTTCAAAGGCTTGCAACTTTTTGTGATCTTTAAGTTGCCCTAACGAAGGCATTACACTGTGTGGATTTTGGCATTTTTCTCATGGCCTTTGTCTTTTATAGAAGTGGCAACCAACATGCCATCCGCCTCCAGTTATTGCTGGTGTGAAAGGCAATAGACATGAGCTGATCATTAGCCAAGGGAGAAGCAAAGTTCCTTCTCTAGAGATCTGTTGGGAATGACTGACTTGTGAAATAAAGCCTTTTAGCAGACCTGGTGGTGTAAGATAAAAGTGGAAAGGTGGGATGAGGCCAAGATAGGCCTTGAAAGTGCAAGCGTGGAATGTACATACCCAGGAGAAAGGGAATCAACTTCAAGTCACAGTGACATGAAAAGTTCAGGCGGCTCAGTGATGGATAATACGACCATACCTAACTTTGATAGAGGTGTCAGTAGTTTACATAAGTCGTTTTTAGCCACGGTACTGGGAAATTCTAGGGTTCATAGGAAACATATCCAGAGGTTTCTCAATGAGAAGACTGGTAATGCAAACGGCCTAAAAGACACCTTAACCATCACCACACTGATCCTGTTTCATTATGCAACTGTCAAGGAATGCTGGCAAAAGGGGCAGTTTTTCTGTCCACAGATGTAATGGTAAGACTCTTCATTAGTGGCCAATGCCTTGCAGGAACTGAGCATACAGCCTTGAACACAGGTAAAGGATTTTTTTCTTAGCCAGAGTCCTGGTTCCCTCGTGGCTAACTTTGCAGGCGGGAAGATAACCATTACCTCCACAGCTGTGACCCACACAAATTGCCACCTTCCCCACCACACACACAAACACACACTGCAATTAAGGATTTTTTTTTAACCCTAACTGCTGTGCCAGCACTAACAAGGGACATTCTAGGCAAGCTGGAAGCACTAAGTGGACAATGGGTTGTACACCCTTGTTTTTCAGCTTTTTTTAGCATCAGGAGCAAAATGCTTCATGTCAGTACCATTGAGTTCATACACCCTTACAACACATTGATGCGGTGACATTATTTATTTATTTATTTATTTATTACATTTTTATACCACCCAATAGCTGAAGCTCTCTGGGCGGTTCACAAAAATTAAAACCATGAGGAACATAATAATAAATCGTCCAACAATCTAAAAACCCAAATACAAAATACAATATAAAAAGCACAGCCAGGATAAAACCACACAGCAGAAATTGATATAGGATTAAAATACAGAATTAAAACAGCAAATTTTAAATTTAAGTTAAATTAGGTGTTAAAATACTGAGAAAATAAAAAGGTGGACACCGCTGTCAAGCTGCTTCATCATAACAAGAACTTTGGAGCAAAGTAAGCTGAAAAAACAAAGTAAGCTGAAAAACAGAGTAAGTGTGATTTGTTTTTTATAGGGTGGCCATTTGTCGTACTTTACAGAGGACACCCCTCTACTTGAAGAGCTGTCCAGTCTAAAGATCAAAACCATAAGAAAGGAGAGCAGATCCCTTGAAGTTGTCTATCAGTAGCACCCAGACCATAGATGCAGCAGCTACATAGGTCACCTGGTCAGCCTTCCCCACTATAGTGAGGATTGTATTTCTAAACTTGCATCTATACATATAAGTTTGCATGTGCAAATTTTATGCAAATCCATATTCAATTGTTCTCTTTTTAGTGATGCATTTAGTGATGCATTGCCCTGGATCTCCCAAACAGTTTTTGAAGCAATTAGTTCCTAATTAAACACAAGTGTCTTGGATTGTCTCTGCTGTTGGAACACAATGGCAAGCATAAGCTTTAAAAGGTGAAGTCAGTGTCTCCTAGGGATGTTGGTTGCTGGGAAACCGGTTTCTTTTTTTTAACTCAACAAGAGTTCTGCAGAGTGTACGACTCAATTTGTGTTTGCAAGCTCAGCTGTGGGCTTCCCCCAAACTCCAAGAACTTTTTTGGGTGCATTTTAGCAAGTTCCACAATTTGTGCAAATTTCTGAGAAATTTGCGCAATTTTCTGAGTAATTTGTGCATATTATGGCCAAATTTGCACAAATTGCTCAGAAATCTGCACAAATTGCAGGGGGGAAATATGCAAAATGCTAGGAAAATGGCAAACTGGACCAACTCTCTGCAGTGAGAATGGAAATGACGTCAGGGGGGGAATTAGGAAAACCCATCAAAATCTCCCTCCCCCAACAGCATTCTCCAACATCCCTTGTGTCTGCTAAAAGCACAGATGCTGAAGTGAGCTTGAGAGAGATTTGATCGTTCAGAGAATGCAGCCTCACTTTTGCAGCCCATCCATAATAATGTAAGAGAAACTTCACAGATTTCTAATGAAAGAAATAACAGTTCTACAACCTTAAAATAGTTTTGATAAAAAAGGTGATAGTTAGGAGGGTGTGGCTTTTGATCCTCTTGCTCCCAGAAATCTATTTTTGAGTTTGTAAACACGTAACCATTGAGAGAGGCAATTGTAGAGGAGCTATTTAATAAACTATGTGTTCACTTAGAAAAATAACGTTAATACTGTTTTCTGGTGGTTGATTTTGACTACAATTCAGGTTGATTTTAAACTACAGCCTTCCTAACTTTCTCTTTGCAGAAGGCAACATTAAAAGGAAGAGGACCAGCAATGTTTGCAAGTGGAAATTGTGAGAACGGGACTGAACAAGCCTTTTCAATTTTATTATCTTCTTGATCCTTGCAACAGTACATGATGCTCCTGTGTGCAGGCTATGTACATTCTGATCTCAACTTTCCCTTATTAAAGAAAGAGCAGGGCATTAATATATGGCAATAGTCCTAAAACCAAAAGCTCGCCACAGCTTCTGTCTGCAAGAGGCAAGGATTTATAGTCCTTATTAGTAAAATTTTCTCACATTTTGTCACAATGAATGAACATGACTGCTGAAGCTCACAGAAAATGTTCTTCACAAAGAAGAAATAATGTGCAGAAACTGTTGGGCTTATAAAGATTTGGCTTTGTTTACATACCAGATGAGGGGTGGAGGGAGGGATATCTTTCAGGTAGATGAATTAAATTAAAACTTATTAAGATCACCTATGGATGACTGGATATAATTTCCTATATTTTTGGCTTTTTCTTAATTATTCTGCATGGTGGAGCACAATTTCCCTCCTTATAGAATAGCTTTCTCTCCAAAATACTCTTTCCACCCCGCTCTGAACCTTCTCCCCAACCCTATGCTATCCTCCTCTTCCAGTTCCCATGAACGTTAGGGACTCCTGTTTATCTAATCCCCTCCTCTTTGCCCTATCACACAACACTCCTCTCCTAGAAAACCATGTCAGCATCCTCATGCATGTTCGCGGGCTCACTCTTAGGCTTGAATCCCAGTTTCATCAAGAACTCAACTAATTTCCCGTTAAAAGCACAATTCTTGGTGAAGGCTGGAGCGTTTGCTGTTGGCGTGATGGTTACATTAAGGCTGCATGAGCCCTGCCCCCTTTTGTATCTGGTCGTGCTAGGCAGGGCTCCTGCATGCATAAAAATGACACCTGCTGAAATTCCTTTTTCAATACAATTGTTAGAGATACAGGAGCCCTGTCCTCCTTTTCATATAGTCATCCTATTAAAAAGTCAATTTTAGCAAGTGCGTGACTTGTGAGAACATGCACAATTTTGTATACATGTTTAGATGGGAAGACATTTGATAACGGTAGCCTTAGGAAAGCCCTTGTTTTCTTATCCTCATATTGTAGATTTGGAAGAGAGGGCTAATACTGGCCTACAAGTAGTTGTAAAATTACAACAATATCATCTACTGACAGTCTTTCAGCATCCAAAGGTACTGTATAAATACTGTGTCTGTGTTCATGACATATTACAGTCCCTGCCCTGAGGGCTTATGGTCTATAGTGGTAAAATGGGATAGAATATGTTATTATTTCAGTTATATGCACTTAATTGTGTTATGATACTGCATAGTTAAGCTGTTATTAGGAAGAGGGTAGGAAGCCATTGTGGTGGAGGTTTTTAGAGGGAGGAGAGATGATAATAATGGAAAGAAAACTATTCTTTGGACAATTGTCCATCTGCTAACTCTCCTTGCAGCCTCATGCTACACTAGCTTTACTCAGTGTTGAGTAGTGAGAGGTATAGTGTGAAAGACACACTAGAGCAGCCTTTCCTCAAACTGGTGCTCTCCAGATATTTTGGATTCCAACTCTCATTGGCCAGCTGGAATGGCCAATGTGCTTAGGGATGATGGATGTTGGACTCCAACACATCTGGAGAGCACTAGATTGGGGGAAAGCTACACTAGAAGAATACACAGTCTCCCTCATGCATTCAATGCATAAAGGGACTGTTGGACCATGCCAGCCACATCGCACTGCTGACATGCTTGCTGGTCATGCGGTCCCCTGGACCATGTGATTTTCTTGAGTGAGAATGGCCCTATGTATATATAGATCTATGTGCATAAGGCTCATCCATCTGACAGGGAATCCTACTTCCTCATGGGGAAGAGGCCTCCACACATACATCTGGATGTGCATAGGAACCATTTTTACTGTGGCTGAACGTATTGCCACTGCGGGAACATAGCCAGGAAGCATGGTGGTGAAGGCAGAACTAGCTAAGTGCATCCCCTCATCCCCCTTGTACATTAAGTGAGCATGTGGTGGGGGATTGTGGGTACCCACTTACTGTGGGTAATGTTTAAAATATGTAGGAACAATGCTTTTGTTGTTCCATATGGGGCCACCTTGCAGGACTTCTTTCTATTGGATCAGATCAACACCCGGCAGGATATAACACTTGGAAAGCGGTTTGAAAACGGTATATGGAATGTGTCGAGGGCCCCAACAGTTGTCAATGCTATTATAAACCATTATAAAGCGGTAGTGTAGATCCTGGCTGGATCCAAGGACCAATAGAAGTTTCTTTAGAGTGACTTTCAGAACACCAGTCACCATAATCCTTTCTAATGCCCCTAATCAGTATAAATATCAGGGACGTTCACTCTCAGTACTGCTAACTACCAAAGGTGCTGGTTTCCTTGACAACCGTAACCAAGGCTTCTGTTAGCAGTCAAGCCCCCATATATTGTGACCTTTGTAGAGGTTTGAGGCCTAATCAGATACACTTTTATTTCATCTTTCACCTCAAGCTGAGGTATTTAGTCATAAGTCATAGTACGAAACATATAACCATAACTCTAAACACCTATTCCTTTACATTAAAAATAATAAATAATTTATGGTTTCTTTACAACACTAAATTCCAATACCATCAAGGGAAGCCCTATCTTGCATTAATGTATCTACTTTGGTCAACGATACTTACTACCAAACACCTGCGCATAGGACTGCTGCTTAATTAATCAAATCTCAGGTATACGTTAAAGCCAAGGGTTGGGTATATGAATATTATGCATGTATCATTTATTAACATTCAAGCTCACAGATTATGTAAAATAGCTTTGCTTATGTTTGCCACTTGGTGGCACTAAGAATAACACAAAATACTTTAAGATAAATAATGTGAACCATGATAAAAACAGTGTTGATCAATACAATCTAGTTTGTTGTCCTTCTAGATTTGAGAAAGGAAATTGTAGCATTTACAGTCAATCTACAGCGGTATATTTACCTGTATATTTTCAACTGTTGTAACTGCTGCTACAAAGCTAAAGTTTCAACAACTGAGAGTGTCTGTTAGGATATTGCATCTTCCTTGGACAATTTTAAGGCTGCATTCCTACACTCAATAGGATTTATTTCTGAGTAGTCATATACAGGATTCTGCTGTAAAACACATATATGCCCAAACCATTTTTACACTAACAGTGAAGAAAATGATTGCTAGGGTAAATTGCCTGTGGTTTACTGATCTTGCTGTCTTTCAAAGCATGAAGAACTCCTAGAATACTTTATTGCAAATTGCTTCCAATTTAGCAAAAGGCAGGAAATGAAGGTCTCGTACAGCTGTTATAGCATCTGTTCAAGGCACCACATTCGACAGTAGATTTCTTTTAATCCAAACAACTGTATATTCATTTGTCTCTTCAGTGATTGTAATAATATCCATAAGGAATTGTCACCTTGGAAATTGAGCCATATTGCTCGTACCTGCTGCTTTGTTTAAACAGCAGCTAATGGGACATTGAAAGATGAGGTGGTGAATTTAATCTCAAACACTAATCAAAGGGCTTTGCAGCACATAGAAGTATTATGATGTTGTCTCTCTATGTATTCCTTACTCCACCTTTTTATTTTTGCAGTAAATGTAACTATTTTTCATCTTTATCATCGGCTCTTGAATCCTTGGCCTAATCTACACCAAGCAGGATATTATCTATGAAAGTGGTAAGGAAGTGGTATAGAAAAGGCAGGAGCCACATGGCTGCTTTATAGCAGTATTGAAGTGAACTGTTGGGGCCCACTGACACATACCATATACCGCTTTTATACCGCTATATCCTGCTTGGTGTGGTTCCTGCCTTTTATGTACCACTTTCATACCACTTTCATAATGCTATATCCTGCTTGGTGTAGATTAGGCCCTTCTTTATGTACGTTATTTTTTTCATTGAACATGTTAAGAAAATTGATGTGTAAAGCCTTCAGCATTAAAAAGGGGAGGGGGGGAGAAAGAAAAGTATTATTTTCTCTTTGTTTTCCTACAGTGCCCCATTAGGACTTTTTCCAAGAAAGTTGTTCTTCAAAACACTGCCCTGAGTCTGGGAATAGCTCCAGGCTGCCTGCCACCACACGGACAGTCTGGAGCTGCAACTGCTGTCTAATGCTAAGGGAATGCGAATGTGCAAGTGACACACGTGCTTCCACTGAAGCATCCAGATGGGAACTAGAGCAGATACACAAACTGAGGTATGTTAGAGGCAACATTGTGTGAAGCAGTGTACCAGGTGGGTCACTGTGTCCACTCAGACGTTTTTACAATATAAGGGTGAAGACAGTTGTAGTATGTATAGAGCAGTGATGGCCTTCACCACATTTAATCCAATTTCTGCCTCATAGTAAGTTCTGAAAAAGAAAAGGGGGAAAAAACCCTGCTCTGCAGTTTGTGGGGCTGAGTGTTTGAATGGGGAAAAGCTGGCTGTGGACAGTGTCACTTCGATGGGTGACATCACAGGTGCTGCCCATCTTCCCCCCAATCTCTAGAGCAGTTTTAGAACTTTTTTAGGGCACAATTCTAGGATTCCCTGGGTCCATGGGATAGTGTGGATATTCCTCTCACTTGATTGAGAGGGAGGCCTACAGGTGGAAATCTCCTTGTTCAATCAACAGAAAGCCCCCCAAAGGCTGTATACAGTGCTCTCCAAATGTTTGGGACTACAACTCCCATCAGCATGGCCAATGGTCAGGGATGGTGGGAGTTGTAGTCCAAAACATCTGGAGAGCATCATATTAAGGAAAGTGGTTGTATGCACATTTGTCAACATTTAAGGTCACAATCCTATGCAGGTTTAAACAGGAAAAAAGTCCTATAACTCCCTTTATTCCCCAGCCAGCCAGAGTTGTAGAACTTGTTTCTGTCAAAACATGTATAGGGTTGTGGCCTAAATGTCCTAAAAGGGGTAAATGAAACAGTATGGCTACCCATCTGCTGCATACATGGTTGTTGCATAAACTGGGTCTGAATTCATGCCACTTAAGTCAAATGGGGTTACTTGGAGTCTGGGACAATATGGAATGAGTGTTAACTTGATGTTCAGCAACATTTTAATTCTAGACTCTCCTTAACCTTACAATTTTGAAAGTCATGCATTTATGAAGGTATTAATTGGTGAATATTAAAGTTGTCATATGAAATGTCATGCTCTAGAAAATAAATGTTCAGCAAAGTACGGGAAGACACTGATGTGAGAGCACCACAGATGGAAAATAATCATGAACTTCTGACTTTGTGTCAGTGTGTCTGGCGTCAGCAAATATTTAAGGGAATCAGATTTTGAAGTGCTGTCACTTTAAGTTACAATCAGCAATAAACAAGCCAAATGTTTAAAGACAAAACATTTCACATTTTGGCACGTCCAATGTATGTCACTGAAACTAACCAGTAGGCAATCAAAACTCTATTCCTCTTCCACAGTTATCCCCACCCCACACCCCCAGTGGGTTGGAATATATACATCAGCCAGAGAGCAATTAATAGACAGCTGCAAATCTCTGTTGTGGTAATAAAAACTGAAAGTATGTTTCCAGATATTGGGTTGGTTCCAGGTTTTTTCCGTCTGGCAGGAGCATTCCCTGATGTTCCCAGTGGCAGAAACAGGGTGGAGGTAATCTTTGCCGATTCCCCCTCTTTGTGAGGCCTCCATGCTACCTCCGCCTTTGATCTAGAAGGCCCCAAACCCAGGACTTCTGGGACATAGGGATGGGTGGCCAGCATTGATGAGGATCACCACCACCTGCCTTCCGCCAGTGGGATTCCTCCCCTGGATTCAAAGCTTCCCATGGATGGAAGGACCCCTTCCATCCATGGCAGGCAGATTTTGGATCCAACCAATTGTGTTCCTCACACAAACTGTGCACAATAATCAAAACTGTCAAAAGCTGCAAGCACACTTTAAATTGCGATGGGCAACCAGCAGGTCACCAGGTCCCATTATCCCTGAACCCATTGGTCATGCCAACGGGGCTGATGGGAGTTGGAGTCCAAGAACATCTGGAGGACTGTATATTGTCCACACCTCTTCTAAACAGCCTGGGTCCATGGGGGCCCAGCCCTGAATTTATTTCTAGAGCCCTCAGATCTAGTCTACAGTGCCCTGAGTGCCCATTAGTGGAAATGCAAGGTTTACCCCCCTCAGTTTAATTGCCATGCAAGAGGCAATTTTCAAAGGGCATTGCACTTGGGAGGGAAGGATTAGCTTTGTCCTCCCCACATGCTGCAACACACTGCCCCCACCAAGCAAATCTTCCCCTGAATGGCAGTTAAGCTTAGAAAATTATTGCAGTGGTTTAAGACAATCTGGGGAAGTGTGCAGATTAATTGAAGAATTTATTTTATTTGAGATTATTTTGATGAGAATTAATTGGATGGCTTTACCTCACATGAAAGTTTACTTAAATCCTCATAATTATGACTACATTTGCATATACAGGTATAAAGTAGCATATGCAGATTTGTGTCCTACAGGCCTAGGCCCCAAACCTTTTAAATACCTAAGAGCATCCCTGGTTTTAAACAAAGGTAGCTGTTTATTGAAACATGTTTCATGGTACGTGCATATCAATGTAGTTTCCACTGGAAACTTTTTTAACACTTGGTGTTCACCTGAAAAACAACAACCAAACTTCAGTTCACTTAGAGACACAGGCCTGGTTCAGACAATATGCTAAACCATGCTGCTTAACCACAAAATGGTTAATGGAAACATTTTGTGGTTAAGCAGCATGTTTTAACGTGTTGTCTGAACCAGGCCACAGATTGCAATCCTATTCACACTTGCATAGGAGTAAACCCCATTGAGAATATGTAGTATTGCACTGACAAATGTCTCCAAGCGCACGTTGCTTTATGATTAAGCATTTCCTACATAATATGAGACCTGCTGCTTGAAAATGAGCCCTACTGATTTTAACATAGGGTAGTTTACAACCATAAAATATCTGATTGATCAAACACCTTAATAAAGTTTTATAAAAGCATTTAGACATCACTAGGGACATATGCACACACATTTGAGTGAAGCTAATAGATTCAAGCTCAGCAGGGAGTTCCACAATAGCATGACTGATGCTGAGAAATATCTTATGCTTCCATTCTGTCGATCCTCATTTAGTTCAACCAGTTTGGTTGCTAAGATTGACTAGACCATATGTGAAATGCATGGTTATAATGCATGTGTCTCTCTTTTTTTCCAAGTAGCAAGCATGGAACTGAGGTTGACTCACCTCCCTGCCATGTCCCTGACAAAAATCGCCTGACCTGAAGCTGTTATTCTTGGGAGGGAAACTGCCAATGGTGGCAAAGGCAACTTCGTTTCAAGGGATGGGGGAATAGGAGCTCTTCATGTTTCTGTGTTTGTTTGAGATTTTTTTGTCAGAACCATAATGCATGCATAAGTGTGTGCAAGGGGTGTGCCGGGAGTGCCCAGGCATTACCATAATGTCTCAAGCAATAAGCACCGAATTGGGGGGGGATGGCATTAAATAAAGATCCAGAGGGGGATCCAGATGCAGCAGGAACGGTCCTCTGGCTGCCCTGCTATCCCCAACAGTGTGCCATTGCTCCTGGCACCAGGAGCAAAAAGTAATTGCTCTGCTGGAAGCCTCTCTGCTGGGAGCCAGGAGGCCAGGAGGAAGGGCCTTGAAGGCTAACATTGCCTCTTAAGCCCCGCCTCTGACCAGTTTCACTACAAAGCCCCACCAATGCTGGAACTTGAGGAGCATCACCACATTCCCCCCACCCCCGTCAGGCAAGCTGAATGCACAGTAGGGCATCAGTGTCTATAGTGTTTAATAAATAAATGAATAAAAATAATGTCCTTTATGACTGAGCATTCAATAAATGTCCACCTTTAAAGAAAAAAATTCTCTGGGCACACACCCTAATGAAAAGTGCTGCACACAGCTATAAATGCATGGAGAGAGGGGTTAAACTCTGCTCCTTATGCTCAGCATTCCCAGTCAGAAACCCCCCCCCCATGCACCTATTATTTTTTTAAAAACACCTCCAAATATGTGTGATATTTCATGTATAAGGAGGGTGTTTTTGCCATTATATATACTGTAGCCTGTTCTTAAATTATAAGGTAATTTAATAGTAAGGTAACTTCTTTAACTCCAGCAAAGGAGATCGTTACCTTGTCATGGTGCTGGAGCTTGAGCACCTCAAGGATGCCATGAGCTAAACCGTGAAGGGACACCCAAGACGGGAAGATCATGGTAGAGAGGTCAGATTAAATACGATCCCTGGGGAAGGTAATGGCAACCCACCCCAGTATTCTTGCCGTGAAAACTAAATGGATCAGTACAACCAGAGATATGTCGATATGCCATCGGAAGATGGGACCCCCAGGTCGGAAGATGGTCAAAATGCTACTGGGGAGGAACAGAGGATAAGTTCAACTAGCCCCAGATGTGATGATGCAGCTAGCTCAAAGCCGAAAGGACGGCTAGCGGCCGATGGTGCTGGTGGCAAACGACGAATCCGATGTTCTAAAGATAACACACCATAGGAACCTGGAATGTAAGATCTATGAGCCAGGGCAAATTGGATGTGGTTATCAGGATTTCCTGCCATGAGCAAGGGAGTTTGCTCTATAAAATGCCCACTAGAGGGTGCTGTCCCATTGAAATGTGCATGGCTGCTGGTCTTTTTTCCATGTAATTCTGCTCGTTTTAAACATGGAAGAGAACCAGGAAGAGAGCCATGCTAAGGAAATGCACCCTCCCCCCATCTGAAAGTCTACCTTGTGGATGAAGAATGTGCTAGCTGTATTGGTTTTTTCTTTATCGTAGTCTTTCCATATCATTACTTCTTTCCATATCTTCATTAAATCTGAATTGATTTGTCTTGAATTGCGATGATTTTAACTTTGCTGCTTCACCTATAATTAATTTCAATTATTTTTCAGCTCAAACAAGCCTGACAGGAATACTGAGTCTTTAGCATAGCGAAAGAGACTGCTTAGTGTAGCTTAAGAATTTTAACTGCAAGACACATTAAAAAGACATTGGCATGGAAAGCACAGCTATCTGGGGAGAAAGATGTTAATTAAAAAACAGAATAATTTCCTTTTCTGAAAACCCTCTGAGCACAGCAATTCATTTTCATAACTTGCTTACCAACAAGAAAAACAGCTTCCCTACAATTCTGAAGACTGTATGTTAAAGTGAAATCCTATACATATCTACTCAGAAGTAAGTCCCACTGAGTTCAATAGGGCTTACAGGTAATTGAGTATATGATTACAGGCCTAAGTATATATAATTCCCTAAAAGAGTGCCTTCTGAAGATACCATGTACATTTTGACTTTCCTGAATCTTCAAGGTAATGTCGCGACGCTCTTCATTGTGTTGTTATCTGTGGAACCTTGATTGCTCATTCAGGCCCCACACAGATCTTGGTAACTAACAGGTTTATTAAGCAGAGTTTCATAACCTCCCTGGTAGGACTCTACAACACAGGTCTGGAGTAGGGTTTCCTTTAGTTCAAGGGAAGAGAGGGGTGTAGGGAGAGTCAGACAGTTGCACTGAAGTGATACTTCCAGGTTGGAGCCCTAATAATTGGCCTTTATCCTGTTTAATCTTGGAATGTGATTGTGCTGCAACAGAAGTCACAATTATTGTAGACTGATATTTTTAATTCTACACTAATCATGACTTGTGTTGAATTATAAGTTGGATTAAAACTCTGGGTTGTTTAACACTCAATAACCCAGAGTGCCAGGTTCAGACATCATGACTAACAACCCAGGAACGGGACTCCTGGGTTGTTTCAGAAAGCAGATGCAAAGCAAAAGTAGTGAGCAGGTGGGAGGCAGTACGCTTGCTTGCTCCCAATTGGCCCCACCAGTTCATGAGTTGTTTAACCCATAGGAAACATCATGCAATATTTCTTGAAGTCTTTACCATGCCTTACCATGGGGGTGTCTTCATGACACTGCTTTGGCCTCCCGTTCGTAGCTGCAGAGTGGGAATGTTAAATCCCCATGGCAGGAGATGACGTGGGCTTTCTGGTGGCCATTTAGTCATCAAGCTCACCCTGCCCTCTGCCTGGCCTTCCCACGCTTCCCATGACCTATCTGTGGTTGTAATCCTCCCCGAGAATGCCAGACTCAAGCCAAAGCAAGGTCACCATAGACAGATGGAGGAAAGATGGTAGTGACCTCAGAGTAAAGGAAGAAGTCATGGTAAGTCCATGACTTTTTAAAAGTGCAGTTTTGAGGAAACCCCGTAGTGGCTATGAGCTGGTGGCTGTGTCGTATAATCAACGCAGTGCCACCTTGCAGCCGCCATAGGGTACACAGACATCCTCCATGATGTGAAGATTCGAGAATAGACTTAATTTTCTAGGAGTTCACTTCCATTTCTGTGAGTTGAAGGAGGAATATGACACACTTGGGGGGGCATACCCTCTTTGTCGTGTCCCTGTCAACCCCTCCCCATTGTATGTACTTGGTCGAGGGCGAAGACCTGAAGTGGGGAGTGTTCAGTGCATGCAGGCTCCTTATACGATTCCTGGTTTTAAGTCAGTTGGGGAACCCATACATATAGAGCAAACTCCCTGCTTCAGATTTCCCCTCCCCCCCCACAGCAGGTGACAGTGATGCAATGGGGTGGGCGGGGCCTGTAAGTGTGGCCCTGTCCTCCCCCCGCTCCTCCACAGCCCTGTTCTCCCATCTACCCTCCCTCACACAATGAGAATGAATGTCTGAATAGGGTTCTTGTGTTCTTTGCAAATTACAGTGACATTTACCATACTTTATGCTTCAAGAAATCAAGGGATTACTTTAATGGAAAGAGACTGAGATTTCTCACTCGCTCAGAATTTTAATTCGCTCGCCTCTGCCATGGACATGTTGCAAGTTCTTGTAAGTCAAATAGAATAAATTTGTCTCACTTCACAGAGTATGGAGGAAACTGAGGAGAAAAAAACATCAGCCATCTCACCTACCTAGCAAACTAAATAAGAATCGGACCATGTTTTAATAAGGAAACAAACCATGCCTTGGAGTCAAAGGCAGTTTTTCTTGTATACAAACTGCCAGATCACATGGTCCTTTGTATTCTTCTCCCCCCACTCACCCTGCTTCTGGGCCATATACTAAGGGATTTACCTTGAAAACAAGTTAATTCATTATTCTTTCAAGAATCCAAAATCCTTTCTTTGGCAAATACTATAAATACCACCAGTGTGTTTAATAATACCATTATTTTTAAAAACTAGAAAATGTTTATTTTTATGTTTTGATTGTGCTTGTTAACCTTCAAGTATTTACTGTTTTACTCTGTACAGCACCATGTACATTGATGGTGCTATATAAATAATAATAATAATAATAATAATAATAATAATAATAATAATAATAATCCTGTCAAGTTTTTTATTCCACTGTTAGCAGAAGCTTTAAATATGTTTCCCTATCTCTCTTACACACATAGGGCTTTGCTAGACCTGCCGGGATAAGACGGCGGGGCGGCAGCGCGCTGACGTTAGCGCGCTCCGCCCAGGCTTCCAGATGCACGACGCGCAGGGACGACGGGAGCCCTGCAGCGTCGGCTTTTGTTTTTGTTTTTTTAAAGGGGCCGCGTGCGCCCCGAAGCCACCGGACTGGTAAGTCCGTTTTTCTTCTGTTTTTTTTTACCGGGGGGGGGGAGAGAAGGGAGGGGGAAGGATGGCAAGGTGGGTGGCAAGGGGGGTGGCGGGTGACAGAGGGAGCGCCGCGTGCCGCCGCCACCGCCGCTCGCAAGCAGGCGAGCGGTGCTTGCCCGGGCACTAGGCATTGCCCAGGCAAGCGCCGCTTGGCTGCTTGCGAGCGGCGGCGCGTGGCGCGATCTCCCCCGCCCTCCCCGTGCCACCCACCCTGCCATCCTTCGCCCTCCCCTCTCTTCCCCCTCCCGCCGATGGGCACAGCACTCCTATGAGTGCTGTGCCAGGCAGGGCCGCGGCTTTTCGTGGAAAAGCTGCGGAAGTTGCTAGACATTCCCCAGCTCTGGCCTGAGGCCGGAGCTGGGGGAAAAGCGCGCCATAAGCGCATTCGCTTATGGCGCGTTGAAGGAGGCCTCAGCGCGGCCTGCCTCCGGATTCCCCTGTGCGTCATCTGGACGCACAGCAGGGAAACCGGGTGAGAAGGCGCGCTAAGGCCTCGTCTAGTAAGGCCCATAGTTTTATCTCTTTTTGAACATATTCACTCAATGCACATTGCATAGCTGTGGCAAGTTCGTCAGTTTACCGGGAGAAATGAGACCTGTTCCAATGAACACACAAATATAAATATTTTCACATGTGTGTGTTTGGGAGGGGACACTGTTGCTCCATTTTCATTCCAAAATGCACTTCAAAATAAGTGGAAACATGTCCAGGATTTGCATTTGGTGACTGTTAACAGGTTGCAGGCGTCAAGATGGGCTCTCTGGCGTGGTTTCAGATGCTGAGTCAGGCTTGGAGATAGAACTAGAAGAAGCCCAGCCAAGACGGAGCAGGGGAGGAAATTCCCCAAGATTCTTCAGGTTTCATGGAGGAATCTTCCCAGGAGCTTATTGAACAGGAGGCCCAGACTCAGACATTGTCTTTCCCCTCCACCACAAATTCAGCCTTTGTTGGAGGGGGAGGGAGCATCGGAATTGACAAATCCCAGAGTCTGCTAAGGGTCAAACAGGCAATGTTGAGAGGAGGTGGGAGGCGATCCGCCAGACTAGCAGCATATCAGAAGTTGGGTCAAGAGGACCCTGGCCGGATCTACACTATTGCTTTAAAGCGCTTTATAACAGTTTTATAGCGCTTTAAATCAGTTAAAGCGCTTTATAACTGTTATAAAGCGCTTTAAAGCAGTAGTGTAGATCCAGCCCCTATCTGAAGAAGGAGTCCGGTGAAAGTCGGTGAAAGTCTGTCGGGCATGGAGGAAAACTGCCTTGCTTTGTTAGGCTAATTGAGTTCAGAGGAGAGCTCATAGCATTCACAGTCCCTTCAGATGTGAAGAGGGTTCTGGGTAGCTTATGAATTAAATGTACTATAAGAGTGGGGTTAACATCCAAAGTCTATAGCAGAGAGTGATGCTTGATTTATCAGTGGTCACTTAATATGGGATTATATCCAACATTGCATGAACAGGCATCTGATCACTCAATGAAATATTCCCTTCTTTTTTTCTCCAAGTAGCCACTTGTGCCCCTCCAAATCTGATCTGGCAGATCCCCCAATCCTTTGGAGCAGATTTGTGGGGGAGGGTAACTGCAGGGAGGAAGGGAAATTGTAAGAACATAAGAAGAGCCATAGTGCACGAGACCAAAGTCCTATCTAGTTCAGCATTCTGTTCACACTGTGGACAAATCAGATGCCCATGGGAAGCCTATAAGCAGGACATGAATTCAACAGCACCCTTCTGTTCATGTTTCCCAGCAACGGTTATACAGAGGTATAGTGCCTCTGATATCAGTTTTAATATGTAGCCATCATGAGTAGCAGGCATTGATAGTCTTATCCTTGAACCCACCCCTATCCATTCCACTTACGGAAACCTTCCATCAGAAGAGGGACACTGTTGGGTTCCACCCTTGACATTAGTATTTTTATGTTTTAGGAAGGATGTACCAAATTTGTATTATGCAGAAGGAAATTTGATTCATCTTTTTCAAATGGAATTTCTAGAACTGATAATACTCTGATATAAAATGTACATTTAGAGTGAAGTATTTTATTATTTCTTCAGAGATATGAATGCACGCTGTGACTTGCCAACAGGATAGGAAGGCAATTTTAAAAGTTAAGAAGAAAGAAGAGTTATGGAAATCTTGAACCAAAAATGTCACTAAATTAACATTAATATTGCATTTTGAGAAACTCTTTTATTTTTTACCTAGATTAAGCTCTTTGACATTTCAGTAGTGGGAAAATGCAACATTATTTCCATGAGTCTGAATAGAAACAGAATTGTGCTTCTCTCGTCTTAGAACTATCAGTTTCCTATCTGAGCTTTGTTGTATACATTACTTGATCCAAAACTCAACTCTAGGGTAAACATATCTGGATTCCATATCAGATATGCCATGAGAAAGTATTATGTCAAATAAATTAAATAAACCATAATTATAAACCATAATTATCAAGCAATATGCCATAGAGAAAAAATGCAATACAATTCAATGTGCAAATCAAAGCTATTTTAAGAATAGAATACTTAGCTTGAGATTGACATTAGTGCAAAAGTTAACAAGAAAGTACAACTTAAGAAAACTTTGGATTATAGTGTAGTATCCAGATAGTCAGCTGGAATAAATACATTTTGAATGAAAATAATGAAGTTGTAATGTATCATTACTTGTGAAAATGCAAACCATTTTGTTGGGCACCAAGATGGTAGATGTGATTTCTTCACAATATACTGCTAAAAGCCTTAAATATATTTTTCCTTGTGACTCTGACAGGTTGATCCAAATGGCCCCTTTATACAGGAGATCCAAAATGGGAACTTCCAACATTTCTTTCTACTTAAAGCAGCTATAAGAGGCCCTGATCTAAATTTCAGCCTCTATTTTTTCTACAAGGGTCTAGAAGCAGTTTTAGGGGCTAACATCCATGGCTTAGTGTGTTGTCTGAACAGGATCAAAACATTCTGCATCCAAAATATGTTCTTTATATTCTGTCCAAGGGCTGTTGCAACATTCTGTTTTGGAAGAATTAATTATTTTCTCATACTTAAGTAATCAATAAATAGTTACCAGTGCATTAATGCCACAATAGAACTAGATTCTGAAAATTCCTTACTGAGAAGCTTCATCTGCTGAGAATTGTCACCTATAAACTTTCTCCATACCAGTTCCTCCCACCCAGGGTATAATGAATGTATTTTACAAGTCATCCTGAACTTGGTCATCACAGTAAATTAAAGCAGAGACATTTCATTGCTTTAATTTTTTTGTAGCTAACAGTTAATCATGCCTATTTTGTTGTATTAGTTAACTTCTAGGCTTTCTTTCACTCATTGGATTTAATAACACTAAAGGATCATAAAGGAGCCCAGATGCTACAATAATTATGGTTTCCATGATAATTCCTTGCTCACAGTTCTGATTCTGAATAATAAATTATTTTTGCCTATAAATGTAATTCATGTAATTATGAAGTGCCCTGTTTCCCTCCTACTAAGAAATGCATTCATTAGATACAAGTTAGGTTTTCATAAGTTAAAAAAGAAACCTTTCCCCATCTCATTGAATGGTTTGAGGTTAATTAATTTTGATTGAACATTTGTTTCATTAATATTTTACCTAATTAAAGAATGGGTCTTGACCTTTTCATTCAATAAGCACTGTCACACTATGTAATATTGTAATAGCTGAACTTATGGTCCACAGTCCAGGGAGCTGACTATACATTTTAAAAGTCTTGTGGTAGCTGCACGGTGGTGCTGCATCAGTTATACGACACAACCACTGATTTGCAGCCACTGTGGGGTTTTCCTGTGGGACTGCATATTTTAAAAGTAGCCAACTTTTTATGCTAGAGCAAGGTCACTATTGTGCTTCCGCCACCTGACTTCACTCCAGCATCGAGATTGGTCGCTGAAAGCCCGGGCAGAGAGCAGGGGGAGGGCCTGGTGAGCCAATGGCCGCTGAAAAGCCCGCACTGCCTCCTGCATCGGGATTAGCCACTGCCACCCTGCAGCAGCGAAAGTGTGGGGTTTTCCTTAAAGGTCAACAACCCAGTGCCATGAAGGCAGCCCCCAGCACACTGTCAGTCATGTTTAATCTCATTGATTTCAATGGGATTGTATTCCTAACAGCACACTCTAATACACACTTCCTTGGGAGTGAGTTCAATTGAAGTCAGTGGGATTTACTTCTGAGCAGACAGAAGGGGAAGGACTGTAGCTCAGTGGTACAGCACATATTTTGCAAGTGAACAGTCCTAGCTGGGAAAGACTTCTGTTTGAAAACCTGGCTAGTCAGTGTTGGGCAGTACTGAGCTAGGTCTGACTTGATATAAGGCAGCAACCTCTGTTCCTAGAAATGTATAGGACTGTGCTATAAGTGTATGTTAAATTATGTCCATGCTTTAGTAGTTTTCAGCTTTCTGGGGTTTACGTTGTATTTTACTATTTATTTATTGCATATGTACCCTGTCTTTCTACCAAGAAAAATGGCACCCAAGGTAGCTTAGAATCATAAATAAAGCAATAATAAAAATAGAACCTCAAAGTCCACCAACTAGAGTCAGCTGCAAAATAGTGTCTGAGGGGCAGATATGCACCAAGTAGAATTCAGGAATTAGGGACTTTTGAACAAGAACAAGAATTTGTTTTCAGCATTAGAACTGAATTCACAGTCCTTTCACACAAAAATCCACTCCTGTTTGCCACCCCCATGAAGCTTCCTCATTTCAACAGCCCAGATTTGGGGAAACTTGTTAAACAACTGGGGCCATAGCTAGATGGGGCAAAATCCCGGGGTGATCAGGGGATCCCGGGGTCAGGGAGGGATGTTCCCTCCCTTGCCCCAGGACCTCGCCCTACCCTTTGAGCCCTGTTTTCTGCTCATTTCAGTACAGAAGTCAAGAAAATTGCTCAACAGCTTGATAGATCAACTTTGTATGCCCATCTTTCTTCAACCAAATTATTTAGCTGAGGTCAGGTTTCTTTTCTCCCCATAAAAGTTCATTGACAGGCCTGGCATCATCATCTGGCATGGTGGGGAAATCTCTGGGACTACTACGGTCCTTTTATTTTTCCTTAAATCCTTTTTTTTAATGGCCCAGTGCTCCAAAGAGAAGTGTTGTGTGAGGCAGCTGCAGCCACCACCATCTTAATTTCCCCAGAATGCTTCTGGACCCTGAGTGGCAGGTAGGAAGGCCGCTTATGAATTGCCAAAAAAGAAGAAATCACCAAAAGAGGACAAAAGACAGCAGTGATTTGCATAAAATTTGCATATGCTAATATAGATGTCTAGATACAATTTTGGAAAGAATGACTGTGATTTAAAAGAAATCTCACCATAGTGTGGACAGCTGTGACCAGGTGATCTATGTGCTAGCTGTTCAGTCTGCTGTCCAGATGCTCAATGCTAGAACATAAGAAGCGCCCTGATGCTGGATCAGACCCAGGGTCCATCTAGCCCAGCATTCTGGGGACAGAGTGGCCAACCAGCAGTTGACCAGGAATAGTTCTTAGTTCCTTTTCTTTAAACTTGAATTGGACAGAACAGCACTTAAATAGATGACACCTTCAAGCAGAGGACAGTCCTCTGTAAAGGACACCTGGCCACCCTGGTAAGTCAGAGCATGAAAAATATGCATGCTGTTCATTGTTGTATGCTTCTCTGCATCAGGGCCATTCAGGTGAAAAGCAGGACAGGTTTTCCAGGAGATGGCTGAACAGCAGAAACTCCCTTTATAGCTCATACTGTAAAATATGGACCTAGGGCCTTCCTAGATGAGGCCTTAGCGCGCCTTCTGACCCGGTTTCCCTGCTGTGTGTCCAGATGACGCACAGGGGAATCTGGAGGCAGGCCGCCCTGAGGCCTCCTCCAACGCGCCATAAGCGAATGCGCTTATGGCGCGCTTTTCCCCCAGCTCCGGCCTCAGGCCGGGGCTGGGGGAAGTGTGGAGACTTCCACAGCTTTTCGCGGCTCCTCGCTTACTCGCGAGGAGCCGCGAAAAGCCGCAGACCGGCCTGGCACAGCGTTCGTATGAGCGCTGTGCCCATCCGCCCGGGGGCGTGGGGGAAAGAGAGGGGAGGGGGGAGGATGGCAGGGTGGGTGGCAAGGGGGGGCAGGTGACAGAGGAAGCTCCCTCTGTCACCCGCTCCCTCTGTCACCCGCCCCCCCTTGCCACCCACCCTGCCATCCTCCCCCCTTGGTTTTTTTTAAAAAATCCTTACCTTCTCGGTGTCTTCAGGCCACCCGCGGCCCCTTTAAACAAAAAAAAAATAAAAATGGCGGACGCCGCAGGGTTTGCTTCCTCCCTGCGGCTCCGCCGTCTGGAAGTGTGGGGGAGGCGCGCTAACGTTAGCGCACCTCAGCCCCGCCTCCCTGCCGGCACGTCTAGCAAAGCCCCCAGTCTCATGGCAGACAGACTGATTAAGAAGGTGTTAAAGTAGCTTAAGAGGCAGGCTCCTGTTACCTGGAATACTTTCCATCTGATCCAGCCAGGAGTGGAAGCGCTGCTAAGCAAGGGGCCAATCAGCGGCTGCTGTTGTTTGCCTAGTCTGTGGAACCTCCAACTGCCTCCTAGCAGACTCAGGCTCCCAGCACAGAAACATCTCACCCCCAGCTGCAACAACTTTTGGGGACTGGGAGCTTAAGAGGCATGCTCCTTTGGGGGCGGGCCCATCACCGAAGGGGGTGACACAAAGGGGTTTGCCCCTTTGGGGAAGTTCATGAGGGTGAGGCCTGTCCCCTTGTTTGTTTGTTTTGTTTGCTTTCATTTCTTTTCTCCCCCTCCCCCTACTTTCGGCCTGCTGGACTGCCTCCTTTTTATCGTGTGAGGGTTCTGCCAGCCTGTCATGAATATCTGCTTGAGTGGAGGAGGTGATGGGAGTCCAGGAGCAGCCATCACAGTTATACAGGGCAGAGGGAGATACCAGGGGTGGGGGAAGACAGTTGCACTGTAACAAGAGAGGGTGCAACGACAGGGTGTTGGTTGTCCCCAAACTTTCCCCCAATTCAAATAACCTGGATGGCCCTGGCAGCAGACCTCCTGGGTTGAAGTTGCTGCTGGTGAACGCCAGGTCGGTTAATGGGAAAACAACGGCTACCCAGGACTTGATCCTGGATGAGCATGCCGACCTGGCCTGTATCACAGAGACCTGGTCGGATGAAGCTGGGGGAGTTAATCTCTCTCAGCTTTGCCCACCAGGATTCTCTGTCCAGCAGCAAGCAAGGCCTGGAGGGCGGGGAGGTGGAGTGGCAGTGGTCTATCGGGATTCCATCCCCTTGACCAGGTGCCCTGTTCGAATGTGTATATCTGAAGGTGGGTGCCCGGGATAGAATAGGGATTCTGTTGGTGTACTGCCCACCCTGCTGCGCAACAGTCTCCCTTCCTGAGCTAGCCGGGTAGTCTCGGGGTTGGTGTTGGAGTCCCCACGGCTTGTTGTTCTGGGGGATTTCAATATCCATGCTGAGGCTGCCCTGTAGGGAGCAGCTCAAGACTTCATGTCCACCATGACAACTATGGGTCTGTCCCAAACAGTATCTGGCCCCACCCATGTTGCTGGGTACACTTTGGACCTTGTTTACTGTGCTGGATGGGGTGACAGTGATCTGAGAGTGGAGGAACTTTCTATAGTTCCGTTGTCATGGACAGATCACTACCTGGTGGGGTTTAGACTTGCTGGCACTCAGAACCTCTGCAGGGGTGGAGGACTGATTAAGATGGTCCGCCCCAGGAGGCTGATGGATCTGAATGGTTTCCTGATGGCTCTTGGGGATTTTCTTGTTGCCTCAGCAGGTGATTCTGTTGAAGCCCTGGTTGATCTCTGGAATGGAGAAATGGCCAGGGCGGCGGACACGATTGCTCCTGAGTGTCCTCTCTCACATTGTGGAGCCACACCAGACCCCTGGTCTTCCAGTGAACTGGCAGCAATGAAACGAGTGAGATGGAAGCTAGAGCGACTTTGGCGGAAACCTCAGAGTGAATCTGATCGAATACGGGCTAGAGCCTATTTGAAGGCCTCCTCCGTGGCAATTTGGGCAGCAAAAGAACTTCTTTTCTCTGCCACTATTGCGTCTGCAAAGAGCCATCCAGCAGAGCTGTTTCGGGTGGTCAGGGGCCTTCTACACACTGGCCCCCCAAAAGAGATTTCAGACCTTTCAACAGCCTGCTGTGACCAATTTGCCCAGCACTTTGCAGACAAAATCACTTGGATCCGCTCTGACTTGGATGCTATTGTTGATACAGACCCAGTGGATGTAACTTTGGCCCCTGCTTGTCCAGTATTACTGGATACTTTTCAATTTGCACAGTCCAATGATGTGGACAGGGTCCTTGGATTGGTGAGAGCCACCACGTGTATACTAGATCCTTGTCGTTCCTTGCTTATAAAAGCTGCCAGAGGGTGACTGGCCAAGTGGGTAAGCGTAGTGGTCAATGCCTCCCTTTGCCAAGGTAGGGTGCCAGCCTGCTTGAAGGAGGCAGTGGTAAGACCCACACTGAAAAAGCCCTCCTTGGCCCCCACTGTATTGGATAACTACCGGCCAGTCTCCAACATCCCATTTTTGGGCAAGGTATTGGAGCTTGTGGTGGCCTCCCAACTCCAGGGATTCCTGGATGAGATGGATTATCTAGATCCATTTCAATCTGGCTTCAGGCCTGGTTATGGGACAGAAACAGCTTTGGTCGCCTTAGTGGATGATCTTCGCCGGGAACTGGACAGGGGGAGTGTGTCCCTGCTGGTTCTGCTGGACCTCTCAGCGGCGTTCGATACCATCGACCATGGTATACTTCTGGGCTGCCTTGCTGGGATGGGACTTGGAGGCACTGCTTTACAGTGGCTCCATTCTTTCCTGGATGGGCGGATCCAGAAGGTGGTACTGGGGGACTCCTGTTCGATTCCTTGGCCACTGGCTGTTTTGTCCCCCATGCTATTTAACGTATACATGAAACTGTTGGGAGAGGTTATCCGGAGTTGTGGGGTGCAGTTCCACCCAATTCCAAGGAAGCGGTTTCTGTGCTAAACCGGTGTCTGTTGGCAGTAATGGATTGGATGAGGGCGAACAAATTGAAGCTTAATCCAGATAAGACAGAGGTGCTCCTGGTCAATCGAAAGGCAGATCAGGGAATAGGGATTCAGCTTGTGCTGGATGGGGTTACACTCCCCCTGAAGACACAGGTCCGCAGCTTGGGTGTACTTCTGGATTCAGCCCTGAGCCTGGATGCTCAGGTTTCGGCGGTGGCCAGGAGTGCATTTGCACAGTTAAAGCTAGTGCGCCAGCTGCGCCTGTTCCTAGATCTGTCGGACCTGGCCATGGTGACACATGCCTTAGTTACATCCCGATTGGATTACTGTAACACGCTCTATGTGGGGCTGCCTTTAAAGAATGTTTATTTATTTATTTATTTATTTATTACATTTTTATACCGCCCAATAGCCGAAGCTCTCTGGGCGGTTCACAAAAATTAAAACCATCATAAAACAACCAACAAGTTAAAAACACAAATACAAAATACAATATAAAAAGCACAACCAGGATAAAAACCACGCAGCAAAATTGATATAAGGTTAAAATACAGAGTTAAAACAGTATAATTTAAATTTAAGTTAAAATTAAGTGTTAAAATACTGAGTGAATAAAAAGGTCTTCAGCTGGCGACGAAAGGAGTACAGTGTAGGCGTCAGGCGGACCTCTCTGGGGAGCTCATTCCACAACCGGGGTGCCACAGCGGAGAAAGCCCTCCTCCTAGTAGCCACCTGCCTCACTTCCTTTGGCAGGGGCTCATGGAGAAGGGCCCCTGTAGATGATCTTAAGGTCCAGGTAGGTACATATGGGAGGAGGCGTTCCTTCAAATAACCTGGCCCCAAACCGTTTAGGGCTTTAAATGTCAATACCAGCACTTTGAATTGGGCCCGGACCTGGACTGGCAGCCAATGAAGTTGTAAAAGGACTGGCGTAATGTGATCTCGCCAGCCAGTCCCTGTTAGTAAACGGGCTGCCCTGTTTTGTACCAGCTGAAGCTTCCGGACCGTTTTCAAAGGCAGCCCCATGTATAACGCATTGCAGTAATCCAAACGAGAGGTTATCAGAGCATGGATAACTGTAGCTAGGCTATCACTGTCCAGATAAGGGCGTAGTTGGTATATCAACCTAAGCTGATAAAAGGTGCTCTTTGCCACTGAGTTCACCTGTGCCTCAAGTGACAGTTCTGGATCGAAGAGCACCCCCAAACTACGGACCCAATCCTTTAGGGAGAGTGCAACCCCGTCCAGGACAGGGCAAATATCACCTCGCCGGACAAATGAACCACCCGCTAACAGTACCTCCGTCTTGTCTGGATTGAGTCTCAGTTTGTTAGCCCTCATCCAGTCCATTACCGTGCCCAGGCACTGGTTCAGAACAGTCACTGCCTCACCTGGGTTTGATGAAAAGGAAAGGTAGAGCTGGGTATCATCCGCATATTGATGACACCTCAGTCCACATTTCTGGATAACCTCCCCCAGCGGCTTCTTGTATATGTTAAACAGCATAGGGGATAAAATAGAGCCCTGCGGAACCCCATGGCTTAGGAGCCACGGCACAGAGCAATAATCCCCCAGCACCACCTTCTGGAATCGGCCATCCAAGTAGGAGCGGAACCACTGCAACGCAGTACCTCCAACTCCCAGCTCAGACAACCTATCCAGAAGGATACCATGGTCGATGGTATCGAAGGCCGCTGAGAGGTCCAGGAGAACCAACAAATGTGTTCGGAAACTCCAGCTGGTTCAAAGAGCTGTAGCCAGATTATTGACCGGGGCTGGTTTCAGGGAGCATACAACTCCCCTGTTAAACAGCTCCAGTCTGTTTCCGGTCACAATTCAAAGTGCTGGTTATGACCTATAAAGCCATAGGTCCAATCGGGTCCAGGTTATTTGAAAGACCATATTCTCCCTTATGAGCCTGCCCGTGCTTTGCGATCTTTTGGAGAAGCCCTTCTTTCAGTCCCACCATCTTCACAGGCGCGCTTGGTGGGAACATGGGAGAGGGCGTTCTCGGTGGCTGCTCCAATGCTCTGGAACTCTCTTCCCGGGGAAGCTAGGCTGGCTCCCTCCTTGATGGGCTTTCGGAAGCAGGCTAAAACTTGTTTGTTCCAGCAGTCCTTTGGAGAATAATCTGTCCCTCCATCTATGTTAATTGACTTATAATTTTGTTGTGTATTTTAAACGTGTTTTTTTTCCTTTTTTTCTTTTCAATGTATGTTTTAAACTTTGTAAGGCCACCTTGAGGCCCAGTATTGGGCAAAAGGCGGGATACAAATAAATAAATATCATCATCATCATCATCATCATCATCATCATCATCATCATCATCATGTTGGAGCCAGTGGCCCATTCGTGCTACTATCAATTCTTTTGCATCAGCCAAATTCCTTTTGTGGCATTTTACCTTGCACTGCCTTTGAAACAGAAAGCTCATTTTCACATGGTGTGTTGTAGGATACAGATATAATACAAATGAGAGAGCGAAGGGAGACAGCCCAAAGCAGGCTTGTCAGTTTCGATCTGTCTTTGGATTTTAATTATGCCGTCCATCACGCTTGACAGGATATAACCTGGAGAATCAGATAATATGCATAACGGCACAGAGAGCTCTGAAAATGTCAAAACATGGCACAGTTATAAAGACACACTGGAAGTTTGTGTAATAGCTGGGTGGGTGGGTGAGGGAAGGATGTCTGGTGTGTAAATATATATTTTATAAACCCCAGTAAAGGGGATGAGAATTAAAGGAGGGGAAGTGGAACAACAAGGGGGTATTGAAATCAAAGGATGCAGGTGGAAGCATGCATACCACAGAGCAAATGCCACTGAATGCAAAGCTCCACATTTGAGTACTACATTAGGCCTCCTGCAATGGATTGTAAAAAGCTGTTAAAATTCTATTTCTCAAACATTCAAACTCTGCGGCCCTTATGAGGAAGCGTGAGAATGCTCTATGTGCTTCAGATTCCAGGAACAGACTGGGAATGCTTTCAACTTCATCTGGGCTGGCTGAGAAGTCAACAGCCACCTGCGCACACGGAGCAGCATTCTCTGGAAGCCAGGTCGAAACCCTAACCCTTTCCGTAATGAGGGTGTATCCATATTAGTGGTTTGTTTTTGTTCCTTTGTGGTATCTGCCAATGATGATAATTGGTCGCCATCTGCCCGGGCAAGGGGTAGGACCAGCTGCCAGAAACCCTACACTTTGGCTGCAGCATCAGGATTAGCCACCACCACCCCGAAGTAGCAAAAGCGTGGGGTTTTGCTTATCGTGGTGGCAACCTGCCACCATATAGGCCAACCATCTGTCTTCCACTGGAAAAAGTGCAGATAAGCACTGCTAAAATGATCAAGAGGCTGGAGCACCTCTCTTTTGAGAGAAGGTTACATCTGCAGGGATTGTTTAGCTTGGAAAAAAAGGCTAAGGGGAGACATGATAGAGTTGTAAACAATTATTCATGATGTGGAGAAAGTGGATAGGGAGACATTTTTCTCCCTCTCTCAAAATACTACATTCTAGGGTCATCCTATGAAGCTGACATATAAAAAGAAGCACTTCTTCATACAGCACATAGTAGAATTCACTACCAGAAGATGGCTTTAACGAGGGATTGGACAAATTCCGGGAGGAGAAGGCTATCAATGAATGGCTAGTAATCATGATTTTATTTATTTATTTATTTATTGCATATTTATACCGCTCAATAGCCGAAGCTCCCTGGCTGGTTCACAACAACTAAAACCATTCAAAGTATAAAACAAACAGCATAAAAACATGATATAAAATACACATTAAAAACTGATTAAAAACATACCATACATGATTAAAACATCTTCAAAACGTCCTTAAAACATCCTAAAAATATTCTAAAATTTCACTGGATAGGCCTGCCGGAATAGATCAGTTTTTATTGCTTTTTTAAATTCTAAAAGACGGGAGGGTGCTGATGCACTCATGTCCTGCTTTTGGGTTTCTCGTCAACAGCTGGTTGGCCACTATGTATAGAATACTGGATTAGATGGACCCTTGGTCTGATGTAGCATCACTCTTATGTTCCTTCCTTTGTTGTAAGAATTTTTAAACGTGGTTTATTTGTTTATATTTATTTATTATTACATAATAAGAGTGAATTTGCAGCATTGCATCCATTCACAAAGACCTGTTGCTACATTATTCTGCTAATGTATTTAACACAAAGCCTAAACAAGACTCTAGGTACTTTCAACAGCAGGAGCAGTCATTGCAGCTGGAGTCAGGTGAAGCGTAACTCTTCCATGCCAGGTGAAAGAGAGCCAGGCAGAGAAACAGCAACCAAGTTTTGCAGGACTCATAATTAGATAGTCTCTCAACTAGTTCATGATCCTGGGTGCGTCCAGATATGGCTTTTATTTTGTAATTGCAGTGCCTTAACACAGGGTGGGATGGGTTGGGTGTAGAGGTTGTTGTCTTCCTTTTGTAACTTACCCCTTTTTAGCCACCAGGTCTTCCATCTCTGTTTTTTCCACAAAATATCCCTTAAGGAGGAACAGACCGAATAGTTGTGCAATGTCTTCTGATCAGTGGTACCAGACAGTTGTCTGAATACACGCCGCCCACTCACATCTCAAAGTGTCCTTTTCTTTTGTACCATTTTTGGTGCTGCATGAGTGCAACCTTACAAATTCAATATTACTTTAGAAAAATAAAAATAAACACTGAAGTCTGCAATTCTGGGGAGAAAGAGGCACATATGAACAGGAAACACACAAAGATAATGCCATGACAATGATGAATAAATGTTAAATAAAATGATACACACCAAGGAGTGTTGTCTGAGTATAACCTTGGTCTGAGATTTCCTTCTTCCGAGTTATTGGCCTACTTCTTGTTCTTCATTATTGGAGCCTTTTTCTTTCTTACTTTCTTTAAAACATTTTTTGCATATGCCCACCCATTCTGGTATTCTTCTACTTGTTTGGCAACATTGTGAACTGAGATGGTTTAGACTTTCCATAGCCCAGCCAATTAATAAATCTCACAACAATGATTCAGGGTTTTCCTCCTCACTTTTTTTAAAAAAAATATTTATTAAACTCTATTTAACAAAGCAGTTTTAAAAAGTTAAATATATATGTAAAAACATACAAGTCAGACAGCGTTTCTAATAAATACACAAACACGATTTCTGTAGATGCCGAACCGAGCTTGTTTCCTTCAATTTACTGTGGTCAGAGGAAGATTTGTTAAACCAGAGTTGGATGCCACATCTCTACCATTGATGTAATCAAGAAAAGGAGACCATATTTCATTGAATGGGTCATAGCTACTAAGTTGGCCCGACGAGACTCTGCAGTGGTAGGTTAATTTTTCAGAGCAGGCTATATCCCACACTTTCCCTTTCCATCCGGTGAGTGTAGGGCCCTTCGGATCCTTCCAATGTTCGGCGATTTCTAAACGAGCTGCCGTAAGGAGGATAAATACCAATTCTTTATGGATAAGGGAGGGGTTTAGAGCAATGGGCAGGGACAGCAGGGCCAGGCTTGGTTCTGGCAAGATTATCTGATCAGTGGCCTTAGAAATTATATTGAAGATAGTTTCCCAGAACTGCTTCAGGGCCTTACACTCCCACCACATATGTAAGTAAAAGCCCTTTTCATCGCATCCTCTCCAACACAACGGGAAGATTGAAGTCGTTGCATGCGAGAGTTGAATTGGAGTTATATACCATCTTAATATAACCTTGAGGGCTGACTCCTGTATGCGGGACGATATTGTTCGGAGGTGGGGGATTTATCCAAATTTGTTTCCATTTTGTATCTTCAATCTGTATATGTAGATCAGTTTCCCATATGCTCCTCAGAGCCAGAGAGAAGCCACCGCCCCTCTCAAGCAATAGGTCATAAATTGCTGAGGTCACGCCTTTATCTTTCCCTTTGGATCTCACACATAGATGCTCAAAGGGGGAGAAAGGGCGAAAATCTGTCTCGCTACTGAATCTTTTGTTTAAGAATGTTCTGACTTGTGTCAGTTGGAGCCAAGAGGGATTGATCTCTTTTAGCTTGTCTTTTAGTTGACTATCGTTAATTATTTGGTCTTTGACTAAAAAGTCCCTCAAACAATAGATCCCCTTACTATCCCACCCAGCAAACTGGGCATATTTATCTTCATGTCTAAAAGATGGATGATCTAAAAAAGCTAGCATTGGAGACTCTGGGGGAAAGAGATAGGTTGACCATTTTTTCCATATTGCTAGGGTGGGGCGTGTGAATGGATTGGAGATTTGTTTGATGATGGCCCAGGAAGTTTTTAGGAAAGGGAGAGCTGGAATTGTGGGTTGTTGGGATATCGTTTCTATTTGTACCCAGGGAATACTAGTCTCACAGTTGATTATTTTGACTAGCTGCCTAAGCTGGAAGGCCTCAAAGTACATCAGTAAATTGGGCATTCCTAGGCCTCCTTTTGTGTGTTTCCTATATAACGTCCCCTTATTTATATGGGAATGTTTGCCGTGATTGACAAAGCGGTCTAGTGTAGCTTGCCATTTGGAGAAGGACTTAGGAGGGATATTTATAGGTAAGGCCTGACAAAGGAATAATATTTTGGGCAATAAAGACATTTTTATTGCAGCTATTCTGCCAAGATATGTGAGTTTTAGTTGGCTCCATTTAGTAAGGTCATGGAGGATCTGATTAGACAGTTTCCCAAAATTTCTTTTAAGCAGCTGCAGTGGGTCTTTTGTAATAGTCACTCCTAGGTAGCGAAACCCCCCATAGCATGGTTTGTAGCCTGTTTGGACACACAGAGAATTTGTAGTCTCTAGGGGGGTGTTCAGTGTCATAAGAATTGATTTTTCTTTATTAATTTTGAGACCTGAGACTTTTTTTAAAGGCTTCTAGCTCACATAGTAGCTGAGATAGGCCTCTAGAAGCATTGCTGAGCATAAGAAGCATGTCATCAGCATAAAGATTTATTTTATGTTCTGCTCCCTGGATGTATATGCCCTTTAAATCTTTGTTGGTTCTTATTTTGGAGGCAAGACTTTCTATTATTATAGCGAAAAGGAGGGGAGATAATGGGCATCCCTGTTTGGTACCTCGAGAAAGTCGTATGGGACGAGAGTCAAGCCCGTTGACCCCTACTGAAGCGATGGAAGTAGAATAGAGCTGGTTTATGATATTCTTGAACTTAGAGCCGAAGGCCATGGCTTCTAAGAGTTCTTTTAGGAAGCCCACTCAACGCGATCAAAGGCTTTGAAAGCGTCGAGAGAGATAAGTGTTGCTGGTTGTTTGGTCGTGTGGCAATATTGAATTATATTAATGACTCTTCGTATTGAGTCAGCTGCACTGCGTCTTGGTATAAAACCGGTTTGATCTGGATTGATATAGGATTGATATCCTCACTTTTTGACGGCACCTTAAGAGCTGACTCTGTAATTGCATTTGTAGAACTAGATGGTTCACGCAAAAGCATGAATGATTCTTTTAATATCAATAATAAATATATGGGCTTCAGTCCAACGGTACATGTTCTTCGCTATCTACATTCATTTGCCATCCTGCCAACCAGCTATTTGTCGCGGCGAGGGTAGGGAATGGGAAGGAGGTACTAAATCCAACCCTTTGCTGCCACTTCCATATGTCTTCTGTATATCTATTGGTGTGATGATTGCAGGCAGATTATATTACTAAGCAATGCATGCAAATTCCAAGGCCCATCTTCGGGGTTGTACCAGGAAGCTCTGCTCATAGCATCTATTTATATACACTATTTCACAGTGGAGGGCTGTGAATTCTTTCTGGGTTTTAGCCAGAACCAGTCAGAACTCTAAATAAGCTATCCAAGTTGGTGAGCCTAACGCCTAAAACCCAGAGCAAATCTACAGCCCCACTGATATGGGAGCCAACACTTCCTACTGAGGTAGAGATACATGTTTCCTTGTGTGTGTGAGATCCTTAGAAGCTGACTTCAGTCAGCTTGTGGTGATGATAGCTGTTGTAGAAACAATTTGTGAACAGCAAAGCTATTTATATAACCAAATAAACTAAGCAAGCAAAAAAGATAGTGATCGCTGAGAACAAACCTATCTCCAAACAATCTATACATAAAGGAAATTTGTCACATACAAGTGAATGTGACTTACGCACATTGATTTCAATTGGTCTTATGTCAAGTGGACCCATTATCAATGTGACTTAAATGCAATTATTTTTTTCTAGATTCAGGGGCAAATAGCATATACTTTTCAAAATAATTTTGTTTACATTTGTGTTTTCTTAGTTGGATGAACTCATTCTCAGATAAGCCATTATCCATGCTATTCACCAGTTTTCTTAGAAAATGGCAAACCTTTGTTTAGTAATACAAGAAGTTATGTGGTGTACAATGCAATTGCCTTTAGTTTAATTTCCTTTAAACTTTAAACTTTTTTAAAGCAATTTTGTAACTGAAGGTCTTAAGAGTTCAGACTTTCACACCTGGTGAAGCATCACTTAATACTCTTATCAATTGAATATATTCCCTTTAAGTAGTTCTTATGCTTATAACTGCCCTCATTAAGCAGCAATCATTGCCATTCATTGTCATTCATGTAAATCCAGCTTCCAAGGAGATATTCCAAGTAAGCAGCTTATTGATTATGCAAGGTCTGCTTTATGGACATTTATGTAAGCGGCAAGATTTATTTTGAGCCTTCGTGTATATATCTTTGTTATATAGATCATCGATTTTCTACATACTTGTTTTTTTGAGTGGTTCTCAATGGGATTCAAGATAGATAAAATATAGAGATATAAATAGACATTGAATGGACTGTGAGAAACTGAAGCTGTGCTATTGTTCAAATTAAGGCTGTATAGAACAAAAATATGAATGGATTATCAGAGCTTCATTTTCTATATATTTGTTTTGATATGCTACACAGCCAAGTTCAATCTTTCGAAAACAGTAGTGGATATGCAATGGGAATTTCAGAGAGGGTGTTTTGTTCCTTGGAATGATAGCTTTGTTTGCTTGCTCACATATATTTTCATAGGAATTGAATTCAGGACTAAAATAAATTGCATTCATCTAAATTATCTACATCCAGCCATTTCATGTTTGGAAACCCATGAGCTGCCTAGCATTCAGGCTACCCAGTGCCTTCCACGATTTGTACAGCCTTTGCCAAAGACAATTATACTTATCAAGGAAATACACCTGAAGAACAAGAATGAATGACAATGTGGGGAAATGACTTGGCCAGCAAGGCTTGTATGGTTTTAGTCCAAATGTAAAGTGGACATTGCTAAAATGTGTGTGTGTAAAATGCTGAAGGTTGGGGAAGGAGACTGTTGTGAGAGACTGCGATGACACTTATCAGCCACTAGGGGCAGACATTCCTAACCAGTGCATGGTTATTATTATTATTATTATTTATTTATTTATTTATTTATTTATTTATTTATTTATATAGCACCATCAGTGTACATGGTGCTGTACAGAGTAAAACAGTAAATAGCAAGACCCTGCCGCATAGGCTTACATTCTAATAAGTTTTGTTTTGAAGTCAATGGAATTTGAAGCCAAAGGAGATTAGTAGGCCGAGAGAGAGTTACATGCCTGTCCTTCCTCCTACTCTTTTGTTCTTAGATCAATGTTATTTAACCTGACCTCCAGACTGGTTCCAGGTTTTGGAGGGCCCTTGGGCAAGATACTCTCAGTGGCCCCCTCCCTCAGTGAGTCTTCCTTCTCACCACCATTGTCACCTGCTCCTCATCCACTTTCTCATCTTTACCACTTGCTTGCCTGACAGGCTTCAGGCACAGCACCATTGAGCAAATAGGCAGGGGCATCTAGTGTGCCTCCTTCTCACCATCACCATTGTCTAGGCCAGAGTGAGAGGCAGGTGAACAAACAGATTGCATTAGTGAATAGAATGAGCAACTCCGGGGTGTGTGTGTGTTTTTGTCAGTGGGCCCCTGCTGGGGTGTGGGCCCTCAGCAGGTGCCTGATCCTGCCTACCCTTGACTCTAGCTCTGGCATAGCCAGCATGAAACTAGTAAGTAGAGGTGTGGAAGTGATGTTGGATCTCTGAATCTGTGCCACAGTAACATTGAGCTAAAACTGATACTGGCAGCTTTTCCCAGAATGGGTAGAACTTTGGATCAGAGAGCAAGTGATAGGCAGGCAGGAGAGTCTCATCAAAATGGAAAGGAGCTGGAAAACGAAACCTCTGTACAGGCTGACTTATCTAGGCTGAAGGTCTTTGGAAGACTCTATTGGAAGTCTATCAAAGGAGGAAGGAGCACTACAATAGCCCTGAGGGCAACAATAATCTTTTCTTTCAAGATACAAACAAGGCAAGGTCCATAAAGCCCCTTCCTGATTGCACACCCACCCACACCCCTGTCAGGGAGTCATATGTGGGCCTTCTCCCATGCAGGTAACTAGTGGGTAAATATGGAGCATTGACACTAGCAACCCTTGAAGCATTTGTTGACTGAGTTTTTCATAAAAAACAAATATCAGGGGCAACCTATATACTGCATACAAATGCAAGAAATAAAACGCCAGCATTCAAACAAAAATCAATAGCAGCCTGCAATTTTAAGCCAAGGAGACATGTAGCGAAGGGACATTTAACCCATTACTGCCATGTGTTTTTCCACTCAAAGTCACTCTTCCAAGCCGCTTTCTTCTTTACAAATCAGGAACTCTGTGGGGAGGGGAAATCAGCATAGATTTGACTGGTCCTCTACTCAAAATTGCAGCCTCAGAAAGATGATCTGAAAGCCCTGCGGTGGTGCAGCCATTGTGGGGCTTTCCTGCAAAGCTGTGAGGCAGCCACCGCAAGGCAAATATGGCACATCTGCCATCTAACCTGGCTCTGGTGTTGCAGTGGAGCCATTCCCAGGTGGATGGTGACCCTGGGCAGAGGCTGATGGACGGAATAGCCACCAGAAACCCCGCCTTTTATCTGTGTTAGGATTAGCTGCCACCACTCTGCAGCAGAGAAAGCCTGGGGTTTCTTTAAATGCAGCAGCAACATGGCACTGTCTAGGGAGGCCCCAGGACATTGGTACAGGCATTTGTATATAACCAGTGGTCTACCTTTAGAGACTTCAAAGCTGACGCTCCCAGTGGTCTGACACTCACTCATTCTCAGAACTCCCGATGATAACTTCACAGATCATACACAAGCACAAGCTTACTTAGTTAATTGCATGTAAGGTAATTAATTGCTTTCAGTATAAACAGGAGCTGAAAATAAATGAAATCCTTTCTATCTTCTCTTATCATCACTCCCACTAATAGCAAACTCAGGTGGTGAGTGCCAACAGAAATGAAGCCAAGACAAGTCAGTGCTATTTCCAGTATCACAGGCAGTAAGCCTATGATAGACCAGTTGCTGGCGAACATGGGTGAGAGGTGCTGTGGTACCTGTCCCCTGCTTGTGCATATCTGCAAGCTCAGGAGTGTGCTGAAGTTTGAATAAGTACTTACACACGAAGCCCCCTTTAAAAAGAAAATAGAGAGTAACCGTCCCCTGTGCATGTGTATGTGCACACACGTATACAAAGCCTAAGGGTAACTGAGCATGCTCAGCTGCCACAGCATATTGGGTGTCAGTTGGAAAGTGGAAGAGAGCATGGCTGGCCGGCAGGGATACTGAAGAGGAGAACTCATGCAAGGAAGTGAAGAGGATACACTTCTATGTTGAGTGTCAGCTGGAAAAGTGGGTGGAAAACTGGGATGGGGAGAAAGGCATGGAATGGGCCGTTGGAGGAAGACATGACTGGCTGGCTGGAACCCTGAGCAGGAACACTCCTATTTGAAGGTTAGAATACAATACATTGCAGTGTTCTTTTGCAGGTCCCACTTGATAGTAAACTCAGGTATTTGAGTGTTTATCAGTTTGGAAGCAATACAAGGCCACCCAAAAAGTAGGCAGCAGTGGAGGCTGGTGGCTCCCAATTTGGTGGAGCTGTGAATCCGTTCTGGGTTTCAGTCAGAACCAGCCAGAGCTCTAAAGAAGCTGTCCAAAATAAGTTCATCACCTTGGATACTTCCTTTAGAGCTCTGATTGAAACCCAGAATGGATTCACAGCCCCACCGAAATCATAGCTACCAGCCTCCACTGGAAGGCAATATATACTGAGGGGACTCACTAGGTATTCAGAAATGTAGAACTTTCTAAATTAAAGAAAGCAGAGGGGTGTGTGTGTTGGTTTTAAGAAACATAAAAAGCACTCTGTGAAACCTGATGTCACTCAGAAGGTTGAGATGACAAGTTGAGAGAGGGGAAAAGAAAAAGGAGAGGATTGGGTTATTCAAGCCCATTACAGCTTATTGTAAATGTTGTGGTGGGAGGGAAACTCCCTTGCTGCACCATACAGGGATGTATCAGAGAGAGAGAGAGAGAGAGAGAGAGAGAGAGAGAGAGAGAGAGAGAGATCTGTACAAAATGCAGCAGAGCAAAGCAAGCCAGTGAATGAATAAAACCTTGTATTGCTCACCATTGCTGGACTGCCTAAGAGTCTTTGAATGATAGATATAGATGATCTTTGAGAAGATCCTTTAATTAGGAATCTATATATCACATTGTGAAATGCTCTTCAAGCCCAGATTTCTTTCCAGCTTAATATAGCCAGATAACTGAAGACTTGTCTGGAAGTACTCTTGAAATAAGATTAGTTAAGGACTTCTTGAGGTTGTGATTTGGAACCTATTCAGACGGGTTTTTGATTACATTAGCATATTGTCCAGTCCATGAAAAAGCTCTGCTCTGCTTCGTATTGCAGGCCCTGTCTAAGAACTTGTCAGTTCTCTTTCCAGACATGAAAAGGTGTAAAACTGTAACTGTATAAATATTAAACATGGTAAAATACTTGAACCAGAAAGAACGGTTAGCTTTCCCCTTTTTCGAGTGTGTGTCCCTGCAGCCAAACTTTCCCAGCTTCCCTATACAATAAATCTGCCTTCCCCAATCTAGTGACCTCCATATGAGTTGGACGCCAGCTCTGACTATCCCCAGCTGGCTGGGTTATGATAAGAGTTTTGGTGCAACATGTATGGAGGGAGCAGCTTGGAGAAGGTTGCCATAAATAAATGTTATCAATTAAGGAGGCAATTTATTTACAACTCGTCTATGCCCCAAACTGCTTATAGTGTACCTCACTATATTCCACTGTGCACAAATCTGCAGCAGAATCTGACAAATTAGAAAGGCCACATTCAAAGTATGAGTGTGTGGTGGTGAGGGGAGGGCCTAGTGCAGCAGCTTCCACCCTAACCTATATGTGTTTATTACAGCACCTATACAGATGCAAGGGCTCTCTACAGATGTTATAATCCAGCTTTCCCCAACTAGATTTCTGGTTTTAGGATGTTTTTAGGATGTTTTAGCAATGTATATTATGTTTTTTATCAGGATTTTATGTATTTTATACTTACTGTTGTTCCCTGTCTTGATCCAAACGGAGAGGCGGGTAAGAAATAAAATTATTATTATTACTTACTTCATAAATGTATTTAATCATATTCCTAATAAGTTAGTAATCCTTGTAATGGTGGCTTGCATGCTGACATGCCTGTCTGCTGGCATATTGGACCTCCGTAACCCTCATGTTCCCTGCTGGCCCAGAGGTCAGTGCAGAGACCAGCAGCAACCATTGTGCAAAAACAGACTCCATTATTACAAGAATCTCTTCCATGTGGAACTATTTCCCTTTCTCACTTTTGGGTTGGTGATTACCATAAATGGAGAAGGTGACATTTGGAAGAATGTGTAGCTTATTATCAACATCGCAGGAGAGAAAAACCACTTGAGTGCTTCTAAGCATGGAACATTAATTGTTGGACCAGCGGCTGCATTGTGCTAAAATTCAGCGGAACAGATTCAGTTGTACACAGAAACAGTTCGTTGGCGAAGTGCGCCATAGGGAGCCTGCTTTCAGGAGAACAAGGTCTCCCATCTCTATGATCAGTAGGAGCCTATGTTTCCCCCTTGTTTCCAATCAAAGCTTTAGCGACACCATTAAACCTCAACAGCAAAATCCCCATTGAGTTCTATGGTTGGACAAAATAGTGTCCCTTGGTGCCAGCACATAGGTCGTATGGCGGTGCTCAATGAGAAGGACAACCTTTCAAAATGTCAGGAAGGATTTGAGTATTATAAATGTTATGCTAGCTCCATTCTCCATCAGAACTCTGTTGCTAAGGGAGCTGGAGCAAGCTGTGTACAAAAGCTATGACAGCCAGACATTTCTTCCCCATCAATGTGATTCTCATAGATGAGGGCTAATATGAACAGAGATTTTTGGGTGTTTTTTTTTAATAAAAAATCAGACACATACTGTTCCGAAATGCCTGTGGCAACTATACCTTGGAAGTATTAAAAAGGCTAAACCTCTATTGGCACCCCCCACAGTTTTCTCTAAAGAAAAAGCTGGAAGTATTATAAGACAGAGAGATAATAATGAAATCACAATCAGATCCACAGGTAATGAAAATGCTAATAAAATCTGCACTACCTAGGTGACTTTCCATAGTAAACACTGCTGTGATGGTTAATTAGCCAGAAGTGGATTTCTGCTCTTAATAATCAGGGACATTATTATTATATTTTACTGTGGGTATGGGGAGGGAGAAGACATACACCAAGGTCTCAGTCCTGTTCTTTGGCCGATTAAAAGAATAAGATATCTATCTACCTGGCATTTGTTGTGATTCTTTTATTTTATGATCCATCAACTAAAGCCACAGCCGACCTTGGCTTCAGAGATGACGGGTCCCAAGGTGGTGTTGCTGTGTAGAGCAGTTTGTTTCACATCATAATCCATTGACTTGTTGCAGTGCTGTCAAGTAAGGGCATTGCTAGGAACTTAAAACAACTTTTTTTCTCAGCTTAATTGCCACGCAGGGGGGGGGGATGGGGGGGTTGCAGTATGTGGGGAGGGGAGAGCTAACTCATCCTTTCCCAGGTACAATTCCTCTTGAAAATCACCTCCTGCGTGGTAATTAAGCCGAGAAAAGTATATCTCTTCCATTGGGAAGAATGGGCACTCAGGGCTCTGGGGAATAGATTGTGGCCCTGGAAAACAGATTTGGGTCTGGGGCGCTATGGGCTCCATATAGGCCCACGTTTAGCAGATTAAAAACTGTGACCTCTTGAAATCCAGCATTGCTGTCTGAATGCATGCAGCTGGAGTAGGACAACCGTGCTGCATTAAAATAGGCCACAGTTTTATTGACGGTCTTGTCACAGGTAAGGGGTCAGATGTAAAACTAATCGGTTTAGGGAGCAACACCCTGGGGCACATCATTTATTTATTTATTTATTTATTTATTTTATTTATTTATTACATTTTTATACCACCCAATAGCCGAAGCCCTCTGGGCGGTTCACAAAAATTAAAACCATAATGAAACAACCAACAGGTTAAAAGCACAAATACAAAATACAGTATAAAAAGCACAACCAGGATAAAACCATGCAGCAAAATTGATATAAGATTAAAATACAGAGTTAGAACAGTAAAATTTAAATGTAAGTTAAAATTAAGTGTTAAAATACTGAGAGAATAAAAAGGTCTTCAGCTGGCAATGAAAGGAGTACAGTGTAGGCGCCAGGCAGACCTCTCTGGGGAGCTCATTCAATAACCGGGGTGCCACAGCGGAGAAAGCCCTCCTCCTAGTAGCCACATCATAGCCCTTGAGGCTGAGCTACGCTGCCTCTACCGACTAAGAGCTCCATCAGACAGAGGGAAATCACTCTTCCCTACCGTTGCTTCTCCGCCTCCACTTTCATTGCTCATTACTTCGTCTTTTGAAAGAGGAAGTAAACAACTTGCATGTGGCCCATTCAGTCGGCTGTTCTGATTGCGCTGCTTGTCCTGCACACAGAAGGAGAAAGCAGCAATTTCCAGTCTTAATTTTAAATTGGACTTACTGGGGTGTTTTTTTGTGATGCAAAGAAGGCCAGGAGGGGCTGGAGGCGTGCGCGAGGCAGATGACGTCATGACAGGGACCCACAAAAACCTGTGAGTGCCCAGTAACGAGTGTGCAATAAAACGCTCATCTGATGGGGCTCTTAAGCTTGAAGCACTGCAGCGCTGGTAAATCTGTACAAGATGGGGCATGATATCAGTACTAGGCAACAGGCAAAACCTAGTTTTAGAAACCAGGGGCCTTGCTAGACCCAGTCGAAAATCTGGGGGAGAGGAGGGGAGAACTCGATCTCGCCCTTATGCACACGTAAACCGCAACGAGCTCTGGAGGAGAGCTGTTGCGGCCTCCATTTTTTTTAATTTTTAAAGCAGCAGCAGCAACGCAGGAGCCAGGAAAGGTAAGTGGTGTTTTTATTTTTAAAAAAATTATTCTCCCCCCCCCGTCCCCGATCTGGTTGCCCTGTCTCCATTCTCCTTCCCCCCCATCCCCAATCTGGTCGCCCTGTCCCCATTCTCCTTCCCCCCCCCTGATCTGGTCGCCCTGTCCCCATTCTCCTTTCCCCCCGTCCTCGATCTCGTCGCCCTGTCCCCATTCTCCTTCCCCCCCATCCACCATGTCCGATGCCCCTTCCGCACCCCCCCGTCTGTGATCTCCCCACCCTGGCTCCACTCTTCCCCCCATCTCTCCCAACGGGTCCGCTCTTTCCCCCCTGGCCCCCATCTCCCCCCCCCGTGATTTCCCCCCACCAGCCTGATGGGCACAGCGCTCCTATGGAGTGCTGCAGCCCGTCCGCTGCTTTTCCTGGCTACTCGCGTGTAAGCGAGCAGCCGGGAAAAGCCACAGAACTATCTAGACCTTCTGCAGCCGCGGGCTGAGCCCGGGGCTGCGGAAAAGCCAGGCCATAAGCGGATCCGGTTATCCCGGGTCAAGGGAGGGTTTAGCCCGGCCTGACCCCAGGATCCCCTGTGCGTCGTCTGCACGCACAGCAGGGAGCCCGGGCCTCGCACCGGGCTAAACCCTTGTCTAGGAAGGCCCATGGACTCAACTCTTCCTGCATGACAATCGATGTAGGATAGTCTGAGGAGCAAAGCACTCTCCATGGGCCTGATTCAGGCAAGTTAAACACTTTGCACCTTTGATTTAATCATTTCAATGGGAAAATGTTATGATGTCATGTTCTAAGGTTCTAGACAAGTTAACATGATCAAAACAGCCCACAGTGGGTTATTTAAGCCATGGTGAGCCGCAAGGCATTTTGCATATTCAAGCCCCCTGAATATCGAGCAACGCTCGCATAACCCAACAGGTCTCTCTTTCTTTTCTTGCCTTCCTTTCTTTAAAGACCACTTTGAGTATGTAGGAAAGCAACTATAACATCACCAAGAACATCTATAACTTTTAAAGAATCAGAGGAAGTGTAAAGCCCAGCTCTTCCAAAGTTCTGGGAACCTTTTGTGGAATTTGTCTCCAACCATTTTTTGGCTCCTTCAGCGACACACATTTGATTCTGAGCATTCAAAAGAGCTCAGCGTGTATTTTGGAGCACATAATTCATCTTCTTGAAAACCTTAGCTTTAACTTTACTTTCTTTTTTTTAAAAAAAGGAACAAGTTTCTAGCCCTCACAATTACGAAGGTATGTTTAACAGTATGTGGACAATATGTATAATTGAAATGCTTCTCTAAAGGCCATCCTTAGTTTTGTCACCTTCGTTTCATTCACCTTCGTTACTGTTTCCTTAATTTTAGTTTCAACTTCACGTTTGAATTATTTCACTGGAGATCTACCGTGTTTCCCGCCACCGCCTGTAACTTTGGGCTTTCTATCCAAATGTTATTACATTTGCAGGCTTTCGACCAGGACTCGGAGTCATCAAACCCACTAAAGGGGCCGTATTTGATTGTTGGATCATTCTCGCAGACTTTGAAGTAATGTTTGTTTGCTTCAGATTGGAAAGCTGACCTTTCTTGTCAGCTGCTTCCTGCTTGAGCTACGTACAGTGTGTTCCAGGAATGTATCCATTTGCAATGAGATGCAATGCCTCTTGTCAGTTTTGGGAAAGTATTCCTTTGTAAAGCAATGCCTCCTATGTGAAACTAATCTGGGGAAAGTCAACTTCATTTCAGTTTTCACAATCATTTATGAAATGAATGCATGCCCCTAGTGGCCAATGGCTGTTGAAATCTCAGTGAGCGGAGGAGTTGCTGGATAACATTTTCAGTGGCCAGAGGCCAGGGCTTCAGTGCCCCAAACAACTCCTTGGCCTCATCATAACTAGCCAAAGCAGGATAAATGTGACAAAACATTTTAAAAAAGTATGCAAATATGAACCATCCACCTTTTCTCGACACATTTTTGTTTTTTTTAGGGCACACTTATTTATTTATTACATTTATATCCCACCTTATTTCTTCCAAGGAACCCAAGGCAGTGTGCATAATCCTCCTCCTCTCCATTTTATCCTCACAGTAACAACCCTGCCCCCCATCTTTAAAGCAGCAATTTGGTGGCGCAAGGCACCTTGCGCCCACACTTGCATTCCTTCCCAACATCTGCATGGCAAGGAAAGCAAGTGCAAACTTTCCCAGTCTTTAAAAGTAAAAAAAAAAAAAAAAAAAATGGGGGGGGAGAGAAATGGGGCTGTTCCCCCTGCAGCTGCACAGATACAGATAATAAAAATAAAAAATGGAGTGGGGAGGAATGGGCAGCCAGAGGGAAGATGCGAGGAGAGGGGGCAGGGACTCAGGGTGAACCACCTCTCCTCTCCTCCCTCTGGCTGCCCATTCCTTCCCCCCCATTTCTTTTAATTTTTATTATCTGCATCTGCGCAGCTGCAAAGATACAGATAATAAAAAAATTTAAAAGGGGAGAGGGAGAAATGGCCCCATTCCTCTCTTCCCCTCTGTGTTTTTTTTACTTTTACAGGCATGTCTGTTTGTTTTGTCAGATATATTTTAAACTGTATTAATTTCATTAATTGTAGCTCCTGAGGAAGGATTTCAACTAATCTGAAACATTGAGCATTTTGCATACGGACAAGAATTATTAAAGATTTTAACTATTCTCAACAGTACCAGAGCCAGTCTCTTATTCTTTATCTGACCAATCAGGTGGCGCCATCGGCCCCACTGTCAAAAAAGTCAGGGGAAGTGCCCGACTTTTTTGGAGCGCAGTTTCCAGGGTTTGCCCCCGGATGGCTTTGCAATGGCGGCTGCGTCATGTAGATGACGTGCCACTACTGTGAAGCCATCCTTGGGCAAACCCTTCATGCAGACATGCCTCCTGTGAGGTAAGTTGGGCTGAGTGTGACTGGCCCAAAGTCATCCAGTGAGCTTCCATGGCTGAGTGGCGACTAGAAGCCGGATCTCCCATCTCACAATCCAACACTCTAACCACTACAACACATTGGCTCTCATTCTGCCCAAGGGAAACTAAATTGACAGCCAAAGAGGATAACTACTTCCTAAAGTTTTGTAGCTGGTGAAGAATTATTGGGTAACACACTCCCATCCCCAGTGCAGCTGTATGAAAAACTTTAACACCTTTCTGACATCTCTCAGAAAGAAAAGAAGTATTGCAAGTACAGACACGTACGGAGGTAGAAGTATTGCCATTTATTTGAGTCATTCATTGCAACCATCTCTTGATAACCTGAAGGTGTGAAATTGCTATAACCAGGTATCATGTAATCAGTAATTGCATTTTATCAGCTGGCCCTGTAACGGGAAACCAAGTTCGGAGAGAACCAGCAAGTTGACTAGCACTATGTCCCTACCAGGTGGTGGTATTTCTGATGGGGGGATTTATTTATTTTTAAAGGTGAACATTTATTGAATATGAATCATAAAGGACATTATTTTTATTCATCAAACAAACTAAAGAAACTAAAACTTAACTAAGCTTAATGTTTTAAAATTAACAACTAAACTTGACTTAAAATACAAACTTAAAAAATGAGACACAAAATACCAAATTTTTGCTGTAGTGGTAATCATGCATATACAAAGGTACTGTCAATTTTCATGATCTTTATTTTTAACCAGATAATGGGCTAACCCAATTGACCAAAACAGATTAAGGTTTCTTCATCTTCCTGTCTCAGAGAATGATACGTCGCTCATCAGCTGTTATGAACTTAAATTCCACATGAACTTAAATTCCACAATCACATCACATTTAACTACTATGGAATCAAGGGGCGATTGGTGGGGAAGGCATGCGAGAGTGAGGCATCTCTGCCCCCCTCCTCCCCACCAGTGACCGGCAACGCTGCTGCAACCCCTGGGTCCTCATTGTAATAAATTGCAATAAATTGTAATAATAATAATAATAATATAATGGGTGGCAGTGCTGCTAGGGAAGCCACATTTCCATACAAGCTCACTGATACTTATCTCAGCTTATGTGGGGCAGAAAGGGGGACAGAGAAAGAGAGAGAAGGGAAATCTCTTCCTAACTCCTCTTACAGTGTTGCTGGTGTGTCACCCCATTCTCCTCACCCATCCTACTCCCTGAGTGGGGTCAGGGTTTGGTCCCCTCCCTGCTGCTATGGCAGTGAGACCAGAGCTGGAGCAACACAGCAGCAGCTACTACTGCGCTTGCAGCTCGACTAGGGCTGAGCTCAGCACCACAGTGACAGAGCCCGCAGGAAGCGACTGGAACGTGGCGTGGCTGTCAGCACCGCTGTTTGTAACTATCCCTTTGTACTGCAGGAGGAAGGAGCCTGGGCCAAGCAGGGAGCATCTATGAGCTGCCTAGCTGGCTGGGGAGCATGCACAGCAGCTTTGCGAGACATTAGGTTGTGCCTGGGCACACATGGCACACACCCTGTGCACAACTATGCTGGTGGGGGGCGGCACATTTCTCCATATGAGGTGAGATGGGGAATCAGCATTCCCGCCCCCCTCATATTCTCCTCAAATACTGGCTTGGTTTTATTCTGCAGCTTCTGAACGCATTCCTAATACTGTAGGCCAGGCAATCTGAGGACCTCAGCCTAATATAAAAAACCCTCTGCATGTGATTAGTTCAGACACAAGGCAAGACCCCACTGTTTCTTCCCTGGCAAACTGTTGTGCAGGAAGGAAGAAGCAGAGAGAAAAAAGGGAGTGGCAGAAAGAGAAAGAGTAAAGGGGTGACCAATCCACTTTTGCCTCTGCCCCAACAACATGCAGGTTACCCAGCTCTTGACATTAAAAAAAAAAAAAGGTTGCCCCCCCCTCCCCCTTCTGTGAGGTAGACTTTAGAATAGGGCTGGTAATTCATGGACTCTGGTGCTGCCCCTGCCACCATACTGCTGAAATTTGGTGTGAGGGCTAAAAAAACTAGCAAGAAAATTGGCAGCTTGCTGCCAAATTTCAGCTGCAAACCACTACAGAGGCTTACAAGTGACAAATTCAGCTTGCTTTCAAGCTAAGTTTGTCACTTCACTTCTAAGTTTCTGTTGTGGTTTGCTGCTGACATTTAGCAGTGAACCATCTATTTATTTATTGCTGGGGCCGCACCGCCAAATTTGGGGAGCACAGTGAGGATAGTAGGAATAAGGCCCACTGAGGTCTGGGGGTGGGGAATTGTCCCCCAAAGTTGACCATCCCTGCTTTAGAACCTCCTGGGTGCTACTTAGCTAGCTGTGATAATAAACTGCATTCTTCAACTCACTTTGGACAAATCCTGAATCTGCCCAATATGGCTCCTGATTCAGGATTTGTCCAATTCCAATGCACAGCTCTAGAACGTTATGACTCACTGTTTATAGAGACACCACTGTCTGATATTTACCAAAACACACAGGGGAGGCTTGTAGAACTGCAGGAACTCTTGAGGAAAATGTACAAGATTTCTATTTTACAAACTCCAACAAACTGAAAGTCATTTCACGATCCTAGGAGAGCTAGCATTTGCCTAGAAACTGTGCATGATTATCCCATGGAGAGCTACAAAACCTTGGAGGTTTACAATATTGGTTTTTAAAGCTTAGCTGAAAGGACATTATTAATATTGGGGATTCTTTTGTATAATGAATGAACAGAATGCACACGGGGGAACTTCATATAGAGTTTACATTGCCGAATAATAAACACCTACTTATTGAAATTATTTTTAAACAATGAAACCAGGAACTATTGAAGCATACTGGAGACTTATGCTGGATGATCTTAAGCTAGGCAGTACTTCACCTTTAAATCATAAGTGGGAAACTTGGCTTTCCCTGTGTGCTGTGATCTTGATGAAGATCACACATACACACACCACCATTACCAATGCAGTAATTAGGCTTGAAAACACACACACACCTCCCATTAGAACCAATGAGAGGCTTTTTCAAGTCTAATTGTCATGGAGGTGGGGGTAGAATTTTCAAGTGTACAGGGCTGGCTGTAGAGATGTTGCTGTCTGAGGTGAAGAACAAAATGGCGCTCTTCCCATTCTGTGTACAAAACCCTTGCTTCAAGACTGAATATTAAATACATCTGCCACACCTGAAGGGAGCAGGCTAGCATAGGTGGCATAGGGAAAGCCGCATGGCACACAATGCTCTCCTCCAGCACTTTCCTGCTTTCTCCCAGCACATGCTGCCTGAGGCAACCACCTCATTTTTCCTGATATCATCTGTGTATGCTGAAGTGTTTGGATAGATCTAGGAAAAAGAAAACAAATGCACAGCCACAAGTTGGGGGATACTTGGGTGCAGACAAGCTGGAGCATGTTCAGAGGAGGGCAACCAGGATGATCAGGGGTCTGGAAACAAAGCCCTATGAGGAGAGACTGAAAGAACTGGGCGTGTTTAGCCTAGAGAAGAGAAGATTGAGGGGAGACATGATAGCACTCTTCAAATACTTGAAAGGTTGCCACACAGAGGAGGTCCAGGATCTCTTCTCGATCATCCCAGAGTGCAGGACACAGAATAATGGGTTCAAGTTACAGGAAGCCAGATTCCAGCTGGACATCAGGAAAAATGTCCTGATTGTTAGAACAGTATGACAATGGAACCAATGATGTAGGGAGGTCATGGCCTCTCCCACACTAGAGGCATTCAAAAGGCAGCTCAACAGCCATCTGTCAGGGATGCTTTAAGGTGGATTTTTGCAATGAACAGGGGGATGGACTCGATGGCCTTTTAGACTCCTTACAACTCTACTATTCTATGATTCTATGATCCCATGTGGAGAAAAAAATGGTGCACTTTCTCTGCCCTAGAAAAACACAGAAAATGGAGGGGAAGAGGCGAGATGACTGCAGGACAGGGATGACAGCGTGTGAGGGTCACAGGGCAAAACAGGAAGGCAGGATGACAGTGCAATAAAACACTGGTGTGATGGAGCTCATGGTCTATTGGAGAATGCAGGAGCAGGTCCCTTGTTAGGCCCTCTGAAGAGTTGTTGGGGATGGATTCAGAGGAGGAAGAAGCAGAACCTTTACAGGCAGAGGCTAGTGTCACGGCTGCTGAACTGGTGCCAGCTGGGAGTGGGGTCAACGCAGAGAATGAAGTGGAAGCAGAGCCAAGTACCAGCAAGCCGGTGATTAAACCAGCAGGGAGCTTGGCCAATTCAGAAGACACAGAGGGAGAAGCAACAAACTTACCCGCACAGTTGTTTAGGCAGCATAGGGCAGAAAAGGAAGCCCAGCGCAGATCTCTATTTATACTAGACGCCAACTCAATAGGGAACACCTGTAGCTGCCAGGGAGGGGTATTTAGAGAGCTGGGAAGCAACAGGAACTTTGCCAGAGATTATCTGAGCATCCTGGCGAAAGCTCTTGATTCCTGTTTCGGATCGTGGTGACCCTGTATCCCGGCTGAACTTTGGACTGGCTTGGAATTCGTGACCTGCTCCTATCCCTGAACTTCTGGACTGTTTCATGGACTCTCGCTACCTCTCGTAAGCCCTTGACTTTTGGAACGGAACTGGACTTTGGCTTATGTTTAAACGTCTTGTACTCTGACATTAAAGAGTTAACTGTGTTATTTCACAGCACAGATAAAGACGAACTTCATTGTTTGTTTGCTGAGTTTGTGGCTGAATTCTTGGGGTTTGTCTGGGCACGCTGCCCATGTCTGTATCTCTGTCTAATTAGCTGGTCTTGCTGGCAGCTTTCCCGGACATCCCTCATGTATAAGCAAGGTCAGTTTAGGATGGGGTGGGCGACTTGTGGCCTTCCAAATGTTTTGGCGTACAACTCTGCTCACCCCTACCCATTGGCTATGCTGGCTAAGTCTGATGGAAGTTGCAGGTCAAGTTGTCCACCCCTGCTTTAGGCTGCAGTCCTGTACCCACTTACCTGGGAGTAAGTCCCATTAAACTTAATGGGATTTACCTCTGAGTAGATAGATGTGTATCCAATTGCACTGTTAATCATTTTATTACTTCCTGGTTGCTAAGGAGGCTTATTGAGCTTCTAAACTGTATTTACTGCACTTGTCAAAAGGACAAAAATAAAGAGAATCTTTTGATTACATTTTCTGGTCACATCACAAGCTATTCAGATATGATTGCGGGGAGAAGATTAACACAGCATTATGTTCCAAAACTGTTTTGGAAAAGCCTGTAATGAAACATCTGATTCAGTTTGATGATCCTCCCCTCCCCCCACCCACCCCCAGACCATCTCACGTTCTCTTTATCTCAGCTAAGGGCCATGTATGGGCAAGTAAACAAGTTGTTTCTGGTTTCAATCAAACATTATCCCTGATATATTGGCCTCTTGGCTGAAAAACACAAACAGAAACTACCACAGCCTGGGCGCAGTGGGAAAGCCTTTTATTACATTTCTATGCCACCCAATAGATTAAGCTCTCTGGGCGGTTCACAAGAATTAAAACCATCAAATACAGCATAAAATACAATATAAAATTTAAAAGTTGAAAACTACAGTATAAAAGTAAAACCAAAATAAAATCTATTAGCTATGCAGAGATTTAAAATACAAGAAGAGATTTAAAACATCGGAGCTAAAAGACTGAAATGTCTGGGAAAATGTCATCTGGTGCTGGAAAGAGCACAATGTAGGTGCCAGGCGAGCCTCTCTGGGAAGCTCATTCCACAACTGGGGTGCCACAGCAGAAAAGGCCCTCTTTTTGGTAGCCACCCGCCTCACTTTCTTTGGCAGACGCTCCTGGAGAAAGACCACTGGAGATGATCTTATGGTCTGGGCAGGTACACATGGGAGGAGACAATCTCTTTACGGCTTTGAAGGTTAATACCAGGACTTTGAATCAGGCTCAGACATTCTTGCGGTACTAACACTGGATTGCTCCATCCACCTTGTGCTTACTCAAAGGAAGAAGGCAGCTGCAAAAAATTACAAATATAAAAATGGAATACTAAATACATGACTGTATTCCAACAACTAAAAAATTATTATTATTATTATTATTATTATTATTATTATTATTATTGCAGGTACTCATCATGATAGTCACGCTAGATGCCTAGAAGGAGAGTCCAAAATGCAGGCAGCTGTGTTGGGGTTTGTGTATTCTAAGTATCTTTTCTAAAGCTAGTGGGTTCATTGTGCATTTAGGCCTCCCAAAAATACTCTGCATTACAACAGAGGTAGCTCATAATAATATAATTTTGCTGGAAAATCTATTCCATCTCCAACTACTGTGAAGACTGCAGCTAAGCTCTAAGAGAACAGGGAAGTTTGAAGGGGGTGGCAGGTGATGTCTGCATCCCTGCTAATAAAAGAAATATCCTGGTGCTTTGACCCTGTGAGTCCTGGCTCCACTACAACACTGAGAGCTTCTTTATATGAGTGATGTATTGCATGTTCATGTTTGGCCACTCACAGAAGTTTGTGGGTTCTTTACATGATGCTGTCAACCTCCAGTGCATGTCCTGTGCCTTCCCCCAGTAATCTCGCTTTTTAAAAAAGGAGATAATGGAGTAATTAAAATAATTGTGGGGTTAATTCCACTACTAGATGGTGCTCTTTCATTGAATTTTATGGAACATTACCCAAATGGGAAGTTTTCAATTACAAATCATGTGGTCCCTGTTGGTTGCCATCTAAAGAAGCCCATAGTGAACATGGAAAGACCCAAGAAAAAAAGCCTGGTAAGAATGCAGGTTTTCCTTAATGCAGGGATGTGTTTGCAAGAGCAGTTATGTTGACTGGGTCACAGGATGAACTGGCCTATAAGAAAGGATGTTGGTTTAAAGAGACACAAGGTAGACTGAGCAATCCAGTGTTCGTACTGCTAGTGAAATTGTACAGCAACACAGTAAGTTGATTTATATCGTCATACTATAGTCCAAAACATTTGAAGGGCAAGGCTGACCTAGCCCAATATTGTCTACTCTGACTAGCAGCTGTTCTCCAGGGTCTCAAGCAGAGGTCACCTGACCCTTTTAACTAGAGATGCCAAGGATGGAACTAGGGATCTTCTTTGCCATGCATAAAGCATGCTCTCTACCACTGAGCTATGGTCCCTCTCTGAAGGCAGACTCTCACACTGATGTACTGATGGCTCACCCGTCAGCAATGGGCATTGGATACCCAACTAACTTGTAGTATAGTGGAGATTAGCCGTCCCCAACCTGATTCCCTCCCAATGTGTTGGCCATGCTGGCTAGGAATGATGGGAATTGCAGTCCAACCCATCAGGAGAAGACCAAGTTGGAGAAAGCTGTTGTAGAAGATGTGGGTTCACTACACATCTGATTTGCCACTGACATTCCTGGCATTCGGGCCAACTATCGTGGCTTTATCGGTGTGACATTCTGTTCTGAAAATTCTAGATTGCTACTCTGGAACCACAGTTGTTGTTGTTGTTATAAATCCCCCCACATTCTTACTATATACAAGGCAAGGCACATTTTTAAAGCTGCCACCAGAAAGCACACAAATCCCTTCTGAAAGCCAAGAAGAGAAACATATACATATAATTATAATTCCTAAAACTTCTATATATGTTAAGGCAAACAAATGCAAACTTATGCATCCATTCTTACTAACACTTTCTTGCTGCTGGATCCACTTGTTCAGCTCTACTGGAAAGCAAAGGAAGTTTAATTTGCTTGCTGCCTTACAGTGGGAAAACAGCTTTTCCTGAAGGTCAGATCTTGCCCTCCATTCGATTCTACCCTGTTTGAAATGTTGGCTCCCTCTCCGCTCATTCACTCCCCGCCTTTAAGAAGTGCCTCTGTTTGCTTTGCTATTGACTGGCACTCTCGTTTATCTGCGATACATTCTAAAGCATGTTTGAGCAGCATACTGGGATTGACAATGGGCAGCTGTATCCCTGGCACAATGTTTTGGCTGGTGTGATTGATCATGACATTTTGAACCAGCAGTGCCCCTCCTGTTGTATTCTCTCTTTTCACCCACATTCTCTTCTTTATTACTTCCATCCACCAGATCAGCATGAAGAGAGACAATATGAGCACGAAGAGCTTGGCCTGGCGAAATGCAAAGACTGTATTTTGTAGACATTTCCTGAATAAAGTTGTCACCATTTTTTTTTACAGGCTCTGCTCTTACACCTTTAACAGAGGGGGTGTCTTCACAGCACTGGGTCGGCGCCATGTACCTTGGAATCCCCATGTTTTCCCTCCCTCAAGGAGGGGTTTCTGGGTGGCCATCCAGGGATCGGAGTCTCCCCCACCCTCTTCCTGCTGGAAGGTGACCAATCGCAGGTTGTCTTCCATCAGGCACCACTTGGCCATGCCTCTCCAGAGTGAGGCTTAGGGACTGTTTTGACATTGCTCCGGAGAAAAAGCCCTGGGGTGGGTGCGCGATTGCAGCTGTGTCTTATAGACGACACCGTGCCACCGCACAGCCACCCCGGGGCTTTCCCAGTGTTAGACAGTCCCAGAAACTGACATGACAAATCTGCCAGATCCACTGCTTATCAGCATGTCAAGAAACAGTTTCCTTGCTGAGTTACTGAGCAGCAGGCCACAAGAGCAGTTTAAAAAAAAAGCGGCAGCCCCCAAAACAATTGTATTGAAGAATAGCCACGAAAAACGATGAAAGGGAGGGAGAAGGAGAAACATTCCCATCACTTTCTAGTTGGATGTGTCCTCAGACAAGGTTTGAGGGAACCCATGTCAGAGTTCCTAGCAATGGGCTTTTCTCTGATTTATGCCTCTCTCCACTTTTCCTAGCCTGGACCCTCCACCCTCCTTTCAACCTTTAAAACAACACTTTTTGCTATTGCCATTGCTTGTAGTGGTCTCTAAATAGCTTTATTTCTATTTTTTTAAAAACTTCTTGCCATTGCAGTGGCAGAAGCAGAGCTCTTGTTTTGGCTGATTCTGGACACCGTGTTTGTTTTCCCACAATGCCCTGGGATGGTAAACAAGGTCTTTAAAAAGGTGAGCCCAGGCCTAGCAGTCTTTACTGGACATGCGACCTCCCTCTGGCATCTTCCAGAGAATGCAGCTCCTGCTCCCCACCCTAATGGGAATCCTTTCTGAATGTGGGGTGCAGGGGGAAGAGAATGTCCTTTTATTCTGTTTAAAATAAGGATTATCCATTCATGTGTGTAAAACACAATTTACCAAGATGAGAAGTGAAAGGCAGATTAACACATAATTCCTTTTAATGGAATTATTAGATCCCGAATCCCAAAATGTGGGACACATTTGAATTATTCAAATGCTTTTTGCACATAGATGGGTTAGAGCAGCCTTCACTAACCTTGGCACCCTCTGGGACTACTACTGCTATCATCCCCAGCCACATTCAGCACTTCAAACACAATCCCTAAATAAATGCTTAAGGTTTCTCGAGTGCCGTTTACTTGCTTTCAAATATAGCCCCAAGAATCAAGAATTTATGTCTCAGGACATAAAATGACCTTTTTTTCTTCCAGGTTTTTTTTAATGCTTTACCAGTTTTCAATATAAGTAGGCTTATCTAGTATTTTCTGTGTGTGTGTGTAACAGGGAAAGAGCATAGTGTCTTGTTGGAATGAAATTGGTTTGGATGAACTATAATCCAAACTGCAGACGGAAGAATTAAAAGCAGTTGTGTGTTACAATGAGCAAGATTCTGCTGTCATTTACATGGATATAATTTTACAGTAATTCTTCCAAAGTTCATGCGATTTTTCTAGACTGGCACCCTAGTGACTCACATCAGAGGGCAGTGTGGGGTTTTGTTTGGATTCCAAAGAAGTGGAAAGTAAAGTCTTGACGCACAGTCTGTGTTATGCTATACTGGAGCCACTATAAAACTATCACAACAGTTTCTTGGGCAACTTTAAGATAAACTTCTCTGAGACCAATCAGGATATTGACATAGAAGAAAAGAGCTTTTTGGAACACTGAAGGAAGCTCACATAAACCGTTGATTATAAGTTGAATATTTCTATGCAGTTGTCCTATGAAAACCTACACATACATACAGACCCCCCTTTTTTAGCATTAGCTTTATGCTGAGAAGAATTTGGTAATATGTCTGGAAGTTCATCTAGGGAAAAGTTATTTCTCCAAATCTCTTTAGCCTTTTAGATATTTATTTATTTTATTTATTATTGCATTTATATCCCACCTTTTTTCCTGCAATGAACCCAAGGCAGCGTACATAATCCTCCTCCTCCTCCTCTCCATTTTATCCTCACAACAACAACCTTGTGAGGTGGGTTGGGCTGAGAGTCTGTGACTGGCCCAAAGTCACCCAGTGGGTTTCCATGGCTGAGTGGGGACTAGAACCCGGATCTCCCGACTCCCAGTCCGACACTCTAGCCACTACACCACATTGGATGCCTGTCTGTTAAACTGGTCTTCAAAACAGAGCAGAAGCCAAAGAAGATTGTACAGTATTGGAGTAACATGGCACAACAAACCGTCCGCAGTCCGAACTATCTTACAGTTTTAAGTAATAGCCAAGAGCATGACAGGGCTACGCCTGTGCCTCCCTGTTCCTGGTTCTCTCATTTGTAACTGCGCATGCAGCAGCATCAATTGTAAATGTTTCCTCCCATTGAACTAGAGCTAGGGATGGGTGAGAATTTGGTTTCAGTTCGGTTTTGATCAGAAATGACCAACATTTGCGAATTTCTTCATAGAGGTCAATATGGTGAACTGTAATGATAAAATTTAACATGAAGTTTTAACGTATTAGTAGTATTAATTTTTATACATTTATGGACCTTTTAATGTAAATTAGTGTTTCTTATTTTAATTCTTTGTATTCAAATGAACTTTTACATATTTGTGGGCACCTTCTAATGAAAACCCTTTTAGTATCCTTTTGTATTTTATTTCTTTGTATCGTAGAGTTTTTGTGTGTATTGCATTTGTAAAGTTGGTATGACCATGATGGTTGAAACAACAAATAAACTAAGACATTTCTTCATATTCCAGATGGAAGGAATAGGGTCGAACCCCTGTGTATTTTCAACCAAGGCCATTTCTACACCTGCCTTTTCCCCTGGGATTGTCCCTGTGCATTCAAATGACACACGAGGGATCCCGGGAGCAGGCAGGGGTGATCCCTCCATTTGCCTGGAATAATCCTTAGGTGCAGAAAGGGCCCAGATTAGTGCTGAATTTGGGGTGGGCAACTCTCTTTTTTTCTGACAGGCACCTCATCTTTAACAGCTGCATGGCAAGAGGTACAATAGGACCCTCTCCTTGCTGGGAATAGCACTACTTATTGAATATAGCCAGTGCAGGTGAGTGGGAATTTCAGTTCTGTTTTGATAAGAATTGACTAAAAAACACAAAATTCTTCATATTTAGAATAGAAAGAACTTGGATTTTTTTTAAAAAAGGGGGGGGGGGGAGAAAGGGAAACTGACCGATTCATCGATCCCTAAGAGAGCCTCTGTGTTTTTCTTTACAATACAGCCTCTGCATTTAAGCCTTACCACTCTCAAGTAGCTGGCTAGATTACTGTGGCTTAAATTGGGTTATTGTCCTTTTCCTTGGAGAGTGGAGATGTGCTAGCAGATTGAATGAGAGCAGCATTTTTAGGCATCTTATAACAACAGTTAAAGTTTAATTTATAGCATTCTAAGGTGTAAAGTATCAGTTAATGAATAAGGCATGAAGCATCACTGGATAGTATTTCACTTAGGCAGCTACAAAAGTGTCCCCTGAGGGCATTTTTACTCCGAAAGAGTTATGACGGATATCACTCAAGAGCAACGCAAGTGCAGCTCTAGGCATTATTGATCAGTGAAATTATCTTGTACAATTTCCTTTATGTTCCAAACCCTTTTCAGAAGCCACATTTTAAAAACATACATACACAATCTTTCATCATGCATTATTCCAAAGCAGAGATGATTAACACTTCAAAAAGGGCAACATGATTCTCCTTCCAGCTTGTCATGATTTTGTTAATATTGCATGACTTGTGTTAGAGAATAATCTATGAGGTGCAGAAATCCAAGCCACACTGCCCAAATGCTCTTACAAACAAAAAATTGTAGATGTGTCTGGGGTGGGTGGGGGAGAGCCATAAAATCGATTACTTCGAAAGCAAAAATAATTGGACCTCTCAACTGCAGCCACAGGGAAAATGTGCTGTATTATACCGATTGCATGCACTGAGAAACACTCTTGTTAGTTATAATTGTATACAAGGTATTACTGTGTGGAAGCCATTTGGGAGTGACTGGAAAACTCAGGGCCATTGGTTACTGTTGAGGATGTCAATAGCGCAGTGAAATTAGGAGAGATATGGATGGATCTACACATCTCTGCCTTCGCTTCATGTCTCCACAGGCTGGATGCTGGTGGAGAGAAAGTGGGAAGGCACAATTTTGAGTGCAGAAGCTGGGGGCAAAAGGAAGTGCTTAACCCTTCCCTTGCCTGACACTGTCCTTCTCCAGCTGTTACACACACACACCTGAGACCCCACACTTTCCCTCTCCCAGAGGAGGGAGGAGCACAGGGTTCTGGGTGGCCATCTGGGTACCGGAGCTGCCCCCTTCCTGGTGGAAGGTGACCAATCGCTGGTTGCCTTTCACCAGTCATCATCCTTGGATTGACCCCAGATTGGTCCCGGAGCGACGTCAGACAGTGGAAGTGCTGTACTGATGTCACTCTGGATTGAAAAAGTTGGGGTAAATCATCTTACGGATGCAGCAAAGTTTTGCAGCCACCACGGGGCTTTCCCCGTGGCCCCCCAGTCTCAGTTTGCAAAGGGGGAAAAAGCAACAGGAGCCAGCCTCTGAGGATATGTGGTGGAAGCTGCCAAGTCATTTCTGAAAAGACAGGATTGGCCCTTTGGAGGGGAGATTTGGTTCTGATAGCACTGGAGTATCATACTGGTCACCATACCTAAACAAAGATATTGTAGAACTAGAAAAACTGCAGAAAAGGGCAACTAAAACTATGAGGAAAAGTTACAACACCTGGGACTGATTAGCTTGGAAAAAAGGGGAGTCAAGCTAGAGGTGAACAAAATTACACATGGTGTGGAGAATGTGGATAGGGTGGGAGATAACAGGACAGATGAAGTGAAGTTCATCTTCACACAGCACATAGTTAAGCTATGGAATTCAATACCACAAGATGTGATAGCTTTAATTTGGATGGCTTTAGAAAAGCATTGAACAAAAGGCTATCAATGCATACTAGTCCTGATGTCTGTGTGCTACCTCCAGTATCAGAGGCAGTAAGCCTATATACACCAGTTGCTGGGGAACATGGGTGGGAGGATGGTGTTCCACTCATGTCCTGCTTGTGGGTTTCCCATTGGCTGCTGGTTGGCCACTGTGTGGGCAGAGTGCTGGAATGGAAGGAGCTTTGGTCTGATCCAGGATGCCTCTTCTTCTGTTCTGATGTGTACATTGGACCCTTTACTGTAAGCCAATCAAATAGCACCTGGTAGGAGAAGATTGTAATAGCAATAAATTTTAAAGGACATTTTAAAAGAAAGGACAGAATTATTGACCCTTTGGCTGGTGGAGCATTGGGAAAACAGACCATTGTACCAGTCCAGCAAAGGAGACCAGCTCTCATTCACAAACTCATACATATCTGAGTTCTGAATTGGCCAGATCCATCTTTTGAATGGAATACACATCCTCTCCTGGGTCCATAGGTTGTTGCCTGCATTTTCATAATGCCCTATAACATCTGATATCAGCTCGGATCAGCGAATCTTTCCAAATGTCATTCTAAAGCAGGGGAGTAGAACCTCAGGCCCAGGGTGCCAATCCGTCCCTCTGGGGATCTCCATTCTCATTTACCCCTTCCCCTGGTCCCACCCCCTTTCCCTAAATGCTGATTGTTTCCTGACTCTTATGCAGTCGTCGTCCCCCATTTTAAAAGGTTAAAATGCCTTACCTAAGGCTTCATTACTGGAAGTAAGGGCTTTAAGCTACGATATGCTGATATCAATGGTGGCTTGGCTCCACCCATTCTGCCTTTAGCTCCGCCCACCACTGGAATGCGGCCCCCAAGAGGTTCTCCAAAATGGAATCCGGGCTGAAAGAGTTTCTGTACCCCTGTTCTAAAGAGTACACTGCTTCCTAGACTGGTCACATGGCTGAATCTAGCCAATTAGGAATGACAGAGTGCACATGATGAAGTCGTAATGTCACATAGGCTTTCAGGTTGGCTGCATGCTGCTATCACATTAAGAAACCAAACCCTACCCAGAGTTGAGAGCAATGTTTCCTGAATAGCTGGATATTTTCTTTCTCTTTGTCAGCAACCCTGAAAAGAATCATCAACCATTGATACTTATGAAAATGTTTGCAAACGTACATGAAAGTTTCATCTTTCCATCCACATTTCCTATGCTTCCTGGAATGCTTTGTCTTCACATAGGGTGTCTCTTTCATCTTCTGGTGTCTTTCTGTGTTTACTACAGGCTTCTTTAGATGGTGACCAGAGGTGACCATGTGATTTGTAATTGAAAACTTCCCCTCAGCAATGCTCCATAAAGTCCAATGAAACTGCACCATATAGTGGCTGTATTATAGCACAATGCTGACTTTACACACTGGGGATATCCCATGATATCCCAGAATAATTTTAAAGAGAGCATTATCTCTGAACTTTTAAAAAGCAACATTACTGGAGAAAGGTGTGGGAGATGTCATGGAGGTTGATGGTGTCTTATAAAGGACCTGCAAACTCCTGTGAGTGACCAATAAATTGCTCATGTAGAGAAGTTCATAGATCCAAGCTTTTATTGCAGCCTTTAGAAGTTAAAGAACAAGCTCAGGCACCAGTTCTTTAAGTGAGTATTCTTATCATGATCAGCTGGGATCATAGAATCACAGAAAAGTAGAGTTGGAAGGGGCCTATAAGGCCATCGAGTCCAACCGCCTGCTCATTGCAGGAATCTACCATAAAGCATACCTGATTTATGGCTGTCCAGTTTTATCGTGAATGCCTCTAGTGTGTGAGAGCCCACCACCTCCCTAAGTGGTTCCATTGTTGTACTGCTCTGGTTTCCTGTAACTTCAGCCCATTGTGCCATGTACAGAAAGATACAGAAGTAAAGCCTTAGGTGTCACAAAGGCCCTTTAAAGAGGAATGAAATGCTACCATGATTGCATACAGCCCATTAGCAAAAACAGTTGTAGCACTGTATACAAGTGAAAATATTATATGGTAGTGGCAATACAAGTGTTAACCAGATTATGCAAACTCAACATTTCAATTCAGCCCTACGGCTTATACCTGATTGTCCCAACATTTCTATAGTTAGACTTGAAATTAACTGTTACAATATTCACAAATATACCAAGGAAATGCCTATTCAGTTCAAAAGCTATCGGCAATCTTCATTTCTGTTTTTATTTTCCCTAAGGTTAGTAGCAAATGATTAAAGTCACAGTGGTTTGTAATAAATTAAAGAGGTTGTATTTTAAAAAAGCATATTGACAACTGAAAAAAAGTATCTACAGGCAGCAGATGCTTTGCATTCAAAATATTTTATCACACCCAACAAATATTTCTGAATCTTTGTTAAAACAACAAAAAACAGTCCAACAAAGCCAATGTGCCAGTAAGACTCTGCCAAATATTCTTGCAGCCTTCAAGAATATCGCAAAAGGAGCTCTTGATGGTTTTATGTACTGATCCTAAAATGGCAAGTCAAAGCTTGCTCATCAATCAGGGCTAATAGGTTTCAAAATGGTTCCAACGATACTTATTTTTGATTCGGTTTGCAGCAGCTGTGTTGGTAGAATGATGACAAGTTTGTGAATTTCACAACTTCTATCCATATGAGCTACCCTTCCCTCACCAGCCCGCCCAACCAGCCACCCATGTACCACAGTCTTCTTTGACAGCCCGTGATCTATGTTTTCTTGATACAGGAAGTATCAAGAATACAAGAATATCTGTAACTGAGAGCAGTGTTTTTGCTTCACGATTGAAAAATAATCTGGATTGGGAGCAGTGGCTTCGATTTCAATGGGGCTGTGAATCCTCCCTGAGTTTCAGTCAGAACCAACCAGAGCTCTAAAAGAGCTACCCAAAGTGTGGAACCCTATCACCAAAATATGTTCTGTACCTTGGCCAGCTCCTTTAGAGGTCAGACTGAAACCATGCATGAATTCACAGCTCCACCAGATTTGGAGCCGCCAGCCTCCACTGACTGAGCGGTTTAGCTATCTCACTCTGGCCCTTTAAAAAGCAACTGAAAAGCCCAGCTGTACTGCAGATTCTTTGAAGTGATAATGGGGTGGGTTCTTCAGGGAACCATTGACTGTTACCAGGTAGGGTGCTTTGGAAGCTACAGGAATTTTGCATTGTTTTTCTTTTCTTTGTTTTCTATTATTAGTTTTTAATCAATGTCCTTGTAAGTCACCTCAGACATATGAGGAAAGAGGATAGAAATCCTGAAAGATGTTCTCTATTTTCAGTTTCTCTATTGCCAGTATATGCAGAGCCCTACAGTTAGCCAAGTCCTGAAAGCTTTTTAGAGTTGTGTAATCGGAAAAGTCCTTGATTGCATGCATTCACACATCCACATTTACTGCAGAGAGAGAGAGAGAGAGAGAGAAGTCTGCTGCTTTTCTTCCAAGCTGACTTCCTTGCACTGCATTAGAGGCTCATGAGTATCTTGTAGAGTTGGGCACAAAGAGCTGCCTTCAAAAGGGAAGCCCAGATGCACATTCATATATATGGAATTCACCATGGAACCCTTTTGATCATGGTCTAGTCCATAGGTGGACAGAAGATAGTTCTCGAGATGTTTTGGACTCCAACTCCCAGAACTCTTTGCAAGCATGGACAATTGTCAAGAATGTTGGGAGTTGAAGTCCTAAAGATCCAGAGAACTACTTTCTGCCCTTCCCTGGGCTAGTCAGCCTTCCCCATCCTAGTGCCCTCCAGATGAGTTGAACTACAACTTCTATCATCCTTAGCCAAAATGCTAGCTTATGAGGATGATGAGAGTTGTAGTCCAACACATCTAGGGAGTCCCACATTGAGGAAGTCTGGCCTAGATGTAGAGGTTGCTGGGCTTATAGCTTGGTGGGCACTCACAAAGCTAAAGGTTTTATTTTAAAACAATGAAATCAACATTTGGCTGGCCTTCACAAAGACAAACAGTTGACGGGTTTGTTCTACCAAAGCAACAGTAGGAACTTCTGCATGTATGTTTGTAATATAGAAACTAGAGTTGGCAGGAGTATTATAATTCACTAAGTAATTGGATTAGCGCACAATTTAAAGGTGCTAACTGTTATTAATAGTGGCTGCGTAATGGAGTCTCTGCCAGCAATATGTGTCTCCAGAGCTACTGAAATAGAAATTAAAGTGGGTTTGTTGCCATATGGTTTCATATAAATATATATATAACAGGAGGAAAATTCAGAACTCAAGTCAAGCTTGTAGAAAATTCAGAGATATGACCCAGTTTTTTTTCTGTATATTTTTGCTGGGTAGCAAATATGAAGACTTGGCATACATTTTAAAATATAAAATATTCACGATAACATTGGAATAAACTAGTTGATTAAGCAATAAGTAACATACAGTGCAACCCTATGCATATTTACTCAGAGGTAAGTCCTACTGCATTCAATCAGACTTACTTGCTAAAAAGTATGTTTAATACAATCCTAAGCACACATACTAGAGAGTAAGACATATCAAACTCAGTAGGACTTACTTCTGAGAACACACATTTAGGATGGTACTCTAATACCAAGTTACTTACATCCATAAACTCTGTTAACACTGTGATGTACTCCATTAACTTCTGACACTTATCCGAAAAATCAACGATATCAGTATTTTAAGAATGATCCAAATAAAATCATCACTAATAAATCCCTGGGACTGACTCAAGGAAATGGTTGCTTTTTACAGGTATCAATGAATTTAAAATAGCTGGCAGGAAACTTCATGATAATTGATTAAATATTGTGTGGCTATCAGAAAATATTTCCTGTCTGGAAGAACAACGGGCAATAAAATAAGTTTCATAGGAAATTTTGGGATCTCCATTACTGCTGGTTTTCAAGAGGAGACTGGATATGGGGGGAGGGGGAGTCAGTGGATGACATACTGGACTAGAACCAGATGACCACTGAGGTTGTCCCAACTTCATGGTTCTCTCATGAGTGATCATTCATTGATGTATCAGGTGGCACCTTGCCAATGTGAATGACACACTGCAGATGAAACAATATAAATTCAACTTTCATATCACCTCACATTACCTCAATGACACATCTGCTTGAAATGAGTCAGTTCATATATTCAGTTTTGATGTACGGACACATGTGAACTGGCCTTATGACGGCCGCCAAAGAATACAAAGGAGAAATTTGCTTGAATATGTACAGGGGTGGGGATGGGGATGTTATTCTAGAAAGCAAATTAATTGGAAATAGGATTTGCTTTTAATTTTCAGTTTATGTGGCTGCCCCAATGTGCCTTAAGAAGAGTTGTTTATTCCCCCCACTCCTCCTCCACCATCATCCTCTCAGACTTCCCATATGAGCATCAGTTACGAAACTCTTAAACAGGCATAGGTAATGATCTTTAACACTAGGTGGTAAAATCCACATGTGCAGTTTGTCTGAAATTGGTTGCAAATGAGGCTCCCTAAAGAGACGCAACTACCGAATGGTGTATTCCTTTTTTTTAATAGTACCACCTTCTTGTTTCTATGGAAACAGAACATCTTGTTTGTTGCTTGCAAGACATGGATTGAGCCCTTATTAAAAACAGATTGCACACTGTTAGCAACTCCTTTAAAATTTAGAGCAGCTGCCTGCTTTTGGACATCTCCCCGTACGTAAGAAGCATATTCTACATTTCAGGTGTGGACTAAAATTACTGTTTATGCGAGATTAAGGCCTCCTTGTGGGTTAATGGTCTCCCTTACAGTCACTATATTATTGTTTTTAAGTAATGGTTAGGAGATTCATAGCATTGCAAGGGCAATATGATTTTTTTGGATCTCCCCATCTGAGGGAGGAAAAAGAGAGAGGTTTATTTATTTATTTATTTATTTATTTATTACATTTATATACTGCCCCATAGCCGAAGCTCTCTGGGCGGTTTACAAAAGTTAAAAACAGTAAACATTAAAAATATACAAAATTTAAAACCAACAAACCCATAAAGACAACAGTATAAAAACAACAGTATCCATTTAAAAACAACAGTTCTGGGCTCCGTTAAAAACAAACTTAGCATTGTTAAATGCTGTTAAATGCCTGGGAGAAGAGAAAAGTCTTGAACTGGCACCTGAAAAATAACAGTGTTGGTGCCAGGCGAGCCTCATCAGGGAGATCATTCCACAGTCGGTGGGGCCACCACTGAAAAGGCCCTCTCCCTTGTTGCCATCCTCCGAGCTTCCCTCAGAGTAGGCACTCAGAGGAGGACATTAGATGTTGAGCGCAGTGTTCAGGTAGGTTCATGTCGGGAGAGGAGTTCCATCAGGTATTACAGTCCCAAGCCATGTAGGGCTTTATAGGTTAAGAGCAGCACCTTGAATTGGGCTCGGAAATGTATAGGCAGCCAATGCAAGTGGGCCAGAATCGGTGTTACATGTTCAAACCTCCTTGTTCCAGTTATCAATCTGGCCGCTGCATTTTGCACAAGCTGCAGCTTCTGAACTGTCTTCAAAGACTGCCCCATGTAGAGGGCATTGCAGTAATCTAATTTGGAGGTTACCAGAGTATGGACAACTGAAGCTAGGTTATCCCTGTCCACGTAGGTGCATAACTGGGCCAGCAACCAGAGTTGGTAGAAAGCACTCCGTGCCACCGAGGCCACCTGAGCCTCAAGTGACAGATGGTTCTAGGAGAACCCCCAAGCTACGAACCTGCTCCTTCAGGGGGAGTGCAACCCCATCCAGAATAGGTTGAACACCCCCCATCCGGTCAGAAGAACCACCCACCAGCAGCATCTCAGTCTTGTCTGGATTGAGTTTCAGTTTATTAACCCTTATCCAGTCCATTGCCTCAGCCAGGCACCGGGTTCAGCACATCCACAGCCTCACCAGATGAAGATAAAAAGGAGAAGTAGAGCTGCGTGTCATCAGTGTACTGATGACAATGCACTCCAAACTCTGGATGACCAAACCCAATGGTTTCATGTACATGTTAAACACCATGGGGGACAAGACTGACCACTGCAGAACCCCATACTGGAGAGTCCATGGGGCCGAGCAATGTTCCTCAAGCACCACCTCTTGGAGCCGACCCGCCAAGTAGGAGCAGAACCACTGCTATGCAGTGCCTCCCACTCCCAACTCAGCCAGATGTTCCAGAAGGATACCGTGGTCGATGGTATCGAAAGCTGCTGAGAGATCAAGGAGAATCAACAGAGTCACATTCCCCCTTTGATGCCACTCTCCACCCTGATGGAAACCTCCACAGTTTTTACCTCTCTGACATCAGAGAGGGGGGGCCTGCCTTGATGGTGCTGGGTTGCCACCACCTTTAAGGAAACCCAGCATTTTCTCTGCTGTGGGGTGATGTCGGCTAATCCCAATGTAGAAGGAGGGCGAGGGCTTTCTGGCAGCCATTGGCTTGCTGGGCCTGCCCCCTGCCCTCTGTCAGGTTGGATGGTGACCAATCAGGGATTCCCATCCACCCAGGAATACCTCTGCCAGAACACTGAAGTGAGGTTAGATGGTGGTTGTGCAATACTCACCTCGATCCAGTGAAAAAGCTGGGCTAAGTCCCTGACTTTTTGAATTAACAGCTTTTCAGGAAAGCCCTGCAGTGGCTATGCAGTAGCTGCTGCATCTTGTAACTGACACAGCACCACTGCACAGCCACAACGGGCTTTCAAAAAGTATAGGGCAGCCCTGGGTAAAAGGAGGCATGATGGGAATGAGCCAGTGGGTGTGCCAAGAGAAACTGTTTTGGGCTTAGGATGCTAAACAGTGAAATGAATAGAGCTCTTGCCCTCTGCATTTCCAGAATATTTGTAATGAAAAGTCCCCATGGGTGGCTGTCTGATAACTATTCACCACCTCATTGCATTCTTTTTGATCTTCAGACTCTAAGACTAGATCTACACTATTGCTTTATATAGGTATTAAAGTGCCCTAATAACTGCTGGGGCACAATCCACATTCCCTATACTGCTTTCAGAGTGTTATTTCCTGCTTTTTATTCTACATTCATAATGATTTGACACAAGGTGAAGATCTGGCCTAAGAATGCATTTCCAAGCAAAGTGATATTGACTATTCAGCTATGTTACCATAATACTTACCAAAGTGGAAAGGGGTGTGTGTGTCAACTGATGATTGCCTTTTAACCATTAATTGTGAATCTCTCTAGGACTAAAGATTTCATCTGATGGCATTTATTTATATGCACAATGTTTCCTTATGATTTTAGGGAGCTCTACTCTGTGGGTTAGTGGTTAATGTCGGGTACAAAAGGAGTTCTCCAAATGATTTTTAAGCAGTTTATTTTTCCTACTAATGTATGTGACAATGTTTTGTTCTATTTGGTGTCCTGGGGGTTAGAGAAATGAAATTATTGTTCACCATCGCACAAGGATAAGGGGCCCCTTTCAAACTGAAATAATCTGAAATCCAACAGTAGCTTGCTAACATTTGACTTTGCTCATAAACAAAAGGGCAAAACACCTTCTGTAAAGGAAAAGGCTCTGTGTGAGATCCTATTTTAAAAATCCACTGCACAAAGAATGTTTTTCTTCCATTTTCTTTATAATTGTAAATGTTTGATTCATCTGATGGCTCCCCGCCCGCCGCCCGTCCTTCTTCTAATCCTGTTAGAACTTGGTGGTGTAAAGAACAAGTTACATGGCGCCCTTAAAAGGTCATTCAAAGCCCACAGTTGGAAGCAAATGTAAAAAATGTTCGCACTCGGCTGCTAGATCTTTCATATGCAAATTCTTAAACTGGTCTTTTATGTATGTGCCAAAATATAGATTCAAAACTAGCAGCAGGTGTTCTGCATGAAAAGCTTCTAAGGTTTTGCATTGTTAAGGTGACGCATAGGTCAGCTTGATAAAGGCTGAACATGGTCACCCTTGTCCAAGGATTTCTTGAAGGCTGGAATTTGAAACATCTGTGTGAGCGGGTTTCTCTTTACTTCACTGGAGAGGTTGTCTCCATATGTCCCCCTCCCCAAAATAATTCTCTGCTCCACTGACGTGAATGGTAAAGCCTGCTTATGAAGGAGTTCCATTTGTGCATTGGAGACACTCAAGGCTGCAGGATGATATGGCTGTGTGTGCGACATGTATCTTTTCTTCTTCTTCTTCTTCTTCTTCTTCTTCTTCTTCTTCTTCTTCTTCTTCTTCTTCTTCTTCTTCTTCTTCTTCTTCTTCTTCTTCTTTTTGCATGTTCCCTCCTTTCAGAATATCCTGAAGGGTAAGGTCTACAGAGGTCCTAGGAGTAAGGCATAGGGCATTTTCACCTGTGATATTCAGTCTTTTTGGAGTGCTATCCCTAGGGAATTTTCCCTGGCTGAAGTTTAGACAGCCTCCACTAATGACAAATACTTAGATTTTCCTCCCCAAATAGTGCTCTTGCTTGTCTAGACAGACAGCCAAGGTTCCTTGTATATATGAGCTATAATGCTAGCTATGAAGAGCAGCTGGGATCTTTGTGGGCTAAATTTCAGGGCTGTTTGTGGGGAGGTGTAGTAGGCCAAATGAGGCCCATGGGCCGGGCCAAGTTCCTTACCCCAGAAAGAAGCAGTGAAGTCCCCTTTGACCCTAGACTGACTCTGCCCACCCAAGTTGGTCAGTGGACCTTCTTGGACAGAGAGGAGTATAAGAGGGCTTCCTGTTCCAGTTTAGATCTGCCTAAGCAACATGGACTTCTCAAGCTTTGGTATGTTTCTGTACCCTTTGATCCTGCCTGATATCGGAGCAGAGGCTAGTAGCTCCAATTTTGGTGGGGCTGTGAATCCATTCCTGGTTTCAGTCAAAACCAGCCAGAACTTTAAAGGAGCTATCTAAGCTGCTGACCCTGAGCTCCAAAATAGGTTAAGCACCTTGGATAGCTTCTTTAGAGTTCTGGCTGATTCTGACTGAAACCTGGAACAGATTCACAACCTCACCAAAAATGGAACCACCAGCCTCCACTGCTCAGTGGGTCTCCTTCTTTGTCTTTTGGTCCTCACTTGCTTTCCTATCCTGACTTCTGGCTTTGTCCCTCAACTCTGTTACCCTGGCACAATTCTAGGCTCATCTCCAACTACTTACAGGAAAATATAAATATAGGAAGCTGCCTTATACAGACCATCGGTCCTTCTAGCCCTATATTGTCAACACTGACTGGCAGCGGCTCTCCACGGTTTCAGGCAGGATTCCTTCCTAGCCCTACCTGGAGATGCCAGAGATTGAACCAGGGACCTTCTGCATGCAAAAGCAGGTGGTCTGTCCCCCTGAACTATGCCCCCCTTCTAATTCCTGGGCTCGGCCCTGGCACTGGCCAGATCTCCCTAATGCTGGCATTACAATAATACTGCATGGCCAAATGTGTTAGGTTGAAATAATTTCTTGAAACTCCTTTTAAAAAAACTGCATCAGAAGAGAATTTAGAAATAGGTAGCCAATGATCCCCACAAAAAAGAGAGCAATTTGAAGCAAAATCAGACCGTGTCTTAGCAATTAATGCACACAAGTTAAATGGGATCTTAGTGAAATCTAAGAATAAATCCTAAGGGATTGTTGTCCATTATTTGTGCAACAGTGTTCTTTGGTAAGCGAATATCTCAGTCCCATGAGATAAAGCAAACATGGAAATACAATTAGTGGATTGAAGACAATGTTCAAAAACAGCCATTAAATATGTAACGGTGGCAAAAGCCTTTATATTAAGCATATAAAATGTGTGATTGGAGTGCATGGTTCAGAATGCAACTAGGAAGAAATTGGTTACATTCTTTCCATCAGCCTTGGATTGAGCAAAGCTTTCAGGGGGTGGGGAGCTAGGAGAGGCAATCACAGAAACTCAATGTGGCTTTATTAGATTTATATTGTCTCAAATTTTCATCCATGAAAAGAGACAAGCAGACCAAATCAAATGCAATTTGAAAAAAGGCATTATAAGAAAGAAAATTTATTGAGATTTTGGAAAGCCAAATGGAAATTGCTACTGCTCAATACTGGTGATTCTAATACCCTTGTAATAGCAATGTGAGCACTGAAGGTAATTTACATCTTTTAATTATCTTTTAATTGTAGTTGCTTTCCCTCCTCCCATCTGCAAACTTCACCCAAGTTTTCCCAATGAATAGTCCCAGTGCGAAGAACCTTCTTGCCAAAAAAAAAAAGTTGTAGTGCTGTTGTCTGCTTGCTTTTCCGGTGTAGTAAAGTGACTTGTTGGATAAGCCCAAAGGTCCCTCTATGCTACGGTCACTCTGCATGGGCCATTGTGCCTGTTTCAGTGTGGCTTTGGGGAGGGGGAGGGAAGAAGGCTGGGGGCATATAGAAAGCTGTGTAAAGCGGCTTCTGCAGTCTTTTCCCCTCCCAGGCCCCAGGGCTGCCCGTTTCCAAGCGCAGAGATGTAGCCGGCACAGAGAGAACAACACTGGCTATGAGGGGAAGGGGGAGCTGAGGGGAGAGCTATTTCTGGGCTCTAAGGTTGGCACCCTGGTTTTGACCTCAGATCCCAGAAACTGAAAAATCCTATGTCCCCCTAATGCTGTCTAAGAGACACAGGACTGCACCCTTAAACTAGATGTTACAAACTGCTGTCTCAGCCCAGAGGCTCGTAGAAATAGGCTGTACTCTTCTTCTTTTTAATAGCTTAATCTCCCTTTTTTAATAGCCTAATCTCCCTATCATTTAGTGATTTTGAGACCAAGAATGAGAGCAAATATGAGATAATTCTCAGATTTATAGACCACATTTCTGGACAGTTTCTGCTTTGCAATCTTCATAAAAATATATCATCATCTTCAACAGCAACAACAGTACAACCAAATTAAAGCACATTACACCTCCATGAATATTGCACTGTAGCAATTAATAGTATGTTCACCTTGGGCATGCCACCCAAACCAACTACCCCAATTCTTTCTTCCTGCATCACATTTAGAAAAATACACTGTGGCATTATCATATCACCCGCTTTCCCTGCCCCACCAGCAACACCACATGATGTAACATCTGCTCCTGCTCGGAGTCTCATTTCAACACGCCTCCACCCAGCAGGAGCAGATATTTGAAAAGAAACCAAGTTCCAGAAAACCAGTCTTTTTAAAGTATTGGAGTGTGGGATCTGTTCCATTCGGTCTCCATTCCATTTGATCTCCATAGGGGGTTTCAACTTAAAAGCCTCTGTAAAAGGAGTGTGGCTAGAAACCAAGGTAATTTATTTCAGGGAAACAGAACAAGAGACACTGAGGGAAAAGAAGCAATCAAATGGAACTTTTGTCAGGGGGCATAAAGGACCATCAACATATTACTCCATTGATGGCAATGTTCCCTAATCTTTTCCTTTTATCTTTACGTGGGGATGTCATACACTGTAATCTATGTTTTGCCTTTTCAGCTAAAACATATATCAAGAATAAGAATGACCCATCTCCACTTACCAAAAACTTCCCAGCTTTGAAGAAAGTCAGATGGTTGGGTCCAGGATCTGCTTTCTATAGACAGAAGAGCTCTGCTCATGGAAGGTACCTCTGCCCAATTTGGTGGTGGTGGTGGGGAAACACACACACTCCTGTACCTAAAAATGTGATGGCCTGGTAAAAAAACTCAAACCAGGTTTTCCCATTTTTTCCAAAGACCTTTTTTATATTTATAGATGCAGATGTAGAAATAATTATTATAATTTAAATAGATTATTATTAATTATAACAACCATAACCATAGTTATAATTTATTTGTTTCATTTCTATACTGCCCCATAGCAGAAGTTCTCCAATTCTAACTGAATTTTTACAACAATTGATAAAAATACAAAATACAGCATAATAAAAATAGTCTAAAAATTTTAACATTGAAAAATTAAAACAAGGTAAACAACAGCTAAATAATAATAATAATAATAATAATAATAATAATAATAATAATATATTTCTTACCCACCTCTCCGATTGGATTGAGGCAGGGAACAGCAGCAAGCATAAAATACATAAAATACTAATTAAAAACATAATATACACTGTTAAAAAAACATCCTAAACATCCTAAAAGCATACTAAAAGTATCCTAAAATTCTACTGGATAGGCCTGCTGGAAGAGATCAGTCTGGACAGCTTTCTTGAATGCTAAAAACAAATAAACAATGTCCCATCCCCTTCTAAAAGAACTGTTCTAAAACAGCAGATGTTGATGCCTCATCATGCCTCATTAAATGCCTTGGACTAGAATCATAGAATAGCAGAGTTGGAAGGGGCCTACAAGGCCATCAAGGCCATCGAGTGTGGTCTTCACCTTGCGCCCAAAAGATGACAGTGTCCAGATAGAAATGCAGAACATCTCACCATAGTGCGACCAGGTGGCTGTGTGCCTTGCTCAGTCTGCTGTCCAGGTGCTGTTGCTGGGCAAGTTCAAGGCCCAGCAATTCCTTCTGGTGGTTCTTTATCTTTAAACTGACTTCGACTGGGCAGCCCTTCAAATAGAAAATGCCTTCAAAATAGAGAACAGTCCACTGATAGTCCTTCATAGAAGAGGACACATGGCCAACCCATGACTGGTTGTTAGTATTGATGGATGCCTGGACTAGTGCTACTTTACTCATTACTGTAAAGTATACAAACAAGATGTTTTAAAAAGTGAAGCGTGGATATGACAAATATGTCTGTCATATAGGCATGTCTGTCATACTTGGCTGGGAGCTGTGGTTGGCTGCAGCAGCAGAATCAAGTTTGTTTTTAAAATTATTGTTGAGGCTATATTTATACATCATGCTTACCTACCTGCACAGTATTGCCACCATATTGCTAATACTATTTATTTACATTTGCATGAAGCTATCCTTGGGTCTTTGCCATGTTTCCCAGTACCCCTTTGGAATCTCCATGGGGGGTGTTTAAAAATAAAATAAAAGCACACTTCTACTCAGTAAAACTACTTGTTTTCTCAATCTACAGATGGTAATTATCCTACATATCTCATTCTGCTGTTTGCTGTCCAAATAGTCACTGCTTTGATCAAAGAAAACAAGCAAAAACATGAAAAGGAACTGAGATAAATTAGGCTGGAGAGGAATGAAATTATGAACTGAATTGGTCTGTTTTTGTGATCTCTTTAAACGTCTGATTCACAGCTCACATTTATTTATTTATTTATTTATCATACTTATACCCCACTCCTCAGCCAAAAAAAGGCAGATTCCGTTAAGTAGAATCTATGCTATTGTTGTGTTTTAATTGTGGTTCAGTGCATTTGTTTTATTGTTTTAATCATGTTTTATTTATGATTGTAAGCTGCTTTGAGTGCCATTTTACTTGGTAGAAAGGCAGGGTATAAATTAATAAAAGCAGCTGTTACTTTAAAACGTACCACTTGGCACCTGTATCCATTTGGGGAGATGGTTGACTGTGGTCTCTGGAGTCACAGGGCCTTCCTAGACGAGGCCTTAGCGCGCTTTGAGACCCGGTTTCCCTGCTGTGCGTCCAGATGACACACAGGGGAATCCGGGCCCAGGCCGCACTGAGGCCTCCTCTAACGCGCCATAAGCGAAGTCGCTTATGGCGCGCCTTTTTCGCAGCCCCGGCCTCAGGCCGGGGCTGAGAAACGTCTAGGAAGGTCCGTGGCTTTTTGCGGCTACTCGCTTACTCGCAAGTAGCCGTGAAAAGCCATGGACCTGGCACAGCGCTCTTACGAGCCTGTGGGGCTGGGGGGGGAAGGCCGGACCCAGCAGGACGGGGGGGGGGGAGAGCAGGCATTGGGGATGGCAAGGGGGGCTTTGCCCGGGCAAGCGCCGGGCGCCGCTGCCCAAACAAGCAGGCGACCGGCGCTGCCAGGGCAAGGCCGGGGGTAGGGAGGGGGGGGGCTTCGTTTTTTTTAAAAAATGGACTTTCCTGGTCCGGAGTCTTCGGGCCGCACGTGGCCCCTTTAACCAAAAAAAACCACCCATGGCCAACGCTGCTGGGCTTGCGTCGTCCCTACGCGTCGGCCGTCTAGGAGGCTGGGCAGCGCGCTTTAAAGTTAGCGCGCCATCGCCCCGCCTCCCTGCTGGCTTATCTCGGCAGGTCTAGCAAAGCCCACAGTTGTCTAAAACCGACACAATTCTACTCCACCCTGTAATCTCAGAGGAATGGAGGCACAGGAATGCTGAATTTCTGACTGGAGGTTATAGATGCGAGGGGTGTGTGGCCTGAACATCAAAACAGCTATTTTACCACACCACAAGTCCAGAGGCCTTGGAGAATAAGAGGTGAGGCCTATTGCAGCCTGGAGAAGGAATGTCCCCAGGTCCTACTAGATTTCATCTTAATGGGTCCAAGTCCTCCAGTGTTGTGAGTAGGGGACAGGCACAGACATTCACCACTTCAGAAGATTTGGGGCATAAGCAGAGGGAACGTAATACAGCCTAGTGATGTATCCAAGCTAGAAAAAAGAGAGGAGGGAAATTCAACAGGTGTTTCTTATTGAAATGAGACCTGTACAGTGGAAGTATAAATCCTTTCTCTGGGGAAGCTCTCCTTATATAATTCCTTCACGTAATGTCTTTATGCTATGTATTAGAATGGCATAGGTCATGATAAGTTCCCCACCTTATATACTATTTGTGGAATAGGCTTTCTGGGAATGTAAGGTGGATATAACATGGTCTGTCCTGAGGCCACTCTTGCATGTCACTTCTGGGCTCAGAATTGACCAGAAAGGTAGCAGGCCCTGGTCAGGCCCAGAATTGACCAGAAAGGTAGCAGGCCCTGGTCAGGCCCAGAATTGACCAGAAAGGTAGCCAGTCAAGACAACTGTGACTGTAACGCAGTCTAGATTTCAATTGGGATGGAATTGCATTACATTGTTGTACATTACTTCAGTTTTCCAATGTATGTATGCACCAGAACATAAAATGATGCAAACATTCCTATGTTACAAAAAACATATCCAGGCTGATACAAGAGGGTGGACCTATATATACATGAAATCGGTGTGGGCATTGGCTTAATTCTAGGGTTTAAAGACTGAATCCTTAAAATAAAGTCCTCAGCCCACTGAAGTCTTTATGAAATTGTGAAATTCAAACAAAATGAGTCCATAAAAAGAAATAATAAACTTTGCTTTGTTTTACTCTCTTATGTTGGCTACAATCCTAACCCAACACATAACTTGTTTTCTAAACAGGTAGAGCACTAGCGTATACTTTAATAGCTACAAGAACAGAATGCTCCAGATGTTTGGACGTGAGGAGTTGCAAAAGCTGTGTGGTGATGCTTTGTGCTGAGTTTTCACTTAACCTTGAAACAATGGCATTTGCATATATTGGAGGAGGTTGCATTTTTGTATATTTGCCTTTTGTGTAGCAAGTTTTCAATATGGCTTTTTTGTCTCTCATTTTTATTGATTTTGTTAAATATAATAGAAATTTTTGATATGCTATTAAATTAAAACGACAACTCAGGATCACATTCACCACAGTGAATGGCAACTTTTTAGCATTAATAACACTACTGTCATCCAGAGTATACAGAGAGAAAAACAAATAAAAAAGTAAAACAAATGTTCTTGCACATCTAGAAAAACTAGCTACAGCTCCTTAGAATGAAGGGGATTCAGAAACATAGAATGTCCCTATTACTCTTCAAAAGCATAATATTGCTCTTCCTTTGGAAAATATTGACTTTAGAATCTATAGAAGGTTCCTGACTAACCATTCTGGAAATTGACATATTCTAATTTGCCACTATACTGCACGCACACACACACACACACCAACTGCCATGACAAATTATCTGAGTTTGGCCCTACAGAAGCTTCCCACCCCCAGGGACAAGGGGGTGTTTTTCAATTGTCAGCTTAGTTCTTGGTCTCAGACTGCAGCTTCCACCTAGGCTGCCAATTAGTTCCAGTTGTGATAAGGGCTTGTGTTTTGTGGACATGCTAGCACCAGTCTCCAGAAGAGCAGTGTTCTTCCTTTTACCGAGAAATGATTTCTGTCATGAAGTGAATTTCGTGTGTGTGTGTGTGTGTGTGTGTAGGGCAGGGTGAGGGGAAGCAACAGATTCGAGGCCAATCCCACCTAGATATGTGCAAGGCAGAGAAAAATGAAACATTAAAATTCACCTGTTACTAGTAAGATGACTGATTATAAAACATGTGGCTGGAGTATTGGACTTTGACCAGAGACGCAGGGTCCCAATCCTCATTGAGCAAGAAAGCCCACAGAGCTTGGACCTCTCTGCCTAATCCTACCTCAGAAGGTTGTTGTGATGATAAAAAATGGGATTGACCATGCATGCTTCCCTGAGTGCCTTAGAGGAACAGCAGGATAAGAAAAAATGTAATAAATGCACATAAAACACTATCTCTGGTCTGCACACACAGCATCAGAATTCATTTGTGTTAGAAACACCTGAGTTTCCATGTGTATCAAGGTCTCTCTGTCTCTGTCTCTGCCTCTGTCTCTGTCTCTCTCTCTTTTTAAATGACACTCAAATAGCATTTGCATCTAATGAAGTCGAAAACGTTTGGTAGAAGTGATATCAGAATTCAGGAGTAAGAAAGGGAAGCATTTCTACTAAAAACAAGTGACTAGGTCAATGCAATTTCCCCCTCTTTGAGTTGCAAAACTGAATAGGCCTGATTAAAAAAAAAAGGGGGGGGAAGCAGAACAGCTTAAAGGACGTTTTACTTAGCAAATTCAGAACTGTGAAATTGTATTGAAATAAGACAAAGAAACCAATTCATCCATCATGCACACAAGGGTAAGTGGTGGTTGACTTCATAGACTAATCCTATTTTTTGTTCCCTTGGCTGAATGGATATGTGGCCATATCCATTGCTTAAGTTTTTTTAAAAATGTGGTTTTTTAAAAATTGTATACTTTTTAATGTTTACCATTTTTAGCTGTTGTAAATCGTCCAGAGAGCTTCGGGTATGGGGTGGTATATAAATGTAATAAATAAATAAATAAATAAGTTGTGTATTTAGTCTTCTAGTTTAACATTAGAAATGCCCCAGTCTGGAGTATCCCATCATCAATTGAATTAAGCTAAGTTAAACATTTTACTGACTTGACCCTCATTTGCTCCCAAAGACACCATTTGAGTAATTTAGGGTTTGAAAGAAAAAGTACCTTGAGCCAGTAATTAAAGGTGATGATAAATTTAACAGATGTCAGACCAGTTTCTGGACATAAACATGGATAATGGATACACCAGGAATGATCATCAACAATTTAATTTGAAAATTCTGTAAATCAGAAGAAATTTTCAAGCCCCAACTCACTGCTCCATATGTGATACACGTTTTGATTTCAACAAACATAGATTTGGTTTATTTGATACCCAGCCTTTGTACACCAAGGGCAGTATCCAACACTGTTATTCCGCAAACTAAAATAGTGCTGGTGGAACTTTGCTGAATGTTTCTGTTGCACAAGTCATTGCCCATTATGCCTGTACAATGGCTTGTTCCAGCAGTTGTGCAACAGGTTGCATCAGCATAATGCACAACTGCTTGTCCAACCATGCTTGTGCCAATATCTTGACCAATGTAAATTTACATTTAAAATGTAATTTTCATGTTCACATTTTTTACTGACTAAACTAAACTTCATGTCTGAAAACCTCCTTTGTTTCATTATGGTAGAACAATTGTTCTTCTTATCTTCTGCTCAATTAAATGCAACTGGATAAGTTAATTAAATCCTAGAAAAGGTAGCCACAGAGTTTTACAGAGTGCAGAAGCAAATACTAACATGGGAAGCGTCTTAAAGACCAAGGGCTTCACCACACCAGGTTTTTTATCCTACAATTTACCAGGTCTTTTGCTTCTGCCTTCTTTGCAGGATTAAGATTGGCTCTTTACATGGGCTGTTTTTATGGCGATGTCTCTCTTGGCAAGTTCTCTGTAGCCTCTGCACCACCTCCTCAAAATTTGCTGCCTCTCTCTGCTTGGTCAGTAATTGGCATCCCAATTTACCCAGTCAGAGAGGGCCACCAAGAATATGTAACATCAACTCCATATTACATTTTTTCTTGCCATTCTTCCAAAGAGCTCAGAGCAGCATTTCCTTCTATTATAGAAAAACTCTGCAAGGGAGCTTGGTCAGAGAAGAGAGGTGGGGAAGACTAGCCCAGAGTATCTTCCCTTCTTTTCTGTTGTTATAGCAGAACTATGCAATTTTACATGCATATTAAAATACTGCATTATCTGCAATCTTTTAAAAAGCTTGATAAAAGGCAAACGCTGAGAAAGATGCCCTGGAGAATGAGGATCTCATGTAAAGGACCCGCAGACTTCTGTGAATGACCAATCAGAGTGTGCAATAAATGTCTCATGTAGAAATGCTCCAGGAGAGAGAAGCCTGATATATCGTTCTTCACATAAATAAGTGTGTATATATGTGTATAAGATTTCCTAGAATTCTATAACAAGCTCACTGGATAAATAACATTTGTTTTGTTGAATGCACATCTTCTTCAGACATCTCATTAGGCTCTCACAGTTGTGGTGGGTTTTTTAAAAAAAAATATTGTAAAAATATCAAAGGCAACTACATCTATCAATATTAATGAGCAGGAAACCTGTAAGATTTCATACTTGTAAATTAGGTTTGGTGTTCTTTAAGAACGTCAAAGAAACAGCAGGAATGACTGGGTTTTTTCCTGTGTGTACTAGGCCATTTAAAATATACATTCAACAATTTTCAGTGAAAACCTACAAATGAAAAGTACTGCCAAGCCAAATATAGGATGGAATTGCGGGCTGTGGGGATTCTAGTCATTGGCAGCTAGCAACATATTCACACTTTAAAACTGCAAGATGTATTTACTACTATAGATACCTGTCTTTTCAATCAATGGGCAGAACAATTCTTTGGCCGCTAGACAACATCTGGGGCACCATAACATACTGTGACTCCCCTTCTCCAAGGCCAGAGACAGAGCTCCGCAGCCCCTCCAAGCTGCCTTAGAACTTTCTGCAGGAGCTGCTCACTCAGGGTCAGAACTCCGACCTCAACAAGAGGATGGAGAAGGAGGGCAAAATGCTGGTGGGGCAGAATAGGGAGGGAGGGGAAAGGTTGAGGGTCTTCTGGATCCAAAGGCCTCTCAATATGGCTGGTCCAAGACATTTTGTCACCTGAGATGAAGGCCATTTCTACACCAGCCTGAAAATCTGGGCTGGTCATGGCTGAGTCTCTGTGCATCCAAACGATGCACAGGAATTCCCGGGAGGAAGGAGGGATGAGAATGAGTTTTCCCAGGGATAAGTACTCCCTGGGAAAATCCAATTCTTCCTGCGGTCTCTGGATCGTCCCGAGACCACAGGAGGTGTGGCCACCTGTCTCGGCTTCTTCCCTCCTCCCCTCGAGTAGCGGGGATCAGTAGAGGGAAGGAACTGGGCCGGAAGGAATCGAGGATGGGGGGGGAGTGGGGTCAGGGCTTTTTTTTAAAACAACAACAACAACAACTTACATTTGGTTGGAGCACACGTGTGCTCATCTTCTTAAAAAAAATGGCAGGCACAACACCCTCCTTCCTCCCGGGATGTGGCACCCGGATGTGGACTACGAGGATATTGCGAGATCCTCCCCCTCCCTCCTTCTGGTGTAGAAATGGTCAAAGAACAAAATGCCGTCCCCTCCCATTCCATGCACAAAAGCCTTTCTTCAAGAGTGAACGTCTTTCTTCAACACCAAGAAGGGGCAGCATCCTCTGCCACACTTGAAGGCAGCAGATCAGCCTAGAAGGCATAAGGAAAGCCACATGGCATACAACTCTCTTCACCAGCACCTTGCTGCTGCCTCCTAGCATTTGCCACCGGAGGCAACCACCTCACTTTGCCTAATGGTAGGGCTGGCTCTGCTTCAGGTTTGCAGTATAATTATTTTATAAACAAAGTATTATATCAGGAGGTGTTGCTGGTTCTTTTTAATATAAAAATTGATAGCAATCCTGAGCAGTTCAATTTGTAAATGTAATCACCCCGCATCTTCCAAAACCCCTAAATTAATAGATGTGGATCTTACACTGTTGGATAAGTATGTTTTGCTATGGATGCAATCAGATAAAAGCAATTGGTCCAGAAAACTAGTAGTTGCTTTGGGGAGTAAAGGTTTATTCTGGTCCAGGTGTCTGGTTTAGGTTCATTAGCTGTCTGAATGGAGCACAGCCACCATGATATGAGCAATCAGCAGATTTGTTTTCTAGTGAGCTCTGAAGAGTTCTCGGTAGGGAGACGTTGCCAGTTTTATGGCACTCATTAAAGCAATATATGCACAGTTTTTGTGTGGGTGAGGGGGTGGAATCTGAGTTTGATTCAGGGAAAACTGAGGTGTGTGGACTTGCTGATATCTGACATCTCAAGAGCTCAAAAGAATGAATCACATTAAACTCCTATGAGCCTCAGATTAAGAGTACGAGGGAATCTACACGTATTACTGAAGGTGCTTGCATGCGCCTCCAGTGCGCCGTCAAAACGATGGTGTAGATGGCGAAAGAAGAGACGGAGGAGGAGGCAGCTGGGGAACCGGCTGCGTCCTTGCCGCTGCCGCCTCCTCCTCCTCCCCGCCGGCCTCCTGCTGCCGGGCTAAGAGCCACCCAGGTCGGAGAGCTCGGCTTCCGCTTCCGCCGAGCTCTCCGACCTGGGTGGCTCTTAGCCTGGCAGCAGGAGTCAAGCGGGGAGGCGGTGGCAAGGATGCGGCCGGTTCCCCAGCCGCCTCCTCCTCCATCTCTTCCTCCGTCTCTTCTTTCGCCGTCTACACCATCGTTTTGACGGCGCACTGGAGGCACACGCAAGCACCTTCAGTAATACGTGTAGATTCCCTCCAGTTGTGAATGATGAAATTGTTAAAGTCTTCCATGGGATTTGGCTTTTTAACTTCAAAAACAACACTGTTTTCACTAAGGGCTTCTCCACATTAAGCAAAAACCTGCAAACTTACTAGGGCTTTCTGCTTCTGGTTTCTTTCTGGGATTATGATGGGCTCCTTTATACAGCAGACATGATTTAAGTTGAATTGAATTGAAAACTTCCTTTTTCTACCTTTTCCAGTATATAGTGCCACCTAATGGCCCAATGCTAGCATTTCATACAGCCAGAATTCAGATCAGAATAATGGGGAAGAGAGCAGGAGATATCCTGGTGGTTGGGGACATTGTGTAAAGGACCCACTAACTTCCATGAGTGACCAATCATGATCATGCAATAAATCACTCGTATAGGGAAGCCCTAAATAGTACCGCCTTCAGAAATTCAAGTTATTTTCTTTGGAAATCTCAGAAGGATAGCCAGAGCAAAACATTTTAACTAAGAGAAATTCAAGAACTATGCTATCAGAAATAAGGGGCATCCATTTGTACATGCAGTGCTTCGTTGGGTGTGAGCAGTGAAAGGAAAGGAACAAATCAGACACACAGACTTAGCTGGGATAATAGTTTGGCCACAACTTTATTGACTTTCACTTGAATAGGCTTGGCAATGGCATAGAGTGTGGAACCGGTCATGGGCCGACCCATCCGCTGTCCGATTCCCCCTTCCTGGCCTACTTACCAGAAACACTGGTGGTGGATGACAGGGCCAGGGGCTCACCAGGTGCAGACCACTAATGTGAGTCCCTTTCCGTCACTCTGGATGTGGCCACCTCACAGCTCCCTTGAAAGACTGGTCTTAGTGCCACATCCCTGAGCTCCCTTATGGAAATCCCCACCATGGAGAACCAGGGAGCCCAATCCCACTCCCCTTCACAAATGGATCCAGCCCAATACCTATCATGTTTACATACTTGTGACAAACATTATAAACTGAAGCACCCACAAAGAATTTACTGATAAGCCAGATCAACTTCTTTACAATGGAATTAATCTTGCAACGGGGAAAGCAAACCAAAAACCAAAACCCAAAAACCTGCCCCTTCTTTGCCACTTGGTAGGCAGGTAAAATTCCTTCCCAGCCCCATTAACCAGCAACTTCTTCTGCCACTGCAAGACATCTTACTACCTGGAGTGGATGGGTGGGTAAATCAGTGACTCCAATGCTGCAGCCACATCAGAGGCCTGCTTCTACGGGCTTCAGGTTGAACCAGAGTGAGAAGGAAGGAGAGAGATCTCACCCCGGTCAGTCCACCCCTTTGGCTCCTCCGCTTTCAAGCCTATCAGAGCACCAGTTGGCTCAGCAGGCCTCTTGCTGGGAAGGTGCTGGTGTTGCGTCAGGGAAGCTGCTCCTCACTATCTGTCTCCCTTCGCTGCCAGCCTGCATACTTACACAAATCTCAGCTCCCCAGTGTTCTTCAATATGTTCTCAGATGTCCTCATCTAATTAGATTGCTCCAAAATTATGTTTCAGATATTGGGGGTTTATAGGCCTCTGTGGGGTACAGGATTCTTACATTTTACATTGGTTGTAAGATTTCACCGATTCTTTTCTTGAGATAAGAAGCCCTGATCTTTTTGTTATAAAAAAGAAATTACATCATTTATCCCATTTATACTCTAATAATATGGATTACTGCAGAACAGTGCAGTTTCAGTTGGTCAGAACTGTCAAAAAGCTACAAATGTTTCTGTTCTTTCCTATTTCAGATAACTTATAGTGCAATTCTACACATACCTACCCTAGGGTGACCATATGGAAAGGAAGACAGGGCACCTGTATCTTTAACAGTTGTACAGAAGAGGGAATTTCAGCAGGTGTCATTGTTATGCATGCAGCACCTGGTGAAACTCCCTCTTCATCACAACAGTTAAAGCTGCAGCAGCCCTGCCCTCTTTATACTAGCTATACTAGAGTGACCAGATTCAAAAGTGGGCAGGGCTCCTGCAGCTTTAACTGTTGGGATGAAGAGGGAGTTTCACCAGGTGCTGCATGCATAACAATGACACCTGCTGAAATTATCTTTTCTCTACCACTGTTAAAAGATACAGGAGCCCTGTCCTCCTTTCCATATGGTTATCCTAGCCTACTCAGATAAGTTCAATGAGACTTACTCACAGGTAAGTGTATATAGGATTGCAGCCTTAGTGCAGTTAATCTATAACAACACCGAACTGCCCATAAAAGGAGATACTTCAGCCTTTCTATCAACAGCAGAAATGGTAATACTTCTGTTCTGCATGATGGGTTAATGAAAACTGACAGCTTGAACAGAATGTATAATTTTACTATACAGAGGTTTGGAATGATGCTTAAAATATCTGCATAATTGTTCAGTCATGTCCCTCCTTTCCACAAAAGAGCTCACAGCAGTATACATGGTTCCTGCTCCCATTTTATCCTCACAACAACCCTGGAGATAGGTTAGGCCTGGTTGTTTTGAATTTTATTCCTTAAAATATTTTTAAATTGCCAATAAATAAATAACTAGGAGGCTGGCACACTGCAAAGCAAAGGGCAGTGCTCCAGCAGCGTCTTTATTGGCTTTAAAACAGTGGTCGTTGTGTTTTGACGCTCATACCTTTCCTCTGTCTTGTACATGAGTTTCTGAGTAAGTTACTTTTCTTTTAGTCTCAGCGGTTTGCATTCTGGGAAATGAGTGGGCATGCCAACCATGGCAGCCATGTCATGAATGGACAACCCCTATTCCATGGCAGCCATTTTGTGAGACGCTGTCTCAAAATTCCAAATGTGCCACCCACCCAGAAAGGTTGGATACCCCTCTGTTAGGCTGAGGTATAGTGACTGGCCCAATGTCACTCAGTGAGCTTTGTGGCTGATTGGGAATTTTAGCCCAGGTCTCTCCGATTCTAGTTTGGCACTCTAACCACTACACCATACTGGCTTTCAAAGATCAGAGTCATCAAATGCTGCTTTTAATTAAGCAGAATTGGTTGTATTTTTTGTCATAGTATTTTATATGTTTAGTTTGTCTTGCCATAGATTCTGCTAAAGTTACAATGGTCCTGATCTAGCTAAACCTAGTCATGACTAAGGGTTATATAACCAATGGCAGTTTTGTGCTAGTGGAGAGCGCTTCTGTATGCTCAAGACCAGACACCTGCTTTTCGCCAATCCCACCCACCCACTGTAGCCCTCCATTCCCTGAAAATCTTCTCCTTTTAGGTTAAGGAATTCTGGAACTTTATGCCACAAAGGGGTGCAGTAGGTAGGGAAGAAATTAGTGACAATCAGGAGACTTACCTTGTGTATATAGATGTGCTTTCTGCTAGTGAAACTCTACCATTAGCTACAACCCTATGACTGCAGTCCTATACACACTTACCTGGGAGTAGTCTTGACTGAAAACAATGAATCATCTGATTGGAGCATGTATTGCACCATAAATCCCACTAAAAGCAAAGAGACTTTGGGTTGAATCCAGATTTAGTCATACTTAGAGTAAACCTATTGAAATCAATGGGTCTTAGATTAATTATGATTAATTCAATTCCTATTTATTTCAGTTCTGGATACAAAAATTGGGATTTTTTAATATTCCAATTGGTCACTTGCTGATTTTTCTCCCACCCCGTTTCAGGGAATAGGGGTCCTGGTGGGCTGGAGGCACTGCACACTATTTTGGAGCAAGCATATTTCACCCCCTTCATCCATCCCTCTACTGCAGACACCCAGGTCCTATAGTTCCCACCACCGCACAGGGTGGTTTGGAGGGAAAGTGAAGCTACATGTATATTTTCAAGGGAACCTAAATTTTCAGTGATCTCTCCTCAAAAGGCAGCTAGACCTGTGGCACTCTCCATGGAACTTTTTCCCGCTCAGGGAAGTGGGAAACATTTGACCATAAACCGGAGTGTAATTTATGATCAAGTGTTTCATCTAGTGTGAAAGATGCAACACATGCCCCCAACGATTTATTTATTTATTTGAAATATTTTAAGGAACTTTCAAGTTACAATGTACCTTGGCATTCACTTTGCAGAGAACCTCTCCTGGAAGCCACATATAGAAGCTATTAGAGCAGTGGCTTAGAGATCTATTGGAGCAATCCTTAGATTTTATTACACTACAGGAGGACACTTGGTTGTTCCAGCTCTGAAAATATTTCAGAGTAAAGTCATTGCCCAGATCCTGTATGGTGCTGCTGTCTGGGGCTGGGATGACTCTCAAATGGTTAAACTGGAGGCACTTCAGAACACATTTCTTAAAAAACTGTTAAGACTTCCTCCAGGCACTCCTGCAGCATTGGTCCAGACAGAAGTAGATCTCCCCTCTATTAGATCTCACATTCATTTTATTTTGTTTAACTATTGGAGAATTGTACAGGATTCCTCAGTTAGGATTTTCCCCAAGCTATGTTTTGAACAGCTATTAAACTGCAAAAGCTGGAGTTCAAGATATTACAAGTTGCTTGAATTGTATCCTGCTCTTCTTGACAACTTGTCTGTCTTGAACTCAAGGGAGAAACTTCGGGAATATATTTTTAACTATGGTGCTCAGCTGGACAGACAAGCTATTAACAATTCCAAATTTTCAAAATGGTATAGGCTTTATAAATTTGACCATCAAAGGGCTGTTTACCTGGTAAAGCTTACACCCCCAAAGCTTAGGCAAGCATTTACAGCCCTCCGTTTTCAAACTATGACCACAGCTGTGACGGATGGCAGATATCAGCGCACCCCTTTGGCCCTCTGTCTGTGTATTTGTGGGGCCCCAGAAATTGAGGATCTGCCTCGTTATTTGCTTTTCTGTTCTTTATGCTCTGAACCAAGAACCAAATTTTTGGAATCTATTCTATATCAACTACACTTCAATACCACTTCAGAAAAGATTTTCTATCTCCTGTGTGACACTGACTCTAGGGTAACGCACAAAGTATCTCTTTTTGCCCTGGCAGCAATGAAAATTCGGGCAAGATTTATTACTGAGATTGCAGTTGACTGTGCTGGAGATGCTCTTATTTAACTATTTTATATTCAAATTATGTTTTTAATTGTACTGAATTTTATTCTTTTATTATGTATGATCTGTTTGTGATTATATGTAGTATTTTTATATTGTTGTTTCTCCATAATGTATATATTCTGTATGCGAATGGCCTATGGCCTAAGCATTAATAAATTATTACTTACTTACTTCAAGTTACAATGCCCTCTCAAGGCAGCTTACAACGTTACAAAAGCAAAATTGTTTTGTTTCCATTATAATTTCACCACCCAGAAAGTATCATGGGGAAATCCTAAGCTTTTCTACGTGAGGTATTTATTGTGGGCTCATGATTCCTACTCATGGTTGCTTCTGTTTTCTTTAGATGATGACATGATCCTCTGGTTTTGTTTCTTCTTCTTTTTAAGAGCACTTTCCTGGGGAGAGGGGACATGTTAGAGCAGGGGAAATGGAGTATTATTTCTGAGAGAAAAGGTATTTTCCCACTTGTGTGATATTTTACTATAGCACAGTGCCACCTAGAGGTTATGTAGTAGAAAATCAGGAAAGGAAATGCTTTTTGTGTAGAACTTGGATCTCAGTGCTGCAACAAAACTGAAAGCAGATGCAGCGATTAACAGCCTCATGTCACAAAGCTCCCTATTAAGCATACAGTGTCCTCATATAGCAGTCCATAAGAGCTCTAATGAGCACATGTAATATGTGCTCCCAAACATACAAAGACTTTTCTCTACATTGCAATGGGGGTTATTGTGCACATGGAACTGTGCTGATATCCTAGCGAACAAGAGTGCATCAAAGTGTCATGTTCACGTATGATTACAAAGCTATTCACACTTGAGGCTTACTCCTGAGCAAAGAACTTGCCACTCAACATTTAGCAAAGCATGGACAGCTTCACTTAGAGCAGCCTTTCTCAACCTGGGGCGCTCCAGATGTGTTGGACTGCATCTCCCAGAATGCCCAGAGCTGGCTGGGGCATTCTGGGAGTTGTAGTCCAACACATCTGGAGTGCCCCAGGTTGAGAAAGGCTGACTTAGAGGCTATATAATCTATGAAAGATCAAATGAACTAGCCGCCATGTCATTTCAGTTCAGGTTGGTAGGGAAATACTGAGTCATGAATCAGAACTCTTCAAAACCTGTCACCACAACCACCACACAAACTCACAAACTGCAAGTCATACGGGTATTAATAATCTCCAAGGTGATCTATGTTTCCATGGTGATGGTGATGTTTGTTTATATTCTGCATGCTGGCTGGTCTGCAAAGTTTGGAATCTTTCAGAAAGTAATCCAGCTGATTAAAAATGTAAAGTATCCATCATGAATCTTTCATTGCATCTATCAGGCTGAGTCTATCATTTATTTGAATAAAGATTACATAATAAAGTCATATTCTAGTCTAAAAAAGAAAAGAACAAGTGTATATACTGAGGATGTCTCTACATTAGGCAAAAACCCCACATTCTTCATGGGGATTTGTGCTTTTGGTTTCTTTGCAGGATTAGGCGGGGCTTCTTTACATGGCAGACACTTAGTTTGAATTGAGGGAGTACTTCTTTCCCTCCCTGGCATGTGTGCAAAGGAGCAGGGGTGTATGTTTTAATTGCTTAATTTGTGCTATACAGTTTCCTCTAGGGTGACCATATGGAAAGGAAGACAGGGCTTCTGTATCTTTAACAGTTGTATTGAAAAGGAAATTTCATCAGGTGTCATGTGTATGCATGCAGCATCTGGTGAAGTTACCTCTTCATCACAACAGTTAAAGCTGCAGGATCCCTGTCCTTTTTTGTATCTGGTCACTCTAATATAGCTCCTGAAGCTTTAATTGTTGTGATGAAGAGGGAATTTCACCAGGTGCTACATGCATTACACATGACACCTGCTGAAATTCCCTTTTCAATACAACTGTTAAAGATACAGAAGCCCTGTCCTCCTTTTCATATGGTCACCCTAGTTTCATCTCAGCTCCCAGGAAAGCTGTGACTTACTGTGACTTACATAAAATTGTATTAGTAAGCATACTTACTTGGGAGTAAGCCTCATTGTACTTAATAGGGTGCTCTGAATCAACAGAGGATGTTGATTCTGAGCCTGGTGGGGTGGGGCAACAGATCTGTCCCCTTCATTGCAAGGAGACATTTTGCCCTTTTCTCCCTTTGATTGGCTTGCAATCGAGAAATGTGCTGAAACATTTACAGGGCAGACACATAGTTTGAATCGAGTAAAGTCCCCCCTTGGCAAGTTCATACCACTATGCTGGCATTACAGACTGCCCATATGGCATCATTAACTTTGATTACTAGCTTATCACCAATCTTTTTGAAAGCGGGATTAAGGGGGAAATGTACAGGTATTTTCCTACTTGTGAATTTGCACTCCTCTGCTATAGCATAGGTTGTATAGTGGAAAAGCAGGAAAGGAAAAAGCTCTTTGTGTAGCTCTGATCTCAGTTCTATGATGAAAGTAGATACAGTGATTAAGAGCCTCATGTAGAAAAGCTCTTCATCTCTCTTTCTCAAATTGCAGGCCTGTTCTTTTACACACACACTTCAGGATTACTTCAATTGTCTTTCATTGTTCACTCATCTCTCTGGCAGCCTGTGGCCTCCTTCGCTTCCCACACTTAGCCCAGGGGGTCATGAGGTAATTCCTCCTATACAGCGTTTTCAGATTAGGAAATGCAAGCATTCTGGGAGGCTGCAAAGCCATTCAGAGATGTATAATAAAAAGAAAACACACACACACTGCACTCTTGGCCACCGCCACATTTTTCTTCACTATTTTTGTGGTGCCTCCCTTTGTCTCCCCCACTTCCCCTATGCCCTTGAATGCCACCAGGCCTGGGGCCTGGTGAAGAATGTAAAATGATAACCGGGCTGCATTACTGCTTACAGTGGCAACACGAAATACAAAAACCATGAGGAAAAAAGAAAGAAGCTGTGCTAGAACCACTGCTAATGGCAAGCTTCACTTCAGAGAAAATGTTTGAGAATTTCTCCTCCCCCTGGAGAAATTCAGTGAAATTTCTCTGCCTACAACCTAAGGGGGAGAATTTTGAGAGGCCATTTGTGCACAGCTCTAGTCTAGGTGTCTGTGAGTGTCCTTTCAGGGCCAACAGACACGGTACGATGTTATTCACCTATTTTGAAAAGCATGCTTTAGTTGGTCATTTTTAATATGATGGGAAAGCAGCTATGTGGGGGGCCAATCCAGAATGATTGGGGCCCTGTACTGGTTCCCTGCTGAACCCTACTCCCCCAAACCAGCTGCTCTTTGCTCCTGATGATTCTGCTTGCATATGTGGGGAAAATAGCAGGGGGGATTTTCTGTGGGAAACTGGCATATGGCTTTATCCAAGAGAGCACATTCAAAATAAAATGGAGATGGCGACCATATAAGCAGTCTTGGGGCGTTACTAGACGAGGCTGTAGCGCGCGTTACCTTCGGCAGTCGCGTCGAGGCTTCCAGATGACGTTCACGATGATCTGTCGTTATCCTGGGGTGAAGCGTCTTTATCCCGACTTTAAAAAAGTGAGTTCAAGTGCGCCTTTTCCTGCTGGGCCGCGGTAATTCGGAGTACGTGTGGGAGGATGTGAGGTCACTGCGGTCCGCACTGGTCAGGAAAAGGCGTGCTAAGGGGAGTGGCCAGCGGCTTCGGTCAAGCCACCTCCGCCATTTGCGCCCAGTCCGCCAGCTGGGGCAGCGCGGCAAAGCAGCTTTTTTAAATTATTTCCACAGTGACAGTTAGCGCAGGACCGGAGGACCGGAAAAGTGGCTGGTGCACTGCTGGGGCATGTGCGCCTGTTTTTTCTACTGCAACCTCTGCGTGGGTCAGTTTTCGGAAAGCCGGGCATCCCACAGTCCGCCTTCATGGGGAGTTGGTGACTCCTCGCGGTGGGCAGCCACCGTGGCCGCATAATGGCGGTGCTGTACGCTGCCTGTTGGTGTGGGTACCAGGCTGGCAGAGGGCAGAGCTGTTTGTGGGCTGCTGCCATGGCTACGGCCAGATGTGGGTTGGCTCCTTGGGATGGGGCAGAGGGCACAGAGGCGGTCACCGGCGGCGACACCTCAGAGGCATGATGGGAGATGTAGGCACAGAGTGCCCATACAGACGATTGACCTCAGGTCATATTACACCCGCCACGACCCCCATCAGGAAGTGACCGCATCAATGTTGACCCTCAACAGCACCAGCAGCACTTCAGCTGGCACTGGCACTGTCGCTGCCGCCGCCGGGGCCGGCGGCAGCATCGCTAACGGCTGCGCAAGTTTGCGGTCTTTCGGACTTGCGCAAACCGTGTGCCGAGCGGGAAAAAAAGCCGCAGCAATCAGGCCGGTGTCGCTGCGCAACTGTACTCGCGGCGGCAGCAGCACAACCGGCGCAAACTTCCGCCACAAATCAAAGGCAGGTGTGGATGATGAGGCATCACGGCTGAACGGGAAAATCCGCTTTCACCGCTCCTCAACGACGGAACACCCGGTAGGTCTAGCAAAGCCCTTGGTTTCCTTGTAAGAGGGGAAATGGGGTATAAATGTAACCTTCATCGTCATCTGGAATGATGGCTCATATAGCTGTTTTTCCTTCAAAATAAAAGTGGCCATCTGAAGCAAGCATAGATAGATAGATAGATAGACAGATAGAATGCATGGATCGCTTAACATGAAGTTTGACCCTTAATATAAAGTTACTCTGTGCTATTGTTATGCAAAGAGGAGGACTGCAGTCCTACTACTTTTAATTTGCAATCACACAGATTAACAATGTTTTCCAATAACACTACAATACAGACCCAGCAGGAGAACACCTTGTTGTTTTGTTCCGTTAAATCAGTGTAATTTGCTGAATGCCATATGCAAGTCAAAAGTCATGCATTTTGAATGAAGCTTTTCAAAATGCTTAATTTAGGCCCATACGGCATGTTCGGAAATATCAAATGAACTTTTCAGCCCTGCATCAGTTGAGCTGTGGTTGTTTATATCAAAGAAATGCCAAAGGTTTGCATAAGTGTGTTTCCAACATCAGTCTCACAATGGGATTTGAGCAGCTTTAAATGTAAGCCCTGTGTGTGAGTCACTCATGTAGATGTGATCAAGTCAGACTTAATTACCATTCTTTGTCACACTGAACATGCTATAAATCAAAGTTAAATATTCAGGAGGGGAGAAACTCATTATCAGGATGCTGTACAAAAATGTCACACATTAAGGTGGAGAAATTTGGGTTACTCCCTATAACCACTTAGCCCTGTTTTATATATAGCCAGTATTCAGGAAGATTGTCAGAGATTTTCAGGACTCATTTAAGAGGATATCCTTCCTCATCAATAATGAAGAGAGCAGCACATGAATAATGATGGGGCTTGAATCAGCTTCTGTTCCTTGAAGAAGCACACACATCTAGTTTACCCTAGTTTAGGGTAAATTGCTCAAAAGGTCAGTTCCCATGTTGCAGTTTGTTTTAAAATGGAGTGTGGCTTGAAGGAAGAGAGGGAGGGACAGAGAGGTGGCAACATGCAGCTCACTCAGGCTTCTCCAACCTGACTTTGCAAACAGGGGATCATGGGTGTTGTTATGCAAGGGGCATGCCTGAGCATGTACCCTGAATCTTCTGAACTGTGCCCCGGATCTTTTGAGATGCCCCAATGACATCATCTGCCTTAATATAAGACTGCCTCTTCCTTCTGAGAGCAGCTTGGTTTCAGTGACTCGGCAACATTTGGAGTTACTCCTTTGGCAAACCATTAGAGGGTGTAGTGCGAAGGCAGAAGTCTTTTAAGCGATCGGAGGCACTCCCACCTTTCCTTCCACAGTCCACTCATTTTTTTTCACTCTCTCTTTCTCTCTTTCTACTCTTACATGCCCACTTCTGGGAGCTTGCTTGCAATGAAAGTTTGAAGACCGAGGGGAAGGGCAGGAAGAGTTCCATGTGAAATAGTATTTCATACAGCTTTTGATTTTACTGCTCCAAACTGGAACTTTGGGGCAGTAAAAGGCACTTTATACATGCTCAGAGATACTTTCTCCATAACATAACCTAGTATTGGCTGAATATTAGTGATGTCTTGACACAAGTTAAATTATGGGGTTGGGGAGACAAGGACAGCTTGCACATAAGAAGGAGGAGGTAGCATCTGTTTGATGAAGCATTGCTGGAGGATAGAAAAATGAGGAGGGATTGTTGGAGGAGAACAGAATGTATGTGATCTGGTGGAGTTTACTTGAAACAGATGTGGTCAATGCTTAATCTCTAAAAAGGGATGCTGAGGCTTTAATCTGTGTTGGGTACATTCCATCACTAATGCATATGGGGAAGGGATAAGCAGAAATTGCTCAATTGAGAGAGAACAGCATTTTGCATATGCTCAGAGGCACTCTTTATTTCACTATTTTTAGCTAACAATGAAATGCAAATAAATTCTAGTGATTCTAAATTTGCATACACACGCGCACACACACGCACACACACACGCACATATATATATATATATATATATATATATATATTTGTGTGTGTCTCCCATAGTTCTCTGACTTGCAGCCTATATTTGAAAAGCAATGGGATAAGTGAAGGTGATCAGGCCCCTGACTTTATACTCTGGAGCTGCGCAGTGCCTTGCGCCCACACTTGCGTTCCTTCTCGACATCTGCACAGGAAGGAATGCAAGTGCGAACTTTCCCAGTGTTTAAAAGTTAGAAAAAGAACAACGGGGTGGGGAGAAGAGGAATGGGGCCGTTCCTCCCCCCCCTTTTAATTTTATTTTCTGTAATTCTGCAGCTGCGCAGATACAGATAATAAAAATAAAAGGAAATGGGGTGAGGAGGAACTGGCAGCCAGAGGGAGGATGCGAGGGGGCAGGGACTCAGGGCGAACCACCTCTCCTCTCCTCCCTCTGGCTCATCTTTGTTGCTCTTCTCTGAATTCATTTGAATTTATCTGAATCCTTAAATTGAGGCGTCCAGAACTGGACACAGTATTTGAGGTGAGGTCTGACCAGCATGACTTAGAAACCATACTTTTATGATGCAACCTAAAATTGCATTTGCCTTTTTTGCAATCACATCACACTGCTGAGTCATATTCAGCTTCTGATGATACACAACTCCAAGATCCTTTTCACACATACCAGTAACTGTGTTCCCAATAAGTTAAGAGACATGAGTCTTCCTTTATTTTCTTTTTTATGATTTCATTTCATTTATTTCATTTCATTTATCCCTGTGGGCCTGGTAGCCTTTGAATTGGATTACAACAATGAAGAAAATAATAATCAAATAAGAGATGAAAATGGTGAATAAGCCAATTTCGTTCTTCTCTTGGTTTCATTCCCTTCCTGGAAAAAGATGTTTTCAGTCTTTTCATCCAGCTTTCCATTCTAGTGATGTAACAGGATCAGGAAATGACTGTAAGGGAACAAGAGCAAGGAAGAGCCAAGCTGGAAAAGGTAACCATGGAGACTAAAAGTGCTGAATTTCATATGTGACTAATTAATCAAACTTCACAGGTCCTGATCCTATGAAGGCCATTTGTATTCTGCAGAAAAGCCATTATACTTGGCCAGTTCAGAGCTTTTATTTCTGTGAAAAACAGGTGTAGTTAAACATGTAGGGCCAACAAAGGCTAAACCTGCTGAAATTCTCTCTTCTACACAGATATTAATTGGGTTTGGATGACATGACATGGCTCATTGAGGGTTATTTAACGTGGCTAGGGGGTTGTTGTGTTGAGCATGGGTTATGTAAGGGTTAAACATAACCTATGGTCTGCTTTAGGGTTATGTGAGGGTTGTTTAACCCTCGCATAACCCATGCTTATTGGATTCACATGCCACGACACCCCCTGAGAAAGGTTTGCATATTCAAAATGGTGGCAGCACATGCCCTGCACACACCACTGCCTCACCATGAGTTAAATAACCCAGGGTGGGCTCGTGGGTCATGTGAACAGGCCCACTGAAAATAACAGGAGCCCAGTGTTCCTTTGCATCTGACCAACCTACATGACACAGTCGACATTTCACCTAGTTGACCAACAGCCCTCACCAAATAGTGAAATAATAGCTTTAATTCTGGGTAACCCAATGTTAGTTTTAAATCTAGTTTCCTTGGGTAGACATAAGCCCAATATTCTGCATGAATCTTTTTATTTGTAATTAAGGGGTAGACATAACTGTCAAAAGTTATTTCCCCCCCCCCCCAATGTCCTCAAAACAAAAGAAGGATAGTATGTGATTGGGGCTAGAACATGGTCAATTACAGCTCTAATTACACAAACCCTTTTCAGCCAAACACAGCAAGAAGCAACTCCTGCTGCTTAATGGAAGCAACCTTCCTACCCATCGGTATTCTGGAGAAACATCCATTCATTTAGCTAGAGGTCAATAGCAGCATATCACCCCACTGACAAGCATGGAGATAAGGGCAATCTGGTAAACATTGTATGCTTGGACTTTCAGAAAGCTTTTGACAAAGTCCATCACCAAAAACTCCTAAGGGACCTTTTATAGATGACTATCTGGTTAAAGAACAGGAAACAGAGAGCGGGAGTAAATGGACCATTCTCACAGGGGAGGGATGTAAGAAGGGCTCCAGACCCCCAAGGATCTGAATAGGGATCGGTGCTTTTGAACTTGCTCATAAATGACCTGGAGTTAAGGGTAAGGAGTGAGGTAGCCAAGTTTGTTGATTACACTGATTTATTCAAAAACAAAAAAGGGGATTGTGAACAGCTGCAAAAGGTTCTCTCCCAACTGGGCAAATGGCCGGGGGTGGGGGGGCAAATATACTCCAAGGCAGAGCTGTACCAAAAAGTGTATTCCGCCTTTACTGACATGGGAGGAGCCATATTTTTTTTCGGTATAATATGCCAAGGTTGTTGTTAAAATTTATGTGTCATTTCCCACTGCAAAAAGCAGTATTGAGTCAACATACACACACAAAAACAGAAATCAATAATTAATATAACAGAAAAAAACCCCAAAATAAATATAAAACATTATCAGGACAATAAAACAAACACCATAAAAGCATATTCTAAAAAAGAAGAAGACGTACAATATACAAAATCTCTCTCCCCCCCCCCCATCCCTTCACAGCCTAGAATGAACACCACAAAAAAGCCTACAACTGTTGGGCCATAATTAATGTCCAAATGCTTGGAAAAATAAGGCTATCATCAATGGCTACTAATCATGATGGCTACATGATACCTCTGGTATCAGAGGCGAAATGCCTGGGTATACCAGTTGAGGGGAATACAAGCAGGAGGGTGCTATTGCACACACGTCCTAGGCAGCTGGTTGGCCACTCTGTGAACAGAATGCTGGACTCGATAGGCCTTTGTTCTGATGCAGCGTGGCTCTTGTTATGTCTTTAAAATAAATCTGTCTTCGCCTGGCATCAATCTTTCTGTAAATGTGGGGTCATCACAGGAAAGTCCTCTTCCTGAATTGCCACCCCCTAAACTTCTCTCAGAGGGAGCACACAGAGAAGGGCCTCTGAAGCTAACCTCATAACACACCAACCTTTTGCTTGCACGCATGCTTTGAGCATTGCAAACAGTGGAGGCTGGTGGCTTTGATGTCAATGAGGCAGTGAATCTGCCCTGGGTTTCAGTCAGAATCAGTCAAAACTCTGAAGGCGTTATCCAAGGGGTAAAATGCCTTGGATAGCTCTTTTAGAATTCTGATTGGTTCTGACTGAAACCCAGAGTTGATCCGCTGCCCCACTGACATCATGCCTCCACTGATGCATATCTTGTCACTTGGTAAAGAGGCATGAAAAGAAGATATAGCTGCTAAATATGGATGTAAAGTAAGGTTTTTTTTGTCCCTAAATGCCTTGAGAGAAAGAGGTTCTCTGCCCCTTTGGCATGCATTATAAAACAATGAAAGTGCAATCTCATCAGAATGATTAGATTTCTTCCATTTTTTCTTGTCTAGGAGAAAAAAAAGGAAGAAATCCGTTTGTATGTTCCCAAGGCAATTGCAATATTCTCTTGGGAAGTGGTTCGTTCGCCTTCATTTGCAATGCACAGCCCCCTCTCCCGCAAGGTTGGGTAGCGTTCAGTGTGCTTCAGGAGCTTTTAGGGAATATGTTTTTTGTGCAAATGATCAAAAAGAAGAATTCCTCTGAGTAACTGTGTTCTGTAGGTACATATGATCAATTCTGGCTACAAATCAGAAACAGGTCCCTTAGCATTTCTTTTCCAGTGTGTTTTCACAGCTCCACAGTTTTGTGCATTCATCATGAAAAGTATTGTGCTCAGCTTTTCCAGTGTAATTGTCTGTAAAGCTGCACAAAATCTGCTGTTTATTTGCTCCTGGCAAAAGTGCAGCACTAGATTTGGCAATTTAATGTTAAATGGTTTCACATGCGAAGACAAAAAATGTGGAATAGTTTCCTCTGAGTGTACTTGAGAATGTACGGCTTCAGTCTCATTGATCTATTTATTTTTTTCAAGTATTGCAGTGTTTACAAAGAGTTGTCAGCAAAAATTCTACATTAAGGTTTTGAATCTTCTCACTATGGACAAATTTAGGATCTTCCTTTGCATTCTGCTACCAAATGTTTGCCAAAAAAACCCAGGCAGTGGTGGTAGAATAATGTAGAAGACCCTGTCTTTGGCCATTGTCCATAATGAGAAAATTCAAAATCTTATGCTAGCATCTCTGTAAACACTGCAATGCTTGAAAAAAACAAACAAAATTAATGGAAAATAAAAGCAACACATGTCATTTTAATTCTATACCATGACCAGCAGCATAAACAATTTTAAAGTGAACCATTCCATTAAAACTGTGTTCATGATCACTTCAAAGTGCTTAACTATGTATTAAACTAACTGGAATTGTTTTGGCTCATTTCAGGGAAGAAATATTTCCATTGGCAGGAACTCGTGTTCCATTACATTAAACAGCAGCTGCTCTCTTCATTTCCTTGCACCTTTCATAACATCTAGGACAACATACCTGTGTTCTGAGGTCATATTGTTATGTGTTCAACAATGCTGCCCTACACAGTTGGGCGGGGCTGGGGGGGAGAGAGAAAGGATGCACAATACTGTCATATCAGAACATAAGGTAAGGCATCTTAAATAATATGGAAAGGAACAGAGGCTCCTGATTTGCATGTCCTTTTGTTTGGTTGTCAGTAATCACATATTTAATACATTTTTCTTCAGTCCGGCTCCATTTATGTCTCCAAGCTTAGCCTCACACTGTAATCCACAAGTCTTACTAATTTTTCTTCCCATTGGCGACAAAAGACAGAATCCTGAAACAACTTGTTTCTAATTATGCACTCAAAGTATGCAAATTAAACAAACCCATGCAAATATGTCACATTTGCAAGTTGTATTTTAATAACTGAAAAAGGCCAGCACATATTGTGATAGTAACAGAGAGACATAATTTGAATTCATGCATATGTATAATGCACAATGCAATGTTGTTTTTAATCAAAGAGGTTATATGCTTTAAGACAGTTCTGAAAGCTACCAGTGGCTCACTTCTTTCTTTCTTTCTTTCTTTCTTTCTTTCTTTCTTTCTTTCTTTCTTTCTGAATAAATATTTGATAATTAAAGGACAACAATGGCTCAGTATTTGATTAGTGAGTTTTGTGAATAAAAGATTTTATAATCATAGGCTGCTGCCTGATGTAGCTTTCTTCACCAGCCTACAAAAAGAGAAAGCAATGGTCTTTTCAAATATGACTCACAGAAATGCTCCTCCCATCAATACTTTCATTTTTCCCAGGCTGACAGTAATTATTCAGGGTTAATTTTAGTCAAACATGTCCAGGTTGTTTACAGGCAATAAATCTGGAGATCTAACGACTTCTTTACAAAGTTGTAGAAACATAGTAACATTTCATCCCACAAATTGCCCACTTTGTGGGATGAACTTTGTGGTTTAAATCCGGTGTGAGGGCTGCTTGGAAGTGATTTGGAGTGACGAAAGGGTGGGAAGCAAAAAGGGTTAAGCACACCTTTTCCCTGCCAATGCTCTTCCATTTGTCCGCTGCTAAATCAAAGAAGCACCATCGCACAAATATATAACATTTTTTTCACTCTTAATACTTTATATATTTGAATGGTCCTAGAGAGATATTGCATTGCAGATATTACACTTCCCATGGGGATCCTAATTCCTATTGTGTTTTATCCTTCTAGGCATACCATTTGGGACTTACCATGTGACAATAACATAACATTGGCCCCATAAAATTGGAAGCTTCCCCAGCTACATTAGTGAACACCGTTGGTGGGAAATTAAGATTTTTTTTACTCATGTACTGAGTTCCCCACCCACCCCAAAGGATATGGGAAGGAGGTGGGAATCCCAATTCTTATGGTCAGTGTAACATCTAGTCCTCCTCAGAAGTATCCAGGGATATTTTTACGATGTGAAGTATGTCCTTGGCCTCCAACTCACCATCTGATGAACATTTTGCTCTACATTTTCTGCTTTAATGTATTACCAATTCAGCTTTAGAGACCCGGCCCCTCTATAGGTGACTGAATGGATGACTGTTCCATGTATTGCCTTACTACCTGGCCAGGATCTTAATATAGCCTATCAAAAGAATTTCAAGGGCCCTCAAAAAGTGTTCTGATCACAGGAAAGTTTCTAATTTGCTGATTAATAATTGGCTTGCAGAGAAATGAATTTCCCTCATGAAAATTATGGTCTCAAGGAAGGGACTCAATTTATGTCTCTGTGAAGCGAAAAGGGGTTATTCAGCAACAGATGGGTTGTGCACACTGGGGGGTAACAGCAAAAGGATGCAGATAAATCTGAATCCTGAGTAGAAGGTTATCTGCTTTTTTCCTGCATTAAATGAGGAATTATTATTCATTTATTTGAATGACCCAGCTAATTATCTGGTTTGTGTCCTGAGTCATTAGGATTGGAAGTGCTGAGGATGAATAATTCTGTATCTCATTAACAGCTCAGACATCCCTTGTGTACCCTTAGCACAGAATGGAGGGAAGAATGAAACAGCCTTGTATGTGGTAGGTTTTACAAGAGCTCAGTTGTGGTCCAGGGGCCTGGAGGAAGGAGGGGCAAAGAGCTGCTGAAGGGAGCTGCAACAACTGGATGCCTTCCCTTCCCTCCACTTGCATGATTTTAAACTCTGGGTGAAGTCACTGGATCTGCTCTCTACATGGGGCAGCCTTTGAAGACAGTCCGGAAGCTGCAGCTTGTGCAAAATGCGGCGGCCAGATTGATAGCTGGAACAGGGAGGTTTGAGCATATAACACCGATTCTGGCCCGCTTGCATTGGCTGCCTATATGTTTCCGAGCCCAATTCAAGGTGCTACTCTTAACCTATAAAGCCCTACATGGCTTGGGACCACAATACCTGATGGAACGCCTCTCCCGACGTGAACCTACCTGTACACTGCGCTCAACATCTAAGGTCCTCCTCCGAGTGCCTACTCCGAGGGAAGCTCGGAGGATGGCAACAAGGGAGAGGGCCTTCTCAGTGGTTGCCCCCGCTCCCCGACTGTGGAATGATCTTCCCGATGAGGCTTGCCTGGCGCCAACGTCGTTATCTTTTCGGTGCCAGGTCAAGACTTTTCTCTTCTCCCAGGCATTTTAACAGCATTTAACAACGTTAAGTTTGTTTTTAATGGACCCCAGAATTGTTGTTTTTAAATGGATACTGTTGTTTTTATACTGTTTTTATGTTTTTTAAATTTTTGTATACTTTTAATGTTTACTATTTTTAATTGTTGTAAACCGCCCAGAGAGCTTCGGCTGTGGGGCGGTATATAAATGTAAATAAATAAATAAATCTCTAGACCAGCCTTCCCCAATCAGGTGCTCCCCAGATGTGTTGGACTGCAAGTACCATCACTCCCAGCCAGCATGTCCATGCAAGCTGGGTGATGGGAGTTGAAGTCCAGCATGTCGGGGTGGGGTGGGGGTGGGGAGCCACAGGTCAGGGAAGGCTGCTATATATCCATAAGGTATCAATAGAAAATGCTTCCATTTAACACCTGTCATGTCTATCAGAACACCCCAAGCACAAATTGCTGAAGACTTAAAACTCCATGTGAGAAATCCCTCTTTTTACTGATAAATGCGGAACCCAAATTGAAAATGAGAGACAAGGAACATTTTTATACTCCTCAGTAATCTGTCATTTTTAATTTTTTGCAGTATCTTCTTCCCCCACGGTGAACTCATGAGGGGTTTCCTGCACAAAAATGTACCATTGAGATCTTCATATTATGTCAATATTTATTTATTTTTATTTATTTATTACATTTCTATACCGCCCAATAGCTGGAGCTCAATATTCGAGGAAAGTAGAGAGGAAAGATGGTGTAGAACTTAGTCAAATGGTCATATGAAAAGTGGTAAAATTTCAAGCAATAGTAAGGAAATTAATAGGCTTAGGTGCCCTTACCTGTGCATTGGGTCAATATATTTTCACATATCAACGTCTCAGGTGTTTTTCACAAATAACATGTAACCTAAATGAAAAATTGCCTCCTTCAAATGAATTATTTTAGAATATTAAAATTTTAGTAATGTGCATTTATAATCTTTATGAAATAACAGGGATCGACATGTGATTTTGCTCTTTTAAATCACAGTCTTCAAAGAGCCAAGGGAATGCTTACTTTATGAGCAAGTCTACTTGGTTCTGTTCCCAGAAAAGCCCCCTTCCTCTTAATAGAGGTTGAATGGGAGCCGTTTCCTTTGTACCCTTTGATCCATTCTCCCTCAGAACAATATCCTTCTGTAATTCTTCTCATTTTTCAGTAGCATCTACACATTCATCACCAGAGCTTCCCTTTGGTGCTCATATAAAGAAGCTACATGACTGGGGAGAATATAATTTTCTTGCAATATATCAGTGTGATCTCTCTATTAAAATGATAATGAGGCCTCTGCAGGGGCAGGTATTGTTTCATTATATCCGACTCTCAGGGTCAACCTGTATCCAAAAGGCACTCTACACTCTTTTCTTTCCTAGTTTAGCGACTTCTCTGGAATAATAATGTCACAATGTTTTTCAAGGATTTCCGACACTTGAGTCAATGCATGTACTGACACAGTGAGGGAAATCCTTGAAAAATATGTAACGCTGTTTTTCAAAAGAACTTAATAGAGTATGTGATGAAGGTGCATTATTTCAAAGATAGTCTATCTGAGCAATAGACTTTATCCCAATAGTGTTTCCTTCCCCCCCAGAAAAAGTGATTTCCGTGTTTCCAGATGTAGTGAAAACATACCCTCTGCTTACTGTATAAAAGTGGTCAAAAAAGCAAAGAAGAATGCTGTTGAATTGATGCACAAGGGCAATAGCAAAACACATGCATAAACACGTACAAAACAACCGCTGCAAAGTATAATGTTACTTGTAACACAGATGTTTAAACTATACCATTTCAGATTGAAAGAGGGGCCTCACATTATGCAATGTTTCATCATAGGGGGGTGAATCCCAGCCCATAGTGAAAAAGCTAGGATAGAACAGTTAATAGACTGCTCTGTGGTAGGGCAGGCACTGTAGGCTTGTTTAACTCTGTGGTGGTCATGGCAGAATTCGTTTCCACCACCATTGCATCTTCTCAATATCATCCAGTAGAGCTTTTCTGAGTGATTCATGACCTCTTACAATTTGGTCCAGGGACAGAGGTGATAGAACCCTTGGTAGCAGTCTGTGACAAGTTTGCATGGCATTTTGAAGATAGTCACTCAAATCCATCACAATTTGGACACCACAGTTAATGCAGTGCCATTAGCAGAGGTGTCTAGAGCACAGTCCTGTTTTATTGGATGAGTTTCAGTTGTTGAGGCCTGAGGATGCAGGCAAGGTGCTTGGCCAAGTCCAGTTGACCACCTCTATGATTGGCTCTTGCCCTTCATGGCTTATTACGTCTAATAGGGAAGACATATTTGGCTGGGTCCAGGAGGTTGCAAATTCCTCCTTGAGAGAGGGAATAGTGCCAGCCTCTTTAAAGGGGTTGATGATTAGGCCACTCCTGAAATAGATTAATCTGGACCTGGATGATGCTAACAACTATAGGCCAGGAGCCACATCCCCTTCCTAGGCAAGGTGCTTGAGCTGGACAGTTCCAGGCACTCTTGAATGAAATGGATTATCTAGACCTATTTCAATAGGGCGTTGGGCCTGGTTTTGCAATGGAAACTGCGTTGATTGCCATGTGTGAGGACCTTTGCCAAGAGAAGTACAAGGGTAGTGTGACCCTGCTGATTCTCCTGGATTCTCTCAGCAGTTTTTGATACAGCAACCATGGTATCCTTCTGGATAGGTTGTCTAGGTTGGGAGTCGGAGGCACAGATTCCAGAAGGTGGAGATTATTGTTCTGTGTCTTAACAGGTATGGTATGGATTCCACAAGGCTCTATTCTATCCCCCATGCTGTTCAACATCTACATGCAACTCCAGGTTATCTGGAAGTGTGGGCTGAGATGTCACCAGAACTCGGTTTTATGGTTTTATCAGAACTCTGTTTCTTTTCTTTTCTTTTCTTTTTAAAATAGTAATTATTTTAACACAGTGTTTTTATTCTTTTATCTTATCTGTCGTTCACCACTCCAAAATCTTTTGGATATGGAAGCAGTGTACAAATATTATAATTAAATAAATAATACACAGCAGCCAGCTCTATCTCTACTTTTTATCAAATATTTATTATTTATTTATTAAATTTATATACCGCCCTATAGCCGAAGTTCTCTGGGCAGTTTAAATCCAGGTGAGGCAGTAGCTGTCCTGAATAGGAATAGGTGAAAAAAACCCCACCCCACCCCTGATGTCTGGTCTGGAGAGGAGTGTAGCAGGGAAATCCAGGCCACTTGAAACTTACTGGATTTCCCTGTAGCCCTGTTGTGTCTGCTGGATTTCGCAGGGCGTCTTTCCAGCGTTATAAAAGGAGAAATAGACTAATGGCAGCTGCCATTATCCTATCGTAAGAACATTACAGCCATAATTTGCATAATTTATGCATTTATGGCAGTAAAGCACTTACTTCTATGAAAATTGCAGCCATAACGCACCACTGTAAAGTGCAATTTACATAGAAGCTAGCGCTTTATGGCCATAATTTACATAGAAGTAATTGCTTTACGGCCACAAATGCCATAAAATATGAAAATTATGGACATAATTTTCCCATGATAGGCTAATGGCAGCCGCCATTAGTGTCTCTCACTTTTTGTAAAGCCAGAAAACTGTCTTGTTCAAAATCCAGAAGATGTGCAGGTAAAGGATGCTGTTCCTCTGTGAACTCTACAGGTTGGATTATTGAAAATCCAATCTAATTAGAATTTGCAGAGGAATTCTCCAGCATCCCCAGTTCTGAATCAGACGTGGACTGGATGAGGGCCAATAAACTGAGATTCAATCCAGATGAGATTGAGTAGTTTGCCTGCCTGGTTAACTGATATTCAACTTGTTCTGGAGCTTGTTGTGCTCTTCCTAAAGAATTAAGTTCACAATTTGGGGGTGCTCTTGGATTCAGCATTTTCTCTAGAAATACAGGTAGACTTGGTGGCAAAGAATACTTTTAATCAACTGAGGCTTATGTACCAACAATGTCCTTTTCTGGACAGAGACAGCCTAGCTACATTTACCCATGCTTTGGTAACTTCTCATATGGATTTCTGCAATGTGTTATACTTGGGAATGCCTTTGAAAACGATCCAGAACCTTCAGCTGGTCCAAAATAGGGCAGTGAGATTGTTAATGAGGAGTGACCAACGTGATCATATTCTGCCAATACTTTTCCATCTGCACTGGCTGCTAATCCATGTTTGGGCCTGATTCAAAGTGCTGGTATTAACATTCAGTGTCCTAAATGGCTCCAGGCCAGGTTACCTGAAAGATCATCTCCTTAAATATGTACATGCCCAGACCCTAATATTGTCCTCAGTGGTCCTTCTCTTGGAGCCCCCCTCCCAAAGGAAGTGAGGTGAATGGCTATTAAGAAAAAGACCTTTGTGGCCCCTTGGTTTTAGAATGAGCTTCCCAGAGAGGCTCACTTGGCACCTACGTTGTACTCTTTTTGGTGTCAGGTGAACACCTTATTTCCCTTGGCATACTGGCCTTTCAGTTTCTGTTATATATCTGTTACTGTATTTTAAATCTTCACATTGCTGCTAGGTTTTATTTTGCTTTTATTTTATACTGTAGTTGTATAAACACACACACACACATACATACTTATAATCGTATATTGTATCTTATGGTTTTAATTGTTCTGTGAACTGCCCAGAGAGCTTTGGCTATCGGGCGGTATAGAAATGCTATATGAATGAATGAATGAATGAATGAATGAATGAATGCAGTAAGGCAAGGCTGGGAAAAGTGCCAGCAAAGTAATCTTGCCTAATAATATTGCAGGTCATGTATGCAAGGTCAGATTTTGTCAAACCAATCTAATAAAAATGGCAAATATTCAGTAGCCCTAGCACAGGCAAATACTAATGTAATAAAACATACATATGCCAGCCTGCCCTTGAAGTGCTCTCTTGAGATGTGAACAAATCAATGCCCAGATGCAAGAACAGATTTTTTTCTCAATATAGTTCAATGTAGCCCATCCCAAATCACCCTTTTTGTATATGTGCTGGCTCTAGCAATGAGTTATTTCAACTCCATTTTTTAAAGCCTGGAATGGCTACTGAGACACCTCGGAAACTTTTAGTAGGTTCTTTACATTAGGTCAGGTATAATACCCTTTTTGTTCCTTTGAAACTTTTGCTTAAACAATGTAAGAGCTCCAAGACAAAAGCTCTCAGTGTCCTGGTCCATTAGATTAGCTCCAAGCATGGCTGATTGTCCAGTACTGTCTTGGGACCATGCTACTGAAACTATTGTGGTCTCCTGGCTTCCCTCCCTTCCATGATCTGCCTGCTTGCATCACCGCAGAGACTGACTGCAACCCTTTTTTTCCCTTCGCCCACTGAGATGTGGTAGTTTCCATGTATCCCAAACTTCAGCTTAAGGATTGGGTTATTTGAACCCAAGAAGAGGTATCTTTCTCAGCTCTATCCTACTTCCAGGGGAGACCTTCATCTACAAAGTGTAGCCTCCAACTCTGCCCCCCCCTTTTGATGGTTTTTCTGTGAGTGTAGGTGCAAATTCTGTCTAATTTTGAACAATATTTGGTCTGAGCCCTGGCCACGTAGTGCAGCCTTCCTCTGGCCATTTGGTGGGAAGGATTGTGGCCAAGCCACTTATTTGGGCAACTCTTGTGTCTATTCTTCATGTCACTTGTGATCAAGCCAATCCCTTTAAGGAAATTGTCTTGATACACAATGTAAACCAGAATTCCAGTAATTAACAACACAAACCTTGAAGATGAGACAGAAGACGTAGCACACAAAGTGCTGGAAATTAGTGTGCATGTATCCCATCATTTCCTTTTGTTACTGTGACCATGCATCAGAATTAGCCTGATCACACCACCCTGTTAGGGCAGGGTGTCCCTTTTTCTTTTCTCTCTTCCCCATTCGTACAAGTGCTCCCAAACCTCTTTTTTCTCTCCCAATGGTGTAAGGGCTCCCATTTTGTTTATCCACAATCTCCTTGGACTCACAAGCCCAGCTCAGACCATCCTGGACATTAAACGCACATCCACGGCCTAGCTCATATGCCATAGCCCTCAGTTCAGCCATTGAAAGAGCAAAATTAATTTCCCACAACCTGGTCCTCTCTGCATCCACTGAGTGCTTTGCAGGTTTTGCTTGTTTGACTTTTTGTAATAAATGCTCTACCAAATTAATTCCCCTGATTTAGTACTTATTCCGATGCCAGTTTTGATTTGATTTTACATGCTGGAATGATTTTATTCTTTGCTGCTGGTTTTATTTTGGTTTTGTTCCTTGCTGTTTCTATTATTTGGTTTAGTGTTTGCATTTTATGTTTTTAATGTATTGCACACCTCCCAGAAAACCTTGGTTATTTAAAAGTACAGTTAACAAATAAATAAGGAGTGTGCATTTCAAATTCTTGAGTATGTTTAATAAATTCTCCTGCTGGGAAAATCAGTGTGTTTGTGATTGGGTCCCCTCTTGCCAGATGGCCTATTGCCAAGGTTAAAAGGTCCCTTAACGAACGTATGTCTTGAGAACATGCACAAATTTGTACACGTTGCTAGAGGATCCCATTGGGTAAGAGAATCCATTACCTGACATCTCGTTTGCCATGTGGAAGGGATTTTATTTATTTATTTATTTATGGAAGAATGTATATGTAAATAGCTCAGACATAGGGGCTGTCTATACATGGGGAAAGCCCCACGGTGGCTGTAGATCTGTGATGCTTTCCTGCGAAGCTGCACATTGAAAAACTCAGGACTTGCCTCAAGTTCGTCAATGGGAGCGAGGTCAGTACAGCCCTTCCGCCATATGATGTCACCCTGAAGCCAATCTGGGGGCAGTCACTGGTGGAAGGCGACCATTGATTCGTTGCCTTTCACCAGGAAGAAGCCGGAGGGGGGGGGAATCCGGAACCTGGATGGAAATCCGGAACCCGTGTTCCCTCCTTGGCATCGAGATTACCCAATGCCACCTTGGGAGAGGAAAACCATGGCCTTTCTGAGGTAGGCAGTGCTGACTCAGCGCCGTGAAGACAGTTCCCTAGTTTACAATCTTGATGAGAACTAGACTAATAGTATTTCATTAATTTGAAACCATTTTCCTATTTGTGTTTCCCATCCTGCCTAGGTTCTCCCCTGCCCCCCCCAAAAAAAAACCTCTTTTCAAAATGTCAAAAGTCCTGGAGAAAAGAAAAGGATTAGAGATTTAGAAAGGACATCTATTGTAGAGGGAGTCTAAAGATTAAGACGTCTTTTAAAAAAGACATTAATGAGGAAGGTTCTGCTGTAGACATACCAAAATTCATGTTATGTAAATCAGTTGCTTCTATCACCATTTCTTATATCAGAAGAATTAATAGGATGTGCAATAACATTAAAAGACAAGCCATTCAAAACTGATTAAAGGACAAACTGAACAGGTAACATGAGGGAAAAACGCAATCGATCAAACCAGAGCAGTAATTACAGAATGTTAGACTGTTGGGGATGTAAGAATCCTTTTCCTTAAATTGGTCGAGCTTGAAGAAAAGGAGGAAGTAGCCTCTGTGGTTTGTGGACTTCATTCTGCTTTGGACTACTGTCAAAGTATTGAGCTAAATGCATCCATTTTAGTTTCTGCCCAGTATCATAGAATCTAAATATAGGAATTGGTTACAAAATCATTGCAGTATTAAGAGCTTCTGCTGATCTGGCTTTTTATGAACATTGGCTTGGAGCCTGAGATTCTATGGGTGAAACAATACACACAGGATGCTCCACTGGTGGAAAGAGAAAGGAGGCCATTTCAGCCATTCCATCTCCCCGCTACAGCCCCCTGGACACACCAACAATGTGGACCAGAGGGTTGGGGCACCTTCCAGCACAACAGAGGACAGGGGTAGGCAACCTGCAGCCCCCAGAGGGCACCTGCATGGCCTGCCATGGCTGCCCTGTCTCCCAGATCTCCCAACAATTCCACCCATGCTGCTGTTGCTGCCATAACACTGTCAGGGAAGTGGGGATTTAGGGTTGACTATTATGTATCCTGTTTCCCAGCACGATTGGGAGAAATGCTGGGAAATAGGGCATGTGCGGAGAGTCCACATTGGCCCTTTATAGGACCATATCCTGCTACCCACGGATGGAGTATAGGTCTGCACTACTGTACTCACTTACCCATTGAATTCATTTGGACGTACTTCTGAGTAGACAGGTATGGGATTGTGCTGTAAATATAACCAGTGGTGCAGCTACCCTGTACTTTATGGTCGTATAGAGGCCCACACTTTACATGTCAATGTGTATTACATGTGTATTATTTCAGTTGTAAAACATAGCTAACATCCCCTCTGCAATCAGCATGCCATGCTTTACAACTGCTTCTATATTCCTGATATGTTAGAACAACAATAACAACCCCGTTTAAACACACACACATTCTGAGTATGTGCGGTTTTGCATTTTAAACTCACTTAAGTCAAAGCACCATCATGATTTCAGGAATAGAATTGAGTTTGCTTCTGCTAACCTCATCATCTGCCACTCTGAGTAGTCATATGGGGACTCCATTGACTGAAGAGCCCTGAACTTCGGATCCAAGTTCCAGCCCTAGGTCCAGCCCTGGATGTAATATCATCCAAAATCTTGGTAGAGTACTCAGGGTTCACACAAGCAATAATACCAATTGGCTGAAATTGACATATAACCAAGAATTCAAAAGTGATGCTCTTAATATCCATATTGATCTTTAAAAAAATGCCACTAGAAAACTACCTTAAAGGCTCATTTGCACATAATGTTATTCTTACAAATATCCTCATTAAAATCCGATAGGACAGAACTGCATGTTACAAAGAATATGGTATTCTTGTTGAAAATGGTCCTTCTTTGTTGAGTTCTCCTCCCTATACCCTTCCCATAAGTTCTAGTTCAACTTATTTCATAGATAAATGTTATAATGATGTTCATTTTCCATCTCCTTCCAGCATCAGCCAGTGATATGGAATGGGAGCAGAAAAACTGGATTAAGCTGAATTAGATGATACAGAGAAGTGTGTGTGTGTGTGTGTGAGGGAGAATGGTAACACAGGGTTGCCATTTTAGGCTGAGGCCCTGAGGATTTTTTACATGCATAGTTCTTGTATTAATAATAACTATCTTTGGGAATAAATGTTGCCATTTAATTAACATTAATTAAGAAGAACCAATAAAAATAAGAGCACATCCAAGAAGAACTTGCTTGTACTTTTCTTCTTTCATTATAATAGCAGAGCTATTAAATATGAAGGAAACATGGCTTTACCATACACACATAGTTATACATTTGGTTTTTATTTAAAAAAATAGCAAACGTATTAAGAACACTGACCAGAAAGTTAATAAAAGCTTCATAGCAAAATATTTAGCCAACTCTGTTACAATATATAGGCTTGAGATTCTAACAAGTTAACACTATGCCTCAATTCACTGGGCAAGTAATGCTTTTTGTCACAGAAACATTGCATTGTTAGAATATGGAGGTGGACAATCGTAGAAAAAAATCTATCTTTTGTCTACCACTGTCAACTGAAGTACAACATTTTGACATAACTGATTGTTTTGGGAGAAGCTATTAAAATAATTCCTGAGTTATTTAGGTTAAGTTAAAATATGAAACATCTGCTAAAATGACCAGTTAACACTGTGATCCTATTGGCCAAACCACAGGGGTGGACTTGACTGTAATGGGGCTAGTCAGCAAGACCAGGGGCTAGTTACCTCAGTACATACAACATAAGGCAATTTTCAGATAAACCCATTCACATGACTAGTTTCTTTAGCAATCACTTTCAGCTAGTGGTGGCCATCTTTGTGGCAGTTCACAATGTGGTTTATTACTGCAGTAAGTGATGTTCAGCTTACTGAAAATGTGGTCAACAGGAGCTTCACATTTAATTTTGGCATGATTAATGAATTGCAGTATTTGTATTTCAGTTCACACCACAACCAGAAAACATTTTGTTGTACAGCAGAACACATTCTCCACACATCAGTTATTTAGGGCGTAATCCTATACCCGTGTACCTGGGAGTAACCACCATTAAACTCAAAGGGACTTACTTCAGAGCAGACATGTATAGGATTGCACTTTAAACATGCTGTTTGAATTCATTGTCCTCCCATTTTTGCCAGGTAGGATGTGTATTAACTTAGTCCTTTACCAACCGCTCGTAAATGATAAACACAATTTTAGTAAGCTAGCACTGGTCTTCATTCACCTTGTCTTCCTAATTCTAGTGGATCCTAAGCATGAGTTCCCAGATGTTGTTGCACTATATTTCCCATCATCCCAACCTAGCATGGTTAATGGTCTGGAATGATGGGAATTGTAGTCCAACATCTGGGAACCCAAGTTTGGGAACTACAGTTCTAGGCTCTCTAGCTTATTCTATCTCGTTATATCATTATAAGAGGTTGATTATGACAAGTCCTCAAAAATGGGTTTCAAGTTTATTTTTTCCTTAAATCCCAAATCCTATCCAATATGGTAACAGTTTTTACTAAATATTAATCAATTTATTTCTAGATCCATACATAAAAAAATGAACACAATCTGCAAGGAATTTCTATTGACCAAGTCCTGCTGAAATAAACGGGAGCCAGTGCTGCATGGATACAACCTTCACTATTCATTTCAATTATTCTTGCATAGCAGAAATTATCTTGTGGATTGTGCCCACTCTCTACTTTATGGCCTGAACCCAAAGAACTATGAAGCTAGTTCCAAGGTAGATTTGGACTCAAGTTGCTCAAATAGCAACCCCAGACCACATGGCAAACCTCTTTAGAAACTGATGAGAGCTTGGAACAGATTTGTTGTTGTTGTTTTAAATAAAGAATAGGGGATCTGCCTTTCAAAGGGAGAAAGGGCCAACATTTGCATTGGGAGCATCTTGAGTAGTTCTCTGGATCCTATCTGAGGGGCTAAATTTGGCTCAAAAGCACCACTGTTATAATGTCGCCATCGTTGAGGAATCTAAACATTGATGTTTATTCAGTCAGCTCTTATTTTTGACTCATAGCAGTGAAAGATAGCATGCTTATATAGAAACAAAAGAGCAATGACTGGGAGGAAATAGGATCTGAGGCACCCAAATATGCTGGGTGATGATAATGTACAATATTGTGATTGTAAATTAAGAAGACATCAATTTTCAGTCCACCACCCAATTACCATCCGGCACAAACACTATCCAATCGGCATTATGCCAGTGCAGTGTTTTGATGAACAAGCTGCTTGACATTAAACACTTGGCATTGCAGAGGTGAAACATAACCTTCGCTAATGCAAGGCCATTTTGATCTGATAGAAATATTTGGTAAAAACAGGTCTGCACTGGAAACAAAAACCAAAAAGAAAAAACACCTGTCAAAATGTTTCAAAATAAAATACTGGCAAATATATGAATTGTACGTAGGTCACCTAACTATCAAAACCTTGTTTCAGACGTTCCACGCTTTAGATTGTTACTCAAAAACTCATCATGTTCAAAACTCAAATTATTATGAGATCTGGAAATCATAAGAAGCTTTTCTTTATTAGTAAAGTCCTTCTTGACTGTGGCAGATGGCACAAGGAGCCTGTCCATGGGATCTTCTTTGTTTTCTAGTTTCATATAACCTTTACTGTTGTTCCGGTCCAGCCTGGGCCAACTTGGATGTTTTCTTTGCTCAACTTGGACAGAGAGAGTAGAAGGGCCCCGATCTAAGTCTAGGGATTTTGAATGTGCGGACAAAAAATGCAATGAGGTGTTGGACCCAAACTGTTTTCTGGCTGCACTAGGTGACAAAAGCTTTCCAGTACTGGGTCCAAGAGTTATAGAAGATTGGAACTGACTGGATGAAGAGTCTCCATATAAATTGTTTCTTGGTATCAATGCAGTGGCAGTTTTGTAGCTGTCATTGGTATCAGTGAACGGGACAGCTAAAGAGTCCATGGACAGATTTCTAGGCCTGCTTCTAGTGCTTGCAGAATCCTCAGTGATGTTATCTATACTGGGCTCATCAATAACACAGTTGTTTAGTTTAATTACAGGTAATGTAAATGCATTAATGGAGGATGACACAATCGACTTTGTTTCACATTTGAGAGAACTGCTTCTGTCATCCTTTGCCTTCCCAGAATGAGGATAAAGGCCAAAGACTGAACCAGAACGCTCAGTCAGTAAAGGTGGCAGAAGGTTACTGGCATTTTTACTGGCATTTTTGCTGTCACTCACAGCAATTTCTTCCTCCTCAGCATTGCTGTCCACTCGAAAGTTGCTTGCAAAGCCTGAGAAAGGCGCGATTGTATTTGCAGCCAGCCGGGATGCACAAGAGCTTCCACTGAACTTGACTTCATTCTCTCCTGCTAGGCCCATGTAGGCACCATTCAGCTGCTTTTGTTCACTGATCCTCAGACTATGTATGTCAATGACTGTGGAATAGATGTCTCTCATGTGTATGATTTTGGTCTCCTTGTCACGGTTCTCATGGAGCATGGCATTTGCACAAATAAAAATAAAGATTCCAATCCCCATAGTAAAAGGCCCCAGCATTTTCATCTTATCAGAATGGAGGTGCTGTTCAAAGAAACGAATTATAATCCCATCTTCTTTTCCTATGACTTCGGTCTCGTTTAGTGTCAAGTGGCTTTCATGCTCAAGAAAAGGGTCCTTTTGGGGCCAGTATCCAAGGATAGCCATAGCAATCCCCAAGAATGAAATGAGCACTCCTAGAACAAGGAAGAATCCTGATGGGGAATAAAGTCGGATTTTGCCTCGGACCACAACGACATCTGCCCTAGGTCGGCGCTTGACCGGTTTTTTTTCTTCAGCTGCTGGTGATGTTGTGAGATTGAGATGATGCTGGGATCTGGCAGAGTCTTGCCTCTTTAAGGCCGCCAGTCCTGTTATGACTCCCCCAGTTGCTATCATAATTGTGTTTTGATCTAGATTTTGAAAACCAGAAAAGAGGGGGGAAGTTATAATAAACACTTAGTAAGAAACATTCAGTGTTATTTTTTAAACTTGTATATTTACAACCTACCTCTTAGCCCATCAAGGATTTAAGCCCATTAATCGTTAAAAGAAAAAGCATTCCATATTCTTCATTAATATATATATTCATTATAAAATGTCATTCCTGGTGTTTATCAGTACATAGATTTTCAATACAACAGAGAGGCAATTAGGATGCCCACATATAGAGTAAGATGTCTGGATTAGAGAAATCAATAACTGAAAAAGAGTCTGCATCTTTTGATACCATTTGTAATGCTTAAAGTACTCAATTCATTGCTTATCAGGCTGCAATAATGACAATCCCCCTGATCCAGAGAGCCTCAAACATCGTAGCATGCTCCGCAAATGCAAGGATCACCTGTGCCTAACAGAGGGTCAGGACTGTCAGCTCTCTACATTCAAGAGTGGGGAGGGGAAAGGACACCCAGTTTCAGTCACTGCATCTCCGAACATATGACTGTTGCTGTCGGAGCCAACAGCGCCATCTGTTCACTGTGAACAGGAGATAGATCTGGGTCATCATTCCCATTCAATGCCATGCCACTCTGCAACATACATTTCTGAGCAAATACTGCCTTTGCTACATGAGAACAAACTAGGAATGCATGAACAACCAGTGGAGGCTGGGTTTTGTTTATGTGTTTTAAGCTAGAAATGTGGCATTAACAACCCGTGGAGGCTGGTGGTCCCAATGCCTGTGGGGTGGTGAATCTGCTCCAGGTTTCACTTAGAACCAGTGTGTGAGCTCCTTTAGAGTTTTGTCTGGTTCTGACTGAAAGCCGGAGTGGATTCACCACTCCACTGACATTGGAACCACCAGCCTCCACTGTTAATAACTTCCAATTGTAAGTTCTGTTGTATAATAGCTCATGCCTGCCTGATAGGTTCTTTGAACCTAGCCATCATGCTACTGTAATTTTGTAATTTTCCTGAAAGACATCTACAGCTATCAGCCCTACCAAATATTCATTCATTCGTTCGTTTATGGGGGGGGGGGGGATTCTCCCAATCTCCTATGGCAAAATCAAGAACTGCTTAATATGGTGACCATATGGAAAGGAGGACAGTTGTATAGAAAATAAGTGCACTGGGTGCCTGTTAGCTACTAAGCCACATAAAAGACAGATATGATCTTCAGAGGAGGCCCTGCTGGCCATGCCAAAATGGTCAGAATGCTGTCACAAAGAACCTCGGCGGCCTTCTCTGTGGTGGCACTCAACCTCTGAAAAACCCTCCCCCCATGCAGTTCGGGAGGTGGAAAATGTAACATCCTTTAAACGACTCCTGAAAACATAACCTTTCACACAGACTTTCCCTGGACTGTAATTTAATGACAGTCCAGGGCAGTGGTTCTCAACCTGGGGCGCTCCAGATGTGTTGGACTGCATCTCCCAGAATGCCCCAGCCAGGTTGAGAACCACTGGTCCAGGGAATGATGTTATATTGATGTTAAATTGCATTTTTAAACTTTTAACATTTTAAATGTATCTGGATACTTGTTGTATTTTATAGTTTTACCTGTATTTTATGGTTTTAACTGCCCAATACCAAGAGAGCCTTGCTATTGGGCAGTATAAAAATGCAATAAATAAATAAATAAATAAATAAAAATAATAGTTGTGAATTCGCTGCAAAACAGGAAACCTGTAAATAACCTCTCTCTTTCTCTCAGCAAGAAACAGGAACTTGTGAATTAAGGGCCAATTCAGGAAGGCCAAACCATTAAACTGAATAGTTGCTTATTAAAGGGGCAGAAACCATGAAGTAGAATGTATTTTAAAAGAAAATAGCAAGCAAGAAACAACTAATTAAAGGGCCACTTAGAGGGAGGAGTCTTAAAAGCACTTGGAAAACCACACTGGACATGCTGGCACTACAGTTGTTTTTTAAGTAAAAGGAAAGAAAAGAAAGATAACACAAGACTGAAAAAATGCAAGGAATACTGGAATGCAATAGGGTTGGTAGTGAGGTTGTCTGGAAGGTGATGACCAAACCCCGAACAAGAAAATAACAACCAAAACAATAAACACAACAATAAAAACCTTATATAAGAACATGGCAGTGTAAAACTTATTACTCAAGATCGACCAGACCCCATTTTTCTCATTTTTGTTTTAAACTGAAGTTTGAACAGTTTAAACTTGAACACTTTTTGAAAGTACAAAAAAAATCAAAGCTCGAGCTTTCAGAGCAATTAATTTCCTGTGTGCCAAATATAGGGTGACCATATTTGGGAAACCAAAAAAGAGGACACCTAGTGTGTGTGGGGGGGAAGCAGCTTTCTGAGTCCTGCAGAAAGTACGTTATTCCCCCGCCACCTTAAAGAACCCGATTGGAGTGGAGGAGGGGAAAGGATTTCATTCTGCACCACCACCACCCACTCCAATTGGGGCCTTTTCTATAATGTCCACGAATGACCCGCTTTCCCCTTTAAGATCTCAATTGGAGCTCGGGGTGGGGGAATGATGGACAAAATGGGGGAATGATGGACAAAATGGCCGCCCTCAGGAGGCGTGGCCACCCCAACATGCCCACCCCCAAGGCGGTGCCAACTCAACATGTCCGGCCTCCAGGGGGCCTGGCCTCGGTCACATTTATTTATTACATTTTTATACTGCCCAACAGCTGAAGTTCTCTGGGTGGTTCACAAAAAGTAAATGATAGCAACCAATGAGTAGCAAAGGCACACAACTACTATAATAATATACTAAATACTAAAAAAGGAACTTACACTTGTATAAAACCATTTCTTTATTTTTTATAACATAATAAACAACCACAACAGTCATAGTACTAGGGTGACCATATTTGGGAAACCAAAAAAGAGGACACCTAGTGTGTGTGTGGGGAAGCAGCTTTCTGAGTCCTGCAGAAAGTACGTTATTCCCCCGCCACCTTAAAGAACCCGATTGGAGTGGAGGAGGGGAAAGGATTTCATTCTGCACCACCACCATCCACTCCAATTGGGGCCTTTTCTATAATGTCCACGAATGACCCACTTTCCCCTTTAAGACCTCAATTGGAGCTCGGGGTGGGGGAATGATGTGCCTCAAGAAAGCATGTCATTCCCTCCTGCCATGCTAATGGCAGCCTTAAAGGGGAAGGTGTGTCATTCCAGGACATTATTGAAAATTATAGAAAATCCCCCCTGACACCATGGAAAGAACAAAAACCAGGACAAATCCGGGGAAATCCTGACAGTTGGTCACCCTACCAAATAGGCAGGGATGATGGATAACCCTGCTCGGCCAGTCAGTGTAGCATGAAGGCGGGCCCCAGGTGCAGCTGTGTGGTTAGGCTGTTGCCACCAGCAGGAAGGGGAAGGGACGGAGGAGGCCAATCTGGGCATATGGGGGAAGGGGCAGTGCACATTTCAAAGGGAGATTCACTATGGACGAGCCACATGTGTATTATTCATGGGCTTCTCTACAGTGAGGGGACTGAAGGGCAAAAAGCAGGAAAGCAGTAGGACTACTAGTGCCCATGGCAACATGGGATTTTAAACTAATATAAAAATATTAAATGTTTACATCATTTGGGAGTTACCAGTGAAGTTAATAACCAGAGCAAAAGATTGAAGAATAAATCCCTGCTGGAAGAAAAAGGTCTGAACCTAGTGTCTAAATATACACAATGAAGATACCAGGCAACCCCCACTGGGAAAGGCATTCCACCGACCGGGTGTGTGTGTGCTACAAAGAAGGCTTTCCCCCTAGTAGCCACCCACCTCACCATTGTGAGTGGCGTCACACCGAGAAGAGCCTCTGAAGATGATCTTACAATTTGGCAGGAGCATATAAGAACAGAACAAACACGTGATTCAACTCCAGACAAAACAGGGAGCATAGAAGCAACTAATTTGTCCTACTCTCTAGTCAAAATTAAACACGATCTTTTTAAACGGCAGAGTAGTTCTGGCATTACAACTTTAAGAAAGAGATGGGGAGGGGGCGGACATTGTAGATTCAAGGAAAATGACTGTCGTCTGATTTATATGGATGTTACTAAAGCAGAAAAATAGAAACTACCCAGTTTGCAAGGGGGTAAGGAGAAAAGAAAAGAGAAAGGGAATCTCCACTCTCCTCTCCTTGTTTTTGATTCTAAAGTTGCCAGCACTAACAGCATTTCCTTGCTGGAACAACTTTTGTAAAACTTAGAAGGCTTCTTGCCATTCATAAGCAGGAAATATACCACAATCTCTCATACACACGCACATAATGTAAATACGAAACAGCAATACATTGTATGTTCATAAGATGGGCAGGCTTCTGTGAAACGAATAGAAAGTTGCTGCTCATGTACTTTTAAGAGACAGCTAATCCTGCCTGGAGCAAGTACTGCAAATGCTTAGCAACGAGAAAGCACCGACACCGAGGCTACAGACCTCTCAGTAGGAGTGGTGGTGCAGCATGTTGCCATGACAGCAGTAGCACAAGAACAAGTACACTGCTGCTGGCCAGCCTCGCAGCAGGGGCATGAAAGCAAAACTTGGTATATCTGTTGCATATTTACTGAGACTAAAAATAGAGCTAAGATAAGGACGTTTGAGATACGCGTAGCGGTATATGTGTTAGAGCCAATTCACAGTTTATGTGGCACCTTGGCACATCAGTGCTTAACTAGTGTTGGCTACAATAAATATACAGAAACAAGGCAAAGGGGAGACCTGTATGCCCAAACCCACAGGATACGAAATGGACATGTGTCTCAGAGCTACAATGAGGCTGCAACTCCTTGGTACTTTGGCTTAAAGCCTTATGCCAGAATGAGATGTTACAGGAGATGCGTAGCTCATGACCAACTAAGTCCCCATTGAAAATGCAAGGCCTGTGTTTCTTCTCTCCTCAAGATCTAGTAACACACAAGATCCATGATATGACCAAGCAGAGATTTTCCCTACCCCTGCAAGCAGCAATCAAGTGGAGCAGGGGAAAGGACACTCGGAGTGCAATGATGTCATGTCACACTCTTGGTATTTTGCAATGTTACCAAAGGTGAAAAGAAGTTATAAAGCGGCTGGTGGAATGTATCTCTTGCACTGTCAGGGTACAGCATTAATCCTCATCCTTTTAGCAATTTAAACATCTACTGTGGCAAACGCTCAAAATGCCAATGTACCAATAGCGTTACATAAAGTGTGAACAGGTTCTTAGTGTAGTTCATTTGTAGGCACCATTCTCCATGATTTTTCCTTGAATCATTGTGCAAACAGAATTTCAGGTTCATGCATCATGGCACCAGTGGTTCAAATTTGAGATATATTTGATGAAATCATGTTAGATCAGGGCAGGCAACTTGTGATCCTCCAGATCTTTTGTCCAACAACTCCCATCAGCCTACCACATTGGTTATGCTGGCTACAGCTGATGGGAGTAGTAGGCCAAAACATCTGGACAGCCACAAGTTGCTCTCACCTGCTGGGTGCACCTAAGAAAATTTATGCTTTTCTATGGCCTATGAATGATATACTAAATAAAACGATGGGCACATGCTTTTACTAAAGATTCAGCTCCTAAAATGAACAGACTGCTTTTAGGACTCTGCAGGGAAACTGCCAGCATTGGTTCTGGGGTCAGCTCTGGTCTGATGCCACATGACAGTATTGCCCGCATGAGCCTGAGGCACTTCTGTGAATTGAACTGGCCCATTGAACTGCATAAGAGAAGTGCTATCCAACAAGATTAGGCCCCTTTGATAACAATTCTAAACGTACTCTTAACGGTCCTTCAGACACCACTTTTCCTCAAGTGGCTTTCCACAATCAACTCTAAATCCTACATGTGCTTTCTCTGTGTTCGGTCTTCAAGCAGCTGCTGAAAGCAGCTTTGCTTGTACCATTGTCAGTAACCTCAGCATGAGGTTCCATGGTGAGAACGGAACCAGTCTGCCTTATGAAAAAGTAGCACTGCAAGTTGCCTCGGATTTTTATATAATGCTACTCATCAAATATTGGCTCCAGTGTGGGTTCACAATAATAAAATTAAAAATACATCCCTAATAAAATATAGAATTTGCTGTCACTTGTTTTGGAATTTTATGGGGGAGGGGTTAAACTGTTCAAGCAAGTGAACCTTAATTTTTATATTGTAATTTACATTTACAATAAACTGGGTTGGATCCAGACTTAGCCATACCTAGAGTTGACCCACTGAAATGAAAGGTATTTAAATTAATCATGACCAACTAAAGCCTTAGCTAGATCAAGCGAAATCCCGGGGCGAACCCCGGGATCATCGCTGTGCTTCCACATGATGCACAGGGGATCCTGGGATCAGGGAGGGATCATCCTTCCGTTGCACCGGGATCTTGCCCTCCACTTTGGGCCTTTTTCCACGGTCTTGGGCTCAGCCTGAGACTGAGGAACATGTGGCCCGTTGCCACAGAGCCGGAAGTGCTGTGCCCATTGAGGGTAGGGTGGGGGGAGCGGGGAAAATGAATTATTTTTTTAAAAAGGACCTACCTTTGCGCATGACTGTTTGTGCGCTCCTGTTTCTTTTAAAAAGATAACGGCGGGTGCAATGCCTCTCTTTCTGAGGTCGTCACACCTCATGTGTAAACGGAGGAGGGATCTCATGTTAATCACAATGCAAGATCTTCCCTCCTCTGTCGCGGACTATAAGGTAGGTCTAGCTAAGGCCTAAGTCTCAATGATTTCAATGGTTCTATTCTAAGTACGACTAAGTCTGGATTCAACCCACTGAGTTGCAGGTGATTATAAGATGAATACATACTATGTTATTTGGTTGCAAGAAAAATACCCCTACTTTGGAGCAAGTTGCTTCCTTTGCTGTTATAAAGCCGAATGAATAAATGTATGTATGCTCCCCAATCTCTCTCTCTCTCTCTCTCTCTCTCTCTCTCTCTCTCTCTATATATACATTTTGCAAGCAAGCAAGCGTTAAACTGAGAGCAGGTAAGGACAAGTGTAGATAGAAAGAAAATGTTGCCTTGGATCCCAAGTTCCACCAAAGGAAGGAAGATCATGGAAAGAGAAGACTTTTCCCACCCTCTCCTACCTCTTGCATCTCCCAAGAAGCCTTCTGTTCATGGATCTCAGGATCCAAGCCTATTTTTTTTATTTTTATGTGGGAAAAAAGAGACCTGCACTCAAAAGGCTTCTTTCAATATTATATTATTGCTTTCTTCTCTTGCATAAAGAGATCAAATATTAAACAACTTTTAGGATTTCGTGTCAGACTGGCTAGTACAGAGATGTGATCATCCCCTCAGCCTCAGTCAATGGTTAAGGATGACTCTCTAATGTATTCTGACATTAATAATATTTGCGTATTAAGTATTCCTTCCCATGTTCATCTATCATATTCCTTTGTAATAATATTTTTGGGTGCGTTGCCCCCACCCACACCCCAAGGATTTCAAAGTGATGCACAACATAAAATTAAAGCATCACAGTAAACTATTCTACTAAAAGTACTTTTAGAAAACTCAATGTGCCTAATAAAAATAACAATTTTCTGCTTCTTAATTTATAACACTTTTATTCCTGTTTTTGTTGTTTCTTTTCCTCTATCTTCCTTATCCTTTCAACCTTCCTGATTGCAAAGGTGTTGGAGGGGAGGGACAGGTAAGGGGGAAGAGACAGAAAAAAATCCAAGATAATGGTGCTAAACACAATTGCTGGAAAACAAGTTCCACTTAAGTCAAAGTCGCTACTTTACAATGCTGACATCATTCATAAACATTTAAGTCCCTACTAAGACAAGACAAGGTTATCTTGGGCCAGGCACGATCTCTCAACCTAGCCTAATTCACAGGGTTGTTGTGGATAAAATGGCAGGGAGGACTATGGACAGAATCCAATGAGGTGCTTACGCCCCACCAATTCCATTGCACAAGTGGCCACCACCACCACCACCACCAGATTTAGCATTTCCAGAGGAACCCAAAATGAACACAAAGGAAGGAGGGAGGTTGGTGGAGCCCACTGACAAGGCTTCTTTCAGAAATGAGTTTTTCTGCTCGTTTCAAAGCTTCTTGTAGGAAGCTCTAAATCTCCCTTGCATAAGTTTTATAGCTTTGAGCCCTCGCACCATCTCTTTTCAGATTAAGTGCTATAGCACTGTACCTCTTTCATACCTAAGAAAGCATTGCATCTTGATGTACCTACCCCCACACAGCAATTATTAAAAGTTTGTCCTTTCAAATAACGTCTCTCTTCAATCCCATCTGTAGCTGCAATCACATCTCTCTCTCTTTGTGTGTGTCAGTCTTTCTCTCTCGTTGCCTGTACAATTCCACTTTTTAAGATCCAGCAAGTTATCTGAAAATGGAACAGAGACAAAAACAAAACTAAACCATTTCATAAGGAGTACATGGTCTGAAGGGGACTGCCTAAGCTCTTTAAATCATGACACTTCTTTCTATTTTGGGACATAATCTTTGGATTTTCAGTCCTGATTTTCACATCTCAATCTGTTTTGGATGTGCCTTTGCCTCTAGAAATCGCAACAAAACTTGTTTAGAAATGAGGGTGAATCAGTTCTCAATGTTATACATCCTTTTTCATCAGTGATGGCTTTATAAACTAATTAGATTAGTAAGAAAATTAGATTAATTTAGATTAGTGTGAAAACAACATTTCTCATCCTTATACAACAAGTGTTTGAAAATGAAAGGTCAGGAAAAATTGTTACTGAATAGGCCATGCTTTTTTTCTTTTCTCTCCCCCCGCCCTTTCTTTGCTAAGAGGGCAATTGCTATTAGAGAAATCCTTTAATCTAAAATGGGAACTCACAATGCACTTCAAAACTCAAGAACTACATTCACAGCAAATCAGCAAAGGAGGAGTGGAAAGGCAAAGAGAATGGCAGCACTATACCATGACATAAAGGGCAATAATAATAATAGCTTTTTCTAAGCAGGCACAGCAGTGCCAGAAGACATAAAAATTTATATTATTAGCTTCCTGGATACAAATATTATTGTGACAGAACAAACAGAACTGGGTCAGCCGGAGACTGCCTATGGTATATTCTTTGCCCATTTGTCTGCTATTTAACCTCCCTCCAGCCCAGATTTCCCCCTTGCCATTCCCTTAAAGGGCACTTTTCCAAAGGTAAGTAAAGGAATACTTACATGCGCACACAGTTATAGAAATAAACACACAATTGATGATTTTAAAGTGGTTGTCTTAATTCTAATTTATGTTCAGCAAGGCCATGAAGACATGTGCAATCAGTCAACAGTAGTGTTGTGCCGAATCCTGCCCTCTATTTTCAGGAACTTTTTCTCTCCCTGCAAAAGAGGCATTTTTTTCTGCTTCTTTCTCAGGGAGGGGAAGAATTTCGGAATATTTTCTCCTTGGGAGGGGGACAGCATTTCCACATACCTTTCAAAGTTGTAGCAAATTGTTTAGGCGCCTTCTTTCTATTTAAGTAACCAAAACCCCCACAAAAAACCAAAACAACCACAGCACTTGGAAGAACCCAACAGTTCTTCATGAATGCCTGCTGGAGACCATCTGACCTCTATTTGTCCCATAGGAATTCAGAAAGAACACCTTGGGTTCTGCAAGTGATGGGTGTGCTTTTAAAAAAATAAAAATTAGAATGAAGACCCCGCAAAACTTCCTGCATTTAAAAAGGTATGTAGAAACCCTGTCCCCCTCCCCAAGGAAAAAATTCTCTGAAATTCTCACCTCTCCCAGCCTCTTTCACCAGAGTTTTTGGTTTCCCCCCATCCCCTATGAAATGCTGAAAATGGAATAATCAAAATTTTGGCACACCACTAATCAACAGCTATTAAAACAGGTATAATGGTGTCTGCATAGGCATTGTAATATGTATGGGAAACAGGAAGATACATGATGTACTGGGATGTTTTTACATCGTCATCATCATCACGTTTTATACTGTCTCATCGTTGTTGTTTATTCGTTCAGTCGCTTCTGACTCTTCGTGACCTCATGGACCAGCCCACGCCAGAGCCCTCTGTAGGCCGTTGCCACCCCTAGCTCCCCCAAGGTCAAGTCTGTCACCTCCAGAATATCATCCATCCATCTTGCCCTTGGTTGGCCCCTCTTCCTTTTGCCTTCCACTTTCCCTAGCATCAGCCTCTTCTCCAGGGTATCCTGTCTTCTAGCCGAATACAAAGATTAAAATTCATTCATTTATTTATTTAAAGCATTTATATCCCACCCTATATCATTAAGATCTCAGAGTGGCATACAGATAAAAACATACAGTATAAAAACAATGTGCCAGTGAGTTTAACCATCAAAGGCTTTGTTAAAAAGCCATGTTTTTACTTGGTGTCGAAATGCAGTCAATGTTGGCGCCAATAGAAATACATTAGAAATGTATTAGAAATACAGTCATTAGAAATACAGTATACAAAATTTAAAGTACAATTTACTAAAAAGACTAGATAGACAGAACACACAGAGACAACATATATCTAAAAATGACTTTAAGCAATCAACCAGAACCATAAGACAAATCTGGAACCTGATTTAAACTCACCATATAAGCTGCCAAATGCATGGGGGGAAATAGATGATGGGCTACTGCAGATAGTGCAGCCAGCATCATATTCCATGATCATATTCACTTGCTGTGGATAAAAGTTGGAGATTGACACTTTCACTGGCCATCGCTTCACCCATCATCTTTAAGTAGCAGAACCCTACTGCTGCACCCATCCCTCGATGACACAATAGCAAACATCTTGTCACTGAGGATACCTTCAGCTGGGGAGCCATGGCCCATCCTAGCTCCCTGATGAGTATGTAGCTCTATGATACTCATTTTTGCAGCAACTTGGAATACACAGAGCCAATACAGAGTGAAGTATAAGGGTAAATCGTGAAAGACAGAGGAGAGGACACTTAAAGTGAAAATGACAAACTACAAGAGTGCTAGCATCATATATTTATATATTGGGTTTATGTCCTGCCTTTCTTCTACGGTACTCAAGGCTTTATGCATGGTTCACCAAAGCATTTCGTTTTCAGACTTGTCACCTCACAATAGATGTTATGCCCCCTCCTTCCATGACTACATCCAGGATGTGTAGGGATTTTCTCTCTCCCAGAAATCTCTTGGACCCAACACACAATTTCTAAAAAGAGAAGTGCCAGAGACAATCATCATCATCATAATTATATCCCGCCTTTTTTCCTCCAAGGAACCCAAGGCAGCATCCAATCCTCCTCCTCTCCATTTTATCCTCACAACAACCACCCTGTGAGGGAGGTTGGGCTGAGAGTCTGTGACTGGCCCAAAGTCACCCAGTTAGCTTACATGGCCAAGTGGGGACTAGAACCCGGCTTTACACTGCAATGGCTCTATGAAGCCATATCATTTAACAGACAGAAAGGAGCCTTGTGGCACCTTAAAGACTACCAAATTTATTATAGCATTAGCTTCTGTGAAATAGAGTCCACTCCGCTCCATTTAAGCTTGTTTCATAATACATTTGTCAGTCTTTAAGGTGCCACAAGACTCTTCACTGTTTTGCTGCAACAGACTCAGACTACCTCTCTGGTAACTGACAGAAATGAAGCTCTCTTGCTTCTTTCAGCTTGCTGGACTGTGACATATCATTGCATTGCACAAGTGTTTAAAGCACTGAGAACATAGTAGCCCAGCAAATTCTCATGAAAAGCAACATTCTATAAAAGATTCATGGAATGGTGGGTGCTGTCTTAAGGAATTATAATCTAATCCATTACATCTTGTAATGGGGGTTGGACTCGATGGCCTTATAGGCTCCTTCCAACTCTACTGTTCTATGATTCTATGATCTTTAACCACAATTTTAATGCTTACTGTTCATTTTAGCGGGCTGTGCTGGGTGGAAATGATGGGAGTTGCAGTCCAACAACACATGAGTTGGAGACACCTGACTGGCTCTTTAATCAGACTGAATAAGCCACATACCTGAACTGCAAAGGTAAGGTAGCCACTGTCCTATGAAGGACTTGACTATCTATTAGCTGCATCAGCCATGATTCTAGCCCTGTGAATGAAAGTCTACAGTGTCCTGTGGATAGTATGCTAAAAGCCAGTGGAATAACTGCTGACACAATAAATAGAATTTTAAATACAAAATATAAAATGCAAGGGAATCTATCACAAACACCTAGAGTCATCACTGCCCTTTATGGCAGGATTGTGATGCTATTTTGCCACTTAAATCTGAAAATAAAAACCCAAGATGCAGGTCAAATATCACAATTTCAGTGTGACAAATTCTGATCTGAAAATTCAGGTAGCTGTTCCAAAAATCCAGCATGCCTTTAATACACCTATGTACTTTCTATGTTAACATAAAGAATATTTTGGATGCTCACAATGGATGCAGTCTGGTAGCATTTTGGCCTTTCTGCATCAAGCAATACTCATTGCTTTGATACTTTTTCTCTTTCGTGCCATGCTACTTCCATTGTCAGTGATGTACACATGTTTGAGTGTGCCTCTCATGCAACTTGAAATCTACAAAACCACAGGTGGCCATGTGGCAACAAATATAACACACAGCCTCTGAAACTTAGGAGTTGATAGTACTAAATGGCTTACTGCACATCTGGATGTGCTGAAATTCAAATTGACAGCTAGATTTCCTGTGAAAAACTGATAAGGGAAATGGAACTGCAGAATGGATGCCCTCTAGCAGATTTCCCACATGCCTAACTTGGATTCTCTTATCTAATGCCCAGAATAAGCTTCATTTTGGGCATGTAAGAAAGCTGCATAAAATCCTGTCAGCTCACACTTTCCTATCAGAAGCACTGTTATTAGTTATGGGAGAAGAGGATGGAACAGATCCTTTTAGTGTCCTTGATAAAAATCATTACAACCTATTTCTTTTCTCATTGGGTGTGGCCTGTAAAATTTTCATAGGATAACTACCTATGAGCCACAGAGACCTCAAAAAATCCCATAGGATATCTACCTATGAGCCATAGGGATCACACATACTAAGAAACTGAATTGCCCTAGTGCTAGTTCCATATTTCAATAGACGTTACGTGCTTCCTTCCATGACTGTGTCCAGGATGTGTAGGGATTTTACTCTCTCCCAGTAATCCCTTGGGCCCAAGCAGTACAACAGAACTGCTTGGGCCCAACACATAATTTCTAAAAAGAGTAATGCCTGAGTCAATCCTGCTATAAAGCCACATCATTTCACAGACAGAAAAGAGTTTTGTGGCACCTTAAAGACCAACACATTTATTATGGCATTAGCTTTTGTGGACCAGAGTACACTCTGCTCCATTAAAGCTTGTTCCATAATACATATGTCAGTATTTAAGGTGCCTCAAGTCTCTTTGCTCTATGTGCTGCAACAGACTCAGGTGACTACCTCTTTGGAAACTGACAGAAACGAAATTCTTGTGCTTCTTCTTTTAGCTTGCCGGACTGTGACATAGCATTGCATTTCACAAGTGTTTAAAAAACTTTAAACATTGGCCAGATCTACACCAAGCAGGATATGGCACTTTGAAAACAGTTTGAAAACTGTATACAGAGTATGTCCTGGGCCCCAACAGTTGTCATTACTGTTATAAACCATTTTAAAGCAGTAGTGTAGATTCTGCCTCTGTCTCCTAGATCTCCCTATAGCAGCAAGTAAATTCTCACGAAAAGCAACATTCTATAAAAGATTCATGGAATGAAGGGTGCTATTTTAAGGAATTACAATCTAATCCATTCAATTTTAATATAGGATTTGAATGCTTAGTATTGATATTAGATAGGGTAAAATAAAAACTAAACAACATTGCAGGTTACATATAATCACAATGAATTTCCTAGGAAATTTGTTTGACAGAGCAATGGAACGTTTTCGTTACATTTCTTTTAAAGTACCACAGTTCCATTGCTCATAGATTGCTGAATTATAATGCTGAATTATAATCCTCACACTTTCTTCCACCCTCATCCTAAGAGGTTGCTCTTTCTTCCCATTGAAATCAATGGAACAAATCAAGGCTAACTTGTCCCATTGGTTTCAATGGGACTGAAGTTCCACTAAGTCTGGTCGCAACCCAGAGGACATGCAGACCCCACCAGAGAACAGTGAAAGGCATGAGGAAATTGTCCTCCACAACCCCTGAAAAGGGATGGCTGTTTTTGAGGGGTGCATAAATCATGAATGCATAAATCAAATGTTTTCTCATATAGAGATAGATAGATAAGTGATAGACAGACAGACAGACAGACAGACACATACACACACACTTTTAAGCAGAAAAGAGGCCTGGGACCTGAATAGGAAAAAATGTCTTTAATTTAATAAACTAATTTAAACCATTTTTGGCCCCTTTCACGGCAGAAGTCCTCCCAAGCTAGCTCACAAAAATAAAATATTATTATTATTATTATTATTATTATTATTTATTTATATAGCACCATCAATACATTAAAAATACATTAAAACAGTGAAAATATTAAATGCAATAACAACATAAGCACAATAAAATAGCAATAAATCAATAATAAAAGCCAACAATAAAACCGGCAACAACAATAGCAATAACAGCAGCATCTGCTGTCATAGCAAGAGAAAGCCATGGTAAAATAATATGTTTGCAAGTCCTTCTTGAAAGCCTCCAATGACAGAGCATGCAATGGCGACTTGTTCCAAGGGTGTGGGGCCACTGCAAAGAAAGTCCTCTCACGTGTGATCACTGACACAATTGCTCTCATGGGTAGGCAAATGTGGTACTTCTGGTCACTCCTTTCAGTCTAGAGTTGGCCTTTTCAACAACCAAAGGAAGCTCAGTCTAAGGTATCCTGGGTCACCTAGGGGAATGTGGCAAACCATCATCTTACAAAGACAGACAACCTGTTGCTGCCATTATTGAAATGATTTCGAAAGGTAATTTTTTACAGATTGTGTAGCAGGTCAAACATGCCTCTGGCTGATCCACATAGTTACTATGTATACATAGTTGCTATGCACTTGCTACAAATAAGATATAGTAAACAACTCATTCGCTTATCAGTTAACCTGAAGGCATGTGAACTTAAGTCTCATTCATTTCAATGGACCTACTCTAAGTAGGTCTAACATTAGATGCAACCCTCCCTCTTGACAATGTGTTAGCTGCTATTTCCATGTCTAAATAAGTCATAGCAAAGTCCCACCTGAAACTCAAATATTTAATTTCTTTTGATTTATAGCTACAATGGTTCAAGTCATCACAATAAACTTTTATGGAACAACTGGGGCTGAATCTACCCAGGCAAGAGAAGTAGTGCATCCAACGTATAATCCAAAGTGATCTAGTCTATTTTACCACCGTATTCCCAGTTCATGTGTAGAGCCAGAATCATAAAATATAACAAAAACAAGTCTATACATTTAAACACACACACACACCAACGGAGCTAAAGGTTTTCAAAAAATCAAAATCAAAACCTGTCCCATAACATTCGAACATATTTTACTTAAAGTAATTAAAAATGTTATACTTTGTACGACTCTGTTTTCCCTTTTTCTTTTACTCTGGAGAAGCCACAAGACCGCAGATAAGAATCATGGACATGCAAAGGAAGTCTGATTAGAACTCTTTTGCAACCCTCTCTCAACCCTTAAGTGAATTAACTTAACACAACATGACATAAGTCACACACAACTTCTCTTAAAGCATAAACCTTAGAAGATTTAAATGTTTAAAAGAAAACGTCATCTGTTTGGTCCTAAAAACAGAGCTGACATCTCTCTTCGAGGTCTGGAAGAGAATTTTGCAAAGAATGTAAATTCTGTCAAGCTTCAAATGTATCAAGGATAAACTTTCAAAGCAAGAACCAAACAACATCCCCTGCTCTTGATGTTTTCAAATGTCTACCTTTATTATGAAACATGATATGCACTCACCCAAGCCATAAAAGCAACTGTGCTGGATCTGCTCAAAGGCCTACCTAGTCCAGTATTCTGTCCCCATGGTGGCCAACCCGATGCCATTAAACTCACAGTGGATGGGTTAGGTCACCTTGGTGGGCACCAAGAAAGGTGTCTGGGAGCACAATGGTGCCCATGGGAACTAAGTTTCCTATCCTTGATTTAGAAGAATACAGCTGTTCTGATCAGGAACCCATGAAGTATTTATTTATTTATTTATTTATTTATTTATTTATTACATTTTTATACCGCCCAATAGCCGAAGCTCTCTGGGCGGTTCACAAAAATTAAAACCACAGTAAAACACCCAACAGGTTAAAACACAATTACGAAATACAGTATAAAAAGCGCAACCAGGATAAAACCACACAGCAAAGTTGATATAGGATTAAAATACAGAGTTAAAACAGTAAAATTTAAATTTAAGTTAAAATTAAGTGTTAAAATACTGAGTGAATAAAAAGGTCTTCAGCTGGCGACGAAAGCAGTACAGTGTAGGCGCCAAGCGGACCTCTCTGGGGAGCTCGTTCCACAACCGGGGTGCCACAGCGGAGAAAGCCCAGTGGTTATAGCACCACAGAAAGATTCAGTGAGTAACTTGCTGTAACAAAAGCTGGAGGTGAAATGATCTCTCCCATTCAGCCTGTCCCTCATAAGCTCCACCCTGCCTTAAAGGGGCAACACCTGACCTGAAGGCAAGTCATTCTCCTCCAGTCTGTGGCTCCCCACCTGACATGGGCTGGGTTCACACCATATGCTAACTCATACACAGAGGTTGAATGTGGTTTGTTTTGAACCATGCATTGTTTGTTGAACTGTGGGTTAGTGTGTTGTCAGAACCCAGGACATTTTTTGCAGTGTGGCTTGTTAACTACCTTGAACAACCCAACAACAAACCATGGGTCCTTAAGGTGACTTGTTCAAGAATGGTCCAGAAACTTCAACTGGTACAAAACAGGGCAGCATGGTTACTAACAGGGACTGGCTGACGAGACCACATCATGCCAATCCTCTTCCAGCTTCATTGGTTGCCAGTCCAGGTCCGGGCCCGATTCAAAGTGCTGATATTAACATTCAAAGCCCTACATGGCTTGGGGCCAGGCTATCTGAAGGAACACCTCCTCCCATATGTAGCTACGGTCATCCTCAGGGGTCCTTCTCTGCGAGCCCCTGCCAAAGGAAGTAAGGCAGGTGGCTACCAGGAGGAGGGCCTTCTCTGCTGTGGCACCCCGGCTGTGGAATAAACTCCCTAAGGAGGTTCGCTTGGCACCTACATTATATTATTATTATTATTATTATTATTATTATTATTATTATTATTATTTATTTATTTATTTATTTATTTATATAGCACCATCAATGTACATGGTGCTGTACAGAGTAAAACAGTAAATAGCAAGACCCTGCCGCATAGGCTTACAATCTAATAAAATCATAGTAAAACAATAAGGAGGGGAAGAGAATGCAAACAGGTACAGGGTAGGGTAAGCAGGCACAGGGTAGGGAAAAACTAACAGTAGAAAGTAACAGTAGAAGTCTGCACAACATCAAGTTTTAAAAGCTTTAGGAAAAAGAAAAGTTTTTAGTTGAGCTTTAAAAGCTGCGGTTGAACTTGTCTTTTAGACACCAGGTGAAGACCTTTTTATTCTCCCAGTATTTTAACAGTCTATAAATTAATTTTAACCTTGCTGTTTTAAATTTGTATTTTAAATCTGTATTTTTGCATTGCTGCTGTTTTTATCTTGGTTGTGCTTTTATATTGTATTTTATATAATGGTTTTATACTGTTGTTTTGTTTTGAATTGTTTTAATTTTGTTAACCACCCAGAGAGCTTCGGCAATTGGGCAGTATAGAAATGCAAGAAATAAATAAATAAATAAATAACAAGCCACCCTGCAGAAAATGTCCTGGGTTCAGACAGTACATTAATCCATGGTACAACGAATAACCCATTGTTTAAAATAACCCACACTCAACCACTGAGTGTGAGGCAGTGTGTTGTGCGAACCCTGCTCTCTGCAACTTGTGGCACTTAGACACTGTGGAGAAGGAAGGGGATACAACTTTCAAAATCTTCACGATATCCTGTTTTTTATTTTTGCCTATGGCATTTTCCAAAAGAATAAACTTTTTAAAATAGGGATTAAAATTGACAAACTAAGCTTTGCAAGGACAATCTATCCTGAATCGTGATTTAACAATCTATCGAGTAATAAAATAATAAATAACAAAAAGAAGAAGCTCTGTTTAAGAAAAAGAAAACAAAGAATGACAAATGCCATGGTTGCCATTCTTTTATTTTGCCAATTTTAAAATATATTCCACAGTGACCCTTACACTCAACACAAGCCACAGCTCAAAAAAGAATCCCTGTTCTCAGGTGTACTTGAGCAAATCTAAAGGCTACAAATAACTTCTGCCTTGTCTGTGTGAGTCCTATACGTTTTCTGTTTCTGAATCCAAGGCAAGTTATAATACATTTCAACCTGCTCATCTCCTTCTATTTCTGTTTGGTGCTGCCTATATCTAGTTAACTGTCCTCTCTCCCAGATTTCCTGTGACACTTTCATCAAACTGTCCTGTGTACTTTTGTTAGACTCCAAACTTGGCACATTTCTGTGTTCTACAGTGCCTAGCAGAATGGGGGCAAAGTATATACAAATGTGAAGCTTTGGATGGGCAGGCATAGCTGAAGAAACCCTACAATTTTTAAATCAGAAAGGTAAAAACAAATTAAATTAAAACTGACATGGGAGTAAGCCCTATTTAACTCATTGGAAATTTCTTCCAAGTAAACATACACAGAACAGAGCTGGGCAGGATCTACACTACTGCTTATAACAGTTTATAATGGTTATGACAACTGTTCAGGCCCAGGACACATTACATGTACAGTTTTCATACCGTTTTAAAAGTGTTATAACCTGCTTGGTGTAGATAGCCCCCTGCTCAACTTATTTTGTTTTAATCAGTCACATCATATAACTATTTCCGCCAACTCTAGCATCCCGTTATAAAAGAGATAATGAATCAAGTCAAATTTGTTCCTGTTCTGGAAAGGGAGATTTAAGATAACATGAAATAGCAACAGTCTCTTCCCTTGCAAACCATCAGATGAGAGATTTTAATCTTCAAACTATCAAAACTAGAGGATGCAAAAAGAAATGAATTCCTGGGAAAAGTAGTGTTGTGCCTGGCTAAAGCACTAATCCATTTCTTTCTCATTTTCAATGCACGTTTTTGAGGCAATATTTTCATGAACATAAATGTCATGTTTACAATTGTTCTGTTGGCTGACTTCAGAGTTGTGAAGAGCTACTGCCAAGCGCCGCTCAAAATAAATGCTATAGGCCAAATTCGATGTTACACAGCAGATGCATGTTAACAATACTGATGTCCCCTTTTAAACATGAAAATCTGCTTCTGGGTGTGTGATTTGGATTGGATAAGTGGCAGAAGAAATGCTTAACCCTTTCCCTGTCAACTGTTTCTCTGATTCAAATCATGCCCTCGCCAGAGCACTTTTTGCCCATGGGGGGTTCCAAGTGGGAAAGGATTAAATGTGAGCACACACATGCCCCCACCCCCACCCACACACCTTGTTGCTTCTCTGATGACTATCGCTCATTTGGAATGGCTCTTCTGTTTAAATAGGTGCTGTTAACATGATGCTATACATGCCTATATGTAACATCAAGCAATGGGCAAGCCTCCCTGACTCAGAAACAAGCCAAACTCTTCCCTAAAACTCAGGAAATAGCCCAGATTATTTCTGAAATAACCCAAATTTGCACCCTGGAGGTCCTAAACCCCCTCCCACCTAGCCCCCACCAACAGCTCCAAAGTAGAGGATGTTGGGAGGGGTACTGGGAGATTTGCATACAGATACTACCCTCATTTACCACTATACTTACATTCCTATGGGCTTGTTATTATTGTGACAGTCCCTGTATTTATTTATCATTTTTTCTTTCCAATGGTCTCCTTGTTTCTACTTTCCTGGTAGCGTGAGCATTAACATACCATGTAATATTTTATGAAGGGAAATCAGTACACTGGGCAGGGCCGGAGGGAGTATATCACCACTGTTGGGAATAATCTTCAGCCGCAGTTACTTTTCCTCTGCTTCATTTCCAGTGGAGGCTGGTAGCTCCAATGTCAGTGGGGTGACGAACCTGCCCCGGGTTTCAGTCCGAACCAGTCAGAATTCTAAAGGAGCCATCCAAGGTGCAAAGCTTTGGCGCTATCCAAGAGGGGAAAGGGTTAAGTGTGCACGTGTGCAAAGCATCTTGGATAGCTCCTTTGCAGTTCTGACAGAAACCTGCAGAGGATTCACCACCCCACTGACATCCACTGTGCATTTTCCTCTTATCTCTCCATTACATGAGGTGGGATAGATGGGTACATGGGAGGATCAAGGAAAAAACAGGAAGGAAGAAGCCACAGGGGCATTATCTTATGCTGCTTCAAGGAATTTAAAGGCACAGTGCAAATCTCTATTGCATCCCTACATCAATTTAAAAAGATTGTAAGCCTATGCGGCAGAGTCTTGCTATTTACTGTTTTACTCTGTACAGCACCATGTACATTGATGGTGCTATATAAATAAATAAATAAATAAATAATAATAATAATAATAATAATAATAATTGCCTTAATCTAATTCAAGCCAATCAAGACATTACATAGAAGCTTAAAAAGCAATATGACTTGCACATCATCTTCCTCGGCTTCTATAGTATTGTCTGAAATGGGCCTCATGAATCTCGCCCATAGTGGAATGCACAAATCCCAAGAGTCATTTTGGGGCTCATAGTAAGACCTGAAATCCTTACCAAAACTATCTTAGGCAAGGCAAGGCAGATTGAATCGAAACAAACGATTTCAGGAAGTTTTCTGTGACTGTAACTATTGAGCTGAAAATGTTCTAGGGGAATCAATAAATTTTGAAGCAATAAACAATGCAAACCCAGTGGAATTTGCATTGCTTATTATCCCTGGGGAGTTACCTGCCTCTGGCCAATCTTAACTAGTGATCATGTTTAAGCTTCCTCTGGATCGGCTTCAGTACTTGGATCATCTCAACCTATTCCTTCTGGCAGCACCTGCTGCAGTGCCCTAGCTGTCTACTTTTGGAACATTGTGCCCATCTGGTCCCTATTGAACTGAATGGGACAATGAGTGCTTGTGTACTCTGTACAGCACCATGAAAATTGATGGCACTAAATAAAAATAAATAAATAAATAAATAATACACCTCCATGTGCATCACAGGCCCCCACAGAGCTCTGAAAAGGGTGAGGGGACCTACTGTACAAGAAAAAGTGTTTTGGTTTTTTTAAGCAAGTCAGGTTATGCCGCCACTCCTTACATAAGCAGGAGAGAGACTAGTTTTATACTGCAATTTTAAGAGACAACAACTGGAATAACATAACAGAAATCTTTTAATAGTTATTGCCATTAGAGGCTCTTACTCAACCATTATGGAACATTTTATGCTTTAGAACTGAGAGCTGATTGATACAGTTTTCCATCGGGCAAAGGTTAGTGTTTGCCATGTATAAATCAGGTCTATTTGTCTTGGTGAATTAAGGTATCATAACTCATTTATTAGTTTCAATTGCTTCTAAATATTCAAGACAGGTTATCAGCAAAGAACAGGAGGGGGGGGACAACACTATCATGTCAGCTACCCCCCCCTTCAACCCACCCCCTACTCTGAGTGTTATTTATCCTTATCAAAATGATAGCATTCAAGGATGAATTCAAATTGAGCACATCTGCAAGTCATTTGGCATGAAATCTGCTGCCTCGTTACAGGCCATATCCATTCTGTCTGAACATCTGCTCTAATAGTGGAAAGAATAGCAAACCAAACAAGGAACCAAATGCTCTCCTATAAAGTGCTTGCTATAATAAAGATTTTAATAATATTAATAATATGTGCAGCTGCAGAGCTTTTCTGCAACAATTGTCAAAGAACAATGGCCATCATGTTTGCAGGGAATGTTAACACCAGTTTGTGCAAAGGATCAATTCTGTCCTTCCTCTGCAGGAAAAAAAAAATGCATTACAATTGCTCTTTGGAATCAGGTTCTCTAGGTTCTAGTCCCTCAAGATTTATTCAACGTAAACTTTTTACATCCATTTTTCATGTAATTGGGATTGCAGACTGCCTCACCACTAACTACCACTATCCCAAAGGTGAGTAACAATATGTTCTCTGTTTGTCTCAATTTCTGACCACTAAAGCCAATTTGAATAAAAGCGTTTTAAACCACTTCTGGAAGATGCCCAGACATAGGAATCCCAAAGGAAAAAATCCCAAAGATGAGGGGAAAAGCTTAAGAAGGCATCTTTGTGTGTCTGACTTGGTGCATCAATTATGTACTTGAGAGAGAGTTCTTTAGCTTGACTTTTAAGTTCATGGAGGATCATAGGGGTGTAGACATTCTGAGGTTTTTATTTATTATTTTATTTATTATTACATTTATATCCTTCCTTTCCCCCTCTTTCAAGGAACTCAAGGCAGCTTGGATAGTCCTCCTTGTCTCCATTTTATCTGCACAATAACCCTGCAAGTGATTAGCCCAAAGTCAGTCAGTGAGCTTCATGATTGAGTGAGAACTAGAATCCAGATCCAACATTACAACCACCACACTGGCTTCACAGGTCATCACTAGTGAATTGAGCTTTCAAGGAAAGGCGGAGCCAGTGTAGACCACTGCTGATGTATTGTGCTCTCATAACCCAGCCCATCAGAAGGCAGGCCACAGTCACAATGTTTTCGACCTACCCACTGTCAGCAGTTTGCACAAAGGCAAGAACAGTGCAAATTTCTTTTTCTGGGTGGGGGGGGAACTTCCATATCCAGTTACACGTCTGCACCTTTGGTAGAGCAGATTGGTGTTCTGGGGTCTTTAAAGGAAAGCCCCTGCTGGTGCCCATCTGATGCTAGGTAAAGTAGGAGTAAAGTTCACTTGGACCCAGTTTGGGTGCCCCTTTGGGTAGTTCTGAATGCTAATATGATATGGGGGCCAGAAGAAAAGGCACCTCAATGGGGTCCAAGTGCACCTTTTCTCCATGCTCACACACCACCTAAGAGCTCATTGGGTCTGGGAGGGCATTCTGTTCTCAAGCCTACTCAATTTATGGTACAGAGAGCGACAGCCTTCTCTGGCATGCATTGTTTCCTGGATCAGGGCCTTTGTCTTTTACCTCTCTGGAATGTCAGCGTTGCACAGTCCTTCATTAAACTAGACAGCATCTGCTTTGCTGTAGGCAATCTTATGGACACAGACAGGCAATTTTTGCTCGGAAGGAGATGCACAACAACAAGCCACCGAATCTAATCATTAATCTTTTCACTGGGCTTTCCATTTTGCATACAACATAATTCTGTCCATCATCCTGCCACTGTTGTCCATGCCCATTAATTGCTTGCTCATAAATAAGCTGGTCAACAACCACAGATACTGGTACTTTAGCATTAAGCAAGCTAGGTTTTCTTCCTATTAAGAACTGACATCTTCTAATGCAGATTGCGTAGCATGCTGAAGAGCAAATACCAATACCAATTTTTTTTTAGTGCAACACAACCCCTAAATAAACAATTAAGTCGGTTTCAAACTGCATATGCATAGAACCTCCTCCTCCTCCTCCTTCCTCTTCCTCTCGTGATTGTCAGCCTCTAAGTGCTGGTATGGAAAACTGTGTTCACTCTGCCTGCGCCTGCCAATGATGCCTCCATGATGGACCAGGAACTGAAGTTGTGGCATGGAATGTAGAGAGGGAAGATTATTGGAGGCAGGCCAGCCCAACATGGCAGGCAGCTTCTGATTGGACAGCACCTATCCACTTAAAAATGTTCTCTCTTTGATCTTCTGCCCCTTTAATCTGGAATAAGCATTGAGAGACAACAGAGATAAGAAGGAGCTAGCATAACAGATTTTTTTTTCTTTTTATACTGCAGGGGATGGAGCAGATAGGGAAAGTAATTGGAGGATCTGGAGAAAAATAACTTTTGGATGAGGAAATTGATTGGGACATGACTTTGGGGGAAGGAGCAATGCATTTTTGAAGAATGAATCTGAATGGAAAATAATTTTGGAGGAAAATGTTTGGAAGAGGAAATTATTATGAAGGGAAATGGATTTGTAAATGGATGGAAATAGGTCTGTAAGGAGAGAAAATACCCTCATTGCATGCACAGCACTAGAGGGGTAATCACTTTGGTTGTTGAATAGAGTTGACAGGAATCTTGCTGGGATATACAGCCTCGTCCCCACCAATGTTTTGGGCTACAACTCCCATCAGCCCCAGCCAGTATAGCCAATGGTTAGGAATTATGGGAGTTGTAGTCCAAAACATCTGGAGGGTACCATGTTGTTCCTCTCTCCCAATCCAACACCCTGCTGGATTAAACCAAAGGGCTATTGTAAGTCCAGCATTCTAGGCAGTTGACAGGCAGATGTCTCTGGTAGCTCTCAAGCAGACCTTGAAGGTGTTCCTATTGGTCCTTAGCACAGGCAGGTCATTAAGGGGTTGCGTGCTTACCACTGGGGAATAGAAATGGCCCTCCGGGTACCAGGCAGAATCCTTCATTTGAAGCTCATTGCCCAGTATTAAGCTAGCCCTTGAAAAATTCTCCTCCTCATTATTATGGGCAGTGGTGACTGAACTCTCCTCACTTATTGAGCTAGAAAACATTAACACCAGAAGCCTCTTCACAAAGAGTTCTGTTATTTGTCACTTCTTTGTTTTCATGGATCAAGATCCAGTAAATTAAGTTAATAGCCAAAGTGAGCAGATTGCCTGTGTTCTCTATGTTCAATTTTTATCTTTGGGAGGAGTGACTGTATCCTTCTGGTTACCCTTTCCTTGCCCTGAGGCTGTCATGGGAAAAGTAATTAGACTGAAGTGAACTCTAATTAGGTGTTTGCTTTACTGCACCTGCCTTAGGAGAAAAACGCCTGGAAACTGCTTGTGTATTGAGTTTTCTTAGAGCTAGGAAACACACTGCATATAAGGTTCCTTGTTGAGTAAAAAGTCACTTAACTAATACTCAGAGGCCATTGTTAATTCACATGTTTAGGGCTGAGCCTGAGCTCTAGCAAACTACGTGAAATGGAAGGGTGAGGAGTTAGGTGGCCAGATGCAAAGGAGGACAGAGCTCCTGCACCTTTCATAATTGTGTAGAAGAGGACATTTCAGCAAGTATAGCTTTTTGTTCAAAAACAGAACACCTGGACTTCTTAACCTGTGTTTTCTAATTCCACCCCCACCCACAGTAAGTTAATTAACCAACATTCATGCATTGTGTGAAGCATTGCTTTGTGAGGATACCTTTCAGTTTGTTTTTACTGCATTGTTTTTTTGTTTTTGTAAACATAGTCTGGTGGTGGGGAAGGAAGGGAGAACAGGAGCAATTCAGAACATAGCATGGCAGCAAAGAGTAGTATCCCCAAGCATCTGGCATGCTGCTTCTGAAAATGGAGAGTTTATTGAGATGTTGATGCTTCTGTAGGCAGAGCTGAGGTGGAGCATGTAGGAAGAGGTTTTAGTGAATGATGTAATGTTTCTTCTTCCCCTGTGGGTACTCAGTTCTCCATGCCCCAATAGGTCCGGATCTGAGGTCAGGACTCAGCAACAGGGCTGGCATCAAGTGTTGGTATGATTAGGCACCTGCCAAGGGCCCACTAACAAGAGCCCCATGGATGGGCTCCCCCTCTTCACCATGGCAACCTGTTTGCTCACCTGCCTCTTGCTATGGGGCTCAGATAATGGTGGTGGTGAGAAAGAGAAGCAGCAAGCATGAGCACTGATGATAAATAGGAGGAGGAGCTGGTGACAATGTGGGTGAAAAGATAGGCTCACTGAGGGGGCGGTCACTGAGAATGCCTTGCCCAAAGGCCCTCCAAAACATGGAGCCACCACTGTGAGTCAGCAGACACAGGTAAGATGATAAACAGGTTCCTCTTCATTACGAACAACACATGGGGGCTGTTCAGATGTCACACCAACCCACTGTGTATCACTCAAAAAGTGTATCATGTGGTGGGAGTTTTCTTCCCCCCCACACACAATGGTCCAACTACCCATGCCTGCTACCTATCTTCTGCAGTGGGGCTAGTGGCTAGTTCATCTGACAGGAACTCCGTGGGGGGTTTTCTGTCAGTCTGGTGAAAAAAAAAATGGCTGCGACCATAGAGTCCGACAGCAAGAGCGACCTCCACTTCCAGCAATGCCCTAGCCACCATGGATTTTCTCGGTGGCTGTGCAGCCCTTTGGATGACTAGTGTGGCTGCCGCTGCCTGTTTCATTCCATAGCACCCCCTGAGATATGAAGGTGCACCAGCAGGAAGCTGCAATGATATCCGTGGAGAGGGGTAAATAAGCCATGGCACTCCGCAAGTGTAACAGTCATGTGATGGGCATGTGAATCATAGTTTTCCAACTCTTTTCCGTTCCATGGATAACTTACCCTCCCTCCCCCTGTGAGCATGTGAATGGAGCCATGGAAACACAACCTACTGGTAGCAAAGCAACTTATGCCGACTTTCACACGCTCCAACATCCACAAGTAGAGATTTTAAAAATGGCAGCTACACCCCATGGAACTAAACCACAAAAAGCAAGTATCAGAGAGAAATTGGTCTGTTCCTTTACAGCACCCCCTGAAGATGCATTCAGTATACCACAGATGGAATTATGTTGGGATTGGGAATGGTTTTGTGAACCGCCCAGAGAACTTCGGCTATGGGGCGGTATATAAATGTAATAAATAAATAAAATAAATTGAGTGGGACTTGTAGCACTCTTACTTTTAGGAGGCACCATGCTGGCTGGGTAAGGCTGGGAATTGTAGGACTTTTTGTTTTGGTCTAAATATGCACAGGAGTGCACCCTTAAGGAGGTTAATGTCATTTTTTTAATTGATGCAGTTATACACCTTTGATACATTCAGCAGCCAGACTTTAAGATTAGCTTTCATTATTTATCCCACATCTGCGTGTTTAAAAGCTTTTACTTGCAAAAGAAAAAGCAACAGGAGCAAGCCTGAAAATTGGGCATCTCTACTTGGATGCTGTGCAGGCACCTTCTGAATTGAACTTGCTCTCTGCTTATGGCACACTGTGGTCTGTATTAAAAAGAAACACAAAGGGGAAGTTTTAGTCACTCTGGAAAAATAGCTTAAATTAACTACTGTATTTTTCCAGAGTCTCTGCCAGGGCTGAGCAAACAGCCAGTCTCATTTAACAGGCAAGTTCTTAGAACACAAAAATCAGCCCATAGCCATTTTGTATTACACAGAACTGGAAGAAACATCTAAGGGCATCTAGTCCAACCCCCTGCTCCTGTAGGAAATCCACTAATAGGTACCACACATAAGCTCTTACTCCATCATATACCAGCGAAACTAGATATATTAATTAGCTTTTAAAGCCCCCCCCAAGCAACCTGAGAGATTTGAGCATCCTGCTTCTCTCTTTCAATTCTCTTTAATTAATTCCACTTTCCATTTGTATGATGCTTTATTTTTAAACTAAAATGCGGCTGTTTTGGACATTTTCTATGCAACTTCTCTCTTATTGAATTTCATAGTGCTATGGCTACTGTCCCTGAGAAGTTAAACAAAAATTACATTTTAGGCTTAAGTCTAGTGTGAGCTTCTCTTTCTAAATGGTTCTATGATGGTTTATCAAATCTACAGTGGTGGCCAAAATTGTGGACACTTTTTGAAATTTTCATGTTTTGCAAATTTGCACTTATCGAAAATGTTCTGTTTCACGAAATTCAAATGTTTATATATCAATTTAAAGAGAATTTAATGCTGAATTCAAAACAAAAAACAGAACACAAATATCTGCAGTACAAAAAAAGTTATGCTTACTTTAGTCTAAAAACAAGCACAGGTGTGATTGAGCGAAGAAGCTGATTGGAACTGCAAACCCTACTGGCCAATCACAGTCCTTGTTCTGGGGACCAATCATATGGCAGCAGCTGCAATACATCATGTTTCAAGTTGGCGAAAGTCAGTTTTGCGGTTTGTTCTGTAACTGTAGTGCAATTGGAGATTGTGTGAATATTTGAAGTATTTCTCAAATTAAAAGTGTACATACGTACATCATAGAGCAATGGCACCAAAGGAAAGGGTTGATTGGACACCCAGGAAAATAAGCAGGATTGTTATATTACATGAATCAGGTCTTTCAATTGATATATAAACATTTGAATTTCGTGAAACAGAACATTTTCTATAAGCATGCGAAGTTGCAAAACATGAAAATTTCAAAAAGTGTCCACAATTTTGGCCACCGCTGCAGAACAGCCTATTTCCTAGGGTGGCCAGGTATCTTACTTTACAATGGGCAGCCCCATCTATTTGAAGTGCTATCCAGCCCAGTCCCAGTTTAAACGTAAAGAACCATAAGAAGGGAGCACAAGGGCCATGAAGTTGCCTCTCAACAGTTGTTAACACCTAGACACAGACTGAAAAGGCACATGAATCACCGTCTTCCGCACGATGTATTTATTTCATTTCCACTTGAATTATCGTAACATCTAAATTTAGTCACTTGTAAATTTGTATCTATACATCCAAATGAGCACATGCTCTTTTTGTCTTATTTTTCTGGCAATGCATTTCCCCTTTTCTGGGTGGCCACTCTAGTATTTCATCATCATCATCATCATCATCATCATCAATTTATTTGTTACCTGCCTCTCCCTCTGGATCGAGGCAGGGTACAACACAAATGCAAACAACATAAAACACATATAATTAATTAAAACATTTAAAATTAATACATTATTAAAAGCAGCACATTATTAAAAAGGCATCTTAAACCTTGAAGAAGGTTCTGAGCAGATGTGGTCTTAGATAGCTCACTGAGCAACACTTCGGCCTGCAAACCCTCAAGCTATAAGCTTCCAGGTTAAAACTCTGTATTATTCAGACATCTCTGTGCCCAACTTTAATGTACATACATCTGTACAGAACAAGCCAAATAACACTGTGAGAATACAACTTTAAAAATCAGAGCTCTAAAATTTATTTATTTATTTATTGCATTTTTATACTGCCCAATAGCCGAAGCTCTCTGGGCGGTTCACAAAATGCTTTTTAAAATGTTGAAACTTCTAGAAGACATCAGAGCAGGGCAAAATACCATCCTGCTTCATAAAAGTACAGTGATTCTTCCTTAGGCATTTAAAGAGAATATAACTATTGTTAATATTCTGGCAGAAAGAGAGATGTGCTCTACTTAGGGACCTTCTGCACAGTTTGAACAAGATAGAGTGAAAAGAAATGAAATCCCCGCCATTTCCTTAAAGAATGCCAGACAGCATGCACCTTGTGCTTTCATGTATGCTATAATGAAGGCAATGGTTATTATAATGTGTCATTTTCTTTCCAAGCTTAAATGCTTCCAAATGAGATTTTTGGAATATATTTTCCTGAGATGTATTCCATTTTTAATCCATTATCCTACCTGTTTCTCTCTTCTGGCAAGTTTTTTTTTCCCCATAGTGGGGGTGGGTGGGAAATATGAGATGCATCTATTGCCACTGGAGGGATAGGATTGTAAAGGGTAACTTCACTAAAGACCCCTTCTGTGTTTCTACATTATCTCATTAAGCATGTGGTTTGCAGCCCAGCAAAAGGGGGCAGGGGGAGCTTGCAACACACTTTCAATGGCAGATAAGTATCTCACATCTATGTTTTGCTGGACCCACATGCACAAACACACTCACACACAAACATTCTATACATGGAACTGGCAGTCTTGCCCTGATGTCCATGTAGCATCAGGGCAAAAGTGACAAGCCACAACACCTTTTACCTCCATCCTTCTGGTCAACAGCCCAAGTACTTCCCCTCCCACACTAGGAGACACTATCCCAGCAACTTTCACTGCTGGCTCTTTTCTCCCTTTTCATACGTTTTTAGACTAAATTCACTGGGGGTGGAGAAGGCACTTTAAAAAATTTCAACTGCACTACATTTAGGCTGCTGTTAGCCTCGTGTGGCGCAGAGTAGTAAAGCAGCAGTTTCTGCAGCTGAAACTCTCCCCACAGCCTGAGTTCGATCCCAGCGGAAGCTGGTTTCAGGCAGCCGGCTCGGGTCGACTCAGCCTTCCATCCTCCCGAGGTTGGTAAAATGAGTACCTGGTTAGCTGGGGGAAAGGTAATAACGGCCGGGGAAGGCAACAGCAAACCACCCCGCTATAAGGCCTGCCAAGAAAACATCAGTGGAAGCTGGCGTCCCTCCAAGAGTCAGTAATGACTCAGTGCTTGCACGAGAGGTTCCTTTCCTTTCCTTCCCAAGTCATTCCATGTAGCAACTATTGACATGATGTGAGCAAAGCAACTTGTGTGGACCAGTTCACCATGAGGTTTGGGCAAAAGAAACATTTTCAGTGGTGTGGAGAAAAGCCATGTTGTGAGCTGAATGAGGCTAAATTCATGCAGATGGATTTGTTTTCTATGAATTAATGTAGAGCAGGAATTTTTAAACTATGTAACATATCTTTGGGCTGGTTTGCACGTCACAATAAGACACATCGAAAACAAGCCATGATGTTCGCTAAGCCATGCTCCTGCTGACAGGTGATCAGGCGTTCTCCACCTTGCTACGGTTTGTTTCCCCCTTCATCCTCCCATCCATTCCCAGCATGTATCCCAGGGGTCTTTGGGGCACACCTTTTCTATACTCCTGCTGTGATGAGATTCTCTCCCCTTCCTTGCCTTTCTTCACTTGCAAAGCATCTGCATTGACATATATGTGCCACATCTTCAGAGGGGAGAGCATACCTTACTTTTTAGGACAAGGTGGCTGAGGTTGTATTTATTTATTTTCTTTTTAACACTTAAAAAAAAGCCCCCTTGGCTGCGCCGTGCAGCCCGTTCCTTTTCCTATTACAGCTATGCCTGTATGTGTGAGTGACTTACCTCTGGGCACGGTGAGGAATAGCTAGGGTTTTCACTGCTCTTACCAGGTGGCTCTGTAGCCCTTTCCAAAAAAATACACACCAGCCACCCTGCCCAGTTTGGATATCACACCAAGCTATCTTGCAAACAAGTTACCCTAAACAATTCAACAACAACACATGGATTTTCAGGGTGGCTTGTGCATGGTTAACAGACTATGCTGAGGAAACTGTACCAGGTTCAGACGTCACAACAAGCCACCCTGAAACAGACAAGGGTGACAATCCACTGTGGATTGGCATGTTGTGTGAACCAGGGCCGATTCTACACCAAGCAGGATATTGCACTATGAAAGTGGTATGTGTCATGTGTGGTATGTGTTAATGGGCCCCAACAGTTGTCAGTACACTTCAATACCGCTATGAAGCAGTAGTGTGGCTCCTGCCTCTTATATACCACTTTCATAGTGGAAATAGTAGATTAGGCCTATGTCTCCTAAGGTAAGGATCCAAAGAACTCATGCCTCCCCATTCTAAAATGCTTTTCTATGAAGGGCATGATCCTGGAAGAATACAGGTAGGAAACATTTGTGCTTGCATTAAATTTTCTTGTGGATTTAGCAGTAAAGACCAGCAAACAGGAATTTTGGTTCCTGCTCACTTATCTCCATCCATCTTTCCTAGAGATTCTATGTGAATTTTTCATCCCACTTCCCAAGATCTCTACATAGATTCCCCTTTGAATCAGAAAAGCAGTCAGTTGCTCAACCACCACACTGAAAAGTAGACCATTCTCTCTGTTAAAATAATATGAGTTTCTTTTATATATGCTAGCCAGTGGTTGGCTCATATCTGGGAAATATTGGAAGTCCCATTCAGAACCATCTAAGGCCCTTTATACACCTCCCAGCCTTCTGGGAGAGAGGGGGGAGGATCTTCAGATTTCCTGGTTCTGAGATCCTCCCCCTGGGTCCACACACCTGCGCCACATCCAGGGAAGGCGTAGGTGCCAAAAAAAATTTAAGCAGTGAGGCCCCGCTCCATCGGGAATGTGAGCTTAAAAAAAACCCTTAAACCGCCCCCCAAGCCCCTTCCCTGCCATCCCAGGGGTGGTGAAATTGCTGCCACCCCCTCCCCACATGGGCATGGAGCCACGCTGTGCAGCTCCGGGCCCATTTCTGGTAACACATTTATTCACAAGTAAGCACGGCACCAGGCGTGACAGGCGCCCACACCTCCCACTGTCTTGGGACGATCCCTGGGAAAACCCATGCTTGTTCCCCACCCCACCTCCAAGAGTCCCTGTGTGTCATTTGGTCGCACAGGGACTCAGCCATGACCAGCCCAGACTATTGGGCTGGTGTAGACTTTTGTAAACTGCCCAGAGAGCTCATGCCTCCTCCATCAGCTATGGAGTGGTATAGAAATGTAAATAATAATAATAATAATAATAATAATAATAATAATAGAAACGGCATAAAAAAGAATGGTTGCGCAAAGTCTGGGAAAGAACAAAACTTGCGAAATAAACCATAACTGTGGGAGCTAAATCAAAATTGCAAATTATCAATGCAGTATGGAGATTACTTGTGCAGTACATCATAAAATACAAACAAGAAGATACGTTCTTACTGTGTCCCCATCTACTATAATAAGTGAAGCTTTTAAAGAAAGTTAATGCTTAACCAGTAATTCATAGAATGCCAATTATAATTTGGTAGCATTTGTCTGAGTCCTGTTACAACTAAGTCCTTGATACCATCTTGCAAATCTTTTTATCATCCTTTGTGTTGTTTCATGTGCCAATTTTCTTTTTAAAAAGAAAAGAGGCTGTTTGAATACTTGACATTAGAGGGAAAAGTAGAAAGTTTCAAAAAGAAAGAAAAAGAAAACAAAAACAATCCCACATAATTATTTGAAATACTCTCATACTGAACAAAGTGGGGTGAACTTCCGAGTGAGAATGCATAGGATTGGGAGGTAATGTTTTTGGCTTACAGAGCTATTCTAATCCCTTAGACAGACAGCCAAGGTGGTTTATGACGTGGTGGGGGCACTTCTCTGCAAGCAGACAGGAGCAACACCACAGAGACCTCAGTTACACTTATGGAAATTTCCACAGATATAAATCTACCACCAATGGTAGCCCCGAAACTGAGGTGATCTTGGGAAGTGGTGGGCAATTCACCACTTTCCTCCCACCCACCGCCTTAAATCCAATTAGTATTGTTTGGCTACAATTATCTTTAATAAATAAAAATAAATTTGAATGCTAGATCATTTTAAGGGCATCAATGAACACAATAGTTAATCTTGTGTTAATAACACAGGCAAAATATTTATTGCTCGGAAGACTTTGACTGCATTGCTGAGAAATACAAATTAGTTATTTACAACAATTTCCTCAGTACTAACCTTTTTAAGAGTTCTGATTAAAAAATAAATTAAATATCCACTTTGAAAATCAGATTTAATGCCTTCTGGCCTAAAAATTATCCATTGTTATTTCCTCCCTGCTGTTTGCATAAAAAAAACCCTATTTAAATTGATGGTTCAATGTGTATGAGGTCATCACTGTGCATAGGAGATAGATAGATAGATGTGTGTGTGTGTATACTATAATCTGAGAGAAGATGGGGAAACTGCATTTATTGTGCACCCAGAATTGCTAAGTATGTGTTCTACAAGAACAGGCGCTTAAACACCAAAGATTTCTTTATTTTATGCTATGCAGCCTTTCCAGACAAATGTAGCTGTTCTGCATTATTAAGCACTCACACAGGAAAAGGGGGATACTTTAGGAAGGTTCACAGAAGGCTGATTACATCTGTATCATCCAAAAGTTTGTTATATTGAAAAAGACAAGATGGAACTCAATTATCTCAAGCGAGATGACTGGTAAGCAGTCAGGAGATTGTATCTTAGGCACAATCCAGTCAAAATAAGCTGATTGAAGTCCCACTGATTTCAGTAAGAGGTATTTAAGCATTACTAACTCCCTTGTACCACTGATTTTAATAGGAGCACTGAACAAATATATTTAATTTGGGCTGGCGCTTGTCCCTTTTCTGCAGCTTCAACTTTATTTTCCCCAGCTGGAATTTTCCATCTTTCATTATTTATTGTTAAGCCTTGAGCCCTGCTTTTTTGTTGTCCAATACAGAACATAACCCAGCTGCCACCACTTCTAGGGCAGAAACCCTGTCACCTCCAGGTTTGACACACCACCTAACACAATGACCTACTAATAACAGTAGTAAGTAGAGAGAGTAATGACTTCTGCACCACAGAATTGCAATTGATGACTATCTTTTTAGGATTACGTGCCCATTTAATAAAATTCCCCAGATGTTGCTGGTGACATTTATATCAGCATATAAATTTAGATACATTCAAGTAAAACATGAAACATTTCATTTTCTCCTTTGTTAGTTTGGTGGTATTTCAGTCAGTTTAACATCACCTGCATTATTTAAGACATATCCAGAAATAGATCCATCCATAATATATATTTAGGGCGGGGGATAGAAATTATGGGGAGAAAATAAATGTATGCAATATCTATTTTTTAACCAAACCTTTTTTTATTTAACAGCATAAAATGCATCATTTATAACTTAGCTAACAGATAAAATTTTACTAGTTTTTGCATACTTATAAGTTTACAGAGCAATGTTATTTAGTTTTTAAATTAATATTTCTGAAAGCCTCCTTTCATGGTTAAAAACCCTCCAAAGGGGATTACATGAAAGAATCCTATGCATATTTACTCAGAAGTAAGACCAAATCTGTTTGGTGGAGCTTACTCTCAAGTAAGCTCCCATGGGACTGCAGCCTCCAAAATCAACTGTAAGCCTATTAGGTTAAATCTGGTTTACTCCAAGGTAAGCGGGTAAAGGATTCCAGCCTTACTTCTGCACAAGCAAAACTGTGAATGTACAAAAATGGAAAGAGGGAGCAATGCAAATTGCTGAACTTTACTCTACTTTATCATGTGTATTTTAGTTACAGCCATCTGAAAAGTAGGGGAAAATAAAAAAATAAAAATAAACCCAACAAAATTTGTAGCAAACAAGAGGATGTTTCTTATTTAGACGGGAATAGTCACATGCTGTCACAATATTAAGGACTAGCAATACATCTGGATATCAAAATTTATAACAACATTGAGAAGACTGAACTCTACAATACACAGAGCAATTATCGCTTTCTAATACTGAAGGGTCTTGCATATAACTCTTCCTCCTACATATTTTGAATGAGAAAATGCTTTTCTTTAAAAGCATTTTACTAATTCCAAAAGTGAAACATTTCATTGGATCTTTCAAAAAAAAAAAATCTTTGTTGTTCCCCAAATTTCCAATTTTTCAGTTGGAAAACCTGAAAATAAGTTTTTAAAAATTGGGGAGAAGATTATTTTCCTGAAATTCTCCAGTTTTTCTCTGGTCACTCACATTCCTTGTTATGTATTCAGTAGGGTTTAATCACTTCACTGTGCGGAAAAACACACTGAGGTTGCAATTATTCAAGTAAAAGCTGTTTAAGGACTATCTTTAAACCTAGAAGGAACCTAGCAATGCCTTCTTCAGCTTAACAATACCTGTGGCATTTCTGAGTCAAGCTACATTGACTGTCATTTATAGGAGTGGCCCGATGTGAAAGCGCAGAGGGTTTCTGTACCTTTTAACAGTTGTGTACAAGGGAGATTTCTGCAGGTCCAGCTTACACAACTGTTAAGGGTACAGATATCCAGTCCTCCTTTGCATTTGACCTCCTTAAACATTGACTCTTACTCTGCCTGAGGCTCTTTAATGTTTACCCCTTTTGTGCTTTGTATAATTTTTAATCTGAGTATTATTATTATTAAATTGAAATTCTCAGATTTGTTTCCATTCAGAATGCATCAGAGCTGTAATACACACCTTATATATCAATAAAACCTACTACTGAGACATCAGCATGCACCAATTAGCTTAATAGTACAAACTGTCCAGAGGAAGAACACAACAGTCTTAAGGCTGTCTCATAAACAACTGCTTGTTCTGAACATACATGTCATGAGTTGTGATACGCCTGTCAGATCAAAACAATGGAAACGCTAGTTGTTTTCTGGGATGGAGAAAGTCCTATCTGCATGGAATTAAGGTCAGAGCAACTTAGGCCTGGAATGATGTCAAGAAAATTTGGATATGGAATAATTCCAACTTATAACCTAATATGGTAGCGTAACATTTCTCACTGATGTGAAACCAGACATTTCTTTGCAAGAATACTTAAATATATGAATCAAGGGCAGCAGAATTTAACATTGTTTAGGAAAGAAAACATTATTTGTATATATTGTCTACTACTGTATATATTTTATCTCAGGTCTCCACAACTTGTGACTTTACACCAAATGTAGCTGAGGACTCATTTATTTACACATTGACCTGGTTTACATGATTACCAGTGCCCACCGTGGCTTAAATAATATAGTAGATAATATATATAGGTAATATTTTCATATTTAAGCTACGATGGGTTGCAGCAAGCACTGTAATTATTCAAGCCGTGGTGGGAGGTCGCTTATCATTATGTGCAAACCCAGACAGGGTGGCTTGTTACCATGGTTAACCAGCCACTCAGAACCCATGGGCTGCAGTAGTGTTCTGGGGTGACTTGTTAACCAATCATGAAACCTGGCCCACTGGAAAAAAGAGGAATTGCATCACCCAAAAAAGAAAACAAAAGAGGACACCAATTTCCATAACATTTGTATATATATGTGCAAACTGAAAAACAATAAAGTTAATTTAAATAGAAGTACAATACATTTCACCAGAGTAGAGAAGACTGACTAGATGGCCTGTATGCCTGCTCAGTCTGCTGTCCAGGTGCTAGCTGTTGATGGTCAATTTCAAGGCTCCTCTTCTCTCTCTGTAAAGCAGACTTGGACCAGACAGCCCATGAAATAGAGGATGCTTTCAAATAGAGGACTGCCCTCTGCCAACTCTCCAAAATAGAGGACTGTCCTCTGTAAAGTAAGACATCTGGCTACCTGATAAAGACAGTTTCTGTAAAGCCAGGCACAGAGCCAAAACAATAAGTTTATCAAATGTCAGGAAGGCTAAAATATATGGTTGGCGGGCTGCGTTATTAAGTTTGGTGTGTCACAAGTTGCACATGCGTGCAATAACTATGGGAAACATCTAAAGCAGCCACCTTGTCCCTGGCAGGGCACTGTATCTTTAACAAAGACATCAAAGACAAATTCAACAAGTAGAGGCACAGAGATATAGTGCTGAAGAAAATCTTAGCAGATGAATTTCTGCCATTCACATGGTTACTAAATGCACAGAATTAGAAAGGAAAATGCTAAACATCCTAATAATCCCTGATATCTATGAAGAGCCAAACAAACAGATCAGAAGAAAAAGATGTCCAATGAAAGAGGCTAGAACACATATGAAAAACTGAATAAAGTTTGCTGGACTGTAGTAACCATTGCCAGATGCATATAACATGAGACTGCTGCCTGAAACAAGAAGTGAGCAAAAATCTGTTAAATTATTAACAGCAAAAAATTGTCCCTAAGAACATCTACTATAAATGAAAGTCAAAATCCACATGGAACAACCTATATCTAACTAATAAATTTCCCTGTTTGATTAATGGCTCCATCCCCACAGTTATTATAGTGAGTTCTCCCATTACAAAAATTAGAGAACCTCTCTTCTTTGTCCTCTAGTGTATTAGTTAGCTTGCACGAGTGTAAGACTAAAATTAAATTAGCTATTAGCTGTTGGAACTTTTAAAGACATGTAGTATAAAATATGTTACTGCAAACGTCTACAATATCCTGGTGATCCTAACTAACTTAAACCAGCACCTACAAAGCTGGTCTGGAAATTTGAATGCTTTGACTAGCTTCTTGGTGTAACTAGTAGGGGTGTGCACAGACCCCCCGCTCCGCTTCACTTGCAGATCCGCCATTTTCCGGATCGGGCCGCTCCGCCCCGCCCCCGCTCCGCCCACTTCCGCTCCGCTCCGCCCGGAGCTCCGGATCCGGATCCGGAGCTCCGTTTCCCCCCCCCCATAGGCTTGCATTGAAAGCTAAAAAATTATACAACTTTTTTTCTGTTCAAGTTAGAAACCTCATGTTTGGCACCATGACACCTCATGGGGATATACACACGCATGCCAAGTTTCAAAGCAATCCCATCATCCCCTGATTTTTGGCGAATTTTTGAAAATCGGGCACCCCACACACAACATCCCTGCGAGGTGGGCAGGGGAGGAGGGAGGGAAGGCAGGCAGGCATGCAGCTGGCATTTCTGGGGGCATAAGGAAGTGAGCCAAGGATAAGCCAGTAATGCATATAAAATGGAATAAATCAATCAATAAACAAAGGAGGGGTGGAATTAAAAGCAGCAGTGTTGCTCAATAAACAACAAGAAGAACTTTTTTTAAAAGGCTATATCTGTCTTTTACCAGCAATAGGGGGACGTGCCCGGGGGAGGGGGAAGTAGCTGCCAGTTCAAGACACTGACAGCCACAGCTCTGAGAAGAAGTAAAACGCTCACTTCGACTCAGAACAGGCATTGCTCCACCACTGAAAAATGACCATTCACTTCAACTCATGATAGGCATTGCTCCACTGTTTTACTCTCTTTGGAAGGCTCTAATGGCCTTCCAGTGCAGGAGAGAGTGGGGGCACGTCCACGATGAGATGCCCTAGGGGAGCTCATCCCCTTGCACCACATCGATTCAGTTGTTCCCCAAGGTTAGGGTGGGGAGCAGTGCTGTGTTTCTATCTCTTATTCTTGGCTTAGTATATGATTTCAGGTTGTGTTTGTGCATTTGGTGGGGCTACTGTGTTAAAAAACACGGGGAAAAGCCCGTTCAGATGAAGAAAGAGAAGTTTCCCAGAATCCCAAGTTACCTGTTTTGCCTATGCCCTCCTCCAACTTTGGGATCATCATGACCGGGAGCTGACTCTGCCCCTCAGCCCTTTGAAAAAGGTATTTTTCCCGCCGATTTTTTAAAAACGTCTAGCCCGCGACCCGTACGATGCAGAAAGTTGAGAGTGGTCTCAAAATGACCCCCATCCACGACTCTCTGTGCACAAGAATTTTCAGAACGATAGCTTAAACCCCCCCCCAGTTATCCCCGATTCTTTCCCTCAATGCAATCCTATGGGCGAAAAGCCGAAAACGCAGTTTGAGCCGCGCGGTTGACCCGATTTTCACAAAAATATAGCCCGCGACCCGTACGATGCAGAAAGTTGAGAGTGGTCTCAAAATGACCCCCATCCACGACTCTCTGTGCACAAGAATTTCCAGAACGATAGCTTAACCCCCCCCCCAGTTATCCCCGATTCTTTCCCTCAATGCAATCCTATGGGCGAAAAGCCGAAAACGCAGTTTGAGCCGCGCGGTTGACCCGATTTTCACAAAAATATAGCCCGCGACCCAGACAACGCAGAAAGTTGAGAGTGGTCTCAAAATGACCCCCATCCACGACTCTCTGTGCACAAGAATTTCCAGAACGATAGCTTCAAAAACAACGTAGTTATGCGCGATTATTTGCCGCAATGCAATCCTATGGCGAAATGTTTTCAAGATGGCGACCGGAGCGCTCCGCCTGAACTCGGAGCTCCGAAAAATGGGCGCTTCTCTTCGCCTTGCTTCTAGGGGTCCGCGGTCCGCTCCTACTCCGCCTCTGGGTAAGGCGGAGCAGGCCAATCCGCTACTGCTTCTACGCTCCTAATCGGAGCGGAGCACATCCCTAGTAACTAGTATTGACGGCTTTTATGCAGTCTGAATGAATCTGCTATAATAACTACTATCGTGGCAAATATGCTTGCATAACATTTCAGAACACTCAAGTTTAAAGGAGTCTTCTAAACATTTTTAATACAGTATTCAAATTGGTTCTGGAACCATTAGTTCCAGATAAACCTGTGATGCTTGCCAATTTAAATCATGAAACCTGCAGCTTTATTGGGTTTTTAAAAAAGCAGTAACACTTCAGTCCTGTGCTTCCCATATTTAAGAATGTAAGAAGAGCCATGCTGGATCAGATCAAAGGTCCGTCTGATCCAGCACTCTATTCACACCATGGCCAAACAGCTGCCAAAGGAAAAACCCAGAAGCAGGACATGAGTGAAGCAACACCCTCCCACCCATGTTCCCCAGCAACTGGTGCACACAGACTGGTGCACACAGCCTCTGTTACTGGAGGTAGCACACAGCCATCAGGACTACTGATTTCAATAGAACTTTATGCTACGCTTCTAAGCAAGTTCACTCATGATTTCATCATCAAGTAGACGACAGACATAGGTAAAGCATAGGTTGTTTTTTAAAAAAATGTCAAAGGATGGGCCAAACTGGATAAATACAATGATTCAATTGGATTTAAAAAGAAAAAAAAGTTATACTAAATGTCCATAAAAGTAACCTGATTTAAATTATACATGTATACAATACAACAGGCATGTAAACTTTTTTCAGCCCGAGGGCCAAATTCAGTTTTGGTAAAGCTCCCGGGGAATGTTTTACAATGGTGATTGGGGCAAAAGGGGTAAGACGAAAAGCAAAAGGGTGTGGCCTAAAATACCAGCATACTGTAGATTAAAGCTTGTATTGCCAGTAAGGATACAATATGTATGTTTAGTATGAAAAGAGTTCTACAGCTCCCGACATGCATCAGGAGGTTGAGCACGCTGGGAATTGTAGGACTTTTTTTCTGTCTAAGCATGCATAACTAAGCTTCAGGAGAGGCATTTCTACTTTTAAAATAGGGAAACAACTCCTGCAGAAGCCAAGAAATCATGGAATTATTGACTATCTGGGGAACCACAAAGGGCCAGATTGGAACCCCAGGTTGTCTGGATTTGATCTGCAGGCCTGAGGTTCAACACTCCTGTAACATAATAAAACATATTAAAGTCTACACTCATAATCTCTTAAAACTGAATCTAAGCTGCTATGTTAAACATATTGGGTTGTAGCCTGCTTTTCTATTGAAAAACAAGGAAAGGAAAGGAACCTCTCGTGCAAGCACTGAGTCATTACTGACTCTTGGAGGGACACCAGCTTTCGCTGACATTTTCTTGGCAGGCCTTATAGCAGGGTGGTTTGCCGTTGCCTTCCCCAGCCGTTATTACCTTTCCCCCAGCTAACTGGGTACTCATTTTACTGACCTCGGAAGGATGGAAGGCTGAGTCGACCTGAGCCGGCGGCCTGAAACCAGCTTCCGCTGGGATCGAACTCAGGCTGTGGGGGAGTTTCAGCTGCAGAAACTGCTGCTTTACCGCTCTGCGCCACACGAGGCTCTCATTGAAAAACAAACCAGGGACAAAAATGTGGAATTTGTGGCCAAGCATAATAAATGTGATACCATAGGTTATGTATTTTATTTATTATTATCCAAACTGTGACTATCAAAGAGGCAATCCTACACACACTTACAATCTGATGCTGGCTCTGATAGATACAGTGTGCAGCATGACCATAGGTTTTGGATTACGTTCCTGGGTAGCAGTACATATGTTCCAGTTAGCTGCCAATACATATGTTTCAATCATTATAGCAACCAGTTGGTACTCATGGTTGTTCAAGAAACATGTGAATTCAAACATTAGACACTTTACCTTAAATTAAGTCATGGACTTCTGTAAACTAGTCTGGATTTAGCATTATTAAATGCAATATTGCCATGAAAAAATACAAAGATCCCTGATTCTAACCCAGATCTGCCTATAATTTTGTCTGCCCCCCGTAGCACATAAAAGTATGTCAATGTAGAACAGGCTATAACTTGTCACCCATCAAGCCAAATACATCCCACCCCCATATGTGGTGGTCTGCCAAATGTTTGTCAGACTCCATTTTTACAGTTCCAGACAGGCAGAAAAATCTGAGGTCGCTCTTAACTTATCATCAGAAAATGTATCTCTCTCTGGAAGGCACATGAATATCTTCCTTCTTTGCACAAAACCAGGAAGGAGACAGACTACAAGACTATTAACTGGAAAACTTAACAAATTGGCTTATGATCCCTTTTCAGCCATCAGCAAGAGAGTAATACAGCCAGGATAAAAGCAGCACTGAAAACTCAAAGCACCACCATCATAGTATAAAACACTCCCTAATGAACCCTGACCAGCAAAAAAAGCTAATTCAGCAGATAAAAGAGGTATGTTCCTGTTGACACAGCTTTGCTACACTGGGGCGGGGGGGGGGGGGGGAGACGACGACGACAATTGAAGCTCATTTTTCAGTATTGTTATTCTGATTCAACAATACCTTACTAAATTAATGTTGAACATCTAATTAACCCCTCTTTATCCCTAGGTAAATGTGACTAACGGATCTTGGATAACTGTGCTTGAATGCATTTTAGCCTTGTTACTTACGTTGTTTTAAAAATGCCCGAGCTTTGTTCGAGTAAAGTGCTCTCACACTAAGCTCTGGGACTTATAGATACATCCATTTATAGCTGTTTTAACTTCCAATAGAAACATATTGAGCATTCCGTAGATGAAAAGTATTAATTTAAGGATCTGCGCACTACTGTGGATAGCTGGGCTGGGACGCCTGCCCTCAATCTTCATTGAGAGAACTCAGGGAAAACATTTTCTTTTATCCTAAACCACCGCACAGGGTTGTTGTGGAGATAAAATGGGACATCCCAATATACATGATCTTGGACTCCTTGGAGGAAGGGCAGTGTGAAAATGTGATAAGAGTTAGATAAAGTATCTTATCAGTGATCTGGCCCCCAAAGAACTTGTATTACCAAGGCCTCCGACAAAAGCTTGAACTGCCCAAGTAGGAAAACCCTGGAGAAGATCAGTATTTAGTAGGGATGTGCACTCCGCTTAGCAAATCCAAGGGTCCGTCAGAGGTCTGATCTCACAGAGCGGATATTGGACAGTTTCAAAACCGTCGGATTCCTGTGGTGCGGAGCAAAGGTCGTTCAGAGAACTGAAGGTTTTTTAGGCTTCGTGAGGGGTAGTTTCAACTTGATGGACTAACTGCACATTTTTCCATATTAGGAAGCTGCTGACGGGAGAGGGAAGGGTAGTTTTGAGATTGACATCTGTGGCTAACCAATAGCCACAGTGTCCTCTCTGTGCCCCCCACCCACCTCCAATCATAATGCTTGGGGGAGGGATTGCAAATGATGTAACCCATTTGTGCCTGCCCTGGAACTCAATCCTTTGCTAACTTGTGGAGTGTTAGAAAGGAAGGAGGAGAGAAAGAGAGAATCATTGAGAGAGAGCTCCTGCTTGCTTTGCTGTTTGCAGTCTCTCTCTATTTCTTTCTTCTTTTCTTTTGTTCTTGTATGTGCTAGATCTTCTTGTTTTCTCTATTCCAAGTTCCACTCCCCCTTTGTGTGTTCTTGAGTGAAATGTTCAGATGCACTTCATCTTCTCTCAAGAGAGCTCGCAGAACTTTCAGAAACTAACCTCCTACAAAAAACAAAGTTCCCCCATGTGTCTTGACTTGGTGCCCTATGTTTAAATTATGGGAGCTGTGTCGGAACTTTTCTTCACTTCTTGAAAAAGTGATGTTGGCTGAAAGGAAGGATTTAGAAAAAATGGATTTAGGTCCAAGAACAAAGTGATGACTGCTACCAGGCAATGTAGATCCATAAAGTCTCACAAGCCAATATTGTAAGGATATGGAAAAGAATCTTGTGCCAAAGGCTAATCTGTGTACCACAAGTATGGACACAACTTGGCTGGGCGTTAAATCAAGAGAAGGGCCGGCGAAAGAAAAGTTTGCTATTGCTAGTACTATCTCCTGTTTTTGAAGACAGGAGTCAAGTTTATATGCTTTGAATAAAAATAAAGGTATTTATATTTATGTTTGTTATTGTCTGACCTCTCACTGTTGTTTGTAATATGCTGGCTGGCTTTTTTATTTTTAAATTTAATTTTTTTTCCTTTATGAAACTTGTGATGCTCAAGGACCTAGACTCCAAAGAGAAGGTTTCACAACCTGAGTTTGAACTTTAAAAACACTTAAAAATCAAAGGATGAAGGGATCTGATTCCAATTTGGCATGGCTAAATCCCTACTTAAGAACTACCAGGGTGCCAAGTTTCATCTCTTTTATCTTTAAAAATGACAGTGAGTTTTTTTAAAAATAATTTTAAAACCTCAAACTTTAAAAAGTTCCTAAAAATCAAGAGATGAAGGGATCTGATTCCAAATTGGCATGGCTAAAGGCGTACTTAAGACCTATCACAGTGCTAAGTTTCATCTCTTTAGCTTTTAAAATGAGGGAGCTGTAAGCATTTGGTTAATTTCCATTGTCTATAATAGGGTTGTTATCCAAAAATGAAGCAGTTCTTTGACGGACAATCTGATGGGGTGGAGCAAGGGAGCTGCTCTGAAAATCAGAGCAGACAGCACGAACGTCGGAGCTCTGCTCCAACTTTAAGAATGGAGCAGACCCACTTCACACACCTCTAGTATTTAGGATTTGACAGATGTTAGTAAAAAATGGATGCTATATTTGGTCTTGTTTCACTTTTGGACAAAGGGTTACTAGTGGGATGTGACAGTTTTTAGCTGCTCATCATGTTGCAAAAGGCATCAGGCCTATTGCATTTGCTCAGGAGGTGGAAATATTTACCTCTCTTAAGAAATCCCTGAGAAATCCCCAGCAGGACTCTGCCTTCAGAAAACTAACAAGAATTTCGACTCATTACTAATCACAAAGTAGAAGTTCTCTGTGCTTTCTATCTTTTTTCCTAATAAGATCAAATATAAGAAAAGTCCAACTGCTCCCCAAAGAGTGGCATTTGTTGCATTCACAGAGTTGCCAAGTAATTGCTGCTTTTATAAACTGAAGTGCTGAGTGGGCGAGAAAGGGAAACCCTTCTTCAGCATAAGACCCAATAAGTATGGCTGCAACATAAAATCACTGCATGCCAGTAAAAAGAATGCAAAGGATCCTTTTCACATTACTCACTGGAGAGCTCGCCCCTGCCCCCATTTTTTTCTTCAAGATCATGCAGAGAAAAATCCCCTGAACTCTGGCAAGTCAATACGCACACCTATGACAATCCTTGAAGAGACAGCCACAACAGGGGCTGATTAAAACTCTAATTTTAAGCCTATTTACCTGACTCACTGTCAGAATCAATGGAATCCATGCATTTCACTTCAGAGTAAAAGTGATTAAAATCACTCTGGAAGTGGCTTCTACGTGGCAGCTACTTCCAGAGCCAGCCCAAGATACTTTGCTGTCTGCGTGGAAGGACAAGATGTTCCCACCACCACCAAAATTCCACATACAAAAGCCGACCAAACTGGCCTTGGAATCTTAGTTCGATACTGGCGACAGGATAGTATCCTTCATTGCGCCAATGGAGGACAGCAGGCTCACTTAGGGGTTGCAGAGCACACACACTTGGTCTATCCTCTAACACCTTACCACAGCTCTGCCACATGGTCAGGAGGACCTGGTACATCAACTCTACTAGATATAAATTCAGTCCTCTTCAAAGTTCTGCTAAATCCAATGAAAAGTGTTTCTTGAATGGGCAAAGAGGTGGGCTCTGACCCATCATATGCCTTCTCCTAATGAATCCAACATGGCATATGGGTTCTTATCACGGCTGCTCCTGGAGCTCATTGAGCAACCACCTTTTCTCACTAGGTTCCTTCAGCTAGTAGTAATAAATCATTACAGTGTAGGATGCTTCTGTTCAGTGTTCCAATCAGCCATCTTCTCCTTCACAATTCTTCATTCCATTTTTCCTCCGACCAAGTTTTCCAGTCAGTCACCTAAGTTCTTACTAGGCTGTTTTGGAGGTTACCCTCCAACCTTAAGATTTCCTACCCCTCCTCCTCCTTCGTACTTTTGCAAACTATAGGGCTCCTCCAAAGTTTGCTGCTATATGCCTTTTGTACATATACAGTACTATTTTGACTACATACATCATTTCTTGAACATTGGAAATAGAAGGAATTATTATAATGCATTTTGTCTTGAGTGCAATTTTCTTGGTGGAAAGGCAGCAGCAAAATAAATTGTCAAGAGTTCCACTTAGATTATCTCAGTAATACCTAAAGGAACCCTGTTAAGTAAGCTAGTATTATCATTTTATTGCAGGTCAGGTTCTGAAGCTGAGATAATAACTTATCAAAGACCATCTAGTGAATTCATAAGATTTATCTAGGAAATCCTCATACATAGCCACTACCTTAAACTAGTTCTTCTCATGGCCTTTAAACCATAAATCAATTCATAGGACCACCGGTCCATTTAGCTCAGTATTGTCTATACTGACTGGTAGTAGCTGTCCTGTAGGGTGGCCATGTATTATACTCTACTGAGAACAGTCATGTATTCGAAAGACTGTCCAGTCCAAGTCCAGCTTAAAGTCAATAACTATAAGGAGGAAGAAGAAGGACCTTGAAGTTGTCCACCAACAGTTAGCAACTGGACAGCAGTCTGAGCAGGCAGAGAGAAGTCACCTGGTCACTCTCTTCTGCAGGATAATGAGATTTTATTTATTTATTTATTTTATTACATTTATATACTGCCCCACAGCCGAAGCTCTCTGGGCGGTTTACAACAATTAAAAATAGTAAACATTAAAAGTATACAAAATTTAAAAACCATCAAAAACATCAAAAACAGTATAAAAACAACAGTATCCATTTAAAAACAACAATTCTAGGGTCCTTAAAAACAAACTTAACATTGTTAGATGCTGTTAAAATGCCTGGGAGAAGAGAAAAGTCTTGACCTGGCGCCAAAAAGATAACAACGTTGGCGCCAGGCGAGCCTCATCGAGTAGATCATTCCACAGTCGGGGGGCCACCACTGAGAAGGCCCTCTCCCTTGTTGCCATCCTCTGAGCTTCCCTCGGAGTAGGCACTCGGAGGAGGACCTTAGATGTTGAGCGCAGTGTACGGGTAGGTTCATGTCGGGAGAGGCGTTCCATCACATATTGTGGTCCCAAGCCATGTAGGGCTTTATAGGTTAAAACCAGCACCTTGAATTGGGTTCAGAAACATATAGGCAGCCAATGCAAGCAGGCCAGAATTGGTGTTATATGCTCAAACCTCCCTGAGATGCATTGTTTAGATCCTAAACTTTAGAAAGTATTGTAATACATCTGTTGTTTACATCTATACCTGGAGATTAGCATGTGGGGGATGTTACCCTTTAAAGAGTAAGGATGACCTTACCCTTTAGGGTCTGACACAGGAGTCTTTCTTAGGGTTCTTAGAATCATAGAATCATAGAATAGTAGAGTTGGAAGGGGCCTATAAGGCCATCGAGTCCAACCCCCTGCTCAATGCAGGAATCCACCCTAAAGCATACCTGACAAATGGTTGTCCAGCTGCCTCTTGAATGCCTCTAGTGTGGGAGAGCCCACAACCTCCCTAGGTAACTGGTTCCATTGTCATACTGCTCTAACAGTCAGGAAGTTTTTCCTGATGTTTTTCCAGATTCTTGAAGGAATCTCTCTTGGGGTGGAGTTCGCCAAACTTTCAGCAGCTCAACTCCATCTTGTGGATTTTCAGGATCCCCCCCTAAACCACCATTTACATGAATTGCAGCAATGACTTGTGTAATTTGTGCAAATTTCATCCATAATATGCTTAATTTGCACGAACTGCACCTGCAATTCATGCAAAACTGAACATATTACAGCCACAATTTGTGCCAATTGCAATTTAAGGAAAAAACAAAACAAAAGAAGGAAATTCCCAGATCTTGGGGGAAAGCCTGGGCTTGGATTGCAAATGCAAGCTGAACTGGGGGCTCGGGGGGAATCTGGACAGCTCAAAAAGGGCTGTATTTCCCTAAGATGACCATCCCTAGTCTTTCCAGCTTTACCTGGAGATGCTAGGGATCAAATGTGGGACCTTTTATATGCAAAGTAAGTTCTCTACATTGACCTATATGTACCAACTCTTCGTTCTCCTCTTCCCACACACAAAAATAGCTAGGCAAGGTATTTTACATTAATTAAACCATATTACCTTTGCAGTTTAATATAAGAAGTCTTACAAATTTCTTTTTTAAAGGAAGTCTATAAATTAAAACCCACCGTGTAAAAAAAAAAGGTTCCGATATCTATTCAAGAAAACCAACAGGATGCTTTAGCACTTAGTGGTTTAATGGAATGCATTGTAAGCCCAAATTCTGCAAGCATAGAATCATAGAATAGCAGAGTTGGAAGGGGCCTACAAGGCCATCGAGTCCAACCCCCTGCTCAATGCAGAATATATAAAGGGACAGGTGTCAAAATGAGCCCAGGCACATATTCTAGAAAAATATTTTTACACTCTATTTTTATATCATAGTATGTCATCATAGTATGATCTACTCACTTAGATACACGAGGGAGTGATGCATGGTTCACCCTGTGCTGGTTGTAGCAAATTTTTCAGCTACCACCAAGGAATAAAAGGATTGCTAAAAGAATATATGCACATGGCCTAGTTTTGTAGGAATACCACATATGTATACAAGGACCATTTATTGTAAAACAGAGGTGCCAGGACTCAATCCTGCCTACAAATTCTATCCCCTTGAACCTCTATTCCAATTCTAGATACATAGATGTAGTTACTCAGTAGTAAAAAGAAAAGAAAAAGAAAAGGCACGAGCCAAAGGTATTATTTTCTTTCTTATGAATTTGACATGCCCACTTCATGCTGAATCTTGCCTATTACTTCTCAGTATCCCATTCTCCTTTCTTGGCAATACTACCAGTTCTCATCATTGACCCATTATAGATGAGCAAAACAAAGACTAGCAACTTTGTAAAATACACTAGGGAATAAGGAAATGACAACCAAGCACCAAAAGTGTATGAGGGGGAGGAGAGAATGACTGGGTTCACATAACATGCTAACCTATGATGGTTTATTTTCCAGAACAGCCCAGTATGTTGTCTCTGGGATGTTCTCCCCCCCTACAGTGGGTTATTTCTCCCAAATAAGCCACCCTGAGAACCCACGGCCTGCATGTGGGCCACAAATAAACCAGGATGTGTCTACTTAGTCATAGGCTACACTCATATGTAACACTAAACCATGGTTTAGCACTACATGTACAAGTAAAGGAACACATACAGTACATAGTGCTGGGCTCATGTGCTTCCCCCTCCCGTCCCCTCTCTCCGCAAGGCTTGGAGGAGGAATAAACCAGAATTCAGTTTTGCTTTAGCCAATTCCTGGCTTTTGAATTATCATCATCATCGTTGTCATCTGCATTTCTATACCACCATACAGCCAAATCTTTCTGGGCAGTTTACAAAGATTTTAGTAAAAATTCTAGGCTGTTAAACAGGATAGCAAAACTATGCAGGCTTTGTAGTTGTCTTATTTAGCAATTTGACTACTGATTTGCATATGACAACAAGTCAAAATTAACAAGGCAAAGTGAAAGTTAATCTTAGTTTATTTCTCTTCTCAGCAATATGGAATGGGAAGTGGGGAGAATGCAAACCCCAGTCTTGGGCTTCTTTGTACCCATGCACATAGTGCTAAAGCATGGTTTAATTATGTTTGTGAATCCTTCCACTGTTTCCCATTTTGACTAAACTGGGAAAATATTATTACCTGCTTTGGAATAAGCCAAGATCTTCAATTACAATTTTAAGTTATTGTTAAAATCCTGGCTTATTCAGTAGCCGGTAACCAGTTTTTCAGTTCACACAAAATTGGAAACCACGATTACAGACTTACTGGTTTAATTGTGGCTTGCTGTGAAGGGAGGAGCAAAGGATCATGGGTATCTTGGCTTAATAAGCTGAGATGATCATCCAAATTCTTACTGAATAGCAACATAGAAAACATACTAAATACAAATAGAGAAGCCACTGAAAGTTACAATGCTGAGTGGACACAAAAACAGATGTTACCATTAACCAAAGCCTTTTCTGCTGATCCTACTTCATGCTTTTAACAGCCATCTGACATTCAGAAATTAGCCAGGTGAAGTTTTTCTCATCACTTCATTTTGGCATGTCAAGAAGTTGATAAAAGCAGAGCCGTAACACAAGTTGGCTGTTATGCATTGTGCTAATATTGCATTATTGTCATGTCAATGTGAAAATAATAATGAGTGTTACTTATGATGGATAGGTCATATATTGTACATAGGTCTCCAATGACACACACACTTGGTTTTGTTGATTACAGAGGAAATTACTCCAATGCAAATGTGTAAAGGGCTGAATTTCAGATCCAGCAACCTAACTACGCATTCATCAGCGGGGTTGTGGCTTTAAATTAAAAAGCTTCAAAGGAAAGTACAGGAGGGGGAGTGTTATATGGAAGTTGTTCATGAAGCACAAAGGGGCCACAATCCCTTCTAGAAACTCATTAACTTGTGCTAAATTTAATTAATTCATGGGGTAGTTGCTATTTTCCACTCTCAGATAATTTTTTTAATTTATTCCTTTAAAGCAGTCGCAAAGTTTAATTGAAAAGTTCTGGACCACATGAAGCATATTGAAAAATTATCACACTTCTTATCATGTAATATTATCTCTGCTAAAATTATGCTACAGAACAGCCTCATTAAAAGGAGGATATTAAAGTTTTAACTACTCAACTCCTTTGCTTACATCCAAACCATCCTTCCCCAACCTGGCGCTCCCCAGATGTGTTGGACTACAGCATTCATCAGCCCCAGACAGCATGCTTATTTGGTCATCCTGTCTGGGACTGATTGTAGCCCAACACATCCGAAGGGCACCAGGTTGAGGAAGACTGTAAGAAAAGCGTTTGTGCAAAGGTGTGCTTTTAAAATATCGACAATCACAAAAAGGCAAACCTCCTCAGAGTAATCAGAATTCTAACACTGACTTCTTCCCTGAATAATGCATTTTCCTCGAAATGCACTTTGTAGCATTTTATGGGATTTCTTATGAAAGACCCACTGTTTTGTAGTAAATTATACTGTCATGTCTTTTGCCTGCTTAATTGCCATTTGTGAAAAAGAAAAACCTTTCATTGTGAATTGTGAAGGGCCCCAGTCAACCTTAGTTATTCTTTTATGACAAGATACCTAAGAATGCCTTTGTGATTATGGCTATCGTGTTTCAAGTTCCATCAACAAAACCACACACAAAGAGGTTCTTGGGGGGCTGCCCCACAGTTGAGGGCACCATCTCATCCCGGAAATATGACTTGCTTTGCGTGTTAAGGATGAAGCATACCTACCCGTCACATGCTATGCAATTGTATCATTAAAGGGATGGTACTCTAGAATGACACAAATACCCATGGTTTAGGATTAGGGAATTGGTTCTATAAAGTCATTATCACTCTTAAACTGAGCACTGGACTCGCCACTGTTTCAGAACTTCATGATCTCCACCTTTTCCTTTCCATCATTTGCTGCTGGGTTGAGCATCACATAGGTTGACTCCTTTATTTCAGCAGGGGACAAACAGAAGCACCCCACAAGAGTCCACCAGACTTCTTAGTGATCCCCAGTTCAACTAAACCAAACAGGAGCCAGAAACAGCATTTTGAAGTCCAGCACTACATTCCAAGACAGGGCACGGGATTCATGTCATGCATTATTCTATTCTTCAGGAATAGTTCAACCCAAAGACTGTCCAGTACCAGTGACATTGCACCCACAAACCTCTTTTGCCTCTATGCCTCCTTTTATGCAAGGGAAGGTTATCTAGAGTTTCTCTTTCGTCAATCTAGCCCTACAGGAAAACTTAGCCTGTAGTCTAACTGGGTGTCATTTGTTCTGCCTTTTCAGCTGTCAATGTTGCCTAGGAGACAGCCTTGGGTATGCCTTTTCCTTGGCCAAGTCTGCCTCTGGGCCACTTTTTCCCATGCTAGCTCTGGCTATAGTTGAGGAGTAGGTGCCTGCCCCTAACTACAATCCTCTGTGAAACCAGGCAGAGACAAATTCCCATCACCCTGACATCCCATACCTTCACTAGGCCATGAATCAGATTCTTCCTCTGGGACATTGCCCTCGGCAGTCATTGGTTACTATTACTCTTATCAACTACTGCCTTCTTTAATTTTGTGCATTGGAGAAGGCATGACAGTTTCCCCCTCAAACAAGCCATGCTTCCTAGGTTTGGACTACATGATAACCACATGAGTAATTAGGGAAATGGCATCTGGTATATGCCAATATGAATTGAGGATTAAAGCAAGCCACCGTGGCTTGTTTTGATCGTGCAAACCATGTCTGTCAGTGGTAGAGGAAGTTGCCATCTGGAGGCAGGAAGATTTTTAATGTTACTTTTACAAAGATCCCCACACTGAGCTTGTGTGTGTATGTCAAGAGTATTAGGCAAGACAGGCAGGAAAGTGAAATGAGTGGACAGGATATTTGGCCACCAACAAAACCCAGCCAAGTCATAGTACGGCTTTACAGATTGCCTTCCAGAGAAGAAATAGTTGTAGAGCACATACATTACCTACCAAAGGTCCCAGGTTCAATTCCTGGTATTTAGGACTGGGAAGTACTCTTGAGTGGAACCCTGGAGGGCTGTTGCCAGTAAGTGCAGACTAAGCTGTATGAACCAATAGTCTGACTCAGTATAAGGCATCGTCCTATGCTTTCCTGATGTGGAGTTCAATCTCTACATTGGAAAAAAAAGTTCCTTAATAGTGGCATACTTTTTTTCTCTCTCCCCTTCAATGCCTACATATCATGAATCTTCTGCATGTATTGGCATGTAACCCAGTCCTGTTTTGAAATCTTTAAAATGAGGAAGGGAGGTGTGTATATGAAAGAAAAGGCTCAGGCAGAGTAACTACTGGTGTGAACAGCTTACTAGTGTGAAGGGCTGTGCATTATTTATCTGTCCTAGAGACCTGAAACTATATTCTTATGTCAGACTCACCCCAGAAGTCATGGGTCTGCATATGGGGATGAGTAGAGTCCTCACTTGGCCCAGAGATTTTCCACAACAGAAGGAAAGATAGGGATGAGCGAATCAGCAAAACTTAAGCTCACCAAAATCCTTCAGATTCCACCTCAAAGCTCTTTGCAAATAAGGTCCATCTCAGATTGTGAGCTTTGTCTTTTCTTTTAGCTCAAAAATTCGTGCATAATTTTGTGTGCGTTTTTCTAAATGTAAGCAGCAATTGTGCACATCTTTGAAATGTATTCATTCTTCTCCCTTTGATTAAAGTTTATTTCTGCACATTTTTCAATAGTACGCATTCTGCCCATGCACATTTTTCAAATGTACACCTGTTGGCAAACACTTTTTTTTTAAAGTCTGCAAATCACATTGCAAGTTTGGAAATGTACAGACTTCAACTGTAGATTGTGTCTGAGTCTATATTCTGTCCGGAAGTTGTGGACTGGATAAATCGTGATCAAAAAATGAACTAGAACAAATTTCTCATGCATCCGTAGGGAGGAGTGAATTTCTACCAGTTTTTTTTCTCCTCCTTCTCCTCGCAATGCACTTTCCATTTGAATCACAGGGATGCCAACAAAGGAGCAACAAGTAAAATATGTTTCTATGCCAACACTATACAAAATGCATACGATTCCTTCTCCAAATTACTATATATATGCACTTGAGCACTGCTTTCTGCTCAGGACAAAAGACTAATTGTTACCCAAGCACTAAATTATCCAAATTGCCTCTTAATTACACTCTTAACAAGTATTTTGCTGGAAAAGAAATGTTACTGGCACTACGGTGAAGATGTTAAAATGTTCCATGTTTTGAAGCAAGTTGAGGCACTATTGCCAAATCACTCAATTATTCATACTTCTATTTAATATGAAAAAAGCCAGTTCCCCCTTCTTCTTTTTAGTTGACCCTTTTTTAAATACAAGAAGGGGAAATGATTTTTTTCTCTCTTATACAATCCATTTATATATTTGGAAAATCAGAGTAAGTTTCACTTACATGATATCAGACAGAAATAAAATTTGGATCTTCTCTTGAGAAAGTTTATTGAGCAGGATAACGGTGCCTTTAAACACTTGGCTACAATTCTGCACAAAGACTGTAACCATTAATTGTGAAGTCAATGGGATTTAAGCTGCCTCACTGTGTGCAAGACTGCAGCCTCTATGACCAAAACACACATCTTTAATGCTATATTTGGTTGTGGAATTTCAAAGAAAAGCTGATACTACCGAAAGAGACACACCAAAGAACATGGTTCAAATCCTGACTCCTTCTGATTAGTTGCACAACTTCTGAGAACTTCAGTGTAGCCAGAGTATTATTATTTGGCGTTTCATTTTTAGTTTTACTTGGGGTTGCACTTTACAAAGTGTAGTGTATCTAGAAACTAAGTGAATACAAACTAATAATTTTTCCATATGAACATAATAAGGGTAATGAAAGTCAGTAAATAATTCCTCACCCCCATTCCACCACCCCCAAAAGAAAGTCTCCATACTTCTATTCAGTTCTACAGAACAACATGTGGACTGAATTCTGTGTAAAGTGTCCACGGCACTGCAAACGTTAAGTATTGGCCATTTTAGCTCTTCATTAACAGGTCATCTGGGTATGACACTCTTTTTACAACCATCTGTCTGATTAATTAACCATTCAAGCTGCAATCCTAATGCGATTTAAGACCAGAATGAATGGGGTTCGTCCTCATTTCTACCATGGGAAGGAAAAGTACACTCCCCCTTTGATAGTTTCCATCTGTCCCTCTCATCCATACAAATATTTAGCAAAGCAACTGTTGTGCGTGTGTGTGCAGCCAGCATATATATTTAAAAAAGCAAAGTTCCTTGAGTACATAAGGGAACATCAACGTTATCTCCCCCCCCCCCCACAAATTCCAATTTTTAAGTCGCGAGGCTGGTGATGAATTGTTGCTAAAGAATTTCAGAATTCTCAGAGCCAAACAAAAGAGGGTGTAGCAGCTGCAAAGAGACGGGGAGGACTCTTGACGTGCCAAGTGGCCCTCTTGAGAAGGCAGGGTTGCCCTATTTTAGGAAAGGCGGCTCCCTCCCCCATTTTCTCACCCTGACCCGTCAATGAAATTGGTTGCAACGACCCCTTTCTCTGATGTGTCTGTGATAGCTAGATGTGTCTGTGACTATGAGGAGGAAGAACAAAGAGTTGCTCCTTCTATGCACTGGGAATCCCAAGGATCGCTGCGATTTCTGCTCATCCTCCTAGGAAAACATTCGTGCGTTTCCTTCAGCAACCGAAGAGGAGGAAATACATCAAAAGGGGCTTAAGATTGGGCGGGGGGCGTCGGCGGCGTCGGCTCTTATTCCCCCTCCCTCCCCCTCCGCCGTGAATTACCTGTAGCGAAGGGCGCGAGGCGTCTGATGGTGCCGCTGCTCTCGCGTGCTTCTCAGAAAGGTTCCTCCGCGGCTCTTGGGTTGCTTCAAAGCTCAGCCATGAGCCAGCCCGGTCGCGCCTCTCTTCAGCCTCCCTCTCCTCATTCTTGGAGGGGCTCAGGCAGAAAAAGCCATGAGGGGCGCGAGTGGGGGTGGGGTGGTGCAGAAGCTGGGGGAGTGGGCAGGACTGGAGACGAGGGCATTCAAGTCTGGCTGCTGCAGCCAAATCTGGCGACGCCGTTGCTGCTGCTGCTGCTGCTGCTCTTCTTCTCACCTCCACCGCTGTACAGTCAGCCAGATGTTGCAGCCTTTCCGCGGCTCGTCCGTGGGAAAGGCAGAGGTGCCATTGGTGGGAGTCTCTCTTCTGGGGGCGGGGCCAGCGGGCCCCTCCTCGGCGGCTGCGAATGGGAGGCGTCTCTCCAAGGGTCGCCGGGAGAAGACAGCCCGAGACGCACGAGTGCGAAAAGTTTTCAGCCCGTGCTTGACCTGACCCCAACCCCCGTCGCGGCTCGAAAATGCACTCGCCCGAGCCCAGCCAATTTGCCGAGGACTCTACCACCGGCGCCTTGTTCCCAGGGGGTGATGGCGAGAAACTCCTCGCGCTTCCCAACTCCATTCCCAGCTGCGGTTGGAAGGAGAGGAGCGACCGCCAGTTTACTCAGCCGTTTTTATTTCTGGGGCTCAGAAGTAGGATTTCCCCCAAAGGGTAAGGCGACGACGTGGTCTGGAGGGAGCGCCTAGGATCAATAAACCGAGCCACACACGCATGTCTCTCCCAACACCCGGGACTCAATACGGATTGCGGGAGCGGGGAGCGCAGTAATGAAAAACTGTGCAAGACCTCTTCTTATACTTCGTGTTAATCCGGAATGACGACTGGTTCTATCAGGAATCGCCAATGCTGGACGGAACCCTTGCTTCGCCTTAAAGTGTGTGTTCAAGGGTGGAGTAGTGGTGATGATGGTGTAGCTCACCTGGCGCTGAGCGGCGACTCCTGGGCGAATTTTAATAGGCACTTTTCTCGTGCCCTCCACCCTCACCCAATTGGAAGTCCACTAAAACCAGTTTCCAAGGCCATGGGGTTAGAAATTGTGGAGGGGGCGAGATAGGAGCAGCAGAATAACAGCTGAGAAGGAGCAGGAAACCTCTGCTATAAGCCTTCCCCCAATCTAATACCTTCCACATGTGTTGGACTGCAACTTCCACCACCCGGAGGCAGCATCTGGCCCCGCGGCAGGGGATAATGGGTGTTGCAGTCCAACACATCCGGAGGGCACCAGGTTGGGGAAGGCTGCTCTGGATCGATCCATCCCGTGTTAAAGGAGGAAGCGACAGGAACCCAACTCCTCCCACAGGCAGGCGGAGGGAATCGCCGCAGGCACCGGGGAGTGCAACGTCCCCGCCTCTGCCCTTTTTCTACCACGCCAGTTCTATCTCCCGAGTTTTGACGGGAGTTCTCTGTGGCTCCTTTGAGCGAGAACTCGAATCAGAGCCAACCGCTTGCCAGTTGCTATCGCGCTTCCTTGCGCCTATCCAGACGGCCTTGAGGCCAAGAGGGCGGGCTGCGCCCAACGGGAGGAGCGCCTGGAAAGAAGGGTGTTATCTTGCTCGAGGAGATGACGACGTGGATGGCTTCTCCAGCCCTGGGCGGGACTATTTCCCAGATGCGTCTTGAGCGGATAAAGTCAGCCCCCACGGGACGTGTAAGGTTTCCAGAACAAAACATTTCCAAATTAAGGGAGACTGAAGTGGGATGTAATTTCAGCCAGAGCCAGGGCTCTGTCTTGGAATTTGGCTTCATTGCCAAGAAGAGTATGTGACGAAAAGAATGCATCTAAGGATGAGCACGGCGCTTCCCCCCCCCCCACTCCACATCTGGTTTTAGGTGGAAGGACTTTCCTGTTGGACGGCTTTCTTACCAAGGCACACTCCAGATCCCACATGCCTTTCTAAGCTTGAAATTGTTCAATGACCTGGAAGAGTCTGGGTGCTGTTGAATTGAATTATTTGGAGTAGTTTGGAGAAACTAGCAAACCATTTAATTAGAAAAGTGGCACATCCTTTGGCATGCTTACCTTGAAGTAAGCACCATTGAATTCAGTGGGAACTTGCTTTTGAGTAAACATGTATAGGATTGCACTGTAAGACTTAAATATAAGCAAGACTTACCTGGGATGTTGGGGATATGTCTATCTCCAAGGAATGGATTCATGCATGGGCTGGCGATAAGAACAAGGCCAGAAATTTTAGGTGTATCCAGATGAAGCTTTTATCATGCAGTTGCCCTACCTCAATCACAGAATTTTATGGGAGGCCCAGATGATGTCTTCTACTTGTAACCTTCCCTTGTTTTCCCACTGCTTCTTCTTTCGTTTAAAATACATTAAGGAGGAAAAGTCAAAATAGTTGGATGCTGCCTTTTAATTAAAAACCCTAGGAGCACCATCTTTTCTGGCACTAGGAGAACTTTTCAAGAAGGAACATCGCCACTTTACAGTCTCTCACTCAGACCATGGCTAGACCAGGCCTATATCCTGGGATTGTCCCAGGATCATCCCTGTGCATCCAAATGACACACAAGGAGCAGGCAGGGACGCCCCCTCCATTTTCCTGGGATAATCCTTAGGTCTAGCTAAGGCCTCACACACAAAAGATGTCCCCGTCCCCCCATGTTTCTAGTCTTCAGGAAATACATTTAAGGTTGAATCCAGGATCTGCTTCCATGAGAAGAAGAGACCTTCTACAAGAGTGTGTTGGTTTTCAGGGGACTGGAGGGGCTGCCATGGGACAGAATGGGCAAGGAAGTCTATTTCCATCAATACACTTGATCCAGCATAAATCTGAATCCAACCCTTAACAAATAAGACATATGAAATTGGAAGTTTTAAAACAATGGACTAAAAAAATCAAAGCAGACATGATCTAAATATTTAATGCTCCTATATTCTATTTATTATGCTACTCTAAAGAATAATTTTCTTTAAAAACGTGTGTGAAGGAGAGAAGAGGGATCTCTTTGTGGCAGCTACTGTATCTTTTTATGTGGCTGTGTAGCACGAAATGCACATGGTAAGCACTTGCAAACAATTCACAGTGATCATATTCCTGCCCAACAGCTGCTCTGGGTACATAATCCTCTCCTGCTGTGGTAATAAAAGACCAGTGCATATCTCTGTTGATTCAGGAAGCAAATAACTCCATTGACGTAGGATGTAAGTGATCATTCTCAGATCTTAAAAGTAGATGTGAGTTCCTATAATGCAAGAGGAGGCTACGTTCTTTCTTTTCCATTGTGCCAGCCAGTAACAAAAGAGCTAATTACATTGATCACTGAGGTTTAAATCACTAAGGAAACAGTTTATTGGTAACAACACAATCACCTGTTAAAAACTTACCATGTGGCGGTTGTAAGTGCACCCAGAGGCAGGCTTTCATCTATAGCTTTCAGCAAGTCCATGAGTCCATCATTATAAGCTTTCCACAATACTTGACATTTTGCAGAAACTGGGGTCACAGTTACCCTTGGCTGATTGTGTGACCAGAGACTACAGATTTTAGATAGGGTGACCATATGAAAAGGAGGACAGGTCTCCTGTATCTTTAACAGTTGTATTGAAAAGGGAATTCCACCAGGTATCATTTGTATATATGGAGAACCTGGTGAAATTCCCTCTTCATCACAAAAGTTAAAGCTGCAGGTGCCCTGCCCTCTTTTAAATCTGGTCACTCTAGGATAGCTCCTGCAACTTTAACTGTTGCGATGAAGCGAGAATTTCACCAAGTTCTCCAAATATACAATTGACACCTGCTGAAATTCCCTTTCTATGCAACTGTTAAAGATACAGGAGCACTGTCCTCCTTTACATATAGTCACCCTATTTTAGAGCTGGAGAAGGTGCAGAAAAGGGGAACTGAAATGATTATGGGACTGGAGCAACTTCCATATGATAAAGGTCACAATGTTGGGTGGTGGTGGTGAGAAAGATGAGGGGACATGGTGGAGGTATATACAATTATATGTGGTGTGGAGAAAGTGGACAGGGAGAAAAATAAGATTAAAATTCAGGGTCATCCAATGAAGCTGAATGGTGGGAGACTCAGAACAGATAAAAGGAAATACTTCTTCACACAACACATAATGAAATCCTGGAAATTGCTATTACAGCTTGGATGGCTTAAATGGGATTTAGGTAAATTCATGGAGGATAAGTCTATCAATGGCTACTAGTGATGATGGCTACATGTTACCACCATGAATATATTACCTCGAATTGCTAGGGAACATGAGCAGGAGGGTGCTATTTTGCTCATGCCTTGCTTGTAGGATTCCACTAGGGCATATCATTGGGCACTGTGGGAACAGAACAATGGATTAGATAGTCCTTTGGCCTGATCCAGTATGGTTCTTCTTATGTACAGATGTTTTAGAAGTAGCTACCACGTGGCTAGCCACTATTTCCACCCTCTTTTCTTCCAGAGTCACCTATATGAATTTTTACTGCACTGCTGTTTTGCATTGGTTGACCAGTAACTCTGAAATTTTAAGAGAGTGGAAGGACAGACAGTAAATTCTAAGAGGTGTCAGTTGGAGACAAGATCATTTCAGCACATCAGAGAGCTGGCAGTGTATGTTAGTATTGCTAAGGGCACTCCTGCAGATGGACTTAATAGCTGTGCTGTGTTCCCTTTACTTCATCTTAAAAACTAACAGTGATAGTGTAAGAACAGATAGGGTCCCTTCCATTTTTAAAAATACTTTAGCCGAGTCAGCACCATCTGTTGCTGCCTTTCAGAGATTCCACTCCCCCACTTTTTGTCACACAATTCTCTGGAAGCATATTTAACATTTTTATGAAATTACCTGAGCTTAAAAGAACAGGCCAAAGGAGAGTAAATACATATGGATAGGAAACATGCAAAGAGAGAGCGGCACTGAAGGACAGCCAGAGACAAACCAAACTAAAAAGTGAATAGCTACAACAGAGCTCCATAGGTCAAACATACCTAACAACATAAGAAGCGCCATACTGGATCAGGCCAAGGGTCCATCTAGTCCAGCACTCTGTTCACACAGTGGCCAACCAGCTGTCTACCAGGGACCCATAGCAGGACATGGTGCAACAGCACCCTCCCACCCATGTACCCCAGCAACTGCTATGCTATTTACTGCTATTTCTGCTATTTCCATTTACTGCTATTTCTGTAAACCGCCCAGAGAGCCCTGGCTATGGGAGCGGTATATAAGTTTAATAAATATATGCATAGGCTTTCAATTAGGAGTGAGCAGTGAAGTGGCCAAGTTTGTCAATGACACCAAATTATTTAAGGTGGTTAAAACAAATGGGATTGTGAGGAGCTCCAAAAGGAACTCTTCAAGCTGAGAGAGTGGGCCTCTAAATGAAAGATGTGTTTCAATGTAAGCAAGTGTAAAGTGATGCATGTTGGGGCAAAAGATCCCAACTTAAAGTATAACCTGATGGGATCTGAGCTGGTGGTTACCCACCATGAAAGAGGACTTGGGGTTGTGGCGGACAGCTTGATGAAAACGTCAGCCCAGTGTGCAGCTGCTGTCAAGAAGGGAAATTTCCATGTTAGGCATTATTAGAAAAGGAATTGAGAATAAAACTGCCAGTAGCATACTGTCTTTATATAACTCTATGGTGTGATCATACTTAGAATACTGTGTACTGTTCTGGTCACCACACCTAGAAGAAGATATTACAGAGCTGGAAAAAGTATAGAAAAGGGCAACTAAAATGATCAAGGGCCTGGAGCATCTTCCCTATGAGGGAAGGTTCCAACAGCTGGGATTGTTTAGCCTGGAAAAAAGAGGCTAAGGGGAGACCTGGTAGAGGTGTACAAAAGTATGAAAGGATGTGGAGAATGTGGATAGGGAGACAGAAACAAGTGGTCAGCGGTGGGTGTTCTACTCTGCACGCAGCAAGCAGGTTAGAAGTATGAATGAGAAAGGAAAAAAGCAGGGTAGAAAAGCACTGGGACAAAGCAACCATGGAACAAGAAGGAGGCAAACTGAGGGCCAAAACAGACATGATATTAAATGCATGAATGCATAGAATATACCTGTGACCCATCACCCCCTTTAGCAATAGCACCAGAGCTTCCTTGAGTAGGGAACCTGCTCTATGTGTGTTGGTTCCCGGTATGATTATTTATTTATTTATTTATTTATTGCATTTCTATACCGCCCAATAGCCGAAGCTTGCTGGGCAGTTCACAAAAGCTTGTGCAATCATGGTTCTAAACCACAGAATCATAGAATTGGAAGGGGACATTTAGGCCATCACATCCAACTCCCTGCTCAGTGCAGAAATCCAGTTTAAAGCATCCTAACAGATGGCTGCCCAGTCTCTAATACTTACAGTCTAATACTTACAGTCTCTAATACAGTGAGGGAGAGCCCACCACCACCCTAGGCAGATGGCTCCATTGTCTGACTCCTTTGTCTGTTAGGAAGTTTTTTCTGATGTTCAATCAAAACCTGCCTTCCTGTAACATATGCCCATTATTTTGTGTCCCACAGTCTTGGATGATAGAGAACAGGTTGCAGCCCTCCTCTATTTGACAGGAAACAGATATAGGGGTGGTTTGCACATCACAATAAGTCGTGTCAAAATCAAGCCATGGTGGGTTGGTTAGTGGTTCTCTAAGCCATGCTGCTGCCGACAGACAATCAGGCACTCACTGTCTTGTCATGGTTTGTTTCGCCCTTCATCCTCCCACCCACTCATAGGGACCTTTGCGTAGGGTGACCATATGAAAAGGAGGACAGGGCTCTTGTATCTTTAACAGTTGCATGGAAAAGGGAATTTCAGCAGGTGTCATTTGTATATATGAAGAACCTGGTGAAATTCCCTTTTTATCACAACAGTTAAAGCTGCATGAGCTATACTAGAGTGACCAGATTTAAAAGAGGGCAGGGTACCTGCAGCTTTAACTTTTGTGATGAAGAGAGAATTTCACCAGGTTCTCCATATATACAAATGACACCTGCTGAAATTTCCTTTTCAATACAATGGTTAAAGATACAGGAGCCCTGTCCTCCTTTTCATATGGTCACCCTACCTTTGCGGTACAACTCATCTGTACTCCTGCTGTGATGAGATTCTTTCTCCCATCTACACACACACTTTCTTGCCCTGTGACGCACCTGTGTTGACATATATATGCCATATCTTTGGTGGGGCACATTACTTTTTAGGAAGAGGTGGCTGAGGGTTTTATTTATTTTCTCCTACACACACACATACACACAGGCCTCCTTGGCTGCTCCTTGCAGCCTGTTCCTCTTCCTAGCACAGCTATGAATGTACGTGTGATTGATTTATCTCTGGGTAAGTATATGCTCCCCTAATTTGGGACAATGGTGATTTGGGAGGGGGGATGTAAGATTCCCCCACTTGTTTTTATGTCAAATTTCCCCACCCTCTAAGGGGAATGGTTAAAAAAAAGAGAGACCTAAAACATGAAGGGAGAAAGCTTAAATCCCCACTCCAGAATCATCAAGTCCCTGAATTGTTGGTCATGCATAATTGTACTAATTCGAATGAAGCACAATGTTGCAGGAGGAGGAAGCTGGAAGAAGAGGGCCAGAGGGCACTGCGAGAAATGGCTTGGTTTTTCGCTACTCTTGCCAGACAGAAAGAAGCCTTTTCCAACATGTCATGCATAAGCCACTCTGCCATTGACTGTGTTCAGACAAAATGAGTATGGGTTGAGTGTGGGTTCTCATTGATTGGTGGGTTGTTTTTCAAATGTGGATCATCATGTTGTCTGAATCCAGCCTCTAACAAACCATGAAGAGAAACCATGGTTTGTTGTTGGATGGTGAACTCTGCGTAGTTTGTGGTTTGTTACCATGGATGGGTTTTTATTTGCTGGCTTGCTATTTTGATTGGTTTTCCTTATATTTTGTTATTGCATTTTATGAATTCTGTTACTGGCTGATTGGAACTGTACATGGAAAGGCAGCATTTAAGTATAATGAATACATAAATTAATAATTAAAAACATTCCTTTGTATATGTAAACACCCCAGCTTTGCCAAGGTTTCTGCTGAAATTATGAAACCTTTGCTTTGTTGTGGATCATACATTTAACTATGGCCATCAGCCTTGCAAGGATGAAGAACATAAAATTATAAATTCTGTTTATGACTGATTGTGAGATTATGTGCTCAGCAATTTTTACTATCAGAAAAAGTGTACAGAATCCAAGCCAATCTTGCTGAATGCTATAAACAAGGAAGCTTTAAAAATTCATTTTCAAACAAGCATTTTCATCTGTAACTCAATTCTGTGGCCTCCATATGACTAACTACAAAATACAAAAGCAGCTTTGCCTTCAAACATTATGTACCAAATCCATGGATTGAAAACTTTATAGAAAACATCAGCAAAAGTTATTTGAGCTTTGAACAATGTTATGGTGGATATCCATTTCTGCTTGACTATTCATGAAGAGGAAGAAAACCCCACTATATTCTGGAAGTAATTTGCTTTTAAGAACTAAGCTAAGAGCATAGGCAGCTGCCTTGTACAGAGTTAGCCTATTGGTCCATCTAACTCAGTACTGTCTATTATGCTGATTAGAAGTGATTTCCAGGATATTAGGAAGGTTTCTCCCCACCACCACCTCTGCCTTGAACACTAAAACTTGAATCTGGGACCTTTTGCTCTACCACTGAGTCCTGGAGATACATACACACATACTGACCTAACACACTGGTTCTCACATGTTTTTTTTTAAAAAAATGTACATTTTAGCAGCTGAGTTATGCATGGCTGTAAATATTTAGCTTTGTCTTCTATCTCAAATTTTCCATTCATTTTCATTCATCTATTTAATACATTTATAGGCCACTTGCCATAACTAAAAGATATCTCTAAGCAGATTACAAAGAATGACGTACTGGTACCTACACTATATTCTTGCCAATGTCTGTATTTAACTTGAGGAAAGCTGAATTATGGGACTCCCTGCTACAAGAAAATAGTCGTGGCAAAGAATTGAGCCATTTTCAAGGAGGGATTAGATATCAATATAAAATGAGATCAGTAATTGCAAGATGATCATGCCAAACTCCATCTCCATCTGTTGCCATTTTGAGACCAGCTCTGGCCCTACAACATTTTGTTACTGGTGGGCCTCAGTGACTCTCTCAAGCAGACTGTGTTGTAGAAAGTTAGAGAACCCCTGGTTTATCCCAAAAAGTGCGCGCGCGCACACACACACACACACACACACAAGTTGTTGTACACATGCACTACTGCACCTGTTTTAGCCATACAAATTATACACAAAAGAAAGAAATTGCCCCACCTACTCCAAACTTCACCAGGCGCCACTGCCAGATGTGTCTTCAAAATGTGTTGCGCTATTTAGCTGCTTGGGAAATTTCAACCAGTGTCTGGAGTAGATGTGTGACATTAAAACATTCGAAACAGTTGACAGTGTCGGTGAAAAGGACGGCACAAAAAATTGTCAGCCTTTGTTTGCTGGCAGAGAAAAAAAATATGTATGATTTTACTACCTGATTCCATAACAACAAGCTTCCTACACATGAATGGTATTTTGAGCATTACTAATGCTGTCTCTGTGCAAAAATCCATTCGGGACTTCCAGTTGAACGGATGAAACAAGAAGAAGTGAAGCATAATTCTCCCTGGGAGTAGGCAGTGTGTCCTGAATTCAAGCAGCAAATACATTACTATTCTGTTCTCTCTCTCTTTTTAAATGCCGGAATCATGTAATCTTATGAAATTATTTGGTATTAAGGCTCTCTGCGTGCACTACATCAAATTACCTGTATAACATAACTTGAAAAAAATCAAATTGCTTGTTGAGAGAGAGAGAGAGAGAGAGAGAGAGAGGTTGATTTAAAAATTATCAATGACAGAAAATATACATTTGTTGCCAGTCTCATGAGTACCTATTTGCATGCAGAAACATAACCTCCACAGCCAAATAGTATTGTTCAAATAAAACACTACTTGTGATCATGTTTTTGGGTGTTGTTGTTTTTTTAAAAAAGCAAGCAACCATTTCCATTAGGGGAAACTTAGAAAAAAGGAAGGAAAGGAACCTCTCGTGCAGGCACTTGAGTCATTGCTGACTCCTAGAGGGACGCCTGCTTTCGCTGACGTTTTCTTGGCAGACTTTATAGTGGGGTGGTTTGCCATTGCGTTCCCCAGTCACAGTTACCTTTCCCCCAGCTAGCTGGGTACTCATTTTACCGACCTCAGAAGGATGGAAGGCTGAGTCGACCTGAGCCGGCTGCCTGAGAACCAGCTTCCGCTGGGATCGAACTCAGGCCGTGGGGAGAGTTTTGGCTGCAGTAACTACAGCTTACCACTCTGCGCCACACGAGGGAAACTTACAATGCTAAAATCTGTCAGAGTGATTACTACTGATGATGTGCTATTTAGAGTCCATTCTATGCAATCCATTCTATTCAAAGTCAGTGAATGAGGTAGTGGCCTGTTTCAGACAACACACTAAATCATGCTGCTTAACCACAAAATGGTTAATGCATTTCGTTAACCATTTTGTGGTTAAGCAGCATGGTTTAGCATGTTGTCTGAACCAAACCAATGTCATCAATTTCCTTCAAACTCAAGGGCCCCATTCAGCTGTACCTGCCTGGACCCTAAGATCATCTTCAGGGGTCCTTCTCCATGAGCTCCTGCCAAAGGAAGTGAGGCAGGTGGCTACCAGGAGGGCCTTCTCTGCTGTGGCCGGCCATGGAATGAGCTCCCTAGAGAGGTCCGCTTGGCATCTACATTATACTCTTTTCAATGTCAGGTGAAGACCTTTTTATTTTCCCAGTATTTTAACAGTTTATCATCTTAGTCTTTTAACTTTGCTGTTTTAAATATGTATAAATCTCTGCATTGCTGCTCAGTTTTTATCCTGGTTGTGCTTTTATATTGTACTTTTATATTATGCTTTGTTTTATACTGTGAATTGTATTATACTGAATTATATTTGATGGTTTTTATTTTTGTGAACAGCCCAGAGAGCTTCGGCTATTGGACAGTATAGAAATGCAATAAATAAATATCAGACAAATTGCTGTTGAAAATCTAGTTCACAAAAGCATGATCATGTTTTCAAGACTAATTTGGGAGATTACAGGGAGATGCACTCAAGTCTCATGCTTGCTCCGAGTATATTTGGCATTGATTATTCATCAGCTCCCAAACTAGAATTGCAATGCCTTGTTAGGTATTTACTTCAGAAAGGCACCAAAGAAAATATACTGACACTTTAGTGATGACACACATTATTGATGTGGGAAGCAACATAGCACAAATGCCCACTTATGTGGAGTGAATTTTAAGGTCCCCCTTGCAAGGTCTCTAGCTAAATACCACTGAGCAATGCAATTACTTTAATTAACTGAACAAAATCTGAAATGCTGAAACTCGTGTGAATAAACTTTTTGAAAGGTTAGCCATAGTCTTGAGTTTTATTAACATATTAACACCTTGTCATTCTATTGCCTCCCTGTCAGACACAGTCATTAAAATGAGCGTGTAATTTATCAAGGAAGTCATCCAAGTGTGGCAATACAGCAGACTACATCAGCTCACTAGCATTTGGTGGGGTGGGGAACAGATTAGATCAACTGATTTATAGGATTAGATGCAGGGCTATGACTCTAGCAGAACCCATACCTATGTATAATTTCGATTGGTATTCCAAGCCTTAGCTCATTTCATATGTGTTCATTTGAAGTCTTCCGCTCTGTGAGGTCCAAGAGGGACTAGTGTCCCTCCCTTCCACCATGCTGTGATGTAACACATTAATTAATTACATTTATATCCAGCCTTTTTTCCTCCAAGAAACCCAAGGCAGCGTACACAATCCCTCCTCCTCTCCATTTTATCCTCACAACAACAACCCTGTGAGGTAGGTTGGGCTGAGAGTCTGTGACTGGCCCAAAGTCACCCAGTGGGTTTCCATGGCCGAGTGGGGACTAGAACTTGGATCTCCTGACTCCCAGTCCAATACTTTAGCCACTAGACCACATTGGTCCACACCCAATCCAAGTCATATAGTTCTTGCTTATCAGCAACAACTTTTATCATCTTGTAAAATTAAGCATCTTTTCAGCAAAACTTTCAAAAGCTTAGAAATTCTATTATTTATTTATTTATTTCATTTCTATATTGCCAAATAGCCAACCCTCTCTAGGTGGTTTACAATAATTAATCAGATAATAAAATACAACATAAAATACAGCATAAAATATAAATATTCAAAATTTAAAACAATTTAGACAGCTAAAAACAGTTCCATTAGAATATTAGACCTGTTTAGAGGGCTGTGCCATTAAATGCCCAGTGTCAAAAAGATGACAGCTTTGGCATCAGGCAGTCCTGAGTGGGGAGCTCATTCCATAGTTGTGGGGCCACCACTGAAAGGGCACTCTCCTTCGTCACCACCCTGAGCCTCCCTCAGAGGTGGCACTCGGAGGGGTGCCCCAGATGTTGATCATAGTGTCCGAGTATGTTCAGGTTGGGAGAGGCATTCTGCCAGGTATTGCGGTCCGAAGCCATGTAAAGATTTACAGGTTAAAAGCAGAACTTTGAATCGGGCTCAGAAGCATACAGGCAGCCAATGTAAAGGGCCAGAATTAGTCATATGTGCTCCTAAGACATTTAAATATAAGAAATCCAATGGAAGGGGCTGGCATGTCTGAAGTTCAATTTCTTTTAAAATGTTTTCTGCTTCTTGTCAGCCAGTGAGCAATATCTCTGCAAGAAAATATCAGAGATCACTTGAGTTTTCAAGTAAGAAACCGAGATGAATAGCTGGACATTGGGTTTGGAAAGCAAATTACTTTGCAAAAACTGCTGCTGAGAAAAGTCCTTGATACTTAATGGGCCTGATCTGCAGGGTGGGAATGGATGTCAATTTCATTTTCTTTGGACCTCTTAAACCTCATATCTCAATTGTTTGGTTGACCAAGGCAGAATCTACACTACTGCTTTATAATGGTTTATAACGGTATTGACAACTTTTGGGACCCATATACTGGGTCCCAACATATTCCATATACTGTTTTCAAACTGCTTTCAAAGTGTTCTATCCTGCTTGGTGTAGATGTGGCCTTTTAGCCCCCCAAACAGTGATTTCAAATGGTAATTTAGAATTAGAACTCACTAGAACTCTCTCCGGTTCAGCCAGCTGATTTGGGATGTCATAATTTGGCCAGCCTTGACATTTGCTATGCTACCCCAGACACCAAAATGCCTGGGGCTGGCACTGAGTGTAGGTCAAGTTAATCACATGGTAGAATTGCACGTTGCAAGACAAACATGTCTGAATCAGGCCTCTCCTTCTCTGTGATCTAGGGCTTCTCTACACCGAAGCAAAACTCCTGCACTCTTACTGGGGCTTCATCTTCTGGAGTCTCTGCAGCATTATGATCAGCACAATATAAGAGCTGAGGCTAGCAAGGGATGCTAAAAGCAACAAAAAAGCTTTCTTCAGGTACGTGCATAGTAAAAGACAGAGGAAAGAAATAGTCGTTCAACTGCTTAATGAGGATGGCAAATTGATTACAGATAACAAAGAAAAGGCCGAAGTGCTCAATTCCTACTTTGGCTCAGTCTTCTCCCAAAAGTGGGTTAATGACCCCCCCTGGAAAAAGTGAAGCACAAGCTGAGGGGGCAGGATTGCAGTTTGAGATTGATAAACAAATGGCCAAGGAACACCTAATTTCTTTGAAAAAGTTCAAATCTCCAGGGCCTGATGAACTGCATCCTAGAATAATAAAGGAGCTGGGAGAAGAACTTTCAGAACCACTGTCCATTATCTTTGCAAAATCATGGCAGACGGGTGAAGTGCCGGATGACTGGAGGAGGGCTAACGTTGTCCCTATCTTCAAAAAGGGCAAAAAGGAGGAACCTGGGAACTACAGACCTGTTAGTCTGACATCCATCCCCGGGAAAATTTTGGAGCAGATTATAAAGAAGTCAATCTGTGAGCACCTTGAAAATAATGCAGTGATTACTAGAAGCCAGCATGGATTTGTCAAGAACAAACCCTGCCAGAACAATCTGTTCTCATTCTTTGATCAGGTAACCTCCCTTGTGGACTGTGAGAATGATGTGGACATAATATATCTTGACTTCAACAAAGCTTTTGACAAAGTGCTCCGTTACATTCTGATCAGCAATAGATGGAACAACTATTAGGTGGATCCACAGTTGGCTACAGAATCGGACTCAAAGGCCATTTCTACACCATACAGGTGAAGAGGGAGAAGGGGGGGCGATCCTGAACTTACTTACTTCCGGTATCATCCCCCGTGTCCCAATAGCCAGCGCAATGTCCGGGATGAGAGGAGGGACGTTGCGTGATTGGAGGCGGCCATTTTTTTTTTAAAAAAAAAAAGTTACAGGAGGTGGAGCACACTCCCAGAGCACAGGACACGGAATAATGGGCTTAAGTTACAGGAAACCAGATTCTGGCTGGACATCAGGAAAAACTTCCTGACTGTTAGAGCAGTACAATGGAACCAACTACCTAGGGAGGTCGTGGGCTCTCCCACACTAAAGGCCTTCAAGATGCAGCTGGACAGCCATGCTTTAATGTAAAGCAATAGAGAAATGAGTCTACACCACCCGGTGGGGGGAACATGGAAAACATGCCCTAATGTGAAGGTGCTCATTAGCACAGAGCTCATTTGCATATGGAGTTGTGCATATCCCTTGCTGGGACTGTCGAAATAATGGGTGCAGACTGAGTCCTGGCTCGCCCTCAGTCTAAAAGACCCTTGGATAGAAGAGGTCAGGACTCTGATCAGGAAGAGAGAGCTGAGGGGAAGGGGATTGAATCATAGAATCATAGAATAGCAGAGTTGGAAGGGGCCTACAAGGCCATCGAGTCCAACCCCCTGCTCAATGCAGGAATCCACCCTAAAGCATCCCCGACAGCAATAGTCTCCTGCTACAGAAAGAAGAGCTGAACTTTGACCTGATCCGTGTTGGAAGTTGTTCCTGGTTTGGAGCTGCTGAATCAGCTCTCTTTGCAGCGCACCCCAGTTCCTGTTGCTGCCACCTACTATCCAACTTATTGCATGCCTGGAGGATCCCTATTCATTCACCATCTCCTGGGATTGTGAGTAAGGCCAAAGGACACGGGCTTCCATCGGCCTACCTAGACCTTGGGAGGGAGATGTGTTGATCAAAGGGTTATTGTTGTTTTCTATGTCCTGTTTTTGTTGCCTGTTGTCAAACTGAATAAATACCAGTACTTATACCTCAGGTGTGTGGGTGAGGTTGCTACTCAGACATCTCTAAATTGGTGTCCCAGGTTTCCTGGGTGGGGGCTTGAGCCTGAGCTAACCTTAAGGGCAGAGCAAACAACCCCTAGACACAGAACCTGGCCCTGGGTACTGACCCAAGGGTTACATTTGAGTAGATTCCTGCACTGAGCAGAGGGTTGGACTTGATGGCCAGCTCTACTATTCTATGATTCTATGGGCATGTCTACACCAGCCCTATATCCTGGGATTGTCCCAGGATCATTCCTGTGCATCCAAATGCCACACGGGATCCCGGGAGCAGGCAGAGATGATCCCTCCATTTTCCTGGGATAACCCTTAAGTGTAGAAAGGGCCTTTGTTTCTATATGATTCCCCCCTTTCCCCAATCCATTTTCTTAGTGAGCAAGTTCATTTATACAGCCAGTAGATGGTGCTGCAATATTATACGATCCCGGAAGTACACCATCTCTTTGGTGATGGTTCATATTTATTATTGCATTTCCAGTTATTTATAAAATGGCGGAATAAAGCTTAAAACTGATGGGAAAGGCACCAGAGGTTGACAACATCATGAAAAAGACCTGCGAACTTCCATGAGTGAAAAATCACGAGCTCACGGAAAATGCCTCATGCAGAAATGGCCCTATGGTGCTAGAGTTTTCACTGCATGTTCGTCTCTTGTCCTGTGGCACCAGTCTCAACTCCCCACCTGCTTCTCCTCAGCACTGGTCCAAGAACTTTTGCTGCCTGAAGTGGAGCCAAATGGCGACTCCTTTCCTGCTAGGGCCTACATTTTTAAGAGAGTCTTAGGGTTATATCCCACTTTTTTTCTTTTTGCAAGGAACTCAAGGTAGCTTACATGATCCTTCTCCTCTCCTTTTTATCTTTGCAACATCCCTGTAAGCTACATTAGGCTGAGGGTCAGTGGCTGGCCCAAAGTCACCCAGGCCACAGCTAGACCTAAGGTTTATCCTGGGATCATCCAGGGTTCGCCCCTGCCTGAGCACTGGATCCCCTGTGTGTCACCTAGATGAATAGGTTTGACCCCTGGACGATCCAGGGATAAACTTTAGGTCTAGCTATGGCCCCAGTGAACTTCATTTTGACTTAGGACTAGAAAACCAGATCTTCCAGTCCAATACTCTAACCACCACACTACACTGGCTTTCTAATATTGTTACCTGTTGTAATGCATGTATTTTGGAGTGCCTTGCTCTTGAGTGGACAATTGAGGCCCATTAGATTTACTAAAGACATGTTCCTGGTGGAGTTGAAGAGTGCTAGAAGTGGTCTGTTGACATGGATCAAGATAGCAGCCTGCATCTTTGAATTCTCCTTGCAAACATGGCTATAGAGACAGTCTTAATGAATGCCTGTACTTTAAAATGTACCTCCACACCACTGATTCCAGGTTACTATAGTGGGTAGATTTTTCTCTGTTTGGCTGTCATGGAGAGTCAGAATAGGTGAAAACAGAAAGTAGAGTTACTATTAGTCACCTAAGAATGTCTTGCAAGTAGCTAGGTTGAAAAAGGTCCAGATCCTTTTTGTTACAGGGAAAACGCTCTGAACAGGTTATGAAGATTTTTAACGAGGCCACATCTTGTTGCTCTGGAGTGGAATTTCATTTTTTGCTCATCTAAACTTAAATGGACACCCCAACCAATTAGTCCATCAGCCATACTTGCTATTCCAGCTGACGTTTGTGTCAAATTAGCACAGAAAAAGATGGTAAGCCTAGGCTCTAAAAAGCATTTATTTTTAACTTTTAACTGTCAAGAGGAAAATTCTTCCCACAAATTGAAAGATTAGTGATATTTTCTGCCTGGCATTTCATCTTTCCATCTTCCCTCAGCAGCCCACCCTGCCACATACTAGTGGTGTTGACCCTGGATAACCACTTGAATTCGTCTGCGTAATTACATTTCACTCAGCAAAATTTTGCCAGCCATTTCAATGAGTTGGCACCATTACTTTTACTCAATGTACTACACTATTGTATTAAGAACTTCTGTGTTTCTAAATAGATTCAATAAACAAAAAACCTACGGTTTACAAAACACTGTTAAAGGCTCTACAGTTTTCAACCAAACTCCAAAAAGCAGGGAAATTGGGAGTTAAGGCTCACAGGCCTATAACGCCACATCCTCCCTAAGGAGGCAGAAAGTGCCAGTGAAATTCTCATTCTCCCAAAGCAGATATAAACCATGAGGACAGGATGGAGAATAGGATATGCAGAGGTGACTGTGGGGTTGTGGAAAACTGATGACGAACAACTTAGGGCCATGTACTTCTCTTTTTTTGTTTAGAGCAGCCCTTCCCCAACCTGGTGCCCTCCAAAGGTGTTGGACTACAACTCCCATCATTGGAAGTCAGTATGTCCCATGGTCAGGAAAGCTGGGACAGCAGGATAGGGTACACTGTTCTATATCCTTACCAAATACAGGGGCTGCGCAATATTTTTTTCTCACACACATCTCGCATAGAGCAGCACGATTGATAACAGAAGGGGCACTATTTGTTGGAGATGTAGAACCAGAGCAAGGGCTGGCACTTTCAGCTTTTGGTAAATACCCTGCCCTTCAAAGAACCAATGTTTTTTCTTAAAATGTGTTCATACAAAATATACTGTTCACTCCCCACAATCCCTCCACAATACATCATCTCATCAGAGTGACAGAGGAACAGAAAAGGATTAGTTTGGGTGTCTTGAACTCCTTTCAGATGAGATTAGTTTGCAATCCTATACCACTTGGGGGGAAACCCTAGTAAACTTAGTGGCACTGGCTTCTGAGAAGACATGTATAGGATCCAAGAATAAACCATCCTTCTCCAGCCTAGTACTCTCCGGATGTGCTGCACTGCAACTCCCATGTTATAGTGAGGACAAAAATCATTTTCATCAATAGTTTTGAAAATAATCCTTCCTTACACATGAATCTATTAGGTGGTAGCTCTCCTTTGATCTCACACTGCTGAACACGTAAGAAAAATCCTCTGCAGTCATAGCATTCGCAGCATTCTTAATCACTGTCCATGCTGACAGACTTTTATGAGTTGAATGCCAAAACATCTAGAGAGCTACATTTTGCCTGCCCTTGCTCTAGAACAGCATTCCCCGATCAGTTTTCCAGAACCCCACAGTCACCTCTCCACATGTTTGAGAGTACAAATCCATGGGACATACTGACTTGCAATGATGGGAGTTGTAGTCCAACACCTTTGGAGGGCACCAGGTTGGGGAAGGGCTGCTCTAAACCACCCAGAGAGCTCCGGCTATTGGGCGGTATCGAAATGTAATAAATAAATAAACAAAAAAAGAGAAGTAGGTGGCACTAAGTTGTTCGTCATCAGTTTTCCACAACCCCACAGTCACCTCTGCATATCCTATTCTCCATCCTGTCCTCATGGTTTATATCTGCTTTGGGAGAATGAGAATTTCACTGGCACTTTCTGCCTCCTTAGGGAGGATGTGGCGTTATAGGCCTGTGAGCCTTAACTCCCAATTTCCCTGCTTTTTGGAGTTTGGTTGAAAACTGTAGAGCCTTTAACAGTGTTTTGTAAACCGTAGGTTTTTTGTTTATTGAATTTTACGGTTTTGTGTAACGGATGACCACACAGGAAAGAAGCCATATAAATGTATGGGATGTGGTGTAGTGGGACCTTGAGTTCAGCTGTAGTGGGACCTTCAGCTGTAGTGGGACCTTGAGTAGACATCAAAGAACCCACACAGGGGAGAATTTTTTTAAAAAATAATAATTTCCCAATTTACACTATTTAAAAAATTTAAATTATGACACTATAGTGTAATTATTTAAAAAATTACACTAAAATTTATAATTTTTACTATATTGACATTAAAGAATCCACTTAAACCAAGGATCAGAGTATCTAGCATTTTTCATATAACTGCTTGATAACCCACATATCACATAACTTCCTGATGAAAGGCATCACCAAATGTTGCTTCCTTGCTCATATTTTCCTGCTATGTCAATAACTGGAGATCATTGTTAACAACACATTTAGGTATTTCTTGCAGAGCTTTGGCTATGGGGTGGTATATCAATGTAATATATAAATACACCCAGGCTATGGGGCGGTATATAAATGTAATTCCTTATGCCCCCCTTCCCGGCTTTCCCTCAGCCTACACTACCTCACAGGGTTGTTGTGAGGATAAAATGAAGAGGAGGATGAAGAGGACTACATGCCCTGGACTACTGCAACTACTGAGGGGCATTGAATTCTATGATTCTGTGAATGTAAGTCTACAGCAACTGGAGGGTGCCAGGTTGTTGCAAAAACTAGGTCCCTTAACCATTTCTCTGGTGTGAAGTAATGTTTTGGGTATAAGATTCATGGATGTACATTTTAGAAAATGTTTTCCTTTCATACAAACATAAAGCAGCAGATTTAGCTTATAAGAAGCAGGTACACAGAGAAAGGAAAATATTTTCTTCCTTCACACCAGAGATTTTTTTAAGAGACCTATATCTGTGTTCAAATTCAAAATACACACACACACACACACAAATCTACAAAAGAAAGCTTAAAATGTAGTTCAGCACCTTTTAAAGAAACACACACTACCTGAAGAAGTTTAAACTCATGGCAGATAGGCCAGGGTTAACCTCCTCTCATTTCTAGTTTCAAAATATTTCTTTCCATAAAGTTTAAACTTTAAGAGGCTTGGGTGAGGAACTGCCACCCCAAAGGAAAGTTTGCCATATATTCTTTACTTTGAATTAAGAAGCATGCACCAGCACTTCAAACACACACACACACACACCTCCCTCTTCACAATCACAGACACACAACAAAGTCAATCAAACCCCTACCTGAGCCAGCCAGGTTTTCTTTTTCCTTGGAGGCCAGGGAAGGGCCTCCCTCCAAACAAGGCAGATAGATTCTCTCTCCCTCCCTGACCTCCACAGCACTGTGGGGAAAGAGAGGGCCCAGACAGGGCCTTGGCTTATCTGCAGAAGGAAATGGCTCCTAAATGAGCCAGGCGGCCATCTTATTTCAGCCAGGCAGCCATCTTATTTCCAACATTCCAATCTATTTGAGACAGGAGGGAGGGGGAGAACAACGCTACTGAGCATGCTCCATTTAGGAGTTATGAGTCTGTACTCACTTTAATGGGGCAAAGAAATGTTCATTAAAAAACAATGGAAGCAAATTTTGAAAAAAGAAAAGCCATTCCACCAACTAGAAGGACAGGGGGACAAGATCCCACCACTGGTTTGAAGGGTAAGGGTCCCAATTCAGAGCTTTTAGTGAGCAAAAAAATCGTCGCCACCAGGAAATTAGAAAGCCATTTTGAGCCAGAGAGGTTTTCCCCATTTTCATACTTTGAACTGCCATCTTGCCCTCAATATTTCACAAATTTTCTTGAAACACACAGGGTATGTAAAACCAGCATTTCTTTCTGGCAGGTCTCCGTTTCAGAAAGATTGGTGAAACATTTTCCATTTTATGAACGTCAGAATGACCCACCCCCAATTTCGGCCTTAACATGGTGGAATGCTCTTTTCACTGATCGCCTATAACACAGGGAAACACTCCCGTGTTTCCCTGTAATACCATGTTCCGTTCTGTAGGCTGTGTAAGAAGCCTAGATAAATGTAATGTTCCATTATCATGTCAAAACTAGTATCCTATCTTTATCATCACTTAACCCTGTACATAAATAGTTCAAGCATAGAGAGCCAATGTGGTATAGTGGTTAGAATGCTGGAGTAGGACTCAGAAGATCCTGGTTCTAGTCCCAACTTGGTCATGAACCTTACTAGGTGGGTTTTGGACCAGTCACTGATTCCAGCCTACCCAACTTCACAGGAGAGGATTACCTCAAATGGAGAAGAGGTCAGTGTAACCTGCCTCAGGTTCTTTGCAAAAGGAAAAAATAGATACATCAATCTAATAATAAATAAAAAGCAGAGGCCTGTTATATGAAGCCTTACCTGGATAACATACCAAGAATCTTGGGCCTGTTAGATTACAGGTGATTCCATATGGAGGACTCCTAGCACTGACAATCAAAAGGCATTTTGCAGCTATTCTATTTTTGCCCTTCGACTCCAATCTTATGTATGTTTAGACTGGAAAAAAATCCTACAACTGCTGGCATTCCCCAGCCAACACACCCATCTTGTTTGAGATTCAAAATGCCTGACATCTATGCCAAAATGATAATAATTAAATTTTGTGTTAAGGGAACACACACTGCAATTGTGCATTTATTTATTTTGAAAATTTGTACTCCTTCCAATCTTCTAGTTTTCTAAGAATATAAGTGAACAAAAAGCAGTCAATAAATGGAAACTCAGAGAGGAGGCAATAGGGGAATCACCATAGGGGTTAGAAAACACGAACTTCCTCAAACAAAGGAAGACTTTGCTATATGAAAATGAAACATGGCCTTCACCTTCATTTGAGGATTTAATTAACTTTTACTGATGGCAAACTAATGCTATGTGTGATACCCACTTCAAAAAGCGCTTTTATTTTTTTAAAAAAAATACTATTATTTAACATCATTTTTACGGCAACTTTAAGAGTAGAAACAGTCCTTAATGTGAACCGCACAGAGAGTTTTGGCTATTGGGCGGTATAAAAATTAAATAAATAAATGTGTCTTATTAGATGGTCTGGGCCGTATATAATTATCATAATAAGAGCCATTCAGAAATGCCTATATCTACTGTAGATTCTTTACTCTAGGTCCTGGAAGAATTTTGATTTTAGAATAGACACACATATGCTCTAACTTTTGGGAATTACAGAATGATGAGCAATTTTGGTAATCAACTCCTTAGAAGATTATACAACTGTGAAATCTTAAAAGACCCCCAACAAAGGAAGGAGCGCTTGGTCATTAGCAAACAGTTGACTATTTTTTTCTTTTAAAAATAGAATAAAATAAACATTTGTTTAAACAAGATGACATACTGCAGTGGTGTGGAGTCACAGAATGATAAAAAAAATATGAAACAATTTGGATCTTTCACAGCCAACATTATTTCTAGATTCTTGGAACTGACGATGCACATTTTTTTCACTACTCTTCCGGGGTGGGAAACTTGTGGCTGTCCAGATATTGGGCTGCAATTTCCATCATTCCTGACCACTGGTCATGCTAGCTGGGATTGAGGGAAGCTGAAATCTAACAATATCTGGAGGGATATAGTTTTCCCTTCTCGGACTAGAGCAACCCAGGGATGGCTTAGTTTAGAACAAAGATAGGCATCGTTACAGAGAGAAACACTATTCCTGTGATACCCAAGATATGACTCTCATGGGTGATCCATTCCCATCAGAAGATATAAATTAAAATTAGATAATCTTCTATGGAAGACCTACAGTTTTCAATGAATGTTCTGCTCTAACTTCAGGAGGGAGTCTGTACCCTGCAACCACCTTACTACTATGTTTTTAAATAACTACAAAGATGTTTTGGATGAAGATGGCTATCCGAAGGTTGTCACATTAAAATAAGGCATTTCTGGCAACACAACTGTTGAAAGAAAACCTGTAGATGTACCCTGGGAACTGGTTGTTCATAAATTTGCGAGTGGATTGTGTGACATGCATAACTAGTACTGGAGTCACCTGACCCACAAAGTAATACGTGGTCTTTCTTTCTAGACATAAATTAAAATTAATGTTATATAAACAAATTCAGAGCCTATCCTTGAGATTATGAACAGAGTTACTTACAAGGCACTGTAGGGCCTTTCTGTTATCCAACTCTGATTGCCAGAAATATAAAGGAATACATCATCCTTGATTGAGCAATGCTATAATTTAATCAGGGGATAAGGCTGAAATCATAGAGAGCAAGAGCAAAGCTTGAATAATCTGTGACTGGCAGCAAATCCCAGTAATTAAATATCAGTACTAGAATTCAGCTGGGAAATGTGATCAACACCCACGCACCCCCACCCCCACCCCCACCCCCACACACCAAAAAATGTTCCTTTAACAACGAAAAGAAAATCATGACTGAAGCAATAAATGCCGGCAGAATACTCTGAGGCCATATATAGGCAAGAAACACCACTGGCTTCCACAGAAAAAAGAAGTCTGCGGTCTATGGCTTGAGGTCCTAGGAGTTTCTTACAGATGCAAAAATCTAAAGGGCTGGGAAGTAAGAAATATAGCCACTCACCCCATTAAATATGTGGCAGAATGAGCAAACTGAGCAAAGTGGCTGAGAGCTTCTCTACATTAAGCAAAACACCTGCATCCTTAAGCTTTCTGCTTTTGGTTTCTTTGCAGAATTACACTGGGCTCCTTTCCATGGCGGACACATGATTTGAATCAAAGGATGGAGAGAGCACCTCCCTCTTTCCCTGGCATGTGTGCAAAGGAGCAGGAGGGGGTAGAAGGGGAGTCTTGTTTTCATCATTCAACTTCTGCCAGACTTTTTCCTTGCAGCCCCAAGGAAATCTATAATCCCCATTCCCCAAATGTAAGTGAGCGAGCTGGAAGCTCCATCCTAGCCATTGTACAACTGGGGGACAAAAACAGCCAACTGGGCAGGTAATAGCATTTGCTACAAAAAAGAAAAAAAAAGAAAAGCTGCTAGTTCTGGACAGACTGGAGCCACCAGATCTACTATGCACTCCCCACACCTGTGTTCAGGAGATGTACTCAACCATTTATACAAGGGACACATGTTTTAAATCAAGGAAAGTCCTTCCTTGCCAAGTTCATAGCATATGATAGTGCTACTCTGGCATTACACTCTCCCAATATGGCACCATTAACTTTTATTACAGCTTATCGCCAATCCGTTTGAAAGCAGGATAAAGGGAGGACATGCAGGAGGCGTCCTGGAGGTTGATGACATCATGTAATGGAGCCACAAACTTCAGTGCAATAAATCACTCATGTAGAGAAGCCCTGAGCATTAAATCAGGTAGTTGTATTGTTGTGTTTACAAGGTATAATTTTAATGCAAACAAAATAGTGAGAAACTATTATTAATGATTTAGTGGTTCAGAAAAGCACTATTTTATAGCTTCATGGGGCTCTCATGAGTTCATGTACTCCATGCAACCATCACCTTTACGTATCCACGTCAGTAGTATAGGTTAGTCATGCACTTGTGAATAGAGCACTCCCTACATCAGAGATGGGGACCTTGCTAAGCCTGAGGGCTCCATTCACTTGTGTGGCTTCCCTTCCAGGGATTGCATGTCAGCAGTGGCCAGAGCCAAACCAAAAAATGGGCAGGGACACCCCAAACTCACTCTGTCCTGTAGCATGTGGAGAGAGATAACGCCCCCCCCCCCCCGCCCAAATGAAATATCCGTGATATCCCCCACACTCTGTACAGTGACTAGGCTTGAAGAAAGCCTCCCATTGGTGACAAAGGGAAGCTTTTTTCAAACCTGGGGGGGGGGACAGGAGGGGATTTTCTGGGGAAGTTCACAGCATATTGGGAGAGGACGATAATCCTTCCCACTGCAAGCTGCAACCTCCATAGAAAATCATGCCTCCTTCCATCATATAGAATCATAGAATAGCAAAGCTGAATGCAGGAATCCACCTTAAAGCATACATGAAAGATGCCTCTTGAAGGCCTCTAGTGTGGGAGAGCCAACGACTTCCCTAGGTAATTGGTTCCATTGTTTTTCCTGATGGCCCATCAGATTCTGGCTTCCTGTAACTTGAGCCCATTATTCCGTGTCCTGCACTCTGGGATGGAGATCCTGGCCCTCCTCTGTGTGACAACCTTTCAAATATTTGAAGAGTGCTATCATGTCTCCCCTCAGCCATCTCTTCTCAGTCTCTCCTCATGGAGCTTTGTTTCCAGACCCCTGAACATCCTTGTTGCTCTCCTTGAACCCCCTCCAGTTTGTCTGCATCCTTCTTGCAGTGTGGTGCTCGGAACTGGACACAATACTCAAGATGAGGTCTAACCAGTGCCGAATAAGGGGGAACCAGTACTTCACACGATTTGGAAGCTATATTAATGCATCCCAAAATAGCATTTGCTTGTTTTGCAGCCACATCATACTGTTGGCTCATGATCTACAACAATTCCAAGTTCCTTCTCGCTTATAGTATTGCTGGCAAGCTGCCTTGAACGCTGCCATTTTCATGGTGGAAAAATGGGGTACAAATCAAATAAACAGATATTTTTCAATGCTTCCTTTGGCACTAATGGAAGTTTTTTTAAAACAACCCTAATTGCAGGGAGGGGGCAAGAGGGAAGGCCATGGGCTGGACAGGGAGGCTTCTGGTCCAAATTCCACTCCTGGCCTATACAGAAGTGAACAGGGCATCCAAGGTTCACATACAGCAATGCAGGGGTCCATATGGCAGGCGAGGGCATGGTCAGAACATCTGCATACAGATGGAGAAGTTCTTTAAAATGTTCTGCCAGCCAGCAGAGATTTAATTGTGTTAGGTTTACTTGTCCAGCACTGGGAAACACATCCATTTCTCCTAGTACATCTATTGCATGATCTATTGCATCAGTGTCATGCGCCTGGGCCCATGATGTAATTAATGATGAGTGACACACCTTATCCTTCTACATCCTGCACCATCGATTACTTTGGGTGGGGGGGGGGGAGAGGAGAGTAATGCTTATTTTTTGTGAGTGGATGCCCATATGCTATATCACTCAACCCTTTTAAAAAATGGAGAGCACCAGCAAAGCGACTCCACCCACAAAAATGTCATGCCAGCACCAGCAGCAAGCCTTTCTCATTACTGACAATTGACAATAGCGCAAATATAGCACTAAAAAGTGTGAGTGTGGATAGGTGGGGGGAACACAGCCTGTTTAAAATCCTCAGGTTTTAAAATCCCTTGGTAAGGAATCTTTTAATTATCATTGGAACCACAGTTGATATCTAGGCTGCCACCTAGTAGAACTTTGCACCTCTAGAGATTTGAAGTTGTGTGTTGTTGCCACTTTGGCCATCGCTAGACCTAAGGTTTATCCCTGGATCATCCACGGGTCAAACCTGTTCATCTAGGTGACACACAGAGGATCCAGTGCTCAGGCAGGGGCGAACCCTGGATGATCCCAGGATAAACCTTAAGTCTAGCTGTGGCCTAAGTCATCCTCCTTTGTGAGAGAATTCAGAGAGCTTAATTTTTCAGGAACATTTGACATCTCAGGGGTTGGTTGGTCTCTCTCTCTTGTAGTTTTTCTGCTGTTGGCAAAAGGCCTTTCCTGACACTCCAGCAGTTCTCAGAGTCTGTTTTAAGATTTTAAGGATGCAATCTTATGCAAGTTTAGACTGAAAAAGGTCCTACACCTCCCAGCATTCTCCAGCCATTAGGACTTTTTTGTGTCAAAACTGTCATAGGTTTTTTCTTCTGTCTGAACTTGCAATGTCATGCAGGTCTGGACAGGAAAAAAAACCTGCATCTCCCATAATTCCCCAGTGAGTAGGGTTTTTTCTCTCTCTAAATTTGCATAGGATTGCACTTTAAGTCTGTCACAGTGCTTTGACAATAGGCTAATAATGGATCCAGCCATGCAGATTTGAGTGCAGCAGTACAAACAATGAGCCAATTAAAAGAAAAAGTTAGCTGCTTAGAAATATGAAGATGTACTAGGCTGAACCAGTTCACTGAGCTGTACGGTGGATAATTTCCTTCCAACCTGATTCAGTGATAAAAACAATGTATTCTAACAGTCAAATGGTTTTCTAGAGAGTTGTTTTAAATGTATCTTTTGCCTGTGTGTCTCCTTTCCTGATGCTTCAGTCTTCACTATGCGTTGCTAGGGCTTGTATATTTTCCTATTCAGAAAATGCTTAGAATTCATTCCAATGCTATTTCTGTGATAGCATTTGTTTGCTTTTCAAACCATCCGCTGCATAGCTTCCTCACAGCATAGACATGTCTGTTCAAACTGTGATCGCAAGTGAGTTGGTGCTGAAGCAATATCCAAACCTGTCCCTCTAAATCAGACACAGGTAATCCTGTGCTTTGCCCTGCTCGACTCTGTGCCATGCAGTTTACCCTGTAGAAATTAATAGGTCATTTAAGAACATTATGTTTAAGAAGTTGTAGCATACAACAATCTCAGGGTGCCTTAATCTTTATTTGTATACTTGGCATTCCGAAGTTGTAGCTGAGAACATTTTCATGCTACAGCAAGGAAAAGGGAGCAAATCAATATTGATGCATTAGCGACATTTATCTTAATTAAGCTCTAACAGATCTAAAAAAGATTCCCTACAAACAGCTCAGCTCACAATCTGTGGAAGCAAATCTTGGCTGATAATGATATTCCAAAAATATGTTAGCAAAAGTATTTGTAATGTGTCCTTTTAGTCGAGCAATCTGAAGGTTGTTTGTATCTCCTCTCCTCCTACAGTATATTTTTTTTAACAGACTGAGCACAATCTAGCAAAACGGAAAGAGAAAGAAAGACACACACACACACACACACTTACTTTTTAGAACCATTTATTTGAGAGACTCTTAAGTACATGCCACTGAAATCAAACGTATTTAAAATACTTTACTGAATTGCACCCATAATTTAAAGGACAGAACTACACCTAATAATATGTAGAAAGCAAGATTCTTACTTAAACCTGCTCATCTAGTGCATGGTTATTAAGACCCAGTTTCAATATTATTTATGTGGATGAGCATATTTTAACAAAGAAGTCTGACTGGTTGTTTTTTTTAAAAAAAAAACTCCACTTCTGGCCACCTAGATGTTTTAGCCTACACAGCTGATCTGAAAAAGTAGCTTTTCCCAATTTAGTGCCCTCCATACCCGTGGACGCTGGTGGCTCTGATGACAGTGGGGTGGTTTCATTCAAAACAAGTCAGAACTCTAAAGGTGTTGAATCCATTTTGGGCATAGGCTCAGTACCGTGGGTGGCTCTGAGCACATTCATCACCCCACTGACATCAGAGCGACTAGCTTCCACTGCTCCATCCATGTTAGGGTACATTTTTCACCATCCGCATCTGGTATGGTCAATAACCATGAGAGGGTCATGGGGCTATGCCAGCTAGGACCCTACAAGTATGTAGGACCCTACAAGTATTGCAATGTGTGGTGGGATGCAGCTGGTGCACATGTCATCAGCGAGGTGTAGGGTCATTTCATGCATCATCACGGGGGCAGGGCAACCCTGCAACAGTGTCACACGCACTTTTCAATTCTTGAAGTCCAATCGTTGCCTATGGATGCCCCAAATTAAAAGATACAATTGTGTGTTTCTCGAGGCCAACTGAGATGTGACTGTTCCACCTGTTATGACAGATCAACATGTAAGGGGCACTGGGTCACATCTGCTGGCCCTGCCCCCAATGTGCATGTGCTGGCCTCACTCTCTCAGCCCCCCGACCTTCCTGCATTGAGTGGACAGCGCTGGAGGGAGCTTGGATGTGAATAGGAGCCTTTGTGCAATCCAGAACCCTGATAAAGCCGGGTTCCGGATTGCATGGAGACATCTACTCAAGTAGAAGTAGTACTCTTCTGACTTCCCCTCTCAAAATGAGAATGTCAAGGATTGAAGGGTGGGACCAGGGACATTGGGGGCAAGGCTACTATGCACAGCCCGTCAGTCCTTACCTGCTTTGCTCTACCCTGTTCAAGCCTCACACCTGAATGGGGTTACAGCTGAATCTAGTCTTGAGTCTGTGGCAAGGTTGATAAGTGCAGCTCCACCACACTTTCTTCGCATGCTTTTCCAACCACACATACTGGGCTTGATGCGCATAGAATGCTCCTAAACTGGGAACAAGAGCTGGAAAAATTGGCTTTGCCAGTGGGAGGAAAACTAGTGTAATGCTGAAAGGCTCCGTCCATTACAAGAATTGAATGTGGGCAGGAAGGACAAAGCGTTCCATTCTTACCAGGGACCTATTTATTTATTTTGTAACTGTTTGGGCTGGGGTGGGGCGTGGGGAATTATTCATTGCTGCTGGGTTAAATAATGACTCCAAAATGGAGTAATACTTCAAAAGCCCAGGACGAACTAGATTTGCAAAAACCAAATATGTATTTTGACAGTAAAAACCCAGTACTAGCAACAAACGTTTTTTTATTGAAGCTGGTGGTTTCGTATTTGTGGAAATAAATAAATGTTCCAGCCTATGCAGATCAGAATAAACACAATTAGAGTGTGTAATTTTAGATGGAATTAGGAGACGGTCTATCACAAAATTTAAACAACCAGCAATTGTTTTGCTTTCAGACGTTTTATTCATTTCATTGACAGTTGGCTTAATTGCCAACACTTTTTTTTTTTTTTTGCTAGTTCCTACACACACACACACACACACACACACACACACTGGAAATCTTCCCACCAGCCAGCTATCTTGGCTTCCTGTGGCTCTAAGAAACACATTGTCTCACAAGCATCCGCAAAGATTTTTTTTTTTTTTTTTAAAAAACACCAATTAGAAGAAACCTGCATTCCCAGGCACACTTCTTGGAGAGAACATCCCATTGAAATCAGTGGAACTTACTTATAGGTAGTGAATATGAAAAGGATTGACCTGCACATATCACAGGAACGTCTTGCCGTTTACTTCTTTTGTCTGCTGAGGACAACTTTCTTGGGGTCAAACTGCACTTTCCATTGAGGATGTTTTCTAAACAGGAAGCTTAGCGCTGGCCACTTCGTTTTTTGGGAGGAAAAACAGCTGTAAAGACCTCCTAAGCTGAATTGTGATTGTAGTAGGCAGGGGGGGGGGGATTAACCCTTTCCTACCAACCTCATTTTATTGTATTTATTTTTGTACCATAATCCCCCTTCCTCATTGTTATTTGCCCCCGAAGGAACTATTTGCAGTGCTGTTGACTTACTGGAAGTGATGATCAGAGAAACTGGCAGGGGCGACCAGAGCAGGATCTGCACTACTAAGACGGTTCATAACGGTATTGACAACTGCTGGGGCCCAGGGTACTTTCCATATAACGTTTTTGAAGTGTTTTATCCTGCTTGGTGTAGATCTGGCCTTATCATGGCTTTCTGCTTCCATTTTTGTCACACGATCACGACGTGCTCCCTTTACATGAGCTTCCCTTTCCCCCACCCCGAGTTCTATATGTTTCATTTATACAGCCATAAGATGGTGCTGTTGTCTGTCTCATCTTATTGTGGGATTTCCACTTTTCATGGTTAAACACAAAAACAGGTCTTTTGTTACTAGTTTATTTCCTTTTCAAATTAAGCTGCGGAAATCCTTGGAAAATATGAGACAGTCACTGGAAGTTGAAAGCTTTGTGTAGAGTGTCATCACACAGGGGAAAAATCACGTTTGCTTACTGTTGCTTCTCCGCCCACACATTTGTCCCTCATTACTTCCTCTTTTGAAAGAGGAAGTAAACAACGTGCACGTGGCCCACTCAGTGGGCCGTTTTGATCGCGCTGCTTCTCCTGCACACAGCAGGAGATAGCAGCAACTTCCATCTTTAAAAATAAGTTGGACTTTCTGGGGTTTTTTTGTGGTGCGAAGAAAGCTAGAAGGGGTGGGAGGCACATGAGAGGCAGATGACATCGTGAGACGGACCTGCAAAAATTCATGAGTGCCCAGTAACGAGCGTGCAATAAAACACTCATCTGATGGAGCTCGTAATGGACCCATGAACGGCCAAACATGAGTGTGCAATAGATTGGTCGTGTAGAGACAGCTTAGATGCACTTCTGTGGTGATAACGCTTTTGCTAGCCTATGGCATTTTTCTCTATCCCTAGCACACTTTCCTCCAACCTGGTGCCTTCCAGATGTGTTGGGATTGCAACTCTCATAAGTCCCAGCCATCATGGCCATTGGCTGCTGCCATCCCCTCCTCAGCATCTGCTGTAATTGGCAATTAATGGTTGTCTCTGGGCTCATCTACACCAAGCAGGATATTCCACTATGAAAGCAGTATATAAAAGGCAGGAGCCACACTACTGCTTTATAGCGGTACTGAAGTGTGCTGACCTCTGTTGGGGCCCATTGAGACACACTATATACCGCTCTCATACTGCTAGATGCTGCTTTGTGTTGCTCCTTCCTTTTATATACCGCTTTCATAGTGGAATATCCTGCTTGGTGTAGATGATCCCAGAGACAACCATTAATTGCAGCAATGCCAAACAATGTGATATTCAATGGGGAACACAAATGAAAGTCTTAAAATTCTAGTTTTCAAGCTGTTTTCTGAGGAATCCTGGAAGATCCTGGTTGAAAAGCTTAATGAGAAAATCAGTTAGAGGGCACAAGCTATGGTGAAAGACCATTAGCCTGTCAATATAAATCTTCTCCACCAAAGTGTTGCAAGACCCTGCTGGATCTGCTCAAGGTTTCATTCACAGATCAAAACAACAGCATGGCCTAACTAGCTTGGCTAGCACTTTGCATGAAGGATGTGCATCCAGGGGTTATATGAAGGTTTGGGCAGGACTGGACCTACCATTATGCAAAGTGAGGCTACCTCAGTTGGCAGATGCCAGTAGGAGCATTAACTGCCCACCCTCATCCCCAGAATAGTCTTCCTGTCCCCATGCAGGGATAGGATCCAGATGCACAAGTAATTCCTCAAGGATGAAACCAGCAAAGGCATGTGAAGAGAACAACATGTATATACCCTCGTATATATTGTACCTTATAGAAATATTAATCTCTTTTTTATATAAGTATTAACTGCTTGTTATCCATAAACAATCAACATAATCCAACCAGTGCACCCCCAGAAATATTAATCTCTGATCTTACCTCAGTTCTTTGCAATTGCGAAGACCCACATCTTTAGCCCTACTTGGAGCGCCCATTTGCCGTAAAAGGGGAGCTCAGAAATTGGGGTGGTCCCTAGATCACCCTTAAAATGACTTGTAGGAGACTCAGGAAGTCTCCTACAAGTGGACTCAGGGAGTCTCTACAAGTGGAAGGGGGGACTATCAAGGGTAAATCCCACACTTTAAAACTTCAAGACAACTTTGTTAAGGGGCCTCTCTCGCCCTCTTCCCCTCACCCCCCCCCCATCCCCACCAACCTGCCAGCTGTCAAAGGCTATAAAACTAGCATATGCAGCCCCCATGTTGTCAATTTCCTTGTAGGTTTCCTCGTGCATTTTGTTCCCTTTGACAGCTGAAACATAGGAGGCAATTGATAATGCAAAGCTATGTGTAGTCGGACAGCCACAATTGCACACCCACACAAATGAGAAAAACTGGCCCTTCCTCCCAAAAAAAGATTACAAAGACATTTATGCACAACGCCTGGGCTGAACAAAAAACAAACAAACAAAAATTGGCCCCATTTTGTGTAAATGTCAGGGCGCACACACACACAAAACTCTGACCGGGTGGGGTGGGGTGGGGTGGGGGGGATTGGAGCAGGAAGAAGGACCTGGTGGGACACAAGACGCCTTCTGCCACTAAGTCCCCTGGGATACAGCTGGAGGATCAAGGGAGAAAATAGCCCACAGTAAGCCTAATTATCAGCAACAAACACTTCAGTTTGCAAGAACCAGTGCCCTGCTCAGGCATACTCCAGGCACATTTTCACTCCTAATTCCCCACCCCACCCCCATTCTCAAGGCCCCACCAAGGTATTATCATATGCTAATAATGTTGGTTTTCCATCCAATGTTTTGTTTTAAAGAAATGTTTACTATAGAATGAAAAGTTCTTCCGTGCCTTTGAATGATCACACTGCACTTGCCGATTCACACACCAATATTTTCCCAATGTGAAAAATCAATTAAAACCCAATGATGTATCACATTTATCTTACACTGCCTGTTGGATGTTGACAGCAAAAAAAAAGGGGGCAACTATGTGGCAGAGCTTGAGCGAGGATAGAGTGGAGGTAAGAGGCAATGCAGCTGCTTTTAACACACATTGACAGTTGAGGCAAAGCAGGACTTCCAAGGATGATGGAACAAGCAATGAAATGGGAAAGTAAAGGTTTAAAAGCAAAGCACCTTGGAGAAAAATGGAGTCATTGAGAGGTAATGTTTCACGGACGCCCTAATTTTCCTGCCAGCCCTACTGGCATGAGGCTTTTGACATCATGAAAGGGCAGCAAGCGGCTAGTAATTCATTTATTATTGCTCCTTTACAGATAGGAAGTGGGGGAATTATCTGTCTTTGGTGCCAAGATAACTTTCGAGGACGGGGACAAGCATTTGGTACTCTGCCTCAGGCATCAACATGTTTTGAGTTGGCCTGCTGTTAATTTTATATCATGGATTAGACAAACTATATATCTTCTCCCTACACACACACACACACACAGAGAGAGAGAGAGAGAGAGAGAGAGAGAGAGAGAGAGAGAGAATGCTCTGAACACTGGGGGGCAGATCCAAATAAAATTTCAGTTTTTAGTCTGCTGTTCATCCATCATGATTCTTTTATTTAATAATATAGTGTTCTTTTCTTTTAACTGAGGAGATTGTTCTGTGAAAGTGCATGTAAAGACTTTGGGATCTTTTAAAGCAGAAGAGAAAGAAATTCCTGTACAAAGGCTAGACCTCGTGGGTGGGTGGTTCTGGAGGGGAGAGTTGCCATTTAAGGCAAAGATTACGGCCCTCAGTTGCGGAGTCTTTAACTAAGGAAAAAATCTGGGTGGTTTTGTTCTGGATCATGTCACAAAGAGGGGGGGGGAGTTTAGCTTTTCAACATATCACAAGTGTGTTAAAGGCTCATAGTTGCTGTTGCTGACCTATTATTTTGTTGAATGAAAACTAGTAATTTACTCAGCCCTAGGAGCATTCATCCAAAGCCGTCAATAGCTTACGAAAGCTGGTTTCTTTTTTTTTTCCTGTCCTGTAGCTGACCATTATTAATAGCTATAATTAAAACAAGCAGCAATAGCAGAGTGTGACTGCTTAGCCTGACTTTCAAGCCCTACCATATAATGCTTATCACAAATTATGGTATCACTTTAAGGGACTACTTTTAGCTACCACTTCACAAAGATTTGTGCTACTGACTAGACAGTTTAAACATAGCAAGTGGAGCAACCCCCAAGGTTGGAGAGCAGGGATGGGCAACTCCAGGTGTTTGGGTTTATATCCCTCACTATTGGCCATCCTAGTTAGGTCTGATGGAAGTTGTAGGCCAAAACCCTTGAAGGGTCCTTGCTGTAGATAATGCTACTACCTTGAGGGCTTTCCCCCCCCCCCCCCAAGCTGGGACTTCACTCTCCCCACACACACACACAAGCACCCCCTTCTGGCCACCGTAGAAAGCTCCATGGTGGCTTCCACTCCTTGGGTTGGGGTCGTAACCTTAGGAGGGGAGGAAATGGGCATGTTGGGGACAGGCAAGTGGGAAGGTAGAGGAGAGACTATGGATCCACAAGTCTCTCAGCACTGTTCCTGCCTGAGGGAATCAGCTAGATGAGCTCAGAGGTCCATCTAACCAGAAAATACAGGAAAGGAGGATGAAGAAGTCAAAAACCCTTTATCACTTTTCTCACCCTGCTGGGGCCTGGGATACTCAGAAGCCTCCAATCTCAGAGGCTTCTACCTAATGGTAGTCAATCTGATAGGATTGTGCTTAAACCCAGTTGACCCATCAAATTCTATGTGGCTCTTAATCACCTTTGGCTGAAAGCACAGAGCATACCTTGAATCATTCAGCTGATCCATAGGAATGAAAACAAAGTTCTTCACTTTTTTTGTTTTTGTTTTGGCCAGGTGTTTTATGTTGTGTATCTAGCTGCATGAAGTTTGTCTGCATTGCAAACTGAAGCAAATCAGCACCAAGTGTGAACTTCCCTTGAATTCTTTTTAAAGGGCTAACGTGAAAAATCGCAACTTCAAGTAAATTTATACCCAGAGTAGAAACACCCATTCCAAGTCATGAACGTTCTATTATTCACATTCACATTCAAGATGAAAACAAGCTAAATTATTTTGTTAGTGGTTGCAAATTAATGCTGTGAGAGAAAAATACAATAAATCCTCAATGTGGGCTACAAGTTGAATTTAAAGTATATGAATTGTAAGTTTTCTTGCATAAGGCTGAATAAATGCAACCTCTCAATGGCTTTCAATACTACTGATGGCAGCATCCTTTGGGGCTGCCTGGCTAGAATGTTGAAGGCACTGTTTTGCACTGTTTTACACAGAGTTGGTCTCAGAAGGCAGTGTTGCTCAATGACCCGGCCATTGGCCTTTTCTTTATGGTAGTGGGCTGAATTCTGAAACTCTTGGGGGCCACGTTCCTTTGGTGGGCTAAGCTGAAGATACCTTGAGGTCCATTTCATTTGCATACAGACACATGCTTTTAAGTCTAGCAGCCTGTTCACACATCACAACAACTCACCATGGGTTAATTTACTTATGGGGGCTGCCATGTTGTGCCAGGTGCCTATGAGTGCCATTTTTGCATGGCACTCACAGGGACCCATTTTGCCATGGCTTGTCATGTCATGCAAACCCAGGTGCCAGGGGTTGTATGAGGTTAGATAACCCTAAAACAAGCCAAGAGCTATTTGGGGGGTTGTGATGTTTTGCGAACCAGGTCTAACACATGAGATTTAAATTCCAAATCAAACCACAACTAAGCAACTTTTAAGAGCTAATGGTTTGCTCCTTCCCATCACTGGATCTTTATTGATCTTCTCTGCAAAACAATGGAGGGAGATTTCTCTGGGCTTTTTTGCCCTAGCAAAGGTTTCTTCCAAGTTCAGGTTTGGACCAGAAGCCAGGCCATACTTCCTAAAGTACTGATACCCAGCTTTCAGGAGGAGAGATGTTGAATCTCTTTCAGTCCAACAGCTGAAATCCATTTAGGAAAAGATTTAGGGGGCTGCATTACACTGGTGGGCGGGGCTGCTGAAGGCAAAAGGGGCAGGTCTAAAAGAAAAAGGGGCATGGCAAACTACAAAACAAAAATACCAGCTTATTTTCGTTTAAAGCTCTTCACTACCAGTAACCTAGGCAGGATCTACACTACTACTTTAAAACAGTTTATAACAGTAGTGACAACTGTTAGCCCAGGGCACACACTCTATATACAGTTTTCAAACCATTTTCAAAGTGTCATTTCCTATTTGGTGTAGCTCTGGCCCAAGTCTTAGGAGAGGTATATCATCAACCAGTGAGAATGGTAGTGCGGCAATTGCACATAAACCTGGAAAATGATGCTGTATGAACCATTCCTAACCATGGTGGCTACTTAACCATGGCTTAAATACCCTCACTAACCATTTGCTGCCAAAGAGTTAGCGGCCTAACCATGGCTTAGCGTGTTGTTTCAACAGGCAGATTTTGAGTGAGTTTTGTTTGTATTTTCCAGTGTTGCTGGAGGATGGTGTGATGACCATTCTCTTGCCTGTAATTCTGGTCCTATTTCTTCCCCCTGACCATTGGATGGTCCTTCTGGGGGTGCTCACACTTGTTGTCGTCATAAAAAACAAACCCTTATGAACTTTGCCAGCCCAAACATAAGATTTTAAAAATAATAGTAATCCCAGGCCACCAAACTGACAATTGATTCATTCTATTATCTCAGAATATATATGGGTTGGAGAAGAGGGAGAGAAAGGTATAATTAATGAGTCTTGGTGTTTCAGATGGCATGTTTACTTGAAAGTCATTTCCACTGAGCTCAATAGGACATGTGTGTCCTAAGGGTAGACAGCTCTTTTACAACTTTACAGCATTTTACTGATAAATACATTTTGCTGAGTTCAGTGGGACTTACTCCAAAGTAAGTGCATAGGACTGTAGCCCAGTCAGAAAGAAGTCCCACTTTGTTCAATTCGACTAACTTCTAAGGTGCTCATAGGACTGTAGCCTTAGTTCATCACCTATAGAAGTGAATACTGTGATTGTAAATCATGGCCTTGCAAGACCTACACAATTTAAAGTTAGCATGGTATTTTCAGGTTTTTCCCCTGACTTTTTTTTTCTGGATTGGATCCAGGAGGTTCAGGTGATTTTGGAATACAGTAGATGGCATTAACAGTATTTATCACCATAAATGAAATTGTTTGAGGCACAAAGATCGAGGAGATACAGATGGGTGGAAAGTTGAACCAGCAGCTTGATTACCCTGGTTCATGTTAAACTTATATCATGTTAAACCCAATTTTTGTGAACTGCCCAGGGAGCTTCAGCTATTGGGTGGTATAAAAATGCAATAAATAAATAAATAAACATTAGGATTGTTAGACATGGAATTTAAAAAACACTGATGTGTGCTAAAAGTGTGTCTTTACAAGTATTGACGGAAAAGTTGTATTTGTATGTGTGTATGCTGCTGATAACTGCTAACCAATGCAGGTTAACACCCACATGTACACAGATTAATAGATCTCCATAAGAAATTAACATATTTCAGGTAGCACCTTTAAGTTTTAATCACATTTGTTTCCTACCATTCCTCTAAGGAGTTCAGGGCAAATGTACAAGGGGATGGAGAAACAGTGCCTTACATAAGGCCATCCATTGATCTAAATTCAAATCAGTCTCTACTTTTTAAAAAATATTAATATCCTGTGCCAGTCCTTAGCTCTTGTGAAGAACGATGCACTTGCACAAGCAATTTACATCTGGTTTACTCCTAGAACTTCAGTTGTACGTGCCCCCCCCCCCCCCGTTTGGCACAGATTCAGCAACAATCTGGTGGAAACATGTTGCTGAATCTTTCATTTGTAATTTGATCCCAGTTTTTCATGGGAACCATGGTGTAGGAATAAGGTGGCCATGTGTCCTGCTATACAGAGGGTAGTCCTCAATTTGAAAGGCTGTCCAAGACCGATTTATTGAAAGATTCAGCAATAAGTTACTAACCCTTGATGTCATACTTCATAGAATCATAGAATAGTAGAGTGGGAAGGGGCCTATAAGGTAGCACCTTTAAGTTCAACCCCCTGCTCAGTACAGGAAACTACCTTAAGCATTCCTGACAGACAGTTCTCCAGCGTGTGGGAGGGGCCACAACCTCCCTAGGTAACTTGTTCCATTGTCGTACTGCTCTAACAGCCAGGAAGTTTTTTCCTGATGTCCAGCTGGAATCTGGCTTCCTGTAACTTGAGCCTGTTATTCCGTGTCCTGCACTCTGGGATGATAAAGAAGAGATCCTGGCACTTCTCTGTGTGACAACTTTTCAAGTATTTGAAGAGTGCTAACATGTCCCCCCCCCAACCTTCTCTTCTCCAGGCTAAACATGCCCAGTTCTTTCAGTCTCTCTTCATAGGGCTTTGTTTCCAGACCCCTGATCATCCTCTTGAGAGTGTCAGTGTATACAGCTCTGGAATGGAATGTATAACTAGATCTGTCATCCTGGGGAAAATCAGGTTGATAGGCAGTCTTTTGTAAAGTTACTATCCTTCATACTTCTATCATCAATGCAGAGGAATATGGGGCAGCGGTTACTCTTCTGAAGATGAGAACAAAGCAAAGAACAAGTTTTATGGGCTAGAGCCAAGATAATGCTGTAATAGATGTGTTAGGCTAGATCTACACTACTGCTTTATAGCAGTATTGAAGTACACTGATAACTGTTGGCGCACATTACGTTCATAGTGTTACTTCCTGCTTTATATTCCAAATTATCCAAAATGCCACAACAAATGTCATTGGGTGTCATATGAGTATATATGCACAAGAGGGATATAGGCCTTAGCTAGACCTAAGGTTTATCCTGGGATCGTCCCAGGGTCATCCCTGTTCATGTAAATGACACACAGGGGATCCCGGGAGCAGGCAGGGATGACCCCGGGATAAACCTTAGGTCTAGCTGAGGCCATAGTGTTACCATGATGGGATCATAATGATTTGACACAAAGTGTAGATCTGGCCTTAGCCTCTAAGTTGCTCATTTTTGCTCATTTTCTCTCTGGAAATAATTATAAAGGGCTGTAGGTATGATCAATCCAGCCAAATTTAAGATCTCTCATTGAAATCAACAGAGCGCCTTGAAATCATGGCAAAAGTGCTTAATTTGGGGGATGTTATGACCAAATCTCTTGAGTGGATGCCAGGAATTTGGCATAGTTGTTGCTACTGTGTTAGGACTAAGCTACACCTGGCATTAAATGGCTGGTTTAACATTGTGTGTATCCCATCCCCCCCGCCCCAAGGCAGTATAAAAATAGCAGCTGTTAGGCGATCTGTTCAAGATCAGGATCTCAGGGAGAAAGTTTAACCTTTTTCTCCATGCTGCAGTCTTGACAAAACCATCACCCTCCCTAGCTGCTATGGGCATGGCTTGGTCGGAAACTTCCTTTGGGGAAATGTTATACATACTATCACGTACTATGTAGCATGGAACCCGTCGGGTTAAATTAGTAAATCATTGATGAAGGGCAAGACCTCAAATGCATGTAGTTCTAAAAATTTGTGATAAATATATGTACAACAATAGATTTCCTCTTTCTTGACTGTACATTCCAGTGCCATATGTATCAATTTCAGTTTTCATGTGAAACCTATATTTTAAGATACACATTTATTTCTTTAATTTATATCCTGCTTTTCCACCCCAAAATGATGCTCAAGGCAGCTAACAATAACATCCAGACTAAGGACAAAATCTTAATTAAAACACCTTGGAAACACCTTGAGTAGCTCCTTTAGAGTTCTGACTGATTCCGGCTGAAACCCAAAGCGGATTTACCGCCCCACTGACATCGTAGCCACCAACCTCCACTGGAAGTAACTGTCCAGTATTGTTTAAATAAAAAGTACTTACCAGGTGATCTGTCTGTTTATGAAACCCATGAAGGTGGATGGATTTGATATAGGCCCACCAGAGGACCTGTTGCTAGATAGCCACAATTGAAATAATATACCATCACCTTTCTACAGTTGAATCATCAACTGTATACTAACATCAGTTAGTATCTTTTGTCCATTTCTGTTGATATAATCAGATGATAAAAGCCCTTCTTTAACAAACCAACAGATTTCTCTCTCTCTTTTGAATTCATCTTTTAACGTGGAATTTAAAAAATTTAATGAGTGATTTTTTCCAATAAAATGTATTCAGCATTGAATGCCATTTTATCTTTGAAGATTTTTTGGTATTGTTTAAATTCCTATCTTCTTAAGGAAGCAAGAAGTGTGACAGGAAGGTGTGATTTCTAATTTACACCAGAGTTCTCGACAAGTAATGATTTTTCACACCCTGTTATTACTTCTTAGCCAGCGGGAGGAGCTGTGTGGCTACTGTTGTCATAACTAAATCAATCCTACTGCTGCAGTTCTCAAAGACATTGAATCCTTCTAGAGTTTTGGAATGAAATAGCAGAATTTCAAACGAATTATGCTACATAAGGACTAGAATAATCTGAGGGAGCAGAATATGTAGAAATTTTCTTTATAGTGCCTAAGGGTTCAATCCTATTCCTGTTTAGACAGAAAAAAGTCCTGCAACTGAATGAGGTGTGCTGGGAGTTGTAGGACTTTTTTTTTTGTCTAGACATGCATAGGGTTGTGCACTAAGAATGTGTAGGGTGGGGATCAGCCCATTTATGATTTACACCTAGAAATGTGAAATATTCTTCCAGCTCTGTGCTATATCATTTCATTTTTTAAGAATATAAGAAACCATTTGATTAGGTAAAGTTGCCATGTAGTATACTTTTAAGGCATACATGCCTAACTATCTGACGGCCTGAGTTCAGTTACAACCATGCCAGCCTAGTTCAGATGTAATGCTAAACCATAGTTTAGCTATGCCAATGAGCCTGGGTAAGCCTTGGGCTCATACATTCCCTCTCTACTTTGCCTCTACTGTGGTTGCAAAGTGGAGTCTGAAAGCATCTGCTTTATGGTTTAAACTAGGCATGGTTTGTCATTGCATTCAAACCTGGCACTGTAGTTAGTTTAAACCATAGTTTATTGAAACAAGCCAAGATCAAACTATGGCTCACATAGACTCATTCCCATAATGTTAAATTAGGGGTATGGAATTTCTTTCAGTGTGAGGGCTGAATTCAATTTCAGAAATGCTCTTGGGTCCCATTCCAGTGAGCCACTTGGCCTAATCTGTTGGCATCTTGACCATATCAGTCAGGGGTAGGCAATTTATGGCCCTCCGGATGTTTTGGCTTACAACTCCCATCAACCCTCACCATTGGCTTTGCTAGCTAGGGCTGATGGGATGGTAGGCCAAAACATCTGGAATACCACGTTGCCCAAAAGGGTTCTTCTGGAGGAAGTTGACGAATAGGTTAGTCATGAAACATTCAATCTACTTTCCCCATTGCTGCTTGTATAAAAGGGTTTAGACCTGTGCAACAAACCAACAAAAACCTTTCAAAACCCATCTCATTTTAATATTTTATTAGTTTTATGTTTTTAATCAGTTTTATGCATTTTATGGTATTTTGTATTTAATGTTGTTCCTTACCTCGATCCAACGGTAGAGGTGGATAAGAAATTATGATGATGTTGATGATGATGTGGCCATTTGGTTGGTAAGAAGGAACAGGACCCCTTTGTAGCAGTCAAGTTAAAACTAAGTGCATCAGTCAAATCCTGAGTGACCCTGAGAAGAAACTGGACAGAGGGTGTCCTTAGCTCCTCTTGCTGCTAGTTCAATAGGACCAGACCCAAAGAAAAGTCTGCCTATAAACACCTTGTTTTCTTGCATTTCCTAGAAATAGCTTGCATTGTAAGGTGTTAGTGAAAGTGACTTCACAAAAGTTGAGTGTGACTTTCTGTGTTTCCTCCCTTTTCCTTATTTCTTCCCATTGGGCCAAAGTATTCACTTGATTAGCATCTTCACAGAGGAGAACAGGTTAATGTGCTCAGTTTGCTATAAATGTATATCTAGAGACCCTTATTTATTTTTTTATCCCCCACCCCCCACCCCTCTTTCTGTAGAATGTCAGCCATTTCCTGATGAGCATAGTGGTGGTGAATTTCACACCTCTCATGTCTATGTGGAAATCTGGGTGTTAATGGTGTGGGATCTGGGAGTGTTTCTGTGCTATAAAGAACAAAGCTGCCTGTTCAGAGAGAAAAACAAGACTGGAATACTAAGAGCAGGTGAAAAAGCCATCATAAAACTGGGTACTTCGAGCAGGCAGGAATGTAGTGTGTAAAACAGATTTATATTGAAAGAAATTGTGATCAGTTTGGTGTGGATCTATCTTGCAAAAAATACTTGTTATGCTGGCATTTGGGGCAAAGGAGGACTGAGTCAACGGTTAGATATAGACTCTGTAGTGGAATTTACCATCACACCACATGAAGATGGAAAGTTGGTCAGTTAATCAAGTCTGCAACTGGTTGCTGCAGAATAACTTAGGGGACCTGGTTCCTAAATTTCATGGTAAGGCAATTTATTGCTGAAGACCTTTTTATTCACTCAGTATTTTAACACTTAATTTTAACTTAAATTTAAATTTTACTGTTTTAACTCTGTATTTTAATCTTATATCAATTTTGCTGCGTGGTTTTTATCCTGGTTGTGCTTTTTATACTGTATTTTGTATTTGTGCTTTTAACCTGTTGGTTGTTTTATTATGGTTTTAATTTTTGTGAACCGCCCAGAGAGCTTCGGCTATTGGGCGGTATAAAAATGTAATAAATAAATAAATAAATAATTGATTTAGAAGATAACTATTCTTTGGGTGGGGGGCTAGGGGAGGAAATTCTCTTGTACGCTAAACCCCTAAAAACCCTAGCGGTATATTGTATTGTTTGCTATGCAGGTTCCAATTGGAAATTATTCTTTTTGATAGTAAATATTTGTGTCCTATCTACATAGTAATAATAACGGATGAGTGGAGGGTTTGTGGGTTTTCAGTCTGGGGAAAAAATTCATTTCCAAAACAGGCTCAATACTAAAACTTTTTTTAAAAAATAACGGGGTTAGCCATAGACCATTTGAAGTGACTGTAAAAAAAGAGTACCTCTGAGCATGTGCAGAGAACATTTTCATTCCCCATTAGGTAACCACAACCAAATAGTTCAGATGGAGGAGGGAGAGAAGGGTGCTTAGGACAGAAGAGAATACTTCATCTTGTCTCCTAACTTGGCATGTCTCTCTTGAACAATTAAGCACCAGATGCCTACTGAACACACAAAGCCAATAAGTTTTAAAGAACATGCCCTATTTTGGCACAGTTAAAATGGGAGAGTGTGTAGTCCGATCGCTTGCTTGTTACAGTTTACACAGAGGACTTTTCTTTTATAGCTTTTTTAAAAAGCCGTTCATGCCTCGGGTATTGCCAATTGCCTTTGAAACATTCGCCTGCTTGCAGCGAAGGTCAATCAAAATGTAACGATCCCTTGATTCTTCTCTTAGAGGAAGAAGTGAGTGGAGCTGCTCTCTTGGCTCTTAATGACAGGATGGTACAGCAGCTGGTAAAGAAAATAGGGCACCAGGCAGTGTTAATGGACCTGATTAAAAAATGCAAGCAACAAACCGAGGGGTCAGCTTTTACAGGTGGAACGCCCTTCTCTGAGTCACGAGGAGCAGCCAGTGGGTAAGCCTGTGCACAGCTTAAGCAGAAATAACAGCAATCCATATGGTTCTCAGTTTCCATGTGCTGCTCATTCATTTTTACACTCACTTAATGTGTCAAATAATGTGAATTTGGAAGCTCAGCACAATATTCATGAATGTTTATTGCTCAGGGTTCCTGAATACGAACACGACAAATAAAAAACTCTCCTGTGTTTATAAAGCACTTTTGTAATGAGCCGTTTGATCTAGTTTTATGAATTATGTTGTGTCACACAAGTTTAATTTTCAAATTGAACGGTGCTTGGCTGGAGCCTGCCTGAAAGTGGTCAAAAAAGAAACAAATGCCACTGGGCACGTGCTGAATGCTTTTATCTGACCACTGAGTGCCTTAACAGGCTTCATATACTTTGAAGTGAAAGGGAATTGCTTTATGGGCACAGAGTGGAGCTTTCAGGCAAGTTCAAGCCTGAAATTAAACATGTGTGACAATTGCACTAGATTGCAAGGATTTCTGATTCCCCAACAGCAGCATCAAGGAAATGACTGCCCTTCTCCACCAACAATATACTGCCAAATTATTATTATTGTTGTTGTTTAAAAAGCTGTGTTGTAACCAGGAGTGGGTATTTATGTGGAAGGGCTGTGACCTCCTTTTAGCTCTGGTAGTCAAAACACACCTCTGGGCTCAGAATTCTTCATTTCTTGGTGGACATCTTTTGAACCAGGCTCCATTTGGTTCACCTGCCATTTATCCCAGGGTGGTCACGAGGTTGTCCCTGCGCATCCAAATGATGCACAGCTGATCCCGGGGTGAAACAGGGAAGAGCACTCAGTTCTCCCGGGATAGCTGGGACTGCTCCCCCCTTTTTTTCTGCCATCTCGGGACCATCCCAAGATCCGCTGGTGGTGTGGCTCTCTCTCTTGTGGTCCTCCCTCTTCCCCACAGGTAGCAGTACTCAGGAAACAGGCACGGAGCTGTGCGAGGGGAGTCTGTGGCCATTGGGAGTGAGGCCGAGAGCATTTTCACCATCTTTGGGATGGTGCTCGGTGACTTCCAGTGCTGGGTTTGTTGTATGATTTTTTTAAAAAAACAATTGTTCCTTCACACAGGATCGCGCCTGCGCGATTGTGCAAACGTCTCCCCTTTTTTTTAAAAAAGTCACCCTGGACCGTCCCTCTATACTTCTGGGACAACTCACTGGCATGTGGCCGCTGAGGGACAATTCTGGTACTGGAAAACTCCATGATCATCCCTCCCCACGCCCCAAAGGGCTGCAGGTGTAGATGAGCCCTAAATCTTGGGAGCCTGAGGTCTGCCTGCTCTTGGTTATGTGGACAGGGTAACTAGAGATTAGTGGAACTTTTCAGCCTATTCATTTTTGTATCCACAAGAGTTACAGACTCTGGGCAAAATCCAACCTAAGTCCTACTTAGAGTAATCCCATTGAAATGAATGGGAGTTGATAACCACAACTAACTTAAATTCCATTCATTTCAATAGGGTTATTCTAAGTAGGGCTTAGGTTGAATTTTGCCCAAAGTCTGTAACTCTTGTGGATGCAAATGCCATGATTGTCTTCTGGTTCAAACATGTTAAGATGAGTCAAGAGGGAAAAAAAGATTTGGAGCACTCTTAGAGAACTATATTTACTATAAGCATCCCGACATATTTCTCTTGAGGAAATGCATGCATTTCTGCAGAGATTGGTAGGTTTCACCTTGTTTCTTTGGTAGGCATCCATGATTTCCACCTCTGGGCTTTGTTAGACCTACCTTGGAATCCGTGCAGGAGAAGGGGTGACGCCGCTCTACAAGTAGCGCGGGCCGTCGCTCCTTCCCACACATCGGAGGCGACGGGGAAAGGAAAGCCCCGTCGCGTCCATTTTTGTTGTAGTTTTAAAGGGGAAGGATGCGCATGGAAGCTCGTGCAATCAGGTAAGTGTGTTGTTTTTTAAAATAAGCATTCCCCCGCTCCCCCCACCTCAACTCCCCCCCAGCTCCAAGCTTCCCCCCCCCGCCCCTGCCCAATCTTGCCCCTGGCTCCGATCGCCCCCCCTGCGCTCGCCAATTCCCCCTCCCCGCGATCTCTGTGTCCCACCACCACCACCCTCTCCATTCCCCCCCCCCGATCTCCCCTAGGCTCTGTTCCCCCCTGATCTCCTCACCCTAGCCCCGATGGCTGGGAAGCTTGACACGGTAATGAAACAGAGGGGCTTGCTAGATGACGGGTTAGCCTGGTGTGACGCCCGGGCTCCCCGCTGTGCATCCAGATGACGCACACGGGAGCCCAGGCCCAGGCAGGGCTCAAACCGCCCTGGCCCTGAGCTAACCATTTTTTATTTTTCCCGGCTACTCGCGAGTAATTGTGGTAGCCGGGGAAAGTGGCGGAACGGGCTACACGCCCGCAGTCTTGGGCTAAGCCCAAGACCGCGGGAAAAATAAAAAATGGTTAGCTCAGGGCCAGGGCGGTTTGAGCCCTGCCTGGGCCTGGGCTCCCCTGTGCGTCATCTGGATGCACAGCGGGGAGCCCGGGCGTCACACCAGGCTAACCCGTCATCTAGCAAGCCCCTCTGTTTCATTAGCGTGTCAAGCACTGGTCACTTTCACATGTGTTCATTCTTGTGCTATTTCACCTTGTTTACCTTTTCACCTGCACTGATTCAAGCTTCCTGGTATTGCCACTGCGCTCACCCCAGGTTCTGCAACATAGTGTGAGGACGGAAATACATGGGGATGGAAGGGCAGTTTTATCCTGCACAGAGAAAAAATGCCACACTTTCCCCACCCTAGAAAAGCACGGAAAATGGAGGGAAAGAGGCGAGATGATTGCAGGACAGGGACAATGTTGTGTGAGAGTCACGGGGCAAAACGTATAAACAAGGCAGGACGACAGTGCGATAAAACACTGGTGTGATGGAACTCGTAATCCCTAATGAGGAATTAGGTGCATTAAATAAGTAGAATCTTATGTGAAGGGCCCAGAGAGATAATTGCTCTTGGTACATTTGGTTTGGCTTTGGTGGCATGACAGAGACTTGCCAAAAGGTGAGCAGCAATCATTTGAATCAATTCTTTGGTTAATTGCTTGCAAGTTTTCCCTGGCCAGAGAGAACCATGCTGCTTAAACCATATGGGTAGTTAAGCAGTGACTTAGAAGTACTGAATGCATTGGATCCAGGATTTGCCTTCTGTGGGTGGAAGGGCTCCACTCCTAGAAGGTGCCTCTGCCCAATTTTCAGGTCTCCCCCTCCCTCCCCCTGCAAACACAGCTCATTTGATTCAGCAAGAACCCACCACCCTCTGTCTAGCATTTTCAGAGGGGAAGCTTGCTACCTTCACCCAGTTACACCCATCTAAATCTAGCACCAACCCAATGGCTTCTGCTAAAGGAAATTAGATTTTGCCTACTTTGATTTAATCTCTTAAATCAACAAGGAAATTTCCATGTCCACTGAACTGTGAGTCATAACCAATCAGTTGTCATATTTCATTCCCTGTAGGACTCCTGGTGTTCAGCTAACTGTGGAACAGATTAATTGTTTCTCTCCTAGTGAAAGCTCTGAGGATGGATCCATTGACCAAAGAGTTATAAAAAAAAAGTGAGTTTATGGCAGCTCTGCTGATTTCAGAGGAGTTTCTATCTTCCGGTGCAATCAAATGATTATTTCCCCAGTGCCAAGAAGACTGGCTGTCAATTAAGGATGGGTGAGAAATTTGTTTGGGTCACATTTTAATGCAAAATTACCCAAATTGCCTCTCCCAGACCCGAATTGAAATTTGCGGTTGGAAATCTGTATACTACTGAGTTTGCAATGAGTTTTGGGGAAAGGAAAGGGGGGAAAGGGGAGGGGAAGCATTCAACAAGATGTTAACATTTGGAAGATGTGTACAGAAAAATGCATGTTTCTAAAATGCACAGAAAATGTATAGTCAATGGGTACATCTGTACAAAATAGATGCATTTGAAAAATGTGAAAAAATGTGTACAAATTTCTGTACAGGGGAAAAAAGTTTGCTTGGAACAAGTTTAGAAGTGGAAAACTGAAAACCTGAAAATACTTGACAGATTCACCCATCCCCAGTGACAACCATACAAGATCTTGTGCTTATATTATTATTTCTTTAAAAGTCTAAGATAACAGTGGTATAATTCCTGGAGGAACAAAATAGTTATATGCAGTGACCTCTTGGGATTCTGTGCATATAAATAAAGAGTAAAGTCAGGAACAATGGGTAACACTTTTTGTTAAAATGAAGTGATCAGAAAATCGGAGGTTCCCCCACCTCCCGCCCTATATCTATCGAAGATCTGAATGGTGGAAAATAAAATAGACATTTCTTGTTTCCATAGCTGATCTCAGAGGAGGGCAAGTGGCCACAGACTGTCAGTCTCGCTGTTTGGGAATGTAATCAATCCATAAAGTGAATACAGAGTGCTTAATCGGCTTCCTATCTAAGCTCTGCATGCCAGAATAGGGTGGCTTCCTGTAAAGCAAATCAACTAAAATGCATTATAATTCAAAGGAAAACATAATTTGTATACAGGTGGAAATAAAATTAGGTGTAGCCCACATCTATATTATAACAAGGGGCTGACATTTTCTTGATTATACTCAAGCAATTGACAGGGCTAGCAAAAGTCCATGGCAAAGTATGTTAGAAGGTAAAGAGCTCAGAAGAATTGTTTCTACTTCCTTTGACAGAAAAAACATGACATACGTTTTAGCAAGATGCAAAGCATTGCAATGGACGGATTTATATATGCTGCCTGAGTTTCCTTATGACATCAGATGCATATTAGCAGAGAGGAAATGCCCTGACCACAGTATGAGAATCAGGATAATTGAATTCTTGCAAGCTGACATGACAAAGTACCTTGAAGGATCACTGTAAGTAAAGCTGGTTTTAGCATTCTGCCTCATGGGACAATTATGGTGTGGGGTGAATTACTATAAGGATGATAAATTGCTTTCCGCATGCTGTGAACTTTGGTTTTAAGAATGTTTGGATGCAAGGCATGATTAGTATATTTGTGGGTGCACAGAACTTGTAACAGCATAGGGAAGCCAAGGGGGTAACTTGAATCCAGCTGTGCGCTCCGTCTAAGCTAAGAATATAAGAGGTGCCATGCTGAATCAGTCCAAAGACCTATCTAGTCCAGCATCGTGTTCACACAGTGGCCAACCAGTTGCCTGTGAAAGCTCACAAGCGGGACATGAGTGAAATAGCACTTTCCTGCTATTGTTCCCCAGCGTGAAGAAATGCCAGGTAAATAACTGTTGTTTTGTAGTGTTTTAATGCTTCCTATGGTCTCTGTGAGACTTTAATGTATCTGTGTAGGCCTGAGACCTAGCACTCTGCAATATTAAAGGTCTGTTTAGTAGTAGTTTGGTGACAAGTTCTGAAGGGGACAGAGCAAAACAATCACTTTTAATATTTCTAGATGGGGCCTGGATCAGGTAAATTCAGTTTGGATTGGCTGGGGGTTCTAGGAAGGTGGAAAAGAACAGGTGGAAAATGACTGGATTCAGATGGAATGGAGAGAGTTGGGTGTCATCAGCATACTGGTGGCTCAGAACCCCCAAAACTCAACAGCTAATAGAATATTAATGTATCTTTCTTTTCACACACACACACACCTGGAAGTGCCACAAGCACCTCCCATCTCAGATACCTGGGCCCTGGTCACTTCATTTTGCATCTGGTATATTAGTAGCAGCAGTAGCATCTGGTCTGGTGAGTGAGTGGTGAGGGGAAAGAAGCTGATATTCATTTGCTGCTCGAGATATAATAATGTTGAAAGTTTGGAATGCCTGTTCATGGTGCTGTTGAGATACCATTCTACATTACCAGTGAAGTCTTCCAATTGCTGCACAAGAACACTAAAATAATCTAACTTGTACACATGTATCTTGTGTGGACAGATATCCAACTACTCAGCAGTACAACGATGTTGTCAATGCACTGCTGCAGGCATACCCGTTTCTTGATGAGGATGGGAATGGCTTTGTAAGTATTAAAACAAATGCAGTTCTGTGTTGGATACTGTGTCCCACTTCCGCAAATGTGGAGCTGACACTGCCCACATTCAGTTCCCACCAGAGTCAGATGTTCTGTTCCAAGTAAAGGGGCAATAAGGAATGTGTGGTATCAGTCAATCAGAATTCCTACCTCTATGGAGGGATTTTATGCCCCCTTCAGACTGACTGTGTTCATGTGCTGGCTGGGTTGTGTGGCTCACACCCATGTTGTCATGTAGAGCACAGGCTAGCCAGCATATTCTCAGAAATCCCATCACGTTTGGTTCCACATGATTGAAGAGTGCCTGTGAGAGTTCATTGCAGAGATGAATACTGGGGTGGGAGTGAAGGATTTTCTTGAAGTCCATAATACATTGATCTTGGCATCAGTGGTTTTCTATTTCGACATTTCCCTTACTCTTATAATGGCCTGCCTTCACTTTGGTCTCACTTTTTGGCTGCTTATTACCTCATAGGCTCATTGTCCTTATTACCTCATTGTCCACTTAATAGCTGGGAAATAACCATCATATGATGCTACAACCTTGGATTCTTTAGCCAAGTTACCAATAACTTGGGTAACTATGGGTTACCAATAAGTTGGGGGGGTGGGGGGGTTCCATCTGTGAAATGGACCTGTGAAATGGGTTGGCTACCAATGTAAACAGAATCCTAATGTATAGTAATTTCACATATACCTGTTCATTTCTGAGCGACTGAAACATAAGATTACTTGGCTGTGTAAAAACTGCACTGATTCTTTTGACTTTATGCCTACCCAGAAGCACAAGCATATCGTAATTGTCTTGCATTTGTGATATCATTGTTTGTAAAACTAACTTGAAAGCAAGTTTTATCAGTAGGATGGGGCTGGAAAATGGTTCCTGTAGAGTTGCAATGGAGAAAAAAATGTGCTGGAAATATGTACCAAAGGTTCCTCCTCCCCCCTCTCCCCGCAACAGGGGAATAGCAGATAACATACTCTGAGAGAACAGATAAGGCTCCTGGAAGACACTAATGGATTTTTTTAAAAATAAAAATGCAGTTTCTATGGAAACGAGCCCTTAAAGACCGTTTCAAGTACGTGCGGAGACCGATAGAAGATGATGAGCAGGTAGTGAGAAATAAATGCAAGTTTGGACACAGACGAGGACAGACCAGAAAAACTCCTGAAAATAGTGGTGAGGAAATCCAAGCAGTACACACAAAAGTAAGAATCCAGATCAAGAATTGATGGGGGTGGGAATAGAGAATACTGTGTTTTATCTTGCCAGCTGTGCATGTGAAGAAGAAGGAGTGCAACAATTCCTCAGTTGATCTCTTTCTGGCAGGGCAAACCCTTTTGGGGGATAATGTGGGTTTGTTCCTCATTTCCAGTGGGGAGTTTATTATTTAATCCTAAAAAAATCTCATTGATTTCAGTGTGACTTGCTTTCCAGTAGTGGATGATGATGATCCTGTCTTTTTCCCAACACTGGGATTCAAGGTGGCTTTACAAATTATAATGTGTACAGTTAAAACAGATAGAAATATACAAAAATTAAAAATAATAAATAAACATGCTACAGTATTAAAACATTTTAAAATATTTAAAATATTGAATATAATCCAATATATAAACAATGCATAAACAGAGGTCCAGACTACCCCCAAAAGGCCAGCCGGAACAGAAAAGTTTTAGCCTGCCTCCGGAAAAGGGAGGGAACCAGTCTAGCTGCCCTGGGAAGAGAGTTCCAGAGACCCAGGGCAGGCATGTCTGTGATGGTGGTGAGACCAAGAGAAGGGCCTCCCCTGGAGATCTCAGAGGATGGGCAGTCTTTCAGATAACCTGGACCTGAGCCATATAGGGATTTATAGGTCATAACCAGCACTTTGAATTGTGCCCGGAAACAAGACTGGAAGCCAGTGGAGCTGTTTTAACAAGGGAGTTGTATGCTCCCTGCAACCAGCCCCGGTCAACACTCTGGCTGCAGCTCTTTGAACCAGCTGAAGTTTCTGAACACTCTTCAAAGGCAGCCCCACGTAGAAGAGCACGTTACAGTAATCCAAATGGGATGTAACTAAGGCATGTGTCACCGTGGCCAGGTCAGACATCTCTAGGAACGGGCTAAGATCTTAAGATAAGGTAACTGAAGCTGCAATCCTATGCACATTTATCTGGGAATAAATCTCATTGAACTCTATGGGCCTAGCTTCCCACTAGACATGTACAGGATTGCACTGTCAAGGAAGTTCACAGAAAGTTTGCCATGCCCTCATTTCTCCTGCAGCCATCTGCATTTCCCAGAAAAGTTTCTCTGGAGGTTTTTGGAGATTGGGCATTTCTAAATAATGGCGGTGGTCGAGTGGCAGGAGAAGAGGCCTGAGAACATTCCTTCCATGAACTTACTTTTACTGAAGTTATCTTAGAGTCCAAGCCTGATTTGGGGCAATTCTCTGCTCCCCAAAAATCCATCTGGAGGGTCAGGGAGCTCACTTGATAAACATTGGCACTCCATCCAATGTTTATCAAATGTTCTCCCTGACCCTCCAAATGGATTTTGGATTGGATGTAACCTTGTTAAGAGTTAGCAACCCTTGCAGAGAGAAAAAAAATCTTTCTCTGCTGTACTACAATGTTAAATGTTTTCTGATGGAGACAGCCATTCATTTATCCAAAGGTGTGACTATTTTTGTATGCATGCAAATAAATGAGGTATCTCTTGATGCTACCATTATTTTTTATCAATGGCTTTTATTGTCTTACTATATCTTCATTTTTTATCTAGTTGTATTCATGTTTTATTATGTTTATGGTTTTAAATTATAAAAACACAGTATGCCACCTTGGTGAAGGTTTACTCTAAAAGGCGGCTTATAACCCTTCAAAATAAACTAAATAAAAATGTCTGCTGAAGGATGCAGCTGAATTGAGGGAGGAAAAACCAAAAGAACTGGAGCTTGGATGCTTGGAAACGATGGTGCTTAAGAAAAGAGATGTAAATTATTGACCAAGCATTCATGCTCTATGTCCATGTGTCCAAGATCTAATTTATGTAGTTATGGCTATAATTAAACTAACGATCTCATGTTCCCCCCCTGACATACTACTCTTAATAAATATGATTGATCAACTGCATTGCATTATAGGATGCTCAACTAGTGCATTTGTTTATCTATTTTTATTTTATCTACTGGCTGTTGTTGTTTTTTTAAAAAATAAAACCCTGCAGTTCTCATTTATTTCCACATATGCTAATTCTGATTATCAGCTACACCTGATAATTACCAGTTTTATTACCCTATACTTACTAATGAGATTATATTTAGTAACACTATAATAATCTTACCAATTTAGAATTACCAACTCTGCTTGAAGATGAACATTGAAATTACTTAATTGTGGTGACTATAAGAGGTTTGGGGGTGGTTTCTTTCCCCATATTTTAGTTTATACGCAAAATAAACATTTGAAAATTGGCACAAAATATGTTTCTAGCCTGGAAAATAAGCATAAGCAAGGAATACTTTTTTTACATGACTGGAATGTTCATCAGGGTTCCAATTTTAAAAAACAACAATGATTATGGTTAGAAATTGTATTTGCAAGCAGAGAATGCCTTTATCTTGTGTAAGAAATCAAAATGCCATTGCCAGTAACTGTTAAAAAGAAAATAACTTTTATAGTGAGTTTAAGGTTGTGGCCAGATATTTAATTTGGATAGCAGCATAATTTGCCAAAAAATTAATGATTCAGTTTGATAGAAAGGTTTTTATACTTTGTTTTAAACCTTAGAAGACAAGGTTGATTGTTGTTGTATGAGAACCCCTGAGAAATAGCACACCCTTGTAAATCTTTTACCAATTTTACGGTCGCTGGGAGAGTATGAAGGGGCAACAGGATATAACCAACCTTCTTCTCTACACGCGGAGAAGGAAGTCCATCCATGGAGAAGAATGTCCGCCCTCACTTGCCTCCATGGTATGACAGCATAAATCTCTGTTGCCATTGGCCCTCACTTTTCAGGTTGCAGCAGGGCTGATTGTGGGAGCCTTTGAATCCACCAGATCTAAAGCTGCCTCCTCCCCTAAATGACCCCAGCATACCGGGGGGGGGGGGAATGTACATCAGCCCTGTATGTGGTATATTTATTTCTTCCCATAACAACCAACAGGGTGCAAAATAATATAGAAGAGCAACCAGCAAGGCGGAAAACTGGGAGGTGTTTTTTTTAAAAGCCACCCCGTCTTCTTCTGCCCTGATGGTGCAAACCCAGGAGGGCTTTGAATTGCCAGTTCCTCTGCCACAGATTCTCCCTCTCCTACCTGATTAGTAAACGTCTGTGTGTCTACTCAAAACTAAGCCCTGCTGAATTCAGTAGGACTTACCCCCAACTGAGTGTGTATGAGATTATACCTTTTGCTGACCAACTGTGACGGTATTATCAGTCAAGGCCATTCTCTTTGTAAAAATGCACCCTGTATTAAGAGCTGACTGAATATTTCAACAGGTTAAGATTATTTACAATGAAGGCCTTGATGTTGCGATAAATGAACATATTAACTGGTTTAAGGAAGAATACATGAAAACTGAGAGAAATTGGGCAGAAGTGGATAAAAGGATGACCAAAACTTTAGAAATAAGAAGCAAGATGATAAATAACAGGATGCCTTTGAAAGAGGTTCTCAGACTATTCCCATTTTTAAAGTGTCCATACCAGGTAATTGCCTTGTATTGCATGATGTAACTGACTATAAGCATCACCTGATTATATGTATCGCTGTTTGTTGCATTAATACAACTTCTCTGGGGGCTTTGGCAGTAAATCATACTCTGCTTTAGTGAGGGAAGTATAATACCATAGTAAGAAAAACTCCCCTCTTACAAGTTTCCCTATTAATTAACGCCAAATGGTTGTATCTCTCCCTGTGAGGGTAAAATCAACAGCACAGGGTAGTTGCCCAGTATTCTAACAGAACAGACATACAGTACTTTCAGCACCGGTTAGGCCTCATCTTGAGTATTGTGTCGCGTTCTGGGCACCACACTTCAAGAAGGATGCAGACAAGCTGGAGGGGGTTCAGAGGAGGGCAATGAGGATGATCAGGGGTCTGGAAACAAAGCCCTATAATAAGCTGCTGAAAGAACTGTGCATGTTTAGCCTGGAGAAGAGAAGATTGAGGGGAGACATGATAGCACTCTTCAAGTACCTGAAAGGTTGTCACACAGAGGAGGGCCAGGATCTCTTCTCGATCATTCCAGAGTACAGGACACAGAATAATGAGCTCGAGATACAGGAAACCAGATTCCGGCTGGACTTCAGGAAAAACTTCCTGACTGTTAGAGCAGTACGACAATGGAACGAGTTGCCTAGGGAGGTTGTGGGCTCTCCCACACTGGAGGCATTCAAGAGGCAGCTGGACAGCCATCTGTCAGGGATGCTTTACGGTGGAGTCCTGCATTAAGCAGGGTGGTTTGATTTGATGGCCTTATAGGCCCCTTCTAACTTTACTATTCTGTGATTGTATGATTTACTGCAGGGTGGGGTGAGGTGGGTGAGTCCTGCTAGCAGAGCATGTTATATCCATTGCCATGCAGTTTCAACACGGGCAGGGCAGGAGATGCTTAATTTCCTCCCATCCCACTGACTACAGTTGGAGAGTGTTAACTACAGTGGAGGCCAAAATTGTGAACACTTTTTGAAATTTTCATGTTTTGCAAATTTGCATGCTTATAGAAAATGTTCTGTTTCACGAAATTAAAATGTTTATATATCAATTGAAAGAGAATTTAATGCTGAATTCAATACAAAAAACATAATGCAAATATCTGCAGTACAAAAAAAGTTATGCTTACTTTAGCCTAAAAACAAACAGGTGTGATTGAGTGAAGAAATGGATTGGAATTACAAACCCTACTGGCCAATCACAGCCCTTGTTCTGGGGACCAATCACATGGCATTAGCTGTGAAACATCATGTTTCAAGTTGGGGAAAGTCAGTTTTGCTGTTTGTTCTGTAACTGGAGCGCAATTGGAGATTGTGTGAATATTTGAAGTTATTCTCAAATTAAAAGTGTACGTACGTACATCATAAATAGAGCAATGGCACTAAAGAAAAGAGTTGATTGGACACCCAGGAAAAGAAGCAGGATTGTTGTATTACGTGAATCAGGTCTTTCAATTGATATATAAACATTTGAATTTCGTACAACAGAACATTTTCTATAATCATCCAAAGTTGCAAAACATGAAAATTTCCAAAAGTGTCCACAATTTTGGCCGCCACTGTATGCTAGCCACATATCTGATGAAGGGATTGAACATTTGTGTACCAGGGAAACAATGGGGCTTTGGATGTGGCATATCCATGCCTGTGCCCACCATGACCTGTTGTCCGTTGCTCCAGCAGTGAAACACTTAATCCAACAGAACTTTCTGCCAGCTTTCTGGTGGGGCTTGGATTGCAGAACTTTGATGGACTTTGAGCAGAATTTCCACTTAAGCGTTCTTTAAATAGTAATACATTTTCAGCTGAATTGTCTGAATTATGTTCCATTTCCCCCCTTTAGCTTTTTAGAGAGTTTCAGTTTCTAACACACAAAGATATTTACAAGAAAACAGTTGAGATTTTGGAGGCATATTCAGAGAACATACTGACTTCGAACTTGGTGAAGAATAGTCCGGTTAATATTGTTCTACAAAACAGGTTGAAACAGCCCATGGAAGACGACATTCAGAAATGTTGGTATAAATCGTTATACCTGGTTTTCAAAGCATGATACTTTTTTTTTTTAACTACGACAAAAGTGCATTGAGAAATGGCTGTATGGTAGATTCGAAGTAAAATCTAAATGGTTTAACTGAAAAAGGAAAGTTAATTACTCAGTCTTGAAATAATGCATGTTTCTTATAAAGTGACTAATGTATGAAAAAAAATTCTTAGTAAGTTATTGTAGAGAAAGTAGGGAAACCCTACAAATATAGAGCATTCGGCTTTGGCCGCAACTGCCTTTTAGAATTTTTCACTCTTCTAGCTTTAATCCTGCTGCCTGTAACTTTTCTTCACTTTTACCAGATATGAAGATGACTGCCACATGTTTACTCTTGCCAGAGGTTTTTGGAGAAGATTCCTCTTTGTTTGCTACTGTGAATGAGGAGGTATGTAGGGAACTATTATGGTGTAGCGGTTAGAGTGTTGGACTGGGATTAAGGATATCCGGGTTCTAGTCCCCACTCAGCCAAGAAACAACTTACCTCACAGGGTTGTTGTGAGGATAAAATGGAAAGGAGGACCACATAAGCCACTTTCAGTTCCATGCAAGAGGGGAAAAGGCAGTTTTTTAAAAAAATGGTGGCTAAGACCTTTAGAAAGAGTCACAGTTGATAATGGTTGTTAAATTCTTTTGAACATGTGGACTCTTTTCTTTTATGTGTTGATTTAATATGGCTATAAAATGGACTTTTCTGGGAAGAAATTATTAATAAGAACTAAACTGGGGTCAACAGCCCAGAGCTAGAAAGTCAGCTGTCAGGTATGCTTTAAGGTGCCTTGAGTAGGGCGTTGGACTTGATGGCCCCTTCCAACTCTACTATTCTATGAGTCATAATTATCCTATGTATCATTCTTTTTTCCACCATGAACTCTAGTCCTTTTGTTATGGGTTGGTTGACAAGCACCAATGAAAGTGTGCTTTGTCTAAACTCAGCACTTTCTCTGCTACTGACCTTTCATATGGACAGTCAGAAGCAATTATTGCCACCAGCTCTCTAGAGACTTAGGGATAATAATCATGATTTACAGAAGCACCTAAATTATAGCAGGCGCTGTAACTGAATAAAAGGCACAGTGTTGGATCCACAGGAGGCTTCTGATGCAATTGAGGAATCCTGTTGGCTAAATGAAGGTGGTGATCTTTGTTGATGCCCCTCATCTGTTCTGGAGGGCCCTCTGGAACATTGGGGAATGTGGTGCTGGGGAGTGCAGAGGGAGTGGGCGAAGCTTGCCTCTCCACATTTCTCCTGGTGGAGCATTCTGAGCACAACTCTGCTCAAGGAATGCTCTGCTAGCAGAAAAGAAGCTGGATCCAACCTACAGGTCCTTGCCTGCAGACTCACAAACTAGATAAGAACATGAAACAAAAAAGAGGGAGCATGTATTTCATGCTGGCAGTTCTAGCTGAACACCTCTCTGCAAAGTTTGGAGAGAATAATACTCATAACTTTTCCTCTTTAGCCAATACAAGAGATGCAAGAAATTGCATGTGTAGAAATTTGTCTTTGTTTTCCTAAACTAGGTGAAAGTGTCAACACCAGTGCTGGAAGTAAAATACCCATTTAATATACATGTGTGTGAGTGTTCGCTATACATGGAGAAAGAGAAACTCGTTCAGCTGAATGATTGTACAATGGCCCTGGCTGCTCTGCTGGCTTCCTATCACGTCTTTGGCATTCCATTCCCCAAAAGGCTGTACAAGACGCTTAACTTTTTGAAGTCCCTCATCTTTGAAGTGAGATTTTCACCGTTGTTCCCAGCTAAAACCAAGAGAATTTGAAAAATATGAATGTGCCAATACTGAATAATAATCAGTATGACATTTTGGAGGAAATATCTCACCAGGAGTAATTCCTGGTTTATCTGTCATTATTTTGATTGATTTCAGTAGAACACAATATTTATATCCCTGTATGGATTTTTTTTTAAAAAATAAAACATTTTACATCATGATGAGCAAGAGCTTCTGTACTAACTTTTGGTGTTAAAAAAACCCAAATGTGCATAACTACTGTTTTCCATTAAATACTCAATCGTATTACAGAGCTTTGATGATGTTAAAATATGCAGTGTGATGTGGATTGTGTTTAACATAGATTTTTTTGCTTTTTCAATTAATGTCCTGCCCCTCTGGTTTCACAACCTTTTAGGGATTCCCTTGGTAGTACACATAAACATCCATAAAAATAGTGCAATTTAATTTAAAAATAATTCTTACCCACAGTCCAGCATCAAATACAGCTTCATGTGTAAAGTTGTTGGCTCTGCATCTAATGTATGAATGCTAGATTGTTGTGTGGCTCCACCTTGATGTGACTGAAAAAAATTACATTTCTCAGTAGTTATTACAGGAGACATTTTTAAAAAATAATTCTTAACAGGGTAGGAAAAAGGAAATCCAGTTGCCCAAGCCCTTTGAATCTCTTTTTCCAAAAGCAAAAGAGAATGAGGGTTTCTTCAGGTATATGTGCCACACGGTCCAATCCTTTGTCTCTCTATTAACATGTAAATAAGTGAACAGAACAGCATGCTTACAATCCTCACTAGTGTCACCACAGTGTAAGTAATCAACTTTATGCATATTACCAGAGCTGGACTGAACCATATATTAAAAAAATTCTTCACTCAACAATTTTTCTCCACACCACTAGAGATTACCAGGCATCATTACACACCAGTTTTCGTGCTTGTAGCCTTACAGATTAGACACACCATCTGTGACCTGCTCTATTGTAAAATGGATGTTTTCAGTATACAGAATTCTGCCTCCAGTACCTAATTCTGCACTTGCACAGGACACTCAATGTGTAAGAATGTAAGAGCCATGTTGGATCAGACCAAGGGTCGATCTTGTCCACCATTCTTATCACAGTAGCCAACCAGCTGCCCACCAAAAAGTGGCAAGCAGGACATGAATTCAACAACATCCTCCCACCCATGTTCCCCAACAACTGGTATGGAGATCACTGATTAGGAAAGACAAACAAGTTGCATGAAAAATGAGCCAAACACAAGTTCTCCAACAATTTTTTTGAGTGTTGCAGATACAAAGCAGGTGCAATTCTAAATGTTAAAAAATCTGAACAAAATATAAAAAGTGCAATACTTAGAAAGAAAACAGACAAGAACAATGCAAACTAATCCCTAATGACCTTGCTTCACATTTTTTTCTATGGCACATGCTAAAAATCACAAGAGAAAGATCCTTTTAGCTCTGGCAGAACTATTTTGCTTGGCTTTTCCTTTATGCTTGCCTATATCCCTATTGTTCCTGTTCAACAGATCTACAAATTCCCCCCCAAAAATTTAGCAGCAGGATTGATATATTCCCCCTTATTTGTATTTACTTTTAATTTCCTTCTTCTGGACTAAAGCACTATAATGCAACATAAAATAATTATTACATAGATGTTGAACTTGATTTTTGGTTCCCCCCCTTATTTTAATAACTTCATACTAAATATGCTGGTGGAAGTATTCATTAAACATTTTTCAATCATGCAAAAATAAAAAAACAGCATTGATCTCCAGCAATACTTCTTATATGATTAATTAGACTCAAAGTCCATACCAAAGTTTTTCAGTTAAACTGCAGTGCAAAATTAAAGAGTTAACAGTCTCCATTAACTAACTGTAGCTCACTCGTTTTTAATTGTGTAAACAACTTGTTAAGAAAATGGTAAAATTCATTAAGTTGAATAGACAAATTCATGAAGTACACACTTTGTGACTCCTTAGAAAAGCATAATATTTCCATAATTTCAATTATTTTAACTTAGTTAATGGTTTTCCAATCAAATTAAGGATGGCTAGTTGTGGGAAAAATTAGAGCCATCAGCATGGTAAATGTTAAGTACCTATGCCGTTTTAAAAATACCTTGCTACAAATCTTAATCACTTCCCAGAAGTGTTCAATTGCCTTGGCTCTTGGAGAATATCAGCATTTCACCCATTCTGATTTCTTCTCCTTGGAGAGTTCTTCCTTCTGCATCTTTGTGCTTTGAATAAAACATGAGCTGCAGTACAGAGGCCTGTCCTGTAGTCACTTCTCCATCAGAGTTCATTGTGAGAGCTCTTGTCAGCAGCCTTGAACATTAGGATCGAGTTGAAGATTTTTAGGGCTGGTCCCAGTTTAATGCTCATTATTTTCACTATATCTGCTTGGGTCATTAGCAGGAAAGCTTCACCGTCAATTTGCTTAAAATGAAAAACGCAACAAAAAATCCCATTGTTAATAACTCTGAGCATTTTATACAAATTCTAAACTATATAATAATAACTTACGATGGGCCCAAACTACAAGCTAGAACAGTTTGCATCTTAAAAAATTCAGGTTAAGTTCCAGAAGCATAATATCAAAGTTGTTCTTGTCACACCTATCTTTTCAGAGTCATCATAGGTGGAATGACTAAGTGCCAATTCCCAGTTATATGGATTTTGTTTTAACATGGCTACTTGGAAGTTAGATTCAGCCCACTCTTAAATTTCCTAAGAGACAGTAAAAAGAATTTGACAAAGCTAAAATGCCAATTCACAGAATGTGTTGAATAGTTAAGAGTTTGTGTTCATAATAGGCTCCTCTTCCTAGTGAATTCCCACACACAATCTAAAGCTGTGGATCATTTGGAACTGCCATCCACTGTAATTCTGAGGTGTTAGGAAGTGCAGAAACTCTGGTCTATACACAGAATAAGTTTCAGCCTCTTAAATGCTCTTTCTATACTGACTTGTGCCATAGTAGCATCAAGACAAACACAGTAACCTGGTTCACATGGAACCAACCAACCATAAGACTGTGTGCAAGTGAGTGCAGAGCCTCCTGCCTGCTCGACGTTTTCGCTTCATATCCAAGGCCAGATCTACACCAAGCAGGATAGGACACTTTGAAAACATTTTGAAAACTGTATATAGAGCATGTCCTGGGCCCCAACAGTTGTCACTACCATTATAACCATTATAAACCATTTTAAAGCAGTAGTATAGATCCTGCCTGATTTAACAAACAATCCAGGAACCTGGCACTCTGGCTTGTTGAAAAGAAACAACCCAGAGTTTTAACCTAGTAACAAACCATGAATTAAAATTCTGAGTTGTTTTACCCTCATTCGAACATCATAGCAAACAATCCAGGAATAGGCTGTTCCTGGGTTGTTTGTTAAACTGAATGCAAAGTGGGAGCAGCAAACAGGTGGGAGGCAGTGCACTCCCTTGCATGGGGCCCTGAGAACCCATGGGTTGATGTTACATGCAAACCAAGTCAACATTAGCTCAGCTCTCACTTTTTTCATCTCATGCAAGCAGTAAAGAATGTTTTCAGTTTATTTAATCCTTCATAAAATAATCCAAGGGGACGTTAACATTATTTTGAGTCAAGTCTTGGCCAAGAGCCCTTGGTTCTAGGAATAACTCCACTCTTTGAACCATTACACTATTTGAAGAGTGGCTCCAGTTCATAACTTATTTATTTATTACATTTCTATCCCACCTTTCATCCATCATGGAACTCAAAGTGGCTACATGTGCTTCCCAGGTGGTCTCCCCTCCAAGCACTGACCAGACCAATACCTACATACCTTCAGCAAGGTGGCTGCCTCAGGTGCCTTTGGACTATGCCCTGAGACCTGAAATCTGAACTTGCCAGACATTTTTGACTGAAGCAAAAATCAACCTTATACTCCATAATTTAGAATAAAAGACTTTAGAAATTCCCAATTAGACCATGCTTTAGTTAGAGGAATGCTAGCTTTTTCTATACCATAATTTGAATACAGAATTCCTCTAACTAATAATAAGCATTGTCAAATCTGAAGCAACATTCCCTTTTTTTGGTCATAATTTGAAAATAGCATTTTGTATCTCAGGTCAAGATAAATGAAGTACACTCTATCTTCTCTTTTCCAATGGCTCCTTTTAAAACGTATTGCCTCCATCTGTTTCCAGGACTGGTACATAGGGGTTCTTTATCCTATAACGTTTAAAAGAAGATTCCTCAGCATGTGGTCATTGAGCCACTTCTTTGCCAGTCAGTGTCGACAATAGTCAGCTAGACTCAGTATAAGGCAGCTTCCCATGATGTTTGTTTGCAGGGTTGGAGAAAGGGCAATCCAGTTCCACTTCAATTTCAAGGTGACCAAAATTCAATCGTGTCTCACTGAAAATGAAGGGTAATTGACTTTGGTGGAAACCCATGCTAGGTGAATGTCTTGAAGAATAAACCTAAGACCAAGATTTATTTTAATGCAAAAAAATTCTATTGAGCATTGCAGTATCTTCTGTATGCCAAAGATAACCATGAGAGTACCTTCATCCATGAAAATATTGAGTCTTGATCATCAAACATTTGTTTGGTTATACTCACTTCATCTTTGAACATCTTGCCATGTTCCTCGCAGCCTGGCAAACTCCGTATGAACTCCGAGACCTGCCAGCCAATTTTAACAATATTTAATACAAAAGCATGACAACTTTATTAAGCAAATCCAGTGATCCATCTAGCTCAGTTATTCTAGCTCAGAATGGTATGAAGCAGATAAATAAATGGTTATCTACAACAGAAGATGGCAATAGTATTGTACCTTGAAATGAGCAAGCTCTCTAAAGCTCTACTTGGATTGACATGTTTATTCCAGCTCAATTCAAGGTAATGGGATTCTCCTCCACTGCATTCTATTCCAACTTAATATTTCAAACTGTCTCTAAAGGCAAACGCACACACAGAGAACTTTAATGAGCTCCTAAAGTTATTTTCTGAGCCTGGCTCAGGAGAACTTCACTGTATTTGTAACATATATTACAATACTCGATTTGTAATACATAATTTACAAAAACAGACAAGATAATGTGCTTTTTAAACAGCATTCAGCCTTTTTTTTATTTCACTTGTGTCTCTGTCTAGTTGAGTTTGATTATAGTTTTTATCAATTTACTTCTCCTGGCACTGAAGTCAGACCTACTGGTTTGCAGTCTGCAGAATCAGTTAAATGGTAAGTAAAATCAGTTAAATGGTAACTAAAATGTAAGTTTTCCATTGATGGAAGAGAAGCCACGATCACACATGCATTTGTGGCTTCAGTGCTATACTGTATTGCCCCTGTCAGCCATGGCATACCATTTAAAACAATTCCCAACCCCTGTTTAGGGATTCCCTTATGCATAGGCTAAATGCATGGAGTGGGGCGGCAGATTGTGCTTTCTTTCCGCAGCATGTTGAATAAGATTTCTGAAAATAGATCACCAGGAAAGCAATCACATGGACTGCCTATGCATGCACACCTTTCCAGACATTCTGCTGAAGAATGTTAATAGGGCCTTTAAGACCCCTATCAGTGGGAGGGGGAGAAGCGCAATTTCCCCAAGGCTGAGGAAATTGTGTATTTTCCCCCCACTGCAGTAATGGCAGACGCCATTACCAGAACGGGAGGAAAAGGACAAAGAGCACGCACAGGTCAGAGTGGAAGTGAGTTCCGCCCGGACCTGCACCCTCTTTTTCCTGCAAGTGCAATAGGGTGAAAATCCTCCCAGCGTGTCCATCGGGGCCCAGGAGAGCCAGGCACAGGGGTATCTGCTGTCTGCACAGGTCCTGGCAAATTTTCACCCTATCGCTAGGCTTGAGTCACCGGCTCCTCTGCCCAGGAAAAAGGGTTTGTCTTCGAAGCAAATTACCTCTAAGTGGAGAGAGTAAACCCGATAAAGACAGTAAAGTTTCTGTTAGGCTATACATAAAGCTAAAACAGATATTATTTATTATTACTCTACCTTTCTGTTTGAAGAACACTCTTAAACAGACACAACAAAATAACATAAAAGCAGACAATACTAAATTAATAAAAAATCTATCACCACTATATATGCAATGAACAAGACTATCACCACTATATATTTGTGCTCCAGACTATTGAAGCTATATCCAAAAAAGGCAGATTATCATGTGAAGTCTAGTTTAGTTTACTTCAGCAAAAATTGTAACACCCACCTCATCGGTGCTCCACTTGGAAACTTTACTAGCGGGGATTCCAGCCACAGTAGGAAGGAGCTTACTCTGCTGTTCCCACCGTAATGGAAAGCCTGGAATCGTCAGCTTGGAAGACAAGCCCAAAATGACTGGATGAGCATGCGAACTTCTGTTATTAGATTCTTTGGTGTCTGCAAACAAAATACAAACCAGTATTAAAGCTCATGCTGAATTAATGGTGACTTATAAAGCCAATATATTTTCAATTTAATTTATAGTTACCAAAAAGTATTCTGACAAAAACAGGGAAGAGGGAAGTCTGTAATAACTCCAAATCTCTTCTGTACAAGATACAAAATTACATTTCCCCCAGAATTAGCTATTCTATCTGTTTGTTTGCTTATTTATGGGGGGGGGGAAATAAATGTACAGAATTCTATTGTTCTTATGCACGCATGTTGTTGTTGTTTTTCTGTCTGCAATTTGCAATGTGCCTATAGCTGTGGTTTTTGCAGTTTTTCAACTCCAAGCTGTGAAACTGAATTCCTTACCATCAACTCTAGTGTGCCATTCCCCCCTCCCCACAAAAACTGGTTAAAATCCCTCTGTCAGTACCATTACCGCCCACGATTGCTCGTCCCCTATTCCCCTGCAACTGGGCCTGAGCACCTTCTTGCAGTTCACAACTATTCACCAAGCAAGCCATCCTCCGTACACATCATTGCTTGACCTTTAAAATCCTTTTAAATAATCATAACAATCATAATAATTTATTTCTTACCCGCCTCTCCCTCTGGATCGAGGCGGGGAACAACATCAAATACAAAAATACTATAAAATACAGAAAAATGATTAAAAGTATATAAAACTAATACATAAAATAACAGCCAGACATCTTAAAATTCGACTGGGTAGGCCCGCTGGAAGAGATCAGTCTTTATAGGGTTTTTTTTTTTTTAATTCAGAAAGACTGTTAAGTTGGCGAATCTCTCCCAGCAGGCCTTTCCAGTCTGGGAGCAGCAGAAGAGAAGGACCTCTGGGTAATGGTTGTCAGCCTAGTTTTCGCTGACTGAAGTAAATTCTTCCCAGAGGACCTGAGTGTGCAGGGCGGATTGTACGGGAGAAGGCGATCCTGCAGGTAACCTGGACCCAAACCATGTAGGGCTTTAAAGGTAATAGCCAACACTTTATACTTCACCCAGAAACTAATTGGCAGCCAGTGAAGGGATTTTCAAGTTGGTGTAATATGGGCACCCCTAGGTGTACTGGTGACCAATCTGGCTGCCATATTTTGAACTAATTGAAGTTTCCGGACTAGAGGCTGCCCTCCCCCTATTTTTCCAGACTAAACAACTCTCTTCTGTATATAATGTTATTTATTTCTAGTATATTTATATCCTGACTTTCTTCCATCATGGAGCTCAAAGCAGCATACATAGGCTTCCTGTGTACTGACCGATGTTCCCAGGTGCTAACCAGACTCCTAGTTTCAGCAAGGTAGCTGCATCATGTGCCCTCAGACCATGCCCAAGGACCAATATAATAGAGAAAAATCCTATGATTGTAGTACAACGTGGCTCAGAGTTCCAATAGCTCCATACATGTCAGTTTAAAGGATTTATTAGTGGCATTTAAAAAAAAACCCTGTACATTGCCAAAGGTAAGATGAAGTAACTACCTTTGGTTTCATTTAGAGATGACTCTTCACTTTCCATCTTCCTTCCTTCACACCCATCTTTCTTAGCAAGTTCCTTGAATGTTTGGCATCCCCTACAGAATACAAGGCTTTCACCTTTAATTAAAACACTGAATCTTCAAGTTGATAATAAGCTGGTTCGCACAATCACAGAGGGTTAAACAAGCCACCATGGCTTGTTTAATCCTTGGTCTATGCTGGCATGCAATTTGCCTAATTACTCCCCCTGGTATGTCTTGTCATGTCATCCAATCTTGGTTGACATAGCTTATTGGAGAGGGAAACAACAGTCAAATAACCCATAGCCTGTTGTTGGCTTGTTTAACCCTTGGTGATTGTGTGAACCAGGACAATGAGTACATCAAACCTTTCTTGTCTGCTATCAGTCCCATGATTCCCTGACAATACTTTCACTGCTTCCTAAAGAGCCCCATATAAATGCCCACAGCAAGACAAAGCTGTAAAACAACAAGCTGAAAGGAAAACAACTCCATCGGGAACTCTGTGTCCTTCACATTAACTACGGAAATGTACTGAGAGAGATGGAAATAGCCCCTTCCATCTCAATGACAGGACAACCAGCCTTACTGCAGTTGGTGTCAAACTATGATAACAAGGCTCTTCATCAATCTCACTTGAAGAACAAACTCAACAAAACCATGCACCACTTGGACATTATTAATTTCAGAAATATCTTCTTCAAATCACTATCTTTCAATCCTGTTCCATCCTGTATTCCTTCCTGTTACTGAGAAGCTACCAGAAAGGATGTGCACTATAAGGAACTGAAGTCAGATCCAAAATACATCTGACCAAAGACCTGGCACTCCACTAATTATATCGTAGCACCCTAAATGGGATAGCCTAAAGTGGCTTATGTAATGGAGGGGGAAATCTGCAGGAAGATCGTCCAAAAAGCAAAGGGTTGAACCTGTTTTAAAAGGAGCATCTCTAAGCCAACCTGGCACCCTCAAGACATGTCAGACTACAAATTCCAGCATGCTGGGAATTGTTGTCCAACACATCTGGAGGTCACCAGGTAGGGGAAGGTTGCCCTAAGGCAGCAAGCCTATGCTCACTTACATGGGAGTAAACCCCACTAAACTCTGTAGGACTTACTTCCAACTAAACATGCATAGGATTAGGCTGTACATCTGAGAGAATGACATTATTTGTTAAAAGCCAGAGAAATGCATTCATGTGCCTGGATAGTCAGTGTTGTTAAGAGTGTCTGGAAACTTAGCTTTAAACCCCCACTCAGGAACCTGAGGTCAGGTCACTCTCTCTTAGCCTATTTTACAGGATTGTTGTGAGCCTAAAACAGAGGGAGGGTGTGATATACATTGCCTTAGGTCCTTGAAGGAAGGGAAGGACTAAAATAATAAATAATGCTTCTGCTAGAGTGCACAGAAGTGCATCACCTAGATTTTTAAGTGATAGTTATTGCACAAGCACATATGCCACTTGTGAAGCGTGGAAATAGAAACATATGTTTTATCACATGAACTACTTGTTACTTATCAGTTTCCATCATTTCAACACTGTTTTATCAGTATATTTGACAGTAGATGCTTTATAACCTAAAACAGTTATGTAAAACTTATTAGATATATTTTCCTTTGCACCTGCTATTAAGAAAAGAAGAAAAACACAAGATTTATAGGAGGGGGCAAACTTTCAAAACAATTCTATGTTTTAACAAATAATACAGAAATATTTAATCATGGTTTAATTGCTGGATTGCTCTATGTTGAAACACAGAATGACAGTGTTCTAATATCAGTAGTAGCTTGAGCATGTAGGTACATTTTAAAGAAAGTAACAGGAATGGAAGCCAGGTTTATGAGTATTTACTGAGTGCAAATCCAATTGTCACATAGCAACATGCTGCTATTTTAACACAGAAATGGAGAAAAATATATCCTGGAACATGAAGCAATGAAGACAGCAAGAGAAAATAACTAACAAGGCCTGGACAAAACATAACACAGTTTTTAAAAATTGGAACCATCAATAATCTTTGACTCCATTTTATCTGTGGAAATGTGCTGCCACATCCACCGTCATTATTTAATTCATTGCTACTCAGAATGTAGTGAAGGAATTAACTCACCATGTTAATTTATTATGAAGGTGATGTAAAACTGAACAGCAATTCATGCACACTCCCTAGTGGCATGGGATCACGCTACAGGGAAGCAGCACACATGCTCCTGAGCATGCGTGTGAAGGTGACCAAAATGTAGGCTGTGAAAAGCCCCAGCCCTAACTACTGAAGACAAGGAGATATAATCCTGCAAAAATTAGTCACAACTAAAACCCATTGAAACCAATGGAATGGGCTTTAATGTCAGATTGTGTTGGGAATTTGAAAAATTACTGTGGGGGGCTGGCTAGTCAAAACACAAGTCATTCACCCAAGTAACTGAGTAGAAGCAGAGGAACTCCAAAACCAATCCACAGATTTGAACCCACGGAAACCATCTGAAGGGGGCAGGGAGTGGAAAGCACTGTGGGTGTCTTGAAGGTTGGGGACACCTGTGCTGGACTGTGTTAAGTCTTGATGTATTTTTGGAATACACAGCATAATTACAATTTTTAAAAAAAGGCAGAAACACATCACATAGGTATGTTGATGAAAGTAGTCTGGAGGTAAAGAGGTAGGTGCAATAGAGAAAATTATATTAAAAGCACTGTGCCCATGGAAAACAAACAGAAAATAAAGCTTATCCAGGGGAAGAATAAAAGTGATCAAGAAACTGTAACTTTATAATGAAGTATGAAAATTAAATTAAGAGTTTGCTGTAATAGCTCTTGCCATTGATACACACAAGTCCATTAATAATCAGGGCTGTTTCTAGTTATTTTGTTCTCCTTTGTAGGGAGATGCTAATAATGAAAAATAAGCTTTTAGACATTACAGTTATAGGGAAATAATTTGATTTAGGTTTCAAGAGATGAAATTGCTCCTTAATTAAATAAGAAACTTCAATAATCCAAGCACAATTGTGAAATATCAGCTGCATGTAATTAACTTTCCCAGACAGTGTGTTGTTATCATCGCTTAATAATAGGGGTGTTAAGAATGTGTTACATTTAGGGAATCCCACTGTATTGTGGCAAGACAATATCCACCAAAACAAGGTTCTTGGCAGATATTTCCTCTCCTCATTTGATGGCATAGCGCACCACTATTTTCTTTTTCTTTTCTTTTTTTAAATAAAAACAGTTTTTAAAAATTAAAACCAGAAAAAAAGGTAGAGGCATTTCTATGGATAAAAGCAATACTACAGAACACTTCTCTTAAAAAGGAAATTAAAACTCATGTATCTCTAAATACTGAAAATGAGAGCTCCATGAAAAGAGGACTACGTTAATCTGATTTATATGTGTGAGAAGCTTTGGCCATTGTGTCTTTTGGTATATGTTGGAATTAGGTTACTGCAATAGGTGAATCATGACTTTCAATACTTGTCGGTAGTATTTCTGGAAATCGACATTGTGGTTGTTGTAAGGTCTGTGCCAATTCCATAAAATATTTCAGGAATGGACAAATATAATGAACCTGTTCATAAGCTTTTCCTTGGTTCATAAAAAGTTTGTGACTACAGTAGTTAGTTTCTTTTAACTGTGGTACAACAAGATATGCATTCACATAATTTGTTATACAATGGCATGACCACTAAACAAATTCAAATACAAATTAATGAACAGCTGTATTGTATTAGAAGGAAGTTATCACTTGCTAAACACATTCAGAAATGTAATCCTGAAGACAAAGATGTTAAATTCTGATAGTTATACTGATTACACAGTAAGCTGAATAGAAAATAGAAAGAAATAAGGGAGCAAACACATGGTAACATTTCTGGAAATCACTCAGGTGGGCAGTATAAACTTTGTACCAGCTCTATAAAAACGATCTGTATAAGCTTTACGAAAGGCACAGCATATGTTGCATAGGTTAGATTTGGTTCAATAGTTTGATTATTGTCATTCACTCCTGCTAATCATGGGCTTACTTCCAATATAATGTTAAAAAAATAATAATCAAAAACATGTCACACATTAATACATTCTTATTGTAATGCTTTACAGGGTTGGTGTCAGTTGCAACATTCTAGTTTCTATAGCAACCACACACAAGGCAGCAATGTGGCTTGTAACCTGACTAACTACCTTCAATTCCCTTTGTTCAACAGAAGTACTCAACTATTGACAAGTGAACTGTTCCCAGGCAAGTGTATCTTGACTTCACAAAATTCAGCATTAAACAAGACACGAGTCAGAGGCTTGTGCTCACATTTGAACAGTTTTTAACTCGTGCCCTGATTATTAGTGCCAGAGATGCCCTTGTGAAGTTTGATCATGTTGATCACTTGGATGGGGGCGGGTAGAGTGGGGGGAGAGGTGAAGGGTTTCCTTTCTACTAAACCACAGATCAGTGTTATCAGGGCAGGAAAAGCACATGCTTGACCTGGTGTTCAAGAACCACCCTCAGGAAAATGCCATTTTTCTGTCCAAAAGAAAAGATCTGCAAGTGGCAGCCAGCTTCTATGCATGGACCCTATCCACCTTACAGAATCATATTCACCAAGCTAGGGCCTTAACTACATACCATATTAATGACGTTATTAGTAATCACATTACTTTTGTGTTTTATCGAAACCACTGTGGGGGGGGTGCATTTGGTATTAAGACTGCAGCACATGGAAGAGGGAGGTTAAACCTTCCATCTCCATGAAATCCCCCACCTCCACAAAGCAATTAGCATAAAAAAGGGTACTTTCCCTCTAAATCGGGGGGGGGGGGGACATTTCACAGAGCGAGGCGGGCAGGTATGGTTCTATTTAAACATCGTTTATTTAGGTACTTATTTGCCAAACACAGGCAAGCATTTCTAATCCCCAAACTTCTGGTAATGTCCCCATCACTTAGATATGCAGAACTGACCAAAACCATCCTCATTTGTAAGCACTACAACACATTTGCATGAATCCTCCAGGAATTTAGCTAAGGGATTAACAGAGTGCATCATTTATGTGATACTGTATATTTAACAATTAAGAAGCCTGAACAAAAGAGGGAAGCAATTACTAGCACCAGGATTATGAGGATTAGAGCCAGAGTACTCCTTAGTTTAAACATATCTGAAAGATACCTGTAGTTCTTTTCTTTGACATCACACATTAGCGGCTTTTTGCAAAGAAGTTTCACATCTGTGTCTTCCTGCTTTGATGAATGAAGGTGAACTGAAGATTTTAGGCCAGTGTGACTGGGGCTTGAACATTTTCTATTACTGTTTAAAAATGAAAGAACAAGCTTTCAAAAGCCTGCATTTAGGTAAAAACTAATCCCTGAACTGAAGAGTTAATATCAAACAGAACTCCAAAGAACAAGAAAATAAGGTGTATAATGTTTCCAGCTTGCTATTAACATCATTTTACAATTGAAGCTGATACCTTTTTAGAAAATACTACTCCACACAATTAGCATAAATCTGGCAATATCTTTTTGGAATTTATTATCTCTAGACTCAAGATGCTGACCAGTAGCTATATTTCTTTTTTCAATTAGAGCAAAATCAGACCCCTGGTGAGCATATACATAATTTCAATACTATTTCTAACAACACAGGATAGTTTGGATCCTTCCTTTTTGGTTCATAACTGGAAGAAGCTTCCATTCACAGAAGTAGAGCTGTGGTCAAAGAAGGTTTTTTCCCTAAGCAGAAAGGAAAAACTCTTCTGTGACTGCAGCTTGTTGTGTCATGTGAATCCAGTGGAGGTGGATTGTGCAGGGGATAAAACAACCCACACATAACCCTAAAAGAAACCCCCACACGCCAGGTTTGGATGATATGACAAGCTGCAGTTGTGTCTTGAATATTACAAATTGCCACCTGCATGCATTGCAGCCCACCAGGGCTTACATAAATAAGCCACGGCGGGTTGTTTGATCATCTGAACTGGGCCAATATCTTCAGGAGGCCAGTATCTTCAGTTTCAACGAGGAATTTAGAGAAAGAAAGACTATTGTGGCCTAATTGTGTAAACTGTTGCCAAATAACTATATAAGAGTGAAATGTTTTTTTCAGAGATATGTTTCTGATCATTACGCAAAATAAGGTATTACATTTATGAAATCTTATTATGATTTATTGCTGGCTCTGTATTATTAATGTTATACAATCTACACATACAAATTATATAAATTATATAAATGTTCTATCTGTACAATGCTAATTTATACAATTATTTAGTTGGATTTCTAGTCCACCTCTGAAATACAATGGCAAAAAATAAATCATAGAATCATAGAATCATAGAATAGCAGAGTTGGAAGGGGCCTACAAGGCCATCGAGTCCAACCCCCTGCTATTCTTGCTTAAGCCCAGTCTACACATAATAATGGTGCTTTGCTATCTAGCATCAGAAGCCAACCCAGGCAGAAACAGCATGGGGGTTGCTCAACTGGAAATAGTAAACTCTTACCAGATATATGGTGACCATATGAAAAGGAGGACAGGGCTCCTGTATCTTTAACAGTTGTGTAGAAAAGGGAATTTCAGCAGATGTCATTTGAATGCATTCAGCACCTGGTGAAATCTTCTCTTCCTCACAACAGTTAAAGCTGCAGTAGCTATACCAGAGCGACCAGATACAAAACAGGGCAGGACTTCTGCAGCTTTAACGAAGAGGGAATTTCACCAGGTGCTGCATGCATATAAATGACACCAGCTGAAATTCTCTTTTCTACACAACTGTTAAAGATACAGGAGCCCTGACCTCCTTTTCATATGGACACCCTATGTAAAGCTCTGCTCACATTGTATCAACAAACATTTAGAACCTGCACATTTATAACTGTACAACTTTCAAACACATTTAATTGTTGTGCTTCCCCAATCAAGGGAACTTGGTAACTGAACTTCTGTTAAGAAGTTGGGGATCTGTAATACAAAAATCTGAGCACCATCCCCAAATTAAAACTCCCTGGTTCTTTGAAGAAACCACAACAGTTAAGTAGGGTATATGTGACCTCAATGATTGAAACAGAAAATCTCTGAAATGAAAATATGATTGCTACTGGGTTCTATAGGAAGCCAAGCATTAGAGACTAAATGTAAATGTAAGATGCTTACAACTATTCCAAAAAATCTAGTTAAAGGAATCCTCCTTGTATACAACAAAATATTTGAAGATATCTGTTTTCTCCGCTGTCTGGTGTACACGTTAATAATATATGTGGCTAGCTTTTCATGCAAAACTAATTTTCAATAATTTAATTTCCCCTCCAGCATTCCCCCACCCCCAAAATTACATTTTAAAACCCATTCCTCAGGCTTCAGCAGCTTTGCTTGAGGGAAGATTGTTGGTTAACACAAAAAAGGGTAATTATATTTTTAGAACTAAAGCATTCCAAACAATGGATTATATTAAAAAAATCAAGCATGTAGACAATCAGAATCAGTTCCATCAAGGGATTACATTTATATCGGTCAGGATTCAAAGAACTATGCAACTTATTCCATCACCCAGGAGAGCTTTGGATCTCTTTGGCCTTAGCTAGACCAGGCTTTATCATGGGGTGAACCTCGGGATCATCCCTGTGCGTCCACATGACACACAGGGGATCCTGGGATCAGGGAGGGATCATCCCTCTCTTGCCCATGGATAGAGCCCTCCACTTTGGGCCTGCTTTTTCCACGGTCTTGGGCTGAGCCTGAGACCGCGGAACGTGTGGCCCATTGCCATGGTTTGACCCAACTCCACACGAGGGAACTGCGCATGGGGCACAGCGCTCCTCAGGAGCGCTGTGCCCATCTGGGGTAGGGTGAGTGGAGAGGAGAAATTAAGTTAAATTTTAAAAAAGGACCTACCTTAAACGCATGAGCATTCGTGCACTGCTTCTCCTTTTAAAAAAAATGGTGGGCGTGACGCCTGTCTTCCTGAGGTCGTCACGCCTCACGTGTAAAAGGAAGAGGAATCTTGTGTTAATCACTACATGAGATCTTCCCTCCTCCATCCTGGATTATCAGGTAGGTCTACCTAAGACCTATCTCTCAAATAGCAATTCCCCCATACTACATATGGGAAACCTTTTGACCTGTAGGGAAAGTCAAAATCATTTTCTGATATAGCATGGGCATAAGCTGCTCAAAGTAGGGGGAAATTCCACTGGACATGTCCGTACGGCCTTTGGTGAATAAACCTAAAGTAGCTCTCTGGATTGGTAGCTCCAAATGATTCGACAAAGCTTGCAAATAAGCATACTCAGTAGGACAGAATGATGGACTGCACTTTCAAAGGAAAACACACATTTAAAAATCAATAAATCACAGGCTCACGAGTTACCAAAATACCCGTAATCAACAGTACGCAGAATAAACATCTCTTCTGAGCCTTGAAGGCACAATGAGCTGTATAATAAAGTACAGCTATAATTCTATTAGTTCATAATTACTTGATTACAGGAGAGACTGATCTTTCATTTACTTCTGGCTTTCTGTTCCAATGCGTAGGTGGATTATTCAGAGGCATCTCTCCACTTAAACGGTCTGAAAGGATATGCTCTTTGTTCAGATTTATCTCAGAATATGGGCAGCTGACAACGCTGAAAAATTGAAAAAGATAAGAGATTACACACTGAAAATACTTCCTAGTTGACCCAAACACCCAATGGATTACAACTTGCCTGAAGGTTGACTGAATTCATTATAAAATACAAGTAAAAACGCCTTGAGGTATTCCTACTTTAGAACAGTACCATCTAAATCGGAGTGCACAACACTTAATATTTCTTATCATGGAAACTTACTGATGTGGAAAATTAATTTGTGGTAGAAATTATTGTTATAAGAATTAAATTTAGTTCCAGTGCTAGGAGAACTATATTCTTTGTTTAGTGGCATAAATAACTAATGCCAAACTTCACATTTAACCCTCAGGGCTTTTTTCCTGATGATCATAAATGAATGGAATTCCTACTACCAACTATAAATAATGCTCTGAAAGCACACTATGAATGATAGTTGACTTTTTGTTTGTCTTTTGGGTGAGGTGAACAAGTAGATATAGCAGCAACCCATTTCAATTTGATATCCCCCCTTGGTTTACAATCTGCCAAGAGAAATGCATTTAGCAGAACTCCTGTATTTTATAGGGTTTTGCTGCTCCCATCTATTTACAATAGGAAGGAAAAGTAATTATAATCATCAGTGCAAGAACCACAGCACAATGGGCATTATCCCACTAATGTGGGCAACCTGCAATTCAGAAGAACATAATAGCCATGCTGGATCAGACCAAGGATTTATCTAGATTAGCATTTTGTTCATACAGTGGCCAACCAGCTGTTGACCTGGAACCCACAAGCAGGACACAAGTGCAACAGCACCCTCCCACCGTGTTTCTCAGCACCCTCCCACCCTGTTTCTTACTGCCTCCTATACTGCAGACAACACATAGCTATCAGAACTAGTAGCCATTGATAATCTTTTCCTCCGGGTATTTTTTTAACTGCCTTTTAAAACCATCCGAATTAGTGATCATCACTAAATCTTGTGGTAGTGAATTCTATAGTTTAACTATCACTGAGTGAAGAAGTACTTTCATTTATCTGTCCTAAATCTCCCACCATTCCACTTCATGGGATGACCCCAGGTTCTATTTCCCTGTCCATATTCTCCACACCATGCATAATTTTATATACCTCTATCATGTCTCCCCTTGTTTTTCCAAGCAAAACAATCCCAGCTGTTGTAACCTTCCCTCATAGAGATGTTCCAGCCCCTTGATCATTTTTGTTGCCCCTTTCTGCACTTTTTCCAGTTATACAATACTTTAAAAAATACAAAAAAAACACCTTATGTACACAGTATTCCAAGTATGGTCACACCATAGATTTGTATAAAGGCAGTATGATATTGGCAATTTTATTCTCAATTCCTTTTCTAATTATCCCTAACATTGAATTTGCTGTTTTATAGCAGTTGCATACTGGGATGACATTTTCATTGAGCTGTCCATCACAACTCCAAAGTATCTTTCTTATCTGTTCACTGATAGTCCTTCAGTTTAGGTTATTTGGAGTAGCCTACTATCTTTCCCCCCTCCCAATGTATCCAACATTGTCATTCTGCTGACAGAAGCAGTGGAACTGGAAGGGGGCAATTCCCCCCATGCCCCCTCAAAATCTACTAGAAATTCCACAGGAGCAGATTTTGGAACCCTGCGAAGGACTGGTGGGGGAGGAAAGAAGGAGAAAGTTCCATCATGCCAGCAGATGTCTGCTGGCGTGACACTGGATTTAACCCATGTTATGCAGGAGATCTCTAATCCTTTCTCTCAAGTAATCCAGGCTGCCATGTCTTTTCTGCAACATTTTCAAGTGTTAAGGTATAATTGGCATCCAAAGATTCTGCTCCTCATGGTCTGAATTTTTTTATTCCAATCATTGTCCAAACTGGAGGGGAAGAGTTGTGGCTATTGGCGTAGTTATTCTAAAGTAATAAGCAGTTTAAAAGGGACTGAGTAAAACTTTAGACTCTGGATTCAAAGTCCAAAAGCAATTTTTGCTAAACTGAGCTACTTCAGCTTTGCTGGTAGAGGACTGTCTTTTACAGGACATCTTATTGGTGCAGAGTTGGGTGACTTCAGAGCTCCTTGCTAGAAACAGACATTTCCTTAAGTAGGCAATACCTTACATTAAAAAGTGTGGGGGTGGGGAGAATTAAAGAAGTTACATTTCTGAACATAAGAAAAGTTATAAAATGAAAGTAACTTAATTAGGAACTGAAATTGGCATCAAACTTCATGCACTTCCCAGGTGCCATGCAATTTGTTTAAAATTACTCTCTCAAATTTTGACAGTAACATAGATAAATTACTATCAATACAGTGCACAAAATGAAGATTGTACTTCTTCTGCCAGACTCAACAAAAGTATATTAAAGAGATTCTCTTTTTCTTGTCAATAAGCAGAAACACCTGCTGTGAAACAGAATTACTCTTTTCTTTTCATTTAATCTATTTTTTCCAAGAAGGCCTCTGTATAATAAAAGAAAAAGAACTTCACACATTGTACCTGCTGTTTCTTTTTCCAAGACTGCAGCTATCTTTCCACATACCATTCACATTTATCACTCATTTTGACATGATTGCTTTTAATATCACTAATACCTCCTTGAGAGCAGTAACCCAAATAATGTGCAGCAATCTGCATAGCTACCCTGAAATGGCAGGCAAAGAAAACATTTTTCTTCCGGCAATGTGCAAGAGCAATACCAGTCTATTTTATACAATCTTTAGCTTGTTCTGCTGGGTAATTCAGAACACCAGGCCTTTTAAGATTTTGACCAAGAAGCTGTACATTCAAAGAAGCCTTTTGTGATATTTAACTCCCTTCATCTATATCCTTTTCATTCAATCGTTTCGTCCTGGGTAAAATCCCATCCTTATAGGTGCTTTCCAAATAAGATATTTCATCATTTCAATGAGCTTCTTGGTGGCAAAGAGTTCAACATTTCAATATTAGAAGTTGTAATATTAGAAAGTGTCTTATAATAGAAGAGATATTACTGAAATTGACAATTTTCCTTGCCAGAGTTGTTGATTTATATTAGTACTGAAGCACATGTACTTCTAATAGTTCCGGACTTCTCATCTATAGCCCTTTTCTGTCTCTTTTGTCTTATTATTATTATTATTATTATTATTATTATTATTATTTATTTATTTATTTATAAAGCACCATCAATGTACATGGTGCTGTACAGAGTAAAACAGTAAATAGCAAGGCCCTGCCGCATAGGCTTACAATCTAATAAAATCATAGTAAAACAATAAGGAGGGGAAGAGAATGCCAACAGGCACAGGGTAGGGTAAGCAGGCACAGGGTCTTCTTCATACTGACTTGCCCATCCCCCCTTCTTTCTTTGTTATTAGTTTCTTAGTAGTAGTTACAAAAAGATGTGAGTTAAGGTGGGTAAGATGGAATGCTGTTTTGATTAGTTTTTCTTTTTATAGAAGCCAGGATCCAAAGATCTTCTTTGGATGTATCTGAGGATTTTTGACACTTTCCCCCCTTTCCTTTTACACCACAAACTGCTTTTCACATTACTTGCTATTTTCAAAAGGAGTCTCTCATTTGGCATGGATTTGTGCTTTTTGAGATGTCCAAGGCCAAATCCCCCTTTGACACACTGAATGAGTTGCATGATTTTTTGCATTAGAGCCACTGTAGTATCCAATTAACTCCTCCCACCAACAGGACAGCTTCCATCAGAGGATTGGGGGGGGATCCTTCCTTCCCCTTGCAGACCTCTATGTACTTTCAAAATCTGCTCAGGAAGGTTACAGGATTACCTGACACAGATTTTGATGTGGAGGTTGCAGAGAGGATGAGAGGAGGGGAAAGTCCTGTTGATAAACAGAAGTCTGTTCACGCAGTGTTGGATTTCTCCCAAAAACAAAAAGCAATAATATTGTAAATAAAAGAATTAAAAGGGAAGAAAGCAGTTTCCTTTCCACAGCTTTGTCAGAAAATAAAGAAACTACAATATAATATGGATATTGAACTCTGGACATTTAGCTCCTTAGAAATTGATGGTAGTTCTTGTATTGAACAATACTGGAGCCATAGCTACAATTACTACACCTCTTCTTTATTGGATTGCTTTACTTTAAAACAAGCAGAAATCTGAGTTCCAAAGTAGTACAGGGACAATAATTTATTACCAATAATAAATAAAGCATTACAGGGGAATGATATTTTATTCAAACACATATGAACTAAAACATACACAGAAACATTTCTTTAAATCAGACACAGACCAGCTAATCTTCATGGATATTAGCCAGAAGGGTTTCTTATAAATGAAGCTTTTTTTTCTTAAGCCAATAAATTAATCTATGCTTTTGAACAAATACACACCCACACTTATTTAATTAATAGATTACATTTCTATCCTGCCTTTCTTCCAAGGAGATCCACTTAACTAAATGATCAATTTAATAAAGTTCATTTGATCACTTAATCCAAGTCTAATAATACAATTTGCATTTCCAAGCTTCCTAGGTATTGATTTTGGAAGAAGAAAGGAAACGGGCATATCAGCCCCTTTATATCATATATGCTCAATGTTGTTAATGAAAATGGAAACCCTAATCCTTAAAGTAAGCAAGCAAATAAATAAATAAAAAGATAACTAAACAATGGAATACAACCTTTATTGTGGGATGAACTGTGGAATTACTCATCAGTTTTAAGATACACTTGCTGTTTTCAGTTTTGGGGAGGGAAACTTTGTAAATTAATACTTTATATTTACTGTGCTTAAAACAGGATTGTTGCTATAATGGACATAATGAAACTATTTCAGAAAGATGTTGAAAGATTTCACATTGTGTGTGCTTTTCTCAGAGTGGAAAAAAAATCCTCTGGTTTCCATTTCTAAAATTCATTACATAAATAAAGTAGAGTAAGAAAGCATTTCCACATGAGCAATGCAGGCTGGTTGGAAACTTCAAACCATGATTTAGAAAGGTAAAACTAGGCTTGCATGCTCCTCTCTCTATTCTTGTAAACCAATTCCCTCCTCCATTTCCATGCTGCTGTAACCATAGTTTTCCTTGACACCTGAACTGAGCAACTAAAGTTAGCACTAACCACCAAACCATAATTTGGAATAGTTTTGAAAACCACAGCTTGGAGGTTGGGACTAACCATAGTTGCCCAATTTGAATGTCATGACAAACTATCAGCAACTTGGATATTGAAGGGGGAATTGGCACACGAGGGCGAGGAGGAAGAGAAGGGAGTCTATGAGAATAGTGCAACACTCCCCCAAACCATCAAAGTCTGTGTTTTAAATCAGTCAGTAAATCCTCTCAAGCCACACAGCCTTGAGGTCTCAGTATAACAAGTCAACTATAAATAATAATAAAATTATCGTGTTATACCCTACATTGGAATGTGACGCAGGAACACAATGGGATATATGTCTATCAAATTAGTACATATATCTGAAAAAATAATTCACTTGACATTTTTAAAAAAAGGGATTTTGAAGGCTTTCATGCTTTAATTTTAAATAAGTACTAGGAAGTCTAAGAGCATAATAAAGCTCACAGTGCAATACAAAACAACAGAAACACTGCATTTGTGGAATCAATGAGAAAAATAAGATATTGAGGGCCTTGCTAGACCAGGGGTTAGCGCGGTGCGAGGCCCGTGCTCATCCCTGTGCGTCCAGATGACGCACAGGGGATCCTGGCCTCAGCCAGGCCTTGAGCCGCCCTGGCACTGCACTAACGGGAACCGCTTGTAGCGCAGTTCTTCCCGTAGTCCTGGCCTCAGGTCAGGCTGAGGCCAGGACCGCGGGCGTGTAGCCAGGTCCGCCACTTTTCCCAGCTACTGGATTTACTCCCGAGTAGCTGGGAAATGCGGCGGACGGGCCACAGTGCTCCACGGGAGCACTGCGGCCATCAGGGCTACGGTGGGGACATGGGGGGGGGGGTGGGAAACGGAGACCGGGGAGATCGGGGGGAATCACAGCCCAGGGGACATCGGGGGAATTGCGGGCAGGGGGGACATCGGACGAGGGATCAGAGATTGTGAGCGGGGTGGGTGGGCGGGAGGGGCCGGGGCGGGCGGGGGATCGGAGATCGCGGATGTGGGCCGGGGGAAGGAAAACGGGGCCGGGGGGGGCGGGCGGGGGAAGGATAATTTAAAAAACAGCAACCCCTACTTACCTTTCCTGCATCCTGCCACTTTAAAAATTTTAAAAAATGGCGGCCGCGACAGCTCTCCTCCAGAGCTCATCGCGTCTCGCGTCTTGCTCCTCTCCCCCAGATTCTCACTTAAGTCTAACAAGGCCCTGAGTCACACAGTAACTAAAGTTTCCAAGAGAAAACAGAACAATATAGGTGTATATGAGGAGATATTCTCTTAGGACAGTATTGTATCATGTGCACCAATACCCCAACAACAACAACATGAATATTCACAATTTTTTATTTTTGGGCGGAGACGACGACAAACAAGATTGTGGTGACAGTATAGTATAACATGCAGCATCCAGCGCTTCTGGAAAAAGAAAAAGTAGGGTTCATGACAACTATGGGATAGTCCCTTTACTGTTCTTCTTCCTAGCGCTTCTGAGCTTTATAAAAGTTATACACAAATTTTCATACTATTCTGCAACTATGAGAGTGGGAAACAATAAAAAAATATTTTTAAGGGTTATGTTTTTCATTCAAGGTTCATTCAGGTGATGGGCCCTGGCAGCTGCCCAAGGATGCTAGATGTTGACATCAGTTCTGCCTTTAGCTACTTTCTCTGAAGTGATCCAACTTTCACCACCACATAAATATCACAGAACATGGGTGCTTTTAAGTGGAGGTCTCAGAACACTAACACCTTGAGTGCCATTTTTTTTTTTTTTGGTAGAAAGGCAGGGTATAAATCAAATAAATAAATAGCACTCTTTTTTTCTGATAAGAAAAATAAGATGGAAGAAATAGTTGGAAAACACAGGAGGCCTGAAAAAGGAAGATGATGTTGTTTGGATACCCTGTCAATGCAGAAGTGTGTTTGTATAAGAAGAGCCTCGCCTGGAAGCAGCCATTTTATGTTGTCTTTACAGGTATATCATGCTGGCAGTGCAGACAAACTTTATGGTCTGAGTTGAGCATTTTCATGTTAAGAGCACAATCCCATAACGTCTACTCAGAATTAAGTCCTATTGAATGGTGCTTAACCCCTGGCAAGTACATACAGGATTGCAACCTAAAGTGATTAATTTAGGTAGTCTATAAGAAAAGCAGCATATAAGAAAATATGCTATTCAAAAGTCAGCAGTTAACCAATTAAAAATAGCAACATGAAATTCCTATCAATTTTAATTGTTCTACCACAAAAAAAGACATTGCAAATGGATTGTGCTTCCTGTTTTATTCATATACTGTCTTAATATTTCAGCACTTGTACTTGCTACAGTCCACTTCTGGTAAGCACAACCAATGTTATTTAATTACTTTTGCCTTTTGACCTTTGCTTGTGAAAAAAACACAGTACAGAATAGTAGTGGAATGGGTCACTAAGGATGGTTATAGTTTCATCATAGGGATTTGTAAATTACAAAAAAGTTGGAAAGTCCACTTTGTATGATATCCCATATGTAATTTCTCGCATAAAAACACAAGATACTGAGAAATTCATTTGTATGCAAGTCCAAACACCTTTCTTCCACTCCAGGACCCTGAAGCCCTTATTAAAATTTCCATTTTAAAAGATGCCCACTTTAACCCTGTCATAATTAATCACCAAAGGTTTTCATCCAGCTGAAGCAATACGCTATCAGAAAATGACCAATCTACCTGCTCTCAGACATTTACTCTGACAACATAAATGCACCTTGTCATGAAAATTTTCAAAAGCATAGCTAAGTGCAGTTTCAGCTAACTGAGATGAAAGAACCAACGGACTGAAGACTGTCATGGATAATTATACCCATTTTACATTGTCCCTGTTAATTCAAGTAGAAAGTAGTGGCACAATTTGGAAGACCCAGCTTTGCAAACTTTTTGGCTCCTGATATGTGTTGTTGTTTTGGTGTGGTGGGAATCTCCCCCCACCCCAGAGTGCTATTTAAATTATTGTTTTTAAACACAGCTGAAATTGAACTCCAACTGAATTCTAAATCTGTAATGGCTGAAAGTACAAGTAAATTAAATAAAAAAGAAATGCACTGGAAAATAACTTTGCATTGTTTTAATTAAAAGCATAAGAAGAATCGTGCTCAACCAGACCTCCAGTCCAGCATTGTATTCCACAGTGACCAACCAGATACCTCTAGAGATCCTGCAAGCAGGACATGTGCATAATAGTAGCTTCTTTCTTGTGTCCCCCAGCAACTGGTACTCACATATTGTCATAAATGCAGCCTATGTATGTACTGATTCATATATTGATATTTTTCCTTCTTTGCATATACCTCAGTAAAATCTTTATAGTCAGAATGCATAAAGAGACAAGAACGAACTAAATTAGTCTAGCAAATAAATCAACCAAAATTACTAATTTACAAAATCTGAAGGCAATTCAGTGTCTGACCAATTGGAAACATGTTTTGTTTTCTATGGGCAAGTTGGTAATTAGTATGTGTCATGTCGGCACAAAAATCAGTAAGTTTTTTGGGGGGAGAAGGGAGCAAACAGTTATATAGGCTAAACTATATCCCTACACAGAACCCATAGTTTGTTGGATTAAAACTGTGGGTTGTTTGTTCCAGTGTTCTGGGTTCGTATTTCACCAGAAACAACCCAGGAATGGCGCATTTCTGTGCTGTTGCTGAAAGTGGCTGCAAAGCAGTGAGCATGCAGGAAGCAGCACACTAGCTTGGTCCAGGGCAGCCTCCCACTAAGGGCTTTGCTAGACCTGCCGGGTTATCCCGGCAGGGAGGCGGGGCCGAGGCGTGCTAACGTTAGCGCGCCTCGCCCAGGGTTCCAGACGTCGGACGCGCAGGGACGTCGGATCCCTGCGGCGTCCGCCATTTTTTGTTTTGTTTTTAAAGGGGCCGGGTGCGGCCCAAAGACGGCGGACTGGTAAGTCCTTTTTTTGTGTGTGTTTTACCGGGGGGGGGGGGAAGGATGGCAGGGTGGGTGGCAAGGGGGGGGCGGGTGAGATCGCGCCGCTCGCCTGCTTGCTCGGGCAGCGGCGGCGCGCGGTGCGAACTCACCTGCCCCCCCTTGCCATCCACCCTGCCATCCTTCCCCCTCCCCTCTCTTTCCCCTCCCAGGCCGATGGGCACAGCGCTCGTATGAGCGCTGTGCCAGGTTCACGGCTACTTGCGAGTAAGCGAGTAGCCGCAAAAAGCCTCGGAAGTCACTACACTTCCCCCAGCCCCGGCCTGAGCTGGGGAAAAGGTGCGCCATAAGCGAATTCGCTTATGGCGCGTAAGACCAGGCCTCAGCGCGGCCTGCCGCCGGATTCCCCTGTGCGTCATGTGGACGCACAGGAGGGAAACCGGGTCTGAAGGCGTGCTAAGGCCTCGTCTAGGAAGGCCCTAATTCATGGGTTAAACAATTCATGAATTGGTGTTACATGCAAAAAGATCACTGTCGTTTCAGCACCAGTCTTACAGATGATTGAACAGAAAATCTTAGACACACTCATATATACAAAGCTGAAACAGTACTGCTGTGTTCATCAACAACACAAATGGGTAAACACAGGAACCTTTGATGGAGAGCTAGTTAGAAAATAAAATACACCATCTAGATGTATATCATGCAACTGAGTTTTAAAACTAAACATATCAATGAAGTAGCAAATAGTTGACATTTGTTTCAAAATGCCCACCATGGCAATCTAAATAAGTAGATACTTGGTTGTTTTCTTCCTCTTAGTCCATATCTCTTTTCACAAAGAGCAATGACGTTCAGGCAGCATTCTAATTCAGTATCTGTGCTTAGCTATTGAAGTAACAATGAATGAGAACACATACCTGTGATGGCCCATATGCCTGGCTCTTTTTATGTGTCCAACTCCTTTGCATCCTGCTGTAGGACATCCCCCTTGTTCTAGAGCTTCTACTAACTCCAAGGGACCTATACACATATTGTGAGAGGTAAAACAAAACTATTTTTACATTAGTAAGAATAGAAGATATATGCCTCACAGAATGTGAACATCAGTTTCCCTGTAATGTACTTTTAAATGCTGAAGACCAAGGATACAAGTTACCAAGGTAAAAAAACAACAACTTGAAGATTTCTATAATTGGCTGCAACTAATTTATTATTTCCTTAACCAGATTCTGATGAGCTTTAGCATATTGTGACGAATTTTATGTGACTATCACTCAAACTACTACTGATTTATGTTATGTGGTGCAGAAATTCAGAAATCTAGATGTAATTTGTTTCATGGGCTATTGAGCGTTCATGATTTCTTTCTGCTCTTGAAAACTGAACTCCTCTATTATTGCAAAAGAACAACTACACACATACGCACCTGAAGCACGTCAGCAAGGACATTCAAAAAGGAACCATTGTTTTCTACAGATCCTGCAAGCATTCATTCCGTGAACTATTATAGTAGTAATCAACTTGGTTCTAAAGTGCCACATCACTTTGTCGACAAAGAGGAAACGTCACACAAATGGCACACTTTCCCCATCCTGTCTTAAATTTTTTACTATCTTAGAGTGCATCTTACTAAGCGGGGGCTGAAGAGGATGTCCAGTTTTCCCACACCAGCCTGCAGGATGGATGTCAGGGCTATCTGCATCACTCCAATAATCATAAATACTATCCCAGCCATCAAAGTGGACCTAGGACACAAAAGGATAGCATGTTTTAGACTGACGCAAAGTCCTATGTCCCTGTAATCTCCAACAGTGCTTGCCTCTTGTTACCAAACATAATTGTTAGAGAACCCATTTATTTAAATTACAGGTATTATGTAAGGGAAAGTATAAATGCCAAATGATACAAAATTAGCTTCCGGGCTCCTATTTATGCTAATTACTGCAGCTTTTACATTTACTCTGCTGATATAAGAATTACACAATTATACTAATGACAACTTGTTCATTAAGGTCTTGATGCATGAGCTTAAGGACTTCTTGAATATAGGAATGGTCCTTTTACTTGTGGTCTACCAATTAAAAACAGCTGACCAGCCATATACACCGACCTGCCAAATTGCTTGACACATCTTATTGTCACAGTCCAAGGCATGCAGCAAAAAAAAAGAAAAAAGGACACTAATTGAACCCTTGATGGGCTGCCACATATGAGGTGCATTTGGTTTCATATGTTATATATTATGTAGGTGTCTCTACATTCAAATAAACGCAAGGCAATGGTGGAGTTAATATGAACAAAAAGAACCACAACAGGCGACCACCAAAGGAATAAAGTTAAACCAGTAAACTAATTGTTATTCAAATTTGTACATATTAAACCAGTCAATACATTGAACTAGGACCCCATTAGTAATGAGAGTAATATGCAATCAAAACAATTCACAAACATAAACAGTATATCCAGACCAAATCAGCCAAAGTAATTAAACATTGTTTTAAAGACCACATTAACAAAGTTCATGATATTCCTTGTTTCAAAAATTTCTTTTTCAAAACGTTGCTCTTAATAAATCCAAAGCGTTGGTCTTAGTAATTGCCAGCCGGCAGTGAAATGCTCTCACAATCTCGTTTTATTTAGTTTTCAGAGATGAAACCACCTTCTGGGATTTTTATCAAGTCCAGTGGAGCATATTTTGCTCCGTCACATCGTTTCCTGTGCTCTCAGCTGAACTTCGAAACAAGGAATATCATGAACTTTGTTAATGTGGTCTTTAAAACAATGTTTAATTACTTTGACTGATTTGGTGTCTCTACATTCACCATGATCACTAGAATGAGTCCTCAACAACTAAATGTATCTATAGGGCAATGTATTAAAAGAACACCTAAGTATACATACAAGGTATAACCTTAAAAACTACAGCTTGTAGCATTGTAGCAAAAATATCTCAAAATAAAGCATCACATGTTTAGATTTGAAAGCTCTTTATTTTGAACACCGTGCAAGTATTATCCTACTTTTATGCAGCAAGTCAGTAGTTTTCCGAAGTAACCAGCTTTACAAATATTATTCAGAATAGGAGGAGAAATTTGAGGGGTTAAATTTGGGTTACTTGAGATATCTAGGTCTGGTTTTCTTTCCGTCTAGGCCTGCAGGCCTTAAATCACATATGGGCAACCTGTATAGCCCACAAGCTCTATGTCGTCTGTAGATAGACCCCAGATTAATGTGCTCCTCATCAGTTCCCAGCGCTAATCAACTGGGCATCCTATGGGGTGCACTCTGGGTACTCGTAAGCCTCCAACCCCGGAGACTTATGTGTACCCAGTGCAAAGCAGGAGACGCCTCATACTTCCTGTTCTGCATTTTAGCTAGACGGGAAATTTTGCCCGTCTAGAGGAGGCTTCAGGGCAGGGGAGAGAAGAAGGCTGGGGGTTGCAGATACCTTGTAGCCTCACATCCTTGTAGTTACCTCCCCTCCTCTCCCCACCCCCGGGAACACCCCCCACCCCCATATCCACACTTTGTTTTGCGAGCATGAAGAGGTAGCTGCTGCCACAGTTCTCTCTATGCCAGCTATGAGAGGGCAGAGAAGGGTGGGGAGCACAGTTCCTTAGCTCCCAGCTCAGAGCCCTGTCTATGAGCTCGGAGCCAGGAAACCAAACAATCCTAGGTCCCCTCAAACGTTGTCTAGGGAACATAAGATTGCTCCCTTAGGTATGAAAAGTATTTTAAAATGTCTCCTTTCCTTGCCAGTTTCAGTTATAGTACTTGTCAATATCTGAGAGAAAATGAATGCGGATCAATTTCAAAAGACTACTATTCGTATTTCTTAGGATGTAAGCTAGGACTACACAAAGAAGTATATGTTTAAATATTCGTTTATTATAACCCACCAAGCACTACACTACAGGTGAATTTTCTGTTACAAATGCTGCTTGTGCAAGAATATCTAAAGCCCAATGTGTGATCATGGAGCTTCTGTAATTTTAGGTTTTTCCATTCACTTCAATTGAATGGAAAGGAGAATAAAATTCCACAGGTCATGTTCCTTTCACTGAGCTTTTGTACACCTGTGGAACTGAAGTGAATGAGGAAGCCATGCTGGGCACATCATATAACAACATTACCATTCATTGTTTGATAGGTGCAACAGCGTATACAGGTTCCTGTCTAAAGACAGAAAGAAATGAAGAGAGAGTCTGAATTACTTTAATTCTGTGGTCATCAATATCTACGACAGTGGCTACCCTGATAAGTACAGGATTTCTCTTGTCAACGACTTCCAGTCTCATATTTTTCTGAAATCCATGAGAAGGTTTCTACAATAGAGAAAGATAATTTTAGTTTCAGTTTTTATTATTTATATCCCACCATTTTTAATTTTGAAAAATTACCAAAGCAGTTTGGGCACTATATTCCACACATCTCCTTTCATGAAGTAACAATAAAATTATGAAAGGGGAAAGGAAAGGGAAAAAGGTACTCATACAAATTTACCTCTCAGCTTTTGCTTAGTCATGTGTGTTTCTGCTGTATTGACAATTAATTGAAGGGCCCTATCTAAAATATACCATGAAAAATATATCTGAAACATAGGCATATAAATACGGCAATAAATACAGCTGTGGGCAAACCAACAACCATCGGTATCAAGATCACACGGGCAAATGTGAATATTTATCATTGGGGCAGCAGCGATATTAGTTAATGAAAAGGATAAATATGAGACCACTTGAGATGTTTCTTACCACTTTAAAAGCCCTGGCAGGTGCAGGTAAAGAACTGGTTTCTTCCAAATATTTCTCCCAAGTAAAATGCTTGGCATGTGGATAGTCTAGTAAATAAATCATGATATAAGATTTAATTATGTCATGTAAGAAATATATTTAGGGTATTTTTCAAAGCTAGTTAAGTTCAAAGAAGTGACAAATAAGTCTGACTTGCACTCCCCCACTGCACCCCAGCCTGCAATGTAATGTAAGTAATGGGACTTGTGAGTCTCCTTATGTAAAGATCTTTCTCTGGGAGTCCCACATCTCACTGTGAGAAAACGCACACCTATTTTTCACATTCTTTCCCTGCTTCTTTGACCAGCTCTCAGAGAACCAAGTTCATTTTGCTCTAGTGTATTTTGTAAGAAGAAAGTTGATCTTTGACATACATTTGAAACACAATACACCAAAGAAAGAATTTTTTTAACTTTAAAACCTCTAAAAGGTTTTACCATTTCTCTGTAGAGGTCAGGCTCCTAAGTCACTCAATAAGAATTACTTTAAGGATTCTGGGCAGAGATGAAACCTGCAGCCAAACTTTGGCTAATTATGAATCAATATATATAAGCGAAGCCTTCTTCATCCTCACTTCTCATGGTCCTCGCCACAAACATCCTTCTTCTCCACACATCTTCTAATCTCATCCCTCCCTGTCCCTCTGACATCTTCAAACTATATGTACTTCCATCCATTTTCCTTTCTTTATCCCCCCAAATGCTGCTGCCAATTCCATTTTCCATCTTCTTTCATACCATCTCTTCATATCTCCACATTCCTCTGAACCTGCATTCTTTCCAACTTACATCTCTTTTCCATTCCCTCAATACTCTTTTCCTTCCGCATAGTAACATAGGAAGCCACCTTGCATCATGTCAGACCAATGGTCCATCTAGCCCAGCATTGCTGAGACTGACTGGCAGCAGCTCTCCAGTATTTCAGGCAGGAGATGCTGGGGATTGAACCTTGGACTTTCTACATGAGCTCTACCACTGAGGCATGGCACCTTCCTAATTTGCCTCACTTCCTAATCTGTATCTGCATGATTTCCTAACCTGTATCACTTCACATAGCCTTTATTCGCCTTTTGAGCTCTTCCCCAAACCCTGTCTCCTCCATTCCATCTTTGCTAGGCCTCCTCAAATCTCTTACCTTTACAACCCTAGTCCCCTCTGCCTGTTCTAATGCCCTCTCTTGTGTAAGACAATCACATCTACAAGGGAAGTGGAGCCATGCTGCTGGCTCTGGCTCCAATATCACACTTGTCAGCTAGTCCCACCCTTAATGTCCACAGTGCAGATGTCTGAAGAGGACAGTCTACCTGTGAACAGCTGCTTTCACATAGGCTTTCCTTTTCATACATCTGAGCATAATCGATAACCGTCGTGATTCCAAGCCCTCCTGCCTATGAAAAACAGTAAAGATATCTGCTGAGTAATCCACAAAGCTCTCTTATCACCTGAAGGGACTGTGAATACGAGGAGCTATCCTCTAAGCTTAATTTAGCTAACAAAGCTAGGCAGTTGCCTTCAACTAAAGCTGGACTGTTTTCCTACAGTCCAACAGGCTCTTTATCTCAGAGAGGGTATTTTAGGAGAAGCCTCTCATGAGCCACTACCCTAAGGGACCACCTCCCACCTCCTCTCAACTCCGTTTGCTTGAATCTGTGGCAGACTCTGGAATTTTATGTCCCCTCCCCCTCAGACATAGGCTGTGCTCCCAAGTGTTGGGAGGTGGGCTCTGAGCCATCTGCATTCTCTCTGATAAGCTCCTGGGAGGATTCAACCTTGACTCCTGAAGAGTCTTGGAGAATCTCCTCCCCCGAATCCTGTGTTGGCTGGTAATCTTCTTCCTCTTCCTCCTCCTGGTAATAATCTTCTTCTTCTTCGTCTGATTGATCCCCCAAAACCCCTTCCCCCATACTAGGGAGAACAGGCCTGGTCTTCACAATAACAGGGCCAGGGCTAACCAGGGTGGTTAGGATGTAATTGCCTTACATAAAAGTAAGACATGAATGGAGCTTTGACATTGGAATAGTTCATGCAATGGTTGCCAAGAACAGAGACTTCATTATAAGTACTGACTGAAAAAAATATTATAGGGCATTCCACTTATAAAATATCAGCTATAAGAAGACTGAACCCATTTATTATAATACTTAATAAACAGACAGTAACATAAAAATCCTGCTGTGACTTTGGGCAACAGAGACTAGGAGGATGTATATTTCAGTTCTTAACATTTTACCAAGTCCTGTACGAATTTGAACTTATAAGGCTTATGCCTCCATTTTAAATAGAGATGGCCCCTATCCAGCGAGCAATCTCTTAGTGAAGTTGCTCTAAACAAATTCCTACCGTGAGATAAAATATTGTCACTGTGGGGAAGCCAGTTTGAGCTTTCTGCGTGTATAAATGCCTACTATTAAAAGGTAACCGTTTTCAAAGTATTACTTTTCCAAATGACTCATAATATGGTAGTGAATTACACCATTGCTTTGTGTGGGCTATCTTACAGAATTTGGTACTAAAAAGCTACAATTAACTCACTGACAGGTTAAATATTTATAGTACATGTAAAGGTTGTCCTATAAGTAGATTTGAATGCTATAATTTCATAGCCACCAGGTATTATTCATGAGTTCCACAGTTTATTGATTCCCATTTGCTAGTTATTACAGTTTTCCATGTTTTATGGGAGGGGGGAGCTATGGTAACCATGTCACTTTATTCAAATACCTTTGGTCATATGATCTTCTTATTCAGTTAAATTCAGCACATAGTAAAAACATTTCTACTGAACAATTGTGACCATTTCCATGATGAACAGGAATATAGTTCTTCGAGGACACATATCCTGGCATAAATTCTGATTTGCTCCCTTCTCCTACCATCATCTTCACAAAGTCACTCTTAAATTAAGAGAAGATCTTTACCCTTGACACTGTAATAATTTCTCATTGTAGTTTCTAGTCTTGGGAAATAAATATTTACAGATGTGCTGTTTCATACAGACCTGGAGGTGTTACAAGTGTCCTTCTGTGTTCTTTACACCACCCAACTGGATGAATATATGGACTTGCTGCTTCACACCTGCAGGGAAAATAATTTTGTTATGTTTCCCTCCTATTAAAGGGCAGAGTTCCCCTTTAGTTAAAGAAGGTTGCAAAAACAAAAAAAAGTTCTGCCATTATGAGCCTCAAAATTCTACTGCTTATGAAAATTATATCTGCTTAGCTAATAATGTGAAACATGGCATCCATGACCTACTTGAGGAAGTCTGCAATTCTGCACAGCTGCAAAGAAATCCAGTAACATTTATTTATTTCATTTCTATACTGCTCTCTGGATGGTTCACAAGAATTAAAATCACAAAATACAGCATAAAATACAATATAAAACATAATGGCTTAAAACTGTAATCTAAAAATGCCACAAGAGTAAAACCTAGCAGCAGCGCAGAGATTTAAAATGCAATAGCAGATTTAAAACAGAGCTAAAAATTGAAATGCTAAAAATGCTTGGGAAAATAAAAAGGTCTTCACCTGGCACTGGGAAGATTGCCACAGGTGCAAGATGTTAAAAAGCGTTGAAATCTGACACATTTATATTTTCTACTCCAAGCTGTGGCTTGGCATACATTTCTTTCAAATTTTTGTACTTTATTCAGGTTTGTCAAAGGCTTTTATTGGTTTGGTGAAGTTCAAACCTTAAGGTTATCTCTCCCATGAAAACCTATGGCAGCAACTGTTGGAAAATTTGTCAGGCATACTTAGGGCCTTGCTAGACCCTGCCGGATAAGCCGGCAGGGAGGCGGGGCGACAGCACATTAACTTTAGCGTGTGCCGCCCCGCCTCCTAGACGGCCGACGTGCAGGGATGACAGAAGCCCTGCAGCGTTGGCCATTTTTTTTGTTTTGTTAAAGGGGCCACGTGCGCCCCGAAGACTGCGGACAAGGTAAGGTTTTTTTAAAAAATTAAGCCCCCTGCCCCCTCTTTCCTCGCCCTCCCTCCCCCTCTCCCGTGTCACCTTGTGCCAGCCCTCCCTCTCCCTCGTCGCCTTGTGCCAGCCCTCCCTCTCCCTCGTCGCCTTGTGCCAGCCCTCCCTCCCCCTCGTCGCCTCGTGCCAGCCCTCCCTCCCCCTCGTCACCCTGTGCCAGCCCTCCCTCCCCCTCTCTCGTGTCGCCCCCCAGGATCCCCCCCCTGGCCCGATGGGCGCAGCACTCAGCGCTGTGCCCAGTCCATGGCTTTTAGCCGCAAAAAGCCACGGAAGTCGCTAGACGTTCCGCAGCCCCAGCCTCAGGCCGGAGCTGCGGAAAAGGCGCGCCATAAGCGACTTCGCTTATGGCTCGTTAAGGGAGGCTTTAGTGCGGCCTGGGGCCGGATTCCCCTGTCGTCATGTGGACGCACAGCAGGGAAACCGGCCCTCAAAGCGCGCTAAGGCCTCGTCTAGCAAGGCCCTCAGTTTCACTCTGAAGCAAGAACTCAGTTTCACTCTGAAGTATTTTGAGAGGAATTCCAGTGTTCCTGTCTATATTCTGTAGCATGAAACTGGCTGGGTTCGGACAACATGATAAGCAACGGTTGATTAATTAGGTAATTGGCCATTGCATTGCTTATTGTGTTGTCTGGAGGGCAACACACAACAGACACACAATTTATGGTACACAATTTTGTTGATTTAACCAATGGAGAAAAACAATGGACTGCTCCGTTGCTTATCTGGAGACCCACTGCTTAACATATTATGTGGCGGGGTCCGTTGTCAAATTTAACGTGTTGAGCGTGCTATTTTGGGAGCACATAGAGTTCTCTGGCAGGAGCAGCCAAAAGCACCCACCCCGGCTGCTCAACTTGCAATAGCTGATGGGATAGGGCTGGGAGGACTGAAAGGAGCAACAGAGGGCTGGAATGTCACTCAACCACCGCGGGGAGCCTCAGCTGCGCAATGGCGGTAGGGCAATATGTCACGTGGAGCGTACTTGTGCAATAACGCACAGTCAGTTGGTTATTCCCCCCCCCCTCCATTGCCTAAAGTGTCATCCGAACTCAGCCAGTCAACTGAGAAGAGTGAGATAATTTTGAAGTCTGGGGGAATCATTCCCATTGATGGATAGATCACTGATGAAGAGGGGATAGGAAGGGAAAGCGAAAACATACGGTATGTTGGAATCCTGTGCCGGCTTAATTAGAAGCAAGCCTCTTTTTTCCCCATTTTATTTATATATTTTTTTAAAAAGGCAGGGGCGGGGGGGGGGCAACAAACAACAACAAAAAAGCATTCAAATAACCATTCACAACACGATTATTTTTTTAAAAAGGAGGGGGGAAATCACACTTCTGCTTCAAATATATACATTAATATAAGCAGTCCCATGTATCTAAATAAACATTCAGATGAAATTGACTGAAGATATGGTTAGGATATAAGTATGTCTTTCTGAACATACAGGGGCATATCTATTCATACGTACACATCGACTCAGTTAATGACTAGTTGGAAGAGCCGCAAAAATGGGCCACACGCTCTTGGTCTCGGGCTCAGCCCGAGACTGCGAGAAAAAGCGGGCCCAAAGGGGTAGGCTTTATCCCGGGGCTAGGGAGGGTTGATCCCTGCCTGAGCCCGGGATCCTCTGTGCGTCATCTGGATGTACAGGGGCGATCCCGGGTATCAGCCCAGGATAATCCCTGGTCTAGCAAAGGCCTAAGACTGATGCCCCTGTGATCAGTAATGATAATGTCCAATGTCACAAACTATACTTTCTTGCAAGCAACAAACAAGCATGGGACAATTCATAGGAGGATTGTTCTGATGACACACTAAGCTATGGTGGTTAGGTATTCTGAGCTAAACATTATGACTTAGTGTGTCGTGTGAATTATTCCTAACCATGGTGGCTACATAACCATGATTTAAACATGCTCACTAACTATTTTCTGCAAAAGGGTTAGTGGCCTAACCATGGCTTAGCGTTTTGCCTGAACAGGCCCACTAAGGTCATATGCTTCATAAGACAAAGGAGCAGGGCAACATGGGACATCTTTGCTAGTCATAGGCACTTCATCCTTCCAATCTGGATTTGGGCCTAAAAGATCCAAGAAAAGCATGGGTGCATGGAAGGTAAGCTGTATGCAAGCACAATTTGTGGCAGTGCACAATAACATCATTGATCATGGAGCACCGTGTGGGAGGAGGGGCGAGCCCATGCTACAAGTAGCGCGGGCCATTGCCTCAATCTACAAGTTAGACGCAACAGGCTACAGAAAAGCCCTGTCACGTCCGCCATTTGTTTTGGTCTTAAAGGGCCGGGTGTGCAGGAGCGCAGCAGTGACAAAGATAAGTGGTTTAAATTTTTTTTTTAAAAAAAGGGTTCCCCGCTCCCCCCGCTTTCCCCACCCTGGCCGCGATTCCCACCCCCCACAATCCCCGCTTTCCCTCCGTGGGAAATACCGGGCCACAAGCGGTTCCGGTTACCCTGGGCTAAGGCAGGGTTGACCCCTGCCTGAGCCCGGGATCCACTGTGCGTCATCTGGACGCACAGGGGCAAGCCTGGGGCTCGCACCGGGCTAAACCCTGATCTAGCAACGGCCTTAGCTTTCAATTTCCTGTTTTGTGTAGCTTGAGCCAACATTAAATCAGCAGGTTTTTCGATCATTGAGTTAGTATCTTAACTGCTACTTGGGTCAATATGGCACACATGGACATCTGGATTGCCTGTTAAATGGACCATTGGACAAGCTCTCCAGGCCTATGCAAAGACCTCTCAGAAGGAGTTCATTTGAGCATATTTGTACTGGCTTTTAGGAATGGCTGCAAAATGCATTTGTTCAGGAAAACATTTGGCTGAAGTGCTATAGTAGGCTTACAAACATGCCCATACATAAAAATTGCTAACAAGCTCACCTGCTTACATATGCCTATGAGAGTAATTTGTGGTCCCCAAAGAAAAAAGAACAAATTGTGGTTGCCTATTTATTATTTGTACTCACTGCAGGTGAGCATTTGAGTGGATATTATAAACTTGGGTTTTACTGCTATTGATTTTTCTGTTTACTGTATTTTAAAAGATCTTTTAGATATCATTCTTCAATAGTGGTACAACGTGATTTCCAGCTCAAAATAGTCCTAATAACATTAGTAGGACTATTCTACATAATGTAGAAAACTACATTTTCACATAATGTGAAAACTATAGCATAATATATAAATATTCATGGACTTCTCTTTTCTGAATTAGCTGGCAGATGTCTCACAGGTGAAAAGCATACATTACTAAGAGACCAGATACACAACTGAGTTCACAAGCTTTAAATAATCAGTTAAGATACCAGACTTTTAATAGTTTATTTAAAAAAAAAAAAATCATAACTGTGCACTAGCAAATAAAACAAAGGAATTGCTGTCTACTGCCTGTTTAGTAAGAGCAGTAGTAATCTAATAATACACAAGACATCATATGGCCCCATCTAGTGTTCAGATGCAAAACTCTCAAACATATGTCTTGTGTTCATTAAAGAAACCAAGGCTCCAAAAGTTGGTCACTTGCAAAATAGTTTTTTTGCCTGGACAGAGTCCCACTTATGAGTAAAAAGTAGGCTAGTAAAAATGGCGACGGGGAAACTACCATGCAGGCTAGGGTGCCTGTCCCTCTTTGTTTGCTGCCTTCCCTCCTCATTTGAAGGGGGAACTAAGCACTGGCCCCATTCAGAAGGCACCTTAAACTACGGCTTTAACCACAGTGGTTAAGCCAGAAAGCCAAGCTATGTTCAGAAGACACCTTAAACCATGGCTTTAACCCTGGTGATTAAGCCGGAAAGCCTTATTCAACATGGTTAAAGCCATGGTTTAAAGTGTCTTCTGATCACAGCCCGGCTTTCTGGCTTAACCAACATGGTTAAAGCCGTAGTTTAAGGTGTCTTCTGAATGGGGGCAATATGTCCTTCCTTTACCAGTCCATTGCATTTCTGTGCCGATGAAGGGGCTTCATTTCCTCCATGGCCACCACAAAAGCTGAACAAAGGGCAAAGGTGGGGCAGACTGCTCTACCCCTCCTTCAGAAGCTGCTCACTCCCCTAGAAAGAATTCTACGCAATCACCTGTGTGGAATTCCTGGTCGCCAATGGTGACCAGGTGAGATATACGTTACAAGTCATTGGGCCTGTTCAGACAACACACATGGTTAGCCCGCTACCCACTTTGCAGAAAGTAATTAGCAAGCGTGTTTAAATCGTGGTTATGTAGCCACCATGGTTAGGAATGGTTCACACGTAACGCTAAGTCATGGTTCACACAACATGCTAAGCCATCATGTTTAGCTCAAAATGCTTAACCACTGTGGCTTAGTGTGTTGTCTGAACATGGTCTGCAATTCCACCCCTACCCCCAGTACTATTTGTCTAAAGATAACTCATATCCTTAATCTATTAAGAATGAAAAGAGCAGCAGCTCTGGAGTGAGGGATTTTGCGTGGAAAAATGGTTGAGATTGAAAAGGTTAAACGGCCTCCTTTCTCTGCCCACCCTTCTACACTCACTCTGAAGACATCTTCAGTTGCTTTCACTGAGATAGGAGAGCTTTCGGGGAGTGGGGGAGTGGATCACACTCTGAAAAAACAAAATTCTGCCAACTACTGTCAGTTACTTTTTAAATGTTAATGCCATCGTTGGACGTTCTAGGTTACAGCGCTTCCATGGTACAGTTGTAGCTTTTAGAAGGTCTAGGTTATTAGAAAGACTGAATACACCAATATGAACTTGCCTGGACCATAAGACTGGAATCTGAAGTACTTCTTATTGCCTAACCTTAACATACAGCTTAATGAAAGAGTTCTGGAGAACACAAAAGTTTGCATCTGATTTGTGACATTTTGGTCGCTATTAAATATATTGCCGAAATGATTTTACAATGGACCAACAGCTTGCTATGCTTTTTATTTACTAAAATATTGGGCCAGTTCACATGATCAAACAGCCCACCATGGCTTATTAAACAGGTCATGGGTTATGTGAGAGTTGTTTAACCCTCACACAACCTACCCCCACTGGGGTCGGATGACATGACAAACCACAGTCACAGCTTGAATATACAAATTTCACTCAGCACACACCATAAACTGTGGTGATCTTGCTAACCAGGTCATTATATCCTTTGTTTTGACTTGAGAAAATGACTTGCTATTATGCCAAAGCCTTATGAAACATAATAAAGATCATGTTGACATAGTATAATGGAACTATCAGGGCCTTGGACCAAGAAGTAGACTTATTGATTTGCAGATCTAATAAGTGTTTGGATGATCGTGAGATAAGACCCTGAGGAATGCCGAAGAATTTCTTCAGTAATGAACAGCACTTGCAAACTTTTGTAGAGACATAAAAATACATGTACTGACCAGGCCACATGCTGCTGCATCTATGAATTAAAAAAAAAAGTCTAGGGACATCCTGATAAAATACAGGGATTACAGTTCATGGTATTATAGGAGAAAGAAAAGAAAAAGACAAGTTTTTTTAAAATTCTATCGAATTAATTGTAATACAAACTCTTTAAAAAGCCATACCAATAGTCATAGCTCTCATCCCAGTTGTCAAAATGAACCAAAAAACGACTGTCCACAATGTCGGTTACCGTAGCAACACATATGAATGTAGGATTCTTTTTGTCTACTGCTTCAAGCTTCATTCCCACTCGAAAGCCTGATGGAATCACAGTCTAATCAAAGAAAGGTTTAAAAATAATGGTGAGCTGGTTTATTTAACTGCATAAAGCAACACTATACAACACAGAAACAAAGAAAGGCAGATTAACAATAAGACATATATCCCAAAGGCTGCTGACTATCCACGATCAATATTCTTGCTATTAAAAAAAGAAAGAAAAAGAGTTCCAAAATATTTTGAAAGTGTTACAATTGTGTTATCGACCTTCAGCAAACTATTTTTTAAAAAAAACTTTGCAAAATGTTATGTTCTGCATAGCTTGGTATGACATAACTCTGGAAATGTGCTGGCTATTTGCAGCCTGGCCTAGTAGGGGATGGTTAAGGGCAACAATATCCCCACACATCTGCATCTGAAATGGGGTACATATTAATACACCTTGGTAATTCAATAGAGAGGGTGAATCCAGATAACAATTTACACTCATGGTGTACATGCAATGACTTTGTATGCCAAGGGCTGTCAAATCGTCTTGTGTACAGTGTTTGGAATGTCTTATTGTGGATCAGAAGTGTATGATCCACCATCTCACAGCCAATTCGCTTCACCTCCAAATCTTCCCCACACTCAGGAAATGGTTTGGTTTATTTGAAACTGAGGGCTCAGCTACACCAAGCAGGATATTCCACTATGAAAGCGGTATATACAAGGCAGGAGCCACACTACTGCTTTATACCAGTATTGAAGTGGACTGACAACTGTTGGGAACCATGACGCATACCATATACCGCTTTCATAGTGTTATATCCTGCTTGGTGTAGATGCATCATGGGCCCCAACAGTTGTCGGTGCACTTCAGTACCACCATAAAGCAGTAGTGTGGCTCCTGCCTTTTATATACCACTTTCATACTGCTTTCATAGTGGAATATCCTTCTTGGTGTAGATGAGCCCCGAATCTGAATTCAACCTATCCACCCCACAAATCCCCTTTCCTTAAACTACACTTACAGGGCTGCATGGCAGCAGTTTGGAGTCAGCGACCGTGAAATGAAAATGGGGAAGGTCAGTCCATAAGATCCCCAGAACCTCCTGGGAAGTGTAGCACTTGGAAAGCTATCGTTTCCTAAGCACTGCTGGAGAGCAAAGGGGAAAAATACATTTCACTTTTTTCTTTTAGCGGCTTGCTGCACTATCACCATCAGCTACAACAGCAGCCAATTTATGTAGAGTTTAAGGAAAGGGGGGTTCACATGATCATAAAGCGTGTGGGATAAAAGGGAAATGTTTCTCCAGTTTGGATTAAAATTGGAGCCAAAGAAGAATTTGAAGGTCCTAATTCTCATCTGTTCTTTGAGGTAAGCCTTACAAGATCCTTTGAAATTCATACTCCTGAGCTGGGAAGTACAACTTCAGTGACCTCTTTGTTGGGGATCATTGTGGTTTGTAGTGCTCTTTTTCTGAGGCATGTGGCATTTACAGACAATAATCATACCTAGCCTACAGTGTAACGCTATCAAACTCACGCGAACCAGAACTTACTAGATGGCTCCTCAAATCCATAAATGAAAGCCCTATTCCAATGTTCCATGTAAACAAGCAGGAATACCTTGCCTACTTACATGGCTCAGCAGCCATTTATTCAAGGGGTTCTTTCCCTTGTTTTAGCCTTAAGGAATTGATGAAACACACTGAATTTTCAGGAGGACCAAGGATATCGGCATATTTTCCAAAAGGTATAATCAGAGGTATAATCAGAGGTATAATCCAAGAGGTATAATCAGAGAAAACATACTGTGTTTTGGTTTTCAAACAAGGACTTAGGAGCAGCTTGAGCTTTACATTTCTTCAGATATGCAGGCCAATTAAATTCATCTTCTTTATATCCTGAGGAATCCCATGAAAGAGAATGAAAAAGAAGATAAAATATTCATTAAACGTGAAGTGCAGTTATGTCAATTGCAGTATTCTATTTTCACTATCTGCCAAATCATCCATCCCCAGAATAAACTGGGGGCGAAATGTAACTTTTAAAAAACCATACTCTTTTGGAATATTACTGTAAGCTCCATGCTCATCTGGAAAGCAAAAGCAGTGACTACAAATGCTTCTCCTGAAAGCACTACTGAGACAGAAAATAAACTAAGGCCTTTGCTAGACCCTTTGTCTTCAAGAGCCACAACTTTCCACAACTTTCCTAGCGAAGAGATGAAGTGCCTAGATAGTATCTGCAGATACTCATGAACTTGGTTCAGCTCTCGCAACCAACAACATACAAAGTCTGGGATTTATCATCTTTTCAAGGAGCAGAAGTTCGATCCTTTAGACAATTTGTCAGGTTTAGTCTGCAGTCTTGGTATAAAGGGATCATGCAAACTACTCTTTTATGGCTTCATGTAACTGCAAACTGTGGTTTCCACAGAAGCAGAAGTAACTGATTAAAACAGAGCATACAAAGTAGGGAGGACTGCATGAGTTGAAGATTTATTAAAGATGCATCTAATGCCAAAGCATGGTTTCGCAACCATCCTACAATATCTAAATATCTCAACCATCCTACAATATCTAAAGCAGTTTTGTGAGCCCCATACCATTTCAGAATTTTACATTGTTTTAAATTGTTATAAAACATCTTTTTCTACTTTTCATATGGTAGCCTGTGACTGGGAAAAGAAAAGCAGTATACTGGCATTACTGAAAGATGTGTAAGCATGTTCACGGATGCCTCCATGCCAGGAGGCCATTCCAAATTCATTCCAAACTCTCTCAACATAAGAACATCAGTTTGTTTACTCTATATAGCTTGAAGAAATAGAAATCACTTAACACTTCACAAATCTGTAACAGATAATGGGATACTACCTTTTGGTGGATGAAGCTTATGTCCTGTTTTCTCGCACCAACCAACTGGGTGAATATCTGAAGAATCAGCATTCAACCAAAAATCATAACAATCTGGATATTCGTCAAAGTGAAGTTTAATTCTGTAGCCACAAATCTAAAACCATAGTAGCCAGGTCAATAAAAGTGTGCTTACATACAAGCCCCCAAAAGTCAATTTTTGAACTGTAGCAGAGATGCAATCAGAAATGCAGGTTGCTTACCTGTAACTGTAGTTCTTCGAGTGGTCATCTATGCATTCACACATATGGGCTTTGCGCCTGCGCAGAGACCAGACCGGAATCTCCAATAGCTTAGGGAAACGCTTTTGGGCGGGAACCCCTCCCCCACGCTACCGCGCATGTCCACGGGGTTCCCGCCCTTCCCTCAGTTTACAGGAGTCCGACATCGTGCCCCCATAAACATGAGTGTAAATCAATAAATAAGATAAAATAAATCTATAGTCAATTATGTCATTATCAAATATCACACCACCAAGAGGGGATGGTGGGTGGGTTGTGTGAATGCATAGATGACCACTCGAAGAACTACAGTTACAGGTAAGCAACCTGCATTTCTTCATCGTGGTCTCTATGCATCACACATATGGGCGAGTAGCAAGCTCACATACCTTGGAGGTGGGTTGGTGTACTATTTCAACACTTCCGAAAGCACCGCCCTTCCAAACGAACAGTCATGTCTGGATCGAGTGTCCAAGCTATAATGCTTGACAAATGTAGAAGGGGTGGACCAAGTCGCAGCCTTACAAACGTCCTGAAGTGGAACACCCCTGCTGAAAGCCACCGACGTCGACATCGCTCTGGTTGAATGAGCTGTCACAGGTCGATGTATCTCTAGTTTAGAGATAGAGTAGGCAAGTTCAATTGTCTCTACTATCCAGCGTGACAATCGCTGGCATGACACCGGGAGTCCCTTATAAGGCTCACCATAACATACAAACAATTGTTTGGATTTTCTAAATCCTTCAGTTCTAGCTCTATAAAAAGAGAGAGCTCTTCTAACGTCCAACATGTGGAGAGCAGTGTCTGCAGGCGTTGTGGGGTTTGGAAAAAAGGCTGGCAAAATAATGTCCTGAGCCAAGTGAAAGGGCGTCACAACCTTTGGTAAAAAAGATGGGTCTGTACGCAACACCACCTTGTCATTGTGAAAAACTGTATAAGGAGCATCTATCCTTAGAGCTTTAAGCTCACCTGCACGCCTTGCTGAAGTTATGGCCACCAAGAACACAGTCTTGAGAGTTAAAAGTCTTAAGTTCGTTGTAGCCATAGGCTCAAAGGGTTTTCTTGTCAATGCATGGAGCACAACCGACAAGCTCCACGACGGTACGATATTTCTAGAGGTTGGTATGGTGTTTCTCAAACCCCTTAAAAATTCCTTGGATGTAGGATGGGAGAAGGGGGAGAACCCTTCTACACCTTCATGAAAGGCAGTGATGGCAGCTAAATGAACCCTGATGGACGAAAGACCTAAGCCTCCTTTGAACAGTGAGAGTAGGTATTCTAGAATCACAGAGACGGGACAAGTCTCAGCGATGTGATTCATTTGCAGTGCAAACTTAGAAAACCTCTGCCATTTAGCAGCATACGATTTCCTTGTCGAAGGTTTCCTCGATGCAGTCAAAATACTGTGTACCGTCAATTGTTCGATACCGGAGGTTATGGTTCTATTCTCCATGCCGTCATCTTGAGTGTCGAGAGGTCTGGGTGTCGAACTCTGCCTTGGTGTCGAGACAGAAGGTTCGGTATCGATGGTAGCTCGATGTAGTCCCTTCTCGACAGTCGAAGAGCATGAGGGAACCATGGTTGTCGAGGCCACCACGGCGCGATCAGAATACAGTTTGTGCCGTCTGTTCTTATCTTGGCCACGACCTTTGTTAGGAGTGGGAAAGGTGGGAAGATGTATAATAGTCCCCCCGTCCAAGTTCTTGCGAAAGCGTCTCCTAGCGAGTTCCTTCCGCTTCCTGCTCTGCTGCAGAAGTTGGTACAGACTGCGTTTTCTGCAGTGGCAAAGACATCGACGGCCGGATCGCCCCAATACCGAAAGAGGTTGTTTCTTACTTCGGTATCGAGCTCCCATTCGTGGTTGACATGGAAGGACCTGCTTAGGGAGTCCGCTACGATGTTCTCTTTCCCCGCTACGTGGATCGCAGTCAGGTAAGTCTGTCTCTTTATGCACCAGTTCCAAATCCTGAGTGCAGAACGGGTTAAGGGGTATGACCTCGTTCCCCCTTGCCTGTTTATGTAGCAGACAACAGTGGTGTTGTCTGTTGCAACCAGAACGTCCTTGCCCTCGATGATCTGGGCAAACGCTTTCAAAGCATTTTCCACAGCCAAGAGTTCCAGATGATTGATATGATCCCCCTTCTGCCGAGGGGACCATCGACCTTGGACGGTGAGCGAATTGCAGTGAGCTCCCCATCCATCGAGAGAAGCATCTGTCGTGATGGTAAGCGATGGTGCTCCTTGCTGAAAAGGAATCCCTTCCAGGAGGTTTCCCATCGAAAGCCACCATTTCAACGACGCCCGAACCTGACTCGGTATCGAAAGGTAAGTCCTGCGAGCGTTGCGTCGAAGATCGAAGGTCTTCAAGAACCACCCTTGAAGAATCCTCATTCGCAATCGGGCGAATCTGATGACAGCGGTAGTCGCCGCCATCAAACCCAGCAATCGTTGGATTGTCCATGCCGAAGGTCTTGCTTGGGTTTCGACATCGAGAATGAGGTCTCGAAGTGTTTTTGCCCTCGCTAACGGGAGGTAAGCTCTTCCATCTCGAGACGACAGAGTCACTCCTATGAAGTCTATCGTTCGCTGAGGAGTCAGTGTAGATTTTTCCTGATTGACCCACAGGCCAAGGGATTCTAAAAGTTCTAGAGTCGTGGTTATATTCTCCTGGAGCGTGTGACTGTCCTCCGCAACCAGGAGCCAGTCGTCTATGTATGGATAAACATGTATTTCCTTCTTTCGCAGGTGGGCACACACAACAGCCATCACCTTCGTGAAGACCCTCGGTGCCGTCGCGAGGCCGAAAGGGAGGACGTTGAATTGGAACTGCTCGACGCCGATGGAGAAACGTAGGTAAGTTCGATGCGACTTCCTGATGGCGATGTGGAAATACGCATCCTTCAGGTCTACTACCGCGAACCAAACCCCTGTATGCAACAGTTGGAGTATAGAAGTGACTGTTGTCATACGAAACTTCCTTGGGGTGATGTATTTGTTCAGTTGTCTTAAGTCCAAGATCGGTCGAAGACCTCCATCTCTCTTCGGGACCGTGAAGTAACGGGAGAAAAATCCCTGGTTGAGCTCCTCTGTAGGTACGGGAGAGATGGCTCCCTTCGATAGTAAGGTCTGTACCTCGAGCAGCAGAGGAGGGGATGGTGCTGTTATCTTCACTCCCGAAGAGAAAGGAAGGGCATCGAATTCGATGGCGTAACCCGTCTTGATGATAGTGAGCACCCAGGAGTCGGATGTTATGAACTCCCATTGATGGTACTTGGGTGCTAGACGGTCTGTAAAGGGTAGTAGGCCTGGTACGGAGAAGTCAAAGCCGCTGCCTCTTTGAGAAATCCGGCTGATGTCTGCTTTGCTGGTATCGACCTTGATAAGGTCTCTTTCTCTGCATCTGTTGTTGTTGTTTTGGAGGTTGCTTGTCAAACTGAGGGCGCTGTTGGATCTGCTGGTACGGTTGTCTAGTCCAGCGCCTTTGCTTAAATTGTGGTTGGGGTTGTGAGAAACCCATCTTTTTGGCAGTCGTGCGAGCCTTGTATATCGAATCTAAGGACTCGTCGGTCTTATTGTTGAATAGCCCCTCTCCGTCGAACGGCAGACTTTCTATTCTAGTCTTCGTCTCATTTGTCAAGTTGGCTGACCTCAGCCAAGCATGACGTCGAAGGGCTATAGAACCCATCATCGACTTGGAGTGGGAATCCGTCTGATGTTTTGCAGAATTGAGCTGCAGATGGGCTATTGCAGTTGCCTCGGTATGGAAAATCCTCGCCAACTCCCTTTTATCTTCGGGCAGATGGTCAGAGAGAGAGTTTAATTTTTCTAGAATGAATATTTGGTACCTGGCCATAGTTGCCTCGTACGCAGAGGTTCTTATTCCTAAAGAAGACGAGGCATACACCTTTCTGCCGAGGTAGTCTAATTTTCTGCCTTCTCTATCGGTAGGAGCTGAATGCACTTTCTGTGATCTTCCCTGGGCAGATTCCACGATTATCGAATTAGGTTTCGGGTGCTGGAATAGAAACTCGGCATTGGCCTCCTTGACTTTATACATTGACTCCAATCTTTTAGATGTCGACTGTGCTGCACACGGATTTTTCCAGGAGATCTGTGCAGTCCTACGTAGTGTAGGAGGGAAGGGAATCGCGATGGTCGAGCTAGATTCCGTTCGAGTCACATCGTAGATTGGGTCATCATCAATCTCTGTTGGTTGATCGATGTCGAGACCTAGGGACTTGGCCATTCGGAGTACCTGGTCAGAGAATTTCCCCACATCTTCTGAGGCGGAGACCGGTTCATTACTATTTACAATATCGTCAGGTGAAGGCATAGATGGGGTTACGGACACAATAGAGTCTGAATCAGACCTATAGTCCTCATCAGGAGACTCTTGAGCCGCCCGCACCGTTTGATGCACTGGCTGCAGAGCTCGTTCATGTTGAGGTGAGGGCGCAACGACAGTTGCAGTCGGTATCGATCGGTGTTCAATACGCTCAGTCCTGCTATCACGGCTGCGAGGTGTAAAGGATCGAGGATCTGGAGGAATTTGCAAGACTCTTGAATTCGGAGGAGGCTGTGCAAAATGCTCAATACGTCTGCGCTCAGAAGGATAATAGCCCTGAGGCCGATAATACTCCCAATCATAAGGGTAGTCCCGTTGATATTCAGAGTATTGAGACACTCGATCGAAGTCCGGGCCAGGAGATCGGTGCCGCCGATGTGGAACAAGCCTAGTCGACTCTTCCAACTCAGTCGTGCACGGTACCTGAGCCGATGGTATGGACGCAACCGATACGGAATCCCGAATTTCACCCTCCGACATCGAACTCCTCGCAGTCGGTAAAGGTGCTGGTATCGGCAATTGCGTCGGCAATTGCGTCGACACCGAGGTCGGCGCCGACCTGGCAGGCTCGGTGGGTATCGAAGATAGGGTATCGACCCTCGAGGTGGAGCATTTTTCTGCGTCCTTCCTCTTTTTCTTCTTTTTCTTTAGCTGTTCCGCCGATTTAGGGGTCCGAGCCTTTTTTGAAATCTTCTTGGCTGCGGAAACCGCTAGGGATCGGCCTGGCGTCAGGGGTATGGCCCTGTTATCCGCCATCAACTCCTCACCAACCACAACCGATTGAATTTCTGGGCTAAGGGATTTTTCCATTGCCCTCGAGGAGTGTTGTTCCTTACGCTTATGAGGCGTAGGTTCAGTTGCCTGCAGAGCCTTTTCCCACAGTATAGACCGCAGTCTATCTGATCTATTTTTCCGTGTTTGTTTGGTAAACGCCATACAATGGTGGCACTGTTGGACTTTATGCGCCTCGCCCAAACACAACACACACAGCGAGTGACCGTCCTTAGGTGGCAATTTAGCGCCACATTTCACGCACTTTCTGAAGGGGGCCCTTACGGCCATGCGCCTCAGGCGCCTCAGGCGATCGGTGATCGTTGGAAAAAAAGTAGGAATAACAACAATATATATAGATATATATATAAGAATTTTTTTTTTTTTTTTTTTTAGGTAAGACAAGAAAGAGAAAAAGTGCAGAAGAGAAGTCAAAAGCGAGGTAAAAACGGTAAGTAGCAAACAAGCTGGAGAGAACACGGTTTCTACGTCTAAGCACGATGGCGGACGACGAAGAACTGAGGGAAGGGCGGGAACCCCGTGGACATGCGCGGTAGCGTGGGGGAGGGGTTCCCGCCCAAAAGCGTTTCCCTAAGCTATTGGAGATTCCGGTCTGGTCTCTGCGCAGGCGCAAAGCCCATATGTGTGATGCATAGAGACCACGATGAAGAATTAAGAATTCTCAAACATAATACTGTACTTTAATGAACACAAATATTTCAAGAGGATTAGGATGACTTTACTTATTATCCAGAAAAGGGAAGTAATCAGAAGCCAAGTGGAATGTCAGGCACAAGGGGGAAGACACCAAGGTTAAAAGAAAATACAGCAAGGTTTATCTAGGATAAACTACTCATTTATAAACCATGTACATGCTCAATAAATCCTGCTATACATGTGTTGTTTATATACTACTGCATTACGACCTTGGTGTCCAGACATACTTTTTTCTGTCTTGGGGCTCATCTACACCAAGCAGGATATTCCACTATGAAAGCGGTATGAAAGTGCTATATAAAAGACATGGAGACACACCACTGCTTTATAGCGATATTGAAGTGCACTGCAGGATCTATGCTACTGCTTTATAGTCATACTGAAGTACACTGACAACTGTTGGGGCCCATGACACATCTACACCAAGCAGGATATAGCACTATGAAAGAGGAATGAAAGTGGTATGTGGGTATGTGTCAATGGGCTCTAACAGTTGTCAGTGCACTTCAATACTGGTATAAAGCAGTAGTGTGGCTCCTGCCTTTTATATACCACTTTCATAGTGGAATATCCTGCTTAGTATAGATGAGCCCTTAGAATACTAGAACCCAGGTTCATCCAATGAAGTTTAATGGTGGGAGATTCAAAACAGACAAAATGAAGTACTTATACACACAGTGCATAGTTATACTATGGAATGTGCTACTACAAGATGTAGTGATGATCACCAACTTAGATTTGTGTTCGGCGTCTACTAAAGGCATTTTTATTTAAACAAACATTTCCTGAATGATCAAGCCATGGTTGTATTGTATAAATTGGGCCTTAGCTAGACCTAAGGTTTATCCCGGGATCGTCCCGGGGTTGTCCCTGCCTGCTCCCGGGATATCCTGTGTGTCATTTACATGAACAGGGATGACTCCGGGACGATCCTGAGATAAACTTTAGGTCTAGCTAAGGCCTTGGTTTTCAAGGTCCTTATGCTTTTGTATTCAGATTCTTTTTTGGTTTACTGTTCACCACTCAGGATTCTTTTTTAGATATATAGATCAGTACGTAAATTCTGTAAAAATGAATGAGTATTAGCAATATGGTACCTCCAGGATCAGAGGCAGAATGGCTATGAATACAAATAGCTAGGGAACAACAGTGGGAAAACTACTGCCCTCATATCTTGCTCATGGGCCTCCCATAAGCATCTGTTTGGCCATTGTGAGAAACATGATGCTGGACTGGATAAGCCTTTGGACTGATCCAATAGGATTCTTCTTATTTTCTTAACTATAACTTCTTATTTACCACCATCAGGCTCTTAATAGCTTGATGGGGCTGTTTACTTATTGGGCAGTATCCAATGCTGCAGCTGCGCTCATGCAACTAACACTGCATTCATGCGAGCAACTTGCAACGTCTATACTGTAAGCTGGCACAAAGGGATTTCCCATCGAGCCAGCTTACGCTATCAACATTGCACTAGAAACAACTTGTGCCAATATTACGTCAATTACAGCTGGATACTGCCTATTGACTACAGTGGGAATTCATCTCTACTTAAGCTTCTTTTATAACCATTCTAGCACTCACCTCAGCTACTGTAAGCACACAATATATTGACTGGTGCTCGGGATCCACTCCTTCTAGTTTCATTCCAACTTTGAATCCGTTTTTGTTGTAAGGGAAGCACTGATACTAGAAGGAAAATGTCATATTTTGTTATTTTGGTATAAACATTTCTAAAGCACACAAAGACGGGCAAATATTTCAAGGGAATTAAGTTCTTACTGCCCTCCTGTTAAACAGTTCCAGCTCTTATTTATTTAAAGCTAGCCAGGGAATTGCTGGGCCTTCAATTATTTAGCAAACCTACACGGAAGTTAAAATTTATGAAAAATTGCTTTATGGGTTTGATAAATGAGAATATTTATTTATTTATTGCATTTTTATACTGCCCAAAAGCCAAAGCTCTCTTTGTCATAATCTATATGACAAGGAAGAGTCAGTTTTCCTTAGACATGCCTTGTGTTTAGCACTCTCCCCCAGAACAACTACTCTGTGTAGCTCTTCTCTTTCTATCTCTCTATCCCCCTCTCATTTTCGAAGTCCATATTCACAACTATCATACTTTACATTGCTGCTAAGAATTATGAATAAAAGGTCAATCAAAATGATCAAGGGGCTCAAAGCAACATCCCCACAAGGAAAGGTTGCAATGTTTGGGGCTTTACAGCTTAGAAAATGGGAGAGCAAGAGGAATATGATAAAGATGTATAAAATGTTACACGGTGTAGAAAAAGTGGGCAGTGAGAATTTTTTTCTCCCTCTCATATAATCCTAGAAGCTGAATGGAGGGAGATTCAGGACAGATAGGAACAAGTACTTCTTCACACAGCGCATAGTTAGGATAGAGTGATGACCACCAATTTGGATGGCTTTCAAAGGAGATTAGACAAATTCATGGAGAACAAGGCTATCAATGGCTACTACTCATGATGACTACATACTACTTCCAGTATGCCTCTGAATATCAGTTGCTGCGGAGCACCAATGGGTAGGTGCTATTGTACTCATGTCATAAAAACATAAGAACACAGATCAGACTAAAGGCCCATCTAGTCAAGTATTCTGTTCACCCACAAGAAGGACATGAGTGCAACAGCACCTTCCTGCCCATGTTTCTCAGCAACCGGTATACATAGGCATATTGCCTCTGATCCTAGAGGTAGCATAGAGGCATCTGGACTAGCAGCCGTTGCTAGCCTTCTCCTACAGGAATTTATGCAACCCCTTTTTAAAACCATCCAAATTGATGGCCTTCACTATGGCCCTGTTCAGAAGACACCTTAAACCATGGTGGTGAAGGCTTTTTTGTTAACAAAAAAGCCTTCACCACCATGGTTTAAGGTGTCTTTTGAACAGGACCTATGTCTCGTGAAAGCAAATTCCACAGTTTAACTATGTTAGAGTGACCAACCCACCCAGAAAAAATGGACTTATCCAGTTCTGGGGTTCAGAACCGGGACTCCAGGCGGAGATTTACTCACTAGAGTAAAACTCCAGAGAAATGCCACAGACCGGCGCGTCTTCCTTGTGCTCCAGAGAAATACCACAGACCAGCGCATCTTCCTTGTGCTGCATCACAGTGTGGGATGCAGTGCAAGGAAGATGCACCAGTCCCAGAAGTCGCCCTCCTTCGTCTCCTTTCTGGCACTGTTGCATCTTCTTTGCGCTGCGTCCCATGCTGTCCATGGACTCAGTGCAAAGAAAATGCCCCGGTCCCAGAAGTCATCGTTGCTTCTTCTCCCATTAGTCAAGACTCATAAGACTTGAAACTTCCAGGAAAAGAAGCAAAGCTGACTTCTGGGAATGGCGCATCTTCCTTGCGCTGTGTCCCCCCAGTTTAGGAGATAGCACAGGATGCCGTGGCCAACAGCTGGCTAGGCGGATGTGGCAGCAGGGCAGGTGGGCTCGTCTCGTCCTGGTCCAGCCCACCCTAGCCCAGAAAGTAGCAAGTCATTGAGAGACAACATTATGAAGAAGCAACAAGTACAAGCAAATGTTCAAAGAGGTAACACTGAAAAGTCTTTTCCTTCCCCCTGATATATTACCTTTTCACAACAAGCCCAGTTCTGAAAGGAAGGATTTGGCCGAATGCAAGCTTACCAATTAAGCTAACTGCAGAAGGGAACATTCTAATTAGATTTATTATTACTTCAATCTCACACTACAGGTGGATGGTTTACCTTTCTTTCTTTTTTAATGCAAGAGTCACATTGTACACTGTTTGTTGAATCTTGCCTATGGAATTCAAATTCCACATAGATGTTCATAATGTAAGAGGTCAGTTAAACAGGATTATTTATTTAACATTTATATCCCATGCTTTCAGCAAAAAATACTCCCAGGACAGTTAGTACAATATATTACAATTGACTTAATAAAAAGAAGGAAAACAGTCAAATAAAATGAAAAGAATAAAACTTATTTCTGGCTCTTAACACAGACTTGCATCAGGAGTTGTTCTAGGCCAACAGAAGGCCAAAGAAAGGGTGGGGGGCATTAGGATGTTTTTAGGATGTTTTAATGATGTATACTATGTTTTTAATCAGTTTTATGTATTTTATACTTATTGTTGTTTCCCGCCTTAATCCAAACGGAGAAGCAGGTAAGAAATATTTTTATTATTATTATTATTATTATTATTATTATTATTAATTATTATTATTATTATTATTATTATTATTATTACAACAAAGTGGCTGGTTATTAAGAAAAATCACAGGTAAATGGACCTCTGGTTCCCCCAATTTACCCTGGTATATTCAATACCAGAGTTACTTAACCCTGTTAAGTATAGGGAGCTGCCTTCTACTGGCCATTGGTCCTTCTAATCTATTATTATTGACAATGACTGGCAGCAGCTCTCTGGATTTCAGTCCTGAGTTTTTCCAGCCCTATGGGGAGATGCTGAGGTTTCAACCTGGGACCTTCTGCATACAAAGCATGTGCTTTACCGCTGAACCATTGTCCCTTCCTATTGCTACCTTGCAATGTGGCATTCAACACATTTTGCAATACCCCAATATAGCAAAAAGGCAAGGAAATCATGCCACCTCTCATCTTTTCATTCCCTGGTCTGTACAATCTGACTTGGCCTGTATCATTGCTGCATGGCACATCTGAATCCCTGATTAGCCCAGTTGAAAGGACAGCTGTTGCTGCAACCACTGAAAACACCCTGCCTCTTGTGCAGCTGTCTGAATCTGAGGCCTTAGCTAGACCAGCGGTAATCCAGGGCTGATACCTGGGATCACCCCTGTGTGTCCAGATGACGCACAGGGGATCCCGGGATCAGGGAGGGATCATCCTTCTCTGCCCCCAGGATGCAGCCCTATACTTTGGGCCCAGTTTTCCACGGCTTTTCCCGGCTCCGCGTGATTACTCGCGTGGAGCCGTGAGCCGTGCTGCGCCCATCAGGGCTAGGGTGGGGGGGAGCAGGGAAATCATTTTTTAAAAAACAAACTACCTTTAGTCGCTCGAGCGCAGCCAGCCCTTAAAAAAATAAAAAATGGCGGGTGCAACGCCTCTCTTCTTGAGGTTGTCGTGCCTTACACGTAAATGAGGGCGAGATCTCGCGTTATTCACTACGCGAGGTCTCCCCTCCTCTCCCCTGAATTTTCAGTTAGGTCTAGCAAAGGCCTGAGTTGGTCACAAGACCACTTCAAACCACGCTCATCTAAACTTCAACCTTTAGCAAGTAAACTGTAATAATACATGTAAACTGTTCTTGGTTTTCATAAGCAAGGGAGAGAAAAGGCCATCTCAAATTTCTTCAATACACAATTATCTCACAAAGTACATGATTCAGGTTATCTCTAAGAAGCAGTAAGTTAGGATTTCAGCAGACAGCATACCTCTTTAAAAAACTTAGGAGGAGCTGCTGTAGCTTTCTCTTCTTCCAAATATGAAGACCAGCTCCATGCTTTCTTTCCTTTTGACATTAAAGCTGGAATTAAAAGTTAAAGAATGGAAAGAAATTAGAAAGTAAAAGCTTTACAAATAATCTATATAAGCCACAGAGTTATAGAACAATGAATGGTAGTAGCCATACCAGTTATTATGTCTCTCTTATAATATCCTGCTGTATGCTTCAAATTTATGGTTGATCTCAATGTTATTGCATTAGGATAGAGAGCAGAGCTACATCTTGCTTACTGTTAATTAATAGCTAGCAGAGGTTGATAGTTATTGCCAAAGCAAAAAATTACAGATCATATTGCAGAGAGTTAGGCAGTGAACAAATACTTCTTAATCTTGTTGTTTTCCTCTACTATATGTATCCAAGTTTGCTAACAATCCAGCTCTAAGGCAATAGTTTTACACTACTTTAGGCATCTCCTTAGATTTATTTATTACTGGTTTCTATAAATCTTCCTTAACTTTCAGCATGTGGTTTAGCTATGAAATTACTCTCAAGGGGCACTAAGCATGGGCTCACTTCTGCTTTTAAAATGCACGTTCTCAAAAACAAATCTCACGAAGTCAAAACCAGAAATCCTTTGCCAGCATTCAAGCAATTCAATTATCTTGATCTCATTTATACTTCTACTTTAAAGCTCCTCCATGTAATTGTAAAACAAAACTAGAGCATATAAGAAGTTATGCAGTCAGATAATAAAAATGGAAGGATGGTGCCCTTCAATCTTTTATTTTTTAAAAAATACAGAAAATTTGCTGTAGAAAGCATCAAAATGGATTACGATTTTCACAAAATACTGAAAATAAGGCAACACAGCACAATACTATATAGATTAGAAATACAGTGGGATTGATCACCAGTGGTACAGTGAAGGCCAAATCTTTTCTACAACAGCATTCTTTTTTCACATTAAACGTATTTTAGGTGTGCATGAGGTTGAGTACATGACACTTAAAATAAAATCTGTTTGCTACGATGACATAGGTAAAGAGTCTCTTTGAGAAACTGATGAAAACTTTATACTGAGAGTGGGTCATATATCAACTTACTCTGTTTTAAAATTGCCATCTCTCTTTTCCTTTTACGTGTGGCTCTTTGAGAGACTCTTAATATCCTTCCTTCAGGATTCTCCTCCTAAATTGAAGAATTAAAGTATACTTAATTTTAAATAACTTTACAGCTGACACATTTTGAATTTTTTAAAATATTATTCATAACTATTGTTTTGCCACATATACTCTGCAACATTTCTAGCGCAATCCTATACATGTTTACTCTGAAATAAGTCCCATTGACCTGGTTCACACAGTACAGCAGAAAATTGTGGGTTTCTACTTCTGGTTTCTATAAAAGAGCTCCGATCAGCCCGATTGGAAGTTGTGAGCTTGAAAGGTTAGTTATTTCTACAAGACCAATGAATTAAAAACCTTTTTGAATACTACTAATAGTTCTGGGGTACTGGGGAAGGAAACTTGCTCCCTCTCTTTCCAGATGCCCCTCTTCAGCAGATCACAACCCTCATGAAAGTTAAAAATAGATCAGGTGTAGCCATAATCTCATTGGGACACACAACATGAATAGCTAAATACAAACTGAAAATAGGATTCCATTTATATTCTGTTTATTCTAGAGATAACCATTTCATGACATCCTGAAGAAATCACGCAAGCGCTTCAATGCAGAAACTATCTAAAAGACTGTAAAATGAACTACAACTACAGATTAGTTTAAGCTTCAAACCAATCAACAGGGCTATACTAACTGTTTCCTTGTCCTTCTTGTCTCTGTCATCCATATATTCTCCTTTTAGAGGCAATTTGCTTTTTCTTTTTTGAGTGCCCTTAGAACAGTCTTCATCATTGAATTCTGATATGTCTTTGTTCTCCTGTTGCTCTCTAGAACAAGAATGACATTACAGTGATTTTGAAAAATTAATTTAAGCAAAGCCAAGATTGCCCATGACAAGTGCCACAGTTGTTAACATGAGATATACTATAGAACAGGAATGGGCAAAACATAGATCAAGATCTTCCACTTGAGCTCTGGGTGATCATGTAAGCCTGAAGTCTGCACATCCCTGCTATAGAATCTGCAAAGGAAAATGTTGGCAGCATTTGCTGAACAGGCTTTGCATGGTTTAATTATTGCCTTTCCTATCAGCCATCAACAGCAATGCTTTTGAACTGCTTTAAGACTTCAGGGCACCTTAAAGAAAGGAAGTAAGTGTCAAATTTGAATGCTTACAAATGCAACTGGAATAAGATTGTGGGCTTTGCTAGACCTACCTTGGAATCCGGGCCTGTAGAGGGGCCAGGCCACGCTAGAAGTAGCGCGGCCTGTCGGCCCCGTCTACACGTCAGACGCGACGGGATCTAGGAAAGCCCCGTCGCGTCCGCCATTTTCTTTTGTAGTTAAAGGGGCTGTGTGTGCAGGAGCGCACCAGCGCTAAAGGTAGGGATTTTTTTAAAAAAAATTGGGTTCCCTGCTCCCCCTTCCCCCGATTCCCCCCCCCTGCGTGATCTCCCCTGGCCTCCGTTTCCCGCCCCCGATCTCCCGTAGGTCATGATTCCTGCTCCCCCATGTCCCTTAGGCTGCGATTCCCGCCCCCTCATGTCCCTTAGGCCGCAATTCTGCCCCCACCCCATGTCCCCCCCAGCCCTGATGGCACGCTGCGGCCTGTCTGCCACTTTTCCCGGCTACTCAGGAGTAAATGCGGTAGCCGGGAAAAGCATCGGACCTGGCTACATGCCTGTGGTCTCGGGCTCAGCCTGAGACCGCAGGAAAAACCGGGCTAAAAGAGGTGCCGGTTACCCCGGGCCCAGGGAGGGTTGACACACAGGGACGAGCTCGGGCCTCGCACAGGGCTAAAACCTCGTCTAGCAAGGCCCTGTAAACCACTGAAGGGAAAATAATTAATTGAGGGTGAGAAATGTCCCAGTAAAACAAATTGCTCAAATTTACACACAATACAATGAAAACAAGCATGCAATAAGTATTAATTGATGATGAACTGAGCTGTATTTCTTAATGAGGCTGTACTGATTTCAATCACTGATTACAATAAAGTCCTCCAGTTGGAAATTAATATCTATCCTAAACTAAATGCATACTAAAGAGTTGCTATAATAATTAAATGTATTGAGACTGCACCTAAATAAAGCCTTTATAGAACTTCAGCGTGGGGTCTCCAGTGAGGTGCCCCTGGGCACGATGTTACCCACAAAGGCTTCTGCCAGAACCCACAAAGTCTCTGTACTTCCCTTTCACCACTCATTGCCTTCTCCTTCAGAAATGGGAAGGGGGCGATCTCAGAGCTAAAAAAGAAATTATTTTCTTCTCTTCCTTTCTCTCTCTTTCTCTTTCTGTCTCAGCCTAGTTTCCCCCCCCTGTCCTCTCTCTGCCTGTCTGCATGTGTTGGAAGAGAGACTGGGGTGGCGAGTTGGCTATTGAAGAGAGAGAGCATATGAAAACATCTACCATGGCAGCTATTTTGTGAATGAGCATGCCTCCATGGCAGCCATTTTGTGACAGTGCCCGTGACACTGTCTCAAAATTCCAATGTGCCCATGAACCAAAAAATGAATGGGAACCGCTGATCTAGGCAAACAGTCCCAAAACCTTTGGTCACACACTGCATTATTCTATCTGCTTTCTCTGTACACAAAGAAAGATACTAACAAAGATAGATCCCATACCTGAATATTTAGACTTCAATCCTATATGCACGTACCTGAGAATAAGTCCCATTGAAGGGCAATGGATCTTACTCTTAAGTATACATGCAGAGGTTTGTGCTATAAGTGTACAGAATGGTTCATAAGCTAGAACTGGTAATTACTTGGAAAGCATAGAGCTTCCATGAGATGGAAAGAAAATGTTTATGCTCTTTGAAGCCCCTGGCAAAGCTCCCACTGATTTACATAACTCTGGATAGCATCCACTACATTTAATTTAAGAAAACTTTCAGTATTCCCATTACAATTACAAAAGAATACTCCTCTCTCCTTCTCTCCAAACATACAGGCTAAAAAGTGATAATGAGATAATAAAAATATAACATAGGTAATATTTTTTAAAGTCAGATGATTCACCAACAAAGTAGCTTATTTTTTCATGCTACTCCAATTTTTACTTATACTATAGGAGGGTTTCACACTAGATAGAAAATTATTTTGCATGTGCTGTGGCAACTCTTACTTGTTTTTAAACTGATGGACACATTTTTGGCTGCAAGATCTCTCTCCAGCTACAAATTCTACTGTGGTTCCAGAGTGAGAACAGCTTTCACAGAAATGAAATCCATCCACTGTGGTAGTTTCCTTCAATTTCAGTGGTGCTTCTGTCTTTTCTAAGAAGGCTACACAGTGAAAAAGAGAAGTGAGTTTTGGGGATTTTATAAGTGGAAAATATCAGACATATTGTAAACCATGACAAACAAAAGATACCACTGCAGATACAACTTGCCCAAGCTTTTTTAAAATCACTCATCCACATTCATGCTGCTTTGAAAAAAATGAACCAGAAGAAACCAGGCTGTACTGAGCAGCTATTTGTGCTAAGATTTTACAAAAAAACTTATTACAAAAAACTCTGTACAAAATTTTGCTTGCTACAAGTCTAGATCCATTAGGATGGATCTAGACTTGTGGCAAGCAAAACTTTGTACAGAGTTGGTCCCACTGGAGGAAAAGTCAGAGATTATTGTTTTACTATTTGTTCTCCCCACACACACCCCGGCAGTCTTCTGTACTTTAAGAGTGGAATTTTTAAGAATATTGTCTAAGGTAGTTCTGGGGCTGTAAGGGGAACTGACAAAAGTCAATTTCCCTGCCCTTCTTGCATTGCAGAGGCTCCACTGGATTTTGGTGCCTTCCGCTTATGGAAGGGAAGATCTGGGCCCAATCCAATGTCCACAAGATAATCTAATACAGCTGCACCATAATAAAATTAGAGTACCACCATCTGGTTCTGAAGATTTGTTCTAAAAGGCTTTCCATGGGCACACTAATGCTTGAGCATTATCATATGACAAGTATATTGAGCTCCATCAGACAGCCATTTTACTGCACACTCTTTACTAGGCACTCATGGATTTTCACAGGTCCCTCTTTGCCTCCTGCTTCTTCTAGCCTTCTTCACACGACAAAAAAACACCCCAGTAAATCCGAATTATTTTTAAAGACAGAAGTTGCTATCTCCTGCTGTGTGCAAGAGAAGCAGTGGGATCAAAACAGCCCACTGAATGGGCCATGTGCAAGTTGTTTACTTCCTATTTCAAAAGAGGAAGTAATGAGGGACAAACGCGTGGGAGGAGAAGGAAACGGTGAGCAAGCGCCATTTTCCCCTGTGTGATGAGTCTCACTGAAGACATGGTCTTAATGAAACTTTGGAACTACCTTGTCAGAGAAATTTGCTTGGCACTGTCTTTATTTGATTTTCTGCACCAAGTGAAGACTTTTTTTTTTTTTGGCTGAGACCTATACATATCTATCAGAAGTAAGTCCAACTGAGTTCCAAGGGACTACTCCCATGTAAATGTGTATAAGTTGGCAGCCTTAGTCTGATAGCTTTACAGCTCTTAGTTTTTCTCTTCATTGTATGCTGGATTTTAACTGCCTGCCATGATTTATTTATGAGGGTTTTTTTGTGTATGTGTGTTTTATGGTTTTATCTGTAATCTGCTCCAAGAGTCATGGCTGAATAGCAGCCTAAACGTATTAGTAATCAAACAACCACATAAAACTTGTTCTCAAACAACTATGTTCAACCTTTCTACAAATAGTGACCTAACCGACTATTCCAAGAGATAAAATTTAGAGCTCTGATCGTATGAATGGCAAGCTACACTTCCCAACTAGAGTCACCTACAGTTCATGTAAACAGTATTCCTTAATAGCAGTCTCTTAGTTTTGACATGAACCCTGACTTGGCGCCAAACTATACCTTACATTAAAGCTGTTATTGCATTTAACGTGACTGGGTGTTTTTTCTGCAGTCCTGATGACTCTCCCCCTCTCTGGCTGATATTTGTATTGGGAGGAAACCTTCAAATGGTACCACTGGGATCTTGCCACCTAATACAAATAGCATCTTTGGATGAAGGAAGGGATTTTCATCAGGACCTCAGCATCCCCCTTTCCCACTTGCCATAGTTTGGTCTTCATTGGAACCCCCACTTCACTATTTTGGTTTTTAAAAAACACATCATAACATGTAGTTTGGCCCTCCAGAACCTGTGCAAACGCCCTGTGTAAATTTCAGTATTTTATTCTTGCCCATGCAGCTGGAAAACATGACTTTTCTATGACTGTGGTGATGTACAAACAAAGGCAATATACTGTTCTGACCTTCTTGTGCAGTTGGCACAATCCAAGTTGTGGTAGCTGTGGCCTTCTTAACACTTTCCATCTCTGTTTCATCGGTGATCACTTCCAGGGCACCAAATTCATTCACACGAAACTGATTTTGAAAATAGGTAAACATTAGAAAAGCCACGTTTTTATTCCTTTAACTCCAGGTAGCCATTTAGTAACTATATGTAACTTCCTAATTACCTCAGTCCTTACTACATTTACTGCAAGAAAACCCTAGTTGTATGTCAATATGCGGAGGATTATAGCCTACAAAATTAGAAGTTACTATTAAGATGCTTCATATATATACTTGCACTCTGTGTTGCCACCTATTTTCCAAGAGTAATACTCGCACAATCTACCACTGATGCAGACTGGTTTGGTTTACTTGCTATAAACAATTGTAAGCTTTATTTCTGTAACCCTTTTACAGAAACTTAGGTTGCTTGAGTCAAAGCCCATTATTCCAACAAAGATGGAGCTTGGGCTTATATGCCCTAACTACAAGGCTGCTACCAGTCTTGTGCTAATGGGGCCCTCACTAGTGAACAAATCACCAATTGTGATATTTTTGAAGAGGATTTTTCTAAGGAACGTGAAATTGTGTCATATAAGATCATGTTATAGGGAAGAAAATAATGGAAAGTTGATTGATTTGTGCCTGCCACACAAATCATGCTTCTTTCTATGTGCCCGTTCACTGCAAGAACGAAAGAACGAAAGACTCTTCTGGTTTACAACAAGCTTCCCTGCCTAAGCAACTACAGGAAATTCTTCCTTGCCATAAGCAAACAGGCAAGTACTTAAGCCAGATATTTAGGATTTTTAAAATTAAATTACAAAGTACTTTACAAATCAGACAGCCAAATGAACGCTAACTCTCATGAGCAACAGTGGGAAATAAATAAATAAATGAAAATTTATTCTGCCTCTTTGACAATTAATTTCTAACTGAGCTATATTTTGAATGGTCAAACTCTCCTGCATAAGATTGCAAAGGCTTTTTAACCAATTCCCATTTATCAGCTGCTCGCTCCTGTCTGCTAATGTCTCAGTTCACATGACATGCCAGCTACACCGGCACGGGCGGGGGTGTAGGAGGAGAACTTCTGCAGGGCTCAGCAGAGCACTCAGTCCCTTAATTTCCAATCCCTATTTTATACTGATAAGACTGAGGCCATAGCTAGACCTAAGGTTTATCCCAGGATCAACCCGGGTTCATCCCTGCCTGAGCGCTGGATGCCCTGTGTGGCACTTAGATGAACAGGTTTGACCCCAGGACAATCCTGGGATAAACTTTACGTCTAGCTACGGCCTATGAAGCATTATAGAAAAAAAGAAAAAGAAAACAGTGGAAAAATAAGTGAGAACAAAAATGTACAAGGAAATTGTAGCACGCCAGTACCATCTAGTGGTCATTATAGAAATATATAATAAAATGCCACTGAAAACGAACTTTCAGACCAGTCCCTAACTCCTTCCATGCATTCCCTTCTTCCAAGAAAAAAGAAACAACAAAAGACCAGACAGCAACAAAATTTCAATCATTGCTATTCACAACTTTTCAAAGGCAAGTACATATATTCCTTTCCCTTCCTCTGTTGTTTCCTGTGTTGAGTTTTAGATAAGCAGGGACCTGCTGCCCTCTTATACTTTGTAAAGTGCCATGCACTCAGATGACAATAATAACAACAGTAACAACAACAACAACGTGCATGTATTTGTAGAATGAGTGCTCTAATGATGACAATGCTAATGCTAATGCTAATAATAATAATAATAATGTATGTGTACATATGCATTTGTAGAATGACTTCGGGAGGTATTTCCTTCAAAAACAAATACCAGCTTCAGAGGACAGATTTTACTCAAGACCACAGCAGAGCATTTACTTTTTACAGATCTAGAATGTCTGAAAAGGATTCCTGTCTCTCTGCTCTCAAGCTCTTCAAACAGCTCTCCAGAAAATTTCCCCAGAACCAACGCCATTAGCAGATCCTAAGGCCCGAAAGGGGCTGTGTCACAGGCGCTACCCTGGACAGGATCATGTTTCATAAACCTTATTCTGCTCAGGCTCTAAGGAGGCATTTCTTTCCCCAATGCTTTTCCATCATCCACCCTTCTCATGCTAATCCCAAAAATGAATCAGTGGATTTGTTTGCTCAAATGAACTTCAGAGGATTAATCATTAGGCAATGCCAGAGGATCCATCAATTTCCGGAGGTGTCTTCACTGCATCAGGTTGGTGTCGTGTCCCTCGGAAGCCCTGCCCCCAGGGTAGCGTCAGATAATCCCTACGCCAAGGAGGGAGTGCAGGGTTTCTGGGTGGCCATCTGGGGACTGGAGCTACCCCCGTTGTCTTCCTGGTTGAAAGTAACCAATCACAGGTCACCTTCTACCAGGCACTGCCCAGCCATGCCTCCACTGTGACTGCAGAGCGAGGTTTTGGGGCTGTCTTGATGCCATCCTGTGTGCCCTTGCCTTGCTCCAGAGAAAAAAGTTGGGGTAAGTCTCTAACTTTGCTTCTCCGCAGCTTCGGCGATAAATTCCGGGGTGGGTACGCAATTGCAGTGACGTCATAAAATCGACAGCACACCACCACGCACCCACCCCAGGGCTTTCCAAGCATTTAGACACCCCAAACATACAAGAGACTGATATTAATAAAGCTTCCAAGAAAACAAGTTTAAAACAAATTTAAACCACTTGTAGTTAGTAACAAAATGGGCTTGATGACGGATTTGTCTCTGACTACCCATACCAGACTGTTGGCTTTTCCATGTGCTTTCTGGACATAATTCCTGGCTGCATCTATTTCAGGATGATTTTTAAAATTAACACATTCACTTGTTTGGATGCAATGATAATATGCTACGCATACTTGTATTTCCACTTTGAAAATATGGCACTTGAGAAAAAGCAAAGCCTAAAATATTCCATATACTGCCACTCCACCAGGAAGCAATTTTAAATTATTGCAGCTTGTCCAATTTGATGGAAGCACTTGAATCCAGAGGTGATGGTGATTGTGTGCACTCATCAGAGTGATTCAAAAAAGCAGGGTACTTCACATTTATATCTGCTCTTCAGCTTTGTAGATATCAACTCTTCTAGTCCTCTACACAGCACACAGCAATTGTAAAGCACTGAAGTGTTTCTGATTTGAACACGCTGCTGAGCCTGCCAAATGGAAAAGTTCCAAACACAGAAACCCTGCACCAGACTACAGTTGTCTATCACGCTGACATCCTGTCTTTTCGCCACTTTTCCTTTTATAGATTTTATTAATAATTTGTATTTTAAAGCCAACACAACAGTGAATGTTAAAAACAAATCTGGATAATGAACAAGTCTACAAGAAGTGCAATTTTTCTTGCAGACAATCTTCAAACAAGAAAAATGGCTCAAGGCAAAGTATAAAATTGCTTACTATAAATAACACAACACTCAACATCAAAAATGAGAAATGTAGTCTCTGGTCTTGTGTGAAATGTTAGAAGAAAAGGTGTCAAAGGGTTGCCATTTCAATGTAAGTATCTACTGGTAATAATAAATATCCCTCACAGAAAAGCTCTCCTCTGCATTAGTCTTCTCTTGGGGTCAGGAAGAAATTGGCCATCCCACAAGGCTAGAATGGCTGGTGATGTGACTCTAAAGACATTTTGTGTACCCTAAAATGTGGCTTAGTTTAATTACTTGAGTTATCAGAAGCAACCTGCTCTAGATCAAAGTGTTGATTTAAGATTCAAATCTTGAAGGCTATCTTGAAGATTCTTTTAGTCCCTCATTCTGTTCTGGAAATTAAAAAATTCCAGAACAGGTTCCAGGGGGTGGTGACAGGAGCATTTGCTTTGTTCCCCAAGACCAGCCATTCTCTCTTTAAATTGAGCACCCAAGGAAGTCAGAAGTGGTGTTAGCAAGAATTATCAGTTTGTGTGCACATCTTGCAGATGGACCCAAAGTCTGAGAGCCAGAAATGGACATTTCAGAAAACAGACCATACTATAGGTTGACTTGTTTTTCCCAGAACTAGTTAATTATGGACAATGCTAATTATGACAAAGTACATATGGCAGGCAGATAGGTTCTTCCCAACACTTTTTTTTTAATGTTGTGCACTTTTGGGAAACATGACTCCTTTTGTAGTCAAGAAAGCCCTAGAACCCTGTTAATACCCCAACAATAAGCATTTACATCATTTATCAATTAATATTCAAGTGCACTTATGATTTATTATGTTTTGGAATGTTACTCTGGCCACCAAATTCTTGGTTTGGTTTGTATGGTACAAGCAAACCTGTTGATATAAGTGGAATACTTACAAAATTGTTCATTTCTGGAACCAATTAGAAGTGTTGCTTTTAACATATAAAGCTCTTCACAGCTTGGGACGACAGAATCTGAAGGATTGCCTCTTCCCATATATTCCTACCTGAACTCTGCGATCTTCAACTGAGGCCTTATTCTGTGTACTCTCACATGCTGAGATACAGCAGGTGGCCATGAGAAAGGGCTTTCTCAGCAGTAGTCCCCCAGAGAAATCCACCTGGCACCTACTTTAATGTCTTCTCTGCGCCAAGCAAAAAACATTTTCGTTCTCACAGGCCTTTTTACCATTGTTATTTGTTGTCGTGGTGGGTTTTAAGCTGGCCTTAACTCTGTGGATTCTTTATTTTAGATCTCTGTGCTATGCAATGCCCAGTTATGTTTTTTGTTTCTGCTTTATTTTTAATTTATTGTTTTAATATTATGCTTCTTTTGACTGCCTTTTTTATGTATAAGAGGCTATCCATGGATTAGAGAGGTAGTCTCTCTCTCTCTCTCTCTGTGTGTGTGTGTTTTAAGCTTTTGTTCTAAATAAAAATATTCCTTAGAAAAATAGTAAATTAGTAAAAAAAAATCTTCTGAAGGACGTTTGCAGCTATATTGATACCTGTTCTAGTGGAAACCTCAAGTCAGCCATCACAGAAAGCTGATTTTAAAAATGCATTAGAAAAGCAAAACGGTGGGGTGGAAGAAGAGATTCTATCAACAGGATAGTTGGGAGGGGAGGGACAGAATCAAGAGCTTACGTTAGGATTTCTACACACACAGAGACACACACACACACCCTCACAACCAACCCAAGAAGTTACTCCCTGACTTAGGCCTCAGCTAGACGAGGGGGGTAGTCATCCCGGTCCACACTCGGCATGTGACATCGCAGCCGCCATTTTGAATTTTTTAAACGAGAAGGAGCGCACGAGCGCTCATGTGAAAATCGTGAGTATTTTTTTTAAAAAAAACACCTCGCCCTCTGCCCACTCCACCCCCGATGGGCACAGAGCTCCTGAGGAGCTCTGTGCCCCATGCCCAGCTCCTGGCTCCTCATGGTTACTTGTGGGAGCCGGGACAAACTGTGATGCCCGGCCACACATTCCGCAGTCTCAGGATCAGCCCAGGACCGAGGAAAAACCGGACTAGAAGGGTAGGGCAAAATCCCAGGGAAATGGAGGGTTCATCCCTCACTGCTCCCGGGATGCCCTGTTCATCATGTGAATGCACAGGAACGATCTGGGGGCGATCCCCGGGATACTGCCCCATCTACCTATGGCCTAGGTCTTCCAAAAAAAAAAAAAAATCTGCCTGGAGAGCAGTTGCATGTCTATTCAGAAGCAAGTCTTGCTGTGTTCAGTGGAACTTATCCTCAGGTAAACATGCACAGGACTGAAGTCTAAAAAGGGAAGAAAGAGGACTGAGAAGAGATCTAAGCATTCCAGAAATACAGTAGCATGACGCTGGAATGTTTTATCATGGTTAAAGGCCACATTTCATTTATCTCAGTTAAACTTTCAGGCAAAAGTTTTCCACTGAATCGCTGACTTACCCATAACAGTGGGCAGGGCAATGTGTTACAGTGGTTAGAGCATAGGATTAGGACTGATGAGACCACCAGATTCAAATCTCCATGCACCCACATAGAGCTCTTAGTTGGAAATGCTTAGCAAATAACCCCTAGTTGTATCGTTGTGCATACAAAAAATAAACATGAATAAACTATTTTTCTATAACCGCCCAAAGAGCCTCAGCAGGATACAAATGTAATAAATAATAATAATAATAATAATAATAATTTCCTGCCTCTAGCCAGAAAGCACAGCTACTAGATTTTTTCTTTTTTCTTTCTCTCTTTTTTTAAAAAAATATTTTTTCTGGATCTACATGATTGCAGTGAGCACTAATTCAATAGCTATTGATTGCAGCAGCTTTCTCCGCTGTGGCACCCCGGTTGTGGAATGAGCTCCCCAGAGAGGTCCGCCTGGCGCCTACACTGTACTCCTTTCGTCGCCAGCTGAAGACCTTTTTATTCTCTCAGTATTTTAACACTCAATTTTAACTTAAATTTAAATTTTACTGTTTTAACTCTGTATTTTAATCTTATATCAATTTTGTTGCGTGGTTTTATCCTGGTTGTGCTTTTTATACTGTATTTTGTATTTGTGCTTTTAACCTGTTGGTTGTTTTATTATGGTTTTAATTTTTGTGAACCGCCCAGAGAGCTTCGGCTATTGGGCGGTATAAAAATGTAATAAATAAATAAATAAATAGCTAATCAGATTGCCTGTAAAGATCCCTGCTGGGTTTGAAAGGTTGGTTGGACATTTTATACAATGAAAAAGGAGAAGTGGTTCATGGCTTAGCCCTAACAGTTATTTTCTGTTGCAGATTCTGTTCCTACATGGTGACAGGAACAGAAAGGGATGCTAGGGGCTTTTATTTTGTCCTATGGCAAACATAACCCTCATGCTATACAGCATATACACAAAATGAGTGGGGGGTCAGAGGCTGAATAAGAGCCAATACACTCAAACTCAGTCCAGTCAAGACAGAGGAACTGTTGGTAGGTGATTCAACAGACCTGGGAGGAGGTAGTGTTCAACTTCTAGACAGGGTGCACTCCCACTAAAGGATCAATTCCACAGCTTGGGGTGCTGTTGGATAAATCCCTTACTTTGGATACCCACAGCATCTCTATGGCACTAAACATTTTTTTACCAGCTTAGTTTGGTAGGCCAGCTGTGGCCTTTCCTGAAGAAATAGTCCTGCCACATTTAGCCATGCCCTTGTAACATCAAGACTGAATTACTTCCAACTCTTGTATATGGAGTTGCCCATAAACTATTTAGAAACTGCAATTAGTTGAGAATATAGTGGCCAGATTGTTAACTAGTACTGGCCAGTTGGAACGTGATTTGCCAATATTGAAAGATCTTCACTGTCTTCCAATTTGTTTCAAGGTGCTGCACTGACCTACAGAGCCCTGCATGACTTGGGAAAATAGTATTTGAAATATCTTCTCCAAATGTTTTATTTAATTCATTTGTAAACGGTTTTATTATTTTTTCTATAAGCCACCTTAGCGGTCTTTTGCTAAAAAGCAGCACCAAAATCCCTTTAACAAACAAACAAATGCTGCCCTTTAAACAATATTAAATTTTATATCTCTATATGCATGTCTCTGTCTCTATGGTTACATTACTCTTTTCAAAACATATATAAGATTACAAAATATTACCTTCAGATCACTTCCAGGCAAGGTACCAATTCCATCCTTCCAGTCCATTACGCTAAATACATCAAAGTCTTGTCCATTTCCACTAGAAGCTGGTTCATTCATGGTGCATGTACTGAAAAAGAAAATGTGAAAATGTTAACCCTAATCCAATTCCACATTTTGATATTGCTCCAACACACTACACCTCACATAATTTTCACTAGTCATTTCACCTGCTCTTCAATATTCATAATAACCTGTTGTAAATAACTCCTAAATCCAGTCAAGAAATATATTCTAAGACCAGCCAAAATGTCACAAAATAATGAGCAAGCTTTTGAGAATTCTCCAGAATTCTTCATAAGGCTGGATGTTAAGCAAAGTGGGGGCAAAGAGAGGAGAGAGAAAAAACTGTCTTCATGTGGAAGTGTCATTTAGTAAGATTCTTGATAGAAAAAAGTAGGAGAAAAAAGCAACAGTGTAATTTCATACTTAGAATTTCATACTCATAATTTTTGTGAACCGCCCAGAGAGCTTCAGCTATTGGGCGGTATAAAAATGAAATAAATAGATAAATAAATAGAAATAAGCTCTATTAAATTCAGTGGGACTTACTTCCAGGTAAGTGTGTATAGGATTGGGCTCTGGGTGCTGACTAGGGTTTCAGGCTGCACCTAGAACATGGCTGATACCCCATATTTGAAAATATATCATCCAGAAGTTACCTGAACCTGTCTCTAACCTTAATCAAAACACATCTGGTACAACACCTAAAATTAATGTCCAGTTTTACTAATGTAAAAACATTTGTGTTTTCTCCCCAGGATACAATGTTTCAGAAGGCATTTGTAATTATACAAATACAACCGAGAGTTGATAAACATAATGTCCTTTCACTTAAACTCTGCTGGTCATATCTGAGGGCCCAAACAGACAATGTTTAAATCTGTATCTATATCTTTTGTTCATTTTTATTCTAGAGTAGGTAGGGACTCTGATCTGGATCTTAAAAGCTGCCCCTACTCCTCATGCTGAATCAGGTTCCCTGCACCCATTCTAGAGGGGGAAAGTGTAAAACACATAGCTGTTGGAGCAGGATTTAAAGTAATGTCTGTTTTGGCCCCGAGTATTCACTGACTTGAACAAGCATGTGGAAACCAGAAACTCACAGATCTTCGCAACAACAACTTCACAGGATTTCAGAGGCTGAAAACTGTGCCTTCAAATTACAAAATTGATGACAGCCAAGATCTGTGAGTGTCCAGCTCAAACTTTGTGGTTGATCACACATATCCGCACTAACGAGTGAGCTATAAGGAACTATTTCCCCCCTGCATTAAAGATAAAACCATATGAACCTGCTCTTTAGGGAAAGAATACTAGAGCATAGAATTACATTTGCTTCACTCTAGTGAAACTAAGGCCTTTGCTAGACTCAAGGTTTATCCCAGGGTCGTCCCGGGGTCATCCCTGCCTTCTCCCGGGATCCCGTGTGTGTGTCATTTACATGAACAGGGATGATCCCGGGATAAACCTTACGTCTAGCTAAGGCCTAAGACAAAAATCTTAGGCATGCTTACCAGAGAGTAAGGCCCAATAAACACAGTAGGACTTGCTTCCAAGTAAATATGAAAAGTAACAAGATCTATTTTACTTTAAAAAATGAGCAATAAATTTCATAGGACTAAGTTGTAGTTAAGTTAGGCAGGATCTACACTACTGTTTTATAATGGTATTGCAGTGCACTGACAACTGTTGAGGTCCATGACACATTCCATGTACCGTTTTCAAACCAGTTTCATAGTGTTATGTCCTGTTTGGAGTACATCTACCCTTAGACGCAGTTAACTTAACCATTACTTTCAATGCGTATTAGTCATGATTAACTTGAGCTGTTTCAAAACCATTGTGAACCGCCCAGAGAGCTCCGGCTATTGGGTGGTATAGAAATGTAATAAATAAATAAATAAATTTATAAATGTCCTTACTTTCTGCAATAGTCCCTCAAATCAGTTAAAACCTGGAATACAGATATAAACAACTTGTAACTGGTCTTCAACTTTTTTCCAATATAGTAGAAATTATGTTGCCCTTGCAGCATTTTCAGACTATCAGTTTATAACACAATCAGGCAATAGTTACTTGTTGATGGAGCAGGATCTAGATCAGCCTTCCCCAACCTGATGCCCTCCGGATGTGTTGGACTACAACTCCCATAATTCCAGGTTGGAGAAAGCTTACCTAGATGATGCATTCCTGCCCCATTACTACTGAATTTCTTCTCAGCTAGGATGGCCCCTGTAATGTGAAGTGCTGTGTGGAATATGTGAGTGTCATTTGCACCTACTCATGGTGCAAATAACGTCACCTCCATTTGTTATATACCTCCTAACAGCATCTCTGAGCCCGACAAGAAAAATTTGCATAAGAAGCTGAGTAGTCTTAAGACAAATAGGGGAAACCCTGTTTATCTGTCTTTCTATTCTGGCATAGAAATGGCATAGAAAAGCACTTATTTTCTGGATTAATATAATAAGTGGATCTGAAAAATACATAGCAGCTATTTTCTATATCTACCCTTATCCTTGCTTTATACACCTAAAAATTCTCAAATTCTGGGCCTAGATTTTCAAGATAGACAAGACATTGAATGTACACTACAACTACAGGTACGCACTAAATGCAATCAGATACACATCCAACCCATATAGTTATGTTCTCTATTATTCAATTGTATATGACATATATATTAAAAAAACCCTAATGTATATTTCTGCCATATGGATTATAAATGACAATTTCTAGCATAAACAGAATATTCCAGACTTTCAAAACAAAATAACTAATTTCATTTATAGACTCTATAAATACACTATGCAACACCCTTTAACAACTATGAGGCCTGCTTGCATAGTGAAGGACGAAAATTGTTATAGTAATTTAATCTATCTACCTCTGTTGACATCATCATAAACAATGGACTCTGTTTGTATGCAAGGTTATTATAATGCAAAGATAGCCAATTCTAGGCACATCACCCAAATCATAATGTGGTCTATACAACAGAAGTAAATGCTCCTTATGAACTTACAAATAACCGGGAACCTAAGAATATTAGTGTAGAATGTGGCCAATTGGAGTAGCTTGGTGAAGCAAACTGCCAGGAGCATTCTGCACTGAGGCTTGGTTCACACATAAAGAAAAACCACCATGGGTGAATTTCCCTGTGGTGTTCTTCATTGCAGCAGTAGCCACCGTTTTAAATATTCAGGACATAGCAGGGTCAAACCATAGCTTTTCATTACATGTAAACCCAGCAAGGATGGTTTGTTGGGGTTGTTGATAAGCTGCCTGCAACCCTAAAACAGCCCATGGGTTCTGGCTGGCTTGTCAACCACTCCAACAACCCACCCTCTCCAGCTTCGCACGTATCGAGAAACTGCAGTGGCAGGGGTTTGGATTGGTTACCTGGCTCTCATGGGCTGTGCAGCCTATGGTGGGCTTCAGTGAACATATGAACCAGGTCAAAGGCTTCCAAGTAATCAAAATGTATGTATGCACCCATTAGAATGCATTAATCTAGTCTATAAACTTAACAGTGTTTTATTTATTATTACATTTATATCTCGCCTTTGTTCCTCTTGCAAGGAATCCAAAGCGGCTTACATGGTTCTCTTCCTCTCCATTTTATCCTCACAAGCCTGTGAGGTAGGTTAATGGCTTCTACTGAGAGGATAAAAATGTGAATAGGTTTTAAAATTACGCAGAAGTATGCTTCTTTAGAAAGCCTGCTGCCCAACAGCAATGATTACAATTCCCTTTTTACAGCACCTGATGGTAGGGTTGTTCCTACTCTGTTGGAAACTCAACTAATCCCCAAATCATCATAGAGCAGTATCCTTATTAGGATCTACCAGAATGTCACAAAATATTGAGCAAGCTTTTGAGTTCTCCAAATTGGCTTTTTAAGTTGGATATTAAGCGATGTCATTTAATAGAATAATTAATGTAGGCGAAAAGAAAAACCTAACCACCTATGTTGTTTATATTCATTTCACTGTGATATTTTACCACAGTTTATTAGTTTCATTTTGATGCTTGTATAGTTTTCTTTTTACTTTTTGTAAACCATCTCAAACTTTGTGAGAAGCAATAAATTAACTATTTGCTAACTTTCATTTTCACAGTATATACAATATGAAAATATATGCAATATTGTTATCTGATAGCAACTGACATGTCTCCATCTTTCCTTACATACATTGCCAACATTTGGCTATTTCATCTAAGTGCTAGAGTGGGAAATGAGGGATACATGGTATAGCTGAAACACATGAAAGCTGATCTTTAAAAAAACAAAACACATTGTCACAGAAATAATTGCCTTCACTAGCCTTCACATGTATCTTCTCTTAGTGCCCATTGTACTTGACAAAAAAAGTATTCTTTCCTTTTTGTCAGCTTGAATACAGAGAAGATGAAAGAACTCAGAGTTTTAGATCTGAACATTCCTCTAAAAAAGTAGTAATAAAAACTGGCTGATGAAAGTATCTATAAATAGCAAATATTGTACAAATAGAAAAAGAGTGCAGAAACTATAGAGATATAACTGCATACTGTGGCTGCAGTTGTATAGTCAAGATGTGTGTGTCAATGGAACATGTGAGATTGCAGCCTACATATAAAATAATGAAATCTGTTACCCAGCTGAAGCATTTTGTTCTGCTTTCCCAGGAGTATTCTCTGTTGATGTATGATCATATATATATATATATATATATATATATATATATATATGCCGTTTAGTAAAAGGAAGAGTGTTTCCAACTTCAGAACATTTCAGAACATGCAATTTAAAATCCAAAACCTGTTCCAAACTTATTGAAACCACTAGGAGCAATCCAGAAAAAGCTGGGCATGCATAAAGGTCAGTTCACAAATACATGTTCATTGTACAATGACGGCATCAAGTATTGACTTGCATATGTGAAACAGCCAACACATTTCAAACAATTACAGATTTTCCATATTACTTGATATCACCTCAAAAAATGTATTTCAGTTTAATAGTTCAGCGGTGAGGCATAACCCTTCCTAGAGGAGAAAACTATTTGGAGGAGCAGGCTACCAATAGCTTCTAGTCCTGATGGTTATATACTACCTCCAATATCAGAAGAAGTATACCTATATATATTTACCAGTTGCTAGGGGACATGGGCAGGAGGGTGCTGTTGCACTCGTGCCCTGCTTGTGGGGCCATGGTTGAAAGCTGATCGGCCACAGCGTGAACAAGAATGCTGGACGAGATGGACCCTTGGCTCTTCTTATGTTGATGGATGGAGAGTCCTGGATATCTTAACGCTTATTAATCAGTTAATATTTTTATTGTTATAGCATGACAAACTCGAAGACTTTCTCAAAATCTCTTATTTTAATTAATCCTATAATAGCTTCCTACAATTATCACCAATGTGGAATGGAATAAGTAATTCAGACACCCAAAACACATTATAATAATACTCTGGGATTCAATTTGATTGTCTGAATTCAACTTAAATCTGTTAATCCTTATACATTCTGATTTAGGACAGAGATAGCAACACCAGGATGTTAAATAACATGCATGCTGATGGAGCTAGTCTCAGACATGAGTTCTCTTAGGCTTAAAGAGTTTTCAAAGAGTTTGAATTTCCTCACTGAGGCTGTGCAGCTCTGAAGTTCATGACAGCCAGGAAACCCATGGGTCTGTGTGTATCTGCCTTAGTATATGTTGCTGGTCACACTTATGAGTTGGTCTCTTGTTTTGAGAAGCAGAAGTTATCTGTAGGTGAAGGCACCATCACTGGTACTTTTGTCATGTACAAATAATTATCTGGTTAAATTAATCATCAAGCATTATCTGAATGAATCATATAATGACAGTATCTACTAGTATCTGCTGGGCTAACAGAACTATTAAATTGTTCAAATTCTGAAAGATTATGAATCTGAATAGTTTATAAAGAGCCCAGGGGATTCTTTCGCTGACTTGGTCAACTATTCTATTGAAGCCTAAGAAAAAATAAATAAAGCCTTACTGGACTCTTGGAACAAGGAGCTGATTTGGGCAGTGAAAATGATAGCTGCTAGGACCTACTTTATTCTGATGCAGTTCTGGCCCTCAATGCCTACAGCACATTTAGGAAAGGAAAGGAACCTCTTGTGCAAGCACTGAGTCATTACTGACTCTTGGAGGGACGCCAGCTTTCGCTGATGTTTTCTTGGCAGGCCTTATAGCGGGGTGGTTTGCCATTGCCTTCCCCGGCCGTTATTGCCTTTCCCCCAGCTAACTGGGTACTCATTTTACCGACCTCAGGAGGATGGAAGGCTGAGTCGACCCGAGCTGGCTGCCTGAAACCAGCTTCCGCTGGGATCGAACTCAGGCCGTAGGGAGAGTTTCAGCTGCAGAAACTGCTGCTTTACTGCTCTGCGCCACACGAGGCTCTTTACCCTACCATAAATGTCTTTTTCTCCCTTTCTTTATCATGTCCACATGCCTTAGGCTTATGTTAGATAAGCAATATGCCCCCCTGGGATATACAAGCAAGATTATTGGCCAACCTCCTACATTGTCCCTTTTAAACAAATCAAAACAAACAAACAAAAGAAACAAATCTCTTCATGAAGACAAAAGAGATCTAGAGCAAAAGAAAAAGTAAAAGCAGGACAGATTCACTCATAGTACACAAGAGGGCTACAATAACTGAATCAGTGGTTAACACTGGATTTCTAAACACATTTTTGTAGCACTTATGTTGTCATGGGAAATTGGTCCACTCTGAAAAAAAAAAGTAAACCACAAGTCTCTACCGCAATAACACTGATCCAGTTCCAATAAATTTTCAGCGCAGGCCAGCTAACATGCAATCAACTTCAACTCAGCACAGAAACACAGTAAACTAGACAGCCCCTCAAGCAATGGAGAGAAGCCCTCAAGGAGTTATTTTTCCTCAGTCAGGTAGCATATTACTACAGCCTTATAAATAGTTTCTACCAAGTTATATCAAGATTAAAATCACATATATAGGGGGAGGGGGAGAAAAAGATCCCCAATGAGAGATTTAACTATTCTTCCCAGTTGATAAATTATGGAATCACCTCTGGTTAGTTGCCCTCTTCTGCCACACTGGGTTGACATTCAGTTCAACCCTGATCTTTCCATTTACTTGGAAATAAATCCCAAAAGAGCAGGCCAGCTCCAGACACTCTTGGATGAGACTGATTATCTGGATCCATTTCAGTCGGGTTTCAGGCCTGGTTTTGGCACAGAAACAGCCTTGGTCGCCCTGTATGATGACCTATGTCAGGAGAAAGACAGGGGGAGTGTGATTTTGTTGATTCTCCTTGATCGCTCAGCAGCTTTCAATACCATCGACCATGGTATCCTTCTGGAACGTCTGGCTTAGTTGGGAATGGGAGGCACTGCATTGCAGTGGTTCCGCTCCTACTTGGTGGGCCGGCTCCAGAAGGTGGTGCTTGGGGAACATTGCTCGGCCCCGTGGATTCTCCAGTATGGGGTTCTGCAAGGATCAGTCTTGTCCCCCATGCTGTTTAACATGTACATGAAACCGTTGGGTGTTGTCATTTGGAGTTTTGGAGTGCGTTGTCATCAGTACGCTGATGACACGCAGCTCTACTTCTCCTTTTCATCTTCATCAGGTGTGGATGTGGATGTGCTGAACCGGTGCCTGGCTGCGACAATGGACTGGATGAGGGCTAATAAACTGAAACTCAATCCATACAAGACTGAGATGCTGCTGTTGGGTGGTTCTTCTGACCGGATGGGGGATGTTCAGCTGGTTCTGGATGGGGATGCACTCCCCCTGAAGGAGCAGGTTCGTAGCTTGGGGTTCTCCTAGAACCATCTGTCACTTGAGGCTCAGGTGGCCTCGGTGGCACGGAGTGCTTTCTACCAACTCCGGTTGGTGGCCCAGCTACACCCCTATCTGGACAGGGATAACCTAGCTTTAGTTGTCCATACTCTGGTAACCTCCAAATTAGATTACTGCAATGCCCTCTACATGGAGCAGCCTTTGAAGACGGTTCAGAAGCTGCAGCTTGTGCAAAATGTGGTGGCCAGATTGATAGCTGGAACAGGGAGGTTTGAGCATATAACACCGATTCTGGCCCGCTTTCATTGGCTGCCTATACGTTTCCAAGCCCAATTCAAGGTGCTGGTTTTAACCTATAAATCTCTACATTGCTTTGGACCAAAATACCTGACGGAACGCCTCTCCCGATATGAACCTACCTGTACACTGCACTCAACATCTAAGGTCCTCCTCCGAGTGCCTACTCTGAGGGAAGCTTGGAGGATGGCAACAAGGGAGAAGGCCTTTTCTGTGGTCCCCCCCCCCCGACTGTGGAATGATCTCCCCGATGAGGCTCGCCTGGCACCCACACTGTTATCTTTCAGGCGCCAGGTCAAGACTTTTCCCTTCTCCCAGGCATTTAACAGCATTTAATAACACTAAGTTTATTTTTAACGGACCCAAGAACTGTTGTTTTTTAATTAATACTGTTTTTATGTTTCTGATGGTTTTTAAATTTTGTATTTAACTTTTGTCAACTGCCCAGAGAGCTTTGGCTATGGGGCGGTATGTAATAAATAAATAAAATATAATTTTAACATGAACATTATTTTGCTTTGAAGCATCTTATTTCCTGAATTATTGCACTATCAAGGCTTCAGCTGATTATCTTGTTCTTGAAGAATTAAATGAGATAGTGTATTGCTTATCCTTTCCATGTCCTCATTAATCACTATATTTCACAATGCCTCTATTGAAACTATCTGTCCTTATAATGTAAAGCAAGTGATGTGTTAATCGAAATGAATTCTTACTGTCAATCAGAAAATTGTTTTGTCTACAGGCATCAGGAGAAGCCTGCCCAATCAAAGTCAATAGCAGCTTAAGTACCAAGCTCTTAATAAACACCACACTGCATTCAAACAGTTCATTTTTTAAACAGTTTTTTTTTTGCTAAAAATGCTCAGAACTTCAAATACACAGTTCAGAAACAAAGTGATTAAATGAAGATGACTTTAAATTACAGTTCTGCTATAAACATAAATTAAATATAGATCTAAACCTCCTAACATATATGTCACAATAGGTGAATAGGCTATCTTAATGTCATGGTTTGATTCATTTAAAAGTATACTGTAAAAAGCAACTGAAGATACAGTACCATTCAGTGCCTATCAGCACTGTCAACAGCCAAGATGAACTAGAATGCATCCAATAAAACACAAAGGGAGTAGAACCCCCCCTCCAACTATATCTTCCACATAGGGATTTTTTTCCTTATACCTGTGAGAAATGTTTTCTGGCCCAATTGCATGGGAACTAAAAGGCTGATAAATGGAAGGACTAAAACCTCTAAACTGTTAGAAGTATTTATAGAATACTATATAGAATACTATAGTATAGAATACTATATTTATAGAATACTATATTTATAGAATATAGAATGTTGTAGGGCTGCCAGACCTGGATTCCCTTGCGATACCACACTGTCCCTGTGGAATCAAAGGTCTGACCCCCTGCCTCCTTGATTAACACATACCTCTACTATCACGTTCCTTTGTTTCTTCCCTATCACGCAGGAACAAACGTCCTGTTTACCTCTAACAAACGTCCTGTTTACCTTCGGCCTCACACAAGATCAAGGTAATAATTGGGTTGCCTCACATAGGAAGAGCGGAAGAAGAGGGGAGGGAAGAAATGGTATATAAACTCTTTGTATGTTCGCCTGGAATAGGTCCCGTGGTGCACCCTCATCTCTTCAAGACCCCTCGTCTTTCAAAGACCCCTCGTCTCTTCGAGACCCCTTCAAGCGGTAAGTATGGGCTGTAATCTGTCTCACCTCCAGCAGAAACACGCGGCGGAATTAACCCGCATTGTCCATAAGACGGGAGGGCAAAGAACAGAGTCCTCGTTTCAGAAGCTGGTTGGAGAGATAGGGGAGGCATGTCCATGGTACCCAGAGTGTGGGTCGCTCTGGTTGTCAGATTGGGAAAAAATTGGGACTGTTTTTCATCAAGAACCCTGCACCTCTGTTGAAATTCTGCTTTCCTGGTTTCAGTATCTAGTAGCTCTTGAAAAATTCCATCAACTAAATTCAGCCACTTTGCATACTGGAGGGTTAAGCGTTAATCCACCACCCCAGTACAAGGCAGTTGAAATTTGTAAGCCAGCACCCCCTGTGGCTCCTGCTTTTGCATCAGCACCCACTCCTGAGGAAAGCCCGCCTCAGTATGTTTTAGCTGCTAGCGGTTTGAGCATTAATCCTCCACCGCACTATAATGCAATAGAGATATGTAAGCCAAAATCTTCCCTAGCTCCCGCTTTTACGTCAGCACCAATTTCTGATCTGCAGCTGCCTCAATATGTTTCACCTCGGCAAGTTTTAGAAACCCAACTAACTTGCAGCCAAGGATTAACTTGCGGACAAGGAGACATAGTAAAATTGTCAGAAATGTTTTCCTCATGTCCTGTCCACGATACTGGCCAAGTAAATCCACAAAATGCCTGTATTGTTAACTATAAACTCTCGCCATGCACCTCTTTCCTCTGTTCCTTCCTTCCCAGGCGGCAGGCGCAGAAGCCCCCTCTCCATCCCACCAGCTCTGCCTCCGCCTCCTCCTCCGCACCGCTGCCCGCTGCCCACAGAGCCCAAATCTCTCAGCAAGGCGGCCGGGCAGCGCCGTGCCGCCGCGGAGCTGCCACCAGCCATGGGCAACAAAGGCACCAAGTCAGTGCTGGAGAGCGGGTGAGGTGGGGTGGGAGCGCAGCAAGTTGTCCAGACCGCTGGCCTAGGCTCAGAAGTGCTTTGGGGGCGCCTCTGCCGCACCGCTTCCCCAGGCGAGGCTGGGTCAAGAGCGTGCGCGGCAGCCAGAAATGCAGACCAAAGCCCCGCGCCATCGCACGGGGAAGGCGGCTGCTTGAGAAAATGGGCCAGGGAAGCACGCGTGACGAGCTGGCCACGTTCAGACGAGCGCGCCTTAAGTCTCGCACGCGCCCTGAAGCCGCAAAGGCCAGCCTTTTCGTGTTTAAACTCACAGGCTGCCTCCCCTCCTCTCTCGTTGCGTGTGCTTTGTCTGCCCTCCGCAGCATGCCTTCACATGTTAACACAGGGTTGCCCCAGCCCAGCTCCCTTTTCCAGATGTATCTATGCCATTACAGGGCTAGACATGAACTCTGAGCTGGCAGATATAATTAACACCTGCAAGAATATTAGCACAGCCTCTCATCATGCAGTGATCTTAGCTGTAGCTCTTGTAAAAAGAGCTAAACCAAAAAGAGCTTGTTATAACTTTGGCACACCCAACCCGAATTTAATCCCCCAAGATTTCCAAGTTGTGGTGATTGATTTGAAAGACTGCTTTTGTACAATTCCTCTGGCAATAACTGATCAAGAAAAGTTTGTCTTTACAATCCCTCTTACCTGGCTTACAACAACGCCGGTAAGAATAGAGCAATGGCCACTCTCTAATGATGAACTCATTGCTCTACATTAATTAGTTCAAAAACAACTAACCCTTCCTCCAAAAATTTCCTTAAAGGAATTACAACAGCCTTTAGGCACAGATCTCTGATCACCGCTCTTTCAAATGCTAACTCTTAAACCTCACCCCAACAGATATTTGTGCAAATTGCTGAGCTTTTAGATCTCTGTGTGCTGAATGTGGGTTGCCTGGAATACACATACGGCATACTGGCTGCTTTTTGCTTTATATCACTTCTCCTCTTGTGAGCTGATGCAAAAAGTTTCAGGTTATGAATTATGTGACACAGAGGACTGTGTGAAATAGATGGTTCCCTTTGCTATGTCTGTCAAGGAAGTAAGGAGTTCAGCGCTCAAACGCTTCCAAAAAAATTCCTTCAGAAAATTTGCACAATAGTTGCACACCATCAATAGATGGGTTTGTGGGGATCTTTTCTTTTCATCTCCCCCCTGACCCTTGTTTTTCCTGTGTATTGACTCATCACTTCCCACTGCGCGACACTCAGTGAGGCGCAGTAGCTCATTTTAATCCTGTCACCCAGCATTGAGAAGCTCAGTACACTCTCCCTCAAAGAACTCCCCAACGAGCAGAATTGGCTGCAGCTATTTTAGCGTTGCAAATGTATCTGCTTTCAGAATTGAATCTTATTTTAGACTCCCAGTATGTCTGTCTTGTTATTGCTAATTTACCGGAAGCTTATGTTACCCCCAAAACTGATGCAAATCTAATGGCTCTCTTTTTAACATTACAACAGGTCTCACAAGTCCCTTTCTTTGTAGCCCATATTTCATAGAATCATAGAATAGCAGAGTTGGAAGGGGCCTACAAGGCCATCGAGTCCAACCCCCTGCTCAATGCAGGAATCCACCCTAAAGCATCCCTGACAGATGGTTGTCCAGCTGCCTCTTGAATGCCTCTAGTGTGGGAGAGCCCACAACCTCCCTAGGTAGCTGATTCCACTGTCGCACTGCTCTAACAGTCAGGAAGTTTTTCCTGATGTCCAGCCGGAATCTGGCTTCCTTTAACTTGAGCCCGTTATTCCGTGTCCTGCACTCTGGGAGAATCAAGAAGAGATCCTGGCCCTCCTCTGTGTGACAACCTTTTAAGTATTTGAAGAGTGCTATCATGTCTCCCCTCAATCTTCTCTTCTCCAGGCTAAACATGCCCAGTTCTTTCAGTCTCTCTTCATAGGGCTTTGTTTCTAGACCTCTGATCATCCTCGCTGCCCTCTTCTGAACACGCTCCAGCTTGTCTGCGTCCTTCTTGAATTGTGGAGCCCAGAACTGGACGCAATACTCTAGATGAGGCCTAACCAGGGCCGAATAGAGAGGAACCAGTACCTCACGTGATTTGGAAGCTATACTTCTATTAATGCAGCCCAAAATAGCATTTGCCTTTCTTGCAGCCATATCGCACTGTTGGCTCATATTCAGCTTGTGATCTACAACAATTCCAAGATCTTTCTCATTTGTAGTATTGCTGAGCCAAGTGTCCCCCATCTTGTAACTGTGCATTTGGTTTCTATTCCCTAAATGTAGAACTTGGCATTTATCCCTATTAAATTTCATTCTGTTGTTTTCAGCCCAGCACTCCAGCCTATCAAGATCACTTTGAAGTTTGTTTCTGTCTTCCAGGGTATTAGCTATCCCACCCAATTTGGTGTCATCTGCAAATTTGATCAGCGTTCCCTGCACCTCCTCGTCCAAATCATTAATAAAAATGTTGAAGAGCACTGGGCCCAGGACTGAGCCCTGCGGCACCCCACTCGTTGCCTCTCCCCAGTTTGAGAAGGTTCCATTGATAAGTACTCTTTGAGTCCGATTCTGTAGCCAACTGTGGATCCACCTAATAGTTGTTCCATCTAGCCCACTTTTAGCTAGTTTGTTAATCAGAATGTCATGTGGTACTTTGTCAAAAGCTTTGCTGAAGTCAAGATATATGACATCCACAGCATTCCCACAGTCCACAAGGGAGGTTATCCTATCAAAAAATGAGATCAAATTAGTCTGACAGGATTTGTTCCTGACAAATCCATGTTGGCTTCTAGTAATCACTGCATTGATTTCAAGGTGTTTACAGATTGACTTCTTTATAATCTGCTCCAGAATTTTCCCAGGGATGGATGTCAGGCTGACTGGTCTGTAGTTCCCAGGTTCCTCCTTTTTGCCCTTTTTGAAGATAGGGACAACGTTAGCCCTCCTCCAGTCGTCCGGCACCTCACCCGTCTTCCATGATTTTGCAAAGATAATAGACAAAGGTTCTGAGAGTTCTTCCGCTAGCTCCTTCATTACTCTTGGATGCAGTTCATCGGGCCCTGGGGATTTGAACTCATTCAAGGAAATTAGGTGTTCTTAAATTTGGAGCCATTTAAGCCTCCCTAAGCATATTGCTGAGGGTAATGCCCGTGCCAATGCTACCATCCCCAAAGCCCCCTGATTGAAAGTTTCACTCAGCTTTAACTAGCCCCTGGGGGCCTAGCCAAGAGCATGTGCAGAGTGAAAACTTAGCCCCTAAATCTTACGAAAAGGAAAAAAGATGCACAGATTCATGTACATAGTTATTGTTTTGTTATTGCTCTTCATCCAGCGATGGAGAGAGTCAACACCTCTTTGTAGTTTATTTCCAATATGCAGGTTTTTGACAACACCATCATAACCCTAAAGAGATGCAAGAAGTCCTCTCAGAAAAGTAATAATGAAAGATGAAACCAACCCAGATGAACTGCAGTACAGAAGACCAGAGTCCAGATGACATCAGTTGCAGTAGTCTTCCAGCATCCAAAGACTACAAGAGCCCAAAAACAAGCAGCTGCCAATAATTCCATATAAACTATTTGCTTAAGCCAGTAAGAAGACCCACAATAGACTGTAAGCAGCGTTCCAGATAACTTAGTTACCGTTAAACCCAGCAAAAAGACTTGCTTTTGAAGAAGCTCTAGAAATTTCAGTCCCATCAAGAACTGATATCTCAGCGGAATAAAAATAGAACTTTGAGTGAAATTATTTTACTCCTGTATAAAGAAAGCATGTGTTGCTTTAACCTGCCAGACAATTCCCCCAAAGTGCAAACTCAACTTGGACGTTTACAAACAGTTGTAGCCCACATCAAACAAGATGTGCCTCGACACTGGTGGGAGGGATTGTGCTCGTGCCTCCCTCTCGGTTGGCTAAGTTCTCTCTTAAGATGGAGTATTGTATTAATTGCTGTATTAATATTAACGTGTTGCCTTATTCAATGTATTCCTAATCTTGTGCAAATGTGTAGCCACTGCTGGCAAAGAAATACCACTTTGAAACCCTCTCACCCAGATCAAGTACAGATGTTGTATAAACAGCTTGCTCATCATGTCCCTGAAGAGTATTAAGACGTAGCTCTTCCTGCGCGATAAGCAAAACAATACCGTATTTCTTCGATTCTAAGACGCCATCGATTCTAAGGCGCACCCCATTTTTAGAGATGTTAATTTGGGGGGGAAAGGGCATCTTAGAATCAAAGAAATACTTCCCTCACTGCCCAGCCAACCTCCTCCCCCCCTCCGCGCTTTCTTCTAATGGTTGTGTCCTTTTCTTTTTTCCCTCTGTGAGAGAAGAATCTGCCGTTTGCACGGGAAGAAGGGGGGGCGTTGAAACAAAGAGTAAACTTAACTCTCCAGTCCCGCTCTTTACTTGTCTCTGCACCAGGGGACGACGACACACGAGTAAGTCCCATGGAAATCGATGGGACTTACGAATAAATTTGCCTAACAAAAAAACAGGCGCTTACCCAACCAGCTCCTCGCTCGCATGGCTCGAGGCTGCTGCAGGAGCTTCCTCTTTTCCTCTTGCCGTATTGCTTCGATTCTAAGACGCCATCGATTCTAAGACTCAGTCCATTTTTAGAGCTGTTAATTTAGGGGGAAAAGTGCGTCTTAGAATCGAAGAAATACGGTAATAATAAAATAGAAAAAGAGGAATTGTAGGGCTGCCAGGCCTGGGTTCCCTTGCGACAGCACACTGTCCCTGTGGAATCAAAGGTCTGACCCCCTGCCTCCTTGATTAACACATACCTCTACTATCACGTTCCTTTGTTCCTTCCTTATCACACAGGAACAAATGTCCTGTTTACCCCTAACAAACGTCCTGTTTACCTTGTTTACCTTCCGCCTCACACAAGAGCAAGGTGATAATTGGGTTGCCTCACATAGGAAGAGCGAAAGAAGAGGGGAGGGAAGAAATGGTATATAAACTCTTTGTATGTTCTTAATAAACGTGATTACCATCATCACCCATCGGTGTGCGAGTTTACTACAAAATGTTTTTTCCCAATATCCAGAATTGCAGATAAGCTGAAATAAGATTGAATTTAAATTTAAGTATTGTAAAATTATTTATGGAGTCACCTTTCTGCTCCAAATGGCCCTCAAGCCAACATAGTATTTTAAGATAAAACAATAAAATATCAAAGAATGAATTAGGAACAAGTGAAAAAAAACACTTAAAAATGTATCAGAGAGCATAAAAAACATATTTAAGAACATTAAAATCTTTCAGAAGCTGAACAGAACAAAAACATTTTAGCAGCCCACCTAAAACTCAACGAAGATGGGTTCAGTCTAACTGCCGGGGGGGGGGGGGAATTCCACAATCTAAGTACTTCCACAGAAAAGGCCATGTCACATGTTCCTGTCAACCTGGTGTGACATACAACAGGGCATCTCAACTAGATTCTAAACTACAAGAGGTTCATACAGGAAGCAGTCTTTGAGCTATCCTGGCCCCAAACCTTTTAGGGCTTTATAGAATAAACCAATAAACAAAATTGAACGTTGTTGAAAGACGGGTGTAACATGGTCAGCAACGTGAATAAAGAAAGTAATCTAGCTGCCACATTTTACACTAGGTGCTGTTTCTGAATGTGCATTATGTGCATTAACCTACATTAAACTTAAACATTCCAGGTGATAAACACTGCATGGATCACTGTAGCTAGATCCACTTTCAACAGGAAAGGGTGGAACTAGTGCACCATCCAAATCTTGGCAAAGGCACTCCTGTCTACGCCAATCCCCTGACCCTCCAGGAGCAATGCCAGATCCAGAAGCACCCTCAAGCCATCACCCTCAAACCAACAGGCTACACCTCCAATCTCGTATTAGCTTGTCTCCTAACCAACAATATCTTCATCTCATTTTAATTGAGCCTCAGCTTGTTAGCTTATTTCCAATTCATCACTGTGTTCAAGACATAAACAGCTCCTTGAAAGAGAGAGAGCTGGGTATCATTAGCATAGGGATGAGATCTAAGCCCAGAACTTCAGACAATATCCTCCAGAAGCTTCACGTAGGTGTTAAAAAGCTTAAATGCCAGAATCAAGCCCTGAGGAACCGCACAGAATGGTCACAGGATGGAGCAATATTTCCTAAGCACCAACTGCTAGGAACACACAGCCAGATAGGACCAGTATAACAATGTTTCTCCTTACTCCTGGGGTGCAGAACCTCCTTCAGCCTAAGGACCGAATTCAATTTTGGATATGAGTTCCCAAAGCAACAGCATACCTTAGCGTAAAGCTCTTCCTTCCAATAACTAAGCCCTACAAGAGGCATTTCAGCCTTTTAGAATGGAGAAAAAACTGCACAAAAAACCCAAACAATAGGTGATTGGATGAACAGGTGGAGCCAGGGGAAGAAAGCATGACCTCCTGGTAATTCTGGAAGGTCAGATTTTGACCGTAGGGAGCCAGATTTGGCTCTGGGCCTGAGGTTCCATACCCTGCCTTAACTAGGGTGACCATATGAAAAAGGGGACAGGGCTCCTGTATCTTTAACAGTTGTATTGAAAAGGAAATTTCAGCAGGTGTCATTTGTATATATGAGGAACCTGGTGAAATTTCCTCTTCATCACACCAGTTAAAGCTGCAGGTGCCCTGCCCTCTTTTAAATCTGGTCACAGTATAGCTGCAGTATAGCTCCTGCACCTTTAACTGGTGTAATAAAGAGGGAATTTCACCAGGTTCTCCATATATACAAATGACACCTGCTGAAATTCCATTTTCTATGCAGCTGTAAGATACAGGAGCCCTGTCACCCTACCTTAACCCATCAGACTTTTAAAAACATATGCTACTGAGAATGCTAGTACTGCAAAATAAAGCTGGTTCCTTTCCCCCCCCCCACACTTCCTATCAGATGATATTACTCTATTCTAAGGGTGGGCAACTTGTGGCCCTCCAGATGTTTTGGCCTACAACACCTACCAGCCCTAGCCAGCATAGCCAATGATGAGGGATGATGGGAGATGGTAGACCAAAACATCTGGAGGCCTGCAAATAGCCCACTTCCTATTCTATTCAAAAGGTGGACAAGATAAATCTTAAGTTCTATAAAAGGAGGAATGGATTCTGTTCTATGTTATTTAGCACCGAATAAGTCTGAAATACAAACAGGGGAAACCTGGAATTGTATTTCTTAAGAGAAATCTGCAGGAGTGCAAAAGAGCCGCAGACCTGGCCAGAAAAGAGCATGCTCAGTCTGTCCCATTGTAGTCAGTGCCCTTATACTACCCATAGTGCTATCAGAAATCTTTAACCTAAAACAGCAACAATAAGTAAGTGATGTCATGCATTTGATTGGACTGTTATTAAATTCACCTCAGGAGAGGGGAAGGTGACTTTTACCTCATTTCAACACTGTGCTGCAGCTGAAATATCTGCAACAGGGGAGAGAGGCAGAAGAGGCTTTTTTCAGTTTGATACTTGTTATATGCTATAGTTAGAGGGATAGCTGTTATAGCAGAGATTGGTACATAGGTATGCTCAGCATTAGCCATAGGCACAAAGAGCATAATGAATTCTAATAGATACAGGTGTTTGTCAGAGAACTCTGTCCCATCAGAATTGTTTAGGTGTGCCAGGTGTGATGAATTCTGACAAAAAAGAAAAGGGGGGGGGAGAAAATTTGTTGCCCTGGTGATCAGAAATGGTTACCCCAAATATGACAGGGTATAGAAAACTGAAATCTGGACTATCTGAAAACATTCCTGTTAAAGAAATCTGATGGGAAATTGATGAAACCCCAGAACCACTGCAAAACAGTAACCCCAAGTACTGGCCAAACCTTCCAGAAGGATACCATGGCCATTGGTACTAAACTCCGCTGTGACGTTCCAGGCAAACTATCAGGGATGCACTTCTCCTATCTGGTTCTTGGCATAGGTAATCCACAGAAGCGGCCAAGGCAACTTCTGTCCCAAAACCAGGCTTGAACCGAGACTGGGAAATATCTGATTTCAGCTTAATACAAATAATTAGCTTACTCCATTCATTCTAGGAACTTACTTAAGAAAGAAATATAATCTAGTATTTATTTTTTTAATAAAAAAAAACTGGGACAAAGTCCTCCTTAAAAAAGCATTTACAAGATCTACCACCCAATTCACCAGTCCTCATCTCGAAGCTTTTATCAGCTGGGATAGACATGGTACTAACAAACTTATCCATCAAGAACTGAACACTCAGCAGCCTCAATCACCACCCCAGGATCTGCTCTCAAAACAGAATCAAGTTTGGAGTGGATGTGAGCTATTCTAGAGGCAAAATGTTTTTTGCAAACTCATCACAGCGGATTGCCAAGAACCCTCACTGCTCTCAGGTATACAATATATAACCCCTTTCCTACTCAGAACAACTCCATAGGACAACACTATGCTGACACACTGGTAGCAGAGAAAAAGAACTTCTTCATTGCCATCATTGCCATGATATAGGCCTTAAGTGGACTCTAATCCTTGTTTGAATAGATTCATCCCAAGTCTTCCTCCACCAATGCTCTAACTGTCTAACTTCATTGCCTAAAGCCATTCAAAAAACCAACTTGGCTACACATTCACTTAAAACTTATTTCAAGCATGAGTTTTCCCCCTTAGAAATATACATAATCTATTATTTCCTTGTTGGGAAGCCCATCCATTTTAAAGGGGAAAGTCACATTTGAAATCCAGGTGTACCTTTCACACTTCATGGAAGAGGCTTTTGGTGAGTGTTGAGCCTAGGGAGGTTGTGGGCTCTCCCACACAGAGGCAGCTGGACAGCCATCTGTCAGGTATGCTTTAAGGTGGATTCCTGCATTGAGCAGGGGGTTGGACTCGATGGCCTTATAGGCCCCTTCCAACTCTACTATTCTATTATTAGAAAGCAGATGAGTTCCAGCTATCCTTCAATTATCTGGGAAAATCAGAATCTATTGTAAGGCTACTCTTGCAGAAAAAGCAAAGTCCCATTTGGTGGATGAGGTTATTTTTTAAAGCTTGCCAGAATGCAGGACAAGTGCAGAACATGGAAAAGTGTTCATGGTCCCTCCTCCTCTACCCCCTCCATGCTTATTGGCAAAGACAGACACCTGGATGCATAGCTCTTTGCTACAAACATATTTGTTCTCACATAAAGTCAACATGTGGTGAAAATGGAATCTTGTTTAAACCTATGAACCTTTTCTCAGGTTACTCCAGGAGCAAATTCAAGTCAGTGATTTTCATTACATAAATCATGAGGAAGTCTAGCTAACTTGCCATATCTAAATAATTAAAAAGACCATGCCTACCTGTATATTCTAATCTCCTAAATAAACCTTAAAGTCTTTTGAATTTAGCAGACCCGCTTATAATCTTAATATCACAAGCTCCTAGCAAGCAACACATTTTTTGTCAGAAGAAACTTTACAACAACACAAATCCTTGCCACAAAATAGTGCCTTTTGTTATAAGAAAACTCTTCTGAGAACACTCATTTCTACCAAATACTAAGGCTGTCCTGTATCAATAGAAATGTTTAGAAACCAAAGTGAAACTGACCAGTCTAATGCTAGTAAAGAACCAAAGTGGAAAGAGAAACAGGAAAGAGATGAATAAACTCACATCCACAACTATCTACAACTTTTAGATGTGCTTACCATGTTGATCATTAACTAGTCCACAGAAAAGTTTAATTTCGCAACTTTCATAAGACACACTCTACTTTCCTACATTCATTATATAGCAGGAAACACTGTAAAATCAGAAATGGTGGAAGGGAAGAAATAAATACCTTGAAGAGCTTTCTGTTAGTATATACCCTTTCCCATTCATAGACCCCAAAATGCAATCACTGCAAAACTTGGAGGCCAGAATTTGAACTTTCCTCCCTAGGGTGGATACCTCCGTTCCACCAGTAGGGGTCCCTCCTTGGCCAGTTTTGGAATAGATTTCTGCTGCACTTGAAACTTTTCTGGAGAAATACTATGATCATTCAGGATACATCTCTTCTTCTCCCCACCTCCCCTCTCGCTAAAATTAAGAAAAGCTACGGAAAGGGGCGCGGGGTCCTTTCCGTGCAACTGCCTCGAGTTCCGTTTCTACCGTAGCACACCTACCAAATCCAAACTGCGCTCCAGGCTGCGGTGAGGACTCCCCACCACCACCTTAGAGAGCCTCTTCCCTCCGGACAGAAGCGAAAAGTACCGTGAATCAGCTTTTCCGGGGTGGGGGGCGCTGAGATTACCTTCTCGCCGCCTCCCCTATCTCTTAAGGGAAATGCCCCAGGAGAAGGTGGAGCTGCTGTGCTACGGCGGGCAATAGGAATACACGTTTGGAGAGAAAGAGCGACCGGGCGCCTTGACTGAGGAAGTTGCATAATGAGAGCAAGGCTCTTGTTTGTTAAACGGGTCCCGTTTTTCTTACGGAGCCTGCGACGGAAACCGGGAAGGGGAGGTTGCCAAAAGCAAGCTCAAGACTTCTTTTCTTTTTCTTTATTTACCCTTCTCTTCCTGCATTGCCCACCTTCAGGAAAGCTCGGGGCCGTTTTCTCTTCCAAGGAGAGAAACGGTTCTGGATTCTTTACTCCCCTTGATTAATTCTGCTCGGTGCCTCTCGTTTCCGAGCTCCAGAATCCTCCCTCTTGGAGAAAAATCACCCTCCTTCTTGAGGGGAGGCGTCTCTCTCTTTCTGGCCTCCTCAGCCTGGCCCCACTTTCACCCACCCTTAAGAGACGTTTCTGAGGGGATCCCCCTTTGCCCGCTCCTTTCAAACTTTCCCCCTGTCACACTTCCTCCTGCTGCTGCTGTATGCGCGTGTGAATAAAGCGGAGGAAGCTTCAAGGAATCCCCCCCCCCAAAAAACCCACCACATTTGTTATTTTCTACCTCTTCATACCACACAGCAGGCCTTAGTTCACACACACACCAAGCTTCAGACGAGCGCCTTTCTACCTCACCATGAAGAGCTTAGAACAAGTGTGTCCATATACTGCTCTCGCTTGCATGGGCTACGCTACAGGAAGCGCAGAAGCTGTAGGCGAAAGGGCAGTAAAGTTCCCGATTAAAAGGGACGACTATGTGGGCTTGGCAGGCAGAATTCACACGAGCCATCTTCCTTGGATCTGGAAACACCCTTCCCCACACGCAAAATAATAATAATAATAATAATAATAATAATAATAATAATAATAATAATAATAATAATAAAAAATCTCCGCGTCTCACGGCGGGAGGGGGGGGTTGCTGCCAAGGTTCGAGTTGCACTCTTCTACCCCCTCCCCGAAGATAACCCCAATCCCCACCCCACACATGTTTATACTTAGTGAAAGATATGCACAGGAATCAGGAGCTCCCCCCCCCCGCTCCCGAGCTCCCTCCCACTAGAAACTGCTAGGAGCGCCTCTCTGCGCGTGTGGTGTGTGCGTGCGTGTGCAAAGTTTGCCCAAAATGGCGGAATTGGGGAGCTCAGTATGATATTTCTATATACCGACACATACACGCGCGCACACGCGCGCACACACACACCCCGCCACGCGCGCCCGCACGCCACAAAGTCCAGAAGCTGCAAAAGGGAGACAAGAAGGAGGGGGCAGATTATCACAATCATCATAATCATCATAAATAAATAACCCTGAGGAGCTCGCTGCTGTTGCTGCGGCTGCTGCGCGCAGAGCTGAACAGGCCTTCCCCCCCCCCCCCCGCTCCTCAGAAGGGGAGGCACAACACACGCTACACATTCAACCGGTATATCCCGCTGCAGCCAAATCTGGGTGGGAAAAGTCCTTTTTCCCTTCCCTCCCCCCGCGCGCTGCCAGCCCTTATTCCTCCCTCTCCTGAGGAAAAAAGCCCATAAACAAAACGGCGGAGGCGGCGGCGGCGGCAGCGGCCCCTCCGCACGAGCCGCCCCTCTCGCCCGGCGCCCCCAATCTTCGCTGCGGCACCCCCTGCGTCCCCCTCCCCCAAACGCTCCCCTCAGAAGTGTCAAGAAAGCCGCCGGCCGCCTCCCCAGCAGTGGGGCAGGACGCAGCAAAACCGCCGCCGACGCCGCCCCCCACTCCTTCCCTCCGCCGCCCGTCAATATGTGGGCGACGGCGAAATGCCCTCCTCATGCCGCTGCCACTTCTGCCTCCTCTTCCTCCCGCCGCCCCAATCCCCGTCATGTGTTTGGGAAGAAGGTAGAAAGAGGTGAGGGTGGGAAATGCTTGCAAGCCTTCCCCCCTTTCTCTCTCTCTCTTTTGTTCCTCTTTCACTCTCACGCACTTCGGATTTTAGGAAAGGTCCCCCCTCTGACCCACCCACTCCTCGGCCACTTCACAGTCCTCTGGCCACTTTCCCCAGATTAAGTTCCATCTCCTTCGCTAGATGTTGGAGTGGAACTCTTCTCTCTCTTCCCCCCCCCCTCCACCCCCGTCTCTTCCCCCCCTCCCTTTTTATCAGGGAGGCAGAGGAGGTGCGCTTGCCTCCTCCCTTTATCTCTAACTTTCATCCTCAGCGAAGGGAGACCCTTGAAAGCCATCCTCAGCCTTGTGCATTGCAGTGAAGGGGGTCGCGATCAGATCGGAACCAGCCGCTTCCTTACCCCCCCAAATCCTCTCTTTCTCTCTCTCTTTATTTTTTTCTCCGTCTCTCGAGTAGTCCTGACAAATATGGTCCAGGGCTGCGGGCACAAGTGAGCATGCGCCCGTAGAGTCAGGGCTGGGGAAAGGGGAAACTGCTGCTGCCGCTGCTGCCGCCGCCGCCGCCGCCGCCGGGGTTGCTGTTCTTCCCTTCGCTGCTATGCTTCAGCCCCTGGGAAAAGCCGCAGCAGAAAATCGCGGCGGGTATCACCCCCCCGCCCCCCGGCTGCGATCCACGCGTACAGCGGCATCTTCAAGGTGCATCGGTATCTCCGGGATGTAATGGCAACGTTGAAGGAATAATAAAGAGAAACAAGACCTGTCATAAAATCTCTATTTTTAGGTTCCTATTATTTAATAATAATCACAACAACAGCAACTTTTCTTTCAGGGGTAATAAAATCAGAGTTACTATGATCACAAAAGAAAGTTTAATCAGCGTGGTCTGTCAGTATCAGGTGGTTAGAAAAGTATAAACTGAGAACCCAAGGGTGTTGTGTGTGTTTTTTTAAAAAAATGTATTTTATTAATAAAGGGACATTTTAGCAAGATAAAGGCAATCTTAGCAACACTTATAAAAACACCTTAAATATATATCACTTCAGGATCCTTTTTAAGCCTCTTGTAATTTTGTCTGATAAAAATCATACTTGCAACGCTCCCCAAGGACTCATTCACCTAGACAAATTTTGCGGTGCAACCACTTAGGGCCAATTCACAAAACTCTTCCTTTTTGTTTTGTTTTGTTTTAGCTTGGTTTTTTTCCCCAGACTGAAGTCACACAAGGTGACTTTTTTCATAGTGAACATGTCTTATGTCTGTACACAAACATACATCCTGATCATTAGCCAAAGTACAACATTCTTTAAAGAAAATGTTCACCACACATTAAATCATTGTCTAGATACATACTGAATCCTTTCTATGACAAATTGTAAATCAACTGAAAATATTAACTTACGTTTTTAGCTCAGAAAAATACTCATCTGAATCAGCACTCATATACGTAGTAATAGAAGTACCTGGTTTGACAAGAATTGGTGTGCCATGCATTGTAACTTCTACAATAGCCACTTTTCATTAATACAGCATTTTTAAAAGAATTGTGTTTTGCTCCAACAACAACTCAATGCACTAGGTGTTCTTATTTTGATTTTAAGGATGCAAGGCTGAGATTAAAAAAGGATGGCATCTGTGACCTGATACTGTTACGGTTCTTCACAGGTTAAAGATAAAATAAGGATAAGAGGTGGAATTCAATAAACTTCCTCAGTATCACACAAAATCAATCTGGCACTTAAGAGTGTGGGGGAAATCACATTTCTTTACCATATTTTCTCTGCCCCCACTTTTGTCCCTCATTACTTCCTCTTTCTGCCTGGAAGGGAAAGAGGAAGTAAACAAAGACCACATGGCCCATTCAGGGGCAGTTGTTATCGCACAGCTTTTCCTACACAGAGCAGGAAGTGGTGGCACATTCCATTTACAAAAAAAAAAGTCGGATTAAAAGGGGTCTATTTTGCAATGGAAAAATGAGTGGAAGGAGCAGGAGGTGTGCGGGAGGTGGACATCGTCTAAAGGACATGTGCACATCTGTAAGTGGGCAGTAGTGAGAGCACAATAAAATGCTCATCTGATGAACCTCTTAGGCTGAGTTGAGAAGACCTGAAATGAATTAAATGACATTATTGTCAGCACAATTACTAGGACACATTGTACTGATGGATTGAGAGATTTGAGACAGGCCGTTTCTACACCTGCCTTTTTTCCAGGGATCATCCTGGGATCATCCCTGTGCATGCAAATGACTCACAGGGGATCCCGGGAGCAGGCAGGGATGATCCCTCCATTTTCCTGGGATAATCCTAAGGTGTAGAAAGGGCCATAGATGCTGGTGGGACCTGATAGGTTTAAGAGGTTGAGCTATGAATCAGGAACTTTCCAGTTTGAAAGTAGGCAGCCTTATGCAAACTACTCTCACACTTGGAACTCCAATTGCAAAATGGAATTAAGAATGTAGCCCTACTTTACAGGGTTGTTGAACAGATTACAAAACAAAACCAATGTATGGGGAGTGTTTTTAAAACCCTGAAGTGTGATACAAACACTAAGCATTAGTATCATTATTACTGCTCCAAAGTAATGAAATATATAAGAAATACTTTTTGAACATAAAATATTCCTTCACAAGTATGGGGACATCTTTGCTTTTGGTTTGGGCCTTTTGGTAAGGCCCAGTTCATTTCTTTGTGTGGTGGATTGGTACCGACACAGTGATGCATGATGCTCTGATCACATGGAATAAAGCTGATCACTTAAACGATTGCTTCTCTAATTACTGAAACAAGAGTTCTCACCGCCCCCCCCCGCCCCAAATTTTAATCTTGTCCTTCCATCAAGGTGATCAAGGGAGCCTACATGGGGTTATTCCATTTTATTTTAACTTCATAACTACTCTGTGAAGTAGGTTAGACTGAGATATTTTTACATTCAATGTTGCCCACCAAATTTTATGATTGAACACGACTTTGGTCTCCTAGCATGGCTCATAACATCCTATTGGCATTTCAGGAATTCTGTGTTATTAGGGGGGGGAGAGAAGCATTAATAAAAAGAAATAACATTCTTTAAAGCAGTGGTGGGCAACCTCCAATCTGCGGACCTAATCAAGCCTGCAAGGTTCCCCAACGAGCCATGGCCCCCTTTGTGCCACGACACAGGCTCTTTACAATGGGCCTGTCCGCGGACACTCCCTGCTCAAGCTAAGCGCCACCACTTTATGAGCCTGAGGTGAGGGACAAACACCACCTTTCTGCAAACTATGTGAAGAAAGGGGTTAAACAGGAATAATTTCAGGAATAAAACAATGCGCTGTGAATTATATGTGCTGATGGTGAATTAATATCAGAACGGGTGTTATATGTATATAACTGCAGATGATAAATGCCAAGGAGACACGTGGGATTTTTGTGGTAGTAAAACAAACTGAATAAAAATTTATTTCAATGTTCACAAACTTTGTTTCATAATAAAACCTATCAAACTCTTAAAACCTCTCATCCAATCCTTTCTTTCTTCTCATACACACTTTCCTTTCTCTCACAACTTCACTCTTGAACTTTCTTTATTATCAGGATTGTTTAATATACACCAACTGACTATCTGCACACTACACTTAAAAGACAACTCTCTTTACTCTGATCCGCTAATTCTCCCTCAAACTAAAATACTTTAAAAACACTCTCCCCTATCATCTCAGTCATTCTCTTATATATCTTCCTCCCCCCTCTTAAGATATTCAATCTCTACCCACTCTACCCTATTCTAAACACAATAGACTTACAAATCCTAGACATACATTAGGGAACTGACCTGTGGGGTGTAACACTACACCCTTACCTCTTGGGATTTTGATCACCCCCTCAGAGGAGAGATCTGTCCGTCTGTCCCCCAGTTTCACAGGGGGAGGTGAAACTGATGCTTGACTGAGCCATGAGGTCTAAAGAAGAGCTTCTCAAGCTCAGTGCTTCACCTGCTCCACAATCTTCCTAATTAGGTTTGGTGTGGGGTGGACAAAGCTGGCTGTGACTAAGCCACTTTCCCACATATAACCAGCCTGTCCCTGGTTCTCCCAGATGGGGGAAAGTGCAGGGTGGGGAAAACCGGCTGTGACTGAGCTGGCACCAGCTCAGGGAAGGCGAAGGCCATGGTGCATTGAGCTGTCATCACTCTGAGGCGCAAGTTCAGCGCCTCACATACTGGCAGTGGACTCATCCATTTTAGAGATGTGGCACTGACTGACCGGCATCCAACCTGAGAGGGGCGTCCCCAGTTGCAATCTGCGCCCACCCCAGGGGATCAAGTAGTTCCCCATCGCTGCTTTTGAGGACATAGCTTAAGATCTATGGGCGAAAATCCAGAAGTACTCAGGCACATTTAAGCTTTACAGCAACTACATACTTTTAGCCTAGGGGTAAGCATCTTGATGCCCCCCAGATGTTTTGTACTACTACTCCCAGAATCCCTGGCCATTGGCCATGCTGGCTGGGGCTTATGGCCATTGTAGTCCAGAACATCTGGAGGTCACCATTGCCTACCTCTTCAATAGATCTAATTGAAATAAATAGGCCTTAGTATGGCTGTCAAAATGGATTTTATTTTAGAAGGGTAAATAATGATGTAATGTTTAAACAGCAGCCATGGCTGTTTTGGCATCACAGTATGAATTCAACTTTACAACTTTCTTTCATTATATTTATATCTTGCCCTTCATAAAAATGATCCCAGGGCAGCTAACAACACACATGTGTATGTATGACAATCAAAGAGTGGAGCTGCCCTTAAGCTTGAACTGTACCTAATTCTTTAGATGAGCTGCCTGCCTCAACCCCCCCCCCCACAAAAAATTAAGCAGCATAATGATAAATATACAGTTTTAAGAATATACATTCCTCTTTATCTTAACCCCTAAAATTTCATGAACACTTTAAACACATCTGCAAAATGATCTGGAGATTGGTGGGAAGAGGAGGAAGCATCCTGGCTTTTTCCCAGTATGCTAGAACTTTCAGAATTTGTTCCGTTCGGGATACTAAAATTCTTGCGTTTTCAAATGGGGAAGGCACTTTCAAACCATCAACATCATACTTACTATTTTACTAATTAGTCTAGCAACGTCCCTTAGTGTAAGCCTATGCGGCAGGGTCTTGCTATTTACTGTGTTATCTGTACAGCACCATGTACATTGAAGGTGCTATATAAATAAATAATAATAATAATAATAATAATAACTGTCAAGGCTGTTGTTGGGGGGAAACCAGTGAACAGGAGAGGAGTGGTAAATCCTTCCCCTACCCACGGATTTTCCACTGCAAATGACCCTACAGAGACATTTAAACTGTTCTATTTCTCCCTCTCCAAACCCAATGGTCAGCTGAGCTTGCTGGACAAAATGGCCTTAAAGAACATTTGCAAGGGAGAATCCTGTTTGCGAGAGGAATCCTGTTTCTGTTCTCCTAATTCTTCTTTATAGATGTAACACCATCTATCACACTACCTCAGGGAATGTTTGAGAAAGCCCCTTTTGCCAAGGTAGCATGCAGTTTCACCCTCAGGGTAAAGATGTATAGCTTCCAAATCACGTGAGGTACTGGTTCCTCTCTATTCGGCCCTGGTTAGGCCTCATCTAGAGTATTGTGTCCAGTTCTGGGCTCCACAATTCAAGAAGGACGCGGACAAGCTGGAGCGTGTTCAGAAGAGGGCAACCAGGAAGATCAGAGGTCTAGAAACAAAGCCCTATGAAGAGAGACTGAAAGAACTGGGCATGTTTAGCCTGGAGAAGAGAAGATTGAGGGGAGACATGATAGCACTCTTCAAATACTTAAAAGGTTGTCACACAGAGGAGGGCCAGGATCTTTTCTTGATCCTCCCAGAGTGCAGGACACGGAATAACGGGCTCAAGTTAAAGGAAGCCAGATTCCGGCTGAACATCAGGAAAAACTTCCTAACTGTTAGAGCAGTGCGACGGTGGAATCAGTTACCTAGGGAGGTTGTGGGCTCTCCCACACTAGAGGCATTCAAGAGGCAGCTGGACAACCACCTGTCAGGGATGCTTTAGGGTGGATTCCTGCATTGAGCAGGGGGTTGGACTCGATGGCCTTGTAGGCCCCTTCCAACTCTGCTATTCTATGATTCTATGTAATCCATCCATCCATCCATCCATCAATCATAAGTGTGCTGAAGGAAAGGGAGTTTGAAAGAACTGTGGTGGAAAAAGATGAGCAGTGATAGACAAGGTGCTGTTCAGAGAAAAGTGCCCTGAGCTGGCTCAATCAATTTTGCTGCCTGCCGCAAAGGACAAGCATAAGATGGTTCCCTCCCCTCCCGCCACCCATTCCTTGCCGACCACACTGGCAGTTAAATTTAACTTCGGCCCCTGACGGCAGTAGGCTAGCTTAGGAAGCACAGACCAGGCCACACAGCATACACATCCAATGGCACCTTATTTATTTATTTATTTATTTATTTATTTATTTATTTATTATGAACATATATAAACCACATTATCTCCTAAAAAGCCATCAAAGTGGTAAAGTCATGAACAACAATTTTAAACAATAAAAACAAAAACAGTAAAAACATTAAAATCTCAAAAACAAACAAATATTAACCTTGCTTCCTCACTTTGTTTAACAGTGAGGAGACAGTGTGGTGAAGTGGTTAGAGTGTTGGACTGGGATTGAGGACACCTGAGTTCAAGTCCCCACTTGGCCAGGAAGCTCCGTGGGTAACTGGGCCAGTCACTGACCCTCAGCTTCACCTACCTCACAGAGTTGTTGTGAGAATTGTTGTGGGGATGATCATGTTTGCCATCTTAGGCTCCTTGGGGGGAAAGGCAGGATATAAATGTAATAAATCAATAGTAGGCCCTGGTCTGAGAATGTCCAGCATTATTGATCTTACTAAGAAATTCCTGATAAGATTCTGAAGAACTCAAGGCTTCCTAGGTACAGAAATTGAAATTGCTAATTTACTTTCTACAATCCACAGTCAGCTTCAATCATTGGCAGCTTCAGTTTGTGACCACCAGGCTGAAACCAGCCACAGCCTTCCCTCCCTGCCACTCACAACACACACACACACACACACACACACACACACACACACACACACACACAGAGAGAGAGAGAGAGAGAGAGAGAGAGAGAGAGAGAGAGAGAGAGAGAGAGCAAGCTTCACTGTGACTAAGTTTTAAAGAACCTCTTTTCTAATCCAACCGACCCACATACATTCCTTAAATGCGGACTATACTTTATTTAAAGAGTTTTTAAATATTGAAACTCCGATAACTGCATGTTTAGGGGTTGTTCTTTTTTTCTTTTTCTTTTTAAGTATAGTTACATCAGTGGGACACATTCTTCTTCCAGTATAATGAATGACTAATATTTGATAGAGTGGGAGTCATGAATGCTAACCAAAAAAAATGAAACTAGAAACTGAACAGAAAAGGATGGAAATGTGTAATTATAAGTGTATTGTGATATTTATTTTTTAAAAAATACACACACCTTACATTACAAACTCTTAGTGAATAAAACTTTGGGAAGGGAACAACAAATCTATTCTTACTCTTTGGGACATATTTCATCCTTCAGTTCTTTTCCAGCAAACATTCCACCATCTGTACAGTAATAAAATTACAGGAAAACATAGATAAACAGGTAAATCATAGAGAAACAATAGAGGGAATAAGACACAATTTTATTGTGCTCTCTACATTCTTTTAACACTGTATGTTAAAGCACAGTGCCCAGAATGTTATGGATATTTCTAACATACATATATAATTAAAATTGTTTTGATAGTTTTATTTAACCCTGGTATTTAAAACAGTAGAATAAAGTTGCAACTGTGGCCTAATCCACACCAAGCAGAATATTGCACTATGAAAGCAGTATATACAAGGCAGGAACCACACTACTGCTTTATAGCGGTATTGAAGTTCACTGGGGCCCATTGACACATACCACATACCACTTTCATAGTGCTGTATCCTGCTTGGTGTGGCTCCTGCCTTTTATATACTGCTTTCATACTGCTTTCTTAGTGCATTATTCTGCTTGGATGTAGATGAGGCCAATGTTGGCAACAAAAGGGAAAGGGTGGTGTTGTCAGATTCAATTTGGGACATAATCCATGACATTAGTTGTCCAGTAGATAGGAAAATATTCTGTGCACATCATCTCCTGTCATTGCAGCACTATAAAGAGAGATGCTCAAGCTGCACTTGCAAAACTTCTCTTTACAATTCTTGGAGTCCTGTGCCAGACATGAAACTAGCAACTCTTGATTTGATGGTAGGTCCTGTAAAATAGGTTAAATGACAGATTAGAGAGCAGACTGGGGACAACTTCAGTTTTCAGCAAGGTTTTGTTTGGTTTTCAAGAGCAGCCAGACAAAGGTATAGATGGTTTGATAGAGGACCGGTTCTACCATTAGGTACAGAGAGGCAGCTCCCTCAGTCAGTAGATGCTGGGGAGCGGGGAACACCAGCAAGGTGCTGGAAGACAGAGCTGGGTGTGTCTTGTGGCCTGCCTTGCAATCCCAAAGTTAGCCTGCTGCCTTCAAGTTTTCCAATTGCCCATGTTGACATAAAATGCATCTGCCAGTCCAGTTGGATTCTGTACATGAAACGTGGGGATGGTGGATATCTTATCATTAGCCTCAGACAAAAACTGTGTTGGGCTAGCTCTGAAAAATCAATTCTTGTTTTTTAAAGTAATGATTGTTGTAAACCACACAGAGAACATTATGCAAGTGGTCATTTTCAGCCTTTGTTTCACGTGGGTTTCAGTTTAGAGTCCCCATGGTTGGAGATAGTGAAAAGTTCAAACAGATAATTGCAGTGCATGCTTAAAAGCTCTGAAAAATAGTCCAAGCCTATCTGCTATAGCACCAGAAAATCAGTGTTAGGGTAGGGCTGTAACAACAACTACTTATCAGTTATTTGTGTATCACTGCAATTTGTGATGTTGTGCTCAAACATCCCAAAGTAAGGTCTGCCTCCAGCAGCATTGGAGCCCTTTATCCCAGGAGACACGTTACTTTTACCCAATTAGCTCAAAGTGGAAGTAAAACGGATGTGACACATAGCACTTAATTTACCACTTTATAATCCAGAAATGCCTTTCCCTATGGCTAGTAGCCTTTTGTAATGACTACTCACAAGTAAGTTCCATTGAGCAAAGGTCCTTTCTAATGTTAACTGAAAACCTTCCCCTTGTAACTTGGGAGAATTTTATTTCTTCCTGCAGATCAGGGCTTGGGAATCAGTGATAAATTGCCTCTCATTTGCCCCTTCAATAGCCTTTTGAAATTGCCCCAATGCCAGTGTGTCTTCTCAGTGAGGAAGGTTTAATTATTTATTTTCTTACATTCTTTTCTCCATTTTTTAAAATAATGAAATGGTGCTTTTTATGGCACTATTTTGCCATTTTAAAAAAGAGAAAAAAATCAGTCATTAAAGCCGTCCCGCCACCTCCACTGGCTCTGGGGCAATTTTGAGAGACTATTTAAGGGGCAAATTAGAGGCTCTTCCCACAGGCCAGGATCAAAAGGAAACAATAAAAAAGGGCTGCAAACTCACAAAGAGGAAGTATTTCATTTAAAGTAACAGGAGCTGTGAAAAGCCTTAATTACTAGGTGGCCGTGTGTCAGAGGACAGCCCCCTATTTGAAGTGTTATCCAATCTAATTCTTATATATATATATATACTGTTGCCCAACAAGACCATCTGAACAGCAGATGGTACAGGCGAGCACACATATCACCTAGTCACAGGCTTACACATTAGGGTAAGATGGAACATATTTCAATTTAAATTATAATTACTATTTCTAAATTTGCATCAATTGATCTATAAATTAACATACTCAAATATTTCTGCAAATCGGTGTCCTTTTTGTTTTGGTGATGCATTTCCTCATTTTGCTGATTTCTCAGTAGCCACCCTATAAATAACACTGCACAGGCCAGTGTCAAAATAGAGTTTTACCACAAAAGATTGCCCCAGCTCAGGTCTGAAAAAACAAAGGAGAATATTTTATAAGTCTCTGAAATGCAATGGGCTAATGATGATGACGTGTGAATTCTTCATACAAATGAGTGAACAAACTGTAGCAACTCCAGAGCATAGAGGTCATTCCAGGCTTTTATTGCGCCATTGCCTTGCCTCATTCACAGAATGTTATAGGAAGTCTAGACATCATTACCTTCTACATGTAACCTTCCCCTGTTTTCTCACAGCTTCTTCCACCTTTTTCCTTCCTGCAGAAAATCCAGTGGTTACACATTGCCTTCTAATTGGTAATGCTAGAATCCTCTACTGGAAAGCACCTAAGGACGAGTGTAGAAGTGGCCTAATGCAGTATTACTACAGGAGCATGGTCTGCTCATAGTATACCAACTTTCCATTTGGATTACTGCAGTGTATCGTGCTGTGCATGGGGCTGACTTTAAAAATGGTTTGGAAACTGCAGTTGGTCCAAAATGGAGCTGCTAGGTTACTAACTGGCCATATATTCATATCAGGCCTATGCTTTGTTAGCTGCACTGGCTCCCAGTCTGTCTCCGGGCCCAATTTAAAGAGCTGGTTTTAAACTTTAAAACCCAAAAGAGCTGGGGACCAAATTACTTGAAAGATAGTCTGCCACGTGTGAGTTAGCAGCAGGGCATTGGAAGTTGTGGATGAAATAAGAATTACCCTTGATAGAGACACTCCCCAAAATGTGTCAGGAACCATAAATATTGGTGGGTCTGCCTTTCTTTGTCTTTGTTTTGTCTTTTACAGCTTTAAAATCACTTTTGTTGTTATTATAAACGGAGAACTTTGTTATGGGGACACTTGCAAATGTCATCAACAAGCAAGCAAGCCCCTTCAGCAAGGTCTGTCATCCAATATATTGAAGCCGGGTTGCACAAACTGCAGCACTGGACCAAAATTGGGTTAAGTAGCTTGGGTGGCACTGCACTGGTTGCTGAGGGTAAGTTGCTATGTGGTATCCTAAAGGTTTTTGGGCTATCAGAAGGATTGGTGCAACCCTACACTGTTAATAATTCAGAGCAACTTTCATAATTTGATTACAATTCACAGGGGCTAGATTGGACCCACATCTGACTGTAGGCCAGGCTGTTTCCTTTTCAGCTGTCACAGCTCCAGGTATCTTTCAGCTAATCAGAACCCGGGGTGTGAAAACAGTTACATTATCACTAACTATGTTCGTGATAAATTATTAATATTGAATCAAACAGGCGTCGCTGTGTGTGCACATCAAAAGCATGATGTACATACTAATAGACTATCTCTGAAACTGTGAGAAAGCTGCAGGCTCAGCAGTTGAGCCATGAGTACTTTTGCAAGGAGTCAACATTTTCACACACACTAATTAAAGCGTCTCTGAGCCTTTCCTACATTGTCGGTGTGCATGTGAGAGCCTGCACACCAACATCGTGAATGCTTTTGAAAGCATCGGAGGGCGTATTGCAAACACATTTTAAGGTTCATGTGCTGTTGGTGCCGCTTGTGGTGGCCTACCTGAAGGCCTCCTTCCCACATTGTTAACACAGAGTTTTATAAATGTAGTTCTGAGCGAGTAGAGGAGTATTCTTCCCCTTTCTAGCTGAAGGGGACATGGGAATCTTTCATACAGCAGAAATCTTCACTTGGGAAGGAAGAGAAAGTAATGAACTAAAGTGGTGTAGTGTCCCAGCTGATAATTCAAGCAATTTTCAAATCTTTTGTGAAAAGGCTCTTAGGGTGCATCTGCATTATAAACTTAAACTGGTTTTGAATGGGAATAGCTTCCTCTGTAGAATTCCAGGAACTATAACAATGACTGTTTTATAAATCTAACACAGAATGAAGCAAGTGTCTGCAACCTTTCTTTCAAGGTTCTCCAGGTGTTTGAGTACTAACAACAAAAATGATCTTCCTTCAATTACTGTAGAGTATATTTCTTTTTCAATTTCCACTTTGATGCCATTTGTGCTAGGTAAAAATCAGTGAGGCAACATCGCTGAGCACTTAGCTCTTCAAATTCTGTAAACACAACAACAACAACAACAACAATAATAATAATGTTAAGCTGTAAGCTGTAACAAGTTAGCTGGATACCTTTTTATTTATAACTTTTCTTTATTACTTTTAAAGGTAAAAAATAATGGCTGTTCTAAAATAAAGAACGCTTACCAAAAGATAGGGTACAAAATAAATAAATATTGTAAGTAAAACCTGTGATAGTTCTGCTGTGTCACTTAGTGCGCTGCCAGTGCTCAGAATGTGGCTTTTTGAACTTTGGCTTTTGCAAGCTGTAGCCCAGTGGTTGGGAGATCAAGGTTTTGAGTCCAATGAGCATTACACCTGCACCAGGCCTCAGAAATCCTCACCCAGGGTGCTATTTACCCTCATTTTTCTTTATAACAATAACCCTATTAGATAGATTAGGCTAAGAAAGAGTGACTGGTCCAAGGTCACTCAGTAAGCTCTATGGCTGAGTAGGGATTTGAACCCAGATCTCAGTCCCAACACACCAGCCAGCTCACTGCACTGGCTATCAAGTGCAAGCATTTTCTTTGTTTGTCATATTCACAGAGGATGGGAAGAACATAAGATGAGGTTGAGTCCTCTTCCCCACAACATCTGAAATGGATAGTAAAAATGGAACACTACCAGGCCCTTTCTTCATATTCAGACTAGGGTGACCAACTGTCAGGATTTCCCCGGATTTGTCCTGGTTTTTGTTCTTTCCATGGTGTCAGAGGGGATTTTCTATAATTTTCAATAATGTCCTGGAATGACACACCTTCCTCTTTAAAGCTGCCATTAGCATGGCAGGAGGGAGTGACATGCTTTCTTGAGGCACATCATTCCCCCACCCCGAGCTCCAATTGAGGTCTTAAAGGGGAAAGTGGGTCATTCGTGGACGTTATAGAAAAGGCCCCAATTGGAGTGGATGGTGGTGGTGCAGAATGAAAACTTTCCCCCTCCTCCACTCCAATCGGGTTTTTTAAGGTGGCGGGGGAATAACGTAGTTTCTGCAGGACTCAGAAAGCTGCTCCCCCCCACACACACACTAGGTGTCCTCTTTTTTGGTTTCCCAAATATGGTCACCCTAATTCAGATGCCACAGTGAACTCCCATATCAGTAACAAAACAGAGTAGAAAAGAACTCAATTTGTCTGTCTGTTCACTGTTCGGAACAGGATAATACACTTGATGAACCATTGGTGTGTGATTCAGTAAAGAGCTTCTTACATTGTTTTAAAGGACATTAGCTTCCTTGTATATCGCTGTTGGGGAGCAACCACAGGGCAGTCATACCAGTAATACAGAGCTGGCATTCATGTATTCACTGGAGGAATGAAAAAAATAATTTTTAATCAGAAATCTTGATTTCATGCCTATGCAAATTTAAACAATTAATACTTCATTAATTGATGGTACAATCCTATGCGTGTTTAGACAGAAAAAAATATTACATCTCCCAGCATGCCCTACCAGTCATGATGGAAAGGGAAAGAACATGCATCACCATGAGTTCCTTGGAGGAAAGTTGGGGGAAAAGGCAATATCAGAACTGAAGAAATAACAACTGTGGTAAAATGAGCTTATGATTATATGATTATTAATTTTTCTATGCCTGTTAAACTAGCCCAGTTTTTCCTTACTTGATGTCTTCCAGGTGTGTTGGACTGCAGCTTCCATAATTCCCAGCATGCTGGCTGGGAATTATGGGAGCTGTAGTCCAACTTATCTGGAAGACATCTGGGCAGGATCTACACTACTCCTTTAAAGCTCTTTAAAGCACTTTATAACAGTTTTGACAACTGTTGGGGCCCAGGACACACTGCATATACAGTTTTCAAAACGTTTTCAAAGTACTTTAAAGTGCTTTAATGCAGTAGTGTAGATTCCCTCCCCCCCGGTAGGGAAATGTTGGACTAAGTTGAAGCCATGTTAGGGGTGTGAATGTTATGCTAGAAAATAGCCGAGTCTGAGTGACAAGATCAGCTTGAGCTGCTGACAGTGAAAACCTGCTTTCCTGTGATTACAGGATACAGGTTTTTTTTTGTTTTCTACTGGGGTCAGGTAATGTTCCAGTCAGACTCCACCTACCTGAATAACAACCTATTTAGGTTTCCCCTCTCCATTGAGAAGGGTGACCATATGACTGGATTTGCCCGGATTTGTCTGGGTTTTTGATGACAAATCCTGGAGGGGGAGGGGAAATCCAGATTTTTTCCAAAGAGCAGCTCTAATGGGAATTAAAAAAATGCTTATAACTCTGTCATTTTTTAAAAAAAAATGGCATGAAACTTGGCATTATGGTAGCTCTTAGGAAGGGCTTTAGTCATACCAAATTTGAAACAGATCCGTTCATCCATTGATTTTTTAGGATTTTTTTAAAAATTGAGGTTTTAAAATTATTACTTTTAAAATCGTCATTTTTAAAAATAAAGAGATGAAACTTTGCACCATGATAGGATTTAGGTAGAGCTTTAGCGACACCAAATTTGAAACAGATCTGTTCATCCATTGATTTTTTAGGAATTTTTTTAAAATTGAAGTTTTTAAATTATTATTTTTAAACCGTCATTTTTAAAGCTAAAGAGCTGAAAGTTGGCACCATGATAGCTTTTAAGTAGAGCTTTAGCCATGCCAAATTTGAAACAGATCTGTTCATCCATTGATTTTTAGGAATTTTTTAAAATTTGAGGATTTAATTTTTTAAAAAAATATATTATTTTTAAAGATAAAGAGATGAAACTTGGCACCATGATTGCTCTTAACAAGGACTTTAGCTATGCCAAGTTTGAAACAGATCTGTCCATCCATTGAGTTTTAGGATTTTTTAAAAAAGTTTGAGGTTTTAAAATTATTTTTAAAAAACGACATTTTTAAAAGATAAAGGGCTGAAAGTTGGCACCATGATAGCTCTTAAGGAGAGATTTAGCCATGCCAGGTTTGAATCAGATCTGTTCATCCATTTTTTTTAAAGGATTTTTTTAAAAGTTCAAAGTTTTAAAATTATTGTGTTTTAAAACTGCTGGAGCCATATCCTTCAAACTCAGGTTGTCAAACCTCCTCTTTGGGGTTTTGCATATTGAGCAGTTTCAGCCCTTGGCATTAAGGGGATCTCCAGTCTTTAGGTAAACTGCCACAACACCCACCCTAATGTTAGAGTAGAGAAACTTGTGACAATTATACACAAGCTTTTTTAAAAAATTGAAATTAAAAAAAGCCAGCCATCCAGCCGGCCAGTAGCAAACCCTGTTAACAACAACAGCAGCTTGCAATGTGTGAAGACACAGTCAGAAAAGATATTTGAGGGAAGGGGAGACTGTATCACACAAAGCATAGCAAAAGCTTCAAAGTACAGCAAAACCTACAAAAGTAGGAGTGAGTGAATTTAATTTCAGATACAATGAATCTCTCACTTGTTCTTAATTTCAGTGATTTTAACATTAAGATGTTATGTAGAACAGATTTGTCTTAAATGTATGCTGTAAAATCAGACATGTGACCAAGGCTATGTTCAGGTGGGCACGCCCCCTTGGTGCTGGACACGCCCCCTTGGGGGCCGACCATGTTGTCCTCCTTTTTGGTTTCCAAAATATGGTCACCCTAATTAAAAGGAGTGAATTCTTTATTTTTCCCTACCTCGACATGGAAATCTAAATGTTTTAAATAGTACTGTTACCTGTAATGTGTGTGTGACCAATCCATTTCCTGTTGTGGTGCAAAGGTTGATAAATAAGGAGACGAGACAACAACAGCTGGATTTAAACAGGGCCACATTTTATTAAATGATCTGCAAAAGGGGGTGAATCCTACCGGGCATCCAGTATGGCCTGTTGCCAGGCCCCTGAAGTTGGGCGAGCCTTTGTGGCCCAAGGGTAGGCGCTGCGTCTTTTGCCTTCCCCCAGGCCTGCCCCTTGTGGGGTCGGGGGACCTTTTTTTTGTCATGCCCTATCTCAGGCCGTCCAGCTCTGAGTGGGTGAGTAGGGTAGGCCCCAAAGGTAAATCGTATCTCCCAGGTAGGCCGTGGGGCTCAAAGCTGGGAGCCTTGGACTTACCAGTCACTGTGAACAGTGCCATGTGAATGCTCACCATTCCCACTCCCACGCTGGATGCCCATACCAAGAGGGTGAAGGGAGGGAGAGCCCACAGTTTCTGGGCTCCGTAGCCCCTCCCCACATGTGGCACCATACCAGCACCCAGCCAATGGTGGCTGGGCACATCTCCTATCTCCCACGCCCACAAATGCCTCCCCACGCCCAGGCTATGCCGGGCATGGCAGAATGGTCATTCTGACATTACTCTGATCCATTGGTTCTTATTGGTCTCAGAAGGTTTATGATCTTGTTTTTTTTCCTCCAAGGAGAGTATTTCTACAAAAGATATAGGCCCAAAATTAAGCAGTGGGACTTTGTTTTGTATCCCTCTTTGCACACACTCATGGGACAGTTTGGTTTGTACAATCTTTAGATTACCCTAATGTTTGAGGAACTAGGGATTTTTTTACAGGTTGTTTACAATCAGCCCAAGAATTCTGAGACTTTGATGTGGGACAAACTATCACCAATCACCAATCATCAGGGAACCACTATGCTAACGAGGCACTTTGGTGACAGATATAAAGAACAGTTGTTCTGGATTTTTGCTAATTTTTGCTAATTTTGAAGTAAAATATCTATTTTGCTTAGGAGAAGTTATAAACACCTGTTCATTCCTGGATTTGGTACGTGTTTTCAGTGATTCTAAAGTAGGGGTGCAAAACCTTAGGACTAAATCTGGCCTTCTAAGGGCCTGTTCAGACAAGCCATGGTGAGGCCGCAAATCCTTTTGCAGCAAATGGTTGGTGAGTGGGCCTGTTCAGACGACACTTCAGGCTCTGTGGTTAGTGAAACTGTGGTTCTCTGGGGTTAGCACTAACCACAAGCCATGCTGATTCACACAACACTTTAAGCCATGGTTAGAGCCGCTAACCCTGCTGCTGACGGTCCAACTGTGATTAGTGAGTGTGCAGGGTTTAGGAAAACGCATCACACAAGTTCCATTCTTAAATAAGCAGTGGCCTACACCCACCTAGGTAACCTCTAGTAAATTTGAAAGTCCAAAAGAAAGTCCAACAAGAAAAACATGAACTACTATTTTATACAAACAAGAAGGATAAACTAGCAATACGGACCTACATGTAGGAGAATCATACCAAGCTCAACAAGGTAATTCAATAGGGAATATATTATACTGACCAAACCTGAGGGAGATCTTGAGATGTAGAGAAAGGCAGGGAGGCAGCCACAGAAGAATGTGTTATAATAATGGGCAATTTCAAATCCCCTCACAATGATTGGATGACCTCAGCTACATTTCATTGACTTTGTTTGGGTCACCAAAGACAGCGTTTATAAATACAATAGATGACTGTGTCATGAAACAGTCAGTCATGGAACTGACTAGAGAAGAGGTGACCCTGGATTTAAATTCCAAGTAGTGTCTAGCATCTGGTGCAAGATGTAAGAGTTATCAACATGCACAGGAGAATCTAGTGGAGATTTGGAGTAAAAGAAGCATGGGTATGAATTCTCTGTTCGTTTATACTACAGTGCAAATATTTATTTATAATTACTAAAGCTGTGATAATAAAAGCTCCCCTTTTGCAAGGTGAGCAGTTATAACTTTAAAACAGAAGTATTTTGCATCAATTTAAAAGTACAATATTACTAAAGGTTCCTACAGCATTGCACTGGCTAAGTTGTCAACATGGTATTTATTTACCATTGTGGAAGACTGCAAATGACAGGCACACTTACAGCAAGAGTAAATATTTTGCTAGACTAAAATCTCATTGCAAATTCAGGTAAAGTCAGGGTAATAGAGGACTCATCTTTTTAAAAAAGAAGCAACAACATGTCAACGAACTAATTATTTTGCATACCCTGCGTGCTGTAACACAAATACCATGCTTAATAGGCCAAATTCTCCCCTGGACTGACATTTTGTGCAGATAAACTGAGGAAGATATGTCTACTTGCCTGGCTGCACAAAGTATTCATGTCATTCGCTTGTTTATGTTAAACCTTATCGGATCTGTTAAGTTTGCCCTCTGGTGGAAGCTCATTTGAACACAAGTAAGAATAATTTCACTCAAAGGCCGGTCGCTATTATTGTAAAAATAATATTTTAGAAACGAGTTTCAGTTTGAGTGTTGATTCTTTTTATCGTATCATATTACAGCTCAGCATTAACATCACTTGTCTCCTCAGCATTTTCACAGAATTATTCCATTTTCTTATTGAAAGATTTCTTCTGAATCAAAAACAGCAAAGCACCTTGTGCCATCTTGAAGACAAACAAATTTATTCTGCCATAAATTTTTGTGGACACTGTCTACTTCGTCAGATGCGTGAGGTGGACAGTGTCCACAAAAGCTTGGGTCAGAAATTTGCAAGTCTTGATGGTGGCACAAAACTCTTTGCTGCTTTTGCTGCAACAGACTAACACGGCTTCCCCTCTGGTACTGGTTATTTCTTATTCTAGCTGTTCTTCAACAAACATATTTGTTCCTGAATCCCACACCTTTGGCTTTCCTGTATACCAGACTTCCATAACGTGGGGCTGTCTTGAAGTCTTTTTTGCCCCAGGGTGGCTCCAAATCTGCGCAGCATTGGTTAGATGACGCAGCCGTGGATTCAATGCCACCCCTTGGCAAAGAGCCGAAGACGCGCGTCTGAACAATCGGAGACTTCCCCTGACTTTTCAAGCCAGAGCAAGGGCAGCCTGGCTCTTCCAATGGTCTGTCTTCGTTCAAGAGCCACTCCAGAGCCACTCTGGGGGTGTTCACGGCAGATGGCGACCCCTAATTGGTTGCCGTCCACCCAGGCAGAAGGCAGGCCAGCGAGTGGAATGGATGCCAGAATTCTCCACACTGCCTTGCTGTGAGAAGAGGTTTTTTTCCCCAAGCTGCCTCCTCCTCCTCCTCCTCCTAAAATAAATTCTTTTCTCCCCCCCCCCAGCTGCTGCCACCACCACCACCTCCTCCTCCTAGTCTCAGGGAGGGACAGAGGAGAAGGTGGATGACAGCCATAAACCCTCTACTTACTCCTTGGCATGGGGATTATCTGGCACAACCCCGCAGGAGCAAAAGTGTGGGGGATTTGGGGGTAATGAGGCTCCAACCTGGCGCCATGAAGATAGCCTAATCCCCAGGTGCCATGAAGATAGCCTAACCCCCAGGTACCTCCCAAATGTTTTGTACTTCAACTCCTATCAGCTCCAGCTAGCATAGCCAACAGTAAGGAATGCTGGACGTTGTAGTACAAACCTTCTGGTATGCATCACATTGGGGAAGTCTGCTTTACATTTTCACCACTGCTACATTCTATCGCACCATGCTCATTGAGATTCCCCAGGCCCCAGCAAATAACGTGACCATTACATGTTCGGAAGAAGGAAGGAAGGACGGACGGACGGACGGACGGACAATGGTCACTCTTTCAATGATCAGTAAGAAATCGACTTCTCCACTACCAGTGACATTGATAGATTTGCAACAAATTGCTTCCAACTTGGCTAAATTAGGTATAAGTAGCTAAGTCTAGCTTAATCAATAGGATCAGAACCTTCTGCATGCTGTTCTTCAGGATCAATCCAGATTCCCCACTTAAAGGTTTCAGAAACCCTGGATCTTCTCCTGATCTATCCTCTAGTATTTGCACCCAAACTTCAGCTTCTGGCAAAGCGTTCACTCTCATTTGGTACTATTCTGCCCAGTCCAATACCTCGGGGCCAAAACAGCATTACTTGAAATTTGTATCTAGCAGCTACATCTCTCCCCCACCCATGTTAGATCCATCTTGGCAAATAAGGGGGTGGTGGTTAAAGTGCCTCTACATCACATGGCAAGGCCCCAATCTGGATCAGGCCCTCTGCACCTACTCTACAGTAACACACACACACACACACACACCAGACATAACCACTAGATATGGGTTTAAAATCATGTCTGCTTTCGCCCTATACATAACCTAGCCTTTGACTCTGAGATCATCTGAAGTGTTTCCGAGTTGGTTCTGACAACTTCTTAACAGAGCTAGGTCTAGTAAAATGTTGTCCAAGGCAATTGATTTTAGGGGATAAGAAAATGGGCAAAGTTTGTTGCTACATTATAACTTACTGAACCTAATATAGAGATATAGAGATAGACATCAAATTGCAGCTTAAAAATGTCTTAGGAGTTCTCATATCCTTATACTGTTTTTTCAAAATCTGGTTCCCCCAATTATACAAACAGTTTCTGAGAAGTGGAAGTCCCGCTGACACATTCTCTCTACCAGTTTAATTGATTCTTTATTTTGTACTGCCTTCATTCCCTCTAATGATAGATTAAATACAAAGGCTTCAGTGTTACAGGAACAGTCTCTTGTGGCACCACCCATGCACATACCACTTATCTGCAGAGACATCTTACCTTCCTAATATTAGTCATAATAAGAACAACTTATGGGAAGTCTTCATATAATTGCAATATAGCAAATCAAGGAGTTCTTTGCATAGTTCAAAACAATTTAGAAGCTGTCAAAAACAACAACAAGGAGAACAAAAACAACAATAATCTGGGCTCTTTCATTAAAATTCAGACACAGAAAGAATATAACCCTCTGTCACTTACTCTTGAAGTCTTTCCACCGAAATCAATAGTGTTACTTCAAAATACTCAAGTTTTGGATTACAGCCGAAAATAGCTGTATTTGTTCTGCCTGTCTCAGCTTTCCTGGGAGTTTGTTCCATAATCATTAATACTAAAGACTTGAAAGGCAATTGATTTGAATCAATATGGAAAGCATTCCAAATAGCAGGAAGCAGCTAACCTAATTGAACATCTATGAACAAAGGTTGAAAAGAAAAAGACAAATCTCACATGCTTGAAGAGGAAGTGGGCAGGAGCATGCTGAAACAACCTATGTATTATCATGATATACGTGTATCATTCTGTATTAGGCCTCGGATTAGATTAAGGCTGATAAAAAGTTTATGAGGTTTCTTTTATAAAATGTAAGGGGGCGGAGAACCCCTACATTCCCACCCCCGCTCCCAAATAAGAAAACTGCAGATATATTTGTCTAGGAAATGATACTTCAGATCTGAAGAATTAAAGAATTAATTATCATGTCAAGAATGTTGTTCTCAGGATGGGAACAAGTAAAATTAACTACTCAGTTACAAGGGTTTTACAGAACTTGACACATTCCCTCACTACGCTAGCAAGGCTCTCGCTGTCTTGCTCTTGCTCTCAAACCAGGAAGAGTACAGAATAACTGACAGAAAAAAAATCAAAGTTTAGGCACAGTGTTTTTGGCACCAAGTGATAGAAATCACACAGCGCAAAATTAGGAACAAGGATGGCATTAAATCAGGACAGGTCTAAGGTTTTGGTGCTAGGGTATAAATCCCTAAACAACTTGGGACCAGGATACCTGAGAGAGTGCTTTCTCTTTTATCAACTGGCCTTGTCACTAAAGTCATTAGATGGCATGCTCCTTGTGGTTCCGCATGGGCATATGGCCTGATTGGAGTCCACCCAGAAAAGAGCCTTCACTGTGGTGGCCCCCTCTTGATGGAACACCATGCTTTTTCCGGCACCTCCTGAAAATATCTTTATTTCAGGAAGCCTTCCTTGACTGACCAGCCAAAGTTTTTATCAGAATCCTGTTTTTTTTAAATAATAATTTTTAACATAAAGTTTTTAACTGGGGGTGGGGAAGAGAAGCGCCCCAATGGAACAGCCACCATATCCAATGTGTGCTCCACCCAAGAGAAGAAGATAAAGGCATGCAACCGGAAAATGCACAAAAAAGCATACAAATGACAGGCATAGTGTCCATGGAAACTCTGCCAGTGCCCCCTAACCAGGGATTATGCTGCCGCCACCACTGCCCATATCTGCCCACACATGGAGGGAGGCAATAAATTCACAATGAAACCCTCGGCACAAACCCCTGCATTACCACACACACAATATGCACAGTGAAGCCACAGCACAATGGCCTAGCCAGCAACAACCCACTACTGTAAATCCCCTAATCCTCCTCAAAACCATTGTTTTAAAGCACAACACACAAAGAGGAAGAAGAGCCCGCACAGCACAGTAGATCCATGAATGGAAGAGAAATATCTTAAGATGCTGGAATGAAGATTTTATTTGTAAAAAAGCAATGGAGTTTGGACAGTGGAGGTTGGTGGCTCTGTACGCCGCCCTGAAATTTTAATGATATAGGGCAGGATACAAATGTTTTAAATAAATAAATAAATGTCAGTGGGGCGTGAATCTACTCTGAGTCAGTCAGAACCAGTCAGAACTCTAAAAGAGCTATTCAAGGTAACAATGTCTCCTACTAAAACTCACTGACATCTCGGACTATTGATGGGTCTATTTTGGATGCTCAAACAGCACAATAACCACCTAACCTCCTTGGCAGGGGGGCTCAAGCACACACAATTGTTCTGGTACAACAGTTGAAGAAACACACAAAGATGGAGAGGCTCTTTTGTCAAACAGCCAAAGGGGGGGGGGGGTACAGCAAATGCCACAAAGACTGCCATAGGCACACACTGACAGCAGCAACCTCCAGTGGCTCAATGCCCTGTGGGGCATAAGGTTGGAAAGCAGGAGGCAAGAGTTCTAGCCCCACTTGTCTGGACGCCCCCCCCCCCAGCTAGATCATGGACAAAACACAGGGAGCTCCTGGGGCTTCAAACCACAGCAGGAAATAGCAATCAGACACATTGTGGGGTAGTTGTCTTCCCCCTTGCCCCAGACGCAGTCATAGATATCAGAAGCACCTGAATTCCAGGAGAAGCCCTTGCCAGGTAGAACAACTTATGTGTTGTATGCTGCAGGCCTTTGGTTCAAATCCAGGATTCAGCCCCCAACCCAGGCACACCTAAACTAATCAGGAAGAGTGCAGCAAGGACCAGTAGCCTGGACCCTGTATGGAGGGACCAATAACACAGAATCCACATAGGGAAACCCTGGGCTAGCATCAAGGGTAGGCACGGTTAGGCACTTGCTGGGGTTCCACATTGCAGCAGGGACCCACTGACAAGAGCCTCATGTCATGATCAGGCCTGTTCTCCTTAGGATGGGGGAAGGAGTTTCAGGCTATCAATCGGAATCAGATTCTGAAGCAGAAGAGAGAGGCCTAGAAACGTCCCAGCCTACAGGGGAAGTTGGGGAGGCTCTTCACCAGCCAGGGATGAACCTTCGCCAGACCTTATCAGTGAAAATGTTAACAACTCACAGTCTGTGGGAAATCTGCAATCCTCAGAGGGGGAAGGGATTTCAAAGTTGGCTGATCCTTGAATCTGCCACAGTCTCAAATGGGTGGAGCTAAAAGAAGGCGAGAGGATCGACTCAGCTAGCTTCTCGCCAAAGGCTTCTTCAGAGGAACCCTCCTTGAAGTTAAAGGGGCACAGGGAAAAGGCTTTTCCTTTTGTTGAAAGGACATTTGTCTCGCTTAGTTTAGCCAAGTGTTACCCTAGAGGAAAGTTCCTAGGCTTTCAACTCTCTTGAGGTGCAAAGAGATGTTTATTTGCAGAATAAAGCTTTGTGGATTACTTGGCAGACCTCTTTACTGTCTTGCACTTCAGTGGGAGGGTTTGGAAACACAACACCTGATGGAGTTGTTCCTCCCCTTCATCATTGCAGCCTGCTTGTTCACCTGCTTCTCACTCTGGCCCAGAGACAGAGGTGGTGGGACGGAGCAGCAGCAGATGCCCCTGCTCATTGGGTCTATGCTAGTCAAGCAACCCAGGGGGAGCAATGATGAGAAAGAGGAGAAGGAGCCAATGGTGGTGACAAGATAGACTTCCTACAGGAGGATCCCCAGTGGGGGCGGGGGTCCTTGCCTCAGAGCCCACAAAAGAAAACTGGAGCCAGCACTGAGAAAACCTCCTTACACTCATTTCATTTCTCTTATTACATTTCTATACCACCTTATAAGTGAAGCTCTCTGGGCTGTTCACAAAAATTAAAAACCACTAAAATATATCATGTAAGGTATAAAGAAATAACACACACAACAAGAACATATATCTAAAAACACTGTACTCCCTTGCTGGATTCAAGCACAGAATTGTATGCAGAAAGAGGTAACCATCTTATTTAAGCACCTCGTCATTGTGGAAATCCTTTTTAAAAAAACAATAAATCCTCTGGACTTCAGGGAAAAAAACAATCTAGAAACTTCTGTTTCCAGAGGGGAAATAGACGTTCAATAATTTTCTATAGCAAAGACATTTTTATTGGCTACCAGTATTTTAATAAGAACAGCTGTTTGCAGTAATGGATTGCCTCAGCTCCTTGGTTCCTTAAGATCTACATCCACTCAAGAACCACAGAGAAGCAAAAGAACTCTGGGAGTGGATCAGTGGGGTTCCTTTTATTTTAGATGTATTTTTACAATCCCAGACAAATGGCTTGCATTTGCAAGTAAATAAATGATGATATAAGTATGCTTTCTAAAGAAGGCAACAAAAATGGGGGAAATCGCTCTGGACAACAGTATCTGCATTTCTCCTGAAACATCTATGAAGCATTCCTGATCTCCACATTATTTATTTATTTTTTATTAAAACATTTGTATCCCACCCTGTAACACAAGGATCTCTTGGTGGCATACAGATAAAATCATAGATTTTAATCAAAGATTTGTTAGAAGTAGGTAAATGATGAATAGTACTCATGTACTTCCAGCTATAGCCACAGGGAGGGGCCATAGCTCAGAGATAGAGGACATGGTTATACCAAGGGTGCCACGTTCAATTCCCTTGCGTTTAAAAAAAGAGTTCATGTATCAGATATGGGAAAGACATCTACAGGAGACTTTGCAGAGACACTGCCCATCAGCATTGACACTACCAGAATAGACTGATCAATGGCCTTGCTAGTGTAACACACACTCACACACACACACACACACACACACACACACACACACACACACACACGTGTGTGTGTGTGTGTGTGTGTGTGTGTGTGTGTGTGTTATTAAATGGATTGTATGATTTACAAAAGTCATTGGAACTGGGAGTGTAGTGTAACCTCTTTGAACCAATATCAATGAGTGCAGTTGTAGAGAAAATGAAAAATTTAAAATATTGGCTCCGTGCAATCTCTTAATAGCAAAGTGAGCAAGATGTTTTTAGCTGAGCATGTCCCAAAGCAGTTTGGACATTTAATGAGCTGCTAAGGATTGTCAGGATGGACTTCAGCAGCTTAGAGTTGGCTCACAGATGGCTTTTGCCCCAGTTCACTTTGATCCAATAATGCTATCCTGTTCTGTCTCACACTACACGCCCGGTAGTGCTTTGTGAGTGGGAAAGTGGCTTCTTCCAGTGGATATTGATATCAGAAATGTAACTGCATCACTGCTCTTTTGCTCATCATGTGTACATGGCTCTCAAGATCAAAATTGCTGAAACGAAGGTAAAGAAAATCGAGTCGGTGTTGAACTCAAGGTCATTGCATAGCATTATTGTATGTGACATCCGGCAAGTGGGTGGACAAAACATTGTCTTGATTCTAAGATGCTGTTTTTGTTTAGTTTTGTCATTCTTTTGGCTCATGAAAACTCCAAATTAAAAATGAGTGGTGTCATGGGAAATTATTTAAAGTGTTGAAATTATAAGGTCTAGGGCAAGTGTCAACCCCCGAGGAGGATTTTATAAATATGTAACATCGCAAAGTTGAAAGGTGCCTTAGAAATGTTTCCAAAAAGCCATTAGCTGTTTTTATTCTGTCCAGAACTGCATAAATGTTCCCCAAACCTTATCATCTGGAGTAGCCCTAATAATTTCAACAGAACAGCTCCAGAGTAAATGAATTGAGAATTATGACCTATAGATCACAGTGTGTGTGTGTGTGTGTGTATTTTAATTTCTAAAGGAAACACATTTTTTAAGGCTCCACATTTTTGTAACATATACATTTAAAATTGGTAGCAGGGAGAGGATGAGGAATGACACATACAGGCTAACCAACCATCCTGTGCGTAAGTGTTCTCTTGGATCAGGACCAGAGCATTTGGCACTCAGCCAAAATAGCCTTTTGGCATCCAGTTATAAAAAGTTTGGTCTTTTAATCTTTTACATATTTTTCCAACCTTTTAAAAGATTCTGTCCAAGTCACTGTCCTTCCTAGCATTTTCCAACCAGAGCTTTAAATAATATTCTAGATGAAGTATGTAGAATTTAAGATTAGGTCAAAGTAGAAACAGTGTAGTATGCTGCTGGATTAGAGTCTAATAGCCTTGGTTCATGCCTACTTAGCAATTTAAGGCACAATCTGGCTGGCTGGGAATTGTGGGATTTTTTTTCTGTCGAAGGGGTTCATCGGACAAGTGTTTTATTGCACGCTCGCTTCTGGATTTTTTGCGCTTCCTTTAGACAATGCTGTCTGCCTCCTGCATGCCTCCCACTCCTTCTTGCCCTTTTTCCATCACAAAATGGACCCCTTTTAATCCAACTTTTTTGGGGGGAGGGAAAGGAATGTGCCACCATTTCCTGCTGTGTGCAGGAAAAGCGGAGTGATGAAAACGGCCCCTGAATGGGCCACGTGGTCTTTGTTTACTTCCTCTTTCATCTCCAGGAAAAAAAAGGAAGTATTGTGGGACAGAAATGGAGGCAGAGAAGAGACAGTAGGGAACCGCGATCCCCCCATCTGTTGTTTTATACTTTGAATGTTTTTTTAATTTTTGTGAACTGCCCAGAGAGCTCCGACTATTGGGTGGTATAGAAATGTAATAAATAAATAAATAAATAAATAACCTAGGATTGCACCCTTAACATATGAATGAGTCATTGGGGCCATGTGTAGGATCTTTCATTTACATTACCAAATGGTCATTTATTAAGACCTGTGTGCCATGTAAACAGGGCCGCTCGGTAAGTCAGACAACTTGCATTGCCCTGCCAAATAGTGAGGAAAACCTCACCAAACTTCTAGACTGGATCAAAAATTGAGGAAAGCAGGGGAATGGTAAGGATCTCTTTGCCCTTTGGAAAACGAAAACAGACAGCAAGCTTACCAAGTGGCTTATGTGGTAACCATATGTGGTAAGTTACCATTTGGTAAATAGTCATCTGTGTTGACACACTGACCCGGTTCAAATGATTAAACAATCCATGCTTTGTTAACCATGGATTGTTGTTTGGGAGCATGCGGGAGCTAACAGCATGTTCCTGGTGCACTCCCAACCACTTGCCCACTTCTATTTGCTAAACAACCCAGGAATGTCCTGTCCCTGGGTTGTTCTCCATGGTATGTTGTTGAGCAAGAAACAACCCAGACTTTGAAGCCTTGATTTGTTCTTGGGAAGCTGATGAGCGTAGGCTGTTTATTGTGTGAACCAGATCCCTATCTGTCAGCCTCAGTATCCTTCTCTAATATGGCAATAATGGTGGTCAACCCCATAGTTGTGCTGTAAGGATTGAATCATATAGCTACAATGCATTTAATGGATCATCTAGTCTGGCCCCCTATATATCTTCAAACTCCTTAAGAAAAACATAATTAAGGAAGGAGATTACACAGCCTCCATAAGCCTTCTTTATTCCACTGTTGAAATTTGTTTGATTAGGATGATCTCCTAATTCGTAAACGTTTTGGGTGTGCCCTCCCATTCTAGACTTATTCCACCTTCTGACTCTGCCCCAACCAAGCATCTGTTTCACAGCTGAACACATATCCTGGTGCTGTAAGACCTGTGGACTCAGAACGAATCCAACACTAGCATTAGACAGTGAAAATAGAGCAAAACTTTAAGCCTCTTTTGGTGTTCACCTCAAATACTTCAAGATTGCAGTGGTGGGTGGGTGCGAACAAGCCCACCCACCCCCACCCCAAAGTCCTTGTTTTCACTGGAGACCTTCATGCCGAAGAGAGATTCTAAGGGCGCAACTCTATCAAGTCGTCGCCCATTAGATGGAAGAATCCAGTCTAAGGCCTAATCTACACCAAGCAGGATATAGCACTATGAAAGTGGTATGAAAGTGGTATGTGGTATGTGTCAATGGGCCCCAAGAGTTGTCAGCACACTTCAGTACCACTATAAAGCAGTAGTGTGGCTCCTGCCTTTTACATACCACTTTTATATTGCCTATAGTACAATATCCTGCTTGGTGTATATTAAGCCTAAGAAGCTTCTGAATTCCCCTTTGCCCTGCCAGGCTGCTGCCAGTAGGGTGGGAGGAGCGATGGAGGTGATTTTTACCTCCTTTTCAAAAATTTCTACCAGACAGGCCCTGAGCCCATCTAATGGAGACATGCGGGCAGGCCTAGGGATGGAGAGGCCACAGGATAGAGAGGATCCTGACCTCTCCTCCACTGGCACGTCACCTGTCCTTGTATGAGGTCGTTTTATTGACCTAGGCTGCCACAGAGCTTTCTACAGTGGCTGGAAGGGAGGCGGGGGTGAAGATCTGAGTAGGTATTTCACTTCAGAGGGCGTAGCTCTCTCTATTGCCTCAGGAATGCAACTCTCCAGTATCCTATGGGCCCACAGACCATGTCTAGGGGTCATCATATTGTGCCCTAAATCTGTTATTTGTTAATTAATTTAAAACATTGATAAGCCGTTAATCAAAGCCCTCCCAAGGCTGCAGACAAAATTTAAAAACACAACATACCATAAAACAATGATAAAACCAAAACAAAGAAAGAAATAATCTAATCAAAATTAGCCATTAAAACCAGATAACACTGCATACACAATGGCAGCAGATAAAGTCCGTACTCAATTGTAGGCCAAGGTAGGGCCCATTTGAAGACCTGTAATGATGGGGTTTGGCAGACATCAGTTCAGTAGGAACAGAGTTCCATAAGGAAGGGGGTTACTATTAAGAAGTCCATATCCTTCATTCCACCACCCTAATTGCCTTGACAAGAGGGCACACAAGCATGGTCTTCAATGTTGATCTCAATGTGTGGGCAGGTTTGTATGGGTGAAGGTAGTCCTTCAGGAAACCTAGACCTAACTGCTTAGGGATGTAAAGGCCAATAATAACACTTTAAATGTCCCCCAAAACACACTGGTAACCAGTGCAGCTGCGACAATATAGGTACCACATAGTCCAACCACCTAGCAGCTGAATTTTGCACCACATGAACTTTCTGAACTGTCTTTAAATATGGTGACCATATGAAAAGGAGGACAGGGCTCCTGTATCTTTAACAGTTGAATAGAAAAGGGAATTTCAGCAGGTACCATTTGTATGCAAGCAGCATCTGATGAAATTCCCTCTTTATCACAACAGGTAAAGCTGCAGGAACTATGCTAGAGTGACTAGATGCAAAAGAGAGCAGGGTTCCTGCAACTTTAACTGTTGTGATGAAGAGGAAATTTCACCAGATTCTCCATATATACAAATGACACCTGCTGAAATTCCCTTTTCTATTCAACTGTTAAAGATGCAGGAGCCCTGTCCTCCTTTCCATATGGTCACCCTACTTTAAAGGCAGCCCCAGGTAGAGCCAATGGGGGCTTTCTTCTTTTTAGCTCCAGTGTGCTGTCTCCCTCCCTCCTATCTCTCTCCTTCCGACTGTTGTTTCTTCATACACATGTGGCGTTATGTGTATGAAGGGATGAGGGGGATGCGTGTTACCTTCAAATAGCCTCTCATTCAAACACTCAAGAGAGATTTCCTACTATTTCCTATTAGCTCCCACTGGAGGAAAAAACACACAATGCCAGTTGTTCTGGGCCATTAACAAGCAATTTGCCTGACAAAAGGGATGGCTGGCCAGCAACATAACAATATAGCACACCTGTCAACAGCTTAGCCAGAAAAAACCACATTAGGCAATAAGAAGTAAACGTAGCTTTGAACTTACATTAGACAGGAATAAGGAATCAGATAATAAAGTAGCATTTATTTAGAATACGCAGCAGAACATTAGTCTGTAAAAAGCTCCAAAAGAAAAGAGCAAAACATTGTACTAAATAAAATCACTGTGATTAAATGATATCAGTGTGCTGGCATTTATCTTGTATTACTGAAATAGCCATTATAATGGCAGCTGAAGTATGTCCAGGGAGGACTAGAAGAACCGCTAGCTTAAAAGGGTGGAGTGGATCTCTGTGTGCTTCCTGTTCTGCACACAGAGACATATTGCACATCCTTTGCAGGATCTGTGTCAGTGAGAACTAGGCCAGGTAATACCAGGGAGGAAGCATTTCTTCTGTCTACAACTATAAATCCACAGCACTTTACTGTTCCTAGAGGAGCCAATGGCCTAGCAAGCATTTGCCAGTTTGACCCACTGGGAGGGTGTGTGTGTGTTAAGTAACGGGAATCCCCTTGTTACCTCCAATTATTGATTGAAGATAACAGGGTGATTCCTTTCCCTGCCCTCTCCCTAACCCTCTGGAAGCCTCCAAATGGTGAGGGCTATAGAGAGAACCAAAGCATTCACGGTATTCTTACTAGTCGATCTAACAGCTAGGAGAGTCCGAGCTTCTTTGGTGTGGAACCATGCAGCTTCATCAGATGAGCATTTTATTGCACGCTTCTTACTGGGCACTCGTGGATTTTCGCAGGTCCTATTCACGACGTTGTCTGTATCCCGTGCACCTCCTGCCCCTTTTAGCCTTCTTCATGCAACAAAAAACACCCCAGTAAGTCCGACTTGTGTTTTGAGAAGACACTTGCCGCTATCTCCTGCTGTATGCAGGAGAATCAGCGCAATCAAAACAGCCCACTGAATGGGCCACGTGCACGTTGTTTACTTCTTTTTTCAAAAGAGAAATAATGAGGGACAATCGCACAGGCGAAGAAGCGACTAAGCAAACGTGATTTCCCCCTGTATGATGGCACTCTAAGATAAGTTAACGTAACGAAGTTCAAGGAAGGAAAATTTCCATCCCCTCTTCCACTGCAGCATGTGCAACTCCTCCCTGCAATGCTGAGCAGAATGTTGATTTTTGATGATAGGATGCTGTGGTCTACTGGGAAAAAGAGAAAATGGGAAACTCCTAATCTGAACCTCCTTAAGGGTGCTATCTTATGCATGTTTAGACTTAAAAAAGCCCTACCACTCCCAGTGTGGAGGGACATGCTGGGAATTGTAGGACTTTTTTCTTGTCTAAACATGCATAGGATTGGAACCTAAGTCACTTTATCTTATGATGCAAAGCTGATTTAGGTGATTCCACTCCCCCCCCCCAATTCTATCCCAAATTGTTCAGGTGCCCCCCCCCCCCCCCAACCTGGAACATTTTCAGAGAGCAGAAGTGACAGTGAGGGTGAAGGAGGGTACAGTAAACCCAACAGCTGTGAAAATAATTTAGTTTACGATCCAAGATGTTCACTAGAGTTTACTTTGAAAAACCAAAAGATTCCCCCACAAAAAGAACCCCCCTCAAAAGCATCCATTTGTGAGCTTTTTATTTTGAATTTAAGAGCAGTCATAGTCCTGCAGATAGAAAAAATATATTAGAACATACTGTGATTCTAGAGGAGAGAACATAAAAGGTAAGTTATAAATATCCACAGGCAATACTTGCTACTTTTTGGTTGATTGCACATTTTAACATTTTTCTGGCATACAAAAATTAACTTACTTTACATGCTTCTACTCCCAGCAAAACAGACAAGCCATTTTTAAATTTGAGATTGTTCTAATACACTTAACATTCTGCCTTATTGATTTTTTGTTTATTTAGTTAGAATATTTATTTCTGACCTTTCAGTTCTCAGCCCCAGGAGGCAGCTAACATAAGCATGGGTCCGAGGACACATGATGTACAATGCAATCCTATATAGCTCTACTCAGACATGAGTGCCGTTCAGTTCAATTGGAGTCTCTCAGAGAGAGAGAGAGAGAGAGAGAGAGAGAGAGAGAGAGAGAGAGAGAGAGAGAGAGAGAGAGAGAGAGAGAGAGAGAGAGAGAGAGATTGCAGTCATAGCCACCTTGCTGACCTTAAATGGATTTTGGTCTAGTAGTCAGTGCCTGGAAAGCAGTGCTAGATTTGGGTGTCATGAGACGGGTGTTTTATCATACGCTCATTACTGTTTTTCATGTGTTCTTTTGATGATGCTGTTAGCCTCCCGTGCATCTCCCGCTCCTTCTGGTCTTTTTTCCATGACAAAATAAACCCTGGTAAATCCGACTTATTTTTTTAAAGTGAGACTTGCCTCCATTTCCTGCTGTGTGCAGGAAAAGCAGCGCAATAAAAATGCCCACTGAATGGGCCATGTGGTTGTTGCTTCTTCTTTTTTCCCCCTGTAAAGAAATTGTCACTATTGTGACACAGCAGCAGGAGGCCATAGCGATGGTAGGGAAATGCGATTTCCCCCCTCTGATGATGCTCCTACACTACAGTATTGGGAAAAAGGCGGGATACAAATAATAATAATAATAATAATAATAATAATAATAATAATAATGCTTTATAGCGGTATTGAAGTGCAGTGATAACTGTTGGGACACAGGACAAATTCCATATACCACTTCCATAGTGTTATATCGTGCCTCCCAACGACGCACCCAGTTAATGTTTTGATACAAGGAAACCCCTTTGCATGTTGCCTTGAGATCCATACTGGAAAAGCAGTCTTACTTTGGTTGGTTGGTTGTTTAAATCATGCTCAATTCTTATTTTTCTTGGTAATTTGAAAGTAAACATGGTTAAGAAAGCAAGTCTAATTTCCTTTTTCCTTTACAGGTTATTTTGCTCAACCTGCTACTCTGTGTAATCATATTCTACTCAGTGTATTATGTGGTCCTATGCTTTTGTTTCACAGCATTCAGGTAAGAAGATCTTGACAATCATTGTGAATGAATGAATGAATGAATACAAATGTGGTGCGAGGCTGGCAGTGTTCACAAACTTTCAGGAGAATATTTAAACATAACAAATCCTGTGAAGCTTGCCATATGCAAATGCACATACTGACTAAATTCTTGAATTCTAAAACAACATCTTTTAACATGTCTGTTGTGAAGTGCAGAATAATTAGATCCATTAGCTTAGCAAGCTATTAAAAGCATTTAGGAAAACAATACATATGCTAAATAGTTTTTTTAAAAATAATAATAATAGTATCAGCCTTCCCCAGCCTGGTGCCATTAGCCATGCTGACTGAGGATGATGGGAGTTGCAGTCCAACACATCTGGGGGGCATCTGGTTGGGTTGTCAGTCTGTACCTTGTGTTCAGATAGCCTTATATGTTATCTTTGACATTTTGAATATCTTCACAGGCTGCAGATGCTGGATGGACTGGGACCTTTTGATTTTAAGACCAACCCGTCATGGATTAATCCATATTATTTAGGTAAATTTTCTTCTTTGAAATTCTTTGTTCTTCCAACAGCTAGATGGTTTCTCTGTTGAACTTCTCCAAACAGTTTGTCATTTTTAAAACGTATTAAGAATGATTACTCAATGTTACTACCTGTTTTATTATTATAGTTTTAATTTTTGTGAACTGCCCATAGAGCTTCAGCTATTGGGCAGTATAAAAATGTAATAAATAAATAAATAAATAAAATGCTTCCACGATTCCACATTGTATGGCAGCCTTCCCCATCCTGGTACCCTCCAGAAGTTTTGAACTACAATTCCCATCATTCCTGACCATTAGCCATGCCGGCTGGGGTAGATAGGAGTTGAAGTTTGAAACATCTGGAGAGCACCAGGTTGGAAAGGCTGTTGTATGGTATTAATGATTTCAAGTCAAGGATATTTAATGGGCTGTTCTACATGTTTAGAAAAGTCAAATAGTGCCAGGGTAGGGTGGTGGTGGTGGTAATGGCAAGTGGTGGTGGGGAATAACAGAGGTGTGTAGTCTTGTGTCCCCCAAGTTAGCCTGCTGCCTGAGGTATGGAGGACACTGTCCCATCACTACTGTTGAAGAGCCAAGTGCTGGTTTGGTCAGCTTCTATACATGGAATGGATTGGAAGTTAGGGGTTGCATAGTTGCCTCAAGCAGCAAAATGTCTTGGACACCCCCTGCAAGGTACAGTCCTCTATTTTGGTTCCACTTCAAGATGCAGGTGGGTGTAGGAGAATTAAATACTACCCCATGTCTCAAAACACTTACCTATAGACAGCTGTGTCAGAAGAATCCAGACTACAAATTCTTTTTAAACACAGGGCATGTGATCTCCTCCCACCTGCATTCTGAAATGGTGCAGTCTCAGCAGTGTGATATTACACACTTTCATTCTAATGTGCATATCACCTCTGCTTCATTTGTCCAGGAGAATCAATCTTCCATCGTGATCAGCACAGCTTCTTTTGGGGGCTATTTCATGCAGCCCCACAACTGTAACCCCTTATCAAAATAAAATCAAGGGGCTGGATCTAGGATCTGCCTTTCACTTGAGGAAGGTCCTTCCCCCTATTTTGGGGGGATCTGCCCTCCCACAGCACAGCTGACCCTTGTGCAGCATTATGTGGGGACTAGAGGGGATGTCATTGGAAGGAGGAGGCGGAGACGGTTGATCCAGCTTAAATCTGGACCCAGCCCATGCTGCTTATAAAATTTCTGATTTTCCAAACAATTTCTAATTGTGGATACACGGCTGGAACTATTTTAAGCATATTCCCCAGAGTAGTCACTGTGGCAACAAGGAAAATACCATCACTGTTAACACTGCATCCAGCTGAGCTTTTCACTCCCTTTACCTCTACACACCACCTTTAGCAATGTCCTCTGTTATTTTGAAATCCTGGCAATTTCAGGGGAAGTGCTCATGGGGTCAGGGAGGAGACAAGCCTAAAACAGCTTTCTGAGAGCTAAACTACATGGTTTGTTAAGTGCGTAGCATTTATGTGATCCTAATTTTATTTTACTCTAGAATAGGTGTGCAGGGGCCCAATCCTTGTATGTGTGTGTGTAAATTTAGGGGAGGGGAAATGGCTCGTTGGGAAGTTATAAGGCCCGCCTATTCTGGATTGGATCCCACAAACTTACTCTAGAGTAAAATAAAATCTAACATAGCATCAAGTTTAGCCCTCAGTTATGGAGATAGCATTTTATTAGTGAATATGGGAATAAGTACAGCAGAACCAATCTTATTTTTACATCTGTGCTAACAAATTGCAAAATTATGAATGTTTTACCTTGAATGCTATGATTTTAACTTCAACCAGCTCTGCTGATAAACTAGCAAATGGCTTCAGCTGATATCTATATATTTATTTCCTTTGTTCCCTGCCTTTCCAAATGGTACTCAAGGCAGTTTTTGTTCCTAATCATGAACCTGTTTAGGATGTGGAGTCAGTGCATGGCATGGTCAGGCTGTTGCTAAAGCGCACAGGTCCAGAGGGCTGACCACAACTAATGCTGGCATCCCTGTATGTTATTTTTTTTTTTTTTAAATAGCCAGGCCTGGCATAAAAAGAAAAGTGTTGGGTGAAGCAGCTGCTGCCAGCTACATTGCCCACAATTCTTCTGGGCCCAATGCACATTAAGCCAAGCCCAGAGATATTGGGGGTAATGATGCTGGCAGCGGCTCTAGCCGCCTCACCGGACACTTCTCAGCGCTAGGCTGAGGGGAGACTGGAGTTGCGCTGCTGCTTTCTTCAGTACTGCTGGCTGTCTTCAGTGCTGCCCACCACCTGTCGCCACAACCATCTCCACCTCTGACCCTTGGTGAGCTCACTCTGGGGTGCCTGGCACCGGGGGGGGGGGGGGCACAGCACACACACCCATGCCAGTTGGGCCTACAAGCAGAGGCTCAACACTCTAGCCCTCTTCAGATGTTTCCATCATGTGTTGGACCAATGCATGGGGTGGAGGGATGGGGCTACACTGACTGCCCCTTCCCCCAACCTCGTATATACTGTGTAGTCTTTGCCCCTGGTGTCTGCGCATACATCCCAATGTCTGCAGGGAGTGGGCCTTCAGGCATTCTGCTGTACTTGAACTCTGAGCTGGAACCCTCATCACACAAAGAGCTGGGATTAGCTGTGGATCCTTGAGTTGTCACTCTGTGATAGTGAAACATCCTGACTGTGATTCTTAGTAAAGCTGTTATGGTTCCCCTTCAGGGCCAAAAGAAAGATATTTACAGGAAGAAAATACATTTTAGTATGTTTATAATCTTGCTATAAAATTTCTACAAACAACCCGTTTAAAATGTAAATTATTTTGCCAAATATGTTCAGGGAGATCTTTAATTAGTTAGCTTTTGGATGCAAATAACATTTGGTGAGGTTATCTGAAAAGTAAGTTACTTGTGGTGGTGGCAATGGGGGCTGCAATTGGAATAAGTAACTTATGGTATAAAAGTCACATTTCAGTCTTATTAATACGATCTATGGCTAGATCTACACTGCTGCTTTATAACAGTATTGAAGTGCACTGATAGCTGTTGGGGCACATTACACATTCCATATACTGCTTTCATAGTGTTATTTCCTAATTTTTATTCTTCATTATCCAAAATACCACCACAAATGTCATTGTGTCTCCTACAAGATATAAATGTGCAAGAGGGATATAGCGTTACCGTGATGGGATTGTAATGATTTGACACAAGGTGGCCCTGGTTTAAACTCTGTGACTTTTTCTGGATCAATAACATACATAGATAGATAGATAGATAGATAGATAGATAGATAGATAGATAGATGAGTTAATGTGACCTCTTTTTGCAGTCATCTGTTTCTGAGGCCCACGTGCTTCCAAAGATCTATCGAGTGCCCTTTTTTGAGGCATGTTTCAGACATGGGCCAGATCTACACCAAGCAGGATATGACACTTTGAAAACGTTTTGAAAACTGCTTATAGAGTGCGTCCTGGACCTCAACAGTTGTCACTGCTGTTATAAATCGTTTTAAAGCGGTAGTGTAGATCCTGACATGATGAGCAGCAATATCTCTAAGCAGGAAGAGTCTGTAAGCAGGGAAAGGCCATAGTTCAGTGCTAGAGCACCTGCTTGCATACAGAAGGTCTCAGGTTCAATCCCCAGCATCTGTAGGTAGGGCTGGGAAAGAACCCTGCTTGAAACTCAGGAGAGTCACTGCCAGACATTGTCAAAAATACCAGCTAAATGGACTCAATATAAGCATCTATCTAGGTTCCTAATATAAGATCTGGGAACAATGGGTCGAAAGCCACGAACCTTGAGCCAGGTACCCACCAAAGGTGGATACTGTTGTTCCCCAGGGCAAAGTCTTCATAATCCTTCCAGGTTAGCAAGGTTAGCCCTCCCATTAGGCAAAGTGAGGTGGTTGTCTTGGGCAGCAGTTGTTGGGAGGTAGCTTTCCCATCACTGGTCTTGATGCTAAAGCTACCTCCCAACAACTCATTTGCCAGTCCAGTCAGGTTTTGTACCTGGAATGGGAGAGGATGCCATCTTGCTCATTGTCTCAAGTAGTCTTGGGCCAGCTCTGCAGGTCAGGAGCTACCAATGGCCAACATGGAGAGTCACCCTGGAGCCTAAGAACCCTATGAAGTGTAACCCTTTTAACTCACCATTTAAGGCAGCAGCACACACAAATCTGTGGATTCATGGCTCTTCTAGTCCTGACAGAGATTAGCCGGTTTTGGAAGTGTGGTCACAAGACCTCTTCCCACATGGCTCTCACCGTGATGGCTGCCAGTGGGTGTGGATGTTGTGGTTCTGAAGGTAATAGTTCTCAGGGTCAGCATAAGGCCTCTTCCTCATTTATGTGTAAGGAGCGGGCATAGCACAGTGACTGGGATGCCCTGGTATATTCAAATCTGGGACTTTAATTCCCTTAGTAGGGGAAATTGTTTTCCTGTTTAACTTTGTGTTTGGCAGAACCAGTTCTTATGTAAGCCTGGATATTTGGGCATCCTTCTGTCTTTATATCTCAACTAGTGTTTTATCTCCAGATATCTGAGGACTTGACTCCAAGGCTTTGGGGGAATCTCAGGCCTATGCCTTTACTAAGAGGCTGTGGTATCAAAAGTGTATTTTTATCTCATCTCCTGGTGTGTAAAATACTCTGATGGAGACACTAGGGAAAACACTGTGATCTATTTTGGCCCATCAACGTCTTATTCCAAACAGGAGTTCCACTGAAGGAAATGTATCCAACCCAGAAAAGATACTTTTTGCCTTATTCACCATGGTTAAAGCTGTGGCTTAAGGAGCCTTCTGAACAGGGCCAGCATTGTCTAGTAGAACTGGGCTTACTAACCACTCTCATGTCGTGCGAACTGGGCCAATGTCTAGTTTGGCAGTGAGTCAACAGGTGCACATATATGCATCACAAGCTGTGATTTTCCCATTCACAAAAGTTGAACTACATATGTTTGCTTTTCAAATAGATCACTCCTGTGAGCTAAGTGCAATACCATCTGCACTGGCTCATAGAATTAGTGTGAGTAGGCTGGGCTAGAAGATTTTTCTAATTCCAAGATGGAGAAAGAAAAGGAGGAATTACTAGTACAAGTATTGTGACCTTTCCTTCTCCTAGTCTCAAGGGCTCCCTGGTTGCTGGTGTGGGTAAGGAGAGCTGGTAGATCCAGACTTATCTGTCAGGCAGCAGTAGATTAATTACAGTAATGACCAGAGCAGCTGTTGAAGGTCTGAGGAATAAATTAAGAGATACAATTCTTAATTAATAACTTGGACAAATGAAAGTAATATTGCTTTCCTTTCTATACCCTTACTGCTTACAGAGGGCAGTTTTTGCAGAGCTTGAGAGAATGGGTATCAAAATAGGGTGCTATTTAACTACTAAAAACCTGACTTTACTTTGTTAAAATCAGTGGATGTTTTTTATTGATTTTGGCTGATGAAGGATCAGCTTCCTGGAGGATAAGGTGGATTGTCTTCTGGTCTCAGCTGAGAACCAACTGCTCAAGGCAACATTTAACTGTGTAAACTTTTAAGTTCATTTCCTTCATGAGGTTACTGCTGGTCTAAGCAACAATAAATACCCATACACTACTTTAATTTAGTGTATAATGAGATTTTGACCATGGCAGCAGGGAACTAGAGTAAATACTTTTGTCGGGGGGAATTATGAAAGTCTGCCACATTGATAAAAAAAAGAAAAGGATTTTAAGACTTAATAATGGTGTTTTGATTAAATCTATGCATGAGAATGTGCATTTTTCAGCTCCCATTGAGGGCTGCATCATCCAGACACAATTCAAAATGTTATGTTGGCCAAGAGACCTATCATTCCATATCAGAACTCCTTTCTTGGAAAGTAGAATCTCTCAAACATTAGGTTGAAGAACAAAAATGACCCTGTTGATTTTATTTTCTTTATCCTGGATGGAAAAAGGCAGCCTCAGGGACATGTGGCATGGCACAAGGTCCTAAAAGGATCATCAGAAATAACCACCACCACCACCACCACCACCATGGATCTCTGCTTTCAAATCAGCATAAGTTGAAAGCCTATGAAAATCAGTTCAATGATACAACATGGTTAGGATTCTGCCTATTTGTCCTATAAAAAACATACATCAAATTGAGCTGGATGCAGCATGCATCTCTCTTAGAACTGCCTATTTATCCTTAATAGCAAGGAACACTTCACAGACTGAGCCTGAAGTTGAGGATAAAATATAGTTGCCAACTTGCTCCCTTGCCTTTAGCACCAGTTTGACAAACAGATATTTAGAGCCCTAGGACTGGAACAGTCCTTCTGCGATAGGGGCGTTGAACCTCTTCCAGCCCAAACAGTGAATTCCATTTTGGAAAAGTTCTCCAGGGCCTCATTCAAGGGGTGAGCAGGGCCCAAAACCAAAGGAACTGGGGCACAATACCAAAAAATACTGGCATATTCTCACCTTAAAGCTCTTACTGTCAGTAACTATGCCTTAGGAGAGACATTTCCTAACCTTTTAGAATGGGGGGGGGGGAAGTGGCCACAAAGCCAGGACACCACCAAACAATTTGTGATTGGGGGAAAGGGAGTAGCCCCCTGGGCCAGGACCCCAGACAGGTCTAGAGATGTGAAGGCCTGGAAAAAAACCTGGAAAAATTCGGGGGGGGGGGAACTCAGTCCCCCCATTTTTTTCCTAAGCCTTTTTCCCCTGAATTTTTTTTGGGGGGGGTTGAAAGAAAATTGGATTATGGGATGTTTTATTTTAGCAGGATGAATAAAATAAGACGTAAATAATTTTCTTTGTTACTAATGTTGATGGTTTCTTCTTGGGCAGGGGGGGGGGGTTAAATTGTTTTTTGCCAGCTCCTCATAAACTGGCAAAACCAAAGAGGTTCCTTACAGTTCTAATGCTATCATCACATATTTCGTGTTTCTAGTTCTTCTCGTGTCATTGGAGATAACTTATTCCATCTCTGGACTGCTCTTTGTCTTGGTTGTAGAAGAATGGGTTTGGGATTATGCTATCATGGTTACAATCATTCACATCACAATAACTTCTGCTGGTACGTATGCTGTTTAATAAATGCAGTCTCTGAAAAAGTACTCTTAATTTTGGAAACCAAGTTTTAGAAGCAATACTTTTGGCTCTATCAGAATTACTTGGATTGTCAGTTTCTGACTGATCCTGTGCTTTGAAGAGTAATCTCACATGCCAACATTAAATCTTTATTTCTTTGCCAAGAAAAGCTTTGAACGCTAGGCTGCTGTTCAAGGCACGGAAATAAGAACAGGAAAAAGGGAAAAAAGAAGCTGGCAGTTCTTCTTGTGAATTAGTTAAGTTCCAGGTCATATAATCTGCCCAAGTCTTTTATAGCCAATCATCTGTGAGGGGCCATGCACCTGGTGACCCTGGGTCTAATCCAGTCTTCCTCAGTTGGGAGCCCTACGGATATTTTGGACTTTAACTCCCATCAGCTGCAGGCAATATGGCTGATGTTCAGAAATACTAAGAGTTATAGGTAGGGCTGTGCAGGGAGCCACCAATCCACCTCGGAGGCCAATCTGGAGGCCCCGAAGCAGCCCTGATCTGCCTCGGGGCTGCTTCGGGGGTTCCTGATCTGCTGAGGTGCGAAGCTGAGGTGAAATTCAGACCCTCCAAGGCGCAACCAGCACCCAGAAAACTCCCCCCACTTTCCTGGTGCCTCTGCCATCTGCCGCCACAGATGACAGAGGCACCAGGTAAGCCCCCTCCCCCCTTCCACACTTACCTGCAGCTGCCGCCACCGGCTTGCATCCGGCGGCTTCTACTCTAGGATGCTGAAGGCCGGAAGCAGGTGGCAGCCTGCTTCTGGCTTTCAGTGCCCTCGCATAGAAGCCGCCGGACGCAATGAAGTGGCAGTGGCAGGTAAGGGGGGAGAGGGGCTTACCTGGGTCTGCCACCGCCACTGGCTATAAAAGACTTGGTGATCATGCTGCTGGCTTGCATCCAGCAGCAGCAGCGGATGCAGGTAAGTGGGGAGGGGGGAGGAGGGCTTACCTGATGCCTCCGCCTCCACCACCATCTTTCTTCTGGCGGCTTCTGGTGCCACTGGAAATGAAAGGGAGTAGGCCACGTGAGGCGGTGCACTGCCCTAGTATTTGTCATTTTTAAATTTAAAAAAATTCTCACAGTTCCTTAATTGTGACATTTATTATGACAATATTAATCCTAATGCAGAAAATCTCAAAAGTTGACATCTCAAAAGAAGATTGTCTCAAGTCAAGGCAAACATGTTTTGGACAGTTTAAATGCACCCCAAAATAAAAATGGATGAACTATTTTTAAGATATAGCTCAGATGTAGACAAATTAATACAGAAAGTTCATAGCAGCCATGTGGGATGACTGTTGTCAAAGAAAAAATCCTCCAAAACAACCAAAACAACAACCAAAAATACAACTCGTTATCCTGAGCAATGAATATAAGAACAAGGGCACAAGAGGTCAAATAGGAGAATGAATCCATTGCAAATGTTTTGTTTTTTTTAACCACTAGTGCAAATCTTTTCATTGGACCATGATGTGAAGTCAGCATTAACATTTATCATGCTGCTGCTTATTGTAACAAGAATCTGGGAAGACATGTAGTTTATGTTTGATTGTGCATTGTTCAATGATTATGTTATCTGTCTCTGTGTGTTTTAATATGCAATAAATATTTTTTTAAAAAAAGAATCTGGAAATGTTAGGAAAGAAAGAAGAAATTTGGTTATAGTCAATGTCAAACAAATACAGTTTGACTTTAGAGAGCTGGAGAGATTTACTTGCTGGAGTTGGCTGGAATTGGAGGTGCTGCCTTGAAGGGGAGAAGGATCTGTTGTTTTTAGGAGTTGGATTGCTTCCAGTAGGGTGGATGTGTATATTGTAAATAAAGAGAATATTACGAATTCCAGAGAGATAAGCGTATTATTATTATTATTATTATTATTTGTATTTTTATACCGCCCAATAGCCGAAGCTCCCTGGGCGGTTCACAAAAACTAAAACAATTCAAAGTGTAAAACAAACAGTATAAAAACATGATATAAAATACACATTAAAATGAATTAAAACATACCATACATGATTAAAACATCCTGAAAACATTCTAAAATTTCACTGGATAGGCCTGCCAGAATAGATCAGTATTTATTGCTTTTTTAAATTCTAAAAGACTGTCAAGTTGACAGTTATTAGTCTTTTGCAGCAAAAACAATAAAGAATCTTGTGGCACCTTGAAGACATATGGACATTGTCCACTTCATCAGATGCCACATTACACAATATCCTAAATCTCCAGTGCTCTCTTAACCAAAGGAAATTAAACCTATAGCACTGTTCCTGGATCTTCTGACCACACTGAAATGTGTAGCAAGTAAAAGAATCATATGTATGTCTACTCAGAGTAAGCCCCGTTGAACGCAATAGGATTTACAATAGCATACATAGGATTGCAGCCAAAGTTACTCTACTTCAAGGTCCATAGTCTAAGATTGTGGCTCTGATCTTTATTCTTTGGTATGTATTGGTGGTCATCCAATGGTTCCAGTGTGTGCATGGACCTCCATTCATACAATGGCTTCTCAGCGTATGAGATTACACTAGATTTCTGTTATGCGGAGAATATTCCTCATAAGTAATATCTACTTCTGCATGTATCTTGGGCATTTCTCTTGACAGAAGGGAATGAAAAAGGCCAGCATGTGCAGGACTATATACAGTAGAAATATTGATGATGCAGCAAAGTCTTTCATGCACATGCAGAATATTGTACTTACCTGGCTTTTTTCACTGACTTGTTATCCTACATGTATCCATGCAGATTTATAAATGATTACTATAATTTAAAGAGAAATACAATACATCTTAGACTGCGATTTATACAATACATCTCAGACTGCTCCACCTGCTGTCCAGGTTCTAAGAGCTTTTCTATATGAGGCATTTATTGTGCGCTCATAATTCCTTACAATTGTTTACGGGTTTTTTTAGTCAGTGCCATGACCCTCCATTTTTGCTTCTGTTTTTAAGAGCACTTTCATGTTTTTTTTTTGTTTTGTTTTTGTTAAGAGTGGAGGAAATGGGGTATTATTTCTGAAAGTGAAAGAAAAATGATTTTCCTGCCCATATAATTGCAATATTATGCTATACCACAGCACTACCTACAGGTTATATAGCAGAAAAAGGAAAAGCTCTTTGTATAGAGCTCAGATCCCAATTCTGCGCTAAAACTGAAAGTAGATACAGTGATTAACAGGCTTGTTTAGAAAAGCACTGGGTATTGCTGGGTACCATGAACGTTTCTCCTCTGCCTTCCTTAGGGTCTTTTATCTTTAAACCATATTTGGACTGGACAGCCCTTCAAACACAGGACATCTTCAAACAGAGGCTTGCCCTTTGATAGCGCTTCATATAGAGGACTGCCCTCTGTAAGGCAGAACACCTGGGGCAGGGTGGTCTCCAGATGTTAGACTCCAATTATTATTATTATTATTATTATTATTTATTTATATAGCACCATCAATGTACATGGTGCTGTACAGAGTAAAACAGTAAATAGCAAGACCCTGCCGCATAGGCTTACATTCTAATAAAATCATAGTAAAACAATAAGGAGGGGAAGAGAATGCAAACAGGTACAGGGTAGGGTAAGCAGGCACAGGGTAGGGAAAAACTAACAGTAGAAAGTAACAGTAGAAGTCTGCACAACATCAAGTTTTAAAAGCTTTAGGAAAAAGAAAAGTTTTTAGTTGAGCTTTAAAAGCTGTGGTTGAACTTGTAGTTTTCAAATGTTCTGGAAGAGCGTTCCAGGCGTAAGGGGCAGCAGACGAAAATGGACGAAGCCGAGCAAGGGAAGTAGAGGCCCTTGGGCAGGCGAGAAACATGGCATCAGAGGAGCGAAGAGCACGAGCGGGGCAATAGTGTGAGATGAGAGAGGAGAGATAGGAAGGAGCTAGACCGTGAAAAGCTTTGAAGGTTAACAGGAGAAGTTTATATTGGATTCTGAAGTGAATTGGAAGCCAATGAAGAGATTTCAGAAGCGGAGTAACATGGTCGGAGCGGCGAGCTAAGAAGATGATCTTTGCGGCAGAGTGGTGAACAGAAACCAACGGACTGATGTGAGAAGAAGGAAGGCCAGAGAGAAGAAGGTTGCAGTAGTCCAACCGTGAAATAACCAGTGCATGAACAAGCGTCTTGGCAGAAGAGACAGACAAAAAAAGAGACAGACAAAAATTGTTATCAACCCTAGTCAGCACAGACAATGGTGATGGATGATGGGGGTTGCAGTCCAATTATATCTGGAGGGCCATATGTTCACCATCCCTGCCCTAGAACTATATTGTCTTATTTCTTATTTTACTTGTACAGCCATTAAAATAGTAATGCTATGAATAATAAGACAACACATTTGTATGCATTGTCCTGAAATGTATTGTCCCCATACTTTAGTACTTCATTTTTAATGCATTGTTGTGACCTTATTTTGTTTTTGTTTTGTTTGTTTTTATCTTGGCACTAATCCTAAAATGTAATACTCTATATTGCAGTTATGTCTGAATTTCCGCTGATGTTGCACTGGTGGGCAGCTTTAGGTATGATTGAAATAGTTATGATTTTATTGTCGAAAAGAGCAGAGCTGTAATACGGTGCTTATTAAATGCCATTCTATCTCAAATACATTTTTTAAAAAAATCTACAACCCGTGTTTTCTCAGAAGTAACTTGGTGGTTCAGTGTGGCTTCTTAAGGCCAGACTAGACAAGACACTATTCATGCAAATGAACAACTGAATGAATTATTAAAAAAAAAAAAGCTGTCAGATGTGAGGTCCCTGGTCTGGAGTGGGCCCCTAGTGTGGGGGAGAGGGAACATTTCAACTCTTTACCCTCACTATGGTTCCCATCTGGATCATGTCCACTGCACCTGCTATTTGCCTTGGAAGAAAAGCTCCCATTCACTGCAACAGAAGTTTTTCTTCTAATGTAGCAGGCATTAGGGAGCTGATCTGGATCAGAACTGCTGTAGGGAAAATGGCTAATTCCCCCTACCCCCATGCCCAGATTTTTAAAAAAAATATTAATGCAATGGCTTAGTAAGAGATTTACCACAATTGAGGTTCTCCTGCACAAGGTCCACTGAAATGATTGGAACTTGCAGAAGCATTACAGCAATTGTTCAGGTCCCATTTATTTCACTGGAGAGTTTAACAGTATATTGTGTCCTTAGGGAATAATTTACATCACACTGAAATAGAAGGGTAGAGCTCATAGTTTAACATTACTAGGATTTTGATTATGGGCTATGCACTGAAGCAGCGGGTGCACAACCTGAGGTCTTAATTGCAGCTTCCGAGGATGCCCTGACGCTGTCCCCTGCCACTGCTGAATTCTCTTCCCCAGTGATTCTGATACACACCATTCTTTCTTCTGTGGTTAACAGAGCAATCTGGAAGAGGATCACTGGGGGAGGCATGAAGCAAACTCTCTTCACTCCATCCCCCAGCAGTACTCACACAGAGCTTTCCCCACTGCTGCTAGCAATGGGGAAAGAATGATATGTATCAAGATTGCTAGGATATGTGTGTTTGTGCATGAGTGCATGCGGTCCCTTAGCCAAAGTCACATGTGACTCTTGGGGCTGAAAAGGTTGTACACCCCTGCTCTAAAGTCAGTGGGATCTGAAGGTAATTCTGCTATAATCTATAAATGACAACCTAGGTATATTGTAGTTCATGCCAAAGCGAATGGCACAAATACGCAACAATTGATTGGAACTGATTATACAGAATTCTAAAACCTGAAAAGGAAAGGGATGGGGATAGCGAGAGGGGGAGAAACCCTTAAAAACCAGTAGGAAAATCCATAACCAAATCATGATTCAAACATGTTTCATAGGGCGTCATCAGACGAGCATCTTATTACACACTCGTTACTGGGCACTCACGGATTTTCACAGGTCCTATTCACGACGTCTTCTGCGTCCTGCATGCTTCCTGCCCCTTCCAGCCTTCTTTGTGCGACAAAAAAAGACCCTGATAACTCTGAATTATTTTTGAGATGGAACTTGCTGCTATCTTCTGCTGTGTGCAGGAGAAGCAGCACGATCAAAACGGCCCACTGTGTGGGCCATGTGCACGTTGTTTACTTCCACTTTCAAAACAGGAAGTAATGAACAAATGCGCAGGAGGAGACGTAATGGTAAGGAAACACGATTTTCCCTCGTGTGATGACGCTCATAGTTCCCAACACAAAAAAACATTTCTGTTTAAATTCTTGCTAGCCACTGCTAATGCTAATATAAGAAATTGTTTTATTTCTTTGCAGGTTCTGGCCTAATTTCAATGATTTGTGGTGGACAATGTTTGGCCTACTATCTGTTCAAAGACAACTTTATTTACCCAGTTCTGGATGATTTCTGAAATGTACTTTTTAATGTCTCCATTTCCTCTTTCTACATTGCTTTTTCAAAAAGCACATTTGTGGGCTAATGTCAGCATGCAATTTTCATTAGATTGGCCTTATAGACACTGTCCTAACACTGTGTGTTTTGTTTTTATGCACATGACTGCTTTATGCAAATTGGAGCATGCGTGAGTCCAGATAAGCACGGCTTTAGTGTGTGTAAATATTAGGTCCATGATAATTGATGTATACTCCCATTTATAGCAAGTATTTTGTGTTTGATTCAGACCTAAGGTTGCAAGATTGTGTACACTTAGGGCTCATCTACACCAATCAGGATATTACACTGTGAAAGCAGTATGAAAGCGGTATAAAAAAGACAGGAGCCATGCTACTGCTTTATAGTGATATTGAAGTGCACTGCAGGATCTACACTACTGCTTTATAGTGGCAATGAAGTGCACTGACAACTGTTGGGGCCCATGATACATCTACACCAAGCAGGATATAACAGTTTGAAAGTGTTATGAAAGCAGTATATGGTATGTGTCATGGGTCCCAACAGCTGTCAGTGCACTTCAATACCACGATAAAGCAGTAGTGTTGCTCCTGCCTCTTATATACTGCTTTCATACCACTTTCATAGTGGAATATCTGCTTGGTGTAGATGAGCCCTTAGATGGGAGTACCTCCCATTGAACTCATGTAAAGGACTGCAGTGTTAGTGCTGAGCATGAGCGGTAGACGAGAAGTGGCACTGTATATAACTCTGTTGTACATAAACTATTTGTGGCACAGTTTGAAGTGAATTTAGTAGCACAGAACTTCATGACACAGAGCTTTAGTTGGATTATGACTCAAGTTAATCCATGGGTAAATCCGTATGTATTTTTAACAGTGCCTTTTATTTGAAGCAGCAGCTTCTGTAATATTGCTCCAGTCAAATTATTTAATCTTTATTTTCATCCCAACCCTAGGATTAAATTTTAAAATTACAAATTGTTTGGTCTTACAATTTAGCTAATTTGCAGCAAACCTATGTACAATCAACAAGCCACTAACTAAGCTATATTAGTACTCATACATAAGTCTTATAAAGGATTTAAAGTTTTCTACTATTTAAGAAAATAGGTTTTTGACTATTGAGCATTTCAAACAAAAATCAATAATTAATAAAAATAAAGAGTATTTCATTTTGGCTACACCAGTTTTTACTTGAAAAAGTAAGCTGACTAATATAAAAATGTAGTAGAATGTTATCTTATAATACATAGTAACAGAATTATTATTTTTTAAAAAAACATTCCACCTCCAGCATCAACGCATGCTTTCTGCTAACTTAAAAAATAAAGTGCACTCCCCTCACTTTCCTTTCAGCAGTAGAAACACCATTGGGGTAGCACTGATCTTTAAGACCAGTAGTTTCATATGTGAGAAGATGGTCCTTAAGATGTTCCGGATCCTTTAAGGACTTTAAAAGCCACCAAGAGCACTTTGAATGTTAAGAAATGAATTGGCTTAATGTTAGTGTCATATGTTTGCTGTGGCTTACCTGAGTTAACAGTCTGGAAGCCACATTCTAGACCATTTGCAGTTTCTGAGAATGCTTCAAAGGCAGCCTCACATAAAGCTTCTTACAGTATTCTCACCTGGATGCCATTAAGGCATAAGGAGATAATTCCCATCAAAGAAAAAATGCAACTGGTTAAATGGCTGCTAAAATGCACCCCCACAAACAGCACATGGGATCAGCACTGGATCCAAGTCTTTAAGGAGGGTGGTGTGTGTGTGTGTTAAAATCACTAGAGGCTGGTGACTCCAATTTCAGTGGAGCTATAAATCCATTCTGGGTTTAAGTCAGAACTCTAAAGGAGGTATTCAAGGTGCTGAACCCATTTTGGGGGTGGGGGTAGGGGTCAGCACTTTTGATAGCTCCTTTAGAGTTGTGGCTAGTTCCAACTAAACCTGAGAATGGATTTACAGCCCTGCCAAAATCAGAGCCACCAGCCTAACCAACTTTACTTCTGTTTTGTGTGGATTAAGTTTCAGTTTGCTCATCTATATCCAGTTCATCACTGACTTCGTAATTCATCAGTTCATCAATGGATACTTTTTCTTCTTTTTTTATAATGCCCCCTCCCGTGAGTGCTTGTGTGTGTGTGTGTGTGTGTGTGTGTGTGCAATTTTGCAAAACAAAAGGTGGTGGTGGTTTAAACCTCTCCTCCTGGAGTGCCACAGTCCCACTTTAAATTAGAGCTGTGCATGCTTACAGGAGAGTAGGGAAAGCTAACCTGCATAGCTCCATTATGAGTGTTTTACTTAAGTTTGGACCTTAAGACACCTATTCAGAACTCCCACTGTTCCCCTAGAATTAAATGTAAAGGAGAGACACTGTCAAAATACTGAAGACACCATACCAAGAATCTCAGGCCTTAGCTAGACTTAAGGTTTATCCCGGGATCGTCCCGGGGTCATCCCTGTTCATGTAAATGACACACAAGATATCCCGGGAGCAGGCAGGGATGATCCCGGGATAAGCCTTAGGTCTAGCTAAGGCCTCAGAATGACCTCATGCAGCAAATGAAAAAATATGGAATAAGATGGATTTTTGCAGCACCCTTGAACCCAAAGGCCATGAGGTGTAGCAGCATTCCTCATTACCATATTCTGATATCTACTTTCTGGGAAAGATCGGAGGCACTGAGAAATAGTGCCCCCAATGACATCCTTGGCAAGCCAATCAACAATACTATGGCTAATGGTACTGAAAGTTGCCAAGACATCCAGGACAACCCATAGGGTGCATTCCTCGGCCCATCTCCAGGCACACTAGGGCAACCAAGAGCCTCAAACTTGGGTTGAAAGTCAGATTGAAAAGAACCTATAATTGCTGCAGACAAAGTCCAAAACACAAAACTCTTAACGTACCATTTTATTTATAGTACGGTCAGTCTCAACAATGTACAAGCTCAACACTTTTCTGGGAATGCATCTAGAAAATACACCAATGATTGAATCTTTCAGAGCTTCACATTTTGAATTGGCAATTTCTGTTTATGTGATTAGAGAATCTTAAATAACATGATATATACATTATTAACTATAATCCAATGTGCACCACATTACAACATAAAATTAAATTCTCATTAATTGGTATCAATGCTTAAAGATTTATAATATATCTTCCAAATGTGATTTAATTAGAACATTTACTGTTCAGATTAAAGGCCTATATAATTATCCATCTGCTCAGGTAATGACTAAGGCTTTAATTTCAGTCTTTCTCTTTGTTAGCTTATCACAGCTTCAATGTGAACACTGTCTCTCTGCATCATATCTTTGCATTGTGTATTAGAGGATAAAACCCTTAATAATGGCTGTAGAAGTGTGATAATAGACAACATACAGCCTTCATTACTAGCCTGACATCTTCTGAATTCTAGAATCTTCCTTTATGGGATAATACTGAGCTGGATTGGGAGCAAAACTTCACTATACTATTCAGTTTGTGAATCCTGAATCCCCACTTTATTGTGAAGTAGTTATGTGAAGGTTGGTTCACTCATACAGCACCATTCAGTCCTTTGCACCTGTGGACTACCAGGAAAATGGGTTTAAGGGGGGAATTTAAAAAATCATAAAAAATCAAGGGATGAACCAATATGATTCAAACTTGGCGTGCTGAAAGCCCGCCTTAAGTGCAATTACTGTGCCAATTTTGATATATTTGACTTTAAAATGTACACAGATATAAACATTTTTTAAAAATTTCCATTTTAAAAATTCCTTAAAATCAAAGGATGACCCAATCTGATTCAAACTTGGGGTGGCTAAAGCCCTCCTTAAGAGCTATCACTGTGCCAATTTTGATATCTTTATCTTTAAAAATGAGGGAGCTGCAGGCACGGAGGGTGCATTTTCCGCATTTCTTTTAAGGTGAAAATGCCTACTCAGAAGTAAGAGCATAGAGTTAAATGGGACCTCTCTCCCTCCCCCTTCACAATTGAGTGGAGAACCACCCCACTCTCCTCTTTTGTTAGCAAGACCGCCCTTAGACACACACACCCCAACAAAGAATGGGATGGTTGGATAGAACGCAAGGACAGCAATACATGGAAGGAGGAGTACATTTATTTCACAGGGAGGGAAAATAATCCAGACTTCCCCAGTTTCAAAAAGAAACCAAACATGGAGGGTAAGAGGCGAAATGAGTGCAGGATGTGAATGTCATATGAGTACTGGGCTGAAAAACTGCATACCAGACATGGCGAGTGTGCGATAAATCGCTGGCGTGATGGAGCTCAATAATACGTCACGTAAAACAGCTGCCTGTACCAGTTTCATGATATTATACCAGGCTGTCCCAAGACATTTTATTGCCTTGGGTGGATCAGCAAATGGTGCCTCTCCTGAGTACCCAGACCCAGTTAGCCATACATAGTACCAAAAGCCAGTCAGGGCACAATCTTAGGCATGTTTAGACAGGGGGGGAAATCCCACAATTCCTAGCATCCCCCAGTCAGGATGGGGAATGCTGGGAGTTGTAAAACCTTTTTCTGTCTAAACATGCACGGGATTGCACTCTCGGGTTATTTTGACACCTGAGGCAAAAATCCTACAAAGTTCCCTGCCCTGGCCATAAAAATACAATTATAATAAATTCAACAACTGACACATTGCTGCTCTTTCATGACACCCCAAAATCAGGGTGGGCTGTTTCACAGTGCCTAATGGTAGAGGTGGCCCTATCTCTTGTAGCTTTACCCGTTTGCATGACGGGCAAAAATTCATTAAGGGAGCAATGCCCCTCTCAATGGTGGGGGGAAGGCGTGGGGAGAGGAAGCTGCACCGGTTGAATTCCGCCTGCCTTACAGATGTCCAAGGCACAGGGCATCTCCCCAGAAACAACCTGACTGCTTTGCGGCAGAGGTCCCTCGTAAAGACTCCTCAAGAGTGATTAAACGGCAGCTGGCGCGCTGCAATCCGTCCTGTTGCTGCTCTGTTTTCGTGCTTAAGCTGGGTGGGGGTGGGGGGCGACGCCGCCATGTAGGAGCAGGAGGCGACACAGCACGTGGGGCAGAAAGCCCGCCAGCGCCGCAGGCCGTCCCTCCTGCTGGCCCCAGCTGCGAGTCCGCCCGCTCCTTCCTCAGTCCTCTTAACAGCAGCAGTAGCAGCAGCAGAATAGGGAGCAGGGACGAGAGATTGACGCCGTTCATCATGCTGAGCTGGTGAAAGAACCGAAGCCGCCTGGCTGCTTGCGTGCCTTGCCCTCCTCCGGAGAGACACGGAGCGAGAAGGCGGGGAGCGAGGCAAGAGCCGAACCGGGCACCCTCCGGAGAAGCCCAGCCCGCCCCAGCGCTTGCCTCCGAGCATCTCCGGCTCCCCTCAGGCTGAGGTGGACCACGCCAAGATGGTTACCATGGTGACCAAGCTCGTACACTACCTGCACCTCAGGTAAGGCGGCACAACGGCGGCTTTGCGCGGGGCACGGTCAGCGCCCGCCCGCGCTCTTTGGGCGGAATCCTCCAACCAAAACCTTCCCAAACTCTTGGCTCTTGTCTCCGCACAGGCGGCTCATCCTATCGTCACACACCTTTCTCCAATACACACAGACGCGCGCTCTCTCTCTCTCTCTCTCTCTTTCTCTCTCTCTCTCTCTCTCTCTCTCTCTCTCTCTCTCTCTCTCTCTCTCTCTCTCTCTCTCACACACACACACACACACACACACACACGCATCCCTCCTCAAAAAGAAAATATAGTATTTCGGTCTCTCTCTCTCTCTCTCTCTCTCTCTCTCTCTCTCTCTCTCTCTCATACACACACACACACGCACGCACTTTTTTTTTTTTTTTTTTTTTTACATACAGAAAAATTTGGTCCTTACTTTTTCTCTCTTTAATCATCCATATACTTCCCCCAGCCAGTCTCCCAGGAGCCTCTTTCTCTGGCATCCGCACAGACACAAATGCTCCGATATATATGCACACATTTATCTGCATGTGTGTGCATGCACAAACAAAATACACACACGACTTGCAATTCACCCAGCACACAGACAACTCCTAGGCACTTCTCCCTTTCTTACACAGTTTGTTGCTATCAGGCAAGTATCTCAACATTGTAGTCAATTGCATTCCTGACAGCCAAAACTGGACCTGACATGGGAAATATATGTGATCAAGATAGCTGGTTAAAAAAAGAAAGAAAGAAAGGAAAGGAAAGAAGTGGGCAGTACCTATGTGAGAGAATAGGTGTGTGTGTGGGGGAACACAATCATGACTGCAGCACCGAGGGTCAAGTATTTAACTTCTTTTCCCGCATTGTTTTTCTGATTAAAACCAAAACCAATATTCCCACCAGCTTTCCCTTGGAGGAAAACCTACAGGTATCAATATAGATACTGTATCCTATACTCCTCTAAGAGCACCTGAGGTAGACCCTTTGGATAGCAATAGGTTTTCAGATGCATGATGTGTTGGTAAATCAATTCTTAGGACACTGCTGCTGTTAAAGGGACAACTGGAATTTGGATTGCTTTTGTTTTGTAAAGATAAATTATAGTAAGAAAGAGTGCAAGACAATATTAGAGCAAATTACAGTATGGTCATATAACAAAATAAAGAATCTTATATATAAAGATAAATGTAGTAGATGATCCTAATGTAGAATCATTAAATGAAGATGATTTTTATTTTTTATGTAGACTCATTAAATGAGTCTGTGCTAGTAAACTATTTTGGCATGGAACTTTATTGTTTTATTCCTCACCTCTAAGCAAACATTCAATATTACTTTTTCGTGGTTCATTTTGCTGCCTAAAGCCATCCCATGAAACTACTTTTCTCTTCAGCAAAATCTATGCCTTTTAGAATAAAAATAAAATAAACGATGGTTATGCTCATGGAAATTAATGTTACTATTTTGCTACTGAATAACAAACAACATCTAGCATTTAAGTATAAGACATGCATGTCCCCAAAACTAAAAAGAAACTATCCCTAGTAATTTCTCTAAGTATTGATATTTGCACAATTATGGGAAGTCAAAACTTCTTGCATTCTGTAGCATGTCTGACTTATCTTGTTCTCCGCTAGTGCTGACACTATTTTGCAGTTGCATTCAACTGCTGTAAAACCTATAGCTTTCGAACTTTGCTCGCGATGAGAGTGTCTTAGATGTTGGCTGTGATCCCAAGAACTTCTTGGACATGCCCAATGGGATTTTTGTATTTCCTTCCACATTAACCATATCTACAGTAACATCATAAAATGCTTTGGAAATCCACCTCAGTTTGGGATGTAGAATAGGTGGTCACTATTTGAGAAACACAACTTCAAAGCCCAAAAGAACATTCAGAAGTAGTTGTGCAATGCTTTGGATACCTGTTTGTCTGTATTTCTAATGTCAAATTTCTATCTCTTAGGGGAAGTGGCTTACCAATATTGACCTATACATGGGCTAGTCAGTGGTTTTTTTATTTGATAAGCTAGAAGTGCTTGACTTATCATTTTACCTTTATTTAGAACATTATTTTTGAAACTTATGTTTGCTGTAAAATATATTCTTTAAAACAAGTCCTCTATGATTATCTACTAAGTATGTAGATTTACAAGACTGCATTTCATTTTACATTTGTCAAAGGAATTTCTATATACATTCTGATTCACTTGTTAATGACATATTTATATTTGGCATTACATTATCTTGGATGTTCTTTTGAAAAGATGTAATAAGCATGGAGAAATTTAGCTTGGAGCATTTTCTTGGTTGCTACATTCTAGCCATGGAATGAAGAAGGATCCTCTCTGTGCTGACAGATAGTTTTGCTCATGTTTGTATGCATACTATGGAGTAAGTGTAAAAATTACTGAATGCTCAACAAATGTCTGGGCCAGTAATCCTTGGATGCTCTACTCATGTTCATACAGTACAGTTCACTGAAGGTAACTGACCATATTTTCCCTATCAACTACGGTAGGTTGCAAATAAACAGTAGAATTGCTACTGTTGGCACTATTTAGATCTAAGGACCAACATCTATGTTATCTTTGGGGTGTGGTTAAAACCACCACAAAACTATTTTCCTATAGTTTGCTTCCCTCCCACAATGCATTAATTACAAATCATATGGATACTTCCAACACCTGGGTCTTCCCTCCAAAAATGTCACTAATGCTGATGTAGGAAGGACCCACATTATTGAGACTACATATGTGAATCAGGCCTGTATTTACATTTTCTCATGGTTTTGAAATGAATACTTTTTCATTTCTCCCCCATTCCCTTTTATGCTAAAGTCCACCTCTCTAAAAGGATGCAGAAATTCCCTTGATATTTATAGCTCTGTGTGCCAACTGTTGTGTAAAACTCTTGTGTAAATACCATTCCACTAGCAGTATAATTCCCCAATCCCCCTATTCATTCCTCAAACCCTCCTGAATGCACTGTAGACATTGTCTGTTACCCTGATCCTTTATATTATTTTTCTTGCATCATTCTTCCTCATGCTCAGTCCACAGAATTATTATTATTATTATTATTATTTATTTATATAGCACCATCAATGTACATGGTGCTGTACAGAGTAATACAGTAAATAGCAAGACCCTGCCGCATAGGCTTACATTCTAATAAAGTCATAGTAAAGCAATAAGGAGGGGGAGAGAATGCAAATAGGCACTGGGTAGGGTAAACAGGCACAGGGTAGGGAACAGTATAACTAACAGTCTAAAGTCCGAGTAACATCAAGTTTTAAAAGCTTTAGGGAAAAGAAAAGTTTTTAGATGAGCTTTAAAAGCTGAGATTGAACTTGTAGATCTCAGATGTCCTGGGAGAGCGTTCCAGGCGTAAGAGGCAGCAGAAGAGAATGGACGAAGCCGAGCAAGGGAAGTAGAGACCCTTGGGCAGGTGAGAAACATGGCACCAGAGGAGCGAAGAGCACGAGCGGGGCAATAGTGTGAGATGAGAGAGGAGAGATAGGGCGGAGCTAGACCATGAAAAGCTTTGAAGGTCAACAAGAGAAGTTTATATTGGATTCTGAAGTGAATTGGAAGCCAATGGAGAGATTTCAGAAGTGGAGTAACATGGTCGGAGCGGCGAGCCAAGAAGATGATCTTAGCGGCAGCGTGGTGGACAGAAACCAACGGACTGATGTGAGAAGAAGGAAGGCCAGAGAGAAGAAGGTTGCAGTAGTCCAACCGAGAAATAACCAGTGCATGAACAAGCGTCTTGGCAGAAGAGACAGACAGAAATGGTCGAATCCTGGCAATATTATACAGGAAAAAGCGACAGGATTTAGCTACTGCCTCAACATGAGGACTAAACGAGTGCGAGGAATCAAATATAATCTGTGATTTATAACATACATCAAATCTCTGAACTCCTTTCCCAGCTTCTTTCATGCCGTTCATGTCCCCAAATCTATACTCCGTTTCCCCTAATTTCTGCTCAGCTCCAGCACACTTCTACTGCCTTTTCTCTCATGGTGAAGTAGAAGTATTGATGTGTTGGAAGGAAACATGGATCACTACATCTATATAGACTACCATATCTACATTTTTTTTTTAAAAAAGCTGGCCTTAGTACCTCCTGTATTTCCAGTTCCCAAAGTTGATAACTAGTAGGAATTATGGGTCTGTCTTTAATGTGTGTGTGTTTTAATGCAATATCATGTTTGTGAGCCACAGGGTTATCTGAAATACTTCCTACTATTACTTATTTGTTTTAGAAACAAAGTGTCTGAAAGTAGACTGAAAATAACCGAAAGCAGGTGGGAAAGCTGGTACGTGAGTTCTATGTCAGTAACACATCGTCAGGTATTTACAAGAGAACAAGATTAATTTAGCTGTAACTAATTAAGCTAGGCTGGGCTACTCTAGTATCTCAATGCTGATTACACTCAGAATGCAAGGACGTTGTAAACTTAGACTTGAATAGAGTTCTATAGCTGAATTGTCCAATGCTCATTACAAAAAAAAGTGATAAGGGCAGACAGGTACAACAGATCTGACTTAAGTAAGCATTACAGTGGAGGTAGACCTTTATGATTATAATCTGTTATTACACCGCTACTTAAAACAACAACAATAGCTACGCTGATCCAGAAGAAGAAGAAGAAGAAGAAGAAGAAGAAGAAAGCCAAATCTACAGTTAGGCAATAATTTTATTAGGGATAACCAAAATGCCACAAAAGTGTGTGCAAGCTTTTGAGCTGTTGATAAGGCTAGATGGGATAAAAAGTATGTTGGGATATTGCTGTTTTATTTGTACATACTGTACAGTACCAAGTACATGATTAGTGCTATATAAATTATTATTGTTAATAAAATAATAATAATAATAATAATAATAATAATAATGATGATTAGTATGTGGGAGTGGGGTGGGGAGATACACTCAAAGAAGTACAAAGATTAAGCCAAAAGTTGTGGCCATGAGGTCTGCAGCCAGGACCAGATTTAAACTTGTTGTGGCCCTAAGCTATAATATGAGTGAGGCCCTTCCCTCTTCATCAAATAATAATAATAAAAAATGCAAAATACGGGCTGTACAATTAACTGAAATTTGATAGTCGTGTATTATAGGCATTAAAAATGCAAGTTATATGTGTGCACATTCTTTATTTAGGAGTTTCTTAAACACATAACACAAACAATAAAATAACATGTAAATCACAATGTAATTATTCTTTGCACATTTTCTTTGGTTTTGTAAATGTTGCAAACTCTTTCTTTCTTTGTTTCTTTTTTTGCTTTTCAACAATTTTAGAGCAAAGCATAGGGAAAAGGGGGAGAAGGAGAAAAAAGAAGAAGCAAACATTAGAAAACATCACATACTTAACTATTAATATGATACACTACATCTAATAAAAACACATAAACAAAACATATAAGGCCATATTCCATTTGAGGCAATCTTCATGTCAGACATAGCATGTCAATTACTACCCTTTAGCCAGCCCAGTGTTATGTAAAGACCACAGATTATATATAGAGTCCACAAACAAATAGATCATTCTTTTGCAACTCTTGTATATACTCTATCAGAGGTTTCCAGTCCAGTACAAATGAGGTTGTTGATTTTTCTCTTACTAACGCCATCAGTTTCGCCATCTCTGCTGACTCCAAAACCTTGAGCAGCCATTCCTCCGTTGATGGTACTTGTGTCTTTTTCCAGTATTGCGTGTATAGCAGTCTGGCAGCAGTTGTCATATATAGAAACAACAGTCCTCCTTTTTCTTTAAGATGGTCATCCATAAGCCCCAGCAAAAATGCTTCTGGTTTCATTAGTATATTTATCTTAATTTTTTTTTTCATTGACAAGTGAGTCTGAATCCAGAAAGATTTTGCTTTTTTACATGACCACCACATATGGTAAAAGGTTCCTTCTTGTTCTTCACATTTCCAACAGTCTCCCAAACAACCCCTGTACATTTTTGCTAGTTTTGAGGGAGACATATACCATCTATACATCCTTATAAAAAATATTATTTATTTATTTATTTATTACATTTTTATACCACCCAATAGCCGAAATTCTCCTTAGGTCTGGTATTTAACGTATATTTTAAACCTTTTACCCACATATTTTTTCCATAGTTCCATTGGTACCTTATACCCAAAGTTTTGATCCCATTTTATCATACATTCCTTTGTTTGATCATTCTCCGTCTCAAGCTTTAACAATAGCTTATATACCTTAGAGATAACACGTTGTCATTAGTACATAGTGCTTCTTCAAACATTGACTTTGTTTCCTCAAATCCACATTCTTTTATGTCTCTCTTAAACTTCTCCATAATCTGTAGGGAAGAAAACCACTGACATATATGGCCCTCCTTTAACAGCCCTTCTCTTGCTTTTAGTTTAAATTCCCCTTGGGACATCGCCAACATGTCACTATACTTTAACCGTTTGTGCCCACTAGATAGCTCTCTTCTATGAAAGGCCTCCTGGGCTGATATCCACATTGATGTTTTCTGATATAGTCTTGATTTCTATTTATTCCATACTCTTAAAATTGAATGTCTAATATAGTGACTATTAAAATCCATGTTGACCTTAGCTTTCTCATACCACAGGTACCCATGCCACCCAAATCTTAATTCATGGCCTTCGAGCTCCAATAGCCATCTATTCTCCAACAGAACCCACTCTTTCATCCAAACTTTGTTTCTTTCTAATGTGAGGCTCCTTGTAATGTGAGGCCCTGAGCTGTAGCTTTATGTAAATCTGGCCCTGTCTGCAGCTGAGAGTCACTCTTGAGAAGGAGATTGCAGATTGAATTTGCAGGTGTTGCAGGTATCAGATTATGCAACAATAATGGATTATTCAATAATGGATTATTCAAGGCAGTGTACATAATCCTCCTCCTCTCCATTTTATCCTCACAACAACAACTCTTTGAAGTAGGTTGGGCTGAGAGTATGTGACTGGCCTAAAGTCACCCAGTGGGTTTTCATGGCCGAGTGGGGACTAGAACCCAGATCTCCCGACTCCCAGTCCAACACTTTAGCCACTACACCACACTGGATTTTCTTTATATGATACTGTGTTTTCTCAATTGCCCAAATTATATACAATGCAGTGCCTATTTTACTGTTATGTATCTGCCTGCTGATTTTAATTATTTATCCTCTTTAACTGATTACTGTTGTTATGACCTACAGCTAAATAATAAATTATTATGATGATGTTTGGTTTTCTGCAAAAAATGTATGAGCTGATCATGTATTTAGTGAATATCTGCACTGATGGAAAATAAGGAAGGCAATAGAACATAATTATATTTTATGCTTATTTGACATAGAATTGGAAAGCAAGATAAAATTGTAAATTATGGTCCATCATGAACATAAAAGGTTGAGTCAACTAGAGGTACAGCATTTAACAAATTTAAGGGATCAAGGCAAGATAAAATAGTTAAATACAATGGCAAATTGAGTACTTCAAACAGTCCAGGAACACTGGGTTGTTTATGCAAGCTGATGCAAAGCAGAAGTAGAGAGTGGGCAAGAGGCAGCCCGCTTGCTCGCCACCACACAGTGGAATGAACTTAGCTCAGATTTTTATGAATCTGACCCGCAGATTCTGCAGTGGACCACCTTTTCCCTGTTGGGTTGAGTCCACAGACTTGCAGACCATTTCCCTAACCTTCAGGAATTTTGCGCAAATGTTGTTTTATAAAAGTATGCCCCCCCCAAAAAAAAACCCAGCCAAAAATGTGCATTTTCCCCCATAGGCTAAAGAGTAAAAATGCACATTTTAGGGAATTTGCAAATTTGTGCAAAGGCACAAATTTGTACAAATGCACATATTTGCAAATTCTGAAATTGAAAAAAATCATATTCTCTTCATGGGCAGCTGACAATCTGCAAAACAAAGATGGAATGGATTTCACAAAATCCCTACATGCCTCTGCATGGCCCCAACTAACTATTGGTTGTTTAACCAATACTTGCCATTATGTGCGAACCAGGCCATAGCATAATTTCTGTTCTGATTTCCATGAAACCCTTTTGCTACTGCTTAGCATAAATAATTATGCATTTTAGACCTGCAGTAGAGTTATAAATTTCTAATTGTATTATTTATATTGGTTGTAAGTGAAATTACAACAAATATTAGAAAAAAGCAGTTTTCTAGTTTAATATACTTCCCTGTTGACAAATATATATGGACAATTAAAATGGTTGTATATAATTAAATAAAGTCAGAAGAAATGTGAAAGAATACTTGAGAACAACAAACAAAGGAGACAGAAATGGGTAGAACAGACCCAAATGACTAATAAGAGAAACACTGAACAAACAGAGCAAGACAAAGAAAGAGCAAACCAATAAAAAACAAAACAGTATTCATTAGAAGTGGCCACTAATGTTACAAAATACATTTGTATGGAACATTACATAACTACGGTGTTATGTAAAGGGATGTTTTTTTTAAAAAGGGTGTAATTAAAGGGGCACAGGAGTACAACTTTAATTAAGGTGAATCACCCCAAAAGCTCCACCATTATAAGCCTTAAAATTCTATTCCTTATAAAAATTACACTTGTTGTGCTAATAACCTGAAATTTGGCATATCTGATCTACCTACTGAAGACTATAATTGCACAAAAGTTCAAAGAGGTATGATGAAAATGTCAAAGATACAGCCAGTGCTAGCCCCAGGTTTTGGGGGAGGGGGACCCCGCCCTTAGTGAGTCTGCCTTCTCGTTGCTATTGTCACCAGCTTCTATTATTCCCCATCCTCTTTGACATCATTGCTACAACTGTCTTGCTTTATAGAAAGCTAGCAAACAAGCAGGCAGTAGCATGTACTGCTCCTCAGCATTTTTGAATGTGTTGTCATCAGTATGCTGATGACATGCAGCTCTATTTCTCCTTCTCATCTTCATCAGGTTAAGCTGTGGATGTGCTGAACCTGTGCCTGGCTGCAACAATGGACTAATAAACTGAAACTCAATCCAGACAAGACTGAGATGAGATGCTGTTAGTGGCTGTTTCTTCTGACCGGATGGAGGATGTTCAACCTGTTATTGATGGGATTACACTCCCCATTAAGGAGCAAGTTCGTAGCTTGCAGGTTCTCCTAGAACCATCTCTGTCAGTGGTCTTGGTGGCACGGACTGCCTTCTACCAACTTCGGTTGGTGGCTCAGCTATGCCCCTATCTGGACAGGAATAACCTGGGTTCAGTTTCCTACGCTCTAGTAACCTCCAAGTTAGATTACTGCAATCCACTCTATGTGGGGCTGCCTTTGAAGACAGTTCAGAAGCTGCAGCTTGTGCAAAATGCAGCAGCCAGATTGATAACAGGGACTAGAAGGTTCGAACATATAAGACCGACTCTGGCCTGCTTGCATTGGCTGCCTGTACGTTTCCAAGCCTGATTCTAACCTATAAAGTCTTACATGGCTCGGAACCACAATAGCTGATGGAACGCCTTTCCCTACATGGACCTACCCACACACTACTACGTTCAACATCAAAGGTCCTTCTCTGGGTGCAACTACGAGGGAGGCCCAGAAGACGGCAACAAGGGAAAGGACCTTCTCTATGGTGTTCCCCCCACCAATTATAGAATAATCAACCCATTGAGGCCTGTTGCTATCTTTTCTGCACCAGGTTAAAACATATTGCATTTAGCAATATGTGATGACTTTCAGCGATCCTGGGTCAGTTTTTTATAGTTGGTTATGAAGATGTTTATAGTTGTTTTTAGATGTATGTTTCTGTGTATGTTGCATGTTTTTGTGGTTTTAAATTTTGTATATTGTTTTTAATAGTTTTAATCTTATGTAAATCACCTGAGCTGCAGCTATGGGACGGTATAGAAATGTAAATAAATAAATAAATAAATAATTATAATACAAAAAAGGAGTGGGGATGAGTCCACCAGCTTCTGTTCTTGTTGTCCTCTACACTTGGAGGATGACTATCAAAAAAGGAGAATTTCCTCTCTCCATGGAAACTGTCCTTGGGTTTTTAGAATCATGATACTTGACATGTTAAGTTTGCCCAGGGCAGTTCTCCTGTCAGCCTTCTGATGATGGGGGAGGAGAAGCAAGAAACTGTCAGCTCTTAGTCCAAAGTGAGGTAATTTTGAGGGCTGAGGGAGTCATTCTGCCTGACAGATAGATCACTGATGAAGAGAGGGAGGAAAAGTGAAAGGTTATTCTGAAATCCTGTGCAGACTTACTAAAATGTGCGCTTTTCTGAACATAAAGGAGTGTATCTATTTATTTGTAAATATCCAGTTAATGACTTGTTTGTGTTTAAAAACCAGGGAAATTCAATGATAAAGAACCTATCATTTTAAGACCAGAGGTATTTATTTATTTATTTAATTAATTTTTATACTGCCCAATAGCCAAAGCTCCCTGATAGCTTAAGCTTCACATAGCCAGAAAATTGGAAGCTAACACTGATTCTTGACATGACCAGTAATGATGTTGCGCAATGTCAGAAATTGTGCTTGCTTACAGCTTGCCTGACTTTGTGCAGGTGCTGCGCAGCTCCTGAAGGTGGAAACGCCACATGGGCAGTGCACTTGGGAGGCATGCTCTCACTTGCAAAGCCAGCCAAGCGGGGCCAGCTGGGTTGGGAGGTGCAAGAGCGGAATATGGAGCAAGGAACCCCACCTGTTCCTGAATGAGTGAATCTAGATTTATTTTAGCCTGATTTCAGCATGGATACAGTCCAGATGGATGACCTATTCCAGGAGAACAGGGGGAAGTTTGACTTTACTACTTCTCCTGATTCTCTCAGTGGCTTTCAGCACTATCAACAACTGTAGCATTTTGGATAGGCTGCCTAGGTTGGGGGCCTTTTGCTTCCATAGTTCCTCTCCTACTTCGATGGCTGATTCCAAATGGTGATAATGGGATAATACTGTTCCATCTACATGGCTTTTATGCTATGAGGTATTGCAGGGTTCTAGCTTGCTTCCACCTATTTATGATAATGCTATGTGAGGTAGTCCAGACGTTTGGAGTGAGTTGCCTTCGTATGCTGATGACTGTCAGCTCTAATTATCTGTTTCAACTGAGGCAGTGAAAATACTGAATCGGCGTCTGAGATCAGTCTTGATAAGGTACTATTGGTCGATGATTCATTTTAATAGAAAAGTGATATTCATCCTGTTCTGGACGGAATTGCATCTCAGGCCAAGGATCAGGTTCTCACTCTGGAGATGGTGACTGATCCAGTTTAATCAATAAAACCTTAGAAAATTTCTGCACTTTATGACATACATGACAATAAAATAAAAACAGCTAGATAGATCTATGCAGTTCAGGCTCTTACCTATTGAGCATGTACAACAAACATAACAAATGAATATAATACAATTGATGAATCACTGCTTAGCAACAAGAACAATCTTTTTGTCTTTTCTGACTATGTTTAATTGTTTTACTAATGGAGTAAACCATTACCCCTAGTTATTAAATCTTTCCTGCTATTGTCAGAAAAGAAAGAGGTTTTCAATCCCAGGACATCTTGTTTTCATTAACATTTATTTAATTTGCATCCAAATTCAAGAATGTTTACATTGGTAATAGCAAATATAATGAAATTTAGATAACACTAAAACCTCACCAGAATCAGAAAAAAACACACTTCTTGGGTTCTAATTTTTAAAAGGACTTCAGGTAAATGTTTAATGTTAAATATTGATAAGAAATATGCTGGCTAAAAAAAGAAGCAACTATATGCATAATCTCTGACTGCAGAACAAACCAGTGGATTAAATTATCTTCAGTTTAAATATTTGCAGAAGGCATATATATTATATAAAAAGAAACTGTACACCCAATTTTTTAATGGTCAATTACAATTTAATTTAAGCTAGTGAAAGATAGTGATTAAAGCTGATTGTATTGGTAGTTTATCAGTGACAAGTAATAACATTTTTCTATACCAGAAAAGTTGCCAGATAAATCCATTATAGCAGGCACAATCTACTGTGTACTTCGGTTCAATGGAATTCTGCAGGTACTCCTGAGACCTCATACACACAAAACATTGCTTGATCAGGGTGAAAGAGCACTGTGGAACCTCCCAGAAAAGCTCATTCACTTACTGAGTTTACTTCATCAGAGGTACAAATAAGAATAAATATCCACCACTAGCTTGCTAAGGTACAGTGGATGAAAAACCAAGTTAACTTGTGAGGGTCAGGGTCAAAGTAGACATGATATTAAACGCATGAATACAATTAACTTGCAGGTTTTTGTTATGTAAAGTTTGTGCTCTTGCCATTTCCTTGGGTAGCCAAAAAAGTTTAATGTATGAAGGCCATGTCCTCTACTCAAGCAGCTCTTTTGATTTTACTAAGTAAAAGGGGCAGAGGGTAAGCAATGAAATTATGTGTGAAGCATGACTGAAAGTAACCCATGTACATGGTTATATGAATCCTGGCAAGACGGAAGCCCTGTGGGTGAGTGGTTCCCGAGTCCAGGAGGTAGTCTCATTGCCTGTTATGGATGGGGTTGCACTCCCTTTGAAAGATCAGGTTCATAGTTTGGGGGTATTCTTAGTTCTGTTGCTGGAGGCTCAAGTGGCTGTGGTGGCTGGAGTGCCTTTTACCAGCTTTGGCTGGCTCACCAGCTGTGGTATCTCCTAGACAGGGATAATTTGGCCATGGTGGTACAGGCCTTTTGTACTTTAAACTGCCCTCCTTCCCTCAATCTTTCACCGATCTTCTTGAAATTTTCAGGGTATGTAAAACCAACATTTCTTTCTGACACACGTAAATTTCAGGAAGATTAGTCAAACATTTTCAATTTTATGAACGTTAGAATAACCCCCCAATTACCCCCTTATAAGGGTAGAAGGGTTCTACTCTCCGACCTTAACTACAGGGACACTGCCATGTCCCTGTAAATATTTAGTGTAGTATTGTTTGTTCACTGCACATTTAAGGGACCATTATTCTTCCAAGCGTTATATCCTCTACATTTTTACCGTTAGATTCCCCTCATCTTATTATCGTATTAAAAATAGTTACAAAAGCAACCACCAGAGTGCACCAACATACCCTTTTTAGAGCAGATTGTAAAACAAAAGGGGCAAGTTCAAACATTATTTAAGAGTACATCCGTTTCTCTAAGTTATTTGGGCTCTAATCTTATATATGCTTATTGAGGAATAAGCCCCATTTAACTCAATAAAACTTGCTTCTAAGTAGAAACACACAGGATTGCTCTCTTATAGTGCAATCTGTACGTGTCTATTCATTCATAAGCTCCACTGAATTCTCTGGTAAGTGTGTGTAGGATCACAGTCTTAAAAATGTGGGCATAACTAATATTTCATTAGCTGTCGTTATGAAGCAAGTCATGTAATAACTCTAAATACAATATACTGAAGCAAGTTACTATCATATGTCTATAGCTAGACTAGGAGGAAATAAATGTTTAAATATATATGATTTATTATAATTATATAAAAACAAGATAGTTATACCTTGATTGGTAGCCTTAATACAAGTTTACCTTTTCTAATGGGTAATCTGGAATAATTGACCAGTAACAAAATGTTGAGCACTCATAAGTTGGAAATTGTATTGCATTTTCTCCCTGAATTCCCATGATGTTAAAATGTTGGTACTCTTATGTGTGGCATATTTTTCTCAGATTTTATACTTGTCATTCCTGTCCACATTCACTGCTAATCCTTTTTAAATAGAGAAACCTATGACTGATAAAATCGAGATAGAATTTTAAAATGCTGAATACACAGAACTTCATATCCTTGCTCAAGCACCCCACCCTCTGTCACCTTTCTGCTATGTTTCTGTTTAATGGTCAGGAGGTACCAGATTTATCTTTGTTAAAGCACCAGAGTAAATTTGTTTCTTAAATAAATATTGGATTTACAGTATAAGCGAGGTCACTATATGTCCCCACAAGCATGTGGAAACAGTATGAACCAACATAAATACCAGCATTTTCATTAGATTCTTTTAATATGCAGCAAAACATTGTGCATAATATGACCAGATGAAAGGAACAAATACTTACACATAACAAAATTAAAGCAAATTAGGCAAGTGGCCTTGAGCAGGTAATACTGGAGGGGAAATCACATTTTTATTAAACCCAGCTATCTTTACAAGGTTGCATGACCTAGTTTCTGTTGACACTTTGTACCTTTGGACCAACTGCTGATTAATTAGCCAGTTTTATTGCATATGTCTTCCCCTAAGATCTTTTAAAAAGAAACTTTGCCCTTGATAACCCTCTTTACAATTGTTGGTCTTGCTGTAAACCCTTACAGCTTCCTTTCCTGTTCATGCCTTCTGAACACTTTCAAGAGTACAGATTTTTTAGGGGAAACTCCCACTATGTTTGAATGGTGAATATTGTCCTTTTGGCTGGATCTAACGATCTTCATGCCAGTTATACACATGGCACATTATCAGTATTATTTCTCCCTAGACCTTGCCACATTTCACCCTATAGAGTCCTCTAACCATTGGGAAATGGGGTTTTGAGGAGTGTGGGGAACAACCAAAGCTTTGGGACAAACTCATCAACTCTTGGAGCACAAACAAATCTCATGGATAGAGATCTTTGGATCTAACCAACAGCTACAGACACATCTACTGAAAAAATGAAGGACAGTATGCTAGTGTGGTGTAGTGGCTAAGGGGTTAGCCCTAGGGGTGTGCACAGACCCCCCGCTCCGCTTCACTTGCAGATCCGCCATTTTCCGGATCGGGCCGCTCCGCCCCGCCCCCGCTCCGCCCACTTCCGCTCCGCTCCGCCCGGAGCTCGGGATCCGGATCCGGAGCTCCGTTTCCCCCCCCCCATAGGCTTGCATTGAAAGCTAAAAAATTATACAACTTTTTTTCTGTTCAAGTTAGAAACCTCATGTTTGGCACCATGACACCTCATGGGGATATACACACGCATGCCAAGTTTCAAAGCAATCCCATCATCCCCTGATTTTTGGCGAATTTTTGAAAATCGGGCACCCCACACACACCATCCCTGCGAGGTGGGCAGGGGAGGAGGGAGGGAAGGCAGGCAGGCATGCAGCTGGCATTTCTGGGGGCATAAGGAAGTGAGCCAAGGATAAGCCAGTAATGCATATAAAATGGAATAAATCAATCAATAAACAAAGGAGGGGTGGAATTAAAAGCAGCAGTGTTGCTCAATAAACAACAAGAAGAACTTTTTTAAAAAGGCTATATCTGTCTTTTACCAGCAATAGGGGGACGTGCCCGGGGGAGGGGGAAGTAGCTGCCAGTTCAAGACACTGACAGCCACAGCTCTGAGAAGAAGTAAAACGCTCACTTCGACTCAGAACAGGCATTGCTCCACCACTGAAAAGTGACCATTCACTTCAACTCATGATAGGCATTGCTCCACCGTTTTACTCTCTTTGGAAGGCTCTAATGGCCTTCCAGTGCAGGAGAGAGTGGGGGCACGTCCACGATGAGATGCCCTAGGGGAGCTCATCCCCTTGCACCACATCGATTCAGTTGTTCCCCAAGGTTAGGGTGGGGAGCAGTGCTGTGTTTCTATCTCTTATTCTTGGCTTAGTATATGATTTCAGGTTGTGTTTGTGCATTTGGTGGGGCTACTGTGTTAAAAAACACGGGGAAAAGCCCGTTCAGATGAAGAAAGAGAAGTTTCCCAGAATCCCAAGTTACCTGTTTTGCCTATGCCCTCCTCCAACTTTGGGATCATCATGACCGGGAACTGACTCTGCCCCTCAGCCCTTTGAAAAAGGTATTTTTCCCGCCGATTTTTTAAAAACGTCTAGCCCGCGACCCGTACGATGCAGAAAGTTGAGAGTGGTCTCAAAATGACCCCCATCCACGACTCTCTGTGCACAAGAATTTTCAGAACGATAGCTTAAAACCCCCCCCAGTTATCCCCGATTCTTTCCCTCAATGCAATCCTATGGGCGAAAAGCCGAAAACGCAATTTGAGCCGCGCGGTTGACCCGATTTTCACAAAAATATAGCCCGCGACCCGTACGATGCAGAAAGTTGAGAGTGGTCTCAAAATGACCCCCATCCACGACTCTCTGTGCACAAGAATTTCCAGAACGATAGCTTAAACCCCCCCCGTTATCCCCGATTCTTTCCCTCAATGCAATCCTATGGGCGAAAAGCCGAAAACGCAGTTTGAGCCGCGCGGTTGACCCGATTTTCACAAAAATATAGCCCGCGACCCAGACAACACAGAAAGTTGAGAGTGGTCTCAAAATGACCCCCATCCACGACTCTCTGTGCACAAGAATTTCCAGAACGATAGCTTCAAAAACAACGTAGTTATGCGCGATTATTTGCCGCAATGCAATCCTATGGCGAAATGTTTTCAAGATGGCGACCGGAGCGCTCCGCCTGAACTCGGAGCTCCGAAAAATGGTCGCTTCTCTTCGCCTTGCTTCTAGGGGGTCCGCGGTCCGCTCCTACTCCGCCTCTGGGTAAGGCGGAGCAGGCCAATCCGCTACTGCTTCTACGCTCCTAATCGGAGCGGAGCACATCCCTAGTTAGCCCAATCTACCTCACAGGGTTGTTGTGAAGATAAAATGGAGAGGAGGATGAGGATGTATGCTGTCTTGGGTTCATTGGTGGGATATAAATGCAATATTAAATAAATAAATAAATAAATATTGATGCTTTTGAAAGAAGTATATTCAACCCAATCTGGTGGGTGGATTTGTGTGTGATATTCATCACTTTTAAAAACTAAATACATTCTTTATCACTGAAGAACAGGCACATACAGCTGGCAAATAAAGAAAGAGAAAAGGGAAATAAATTGGCTAGTTCACAAAATAGGCAGTGGGATGGGGAAGAAAGAGCATAAGTATGCATTCCTCATCGCTCAGATAAGCGCTCAGTTGTTTAAAGTTGAAAAACATGAAAAATAAAATACATTGTACTGTGCATAGAATTGGAGCCATAGATCCATCACAACTGGGCTATGTCAACTAATGTGAAGGCATTTGATAATGAGAATAAAGTAGAGGAACATTTATAATTCTTTCTTACAAGTCACATTTGACACTTTATACATTCATTATAATACATCCATCTTGTAAGAGAGCTTATTTTCTTTTGAACAGCTGCATGCAACTCACTCCGTTCAACCCATCAGCATTGAACATCTTTTCACAGGTGACAGTTCCAATTAAAATTCATGTTTTAAATGTCAAAGTAATTAATAGACCAATGAAGTTCATGCTTTCATCTAACTGAGTATCTGCAGATGGGTTTCGTAATTCACTTGTTGTTTTGATGTCATTCTAATCCTTGCCCTACCTGCCTCCCACTATGTCAACATGCTGTCAGGTGACTCCCTCCTTCCCATTTTCAGGTCTATCTCTTTCAGCAGTCCTTAGTGAGAGCTCATCTGGATTATGTTATTTTTGTATTTACTTTTTACAGTAAAAGCTTTGCTCTATGGAGCCTGAGATGTGGAATATTATAGGGATCCTTAAGAAAAGGCAGTTTTTGCATATTTATTTTTAGAATGCCAAATCTGCATTCTGTTTTGGCTTATATAATTGTATTGTTTTTCATTCATTTCGTATAACAAAGGTTTCTACTCTTTGTAGATTGTATTTGCACTGTAAATCGTATATATTTGACTTTGATGTCTGTCATCACTCCCTACCCCAATCATATTTTTGTAATTCTTTATAGGATGTTTTGTAACTGAGGGTAGTTTTTGTCATACTGTCAAAACACTGAAGACTTTCATATGAAGTTCTGAAATCCCTTCAGTTTAATACAGTTGCATACCCTCCATGAAAAGCAATGTTAAAACATTGTTATATTTAGGCATCCATAATTTCCCTACTTCAGGAATGACACAGTACATTTCCTATTAAATCTTGTGTCATGAAAATTATAAAAACAGTTACTGTGATTGAAATGAAGTAAGCTTGGTTGATAGCAGTTCAATTTAGGCTGCAATCCTATACCAACTCACCTGTACATTGCATTAAACTCAGTGGGTCTTACTTTTGAGTAGACATATATAGAATTACACTGCCATCCTATCTTTGGTTTAAACATTTGCTCTGCTGTAACTGTTAGGTTTGGATTAGAAAAAAAGTTGTGTCACCTGCCAATACTTTGTTACAAACTCTAAAACAAATGAAAACAATAAATATTTCTATATCTCACAGAGTGAAGGAAAGCTGAATATACCAAATATTGTGAGATCCCATCAAGTCTAAGGTCAAGTTAGGAACACACAAGCAGGAATGGAGTGAGGGTTCACAGGGTCAAAGCTCTGGCACCTGTTGATTAGCAAGGAAGATGCCTTCATCCGCCTCCCTTCCCTCTTGACTTCTCTGTTCCCTCTGAGCTTAACTGCAATCCTCACAGCAGCTGAGAAGGAATCGATTTCCCCAGAAATAATGCATAGTTGTGAGCTTTCCTTGTGGCAATGCAAAGTACTTTGGAGTGTCCATTGGCTTTACAAAAGACCTGCTTTTGGAAGAGCTGAAACTGATAGAACTGGTTTGCTGATATGGATCAAAACATCTGGCTGCATTTTTCAACTCTCCTTGGGGTGTGTGTGGCTATGATGAACAGCTATCATGCAAAACTTACCACTGTACATAAGCCTTGCTCTCATTTTCAATATGCATATGCACTGAGCACGTGCAAGGGAGCAGGAAGTGCACTATTGGCCTCATTCCCCACACATTCAATAAAAGGCATGAACTGTATGCATGCATGTAAGCTCCTTTTGTGGGATTGGAAGAGCCAAACACATGCATAATATACGCAAGTAGAACGCCTCCTCTCATATCTTTGCCTATATGTGCAGAGATTAGGGGCAAGGCCAGGAGGCACATTCTTCTCTCCTCCTCCCCTGCCTTTAGTAAATACCTCTCTTAAAGATGAGAACACAGAGTTATTGCCTGCAGATGTTTGAGTGGATCTGCAGTGCAGTGGATTCACCCATATTAACTGAAGATTCATGGTTTTAATATTGCCTGTCTTGTTAGAGCTGGATGGGGGCAGCTCCACATCATAAGAATCACTGGGTCCACCCCAGCCTAGTAAAACAGATGCAGGAGTATCCTGAACTGAAGTTAAACAGTTCTGTTGTTAAAAATAATCAGTTTAGTTACAACAGGCAGCAGTGGCTGTTTGCACCTTGACTGCCAGCTCCTTTCCTAGCCAACGACAGCTACTAGTATTGATGGCTACAATTTCTTTATTTCAAGAACAATTCTATATTATTATTATTATTATTATTATTATTATTTACTTATAAAGCGCCATCAATTTTCATGGGCTGTAAAGAATAAAACAAAACAAGACAATCTGCCATATGGCTTACAATCTAAAATCACCGTAACAGACAGGGGAGGGAGGGGAAAAATCAATAGGGGTAGGGGACATTAAAACTAAATATAGACTAGTATGACCACGCTACAGTTACTTCCAGGCAAGTACGAGTAGCTCCCTCTCAGTTTTCGCTTAGGAAGGCCTTGAAGTCATTTTTATTTCAGTCTGGAATTAATTAGGCTGGTTTGAAATGAATTGATTATATTGCTCTCTTTTATTAACTTAAATGAGAATTTTGATGGTTCTTTTAACATGTGTTAGCATCTTGTATGTCACTTTGGGAAGATATTTATATTTTATGTGGCAGCTTATAATTTTTTTAAATGAATAAATACATTTTAGAACTCAGGCTGCAATCCTATACACACTTTTTAAAGGAGATAACATTAGCGCATGGACCAAAGCTTAATTCAGAATAAGCATGAATAGGATAGAGCTGCATAGTGCCAGTGACTGAACTGAATTGATGGGCTAGCTTTCTGACACAAGTATGGGAATCAATGGAAGTGTGCGGATAAAGGAAGATTTAACCAGCCATTGGTAAGATGGTAGGTGAAGCTTCCAAAGGGGAAAACTATAAAATTAAATCTATACCAATGTGCAATTTACCAAAGTCCTGAAGGGACTTTCTGTCATCCTGAAAGAACTATATTCTATTTTTGTTTTGTTGTAATGTTTGTTTCAGTATTTTACATATGGTAAAACACCTTTGGTGCCTTGCCAGAAAGACAGTACTGAAAAATAATAAACATTTCAGTTAGAATGCTGACATTTTGCAGGGCAACCCTACCTGTAGTAAATCAAGTTAGCATTTCAAATAAATCTACAACTGTTAATAATCCACTATCCTCATTAAAAAAGAAAAGAAAAAACTAGCCACCTTGCCCATACATGATTTGTTAGGGGAAAACCAAACCAAACCTCATTTATTGACCAACTTGTCCATAATACCTTTTTATTCATTTTGTGGCACATTGCTCACCTGAAAGGAAAAAAGAACTGCAAATGCTTTATCTTTCCGGCTATATTCACTCACCCTTCTACTTGCCTAGTTGCTTATGGTATCCTCTCCTAAAAATATAAATGTGGGGGGTCGGCGAAGGATCATAGCAATGGTTTGCTTGCACAGGGCAAACGCCTTTCTAAAAACAAACAAAAAATCCAAAACAAACCCAAAACAAACAAGCATTGAAGGGAAAATAAATTGGGCAGAAAGTATTTTTTCAGCACCCTGTTTGATGAGAACAAAAGAATACAAAGCCTACTCCCCCGCCCTCTCTGATTCTGTCAATTATAAGTGTCTGCCCAAATCTGTGCAAGAGACACAGCATTGGGCCGCTAGTTGGCAGAAAAGCCCTTTCCATGTTGATCTGACAGAAATACAAAACGAACAAATAAAAAGCTGCATCGTGCTGAAATGGCAAAGAAACGCACATTCATGGCCAGGCGCCGAAATCTGTTCTGTGATCTGTTCTTTGCCGGTCCTTTTTCCTGTTCCACTGTTTTATTAAGACCGTAGCCGTAGGTACGCTTTGAGGAAGTAGAAAATCTGTAAGCAAGGGGTTAAGAAACATCTAGTTTAAGTTACGTTACAAAGCAGAAACAATCCGCTGGGAGCAAGAAAAGACAAAGTCAGCAAAGCAACGCTGCCGGGCGGGAGACATACGTAAAATCCTTTCCTTGCAAGCTGCTGGCGGCGTGAATAAGAGACCGGGTGCGTGTGACTGGCCTGCGCCATCCCACTCCCATGCTCGAATCATCAAGCTGCAATGAGCGAAACGCTGGAAAAAGAAGCGCTGCGAGGGACCCCGCTATCAACCCTGGCGTGAGTCACGCAGTGCAGCTGGCGAAAGGCGGGCCTTCGCTCCGCCCCCTCGGCCTGGGTGAAGCGCCGGCCTCAAAGGGGAGGGCCCGCTGGATGCTAATGAGCTAAGTTGCCGGGCGAGGCAGGAACTTCGGCTGCATTTCGGCAGCGCAACAACGATGCCATCGCGCTCACCATGAGTCGCTGGTCTGCTTCCCAGGGAGTTGTGTTAACAGCTTATCACCCCAGCAGCGGCAGTCGTAGCAGCAACACCCCCCGCCACAGTGCTGATCATGCCGCGGCAAGCACCGCCAAAGAGGCTGCAGACACGGCCCCCTTAAGGTAAGGACTCGCTCGAAGCCATCCTTCGGGTTGCCTGCCGGCTCTGGCAGCCGCACGGATGGGGGAGGAAAGCGAGGCTGGCTGGCGGCTTCTCCTCCTCCTCCGTCTGTCTGCGCTTACCTGTTGACGTAGGCACGCTGGTTGGAGCCAGGTACGGGAGGCCGGCTGTGTGAGATCATATGATCAAAGTTTAAATGTCAGAAGAAAGCTAATAACAGCGGCCATGGGGTGAAGCGCTCACGGCTTTGTGGCGCTGCAGGTAACAGGTGCACGTTAGCACTCACGTAGATTGCGGGGACAACGCACGAAAAATATGTACACAGCAGTAAGGCGTAACATCAAACGTCTGAAAACAAAATCCAGTCTGCAGGGAGGAAAGTAGCTGTAGCAGCAGGAAAATGTTTTGGACAGTGGGAAGACTGAGGCACGGAAAGGGCAGAGTGCATGTGGAAGTGGAGGAGCTGTTGTCCCACATGTTAGGTTTCGGACAGAGGAGTTGCAGTATGTTTTACATCAGTGTTCCCATCCTAGAGATTTTTTCTCTCTAAAGCGAATCCGGTTGCTTTTGATGGATTTTACTTTCAAGCAAGAATGCAATCTGAAGCGTGCAGTCCTGATCTGGGTGTGTGTGTAGGGAGAAATGAAGCAGCACTTTTCAGATGGTCATTTTCTTTTGTCTTCCGGGGGAGGGGGGATATCTTTAAGGAACAAACTTCTTTAAAATTATGAAGTAGGCCAATAGACTGAACGTTCCCTTTTCCAAAGAGGTGCAAATAGTGTTCTCTGATAAATTTTCTTCAGTTCTTGCAAGGCTCTGGTTATCCACCCCCCCCTCCACCTTTTTCTAACCTCAGAACTTCTCTATTTTGCTGCCTCTGAGATATGCTTGCATACATGAAAAATGCTGATTGCAGCATGCTTACATACATGGAAAGAAAGAAAGAAAGAAAGGTGGATTTAGGGTGGATTCCTGCATTGAGCAGGGGGGTTGGACTCGATGGCCTTGTAGGCCCCTTCCAACTCTGCTATTCTATGATTCTATGAAAGAAAGAAAGAATATCATTGTAGTGTGATCCTTGGCTCCTGAAGTTGGGGGACACGGCGGTGAGGATGGGGCAGAGCCAAGTGTGATGTAGGAAGAATTGGCTTCTACAGGATTGTTGCATGTTCAGCCTCTATTACAGGGATGCATTCCTGAATGCCTTATGCTCCCCACACAATATCTGCAACATGCACTGTAATAGTGTCTTTATACCTTTTTAATGATTAAACTATGTAACTGTAAAATAATGATTAATTTTAGTATTTTTTTTAATGATGCATGGAGAAGAGATAATGAGATGCAGGATTAAGTCCCCATTATCTCAAAGCTCTTGCCTTGCATTGCAGGTTAAAGCAGTCGCATGATACAATCATATGCATGCTTATTCGAATTTAATCCATAACGGGGATTTTTCTGAAGTAATTGTGCATAGGATTGTTATCTCTTCCCTACACAGATGGCCAATATCTTGGCTAGAAAGTCAGTTGAAACCAGTGTCTTCCCATTCCTATTGGGCATAGTGGCAGGGGCTGGCGGGAGTTGTAGTCCAACCTAAAGGCAGGATCTCCTGACACGGCAATCCCCAGATGTGACACTATTACAGATTGTTAGGCCTCTAAAAATATATTTTCACTGATTTCTGACCTGCATGAGCCAGTGTGGTGTAGTGGCTAAAGTGTTGGACTGGGAGTTGGGAGATCCGGGTTCTAGTTCCCAAATGGCCATGGAAACCCACTGAGTGACTTTGGGCCAGTCACAGACTCTCAGCCCAACCCACAACACAGGGTTGTTGTTGTTAGGATAAAATGAAGAGGATGAAGATTATGTATGCCACTTTGAGTTCCTTGGAGGAAAAAAAGTGGGATATAAATGCAATAAATAAATAAAAAGCCAGTTTTCTGGATCTTGTGGTCTGTTGACCTTATTCTAAGGAGTTAATTACTTCTACTATAATGATGTCCAGTCTGAAATTCTTGTGGTTTCTGAACTCTATCTATTTTTAAGGCAAATCTCACTTCTTCTTTTTTAAAGTTTGGAATATTTAATGACAAAAACTCCTGTTACTGTCTCTTGATTACCATTGTGAACAGGTATGCTTGTTTGAAGCAGGACACTATGCTTCCTGCATTCCATGGTTATAGGTACATCTGAGTACAAGAGCATATTTGGATGCTTTCAGATAATCCTGGGGTGTAATCCTATGTATGCTGTGCTTCAGGGGTTGGCAACCTGGTGCCCTCCAGATGTTTTCGATACAACTCCCATTATCTTTGACTATTGGCCATGATGGCTGGGGCTGGTGGGAGTTGTCCAAAACATGTGGAAGGCACCACGTTCCTTGCAACTACTTTACTTAAAAGCTCCACAGAGTTCCATGGGATTTACTTCCTAGTATGTATGCAACAGACATAGTTTTGCAGTACAAATGATTTATTTAAGCAACATGTTAAACGAAGGTTTCCCCAGGCATTTTAGTTTCCAACATCAGCATTCTTCTTCTGCCCCCCATAGAGACAGAATGTATCTAGGGCTTGAGGAGTTCTATTTCAATAGCTTTTTTTGAGGGGGGCGGAAATGTTTTCTTTATTTATTTTCCAAATGTAACGACAAAGAAAGAAAGAAATGAAAGAAATTACATCAAGTGTAAATGTAGTGGTTGACAGTAGTATGTTCAACATATTTTTTTCCACATTACTTTCCATGGAAAAATGTTAATGGAATCCATTGGCTGCTTAATTTCTTTTCCATAATCTGAGGGAAGGCTGTGACAGATGTTGCTGCATATGCCCCTGATTTGTATATGAAATAAAATTATGCCATATTGTATTGAACTCAGATATTTTAACTTTTCCTTTCGCTAATTTAAGATGACATGTCAATTTTTCTACCATGGCTATTTGCCACAGCTCCATGTATCAGGACTTCCATTACCCTACAAGCTGCCATCACCATGCCCACAATTAATTTCTTAGATGTCACTTTTGCATTTTGTTCTTACATATTGTTAATATATCCAATGCTACTATGACATACATAGTTTGATTTGTAATGTTAGCCATTTCTGAAAATATCATTTCCTCAAACTGTAACATATGTTCTAAGACAGAACATTTTCTATTTCCATAGCTGATTCAGTTTGCCTCACGGTCTTGTAATGTTGCAAGACTGTTAATAATGGGGAAAATCTGCAAATACTAATTTCATTCAAGATATTTACTGAGTATTTTAATCTTTATTTCACTCTGTAACTGTTGCTTTAAATTTGATGTTGCCTCAAAAGAGCTGGGATGAGTCAGAAGCGTGATTCCATTCTCTCTCTATGTTTAAGGGGAAAGCAACCATTTCTGTGTGGTGGTTCCCTGTTACAACTATATGTTAGTTTTCTGGTTTGGAGCAAGGATCGCTATGCAGAGGAAGTGGCCACAAATGATGAGGTCAGCATTTGCGTTGCTAAGTTGAAATACTGAGTTGATTATCCTAACCCCATGAGCCTGCCAACATTGTAATAATGTTACTAGCACTTCTTTAGGATAGGAAGGAAGTGAAGGATGTTTGTTTGCTCGTGAACGGCTACTTTTGGCTGTTCTAACCCTCCCCCACTCCAGATGTGCTTAATTTGGCTTCCCTCCAAGCAAACATTTCAATTCCTAGCTCCACATATCTCTTCCCTCAAACTCAAGTTTTATCAAGATACAACAAGCTGTTGTTTTGATGTGAAGAGACACCATTATACTATTTAATGATTAACATTCATTTTTATGGCAATTTGAAGAAATATTTGGTTAGGATTTATTCTGTGAAGGAGATGTAGCCAATATGTAGAGGACTTGCCTTTTCAGACATCCTGCTGTGTTTGCTTTTGCTTTAGCATGGCTAACCAGGTTCTAATCCCATTCATAAAACTTGAGCAATGGAAAATGAAAATAGAGCTTGGGGTGGGGTGAAGAAAGCCCTCTAACGATAGCAGCTGCAAATTGTAGAGTTAAGTGTAACCAAATTAGAATTCCAAAAATAGGAAATACTGCTGTGGTTTGGTATCCTGTAGAGCAGTTGACTCCTGCATCACTTCGGGAAAACGGTATGATCTGGCATAAGGATCATATGGGCATCTGGTTTTGTGTGGTTTATTTTGGTCCTCTGTAGCAAATGAGACACCAAGAGGTTTATTTGGATTGGGATAATTATGTGGGAGGTTTGTCCTCCCTCCCTCAGCACTGTGGCCTTGATGTGAATTCCCTTCTCCACTGCATTTTTTTTTAAAGTTGGGAGATCCAATCACATATCTTCTGCTTTCATACCTGGTTTGGTGAAGTTGTTTTCCTCTGTAATGTGGAATAGTGCCAGCTACTTGGTGCCAGAAGAAGGGTAGAAACAATAAGGTGAGATGCTTGATAGAATATCTTTTATTTTTGTCAAAGCTTACAGTGATAGCTTGCCCTTCAGCAAGCTGATGAGAGATAACAAGGTGCTAATAAGTGTCACACATAGAAAATGTAGCAATTTGATACCTATAGAATCACATTCTCATTTGTGAAGAAATTTCCTCTGTTGTTTTGCTATTGCATATGTCATTCTGCAGAAGGCTGTCATACTGCAGCTTCTCTGCATGTAGATGCATAGTAACTTACCATGTACATGGCAACAATGTGGTGAAAGCTTGCTAGAGACTGTCATGAAGGAAGAGGGCTGTACTCTTACACTGACCATATAATTGTTATATTATTCAGAGATGAGGGTTTGAGATGAAAAGAATTCTCTCTAAATTTGAACATCATAGCCCTATTCAGGCCTTCTGTTTCTGTGTACACTAAACATGCGAGGAGAGGTGAACTTTTTGAACAGGAGAACGAGAACCTGCTGCCTATGCGGCTGAGAATGATGGAAAATCAGGGTTCTCAGTCAGGTGGAGAGGCTCACAAAATCGCCCTCCGCAAATAGAGGGCATGGAATATGACAAGGAAGAGCAGGGCTAGAGTCCTCTGCTATTTAAGGTAAGCATTTAGAAAATGCCTGAATAGGGCTAATATGGTTTTGACATTCCATTCAAAAGCTATGAGTCTATTTTCTCTTTCTCCCCCATGCCCTGAATAGACCATTGTTGGTTGAAGACCCTGAAAGCACTTTTGAATTTTGCATAATTATTCCGTAGTAAATGGCTGTATAACTGTGGCTTTTCTCTCAAGTTTGTGAACCCTGATAGAAGTGGAATAGTTATTTTGTTTTTCAGCTGGATTTGTGTGAACCATAATCACTCACTCTTACAAACAAATGAAAAAGATCATGGTTTTGCTCCCAGGACAGAAGTGCATACTTTATCCCATTCACATTGGAGAGTAAATCCTATTGAAATCAGTGGAAGTTACTTTTCTGTTAACAGGTCTAAGATTTGTATGTTAGCACTGTCTTGCATCAAGAGTCTGGAGAAGACAGTTAGGCAGAGAACGATGGGTGGTGGACAAGATTCTCCTACAACCTGTCCGATAGTTCTTTCAGTATTTCTGTGAGTGGAAACTCTTCCTCTGTGTTCTCTTTCTCTGTTGGGGTCCCTCCGGGATCTCTTCTCTCTCTGTAAACTGTCCTTGAGTGAACTCGTCAGTTCTAATGGTTTCCAGTACCACCTGTATACAGCTGACATCCAACCCTGTCTCTCTACATCTGAGCTGATCTCTTCACTCTAATTACTCATCTCTAACTGCCTCTGATATTTGTGCTTGGATGCTTTGTTATCTCAGACTTTGTGAGTTAGATCAACCTTTACCCTTTAGTGAACAGAAGGGCTCCTTCCATTTTTCAAGGGAACTGGAGGAATGAGGGGGGAGGGCGTAATTTTCTCTGATTCCTCTTGCAGCCCCCAGTGTCACCTCCTATACTCTTCAGGAGGGTCTTTCAAAACTGAATCCCTTCTCAAAAGCTACCTTTTCTATGAAGCCTTTGGCACAACCCTATAAATCCCATGCCATACCACAGCCTTTGGCCTAAGCATGTGCAATGGAAACAGCTACATATTGCTTCCCTGTTTAATCCTGCCTGTGTTGCATTTTATATTGCGAGCTCCTTGGGGAAAGGACCTGTCCTCTTGTATTCTGTAAAGCACCCTGCACCCTGATAAACTACATCAGCTAATAAGTAATTGTACAGCATGGAGGAGGATGCTTGTATGGGATTGCCCATCAAAATGCATGGGTAATTGTGAATTGTGAAGTGGTTGAAATATTGTGAAATGGATGGGATAGGAATAGAATGAGTAGGAATAACAAGTACGTGTTAGACTTCTTCCTGCTTATCTCTTTGGAATTTTGTTGGTTTAATTTTTGCCAGAATGCATACTTAGTGCCCCCATACTTAGCCTCTCTGTTGCCATATCTGTATATTGATATGGAGCATGAATTTTTGTTCATTCCGTTTTGACCCCTAGATATTATTTGTTTGAGTCTGGAATGATCTAAAATTAAAGCAAAACCCCCCCCCCCAATGAATTGACAGCTTTGCAATAAAAAATTAAAGTTTATAATAATTTGTATTGTGGATCTGAACAAGTACACAATACATAATCACATGTATTTGCTATTAATGTCTACAATTTCAGAAAAATAATTCTGGTTTTAAAAATTAGTCGAAATGTCAATAATTAAATGTTAAGTTTTGAATTTAGACACTGTCTCATTTCTCCCTGTATTGCACTGCAATTACCTTGCAATGCATACTTTTTGGGTAAAATTAAAGCATTTACTACACAGATTCGGAAAAAACTTTTTGGGGGCAAATTTCATCAAAATAATTTGAAAAACATGTTTTTCTATTATGTATAATTCCAAACTGTGGGTCATAGCGATTGGCAGGTTTGTTTGTTTTTAATTTTGAAAAAGCTTTCCAAACTGAATATCTTACTTACTGTGCTAATCTATCCAAACAGTTTTAATACAAATTTAATATGAAGTTGTGTAATTTCAAGATCGGGTAAAACAGGTGATTAATGAAGTTAGTAAATCACACACAGTTACGGATTTTTCACAGTGGGAACAGCTAGTTTTCATTAACAGAAAGCATAACCCAGCCTTCCTCAACCTGGTCCCATCCAGATATATTGAATTGCTGGGAATTGCAGTCTAAAGCCTGTGGAAGGCTCCAGGATAGAAAGGTTGCTATAACTTGAATACTGAAACATTTTGCTTGTGGTGTCTTTGAGTAATGTTGTCTGTGGTGTTACTAAACATGGCAGGACCTTCTTGGTGGCCTCCCTGTGCCCAGCTAAAGAACTGCCTTCCCTAGAGATTTGTCCCCATTCTGTTGTCATCTAGGTGCTAGGTATGTGTACCTACTTGTGCAGGCTTTTGGGTTACAGTGCTCTATTTGCTTTTGATTGTATTGATGCTTTTATTGTATTTTTTTAAATATTTCTGATTTTAGAGTCATGGCTTTATGTGAGTTATGTAGTGTGCTGTGTTTTAAATAGTTTTTAACCCCCCAGGCTCTTTGTGAGGAAAGGCAAGATATAAATCAAATCAATAAATAATAACGTGCACTGAAAGGGTTTGTATTCCATGTTAGAAAGGTCAGCCATTGTATGCTGAGATGTATGCTTGGCAGCATGGTGTTTGTCAAGCAACACCATTTAGTAATTGTAATAGTCACCTCAAAAAGCACATGAGATTTTAGTCACTCTAATCTAAAGACTGTCAAGTTTATATGTATGAGTAATTTATAATTTAAATCTATTCATGTTTAGTCTGAAGGAAGTCCCATCATATTCAATGGTCCTAATCCTTAATAAGTGCATTTATTATTCGTTCTAACCACTGTATCTCTGTGGCTGCCATGCTAACTTTGTTCTAAGGAAACCAGTTCTCCTACACAATTTGATATGCAAAAGTCTGTCACAACTTATATGGAACGCTGCTGTTCAGTGGTGCACACACACAACAGTCACCACATAAGAGAACTTTGTGGATAAGAACATAAGAAGAGCCATGCTGGGTGAGACCAAGGGTCCATCTAATCCAGCACTTTGTTCACACAGTGGCCAACATGTAAGCAAGATCCTCGTGCTTTGTGGGAGGATAATGGCTTGGATCCCAAGGTACCATTACTGAAAACCATTTCTGATATAGCAGAAAAGTGTTGTGTGAGCAAAGTGAACTTCAGATGCCTTCTTCATTTGTGTAAGCCGTTGTAACATTTAAGCCCTTGGGTGGTTAGCTATTTTTTCCATTGGATTCCATGGGCTGCATCCTAAGAGAAGAAGGTTCACAGAAGGAAAGTTTCCTGACCCCTTTATCCCCTGCCCTTTGCAGCTGCCTGTGCTCAAAAAGCCTCTTTGGAAGGTCACAAACTCATCCTAAACAATGTGGGGTGGTCTGTTGGGAGAGAGGGAGAATCTCCCCAAATTGGCTGGACATCTGCCTAATGCTGGACAGTTCCAGGCAGGTCCCATCCCTCCTTGTTCTGGACTGTCCCCTGACCCTCCAGAGAGGGTGACTCACCCAGTTGCAAGGAAGAGGAGACCAGATTCATTACAGAGATATTGATGCTTTGGTACAGTTCAGTATTTACCCAAGTTATTATATATATGGGATTTGGGAGCAAATTAATGTTTTGAAGAACGAAGTTTGTTCATTACTTGTCGTCTTTCCTTTGTATGTCATTGCTTCTTGTGATCTTTAAACTTGAAAGCAGACTTCAGTCTTAGGATGTGGCGGCAAAAATGTTTATGTCCTTGATCATAACAAATTTTGCCAGCTCAATGTCTCTATTTTTCATTGTTACCTGTTTTGGTCATGCATTTCTATCGTATTTCTTTAGAACTAGCTAGCTGTTGTGGGGTGGGTGGGTTGAGGAAGCCTGAGAAAAGAAGTTGAATGGGATTGTTTTATTTTCCTGGTATGAGAATAATAATTCATTGCGGAGTATCACCAAGGCTTCAGTCTTCAAAACATACTACATTTATTTAACTGGGAGGTTCCCAGAGGAAGTGGGTTATGGATTGCAGCCCAGAGGAGTCCTGGCCCCAATCAGTAAGATCAGAGTTCTATTCTGTTTGTATCAAAATAAATCAGGAACTGATTTTATTTCCATTAGAATAAGCTCTGGGAATTTAAATTCATACTATGATTCTTAAACATATAAGTTCTCTGATTGCTTCACAGATGAAAAAGGGATACTGGTGTGTGTGTCGCAGGGAGGTAGCCTAGAGATGTGAACTGATGGACAATAGTGTGGCCAACATAATCCAGGTTCAAAAGTGTTATGGCTTAAACCAAACAGGACATGACATTAATTGTGTGAATGCAATTAAATGTTCCTATTTTTGTTATATATATATATATATATAGCAGCTGAGGGAAAGCTTGAGCAGGCTTGGGGCCATGGGGCGGAGTGGGGTGTGAACTTTAATTATTTCCCTCCCTACTATAATCTTGACAAAAATTATCTCTGAAGGGTAGGTCCATTCCAAAGGAACCTGATAGAGAGACCGTTTGATGAAGCAAGTCATCGTATTTCCAAGATTCCATTGCATGTGTCTTTTTTCATACAACTGTATGTATCAAACACTTGCACAGATTTTCAAACACAGGCATATTGTAAGAAGAAGCTGTGTTGTACATTTTTCAGTGTAGCCTGATGGCTGAATTCAAATCTTGAACTAACATTTCAGTTTTCTCTTGTCCATTCCTTAGGAGTCAGACAAATAAGGCCAGTTATCAATGTCTTCTACTTGTATTGTAAAACATTTTTGTATCCAGAACTATTACAGAACAGCTGTTGATGGGTGTTTGAAGCTGTGTGTCTGAAAAGCCATTGTTCCTGCTTCTGAAAACCTTAAAATAGCACAAAAAGATATTTGGTTAGACCATTTTAGGGCATTGTCTAGACCAATATCCCTATTTCCTTTAAATTATGATGGCTTCCTCATCCTCAGGAAATAAGATACATGTTGCTATAAGCATCTGTGGCATAGATCCACAAACAATCAAAATGTGTGCATATAATTCAAGGATGTGGAAGAAGCTGTATTGAGATAAACTAACATTCAAAGGAGTTGGCTTCCCTCATGGTAGAAAGTGTGTGTGAAACTTGGCATCGAGTTCTGTGCCTGAATTATCAAAAATATGTATGCTGTATGTGCTTGTTTGTGCTGAACACGCACTAGCAGCAAGATCCTTTGTTACTCATTTTATCTACTACTGAGTGTGATATCTTAAACATTATTTATGCACTTAAGCTGGATCAATTTTGGAAGAGGATTGGGATTGGGCTCCCCAGCAGTGGGGATTCCCTTAAAGGATCTTTGGGATGTGGCATGAAGACCAGGCCAGCTTGGTGGCTGTGAGCTTGCCACATCCAGGTTGGTGAGAAAGGGTTTCACATTAGTGGTCTGCACTGTGGTGGGCCCCTGACTGACATCCACCACCAGTGCTTCTAGCAAGCGGGCCAGGAAGAGGAATTGCACAGCAGGTGGGCTGGCCAATGACAGGATCCATAACCTATGCCTGTTCAGGCAAATCAATAAAGTTGTGGCTGGGTGAATAACATATTTTAAGTCTGTATGTCTGGTTTGTTCGTCTCATTTGCTTCTGCATCTCTTGGCTTGAAACACATAGTGACCCTTTTTAGATGACACGCTAAGCCACGATGGTTAAGCATTTTGAGCTAAACAGTATGGCTTAGAGTGTTGGGTGAACCATTCCTAACCACGGTGGCTACATAACCACGGTTTAAACATGCTCTTGAACCATTTGCTCCAAAAGGGGTAGTGGCCTAACCATGGCTTAGCATGGTGGCTGAACAAGCCCAATGCTTACAATGCTTACTCAAAACCAGAGGGTAAAAATGGTGAGTTTTATACCAGCATAGGATTTCCATGTGTCTTTGAATTTAGATGTAGAAATATGTACACAGTGGTGAATGGGTACAGTTTCTGCTATCTCCTTTGTGTATGTTCTGTATGTACATTTTTTGAGAATATGTTCACAGATCTTTGGAGGGTTTCTTAGCTCATTTGAAAAGGGCTGATAGCTTTGCCCAACTCTTGGCACCAGGAGAGACTTAGATTTTCCAGCTCTCAGTACTATGAGCTTAGCAGCAAATGCTCAGAGTTTTGTTGTGCTTATGGTAGGGATTTACAGATTTTGTTAAATCTGTTCTATCTGTATTTTGTGGATTGACTGGTGTCTGTTTTCTGCTTATTGATGAAATTAGATTTTTTTTTAACCAGAATTTTCTTCTACTTGTGCTCATTTGCATGAGCACAAGTGCACATTAGCACTAATGAGCACTTGCATGAATACACTAATGCTAATTAGTTAATGCAAATTAGTGCAATTTATCCCCGAAAATGACAATCCGGTCCACAAGTCCACAGACTCCATGTGTCTCAGAAAAAGCCAGTTGACTCCATAATCCACAGGTCTGATTCATAGAAATTCAAACTCATTTGAATGTATTGCGGATTTCTCCAACATTAGAGATATCCACAATTTGTGGATTTAAATGTGCTGACCATATTCGTATGTTGTGGCACAGTATGAAGTATAAAGAGCCTGTTCAGACAACACACCAAGCCATGGTTAGGCTGCTACCCCTTTTGCAGCAAATGGTTAGTGAGCATGTTTAAACTGTTGTTATGTAGCCACCATGGTTAGGAATGGTTCACAAGATGCTCTCAGTCATTGTCCACATGACATGTTAAGCCATAAAGTGTAACTCCAAATTTTTAACCTTAGTGGCATGTCATCTGAACAGGGTCATACTTTAGTTGTGAACCACAAATTTTAACTTCTTTCTTTAAGGATCATGGAGGTGAGTTATTCAAATCCAAGTTTAGGATCTACAATTGTCTTTCCATTAACTGAAGCCTATTGTATCAAAATATTTTAGGAATTGCCATATTTACAAAAACAAATGAGAAGTAAAATTATTTTAATTTGTTTGTATTGGCCCTTGTGAAAGCTATATCAGAGTGAAAATCCCCTTGCCAGAACTGCTGAACAAGTATAAGCAAGGCAAATAATAGACCTTCTGCATACACAGGCCAGAAGTGTTCTTGAAGGAAAACTATCCTTCTTGTGCTAACTTAACCTTTGATACCTGACCGTGCAGTGAAACTATTTGCAGAGGCAATACTGAAAGAAGCGTGGTTAATAAGATTAGGCTTCCTTTACAACACTTTGTAGGGCTGACAGGGATTGTTGCTTGATTTAATGAAATGATTTCTGGCAGAATAAGTAGGTCTCCTGATAGATAATTCTTTTCATACCATTTGCTGTTGTTGATAGAGAAATAAGATATCCATATAGACTTCAAGCCTGAATAAGTTGTATATGTATATGGCAAGCTACTGAGAAGAATTTCTATGTGGGGGATGTCAAGGAAGATTAAATTCTTGAGTCACCTAGCTGGTGTTTCATATGACCTTATGAAATGCCTGATGATTAGATAGTTCTAGGGCATTCAACTAAATCCTCCCAGGTTATGGAATTGAAGTGAGAGCCTTCAACGCTCCTGGCTATATGTAGGTATGTTTGTCTTTGGTTTTTACTCCTGGGTGGGAAGATTGTGATCTGGGTGTGGAAGAAATTGAGGCAAGTCCTTTGTCATGGACAGATCAATACCTGGTAGGATTTAGACTAACTGGGACCCTAACTTCTGCAGGGGTAGGGAACGTATCAAAATGGTCCACGTTCAAAGGCTTATGGAACTGATGGATTCCTTATGGCATTTAAAGGCCTATCTTTTTCAACATGCTTTTGAGCATAGTGCTCATTATATTGTAATGTGTATTGTTTAGGTTATGTGCTGTCTTAATGTTGTATGTTTGGAGAAGAAATTGCAGAATAGAAATTGTATTATAAATTATGAATAATAGTAAAGGTAAAGTATAATAAAGTTGAGAAAAACATTTTTTGTAGTTTAATCCTTGAGAATAATTCCTTTGCTAAGCTTCTGATAGCTTTATTTTATTAACAAAATTCATTTTTTCTTTAATTACACATGGCAGGAATGCTTCTAGTGTCTATTTCTGTAACTTTAATAGTCAGTCTGAACATTTCTATTGACTGCTTCTTTTCTGTGTGTTTTCATTCAGGAAACAAAAAAAGCTGAAGAAGTCCTGTAGAAAGGAATGTTATTTATTCATTTATTATTACAGCACTGTAAATGTACATGGGCTGTCCATCATATTTTTATTGTTGTGCCAGTTGCAGCATGTGCTATGTTTGCAAATTCAACTGGCACACCTGATTTGCAAGAAGAGATGCAAATCTGATGGGACACGTAATAGGAGATGCAAAAACATACGCTATGTTTTCTTCATAGACCCCTTCCAGAGCCTTCATTTAATGTGACCAAGCCAGTATTTGGTTTTAGAGATGGACAAATGTAAGATTCAGGTGTAATATACTTCCAATCATGCTTTAGTTACCAGACTTGTCTAATTGTACAACAGTAGTGTAAGAAAACAATGTTTTTGTACTCTGTAAATAGAATATGCACATTTTCATACACAGACATTATTCCTATATAGGAAAAATATCTGAAATTTGGTGGTGGTACGGAAAAGACCAAGAGAAAATATTTTCCAAAAATCTAGCAGCTTGCCCTTGTATCAACCTTAAAGAAAACAATAAAATTACATATTGTTATCTGACTCCATACACAGGTAAACAAGATACACAAACAAAAGTCTTTAAATATTGGGACTGTTGTAGGAACAACAAGGCAGACATCTTGAGTATCTGGTTGTCCTAAGATCCATAGATATTGGCAAAGAAGGATATATAAGATAAACTAATAATTAATTATGACCTTCTTTCCACCACAGTTAACGGACTACTGGAATAGTTAAAAAAATCTAAAAGAATATGATATACTAATTTAGAATTCAGTAAACTGAAGTGTATTTAAATAGCTGCTAAGGAATGACTGTGTAACATGTGGAATGTTGTTGAAATGGAAAGAGTATCCAATGAAGGGAATGCAAAATACGTGTCTGCTTTTTTTTTTGCTTTTTTAAAAAAAGCCGCTGTGTAACTAGTGCGTTTCCTTTTACATGTTTCTTAATATCATGACATCCCATCTATGTGTGCTTCCAGTAGTAACTAGTGTGAAGTGGGTGGAAGGGAAAAGCAGAATATCATGATAGCAGTAATGTCTACAAGATGTAATGGAGGGGACTTAGTTATGCAGCTGCCACTACTGGGCCATTTCTACACCTGCCTTTTCTCCTGGAATCATCCCTGTACGTCCAAATGTCACACAGGGGATCCCGGGAGCAGGCAGGGATGATCGCTCCGTTTTCCTGGGATAATCCTTAGGTGTAGAAAGGGCCCTGGTCTCAGCTTGATGTTTAATGACCTCTGTGGTTTGGTCCTGAGAGATGGTTTACACATTATCGCAGGTATGTGGTACAGCTGTCATGGTTGTATCTGTAAAGCATTCTCCCATTTTAACCTCTCTGCATGTGCAAAGCAAGAGAAGCCTTCTCCTCAGTGTCTTAGCTAAACATATTCAGGAATATACCACAGATCTGCACTTAACATTTGAATAGGCTGTAGGATAACTCAGTTCTACACTAAGCAAGATAAAACACTTTGAAAATGTTTTGAAAACTGTATATGGAGTGTGTCATGGGCCTCAACAGTTGTCAAAACTGTTATAAACTGTTTTAAAGCAGTAGTGTAGATCCTGCCTTGGAAGCCGGTGAGATTGTATGGGCCAGATAGAAGGGCAAATCTTGATCTCTAAGGCAATTGGGTTCCCAGGCCCAATTTAGATGCTAGCGGTTATTGGGTGCCTGGATTTTCTCACCCTTGGTGAAGGTGAAGAAAAACAAATTTGTGTCATGCTTCTCATAATTAAGTGACCCTGTTTAGATATGGTTTATTGCATGAAGGAAAGTATATGTTCTTACGGGGGTGCAATTACATTGGTGTGACTCTAATGGTTGGAGTGAGGGTGGGGGAGGAAAGAGAGGAGCCATCAAAGGAGGGGGCAAGAAAAAAAAAATCCAAATAAATATCTGTGGGCACAAATGACCAGCCAAAATATTGGGACAAATTTATTTACAATATGTCTATACCACTCAATATCTAAAAAAAGATACCAGAGTGGTGAACATAGGTATAAACAGTAAAAAGAAAGAATATTATAAAAGCAAATTAAAATTGTTTAATTTAAAATAAAGGACCAGAAAAAAGTGCCTGGTCAGTTTGGGAAGGCTTCTTGAAATAGAGATGTTTTCCCCCAGGAGGCACCAGAAGCAGCCTAGTGTTGGCACCTGCCTGATCTCCAGGGTCAGGGAGTTCCACAGAGAAGGGGCCACTACACTAAAGGCTCTTCTCCTGGTAGATTCCAATCGGGCCATGTGGAACCACCAGGCGCATGCCCTCCAATGACCTCAGTGATTGGTAAGGGAGAAGGCGCTCTCAAATGCACCCTCAATCCCCCTCCCCAAATGGCATAGTGCTCATGGGGGCCTATGCCTGCCCTAACCTCTTTGATCCAGCTTAAAGACCCTACAGTAGTCCTGAGATATTGAGATCTTCAATATCACATTGAGATCTTCATAGCAAGGGATTTGAACCCAAACATCGCTTGACCAATGCTTCTGATGAAGTATAAACAGCGAAATACAACTTTCAAAGGGTAGCCTTGCACTCATGTGATGAGACTTTCTTCTCCCCCTGCAGCCCCCTCCAAAATTTGCTCCAGAGGGTTTCCCAAATCTCCAGAGCAGATTTTGAGGGTGTATGTGGGATTGCAAGGGGAAGGAGGAATCGCTCCCTCCCTGTTCCATTAATGGAAGCTGTGGGGTTGTATCCAACGTTAGTCTGACTTAAGTCCCATTCATTTCAATAAGGCTACTCTAAGTAGGACTAACATTAGATCCTCCCTTTGGATTCAACCCCTAGTTCCTGTTCATAGTTTAGGAGTGGAGAACTTTCATAGAACGTTTCATTAAGTAACCTTTAGAAATGAATACCATTATAAATAGCATGGGGAAGAGGAGAAATACCTGGTTTTACCTTAGGTGACCATATGAAAAGGAGGACAGGGCTCCTGTATCTTTAACAGTTGTATTGAAAAGGGAATTTCTGCAGGTATTATTTATTATTTATTTGTTGTAAACCGCCCAGAGAGCTTCGGTTGTGGGGCGGTATATACATGTAATAAAATAAATAAATAAATTATACATGGAGAACCTGGTGAAATTTCCTCTTCATCACACCAGTTAAAGCTGCAGGAGCCCAGCCCTCTTTTGAATCTGGTCACTCCAGTATAACTCCTGCAGCTTTAACTGCTGTGATGAAGAGGTAATTTCACCAGGTATATACAAATTATACCTGCTGAAATTCCATTTTGTATGCAACTATTAAAGATACAGGAGCCCTGTCCTCCTGTCACCCTAGTTTTATCTATCAAACACCATGGCCGTGCAAGCTCTTTTTCCTCAATGTGATTCATGTGGCATCCTTCTACAAGTTCTAATGGAGATAGCATAGATAGCATACTTTAAAGGGTTATAGATCTTTTGCAGCAGATGAAACCCTTGAATAAAAAGACTGTATTGCTTTTTTGTTCAAGAGTTCTATATTAAAAGCAATACTTGCGTGAAACAGCTCAGGTGAGAACTGTGAGTAAACTTAATGAAAGATAGTGATGGTACAGTGTTATAACACTTCTGTAATGTTAGACTTGGTAGCCCACAACAGGAAGAGTCACTTCTTATCGTGACTCTGTATCAAGTACTTGGAACTCTGCGAAGGGTTATGTTTATCTTACAGCTATGCAAGAGTGGCTAGCAGCTAAATGCCAAAGGAAATCTTCAGAGAATATTTATGAACATACCACAATTCTTGGCATAACTAGTCCTTGAGTTGTAAATAGTTTTATGACGACTTCCCCTGAAACTGGTATCTTTCTGTGGTTTTGTTGTCAAGCAGTCACTTGGGTACTTTCTGGATACTAACATTTTCTGCAGACTGGGCAGTGCTTGATTTGTATGAGGGAGAAGCAAATATAAAAAGTATTCTCCTTAATGTTCACCTCACACTTGAAATTAAGAAATTTGTTGTGAAAAAGGAATCAAACAGAACAACTTTGGCAGAAACCTATGGGACTCATAAAAACCAGATAATCAATAAATGAAATGGAAACTTAAAAAAACACCCCGGGGGAAAAGTGAAATGAAAGATGTAAGAAGGAAACTGTAATCGACCATGTGTGGGGAGGTATATAGAATAAGTATTGATGTGTATAGTTGTTGTTGTTTTATTCTTGATTTTTGTGTTCAATGTATTTAATAATAATAAAAATTAACAAATTTGTTGGCTGTGTGGTGTCTAGTTTGCTGGGCCTCCACCCGTCTAGTTTCTCTCCAAAATTGTAAGGACCAAACTACATGTGACATTAATCATGTGGGAGGCCCTTGTGTGCATGAATTTTTCCTTCAGAAATAGCCCGCATTGGGGGCCAGCTTTGGATTAGGATCTTGGCCTTGGGAATAGGGAAATTGGAGCCTATCATGTGGGGAACTCTCCCCACATACAAACTGCAGGCACAGCTTCCCCAATCTGGGGCAAAATACAAAAGCTCCCCCTCCCCAACTATACCAGGTTCTGATCAGATTGAGGCCCCTGCTCTGTCTATTTCTGGGGGGGAGGGAAAGTTGTGTGTAAGAGCAAACTATTTAATTAACATCCTGTGTAGTTTGGCCCCAAGTGCCAGTTTGATTGTATCCTGGAGACCTGCGAGTAGCCTTCAAGTGTTTTTGCTTTTTAACTAAAAAGCAGCATTTAAGGCTACAATTGGGAGCACTGGGGCAGCAAAGAGGGTGAGGGCTGATAACCCTTTCCTCTTCCTGTCTTTTGTCCGCTCAGCATTGATCTTCCCTACACTATGTAAGTAAGTAGTTTATTAGGGTCACAAGATGTTCCACCTAAGTAGCAGGAAGAGCAACTTATGTTCTACCTAAGTAACAGGAAAAGCAAAGGAAGTCTGTGCAATTGTTCTGAGGTGTGTATTGTTTTGGTCAGGTGAAGAGCTGCATTCTCTGTCAGAGTCCTTTCCAAAAGCATTTTCATTCATAGTAACGGGGGCATGAGGCCACAGGTGTGGGGCTAAAAAGGGCATGAGGATATCACTGTTTCAACAATACAAGTTGAAAAATTATTTTATAGGTCATTCATTCATGATAGTTGCTGATTCTCATCAGACTTTGACCAATTTCTTTGATGATAACTACCTTTTATATTGAGTCAGTTAAATTGATTTCAATTTTCTTTTTCCTGTACTGCCATAGTAAAGCCCATTTTATAGACTAACTGTATTTCACGTGATTCAGTATTGCTTCCATACTACACTATAATATATATGAAGGCTACAACATTATTGACATCTGCCGGCAAACCAACCTACAGTGTATTATTTTATCACTGAAATAACTTTTGAAACAAGTTCATTATTCTAATCGAATCAAGTTAGAAAAGGTATACTTAATGTTTTGGTTTTAGCTCTGTGCTGCAGAGTGAGGCAATTGCCGTGGTTGACAGAAGCTGGGCTGGTGGTAGCAGGGAGGCATGAAAGGGCAGTGCAGTGAATGTCACACAGCCTGCTTTGCACCCACTAAGCTAGCCTTTTGTTTTCAAGTGTGGTGGACATTTGTTTTTCCATTGCCAGTGTTGAAGTAAGATTTAACTGCTTTTATACATGGAATTGGTAGCGGTGGGAGGTTACATGGAGCCATTTTGGCCTTCATCTCAGGCACAAAGATGTCTTGGGCTGGTCATGCCCCTATGTCATGAACTGGGCATATATTTATCATAATTTCTGAAGTCTAGCCAGTTTCCAGTTTCTCTTGGGGTCCATTTACCACAAGATGTAGTGATGGCCACCATGGCTACTAGCCCTGATAGTTGTGTACTATCTCCAGTATTCGAGGCAGTAGGCCTGTGTGCACCAGCTGCTGGGGAACATGGGTGGGAGGGTGCTGTTGCACCATGTCCTGCTTGTTGATCCCTAGCTGATGGCTGGTTGGCCACTGTGTGAACAGAGTGCTGGACTGATCCAGCATGGCACTTCTTATATTCTTATGTTCATATTCCATTATAAGAGTTAGTAACACAGTTGGTTTCAACTGGTTTAATGTATCTGTAATATCTTTTGTTTAATATCTAAAGTTTAATATCTTTTGTGGTCAGTGACCTTCTCCAAACAGCCAAAACTTCCTTCTCTCCCAGTACTCATTTTACTTTGCTAGCGAAGTATTGCCTCATTGCCTTTAAGTACGAGGAATTGCCCTAAAGGAAATTGGTATCCCTGGAGCAACTATTGCATTAATCTGCACAGATTAATCCTATCCTCTTTTTTTTTTTTTTTTTTAAAAAGTTGGCTTTCATACACTTTGCCTCTGCACTGTTGGTTGGTTTTAACCTCTAAAGTGAATGAACACTTGCCAATTGTGAATGTTTTTTGTACTAAGGGACGGGGCTCAAGAATCGTAGGAAGTTCAGATTTCTTTTTCGTCTGGAATCCTACTAAAGGGTGTTTGCCAATGGAAATGCTCCTGGCCACAGGTTGACATGTCATATTTGATCCATGGAAATGGTCTGAACAGAGTCATAGAAACTCTACATCAGTATGTTGGGCTTTGCTCTTTCTCCATCATGGGTCATCATGCATAAACTTCAGCCCTGCTTAGATTTGAACACAAAGATGAACTTCTTAACTTCAGTACACTGAAGTCGTTTTCCTTGTTTTAGCATGAATTGTCCCATGTGAGTTTATCCATATTTGAAGTATTTCTCTCTAAATAAACCCTGAAAGTGCAGGATGATTAATAGAATCATAGAATGATAGAATAGCAGAGTTGGAAGGGGCCTACAACTTTGCTGTGTGGTTTTATCCTGGTTGCGCTTTTTATACTGTATTTCGTAATTGTGTTTTAACCTGTTGGGTGTTTTACTGTGGTTTTAATTTTTGTGAACCGCCCAGAGAGCTTCGGCTATTGGGCGGTATAAAAATGTAATAAATAAATAAATAAATAAATAAATAAATAAAAATCGAATCCAACCCCCTGCTCAATGCAGGAATCCACCCTAAAGCATCCCTGCCGGATGGTTGTCCAGCTGCCTCTTGAATGACTCCAGTGTGGGAGAGCCCACAACCTCCCTAGGTAACTGATTCCATTGTCGTACCGCTCTAACAGTCAGGAAGTTTTTCCTGATGTCCAGCTGGAATCTGGCTTCCTTTAACTTGAGCCCGTTATTCCATGTCCTGCACTCTGGGAGGATTGAGACGAGATCCTGGCCCTCCTCTGTGTGACAACCTTTTAAGTATTTGAAGTGCTATCATGTCTCCCCTCAATCTTCTCTTCTCTTCTCCAGGCTAAACATGCCCAGTTCTTTCAGTCTCTCTTCATAGGGCTTTGTTTCTAGACCCCTGATCATCCTGGTTGCCCTCCTCTGAACACGCTCCAGCTTGTCTGCATTCTTCTTGAATTGTGGAGCCCAGAACTGGACGCAATACTCTAGATGAGGCCTAACCAGGGCTGAATAGAGAGGAACCAGTATCTCCTGTGATTTGGAAGCTGTACTTCTATTAATGCAGCCCAAAATAGCATTGGCCTTTCTTGCAGCCATATCACACTGTTGGCTCATATTCAGCTTGCGATCTACAACAATTCCAAGATCCTTCTCGTTTGTAGTATTGCTGAGCCAAGTATCCCCCATCTTGTAACTGTGCATTTGGTTTCTATTTCCTAAATATAGAACTTGGCATTTATCCCTATTAAATTTCATTCTGTTTTTTCAGCCCAGCACTCCAGCCTATCAAGATCACTTTGAAGTTTGTTTCTGACTTCCAGAGTATTAGCTATCCCACCCAATTTTGTGTCATCTGCAAATTTGATAAGCGTTCCCTGCACCTCCTCGTCCAAATCATTAATAAAAATGTTGAAGAGCACTGGGCCCAGGACTGAGCCCTGCGGTACCCCACTCGTTGCCTCTCCTCAGTTTGAGAAGGTTCCATTGATAAGTACTCTTTGAGTCCGATTCTGTAGCCAACTGTGAATCCACCTAATAGTTGTTCCATCTAGCCCACTTTTAGCTAGTTTGTTAATCAGAATATCATGGGGCACGTTGTCAAAAGCTTTGCTGAAGTCAAGATATATGACGTCCACAGCATTCCCACAGTCCTTGATCAAAAGATGTTACTTGATCAAAAGTTACTTGAATCAAAGTTACTTGATCAAAAGATGAAATCAAATTAGTCTGACAGGATTTGTTCCTGAAAAATCCATGTTGGCTTCTAGTAATCACTGCATAGATTTCAAGGTGTTTACAGATTGACTTCTTTATAATATGCTCCAGAATTTTCCCAGGGATGGATGTCAGACTGACTGGTCTGTAGTTCCCAGGTTCCTCCTTTTTGCCCTTTTTGAAGATAGGGACAACGTTAGCCCTCCTCTAGTCGTCCGGCACCTCACCCGTCTTCCATGATTTTGCAAGATAATAGACAAAGGTTCTGAGAGTTCTTCCGCTAGCTCCTTCATTACTCTAGGATGCAGTTCATCGGGCCCTGGAGATTTGAACTCATTCAAGGAAATTAGGTGTTCTTTGACCATTTGTTTATCAATCTCAAACTACAATCCTGCCCCCTCAACTTCTGCTTCACTTTTTCCAGGGGGGTCATAAACCCGCTTTTGGGAGAAGACTGAGGCAAAGTAGGAATTGAGCACTTCAGCCTTTTCTTTGTCATCTGTTATCAATTTGCCATCCTCATTAAGCAGTTGACCCACCATTTCTTTCCTCTGTCTTTTACTACTCACGTATCTGAAGAAAGCCTTTTTATTTCTTTTAGCATCCCTTGCTAATCTCAGCTTATTCACAGCTTTAGCCTTCCTGACGCCATTTCAGCACTTCTGCGCCACTTGTCTGTACTCTTCTTTTGTAGCCTGGCCTTCCTTCCACTTCCTATATGTATCCTATATGTAAGCTTTTTGTGGAGCCACATTGGTTTCCTCTATCTTTTCTCCTTGTTGGAATTGTTTGTAACTGTGCCTTTAAAATTTCCTTTTTTAAATACTCCCACCCACCCTGCACTCCTTTTTTTATTAGGCTCGCTTGCCATGGGACCTTACTTATCATAGTTCTGAGTTTATTAAAATCAGCTTTCCTAAAATCCAGAGTACGTGTATAGCTACACTCAACTTTTGTCTCCTTCATAATCAAGAATTCAAGTATGATGTGGTCACTTTCCCCCAGAGTTCCCGTAACTGCCACTTTATCCACTAAGTCATCCCTATTGGTCAATATCAAGTCAAGGATTGCCAATCCTCTAGTTCCTTCCTCCACTTTCTCTGGAGAAAGTTATCACCCATACATGTCAGGAATTTCTTGGAAGGGCTGCTTTTGGAAGTATTTGTCTCCCAACAGATATCAGGGTAATTGAAGTCCCCCATCACTACTACATCACACTTCCTTGAAACACTGGCAATTTGTTTCTCAAAAGTTTTGTCCTCGTCTTCGTGATTGGGTGGTCGGTAGTAGACTCCAATTATCATGTTCTTTTTATTCCTTGCCCCATTTGTTGTCCTGCACTGGGAAAAAACTATCTTCTTCACAAATGCTGATGGAACTCTGAATGTTAATAAGACCAATGGGAATATTTAAAAGAAAATAATAATTCAGGCTTTGAGAACTTGCAATCCCTCCCCTGTGCACTGTAACTTCATAAAATATTTAGTGGTACTCAAAAGTTTAGGAAAAGTGGATAAAAGGGGAAAAATGAAATGTAAAATTTAAATTTTATGACGGCATAAAATCATACGAGGATCAGTGTTATGTTTCTTTACTGGTTTTGATGTCATTGTAAATTATGCTTACATTTTCTAGCCGCAGATCTGGCCAATATACAATGAACCATGAAAACTCCAAGAAGCCCTCAGGGAAGCCACTTTCTCATCATTCAGGTTCTCAGGATTCACTGGATGAATTATCCATGGATGACTATTGGAAAGAGCTTGAAAACATCAATGAAACCAGAGGCAATAATCAGGAAGAACAAGAAATGGTTGTGGTGAAAGAACCTGATGGTAATCAGAATTAAACTTAATAAAACCTATTTCTCCGATCACTTTTTGGAATCTCACCATTAGATCCTTTGGTTCTTGCAGGTGTTACAAACTAGAAAGCATCCACAACAAATCCGCAAAGAGAGAACACGTCTCAAGATGCTGTAAAATATCGTTTATAATAAACCCCTACTTGTTTCAGTCCTGATATTTTGGAGGGCCTTCTTCAGCTATTGAGTTCAAGAGACATTCTTTTAGAGTTCTCTGAAGGCAGTTTTAAAGCTACCCCTGAAGAAAGCTTCTAAAAATATCAAGGCCAAAGTGCACTGGAATTTATTATAAATAAAGTAATCTTTTCTACTACCTTGAGACACATTCTGTGAATTTGCATTGTTACTGATTTAAGACTGAGATCAGTTGGACTTTGCAGTGTATCTGCAAAACTGCCATCCAGTGACTGTGTACTGGCCATGGTTTTCAAAGACTTGAAAGTGCTATTGTAGAACTGTCATTGGCTGGAGAAAAAAACAATAGTTCTTCTCTTATGTGAAATAGTGGGGTTGTTTGGACGACAGCATCTGTAAAAGAAGCCATTGTGGCTTCTCTCCCTGCCCCTGCGCATGTGACCGTCATTTGCAGAATTTTCACAATGCAGTGCAGATTGACATTTTGTCTGAACCCAGTGTGTGGGTGGCTTCGTACCCACGCTACAGCCCCTACTGCAAGACCTGAGTTGTAGGGTGGATACGAAGCCCTGCCCCCCCCCCCCCCCCCCGGTGCTATGCAGGAGGTTTGGATGACATGCCAACACACACTTCATCATGAGGAATTATTGTAAATGATGCAGCAGGGGCAGAAGCCATGATAGCTTCTTTTACTGACATGATCATCTGAACCCTGTCAGTGTCTTCACACCACTCCAGTGATTTGCGTGATGCTAAGGGAAGCAATTGCTAAAAGGGCGTTTTGTTTTTGTTCCTACAGTGAGGATGGATTTTCTTTTTCATTTACATATGTACAGTTTTCAAGCTACTGTTATTGGATTATGTCCAGAGCTTTGTGGTGGAGAACAAGAAGTTGCTCTTTTTCTACAGACGTGATTGTCAGTGCTCAGCTGGTCCACATGGTGCAACATCTAGCAGTCGCATTTGAAGAACTGATTTTGTTCTTCGAAATAATATGATAATAAATATGATATTTACTCTTCCAGCAAGCAGATAACACCATTTTAAACTTAACAAAAAGATTACGTTCTTATATTTTAAATGTAAAGTACAATGCATGTGTTCATTGTGAAGGAAGGAAACAATAACAGTGATACATGATTATACTTCTTTTGAAGTATAATTTCAGTGCTGATCAGATAAGTTTCCTTAGCAGATGCACTCCGCTCCATCATGTGACTTTGAGATTGTTCTTTATCAGTTGGACCCCCCCCCCCCACAGGGCTAACTGCCATCTTCACCCTGTGGGGAAGAAGATGCGAGGGAGACTGGAGCAGGCAGGGACCATCAGAGCCTGCTTCAGTTGGACACCCCCCCACAGGGCTAACACCTTCACCTTGTGGGGAAGAAGGAGCTGTTGGTTTGCCCCTCCATTGGGAGATGAGAGGACGGAGCAGGGCCTTCCCACCAGCCTAAGCAGTCTCCTTAATTTCTTTTTATTTTCTCCCTCTTCCCTCCCCATTCACTTCTCCTTGTGTGTCATGTCTTTTTTTAGAATGGAAGCCTGAGGGTAGGGACTGTCTTCTTTAATGATACATTGTAAGCCGCTCCAAGAGCCTTTTGGCTGAGGTGCAGGATAAAAATACTCTAAATAAATAAATAAATAAATAAATATACCCAGCGTTGCTCAGGCCCCCTAAGATATATGCTTGTGAGGTAATCCTTTTTCCCCTCTCTCACCCTCACAACAACCCCACAAGATAGGCCAGTGTTAGGCCTGTGAGGTAACTTTTAAATTAATTAAATTAGTTTCTTTCTGTCTCTCTCTCACTAGGAGCTGCATACATGGCAGCACTAAAGCCTCGCAGAAGGGAGAGGGAAGAGGGCACAGTGTCTGATAAGATTGGTGAAAAAGACCATTTCTTGTCATGAAGACATCCCTTTTTCTCTCCTCAGAGCTGTTTCCCCCCCTCCCAAGCCCCGCTCTCTCCCAACCAAGCAAGACTATTTTCTTTGCACCAAGCCCCCCACCCCAATCCACCCCACCTCCCAGGCTTGGGCTGATCTCTGAATGGATCCTGAGATAGCAACCATGATCATCATGGGGGTGGTTTGTGATTGGACTGCATGGTTTCAAGCTCCCATCCCCTATGTAGGAGCACATTGTAGCTGTTACAGAGTTCGCACCTGAGTGCTGTTTCCCTTCCACTCGCTCTCTGAAAGAGTTGTCTCAGCCAGAACCAAAGGAAAATGACTCTCAGAGGATGCGGCCAGCTCTGGTCTCATAATCTGAGAGTCGCTTACCTTCTGCTTGTCCTTGCTTTCTCTTGCGGAGTTGCCTCAGCCAGGAGCAAAGGAAAATGCCTCTCAGAAGCAGATAAATGACCACCAAAGCCCAGTAAGGTTGTGTAGCCATTACAGTTGCTTACGTGTTCGTGCGCTTTCTCCGAGATCTGCAAAATGCCTACACATCCCAGCATGCCTTCAGTTGCTTGTAGTCATGCTGGGAGTTGAAGGCATTGGCCTAAGTTTAGTTTTTAATTAATTAAAAATAGTTAAAACTGAAAAATACTGGACCCAAATCATGTAGGGCTTTAAAGGTAATAACCAATACTTTGTACTTCGCCCAGAAACTAATTGGCAGCCAGTGAAGTGATTTTAAAGTTGGTGTAATATGGTCCCCCCTAGGTGTACCAGTGACCAACCTGGCTGCCATATTTTGTACTAGCTGAAGTTTCAGGACTAGGCACAAAGGTAGCCCTATGTAGAGTGCATTGCAGGTAGAGATCCGTTTCCACATAGGAAAAAGTTGAAAGATTTAAATAGTGTAACACTTGAATAAAAAATGCTGCAACTTGAACTAAAAGACTTCAATTGCTAACAAAAGCGGAATTTAATTTGTTCAAAATAGTACTGAGCATCTTTTGCAGTGAGGTTGCAAAACAAAGGCATAGGTAGTACTACAAACATCCAGTTATAATTCTGTAAAATAAATTTTGATGGATTTTTTTTTAAAAAAGAAGTCAATATTTTATTGGAAAGAACTCTGAATCTGTGGTGGTTTATCTAAATTATAAGGACATGATCACATTCCTGGAAATCACTAAGGAAGAGAGAAAGCTGCAATACTATCACCCATTTGTATTAAGATATTTCCCCCCAACTTATCTATCTCTATCTCACTGTTAACAGCCTTTAACTTTCTCCCAGGCAAGGCAATGTATCCCATTGTATTTTTGTATGGGAGAAAGCGAAGCAGCTACAATCAGGGCCATAGGTAAGGTTAGCCAAAACCTCTTCCTCCAGACACCGGAGAGTCTCAATTTGCATCACTGATTACAGACCCTTTGCTTTCTCAAGTCAACAGGAACTATTTCTATCTTCCTTTTAAAATGTGTGTAATGGCCACATCTAGCATTAACATCTAGCATATGTCCCTCTTCATTCTTCTTCTTTTTATTTGGGCCAGAGGGAGAATTGGAAGAAGAGTGGTTAAAAGAAGCGGGTTTGTCAAATCTCTTTGGCGAGGCTGCTGGAGATTCTCAAGAAAGCATGGTGGTTTTGGCTACACTGACCCGTACGCAGGCAGCAGCAGTACAGAAACGAGTGGAGACTGTCACACAGACGATGAGGAAGAAAAACAAACAGTATCAAGTTCCTGATGTGAGGGATATCTTTAAGCAGGAAAATGAGTCAGACGAAAAAGTAAGTTCCTGATTTGTGGCTTGGGCTTGCTCACATTGCAAAAGCTATATACTAAAGTAGGCTATCAGGGATAAATGGGAAGTAAAGTGAGCCCTCTTCTCAAGGACTTCAACAGAGGGCATTTCCTAAGGACTGTTTTGTGTAGTAAGTGTTGCTTTGAGATTACTGAAATAACACAATATTCAGATTTGTTAGGATAATGAAGAAGAGTTTTTGCCTAGGAAAGGACCTGATGTGTGTTCCATGAAGCTTTCTGTTTTGTTTTGTTTTGTTTTGTTTTGTGAAGCAGAATTAGCCTTCACATGAAACAAAGTGAAACAACCTTTTCAGGCAGCATTCTCTGGGGTGGACTGGCAGACCATTATCATAACAACCTCCATTTCTGTGTCTCTCTTCAAAAATGGATTTGGGTGGGCTGCCCGAATCACATATGATTGAATTTATTTGTATGACGATTTTCTGCTATGAGACAATTTGCAATACTCCCATGCCTTCAGCAGGTTTGAAAATGGAGTAATTCAGATAAACTGCCTGTGTTGCTTTTTTTTTAATCTGTAAAAATAATGTTCTGCAGAGAACATGTTGAGGTTCAAGAGAGGGATCTTCCCACTTTTGAGATTGTCATACTGTACGAATTTGTGAGTTCAAGAAACAGATAATGGAATATCACATTTTATTGAATTATTACATCTATAGCAGTTCTTGGTTATTGTAGAATGGATGCTGAAATATGATTTATGGCAGGTGTAGGCAGAAAGTAGATACCCAGATGTTTTTGACTTCAACTCCCAGCATTCCTGCTCATTGTCAATGCTGGAGGAGCTTCTGGGATTTGGTTGAAAACATCTGGAGATCTAACTTTTGCTCCTCTTGACAAGGTATCTCATCTAGGATGGGGTCCCCAACATAGTGCCATAGTGCCCATAGGCACCTCCAATAGCACCTGTGAATGAGTCTCCAATGAGTCTCCAAAAAGCCTTATTCACCATGGTTAAAGCTGAGGTTTAAGATGTCTTCTGAACAGGGCCATTATGGCTTAACGTGTCATGTGAACCATTCCTAAACCATGGTGGCTTCATAACCATGGTTTAAACACGCTCACTAACCATTTGCTCTACAAGTAGGATTACACTGGATCAGTTTCAGTTGGTGAGTACTGAGGATGTGGACAAACTGCTTGGAAGAGTAAGGAGGACAACTTGCCCTCTCGATCCCTGTCCTTCTTGGCTGGTCGCCCAGGGAGGAGATGCAGTTAGATTACAACTACAACATATTATTAATGCATGTCTCAGGGAGGGGAGTTTTCCATCGTGTTTAAAAGAAGCGGTGGTGTGGCTGCTTCTAAAAAAAGCCCTCCCTGGACCCCCTGGACCTTAATAACTATAGACCAGTATCAAGTCTTCCATTTTTGGGTAGGGTGATTGAGGGCAGTTGCCTCCCAACTCCAAGCAGTTTTGGATGATACAGATTTTCTAGACCCATTTCAAACTGGCTTCAGGGCAGGATATGAAGTTGAGACAAATATGGTCACCTTAGTGGATGATCTATGCCTGAGTATTGACAGGGGGAATGTGTCCCTGCTGGCACTTTTGGACCTCTCCGCGCCTTTCGATACCATCAGTCATGGTATCCTTCTGGAACGCCTGAGGGGATTGGGAATCTGGGGCACTGTGCTTCAGTGGTTCTGGTCCTCCCTCTCGGGCAGGTTCCTGATGGTGATGCTTGGGGATAGCAGCTCCTCAAAGAAGGAGCTGTCATATGGCGTACCACAAGGCACCATCCTATCCTCAATGCTGTTTAACATTTAAATTAAACCACTGGGAGAGATCATTCGGAGGCATGGAGTGGGGTGCTATCAGTATGCTGATGACACCCAAATATATTTCTCTATGCCTTCAACAACAGTGTCAGCTAAGGATAGTGTGTCTCCTCTGAATGAATGCTTGGAGGCGGTAATGGGCTGGATGAGGGAAAACAAACTGAAGTTGAATCCAGACAAGACGGAGGTGATTACTGTCAAAGGCCGCAACCTGGGTTTGGAGGTGTGTCAACCAGTTCTGGATGGGGCTACTGGAGAGGAATCTATAGATCGTAATGCTCACCTCTCCTTTTAGGTCAAATGTTATCAAATTTCAGAAGCTCATTTTTGGGTCTCAGCACTGCAAACTTCACTGGCATCTGTAGTAACTGCAACTAAGAGACCAAGCTTCTGCCCAGAGAGCTTCGGCTATTGGGCGGTATAAAAATGTAATAAAGAAAGAAAGAAAGAAAGCTGAGTGCATTTTTTTTTTAAAAAAAATGCTCTTCAAACAGGGGGCTTCAAATCTCCCAGCCTTTCAAGTTCTGACTGGATTCTTCCATGAAAGTCTGCTGTTTAGTTCTTGGCAGTATTTTCTGTAAATATTTGAATGCGTTGCACACTTTAAATTATCCATACAAATATAAATGTCAGAGTGCAAGGGCAGAAAAACAGAGCTAGAGAACTTTATACATTTAAAACTGGCTTACATAACACAAATAAATGCTGAATAGATGTATTGGCCACTGTTTATTTTTATAATATCCCCAAACACAATGCACCTGAGTACACTAGAATTATTTAGTTGCTATGTAAGGGTTTAAGGGGTGTGTGTCCCCTGACTCTGCTTTAGACATTTTATCTTTTAGCATGTTAACTGAAGTATTGAGAGGCATGGATTTCAGACCTGCTTTTGTATTTGCTGAGTATTCACACACAACTGACTTATCAGTGAACATAGTACGCATATGTCTAATACTTGTCAATACCATCGGTTATTGAAATAGAGGAAGAACCAAGTCTGATCTTTACACACTGCTGACCAACTGGCAGTCAATATGAACAGTTCCTGCTCCCCCACACTCCAGATGTAGGACTGGAGTAAGAACTCAGTAGTATTTCTTTTTAGGGATTCCATTAAATATACACCTTTTTAACAACCATTATAGCATACTTCCCTGCATTGGTGTGATGATTAGAGATCAGTATCACAGCTATTAATTGTATCCTCTTGTTCAGTGAGGACATTGACTAAGGCATATAGCTTGTTTGGTTGCCATCAAGATGAATGGGGGGTGATGTAGGAAACTTATTTCCTTGCATGTTCTAATTAGTGTTGTTTACTAAGGTAGAAGAGATATAATAGCATAGCTAGTGCACCGGGGCGGGGGTGGGGGGCGGCGGCGTTAAATTAAATTTAGTGGCCATTTCATTCGTTTTCGTAGGATTCTTCTGGGTAGGTAGTGATTGCATTTCATTTTACTTAAAGAACCCTGTTCAGATGACATGCTAAGCCATGGTAGTGAAACATTTTGAGCTAAACATTGTGGTTTAGTGTGTTGTGTAAACTTTTCCAAACCATGGTGACTACATAACTATGGTTTAAACATGCTACAAGAGTTAGTGGCCTAATGACGGCTTAGTGTGTTGTCTGAATAGGCCCATACTGACCAATCTGGGAGCAAGTCCCATTGAAGTCAATGAGACTTAATTCTGAAGTAGACATATATAGGAGTGCGCAGCTAGTTTGTGTTCTGATTATGCTTGTGAGGTACGTTAATTCTGATGATGAATTACCTTACAAACTACCTCACAAAGACACCAGGCAATGAATAGTGTTGATTTAGTTACACTACTTCATTAAGGAAATAGCAACTTTGTTATGTCAGTACTACAATCAAGTGGGAGCAAAGCATTTTAACTATGATTTACTTATATTTCTGAATATGTTATTTTCTGTATTTTAGGAAACCGTCAGTGAACACCAGCCTGTAAGAACAAAAGAAAACAAGGATGACATGCGGGAGGAAGGAAATGAGGGTATCTGAACATTTTTTTAAAATGTTTGATTGCTTTGAACTGCCTGAGCATGATATATTACAGAACAGATTTATGTAAGTAAAACAAAAAAGCTAGGGTGACCATATGGAAAAGAGAACAGGGCTCCTTTATCTTTAACGTTTGTATAGAAAAAGAAATTTCAGCTGGTGTCCTTTGTATGCATGCAGCACTTGGAGAAATTCCCTCATCACAACAGTTAAAACTGCAGGAACCCTTTTTTGTATCTGGTCACTCTAGGGCAGGGTTCCTGCAGCTTTAATTGTTGTGATGAAGAGGGAATTTCACCAGGTGCTGCATGCATACAGATGACACCTGCTGAAATTCCCTTTTCTACACATCTGTTAAAAGATACAGGGGCCCTGTCCTCCTTTTCATGTGGTCACCCTAAAAAAGCTCTATAATGGACTCTAAAAATGTCAGAGTCTCTATCACAGGGATGGGGAACCTCAGGCCTGTGGGGACAAATCAGTTGCTCTTGGGGTCCCAATCTGGCGCCCCAGCATTTTCCTGGTGGCTACATCCTGTCCTCCTATCACCAATTGCTTGATGGTTTCCCAGCTTTTGCATATTCCCTCCCCCTCCATATTTTAAAAGGTTGAAATGCCTCTCTGACATTTTTGGTGTCTTTGGACTCCCCCCCCCCCCCCCACTTTTACCTTTGGCACTGCCCACAACTGGAATGTGCCCCCCAAGAGCTTCTCTGGTCTTGAGGATGAAAGAAGTTCCTGACTTCTCTACCAGCTCCATAGATTTAGTTACGTGGCTCCCATTACTGTGTCCAAGACAAATTAGGACATAACTGCCAGCTTTTTTCTTCATTGCAACTTCAAATCTAACTACTGGAAATATCAAATGTATAGCATTGATATTATCAATGTATGTTATCAAATGTGTAGCAGTGATATTTCTTATGTTCCATAAAATATTTCCCCATTTAATTTTTGAGCCCAAGAATGAAGAATTGATACGGGTATGTTCAGCATAAAAAATAATAAGAATATAAAAGTATATTTGGATAAGAGCCCCAGCCCACTCAAGTCATACTTGCTATGTAACATGTCTGGCACTGTTTTGTCAACACAATCATACAGTCCTTGAGTTAACATGACCCGAGGTCTGTTGCAAGTATTCCCACCATTTGCGGTAGCATTAGGCCATATAACCTCTGAGCCCTGAACATTCCTGCCAGAGCTGAGGGAGCTGAAAATGCGATTGCCGCAAACCTTGCATAGGTGTGGATCAGGCCCTTTGACCCTGCAGAGTTGTTGATCAGGACCGAACAAAAGTATTGGATGGGAAGGAGGGAAATAGATGAATTGTGCCACTTGTTATTTCAAGGTTGAAATGGTGAGGATATTTAATTCCATCAATTTAAATTGCCAGCCATGTGTATGAAATGAAGAGTAATTGTTTGAAACTGTTAATACGTTTGGTCATTTTTCATTGTCCAAAAGAATGGACATGCAATGAATAGTATTTAATGAAAAGGCTATGAATGAGGAGTTTTCCATAGTTGTTGTGCCTTTTTGTGCTTTTAGCGAGTTCTAGAGGATTGTTTACTATAAGCCATTCATATCTAGCTTTTGCCAGAGTCATTTTTTAATCCAGAAATAAACTAGTTTTAGGTAGCACTTAAATATCAGCTGTCAGCTGTTTTTATAAAACAAAAAGCAAAGAACAAAGAGCTTGGATTAAAATGTGATCTGGCCAAAATACTTTTATTTAATACGCCTTTTTTGCAGGTGATAACTGGTATTGATTTGAACACTCATACCTATTTAATCCTGCACTAACTGGGAGATTTTGTGCTTATGTCCTGTTGAAATCATAAGCATGACTAACTTTCTCTTCATTGGGGTCAATGTAAAATAAAAACAGAATGAGATAGCTCCTATATAGTTCATAGGTTTTGGTTTAGTGCATTTATCACTTACTGCAAACTCAGAAGGAAGTGAATGAGTTAGAGCTTGCAGAGGGAGGGGAGAAACTGTGAGATTGAGGCTAACTTGTGTAACCCCAACTCAGGTTTTGGCGTTACATGTGAGCCAGCCAATTTTAACCAGTTCCTCTTTCCAATGTCTATAAAGGAACATATAAAATTAGCTAATATTATTATTATTTATTATTATTATTTATTTATATAGCACCATCAATGTACATGGTGCTGTACAGAGTAAAACAGTAAATAGCAAGACTCTGCCGCATAGGCTTACAATCTAATAAAATCATAGTAAAACAATAAGAAGGGGAAGAGAATGCAAACAGGCACAGGGTAGGGTAAGCAGGCGCTGGGTAGGGTAAAACTAACAGTATAAAGTCTGCACAACATCAAGTTTTAAAAGCTTTAGGAAAAAGAAAAGTTTTTAGTTGAGCTTCAAAAGCTGCGATTGAACTTGTAGTTCTCAAATGTTCTGGAAGAGCGTTCCAGGCGTAAGGGGCAGCAGAAGAAAATGGACGGAGCCGAGCAAGGGAAGTAGAGGCCCTTGGGCAGGCGAGAAACATGGCATCAGAGGAGCGAAGAGCACGAGCGGGGCTAATAGAATGTTTTCACCTGGCACTTTGACCAGTTCTGTGAAATCCAACTAGTTGCATGTGTACATAAATCAGACAGTTGAGAATTGATAATGATGGTTATCAGAATGCAGCAGCTCCGCTGTTGTCAGGAACTGTGCCCTTTCAGCATATAATGCCTTTGCTGGGTGCCTATTCTGCTATCGGCCCAGGTTTAACACTGTAGTACCAGTATATAAAGCCTTAAACAACTTGGGATAAGGATACTTGAGAGAACACCCTCTTCCTTATCAACCTGCCTGGTCACTGAGGCGACCTGGTCATTAGAATCCACCCAGAGTAGAGCTTTCAGTGTGGTGGCCCCCTTTCCTTGGAAATCTCTGGCTCTGGATATCAGGCAAATACCAACATCGTTTTGTTTCCAGTGCCTGCTTGAACACATTTTTATTTCAACCAGGAGGGGATCTACACCTCATACTGAAGGCGCTTGCGTGCGCCTCCATTGTGCCCCGGAAACGATCGTGTAGATCCTGCCTGGTAAGAGGCGGAGGAAGAGGCGGAGGAGGAGGAGGCTGGGGAATCCGGCTGCGTCATTGCCGCCGCCCACCTCCCCACCGGCCTCCTGCTGCTGGGGAAAGAGCCACCCGGGTCGGAGAGCTCGGCGGAAGAAGCCGCCCCGCCTTCTTCCACCGAGCTCTCTGAACCGGGTGGCTCTTTCGCCAGCAGCAGGAGGCCGGCGGGGAGGTGGGCGGCAGCGGTGGCAAGGACGCGGCTGGATTCCCCAGCCTCCTCCTCCTCCGCCTCTTCCTCCGCCTCTTACCAGGCAGGATCTACACGATCGTTTCCGGGGCACAATGGAGGCGCACGAAAGCGCCTTCAGTACGACGTGTAGATCCCCCCTAGCTTTCCCTGATTGACCAGCCATGGTTTTTACTTGTATTCTCTTTTTAAAATGGTTAATTTTGTTAATTCTGCTAAAACTCTTCCTATTGCGTTGTATTCCTTTTATTTTTTTGTTGTTGACTGCTCTGGAATCTATTTAGATGGGCAGCAGTATATAAACATTGTAAATGAAAAATATCCAATAGCTTTCTGCTAGCAGAACTGATAGTACTGCTGGCAGAACTGATTTCTTCTCTCACTGCAGTCCTGCTCACCCTCCCACCCCAGCTGGGTCTGGAGGTTTGGGGAACCCTCTCAAGCAGATTTGGAAGGCAGTTGGGAGTGCAAGGGGAGAAGAGGAAGAGGAAGTCCCATTGTGTGACCATGATATTGAAAGGAGCCAGTAATTCCACAGCATGTTGAACAGAGCTGTACCCTGTTAGGGAACTAGAGTTTATCAAACTATGGATTTGTTCTCAAGATATGAAAATAATGACTTAGGAACATGTGTTTTGAAGCATACAGAGGCAGCCAAGTAAGCTCCATGTGTGGAATCCAAGTCTGAGACAAGGAAAACATAATGCAGGGTAAACAAGTATAGAAAGAAGAAAAATGACTTTTTTAAAAAACAGGAATTGGTGTACCGTAGCCATAAATACCAGTATATATTTGCCTTTTTTAAAAAAAGCAGCAAGAGAAGGAGAGAGGAGTGCTTCCAATCTGGCAGAAAAACAACAAGAACACTACTTCATGAGCACTGTGGATAATGACAGCAATAGAACCTTGTGTACACACAAATAAATGGGGTACTAATTAAGGCATATATTGCAAACTCCGAGCTCAAGTTCAGTAAGCAACAATAAAGTCAGAAATACAAAATACAGAAATCATTGGTAGTGCGAAGATATCACCAGCGAAATAGTATGTGCTCTCAGGGGCTTCAATAAGCCTTTTCTCCCCTAACTTAAGTCACCAGGCAGTCATTCACGAGTAGGAACAGTTTAAAACACGGGAGAGCTGCCAAACTGCTGGGTCAGCATAAGGCAGGGAGGGAGATACAAAAGCACAGGACTTGTGCCAATAAACGCTGCTGTAGAATCTTGGCCTGGAAAATTGCTAAGCATTTATGTAAGAATTTTTTAAACATCTGTTTCTTTTTTCCCAGTGACTTTTTCTGAGCCTTCTAGAAATGGGAAGTTCTGAAAGGCAATTTCCATATGCTAATGCTCCTCAGCACTGAATGAAAAGGGCACAGCTAAGGCAGCCGGGGTGCATTCTGATATGCTGCAGCTGCTGTCGGCTACCTGACTGCAAAATGGGGCTCTGCTTCCAGGATGAGGACAGGATAAAAATCTGTTCCGTTTGCAGAATTGTCCTGGCTTGTCTGGATCTAAAATGCAGCACCTGTTTCTGGGCTGTGCCAGAGACTCGAGAATAATGAACTAATAATCAATGTCAGTTTAACAGAGCATTGGGGGAGTTTCTTCTGTTTTTGTTTTCTAATGTATTGGCTGTCATTTTGAAGACATCACTAAACTTGAAGTGAAATCTAAAACTAAAAGCGTTGGAAGTGTGTTTCATGCGTTTTTTTTGGCTATAAGACAAAAAAAGCTAAAATGCTAATCTCATTTCTGAAAATGTGCTACTAATTGTTGTTGTTATTATTTATTTCATTTCTATACCTACCAGTCGCAGAAGTTCGCAACAATTCACAAAACCAAAGATACAATATGCCGATACAAAAGCATACAATTCCAATATACAAAATTTAATGAGCTAAAACGACAGCTTACATAAGTGCCCCCTCACATGCCATTAAATGCCTGGGAATAGAGGCCAGTCTTAACCTGGTGGCAAAAAGATGACATGTTGGTGCCAAGCAGGCCTCACTGGGGAGATCATTCCGTAATCGAGGGGCCACCAGTGAGAAAACCCCTCTCCTTTGTTGTCACCTTCCAAGCGTCCCTTGGAGGTGGCTCTCAGAGGAAGGCATTTAGTTGGCATTTGGAGAGAAGTTTAATGCTAAAATTCATGGTCAGGCAAGAACTTCATCAGGATCAACCAAAATGTTGCAAAATCGAAACCAAGCTTCTGGGTTTTCCAGTGAGTTTGCCCCACTGAATGAAGTTAGGCAGATGACTTCAAGAGAGAAGGTCTTCTCAGCTGTGGCACCCTGCTTAACAAATGCCCTCCCCAAAGAGGCTTGCCTGGTGCCACACTGTGATCATTTTGGTGCCAGGCAAAAACACTCTTCTTTTTCCAGGCTTATTAGATTATAGATATTTATAGTTTAGCTTTAAGAATTTTAAAGAATTTTTAAGTGTTGAGAACTGTTGGAATGAGTGTTTTTATATGTTATATATTGATCCCACCCCTTGTACTGATTGTTATTGTCGGTGGGTGACGGTTGTGTTTTTACTTTTTAAGTGACATGCAATCACCCAGAAAACTCTTGCTATTGAGTGGACTACAAATTATAATAAATATATTCTCTGTAATTTTTTATTACAAGGTAGAGTGTGGGGGACCTGTCTTAAGATGGAATGTGGGAAGAGATGGCAGACTTACATTCAGGTTTAGTTAAAGCCGCTGCTAATAATCACACCATGACTGAAGAACTGTGATAGCTTACTCTATTCTTGAAATGGCTTAGGGATGTTGCTCATTAGTTGTGAGTTTTCCATTGCAGGGAGTTCTTAGTATAGGGGAGCTTTTTCAAAAATGGCCTCTCTCACCTGCAGCCTGAAGTTGTACAGTCTGTTCCATCACTTCATTCTACTGCATGTACAGGCCAGGCTTGAAATGGCCCTCCTGTAGATAGAAGTTGGGGATAGAAGTTGGCACCATAACAGGCAAGTTCTAATAGCTCTGAAAATTATTTTTTAAATGGGCAAAGTTATGTGACGTGTTAGATCCATGTAAACCAGAAGAGAATTTTCCTCATTATTATTGACTTAACTCATTGGGTGGGATCCAGTGCAGCCCTTATGTTTGTGTAAGAGGGCTGTGATCCAACAGAAGCTGATAAAGAAGCAGCGGTGGGGGAGGGGGGAAACAACTATTTTTCTTTTTCTTCTTCTTTTTCCTGCAGCCTCCTCCACCACCACCTCCACTTTTCTGGAGCAGATTCTTGGGAGGCATAAGGATCTGCAAGGTGAAGGGGAAATTTTCTTTCCCCTCTGCCTCTATGAACAGAGCATTCTGTGAATGGAACTCCATTCTGGATCTCTGGGTTCAACCAAGTATTAATCAATTTTTTTAAAAATGTGGGTTTGTGCTGGTAAATTACACATGAAAAGAAAAAGGCTGTTTTTAAGGTTAACCTCTCTTTTTTCTTTCTCCTTTCCCACCACATTTAGCACATAGCCAACATACAAGCAACAACAGCCCAGCAGAGGAAGTGCCAGTGACTGAGACAGACATCAATTTGGAAATATCGTTTTCTGAACAGGCAGCTAGTCTCAAAGATGACCCAGTAAGCACAGTGTCAAAGGGCAAAGATGACGACACACTCCTTCCTGTAGGTGCTTTTGTTGTCCTGTTCTAATATCTTCAGTTTGTGATTTCTATCTATCTTCTTCCACAACTTCAAAACTATATATGATAACTTCGAATGTTTTGGGGAATGTTTTTATTCTTCACCTATAGCTCCCTTCATTACGTAAATCATAGGGCCTGTTCAGACAACATGCTAAGCCATGATTGGGCTGCTAATGGTTAGTGAGTATATTTAAACCGGGATTGTGTAGCCATTGTGGTTAGGAATGGTTCACATGACACACTAAGCCATAATCTTTAGCTCAAAATGCTTAACCACCATGGCTTAGCATGTCATCTGAACAGGGTCATAGAGTTGGAAAGGACCACAGAGATCTGTCCAATGCAGGTTCTCCACTGCAGGGTGCAGCTCCAGCATCCCTGACAGATGGCCACCAGCCTCTGGTTAAATACCTTCAACAAAGGAAAACCCATCACCTCCTGAGGCAATCTATTCCACTACTGTTAATGTTCTGATGAAATCTGCTTCCCTGTAATTTTCACCCATTGATTCTAGTCCTGCCTTCAGAGAACATGTCTACTGCTCCTCCTTCTGCATGACAGTCTCTCAGATATTTCAAGACTGTTATCATGTTTCCCCTAAATCTCTTCCCCAGGCTAAACATACCAAGCTCTTTCAATCATTCCTCATAGGACTTTGTTTCCAGACCACTCACCATGCTGGTTTCTCTTCTCTGGATGCACTCCAACTTGGCAATGTCCTTCCAGAACTGAAGGGGCATTGCATGAATAAAGGTCCGCAAGTCACAGTTTTGTCTCTGTCAGTACCCCTTCAAGCAATTAACGTGTGGCAAATGCCCAATGAGATGGTAAAATTGTCATAATGTTTAGATTACTGGAAAACTTATATGTGGAACTGAAGAGTTGATGCCTGCCTTGCACATCACAACAATCCATGGTGCTGGTGCATGCTACTCAAACGCTCCAGCTACAAACGTGAGTGGATAAACAATCCAGGGATGCTTCATTCCTGGGTTGTTTACTGTGACATGTGAATCAAGAAAACTGGCTTGTCTCTCCCCCAAGTAGCCAGAACTGGAGTGTCTCTGATTTTAAAAAACACCTGGGTTGTTGTGTTATGCAAACCAGGCCTTAGTCTAGCCTCCTCTCTGGTAAAGTTAGTTTTCTATGTGCAGTAACCTCTATTGCCAGCTATAGTTGGAAGAGGTACAGTTGAGGAACCCTTTTACCACCTCAACAGCTGTTTATTTTTTTAAGCTTTAGATCATTTTCTAGGAATGTAAAAACATATTAACATCTTTATTGTCCATAAGCATATTAACATCTTTATTGTCCAATTTTTGGTCTGTGATTGACTTCCTTAAATTAAAATGCATCAAGCCTTTGACAGGCATTGCATTTTCACTCTGGCATTGCATTTTTCGTACAGACTAAATTAATCATTACATACTTTTAGGGCATATGTGCCCCCCCCCCCAAAAAAAAATCTGTTAGGTTGCTTAGAAAAAGTCTTAGCTCAATATGCTTAATATACCTTCCAATTTATTACCTGACTGTACACAAATTAATTTTAGTATTATGTTGGAGGGTGTGAAAAGGAGGTGTGGAAAATTTCTAATCACAAATGCTTAATGTGAATTTATTATGCCAAAACTTAGCCAATCTTCCCAATAATACGTACTTTTGAAAGGAACCTGATTCCTTTTTATGACACTATATTCTCCTAATATCTAGTGCACAGGCTGGCATCCACGTCAGTTGACCTACAGGGAATGCACACTGAGACCCGACTTTTCTTGTCTTTTGGTTGAAATTAGGATTTTATGCTATGATCTTACCTTTTATTAGAATTTCAGACTGCCAAAAGACAAAACAGGTAGAACAAAGATTGGTGACCTTGCACCTCAGGATATGAAGAAAATCCATGTTTTGGCACTGATTGAGCTGACTGCTCTCTTTGATATATTTGGAACTGAGCTTAAGCCACAAAAAGCAATAAAAATAAAAATAAAAGGTGAGTTGCTTTTATTTGCAATGACGCATGTGTTATGGGTAGTCTTAAGGTCACACTTTTTTTATTTATTTTGAGGACAACTTTGTTAAACTATGTAACCATGGGAGAACAATGCAGTAAGCTAGTGTGAACTTTTCATTTGCCTTGGCATGAAACGTGTGTGTGATGGACATAAATGTGCACTGTTTTCTCCTCTGTCACATCAAGAAATGGGCCACAGGTGTCTTCCTAGTGCACAGGATGTAAACAGAACCTTTAAACCAAAATCAGTTGATTTCATTGTAAAGGGCTATGGAGAATTTACATGTCAATTACTAACATACAGACAAATTGATAGGATAGGTATCACCCAGGGCCAAGGGAAGCACTCCTGTACTCCACTGATGTTGGTGGCAGCAGAATGTTAATTATGCTTAAACCTCTCTCACTAAAGACAATGTAATATAAATGCACATAATCTGGCTGGATCATGTAGGTTGTAGAGAGAATGAAATGGAAATTGGATTATAGAGGCACCTCAGAATGGGAATAGGACATGTAGGACTCTGAATTCCCAACTCTGAAAGTTCTCTCAACCATGATTTATTTCTGTTTGTGCAAAGCCATGATTTCTTTGTTTTGTGGAAAATCATGTATAGTGATCGGCCATGTGGTCCTTAGGTAAGGATCAAATAACAGTTTAACATGACTGGCACTTAAAGTCTTTCAACAAAATTTTCAGTTATGTTTTATAACAATGTAAATACAATATAATTGACTTCTAGGCCAACACTTATTGCAGATTTATGACGTTTGTATAAGGTTTTTAAACTTTTTTTTAAATGGCATCATAATTTGTTCCAGTTCCAAGATAGAGAGTGGATTTGATATTTTGTTCATTTTTTGTGTGTGGAATGGCACCCACATTTCTCATCTGGTATATTCTCAAAACCTATGACTTAATCTATATGGGTAAGCTTATGTGTGCCACTTCCTTTGGGCCATTGGTTTGCATTTTAGGGTGCATTTGTACATGTGTTACTTGGTTGGGCCTTCCTTAGGAGAAAGCTTAATATCTTTTAATTCAGAATATCAATATTCCCCCCTGAGTAAACTTACTGCTTTCTTCAGACCCAATACAAGCCCCTTTGCACATTAATCATGAATAGGGGTCTTCCCAAGTTCCAGGGATCACAGTGTTTCCCCTGCCCTGACATCCCTGGGTTGAGCATCTGAAGGCTCCTGCAAAGCAGATGTCCATGTTCAGTGTATCAGTATGCCAGGCAGAGAAAATCTAATTTTGTTGTTTTTAAAGTATTTTCCCTAGCTTTCTGTCAACCTGAAACTCAAAGCACTATTCGACAATTAAAAGAAGGCAAAACAAGAATAAAACCAGTTTTAAAAACCAATACAGTATTAAACAAATTTTAAAAATAGTTTCAATGTGCAGGAAACGCTTCCATTTTGTTAGCAGTCTGCATTTCTGACCTTCTCTTTAATGTTTTACAATGACATGAAACAAGTTGCCAGTTAATCAAATGCCTTCCTGGGCTAAAACATGCAGTCAGGGTTCAGCAGAGACGACAGTGCAGTAGCTAAATAATTGAAAGCAACACTGAGTGATGAGAGAGCTAGTGCAGGGTACAGCTGAGTCCTCTGAATACAATTTTCATTCAACAGCCCGGAAAACAATTTCTTCCATTGCAGAACCAGCCACACAAGGTTTTTGTAACCTTCTTTCCTCCGCCTTCTTCCGTTTTTATATACCTAAAATGGTGTGGACGGTTAAATCACTGTACTCAACCTGTTCCAAAAATCTCTTGAAGACATTTCGTCAGGGTAGCTCTGTTTCCTTTCACCCCGGTCTACAGATTCTGTATTTTTTTTTAGGGCTCTTGGGCACCGTCCAACTTTTTGTTCCATCTGACTTGTTCAGAGGATGCTCCATTTTGAAAGGTCCAATGTTCATCAATAAAGTGACAGGGGTTCTTAAGTAGATATAGGAATTATATATAAGCACTTGGTGATGGTTCCACCCAAGGTTGTGCCCCCAACCCACAGGAGCAAATTTGAGAGGTGCACAGGGAGTTGCAGTGGGGATGGAGAATCTATCAGTTGGCAGATCTGTTCCACCAGCAGCTACTGTTACTACTATTACTACTGATGCCTAGACTTTATGTAGGTCATTTGACATGTTCAAATAGTTACATATACTAGTTCTGTCATTGTTACATAAGCCCTGTAAGGAAGGCCAGTATTGTCTCCATATAGTAAATGAGAATCAGGGAGAGGTTTGCCTATTTTTACCTAGTGAGTTTTATGGTTGAGAACTGAATCCAGGATTTCCCTGGTCAATCACGGTGCATGCTTTAGCCACTCTGCTACATCAACTAACCAGCAGAATATCATCTTCTCTTTTGGTGAGCTGTTCCAAGGATTAAATTATTTGCAAGTATATCTTCTTTAGTTCTGGTTAGTATATATAAGAGCATTGCTGCTTTAATAAAGTAGAAATAATGTCTAGTTAAATCCAAAAAATAGACACAACAGCTAGTTAAAATAGACATAGCTAGTTAAATCCAAGATAAATTACAAAAATGTAAAAAGCATACTTAAATTCTGTTACTTGATGGCATGAAGTTGCACCTTATTTATTGTAAATGGGAGGAATGCAGAAAGAAATAACATCTCTTGGAGTTAATGCGGCGAATACACATTTATGGCACCTCAAGACTTGACATCATTTATATCTTAACTTTCATACAATTCTGAAGTGTGCCACTTTTGTATGGTCAGTGCTGTAATATTTGAAAATACAGCATTTAACATGTTTTTCCCCACTGCGGTGCAAAAGGATGAGAGTGGCAAAATCAAGAGGAAATGAAAGACTATTAATTTATGGGTAGACAAAGTGTGAAATGGATTATTTATTTATTTATTAAATTTCTGTACTGCCCAATAGCCGAAGCTCTCTGGTTGGTTCACAAAAATTAAAAACACAAAATACAGCATAAAAAATAATATAAAATATAATAGCTTAAAACTATAGTATAAAAGTGCAACCCGAGTTAAATCTAGCAGCAGTGCAGTGATTTAAAATTCAGCAGTGGATTTAAAACAGCAGAGCTAAAAAACTGAATGCTAAAATGATAAAAACGCCTGGGAAAATAAAAAGTTTTTCACTTGATGCCAGAAAGAGCACAGCATTTTCAGCTATTAAACCGCAATCCTATGCATGTTTACTCAGAAGTAATTTTTGTGTGTGTTTACTGCCATGTAAATAACCATAGCATTGCACTGCAAATGTAATCTGTCTGAATTGCCTGTCTGAATTTACTAATGAAAAGGAGTGTAGATTTGAACATGATGGAAAATAATATTTCTGAAAATAATTTCTTGTCACCATGTCATAAGGAAATTCTCTCTTTTTCCTTGCTTTATACAGAATCTGGTCTTTTTGGTGTTCCACTGTCAGTTTTGTTAGAACAAGATCAGAAGAGGGTGCCAGGCATCAAGATACCACTTATTTTTCAAAAAGTAAGTAGGCTGACCAATCCATTCTTCCCACACCTCCTGGACATCAGCATATTTTAACACATGAATATGCTTATATTCCAGTTAAGTTGAGTTCCTGAAGTTTAGCATTTAATTCTGCTTCAAAGGAGAGACTAGCAGACATTAAATATTAAATATATATTTAACTGACCTTTCTGTTTAAACAGTCTTCTCCCAACCTGGTGTCCTCCAGATGTTTTAGACTACAATTCCATCATCCTTGACCATTGGCCATGCTGGAAAGCTGGTATTAAAATATTGAGACTTGAGTTGTGCACTAAGTTTGGGAACATTGTATGGCATTTGTGGTGTTAGTTATATAAAGGACATAATGAAATCATTCTTCGCTATATTTACTAAAAATACAACGCTCTCTCTTTTCATACCAGATACACTGGGGAGCATCAAATCACACAGCTAGTGTAAATTATGTTGCACTAGCCCCATCACACCAGCTAGCACTATTGTGTGATAGGTCCCTTATGCTAGCTCAATATATATTACATTATGTATTTTATATTTACTTTTGTATCTTACTGTTGTAAGAATTATTATTATTATTATTATTATTATTATTATTATTACAACATTAGCACTACTGTCCAATTGGATACTGCCCACTGATACAAATTCTTTTGACCTGGTTGGTGATAAACCTTCATAGCATCCTGAAGTCAATTTATACAATTGTTTGCCTGGTTCTCTTGCGTGTTCAGCTACTCATGTGAACAATTGTGTAACATCTGAGGATGGGACCTGTGTGTCTGAGCTATTTTTCATTTGTATTTACAGCTCATTTCGCAGATAGAAGAGGCAAAGCTAGAAACGGAAGGCCTTCTTCGCATACCGGGTGTTGCTGCAAGAGTAAAGGTAAAATATCCTTTCAGCTCTGGGACAATTGTAATATATGCATTATAACTGACTCTTTAACGTATTTCTAAGGTACTTTAAAACAACAAACACATTTTAAATTGCTCTTTGGACAATTGACTGCTGTTTGCTCAAGCTCAGTGGGAAAGTAGAAGTGTGGGGCAGAATCAGAGTTTACAGTATAGTTTACAGTACAGTATCATTTGTCAAAACATTATTACATTTTCAGATTTGATTTGTTCACAACCATAGGCTTTTTATATGCATTAGTATAGACATTTGTTCCTCATCAAGTTAAAGAGAAGGTGAAGAACAGTTACTCTATACTTCTTACGTATTGACTTTTCATTACTGTGATGTTGTCTTCTGGATTGTTGTTAGCCATCTGGGCAAACAAGATTTTGCTGTTACTCCTTCTAAGAGTTTTGTATCTCTCTCTTTTCTAAGAATATATTATCTAATTTGACCACTATGCCTTTCTAATATGACTAATAAAAATGTGGAATCCCCCCCTGCCCCTAACAAAGTGCATCTAAGACAGGTTGGTTATATTATTTAGGATTATGTACATAGAGAAATCATTGCTGCACAGAGATTATATTGCCTGAGCAAATGAATGAATTGAAACAGGAACCGTTTGAGGCGAAATGTGCAATTCATGTAATACTTTGTTGGAGGATAGCAGATGATTTTGAGGTGAACTCCATGTGACTATAATGTATGTAGAAGGGAGATATTTGACATGGGTCTCTTCTCCTATACCTGTGGAACTACATTACAATGAAAGGCTTTTGAGGCCTATCCCATATGCAAACTTATGGGATAGGGGATTTGGTCTTGGATAACAAAGACAGATAATGTGTCTGTAGTGTTTGTCTTAGAAACTTGCCTTATCCCATTGGTCCGATCTAGCCCACTGTTGCCTACCTTGTTTGGCAGCAGCTGTTTAGGGTTTCAGACAGAGACCTCACCCAGCTGTCCTTGCAGATGCCAGGGATTGCTCCTGGAGCATTCTACGTGCAAAACATACGCTCTCCCACAGGGCTATGGTTCTTCCCTAATATCTTGTTGTTAGTGATCAGCAGAAGAAACTTAGAAAATGAATTATTAGGCATAATTAGAAAAGGTATTGAGAATAAAACTGCCAATATCATACTGCCCTTATACAAATCTATGGTGTGACCATACTTAGAATACTGAAAATAGCCCTAGCTAGAACAAGGCACCAGCAGATAAACAATGGCTATGAACATTTTGAAAAAGAATGTGGACATTTGCACTTTAACGTTTTATTTGTAAGTACTATGAAATATAATGTAGTATATACAAAAATATTTTAGAATATATAGAACATGTAAATAAATCATACAAGAGAAAATGGCTTGTATGGAGAAATGTTGTCATGAAACTGAGTGTTCCAGTGGTTGAAAATTAAATCCATTTCTTGAACATTCACATTTCTAAGGGCTTCCAGGGAAATATTTTTGCTTCTTCTGAAAGTACTATTTTCAGCATTGAAGTTGAAACAAAATTTTTCAAGCTATAATTCCCTCGTTGCAGCTCAAAAACCCAGAGGGAAATTTGACTGTACCAAGAGTGGGCATGTCAGTACCTTCTATATATACGGAGAAATTTTAAATCTTGTTTAGATGGCCAAATAGACATGTGACATGCATAGAGGCTGTCTGTGGAAAGTGGTATGCTGAGGCCATAGAAGCTGTACGTGTAACTGGTTCTGAACTCTGAACTGCAGAAACATGTGGACTCTAACTAGTTCAAGAAGATTTGCATCAAAATGAATCCATTATGTTTGATTTATTTGAAGCTACACGAAATGAGCTCATGAATATCTCTGCAATTTTTGATTTAAATTTTTAGAGACTTTGTGAAATCTTGAGTAATAAATGGAGTCATTTTCATAAATGACCTAAGCAAACCTTTCTGTAGCTGCATAGGATTCTGTTGGAACCTCTCAGAAAGTGATGGTGGGATCATTCACACACACAGACACACACAGAGGAAATGTAGAAGGCTACTTTTAGCACCATCAGTGAAAGTGCCCTGCCAATTGTAGTAGCAAATGCTATGTATAATTAACCCAAAAATCTAGCACAAATTGTTTAAATGTATGTGCTGCTTTATCATCCAACCGGGATAGGGATGATTTTTAATTTTAAAAAGTGAGCATAAAATATTACGTATGTGGTCCCTTCTATTGACTGGTTTTTTGTTTTGTTTTGTGTTTTGCTCTTGTGTCTTTCAGAACCTTTACCAGGAGCTAGAAGCAAAGTTTTATGAAGGAACTTTCAACTGGGAAAATGTGAAGCAACATGATGCAGCAAGTCTTCTAAAACTGTTTATCCGGGAGCTGCCTCAGCCTCTGCTCACTGTGGAGTATCTCAAGGCTTTCCAGGATGTGCAGAGTAAGCACAACTTCTTCTGGTTCAGAGGGACCAGTTGTGCAGAGTCACATATTGAGCACACGTCTCAACAGCTCTAGCAAATGTTTCACCATCAAAGTTTGTGATATGGGACAATCAAGGAATCACTTATAACACCAAACATTTCTGGACACAGTAAACCTCCCAGAGAGCTTCGGCTATGGGACGGTGTAGAAATGTAACAACAATAAAAGAATCTTCATTGGCATGCAAATCTACATCTTGTAACTTGATATGGAGCAAGGCAACTTTTGGCAATTCCCTCTCCGCCTTGCAGCCCTCACACCATCTCCACTCTGTTATGAAGGGTCCTCTTCAAAACAGACTTGGGCAGGAACAACAGTAGAGAGGGGAATTTTCAAAAATCATATTCCACTGATGGAAGCCTCCACTGGATCAAAGAGCATTCCGTCAGTGAAGGGACACCAATTGGATACAACCCCATGAAGTTATCTGCAAACACCTCATTAGCTTACATGCATCTGAAAGCAAATACACAGAATTGCTTTCTATAAACTATACAATGGCAGTCTTACTGAAAAATGTCCCCAAATTAATTGCGATATAAAATGAGCATTGGTGCACATTTTAGGAGGTTCATTTAGTTTCATATTTAGAAATATTACATACTTTAAGGAAATAAATATTGCCAAGTTGCTATTGATTTCATTGTTGATTGATTTCATTGTTGATTTCATGTGAGTGTGTTGTGCTATAGATGTCTATCTTTCTGCTCTCTAATTGTGCATTCATTATATACTGTCCCCCAGTCAGCACAAGAGAGACACTGATCAGTTGATATTACAGAAACTGTTGCTTGCTTATTTGTATCAAGAAGGTTTGGACAGCTCTGCCAGATTTGAAAATGTTTTAAATCCACCGGGGGCGGGGTCCTGAGGAAAAGAGTAAGAATATCTAAACAATAGTAGTCTTAAGACTATTTCATATGTGAGTTTTACCCTCTGCTTCTCTTATTCACGAGAGTGCTGTATTTGCATAAGAAGTTTAGTCTGGCAATCAGGGGTTCATTGATCTCAGCAATATTCATGTGAAGATTTCCTGTAGCTGGCCTGGGCAGAATGTCTTAGATTTTCAAGTATGTGTATTTTCTTCCATGATAGCTAGATTGTAAAAGAAAACATTAGGGGGAATATCTGCTGAGATAGTTTCAAGTCTATAGGATATTACTGATAGAAGTATTGATCTTGGCTCGAAGTGGTAATTTAGAAATCCTGCAGAGACTGGGGACTTCTGGATTCAGCACCACAAATTAATTGGTATGTGCTAATACTAAACATTGGCTCAACTGAGAATATTGCACTTCAGTGAGTGTCATAGGCTCCTTTCCTATTGATAGGTATAGTAATTGGCAGTCTCATCAGACTGATTTTTCTTCTATATATTAAATTAAATTTATTAAGAAACATTACATTATGAAGAAAAATAGCAAAGGAGGACAAATTCATTATCTGAGAAATAATGAATCCTATGGCAGCTGAATCATGAAAACAATATTGAAACACAAGGTGGAATATCTGTAAATCTTTTGTTGTGCTTTTGAAACTTGCAGAGCATATTAATGATATTGTTTATGTATTACCAAGAAAATGTCATGGGCAGTGTTGTCTTCAGGGAAAATGCAAAATTATTCGAAATCTGATCTTTGCATGTTTCACTGGCAGAACTTCCAAAAAGGAAGCATCAGCTGCAAGCACTGAATCTTTTGGTCCTTCTTCTTCCAGAGGCAAACAGAGATACCCTAAAGGTGAGATGTTGAAATCATTTTTAAAAGAATATCATTATAAATTACCATTGATATAAGCCCTGTTCAGGCATTATGCCTGAATAGGATGAACTAACATTAATAGGAGGACAGGACCATGCATGCCAGCCTCATCCTCCTCACCCCCTGACCCATGGGGAAGTTGGCAGGGGACTTCTATTCCTGCTCAAGTCTCTATACAACCAGTCTCTATACAACCAGAAACACTGCTTTATCGGGATTCTTGATTCTGCAGAGTTCTACTCACATTCAAGCGATCGCAAGTAGAAGCCCACTGCAGACCTCCCTGTTCAACATGGGCAGGTCAGGAACTGAGGGGATGGGGAAGGTGCACACGAGGAAGGGGCTGCCATGCATGGCCATATTTCTCTTACTCATGTATTAATCTACTCAGATGTAATGCTTGAATAGGGTTATATTGAATCCTGGAAGAGAGGTGTGTGTGTGAAATTTAAAATTATGAATATACTATGAACAACTGAGCAATAAGCCTAGTGCGGTCTCTGAAACTGAGGTTCCAGACCTATATTTCTGTCAAACATGAGATGGAGCAGTGAGCTGAGTTCAGAGGCATTGGAATCAGTGGCATGGAGTACAGGTACTATGAATAAAAGTTGAAGGAGGTGAGTATGTTTAACCAGGAGAAAAGAAGACTAAGGGGCACATGATTACACTCTTGAAATGCCTGAAGGTTCTCACATAGCAGAGGGCAAAGAATTGTCCTGTGCTGCCCCAGAAGGCAGAGCTAGATCTAAGGAGCTCAGTTTACTTCAGTTGAATGTTAGGAGACTCTTCTTAATAAATAGTTCAACATTGGAACCAACTACTTCAAAGAATGGTGGGCTCTATCCCTTCTGGACAGCCATCTGTTGGGGGATCTCTAGCTCTGTCTAGCTCTGGATTTCCTGCATTGCTCAGAATGCTAGACTAGATGGCCTGCAAGGTCCAAATCAACTCTATGGTTCTATCTTCCTAATTTGCCTTTGAGAAGTGACCATAAAGCTTTCCAGAAATATGATGTGGTGACAGCTCAACATACAGTTCTTGCAAGAGTCAAACTATAAATGAATGATCTTGGACAATCTGAGTATGAGACAGATGTCTGAGCTAGTCAACCATATATTCTCTAGAATAAATGGCTATCCGCTGTGGTGCAGTGGCTAGAGTGTTGGACTGGGAGTCAGGAGATCTGGGTTCTAGTGACCACTCGGCCATGGAAACCCACTGGGTAACTTTGGGCCAGTCTCAAACTCTTAGCCCAACTTATTTATTTATTTATTTATTTAATTAATTTTTATACCGCCCAATAGCTGAAGCTGTCTGGGCGGTTCACAAAAACCTACCTCACAGGGTTGTTGTTACGAGGATAAAATGGAGAGGAGGAGGATTACGTATACCACCTTGGGTTCCTTGGAGGAAAAAAGGCGGGATATAAATGTAATAATAAAAACAAATCCTAGGTCACTTTTTCCCTTTTTTTTACTGGAAGTAAAAGGAAGCTGGCTTTGATTTTTGGACAAAGAGTGTGTCCAGTTTAGCCAGAGAAGGTAGAATATACTTGTGCATGAAGTTCAATCATCTTTTTCAAATATACTGTTTGAGCGTAATGTTTCATCTCTTGTATGATCTTGCACATAACTACTCTTCAAATGCTGTTCTCATTTTCAGGCACTGCTTGAATTTCTTCAAAGGGTAATTGATCACCGAGATGAAAACAAAATGAACCTAAAGAATGTTGCCATGGTTATGGCTCCAAACCTCTTCATGTTTCATGGTTTGGGCTCCAAGTCCATAGAACAAAACGAGTTTGCTATGGCGGCTGGGACAGCAGGTGTCATGCGCTTCATGATTAAATTCCAAAACCTACTTTGGACTGTAAGTTAGCAGGTTTTCATTGAAACAATTTTTTAAAAATGGTTTTGTCAAAAAGTGTGCATTGTCCTTAAAGAATTGCCTCAAAAGCAGAGAGCCACTTTTGTCTCTCTCCCTCAAAACCTTTGAGGTAGACTTTTCATGTTACAATATTAATGTGAAATCTAGATAATATGCCAGTCTTAAGTACTTCCAACATGTGGATGATGTAAATATTTCTCTCCAAGAACGTTTACAGAACAAATCGTCAGCATTATGTGTATTAGAGAATAATTTAAGTATTTAATTCTTCACAGGAGTAAATAAACTATATTTTGTCAATTGTATTTATATACAGTTCTTCACAAAACAGAGAAGAAGAAAACGTATCTGCAGATAAAGAGAGATTTTCCATTTTAGATTTTTTTAAATTTTCCAATAAGCTATTTGAGAAAGCCTTAGAGTGAGTGAATCGCTGTGCTTTGGACCTCTTAAGATAGTTTTATCGCAGTGAATATTTTTTAGTTGGGGCCTTTTCGTTAGTGTTTGAACTGCTTTGTTTGGCTGTTCTTCTGTCGTCTCCCCCCCCTCCCCAGTTTTTATTAAATTTATTTTATTTTAAAATCATTGATACCATTGTTTTTAAATAATGGTGTTTGTGTCTGCATGTGTATATAATTAAAAAGGCAGTATATACATTCTAGAATAAATAAATAATAAACCTGTCACATTTTGTAACTTGTATCCATATATGTTAATGTTATTTTGAAAGCCTGGTTTTGCCCTCCTGAGGCCTTATTCACCCATGCAAACAACAGGTATGGATGGCAGCAAACTGTTCATGAAGAACTACTCACTTTACTTCAACCCCTTTTTTAAAGCGGTGTGTGAAACCTGACTTGTGAGGTGGTCAGTCACAGCAATATGGTTTGTTTATGTAGAGCAGGTTCTGTACAGTTATATTTCAGAGCATGTCGCTTTGCGTATCTTAGATGAGCCTGAAACAGGAAAACTGGCCCTATATAATTCCATGGTTGTTGGACAGAAATGTTGGCATTTGATATTCTTTTTTGATAGCTTTGTCATTTGAAGGATTCAAACAGATGTTTATGGCAGTTCTTCAAGGTGGTATTAATGTTGCCAATAACATGTTGTATGTTTGCTTAGATTCCTACATTTCTTGTGAACCAAGTAAGAAAGCAAAATGCTGAAAGTCAGAAAAAGGAGAGAAAGGACAAAGCGATGAGGAAACTGCTGAAAAAAATGGCTTATGATCGAGAAAAACACGAGAAGCAAGACAAAAGCATCAGTGATGTAAAAAGTGTCAATGATGTAAGCAAGCAAGTAACATTCAATAAATAAATTGTACAGCATATGCTTAAACCATAGAGCATAACGCCCAGACAAGTGGTAGCTCTAAAATAGTGAGATCGTCATAAGTACAAAACATGATCTTGTTAAGATGATGCCTGAGCTACTAGTAAAGAAGTGTATGCAATATGTATGTCGTTACTAACCCAGTTATTAAAAATGGCTAGATCTTCCAATTCAGAAGGTCCGTATTTGCAACACTTGAAACCTCTTGAAACTCACACTGCTCTCAAGAATCTTACCATTTACTTATATTGTAGTACAGTGATGGAGAACCTCTGTCCCAAGTAGCTTCTGCTGTTACCTCCAATCCATAAAAGCCTGTTTAAACGCAGTTAAACTTTAAATACTCTACGTAGAATGGAGCTGTGCTTTACAGGCATGAGAGCTACTGCATAGAATTGAGTTGTGCTTTTGTTGCACAGTTCTATTCCGTGCAAAAAGATTTGGGTGTGGCATAGAACTGAACTGTTGCTTTTGCAGGCATGAGAGCTGCTGCACCACTCATGAGTAGTCGTGTAAAGAACTAAACTGTGTTTTGTGTGCATGGTGGAAATTGCAGTTATTCTAGGGCCTGCCCCAAGCCCCTAACCCTGCTCAATGCCGGAATGTGACGTCCCCCGCCCACGAGATCATTCACAAATTGGCATTTGAGCAAAAGAAGGCCCATGCTCTTACAGTATAATAATTTGTATATATAGCATAAAATGTTAAGAACATCTTGAATATTCCAAAGGATTTATTTATTGTTGCTTGTTCTACAAGCTGTTGTGGCTGAGCCTTTCCTAGTTTTCCTATTTTCAGCAGTGAACACCTGCTGGTTTCTTGTTCTTGACTGGTTAAGCAAAGCTTTTCTCTAGTTAATTTTATCCAAACTGTGTTAACATCAGGGTCATATAAATGTGAAACATAACGGAATATATTCCAACTATTTCCACTTTTTTGAATTGTGAATACAGATTTTCTTAGGATAAGTGTAACCCATCTTCAGTTCAATTAATATTCACAACCTCAGTGGACTAGAGACATCTTGTGGAAGGTTGTAAAACTGCACTGGCCTGTAAATTGTGTGTGTGTGTGTGTGTGTGTGTGTGTGTGTTTGTAACTTTAGCATTACAAAGGCTGTGCTGGTGCGGGGAGCTGAGCTCTTCCTCATTTTGCATCCCTGTGCACCAGTCTTTCTGTATCTGACTAGTCTGGAGGGGGAGGGATGAGTTTGGATGACAGATCAAATGGATATAAAATGGGGGAGGATCGCATGATTCTTACCTTTGTGCAAAGTTCTTTAGCCCCAGCCAGCATGGCCTATGGGAATGATGGGAGTTGCAGTCGAAAACATTTAGATGGCATCAGGTCAGGGAAACCTGTCCTAGGGATTGTAACTAATGCTATAGTTTTAATAAAACGTTATATAGCATGTGTTGAATTTTAAACAGAGGAAAACCCCTATTCTTTTGAAAACTCATTTATAATTTAATATGAGATATACCTCATTCAGAATTCAACATACAGCACCTTTCTTCACAATTTTTGCAATTAAGAGTGGTATAAAAGTTATTTTATACTGTAGAATATCTGAAAGGGGAAATCATATTTGGTTAGAAAATTAACTTTTTAACTGATCCAAAAATGTTCTTACGATAGCATAAGCTCAAATTAAAAAATAAAGAAAAATGTACTATTGCAAATGTGTGCTCTGTAATGTGCTGGGAATCTGTTTAATATTTCTGTGAATGTATGTAAGTTCCATTCCTGTGTAGAATATACCAGTCTGTAAGCATTTTAGTAAATTGCATAATAGGTTAAAAAAGTCTGCTTTGCATAGAACAATATGGCTAACTTCAGTCCAAATTAATTATTCTGTACTGTGTTTTGAGATGTTCCTCAAAGCCAGCTGCAAGCTGCTATGTTCCAATTTCATTATTGCTTTGCAGGCTGATATTCCTCAGGGAGTAATACGGGTGCAAGCACCTCATCTTTCCAAAGTTTCCATGGCAATCCAGCTGACAGAAGAACTAAAAGCTAGTGATATAGTTGCCAGGTTCCTCAGCCAAAAAAGGTACATGCCTGCCTGCCTCTCTCTCCCCCAAACACTTCATTTTTTTAATGTGTAATTTTGAATTCTACAGCCAGAAAAAAATCTGACTTAATTTTGCTCAAGGGATTATTGGATACACTTTTATTAAATGTCTCTATCTTGAATCCATTAAAAAGAAAAGGCAACCAAACTTGTTTTACCAACTGAGTTGTTCTCAGTAATTTTATAAAAGTTCTATCAAGCCACATATGTTAGAGTACCCATGAATGTGCCATAATACCTCATGAATTAATTTCTTGAAGAATTGCATCTGTCAGTCTTATATGCTTAGATAGATAGATATTATATTATGCGTCTTTGTTGAAAAGAAAGGATACAGGAGTGGGGAGGAAGCATGTTTTCTTAGGTAAACTTGTGCTTGTGTGTGGAAACATGAAAAAGATGCCTTTTCTAGTTCTTTTAAGTAATATCTTTAAGTAATATCTATATATATTTAATCAGATATCCATTTGCCACAGGGCACACAGTCTCATGGTCCCAAGAAATCTCAGTGCCTAAGAGCAAGACCCTTCTGTTCATGCAGGGCTGGGTGTGTGTGAGTGTCACTGTTTTCCACCTGCACCCTTTAATGGTCACTCCTGAGGATCCTGCATCTTGTTTTAGGGATTTATGTAAACTGCCCAGAGAGCTTCGGCTATGGGGCGGTATAGAAATGTCATAAATAATAAAATAATAGTAATGATGATGGTGATGATGATGGAGGGGCTATACACCAAAGGAGAGAATCATCACCCTCCTCTTGTTTGTGCAGCAGGATCTTTGTCTCTTAATTTTTGTTTTAACATGAGAGGGTTTCATCGTTATTCAGGTTCAGGTTGAAATGATGAATATATAGCCTTATGTCTGGACTCCCAGACCTTGAAATTACTTCATATTCTGAAATGCTGCAACCCTTTCATGTTTTTGAGAAATGACTGCCAACTTGCGATCCTTTAGAATTGATGGATTAGAAATTAGTATTATTTTCCAAGGTGGTTTTTTAGTTCTTTTCATGTTAAATCTTTCCCTGTTGTCTCACATTTTACTATTTTTAAAAGGGGAACAACAACTGCTCCCCCAGTCCAAAATTTGAAAACACACTTTGGGCTGTTGTTTTTTACAAAATTTGGTGAGTGGCACGGCAGATGTATTGCTGCCTCTGTGCCCCCCATTACATTTTTAATGATATCACATGACTGATGGCAGGATTAGAGCAAGGGGAAGCATAGCCCTGCATTGTTAAAATAGATTATGAATTGTCTGTGCAAGTTACAAAAGTGATAGTTATAATACATACAGTTATGCCATAAGTATGAAAAAAAATCATAAACATTGTTTGCATCAGTTTAAAATAATGGAATCCATTCAAAAAGTTCAAATCAAATGACCAGATTTAAAAATGGACAGAAAGATTATACTTTAGTGAGTATATGAGTTCCTTCCAAGTAATTTTGCTTCCATTATGTTCATGGTAGTATAGGTTCATCTTTCCATTATCATCCAAGTATGTTAGGCTTATTTCAGTAAGTTAACAGATGGGGAAAGATAATTTTAGTGCACTGGCAAATTCCCAGGCTGAAGAGGATTTTCCTAAGCGGATCTAGTAGTATTTGGTTGCAAGTTATTTGGTACGGTGCCAAATTATTTTGTTACATTTCTTTATAGTGGAATGGTCCAAACTGTGAAGAAAGAAGAGGTGTTTTTATATGAAGTCGGAGGAAATATTGGTAAGGGTGATTACTCAATAGACTGTGCTGATTCAAACTTTCGTTAAATCAGGTGGTACAGCCCAAATTACCTCAGAAGTTTTTTGTGGGAGATTACTTGCATGAAAGTACCTCTGTGTCAATTGCATCTGGAAATTAAGTATGTCAAGGACTAGGCTAGAAGCTTTTCCCTGGAAGTGAATGTTTTGAATATGCCATGAAAGGATATAATAGCACAACATTTCCCCTGTCTGCTGCATAGTGGAAGCGGGGAGCAAGGGAGGAGTCATGGTGGTGCTGGTGGAGAGAACTGTAACAGTCAGCCACATGGCCCTGTACAGTGGCTGACAATGAGGAGTGAGTCCCAACTGGCCCTTTAGCTGGAATACCCAGCTCCAATAACTAGTACAGTTTAGAGGCAGCTTTGTACCTGCCCACACTCCTTTAGCTACAGTATGGGATTTGCTGGTCATTTTAGGATTGAGTAGCTTTTCCTCCCTCCCTCCCTCCCTCCCTCCCTCTCCCCAACACACACACGAATGCCCCCAGCTGTTCTTCTCATCCCACAAAATTGCCATGATGGGACAAAGCGTGGGTGGACCTAACCAAAATGAAGCATCCCTTGAAAGGGGAGTATTCACGCTGTATTAGATGCTATGGCTTTTTAAAGACCCTTTTAAGAGATTTGTGACTTTGGGTTTATCCCAAAGCAGTTGTCCCACATTCTTATTTATGATGCAGCCACAATCCAGTGCATGTTTACCCTGAAGTAAGTCCCACTGTTTTCAGTGCAGCTTACTCCAAGGTACATAGGCAGAAGATTGCAGCTGTAATGGAGCTCATATCCGTGCCAACTTGGATGCTACTATTCTGACGGAGTCTGAGATTGACTGGGTAGTGCTTCATCTAGTGATGTTATGGATATGTTTCCACTTGTGCAGCCTGAAGACTGGACAAACTACTTGAAGGACTGAGGACCTGCTACTTGCACTTCAGTTCCTTGTCCATCCTGGCTTGAGAAATCTGCCAAATTTGGAGATCTGAGGTGGTTAATGTCCCCCTAAGGGACAGTAAGGTTCCCACAGCTTTGAAAGAAGCAGTGGTGAGGCCCTTGTTCAAGAAACTGAAGTTAGATCCTATGGTTTTGGATAATTATTGCCCTGTGTCAAATTTGCCATTCTTTGGAAAGGTGCTGGAGCATGTAGCGGCCTTACAATTCCAAGCAGTGTTGAATGATACTGATTATTTAGATCCATTCTAATTAGATCTCATTATGGGATAGAAACAGTATTGATCACCCTGGATGATGAGTGATGCCAGGGAATGGATGTAGGGAGTGTAACCTTGTTGGTTCTTCTGGACCTCTCAGTGGCTTTTGATATCACCAACCATGATATCCTTCTGGATCATTACCTGGATTGGGCTTGGGAAGCATGGTTTTGAAGTAGTTCCTTCCTTCCTGGTGGAACGATCTTAGGTAGCATTTGGGGAATTTTGTTGCACCCTATGAGCATTAGCATGTGGGGTGCCATCGGGTTCTATCTATCCCCCCTGCTTTTTAATATAAACTGTTGGGCGAATTGATAAGGTGGTTTGGACTTCAGAGTCTTCAGTGTGAGAATGCCTTGGGGTGGACGAGGGTAAATAAGCTGAAACATAATCCAGAGAGGACGGAGGTATTGTGGACTAGGAAACCAAATACTCCGGATGGAGGTTTACAAGTCGTCTTAAATGGGTTTGCACTCCCCATAAAAGACCAAGTGTGTAATCTGGGAGACCTCCTGGGGAAGCCCAGCTAGCTACAGTACCCAGAAGTGTATATTACCAGTTTAGGGCTAAAGCTGGTATACCAGCCTACCTGGAGAAGATGGAGAGGACAGACCTTGCCTCAGTTGTACATGCGCTAATGACATCCAGGCTGAGACTACTGTAATGCACTGTACATGGGGCTGCCTTTTAAAGACGGTTCAGAAACTTCAACTGGTGCAGAATGGTGGTTGAGTTGATTACATCATATAGCCCATACTACTTCGGCTGCACTGGTTACCAATGTGTTTCCTAGCCCAATTTAAAGTGCTGGTTTGGCCTTTAAAACTTAAATGGGTTAGGAACAAATTACTTAAAGGATCGCCTTCACCCATATCGGCCTGCCCACACTTTTAGACTAGCAAGGGAGGCACTTCTCTTTGCCCACTTGTGAGAGCAGTTACGTGGATGACTACACAAGAGAAGGCCTTTTCCGCAATGGCCACAGACCTATGGAATAAGTTGCCATCAGGGGTCTGTCTGTCCCCATGGTTGCAGGCTTTTAAGGCATCCCTGAAAAATTACTATTTTATTCTGGCCTTTCCCAATTAGGCTGGGTTGTAGCTCCAGTTGGCTCCTTTAAAGGTTATTTTATGTTGGTGTTTGCTGTTCTTTAGAATGTTTGCTGTTGCCGTTTTTACTGCTGAATCTGTTTTTATTGTGAGTTTTATTGTACGCTGCCTTGGAAAGGTGCCTACCCTGAAAGGCGGACAAGAAATATTTTAGATAAAATAAATACATGTAATCATCTTTAAAACCTGTAATTTTCATATCATTAATGTGTTTCCATAACAGGTGAACGTTGCTTAGATGAGGATACCTACATGAAGGATTTGTATCAACTAAACCCAAATGCTGAGTGGGTTATAAAATCAAAAAACTGCTGATCTTCTTGAATCTATAAAGGAAGAAATCCTATGGACTGATTTTATGTTATACTATAATGTTCAGACGTACCAAAATAAACAGGAAGTGTATTCATTTGTTACTGAATGTATTACACTGTCAAAGGCTGTATTGTCATTGCTACAGTTGGCTTTCAGGATGTTTCCTTCCCTTTCTCCCAATTCAGTGCGAGTTACTGTAGGAAGACTAGTAGGATAGGTAGCTATCATAAATTTCTGAGTTTAGGTAGCTATGATAACTTTCCGAGTTTGTTGGACAAGGACAGTATATACAGTTCTTTTGTCGTGGGAATTATTGTGCCTTTGGTATGGTCCCATCTAATTACTTTTACCTTTAGATTGCTTGTTGTATTTTCAGTTTTAAATGAAGGGCCAATTTTCTTAAAGACATCCATTTTAAAATGGTTAAAGGAAAAGCATTTCTCCATTGGCCCAAATACTCAAAATATGGTGCTTGTACGCCATACGTACACAGGGCAATGGCTGTGCAACATATGTAATGCAAACTTGCGGTGCTGTGAAAATGATAGCATCGCTTCCTCTTCCATGTACCAAAGTAAATCCATGTTCTTACTGTCCTGGGTTGCAACCACTTCTTCTCAATTCTTAATGAGCTACAAATATAAACATTCTAGGATAAAGGAAAGAGAGAATAAGAGAAGCATCACAAGTTAAGCATTTCCTTCACACAAAATACTTTCATGCAGGAAATAGTGTGAAATTTGTGTAGATCCTCCTGTGTCATGGAAACATCGCAAAAGGTGTGCAGTATTCACACTGGGCAATCTGTACATGTTGAGAAAAGAATAACCTGTGAAGTGTGGCCCTGATTGTCATGGCTAGTCATTTAATGGACATCAGTCAAGAGTCAGATTTCTTTCCTTGCATGTCTTAGACATATCCAAAGATAGCATTCTCAATATAACATCTAAAGCTCGTGACACCATTTATGGTAAACCATCCAGAGAACCTTGGTTATTTGGTGGTATTGAAGTGTAGAAAATAAGAGCATTCATGACCTTTTGATGTTGCTTCACTCTCATCTTGATGCTTACAATGTATTATTAAACATACTCCGTCATTGTTATGCATTTTGTGTAGATTAACCTGGCTGGATGCCATCTCACTAAAACTGTGGCTGTTTTATGATCCCTGGGCCGTATTCAAGCATTGTTTCACCAAAAAGAGCTACCACCAAAAACTATTCATTTGTGGTTGAAGATAAAACATGTCTAAGAGAATTTAAATATGTGTTTTTCTCCACAGTGAACCACCAGGGAAGGTATGGCTAATTGTATTCAGATAAGTGCTTACCTCTATATGTATCTGAATGCTTGCACATTTTTGTTCTTTATAAAACCAAATTAGCAGAATTTAAGTTTTGTAAAAGTATATCAAAGATAACATTTCCCCCCCCCCCAGGAGTTTGTAGCACATAGGAAACTGTCAATAGAGGAAGAAATGTATTACTATTGGGATGCACATTTTAAAGATGCCTCGTCATTACAGCACAGGACTGTTCCTGTTACTATTTCATGGCACTAGCCAATTAGCCATGAGTTTTTGTGTCATTGAAGCTATTGCAATTTCTCTGGCAGAGCAACACACCTGCATGAGTTTTGTGCAGACAACATTCCCAGTGAATTGTGCTATAATTTACATCTATAAAACCATGTTAAGGATTACCTTCCAAGTAACAGGAAAGTTTATATGAACATGCCATGAACAATAGAAATGAAAAAGCAGCAACACCAAATGAGCTGGTTCTTTGGCAGGAATTGCCAGTTGGCATTTTAGGAAAATAAAGCGAGGAAACGAAAACCCACCTTGAGCAGTATGTCTCTACTGCTACATCCCAGTGTTTACCAGTAGGCCTTTTTATCTCTGGATTTATCAGTATACAGTTTCCGTCAGTAGTTCCTGATAGCAAACTGTGGGTTGAATCCAATGGAAAAGCATGCACTAGTGGAACAGATTCACTTCTTCCTCTGAAATCCTTCTTGCAGACGATTCTCTATGGCAGATTTCGGGGGATCGGGCTCGTGGGGAGAGGGGAAAGGAAAGTCCTGTTGTGTAAGTGAAAGTCTGCTTGTGTAACACTGGATATAGTCCCTCCTCACCAACCATCTCGGACAAATGGGAGATATTTATGAATCTAAAACCTAGTTTTAATGGTAGTATAGGTGCACAATAGAGTAACTGCCTTTGTAGCTCTTCATAGTCCTTAGCTGCTCCAAACAAGATTGAATTATAAAGGTAATTTGAGGGATTTGAATGAGGAACATTTGCTGCTTCTGAGAACAGCTATAGTGGTCGTTTAAAAACAAACTTACTTCTAATAGTTGTAGATTTTTTTTAAAAAAAATTGTTGCTGGGTTAGTGCCATTATCTTTTTATTACTGTTTGAAAAAACTCTTTTGTACTTATATGCATTTTCTTAATGCTGTTCTAATTTGAATTATTAGATGTGTACATGAAGTATACACAAAAGATACACTGACTAGTTGTTGAATCGGCTCCCCCCCCCCCCCCCCGGTTTGGTTTCCACACTTGTGTAGATTTGTATATAAAATGAGATGTTTCAGATGAAATATATTTGATTTGGGTTTTTCTTTTTCTCTTGTGTGTATTGTTGCATTGAGCACGTCCCTGGATCTTTGAAATGAGAAAAAGTGACTGAAAGACTCATCTCTGTCATGGAATCATAGAATCATAGAATAGCAGAGTTGGAAGGGGCCTAAAAGGCCATCGAGTCCAACCAATGTTGGAACTAATGATGTATATATGAAGTCACAATAACCTTGCATACTACATTAATTCAGTCCAGCCGTCTTCTAGTGCTGTACTCACTATCAACGATATGAATTCAAAACCTCTCCCATCCCTTTTGAGTGCTTTTTGCCACTAATTTAGTGATGTGTCCCTGTCACCCTTTATTTTAAAGTGCACAGCTAAGATTTTTGTATCTGGAATTGGAAGCACTATGACCTGCTTCAGAAACTTTTTCTTTTCTTCAAGCTGAAAATTCAAGAAAAGAAGGAAAACTTGTACCTGATACAAGCACTATTATTATTATTATTATTATTATTATTATTATTTATTTATATAGCACCATCAATGTACATGGTGCTATACAGAGTAAAACAGTAAATAGCAAGGCCCTGCCGCATAGGCTTACATTCTAATAAAATCATAATAAAACGATAAGGAGGGGAAGAGAATGCACCAAACAGGCACAGGGTATGGGTAAAACTAACAGTATAAAGTCAGAGCAAAATCAAGTTTTAAAAGCTTTAGGAAAAAGAAAGGTTTTTAGCTGAGCTTTAAAAGCTGTGATTGAACTTGTAGTTCTCAAATGTTCTGGAAGAGCGTTCCAGGCGTAAGGGGCAGCGGAAGAAAATGGACGAAGCCGAGCAAGGGAAGTAGAGACCCTTGGGCAGGCGAGAAACATGGCATCAGAGGAGCGAAGAGCACTAGCGGGGGAATAGTGTGAGATGAGAGAGGAAAGATAGGAAGGAGCTAGACAGTGAAAAGCTTTGTAGGTCAACAGGAGAAGTTTATATTGGATTCTGAAGTGAATTGGAAGCCAATGAAGAGATTTCAGAAGTGGAGTAACATGGTCAGAGCGGCGAGCCAAGAAGATGATCTTCGCAGCAGAGTGGTGAACAGAAACCAACGGATTGATGTGAGAAGAAGGAAGGCCAGTGAGAAGAAGGTTGCAGTAGTCCAACCGAGAAATAACCAATGCATGAACAAGAGTCTTGGCAGAAGAGACAGACAAAAATGATAGAATCCTGGCAATATTATACATGAAAAAACAACAGGATTTAGCTACTGTCTCAATATGAGGAATAAAGGAGAGCGAGGAATCAAATATAAAGCCAAGACTACGAGCTTCCTTGACTGGAGTAAGCGTAACATTATTGACAGTAAGAGAGAATGGGAGATGAGGAGAAGGTTTAGGAGGAAAAACAAGCAATTCAGTCTTTGCCGTATTAAGTTTCAAACGACGATGAAGAAACCAAGCTGAGATATCTGAAAGACATGCCGAGATATGATCGTGAACATCAGGAGAAAGATCCGGAGATGAAAGATATAATTGTGTATCATCGGCATACAGATGATATTGGAGGCCATGGGATTGAATAAGATTGCCCAAGGGCAACATGTATAAAGAAAACAACAACGGGCCAAGCACCGAGTAGGAACCCCTACTGAAAGGGGAAAAGAGGAAGACGAGCTGCCATTAGCCAACACGCTGAAAGAGTGACCCGCTAGATAGGAGGCAAACCAGTTATAGAAAGAGCCACAAAATCCGAGGTCATGAAGGGAATCTAAAGGGAACCACTAGTTGGTTCCAACAAAAAAATACTGTCGTGCTTATTCTGTGGAATCAGCATTGTGCTGTGATAAAAAATATGTCCCCCTTTTTTCTTTTACAGTTGGAGCTTTCTTATCTATTTGGTCTACTTTACTTTCTAGGTTTAGCTAGAGATCAATATAAAACTTACTACACAAACAATCAGTTCATTACTATATTTCCTTTCCATGGTTTTGTTATGTTCGTGGAAGCGTGAAAATGTTATTTACATCTCACGTTGGCATGTACCAAATATAGTTCCTTGCTTCAGCTGGGAAGATAATTCCTATGAAAAGGAATGCTGGAGAATTTTATTTCGTTCATATTTTTAAGTGAACCAACCTAATTTGCACTTCCTAGATTAATATATTATTATTATTATTATTATTATTATTATTATTATTATTATTATTATTTTATTTATTACATTTTTATACCGCCCCATAGCCGAAGCTCTCTAGGCAGTTTACAAAAGTTAATATACAGATTGGAATGCAGTTATCCTTCGGATTTCTCACTTCTCCAAATTTTGTAATGCAGTTTTTGGCTCAAAATGCGTATTAGGGAAAGTTGCATAGAAAATCTGTATATTGGGGAAAGTTATGAACAAAAATCAATGTGAATTCTTGTGCATTAAAAATATTAGCAGAATGATGGAGCAATTGGGTGGAATGGACTTATGACTGCATACATATCAAACTGATACAGACTGGCTATAGACTGATTTCCATATCCCTATCTGCGAGTAGTAAAAGGCTTGATTTTATATATCTATTTCCATGTCTAAAGAACTTTGGGTTTCTCTGAAAGTTCCTGTATGCCACCTCAGAGACAAAAATCTTCAGCTTCTGTTTTGCATTTGGTTTTCCATCCCTTTATTTATTTTTGGTTCTGATATTTGTTTGCACTTTCTCTGCTTTTACACGTCTCCCTTCTCTTCACAGCCTCCATAGATGGCAGCATTGCTCTATAGCTGAAATCTAAGATGAAAAGCAAACCAAAATGTAAAATGATTGAAATATTCTTAGAAATTGTGTAGAAATCTTGGCATTTATTGGTAAAGGGGCTATCTATCAGTACTGCCTGAATGCAGGAGACAAGCATATTGAAGACACAGTATCTTAAAATGTGGTTGGTAGATATTCCTCTAAACATAACATATAGAAGGTGTGGATCAAAGTGGTACAAAGTGCAGGTTTGATGGAAGTTTTAATCTTGTTGTACCGGTGCTGTCATCTGCATCTCTGGTTTGGAAGGTCCACTTAACTACTGAAGACTTTGTCTTCCTTCCTGTCATTACCAGTGAGAAGCATCATTTATTTTGTACAACTATGTATGTGTCTTAGCTGCACTGTTTGTGCTCTTCATTTAGCATGCATTATCTTGCATGGAACACATTAAATATCTAAAAGCAGGCTTGGAGAAAACCTTTTCAAGTATTAATAACTGCACCCTAATACTGGGGAACCTTAACATTTGGGTTAAACAATTACACAAGAACTTTTTGCTTTGTTTCCATATGGTAAGACCCCAAAATAGTAATTGTTCATGTCTGGCTAAAATAAATTGATTCTAAACAAGCAAAGACATTCAATTTATCACCTGCCACCAAAATTAAAGTCCACCTTTTAAAAGCAGGCAGGGTATAAAGTCACCTGCCTTAGCAGAAAAGGATGGAAATGGATAACAGTTTTTTTTAATCCTCTAGTGATTTGACGATGATCTGATCGGAGCATTGTTGCCTAGGACATATGTACCCTTGCTAATATCACTTCTATTCTGTGGTTTGCAGGTTTCTGAAACACTTGCAAAACCTCTTATCCACAGATATCAGTTGTGCCACAGCCATGTTACAGCAGTCTTAAAAATAAATATTTTATCAATAATTGCAATCTCTTCCAATTATTTACTTCAGGGGTAGGGAATGTGTGGCCTTCCAGATGATGTTGGGCTTGGGTTGACCATATTTTGGAAACCAAAAGAAGGACATGTCTGCCAAGGGGGTATGCCCACCAACATGCCCAGCCCCCAAGGGGGCATGCGCACCCAAACATGGCCTTGGTCACAGGTCTGATTTCACAGCACACAATTAAGACAAACCTGTTCTACATAACACCTTAATGTTAAAATCACCAGAATAAAGAACAAGTGAGACATTCAATGTATCTGAAATTAACTTCACTCATTCTTACTTTTGTAGCTTTTGCTGTACTTTGAACCTATTGTTATACTCTGTGTGATACATTCTCCCCTTCCCTCAAATATCTTTTCTGACTGAAAATCCTTCACTGGATGATCTTTCCTAACATTTAACACTCTTTCCCCATCACCTTTCTCATATCTATACTCACAGTTTCAGCATACTGCTACCACTAAACAAACGAAGCAGTTGACAAGTACAGAAAAATCTAGTACAGCAAACAAGCATTCAGAAATAGTATAAACTACTATTACCCTGCAAACATTAGCCATGGAACAAAATGGACTAAAGTCTAGCACCTCTTAGCTTGTTTCTACTTCAACCAGACATAACAGTCGGAAACAACAAAGAAAAACACACCTACCTCATAGACATAGCAATACCTAATGACAAAAATGTTACAGAAAAGGAAGAGGACAAGAGAGAGAAATATACAGCACACTGGCTATGGAAGTTAAAGAACTATGGCAACAGGAATAAGTTACAATTATTCTGTTCGTCATATCAGTCACCAGCATTACATTATCATTTTTTTTACGGAAAACCTTTAGAAATTAGGCCTGTCAAAATACATGCACGCCAACATCCAGAAAGCGGTCATATTTAAAACATGTTCAATAGTCAGGAAATTTCTGAATCAGCAAAAGACAGCATTACTTGGCAAAACCCATCATGTTCAACTAGAAAAACCACCATGAGCAAGAAAAGAGAGATAATGACAATAATAATGGCAACCCTGTTAATTTTCTAAAAGATGTTTAAGAAGGATGAACAATTATCTCAATTTTTACAAAACGCACATCATGCCAATTATATCAAACAAATTGGAGAGGAAGATTTATGGATCAAAATGCATGATTTAATAAGCATATCACCTCCAAATCATCCCCCTCAACTCACACACAGAAAACTACAGCCCTCCCCACCCACACTGCAAATATGCACATGCATCCATTCATAGCCAAACAACCAGGCATCCCATTCAGACATCACATCAATACACTCACACACTCCCAGCACATGAACACACACATTCAGGATCACCCACTCCAAAACACGCACACACATCCATTCACTCAAACAACCAGGCATCCTATTCACCCATACACTCTCTCTCACACACACCATAGTCCTACCTTCTACTTGCTTCTTCTTCTACTACTTGCCTCTTTTCATCTGGTTACCCTAGTTGGGCTACATTGGCTGAAACTGATATCTCCAATTTAATATATATTTTAGGGTGACCATATTTTGGAAACCAAAAAGGAGGACAACGTGGTCACCCCCAAGGGGGCATGCCCACCCGAACATAGCCTTGGTCACATGTCTGATTTTACAGCACACATTTAAGATAAATCTGTTCTACATAACATCTTAATGTTAAAATCACTGAAATAAAGAACGAGAGATTCAGTGTATCTGAAATTAACTTCACTCACTCCTACTTTTGTAGGTTTTGCTGTACTTTGAAGCTTTTGCTATACTCTGTGTGTTACATTCTCCCCTTCCCTCAAATATCTTTTCTGACTGTATCTTCACTCATTGCAAGCTGCCGTTGTTGTTAACAGGGTTTGCTATTGCCCCCAGATCTGTTTCAAATTTGGTATGGCTAAAGCTCTACCTAAAAGCTACCATGGTGCCAACTTTCAGCTCTTTATCTTTAAAAATGACAGTCTAAAAAATAATAATTTTAAAACCTCATTTTTTAAAAAATTCCTAAAAAATCAATGGATGAACAGATCTGTTTCAAATTTGGTGTGGCTAAAGTTCTACCTAAATCCTATCATTGTACAAAGTTTCATCTCTTTATCTTTAAAAATGACGATTTAAAAAATAATAATTTAAAAACCTCAATTTTTAAAAAATTCCTAAAAAAATCAATGGATGAACAGATCTGTTTCAAATTTGGTATGACTAAAGCCCTTCCTAAGAGCTACCATTGTGCCAAGTTTCATGTCTTTATCTTAAAAAATGACGGAGTTATAAGCATTTTTGTTAATTCCCATTAGAGCTGCTCTTTGAAAGAAAATCCGGATTTCCCCTCCCCCTCCCGGATTTGCCATCATAAGCCCGGACAGATCCGGGCAAACCCGGTCATATGGTCACCCATACAAAAAGGCAGGGTGCCTGTATCTTTAACGGTTGTATAGAAAAGGGAATTTCAGAAGGTGTCATTTGTATGCATGCAGCAGCTCTTGGTTAAATTCCCTCTTCATCACAACAGTTAAAGCTGCAGGAGCCCTGCCCACTTTTGTATCTGGTCATTCTGGTGTAAGCTATTCAGACGGGGGACAAGGCTGTTAAGTCTTTAACCAGGCTTCTGTGAAGAACTGGAGCCTGGCAACCATCTTTTTTAAAAGATACATATCAAATGATTTAATTATAACTGTATTTTTAAATGTTTTGTTAGTAAAGGGAAAGCCAGTCTAAGGAACCCAAATAATTTTGCATTCATAGAGGATTGAGGAAAACTTTTTTTATAAATTTGTATGTCCACTCTGCTGAAGCCAAGTGAGCCCCAGCTTTTTTATGTACTGAATGCAGGTCTTGCTATTGCAGAGATGAGTAGCATTAAAACATTAATAAACAAAATGGTAAGGATTGCAATGGAAATCTGCTTGTGGGATGTCTGTTTAGGCAGTTTTCAGTTAAAATGGTTCAGTGTTTGAAGCTCAGCAGGATTTATTCCCTACTGAAGCGACCTGACTGCAGTGGGTGAAAGATCAGATACTTCCCGTTAAACCTTCTTGCTGTAGCTAATTAAAAAATTCTGCTGGCAGCCAATTAGTTTGCCTTGTTGAAAAGTACTTTGGTTGGATTTCATGCTACTTGAAGAGCATTAGCTGTTGGCTATTGGGTGGTATAGAAATGTAATAAATAAATAAATAAATAAATAGCTACTGTAGACAAGGTAGGAGCTATTCAATTGATACAGCCTGTCACGCTCCTCTCACACCCAAAATTCAGAGAAGACTTTTGAGGCTAATCAACATACACTGTGTTTTATCAAGGCTATGAGCCACTAGACCATGGTTGCATTACCCATGCACAAGTAGTCTTAACAGGGCTGCCCAAAAGCCTGTTTTCCTCCTTCTACCTGCCCTGGGCATGCCAGCAGGAAGAGAAACAGGGTGTTGTGTGGAATGGGAAGCCTGCTCACTGCTTGAAAGCTGAGCGAGTTGTTATTTACTTGTTTAAAAGGACTTTTAATGTCAACAAAGCAAAACCAAAAATGCCTCAACTTTCAGGGGACGTACTAAACCGAAGGACACCGAATGGCCATTGAAATGCATTGTGTCATTCCGAATGGCCATAGGAAATCATTGAAGGAGTTTAGGGATCATCTACAAATTAAAATACCTAAAGGAGTTAAACATTTAGTTTTCATAGAAAACCACACAGAATCAAAATACAAACCAACAAAGTGGTTTTGGGGAACAATTCCTATGACCCCCAACACAGTGGTTTCTAGGGATCATCTCCAAATGTAAAAAGAAAACAGAATACAATAAAGAGAAGGTGACTGCTGTTTCATGCAATGCTTCATAGGCACCAGTTTTAAAAGACCAAAATAAGTGGAGGGGGGTTGCCAAAAACTGTCACAGATTATTTCCATGTTTACAAATCCCCCCCCCCCCGCACCCTCTCCTCACAACTGGCTTACATTTCAAAGTGGTCATAGGAATACATGGGAATGATACCACAAGCCCCTTAAGAATCAGATGAAGCTGAAAATGCTTACGGAGGTTGAAATTAGAAACCCAAGCATCCTAAGACTCTGTGCTTGATACATGTTGCATTGGACTTGCCCCCAACTTGTGCATAGCCATAATACGGGGTGTCACTGAGAATGGCCATAGGAAAGCATTAGGCTGTCACAAGCAGGCACGCAGAAAAGAGGGGGAGCCCCAAAACGCACATGGAGATTTGAACTAACCCCCCCAAAAACCTAAGAGTTTCTACTGGAGACATGTTCCACCGGAAAGACCCCCACATTGCACATGGGCCCATAAGGTTCCATCAGAATGACCATAGGAAAGCATTGGACAGTCATGCAGCCCCAGAAATCAAGGGGAGCCCCAAAATTCTCATAGACATTTGTAATGAGACCCTAAGCTTCCTAAGAGTTTTTGCTGCAGACGTGCTCCATTGGAATGGCCCCTAAGCTGCACACGGCCACATGAGGTTTCTTCAGAATGGCCATAGGAAAGCATGGCGCTATCTGGCATCCCCAGAAAATCAGGGGGAGCCCCAAAATTCTCGTAGAGGCTTGTAATAACACACTAACCATGCTAAGAGTTTTTGCTGCAGGTGTGCTCCATTGCAATGGCCCCCAAGCTGCGCACGAGCACATGAGGTTTCTTCAGAATGGCCATAGGAAAGCATGGCGCTATCTGGCAGCCCCAGAAAATCAGGGGGAGCCCCGAAATTCTCATAGACGTTTGTAATGAGTCCCTACACATCCTAAGAGTTTTTGCTGCAGACGTGCTCCATTGGAATGGCCCCTAATCTGCGCACGGGCACATGAGGTTTCTTCAGAATGGCCATAGGAAAGCATGGCGCTATCTGGCAGCCCCAGAAAATCAGGGGGAGCCCTGAAATTCTCATAGATTTTTGTAATGAGACCCTAAGCACCCCAAGAGTTTTTGCTGCAGGCGTGCTCCATTGAAATGGCCCCTAAGCTGCGCACGGCCACATGACGTTTCCTCAGAATGGCCATAAGAAAACAATGGGCTTCACTGGCAGCCCCAGAAACTCAAGGGGAGCCCCAAAATTCACGTAGAGGCTTGTAATAACACACTAAGCCTGCTAAGAGTTTTTCCTGTAGGTGTGCTCCATTGCAATGGCCCCTACACTGCACACGGGCACATGAGGTTTCTTCAGAATGGCCATAGGAAAGCAATGCACTTTCTGGCAGCCCCAGAAAATCAGGGGGAGCCCCGAAATTCTCATAGATGTTTGTAATGAGACCCTAAGCATCCTAAGAGTTTTTGCTGCAGGTGTGCTCCATTGGAATGGCCTCTAAGCTGCGCACAGGCACATGAGGTTTCCTCAGAATGGCCATAGGAAAACAATGGGCCTATCTGGAAGCCCCAGAAAATCAGGGGGAGCCCCAAAATTCTCATAGATGTTTGTAATGGGAAACTGAGCATCCTAAGAGTTTTTAATGCAGGCGTGCTCCATTGCAATGGCCCCTAAGCTGCGCACGGGCACATGAGGTTTCCTCAGAATGGCCATTGGAAAGCATGGCGCTATCTGGCAGCCCCAGAAAATCAGGGGGAGCCCCGAAATTCTCCTAGAGGCTTGTAATGAGACCCTGAGCATCCTAAGAGTTTTTGCTGCAGATGTGCTCCATTGCAATGGCCCCTAAGCTGCGCACTGGCACATGAGGTTTCCTCAGAATGGCCATAGGAAAACATGGCGCTATCTGGCAGCCCCAGAAAATCAGGGGGAGCCCTGAAATTCTCATAGATGTTTGTAACGAGTCCCTAAGCATCCTAAGAGTTTTTGCTGCAGACGTGCTCCATTGGAATAGCCTCTAAGCTGCGCACGGGCACATGAGGTTTCTTCAGAATGGCCATAGAAAAACAATGGGCCTATCTAGAAGCCCCAGAAAATCAGGGGGAGCCCCAAAATTCTCATAGATATTTCTAATGAGACCCTAAGCATCCTAAGAGTTTTTGCTGCAGACGTGCTCCATTGGAATGGCCCCTAAGCTGCGTATGGCCACATGAGGTTTTTGCAGAATGGCCATAGGAAAGCATAGCGCTATCTGGCAGCCCCAGAAAATCAGGGGGAGCCCCGAAATTCTCATAGAGGCTTGTAATGAGACCCTGAGCATCCTAAGAGTTTTTGCTGCACGCGTGCTCCATTGCAACGGCCTCTGTGCTGCGCACGGGCACATGACGTTTCTTCAGAATGGCCATTGGAAAACTATGGGCTTCTCTGGCAGCCCCAGAAAATCAGGGGGAGCCCCAAAATTCATGTAGAGTCTTGTAATGAGACACTGAGCATCCTAAGAGTTTTTGCTGTAGGTGTGCTCAATTGCAATGGCCCCTACACTGCACACGGGCACATGAGGTTTCTTCAGAATGGCCATAGGAAAGCAATGCACTTTCTGGCAGCCCCAGAAAATCAGGGGGAGCCCCGAAATTCTCATAGCTGTTTGTAATGAGAACCTAAGCATCCTAAGAGTTTTTGCTGCAGACGTGCTCCATTGCAATGGCCCCTAAGCTGCGCACGGGCACATGAGGTTTCCTCAGAATGGCCATTGGAAAGCATGGCGCTATCTGGCAGCCCCAGAAAATCATGGGGAGCCCCGAAATTCTCATAGAGGCTTGTAATGAGACCCTGAGCATCCTAAGAGTTTTTGCTGCATGCGTGCTCCATTGCAATGGCCCCTAAGCTGCGCACGGCCACATGAGGTTTCTTCAGAATGGCCATAAGAAAACAATGGGCTTCTCTGGCAGCCCCAGAAACTCAGGGGGAGCCCGAAAGTTCATGTAGAGTCTTGTAATGAGACACTGAGCATCCTAAGAGTTTTTGCTGCACGCGTGCTCCATTGCAATGGCCTCTATGCTGCGCACGGGCACATGACGTTTCTTCAGAATGGCCATAGGAAAACAATGGGCATATCTAGAAGCCCCAGAAAATCAGGGGGAGCCCCGAAATTCTCATAGAGGCTTGTAATGAGACCCTGAGCATCCTAAGAGTTTTTGCTGCAGATGTGCTCCATTGCAATGGCCCCTAAGCTGCGCACTGGCACATGAGGTTTCCTCAGAATGGCCATAGGAAAGCATGGCGCTATCTGGCAGCCCCAGAAAATCAGGGGGAGCCCTGAAATTCTCATAGATGTTTGTAATGAGTCCCTACGCATCCTAAGAGTTTTTGCTGCAGACGTGCTCCATTGCAATGGCCCCTAATCTGCGCACGGCCACATGAGGTTTCTTCAGAATGGCCATTGGAAAACAATGGGCCTATCTGGAAGCCCCAGAAAATAAGGGGGAGCCCTGAAATTCTTATAGAGGCTTGTAATGAGACCCTGAGCATCCTAAGAGTTTTTGCTGCAGATGTGCTCCATTGCAATGGCCCCTAAGCTGCGCACTGGCACATGAGGTTTCCTCAGAATGGCCATAGGAAAGCATGGCGCTATCTGGCAGCCCCAGAAAATCAGGGGGAGCCCCGAAATTCTCATAGATGTTTGTAACGAGTCCCTAAGCATCCTAAGAGTTTTTGCTGCAGACGTGCTCCATTGGAATAGCCTCTAAGCTGCGCACGGGCACATGAGGTTTCTTCAGAATGGCCATAGGAAAACAATGGGCCTATCTAGAAGCCCCAGAAAATCAGGGGGAGCCCCAAAATTCTCATAGATATTTCTAATGAGACCCTAAGCATCCTAAGAGTTTTTGCTGCAGACGTGCTCCATTGGAATGGCCCCTAAGCTGCGTATGGCCACATGAGGTTTTTGCAGAATGGCCATAGGAAAGCATAGCGCTATCTGGCAGCCCCAGAAAATCAGGGGGAGCCCCGAAATTCTCATAGAGGCTTGTAATGAGACCCTGAGCATCCTAAGAGTTTTTGCTGCACGCGTGCTCCATTGCAACGGCCTCTGTGCTGCGCACGGGCACAAGACATTTCTTCAGAATGGCCATTGGAAAACTATGGGCTTCTCTGGCAGCCCCAGAAACTCAGGGGGAGCCCCAAAATTCATGTAGAGTCTTGTAATGAGACACTGAGCATCCTAAGAGTTTTTGCTGTAGGTGTGCTCCATTGCAATGGCCCCTACACTGCACACGGGCACATGAGGTTTCTTCAGAATGGCCATAGGAAAGCAATGCACTTTCTGGCAGCCCCAGAAAATCAGGGGGAGCCCCGAAATTCTCATAGCTGTTTGTAATGAGAACCTAAGCATCCTAAGAGTTTTTGCTGCAGACGTGCTCCATTGCAATGGCCCCTAAGCTGCGCACGGGCACATGAGGTTTCCTCAGAATGGCCATTGGAAAGCATGGCGCTATCTGGCAGCCCCAGAAAATCATGGGGAGCCCCAAAATTCTCATAGAGGCTTGTAATGAGACCCTGAGCATCCTAAGAGTTTTTGCTGCACGCGTGCTCCATTGCAATGGCCCCTAAGCTGCGCACGGCCACATGAGGTTTCTTCAGAATGGCCATAAGAAAACAATGGGCTTCTCTGGCAGCCCCAGAAACTCAGGGGGAGCCCCAAAGTTCATGTAGAGTCTTGTAATGAGACACTGAGCATCCTAAGAGTTTTTGCTGCACGCGTGCTCCATTGCAATGGCCTCTATGCTGCGCACGGGCACATGACGTTTCTTCAGAATGGCCATAGGAAAACAATGGGCATATCTAGAAGCCCCAGAAAATCAGGGGGAGCCCCGAAATTCTCATAGATATTTCTAATGAGACCCTAAGCATCCTAAGAGTTTTTGCTGCAGACGTGCTCCATTGCAATGGCCCCTAAGCTGCGCACGGGCACATGAGGTTTCCTTAGAATGGCCATTGGAAAGCATGGCGCTATCTGGCAGCCCCAGAAAATCAGGGGGAGCCCCAAAATTCTCATGGAGGCTTGTAATGAGACCCTGAGCATCATAAGAGTTTTTGCTGCATGCGTGCTCCATTGCAATGGCCTCTATGCTGCGCACGGGCACATTACGTTTCTTCAGAATGGCCATTGGAAAACAATGGGCCTATCTGGAAGCCCCAGAAAATCAGGGGGAGCCCCGAAATTCTCATAGATAATTCTAATGAGACCCTAAGCATGCTAAGAGTTTTTGCTGCAGGCGTGCTCCATTGGAATGGCCCCTAAGCTGCGCATGGCCACATGAGGTTCCTTCAGAATGGCCATAGGAAAACAATGGGCTTCTCTGGCAGCCCTCCCAAATCAGGGGGAGCCCCAAAATTCTCATAGAGGCTTGTAATAACACACTAAGCCTGCTAAGAGTTTTTGATGAAGGTGCTCTCCATTGCAATGGCCCCTACACTGCGCACGGGCACATGAGGTTTCTTCAGAATAGCCATAGGAAAACAATGGGCTTCTCTGGCAACCCCAGAAAATCAGGGGGAGCCCCAAAATTCTCGTAGATGCTTGTAATAACACACTAAGCCTGCTAAGAGTTTTTGCTGCAGGTGTGCTCCATTGCAATGGCACCTACGCTGCGCACGGGCACATGAGGTTACTTCAGAATGGCCATAGGAAAACAATGGGCCTATCTGGAAGCCCCAGAAAATCAGGGGGAGCCCCAAAATTCTCATAGATGTTTGTAATGAGACTCTGAGCATACTAAGAGTTTTTGCTGCAGACGTGCTCCATTGGAATGGCCCCTAATCTGCGCACGGGCACATGAGGTTTCCTCAGAATGGCCATAAGAAAACAATGGGCTTCTCTGGCAGCCCCAGAAAACCCCGGGGAGCCCTAAAATTCTCAGACATTTCTAATGAGACCCTAAGCATCCTAAGAGTTTTTGCTGCAGTCGCGCTCCATTGGAATGGCCCCTAAGCTGCGCACGGCCACATGACGTTTCTTCAGAATGGCCATAGGTAAACAATGGGCCTATCTGGAAGCCCCAGAAAATCAGAGGGAGCCCCGAAATTCTCAGAGGCTTGTAATAACACACTTGTATTGTATATAACACACTTGTATAACACAGTTGTATTGAAAAGGAAATTTTAGCAGGTGTCATTTGTATATATGGAGAACGTGGTGAAATTTCTTCTTCATCACAACAGTTAAAGCTGCAGGAGCCCTGCCCTCTTTTAAATCTGGTTACTCTAGTATATCTCCTGCAGCTTTAACTGTTGGGATGAAGAGGGAATTTCAGCAGCAGCTGAGTCTGGGTGTGGCTCAGCAACCTTTATTAGGAAAAGCCCAGCAGTCAGCATTTGGTAGCTGCTGGAAACAGCCTCTCCCCAACTTCTCCTGGTTTCTTCGCCCATCTTGAACCCAACTTGGACTCCTGCTTGACCCTGCTATTGGATTGTGTATGTATTGGGCTGCCTAACTCTGTTGGACTACTTTTGCTTTGGCTGACTCTATGGCCCTGTTCAGAAGATACCTTAAACCACAGGTTTAAGCACTGTGGTTAAAGCCATGGTTTAACATGTCTTCTGAACAGGGACGTTATCTTGGCTTGCTTGCCTGTGTCTTGACCCAGTGCCTGTTATCTAGACCCCTCCTGCATTTGCCAGAGCTTCTGAAACTTGTCTTCTGGAACTTTGGCCTGGGTTATTACTTGTCCCTTCCATCAGCCCTATAATTAAGATTGCTACCAACACAAGACTGCTAAAATCAAATGTTAAAGAGAGAGCTACTGTGTGTCTCTGGCTGCAGCATGGTTTAGCGTGTTGTCTGAACCAGGCCTCTGTGTGTTCTCTCCTCACCCACACCCACACCCAAAATCTGGGCTCCAGCAGGATCAGGAGAAAATTGCAATGCCCTAGGTCCTTCCTGGCTAAAAAGGATTCAGTAGCACCTTTTCCAGAGGGCTTCCTAAAACAATTCCTATCTGCCCCTGCTTATATTAGGGTGTCTAAAAACCCCTTTTTTCATGCAAAAATAATGCAGTAACCAGCAAACTGTTCTTTTGGTAAACATGGGGTGTGTGTGTATATCTTGTGTCACCCTAAAAACAGAGCTGCAGCACATTCCTAAATATGTCTACTCAGAAGTAAGCCCCACTAAGATCAGTAGGGTTTACACCTTTCTAGTCTTGAGACTGTCTACACGGCTTTCTAAACAAAGGAAGGATATTAAAGCACAAAAATATAACTGTCTCACTGCCTCCTAGGGCGTTGGCATGGGTGAGCATTCTGTCTGCAAACTGATTGGTCTGGATTTGTTTCACCTGTGATGTTGAGAAGCCAAAGGTGAATTTAAAAATAAAAGTACAGTGGTACCAATATTTGGCTTCACACAGGCAGCTTGCGCAGGATTCTGGGCTTCCAATTCTTTGTCTACTCTCTGGTGACTGTAATCCGATATTACTTGCTGGTTTAGAGGCAGAACAGTGTTAATGTTTAAACTTAATTCAGGTCTCAGGTAAACACTTCCTGCAGTTGGAGGCTCTACTTTAGTAGTCCTTTCTCTATCTAAAGGCAGTTGATTAGGAAGCAAGAGCTCGTTAACAAAGGGACGTACTAAAATAAAGGACAGTACTTGCCCATAGGGAAACCACACTTGCCCATAGGGAAACCACACTTGCCCATAGGGAAACCTAGGACAGAATTCTGCATAGAGAAGCCATGCTTGCCCATAGGGATCCACTGAAAAGCACTTGCCCATAGGGAAACCTAGGACAGAATTCTCCATAGAGAAGCCATGCTTGCCCATAGGGATCCATTGAAAAGCACTTGCCCATAGGGAAACCTAGGACAGAATTCTGCATAGAGAAGCCATGCTTGCCCATAGGGATCCATTGAAAAGCACTTGCCCATAGGGAAACCTAGGACAGAATTCTGCATAGAGAAGCCATGCTTGCCCATAGGGATCCATTGAAAAGCACTTGCCCATAGGGAAACCTAGGACAGAATTCTCCATAGAGAAGCCATGCTTGACCATAGGGATCCATTGAAAAGCACTTGCCCATAGGGAAACCTAGGACAGAATTCTGCATAGAGAAGCCATGCTTGCCCATAGGGATCCATTGAAAAGCACTTGCCCATAGGGAAACCTAGGACAGAATTCTCCATAGAGAAGCCATGCTTGACCATAGGGATCCATTGAAAAGCACTTGCCCATAGGGAAACCTAGGACAGAATTCTGCATAGAGAAGCCATGCTTGCCCATAGGGATCCATTGAAAAGCACTTGCCCATAGGGAAACCTAGGACAGAATTCTGCATAGAGAAGCCATGCTTGTCCATAGGGATCTATTGAAAAGCACTTGCCCATAGGGAAACCTAGGACAGAATTCTCCATAGAGAAGCCATGCTTGACCATAGGGATCCATTGAAAAGCACTTGCCCATAGGGAAACCTAGGACAGAATTCTGCATAGAGAAGCCATGCTTGCCCATAGGGATCCATTGAAAAGCACTTGCCCATAGGGAAACCTAGGACAGAATTCTCCATAGAGAAGCCATGCTTGACCATAGGGATCCATTGAAAAGCACTTGCCCATAGGGAAACCTAGGACAGAATTCTGCATAGAGAAGCCATGCTTGCCCATAGGGAAACCAAGGACAGAATTCTGCATAGAGAAGCCATGCTTGCCCTTAGGGATCCGTTGAAAAGCACTTGCCCATAGGGAAACCTAGGACAGAATTCTCCATAGAGAAGCCATGCTTGCCGATAGGGAAACCTAGGACAGAATTCTCCATAGAGAAGCCATGCTTGCCCATAGGGGTCCATTGAAAAGCACTTGCCCATAGGGAAACATAGGACAGAATTTTAGCAGGTGTCATTTGTATATATGGAGAACATGGTGAAATTTCTTCTTCATCACAACTGTTAAAGCTGCAGGAGCCCTGCCCTCTTTTAAATCTTGTTACTCTAGTATATCTCCTGCAGCTTTAACTGTTGGGATGAAGAGGGAATTTCAGCAGCAGCTGAGTCTGGGTGTGGCTCAGCAACCTTTATTAGGAAAAGCCCAAGCAGTCAGCATTTGGTAGCTGCTGGAAACAGCCTCTCCCCAACTTCTCCTGGTTTCTTCGCCCATCTTGAACCCAACTTGGACTCCTGCTTGACCCTGCTATTGGATTTTGTATGTATTGGGCTGCCTAACTCTGTTGGACTACTTCTGCTTTGGCTGACTCTATGGCCCTGTTCAGAAGATACCTTAAACCACAGGTTTAAGCACTGTGGTTAAAGCCATGGTTTAACATGTCTTCTGAACAGGGACATTATCTTGGCTTGCTTGCCTGTGTCTTGACCCTGTGCCTGTTATCTAGACCCCTCCTGCATTTGCCAGAGCTTCTGAAACTTGTCTTCTGGAACTTTGGCCTGGGTTATTACTTGTCCCTTCCATCAGCCCTATAATTAAGATTGCTACCAACACAGGACTGCTAAAATCAAATGTTAAAGAGAGAGCTACTGTGTGTCTCTGGCTGCAGCATGGTTTAGCGTGTTGTCTGAACCAGGCCTCTGTGTGTTCTCTCCTCACACACACCCACACCCAAAATCTGGGCTCCAGCAGGATCAGGAGAAAATTGCAATGCCCTAGGTCCTTCCTGGCTAAAAAGGATTCAGTAGCACCTTTTCCAGAGGGCTTCCTAAAACAATTCCTATCTGCCCCTGCTTATATTAGGGTGTCTAAAAACCCCTTTTTTCATGCAAAAATAATGCAGTAACCAGCAAACTGTTCTTTTGGTAAACATGGGGTGTGTGTGTTTATATCTTGTGTCACCCTAAAAACAGAGCTGCAGCACAATCCTAAATATGTCTACTCAGAAGTAAGCCCCACTAAGATCAGTAGGATTTACACCTTTCTAGTCTTGAGTCTGTCTATACGGCTTTCTAAACAAAGGAAGGTTATTAAAGCACAAAAATATAACTGTCTCACTGCCTCCTAGGGCGTTGGCATGGGTGAGCATTCTGTCTGCAAACTGATTGGTCTGGATTTGTTTCACCTGTGATGTTGAGAAGCCAAAGGTGAATTTAAAAATAAAAGTACAGTGGTACCAATATTTGGCTTCACACAGGCAGCTTGCGCAGGATTCTGGGCTTCCAATTCTTTGTCTACTCTCTGGTGACTGTAATCCGATATTACTTGCTGGTTTAGAGGCAGAACAGTGTTAATGTTTAAACTTAATTCAGGTCTCAGGTAAACACTTCCTGCAGTTGGAGGCTCTACTTTTGTAGTCCTTTCTCTATCTAAAGGCAGTTGATTAGGAAGCAAGAGCTCGTTAACAAAGGGACGTACTAAAACAAAGGACAGTACTTGCCCATAGGGAAACCACACTTGCCCATAGGGAAACCTAGGACAGAATTCTGCATAGAGAAGCCATGCTTGCCCATAGGGATCCATTGAAAAGCACTTGCCCATAGGGAAACCTAGGACAGAATTCTGCATAGAGAAGCCATGCTTGCCCATAGGGATCCATTGAAAAGCACTTGCCCATAGGGAAACCTAGGACAGAATTCTGCATAGAGAAGCCATGCTTGCCCATAGGGATCCATTGAAAAGCACTTGCCCATAGGGAAACCTAGGACAGAATTCTGCATAGAGAAGCCGTGCTTGCCCATAGGGATCCATTGAAAAGCACTTGCCCATAGGGAAACCTAGGACAGAATTCTGCATAGAGAAGCCATGCTTGCCCATAGGGATCCATTGAAAAGCATTTGCCCATAGGGAAACCTAGGACAGAATTCTGCATAGAGAAGCCATGCTTGCCCATAAGGAAACCTAGGACAGAATTCTGCATAGAGAAGTCATGCTTGCCCATAGGGATCCATTGAAAAGCACTTGCCCATAGGGAAACCTAGGACAGAATTCTGCATAGAGAAGCCGTGCTTGCCCATAGGGATCCATTGAAAAGCACTTGCCCATAGGGAAACCTAGAACAGAATTCTGCATAGAGAAGCCATGCTTGCCCATAGGGATCCATTGAAAAGCACTTGCCCATAGGGAAACCTAGGACAGAATTCTGCATAGAGAAGCCATGCTTGCCCATAGGGATCCATTGAAAAGCACTTGCCCATAGGGAAACCTAGGACAGAATTCTGCATAGAGAAGCCGTGCTTGCCCATAGGGAAACCTAGGACAGAATTCTGCATAGAGAAGCCATGCTTGCCCATAGGGATCCATTGAAAAGCACTTGCCCATAGGAAACCTAGGACAGAATTCTGCATAGAGAAGCCATGCTTGCCCATAGGGATCCATTGAAAAGCACTTGCCCATAGGGAATCCTAGGACAGAATTCTCCATAGAGAAGCCATGCTTACCCATAGGGAAACCTAGGACAGAATTCTGCATAGAGAAGCCATGCTTGCCCATAGGGATCCATTGAAAAGCACTTGCCCATAGGGAAACCTAGGATAGAATTCTGCATAGAGAAGCCATGCTTGCCCATAGGGATCCATTGAAAAGCACTTTCCCATAGGGAAACATAGGACAGAATTTGAATTGGATCCCTATGGGCAAGTATGGTTTCTCTATGGAGAATTCTGTCCCATTGTTTTCTATGGGCAAGTGGTTTGCATTGGATCCCTATGGGCAAGTATGGTTTGTCTATGGGCAAGTACTGTCCTTTGTTAACAAACACAAACTGGTGTGATGGAGCTTTTAGAGCATACACTCATGCACACACCATGTAGGGGAAGAGGGGGGGGAACCCCAAAAAGCAAGACACCTTTCCCTTTGCTGAAACCCTTTCCTATAGACTGCAACTAGTGTGTGTTGCAGTGCCTGGTTCAGACAAAACGCTAAACCATGCTGCTTAACCACAAAATGGTTAATGGAATGCATTAAGGTCAATGCATTCCATCAACCATTTTGTGATTAAGCAGGATGGTTTAGCATGTTGTCTGAGCCAGGCCAGTGAAGAGGAAGGAAAACGTGTGTCTGTGTGTGTGGCCTGACTAGAAGAGGCGAGACACCCAACAATGGCACTTTGTTCTGGCAAGCAAGAAGCCTAGTGCTTTCAGCAGGAGCCTTTCCTCTGGGAAGAGAGTCTCAGTTGCCCTGGGGAGTGGGGGGGGGGGTAAGGCACACTGTCTTCTTTTAATTGGATTTTAAAATTTCATATTGGTTTTAACATGTTAATGTTTTAATTTATTTTAGGATTGTATATTTATTCTATTTTATATGTATGGTTTTATTTGTACGCCGCCCTGAGATCCTTGTGATATAGCGTGGGATGTAAATGTTTTAATTAATAAATAAAATGCCTCTGGGAAGAAGGGGAGTCTGGACTCTCCCAGACATGAAGGTACTTACACAGTGCCATGGAGAAGTGCAGTGCCATGGGTCCTAAGCCCTGGAAAAGATGCTCCTTGATATGGGAAAAAGACTGGGCCGCCTTTCCATCCCATCTAACCAAAGGGAATAATTGCTGTAGTTGCCAGAAACCTGCTTTTAACAAAAGATGGCCTTACATGCTAATGGCTGCCTTAAAATACAGGTGTGCAGACTGACCAGGTGTGTCACTAACGATCACTCTGGCTATCCAGCATTCATATTCTGCTCAGGTTTAAAATAAAACCACACACTTTTGCCTTTGGAGAATACATTTTTAAGAGGTCTGTTAGGGACTGAATTGCTTGGTCCAGCTTTGCTGATTCTTCTCAGCCCTGTTCCCTGGGCTTTTCTCCCAAGGGGGGATGGGGACGTCTTGGCTTTTGGGCTGCCTCAAAAGGGAGCCGCTACTTCTCACTTGCAAAAGAGCTGCTTTGGAACAAGAGAGTTCCTTAAGCCCTGAAATAAGAGTAGGGTGACCATATGAAAAGGAGGACTGGGCCTCTGTATCTTTAACAGTTGTATTGCAAAGGAAATTTTAGCAGGTGTCATTTGTATATATGGAGAATCTGGTGACATTTCCTCTTCATCACACCAGTGAAAGCTGCAGGATCCCTGACCACTTTTAAATCTGGTCACTCTAGTATAGCTCCTGCAGCTTTAACTGTGGTGATGAAGAGGGAATTTCACCAGGTTCTCCATATATACAAAGGGCACCTGCTGAAATTCCCTTTTCTATGCAACTGTTAAAGATGCAGGAGCCCTGTCCTCCTTTTCATATGGGCACCCTAAATAAGAGGCATTTGCCATGAATAAGAAACCCCAGTGCTGAGGAGAGAGAGAAAAATCCCCTCAGAAGGAATTTTATTGTTTTACTCTGTACAGCACCATGTACATTGATGGTGCTATATAAATTAATAATAATAATAATAATAATAATAATAATAATAATAGAATGCAATTAATAACAGCTGGCTTCAGTCTCACAATTGCTGGGAGCCAGAGGAAGGCGAGGTGGACCTGAGTGAGGGTTTAGGGAATATGGCCTGAGGTAAAAAAAAGAAAGGGAAAAAAGTATTAAGAGGCTTGTAGGGTGGATTTGATTTAAATCATGATTTAAATCACTACTCAGAAAGACTTTGAGGTGACCCCCCCCAAAAAAGGTGCACTCTTCCTTGCCAAATTTTACACAACTCAGAATTACCAAAGACTCATTCTTGCTGGTATAAGCTTAATATTTACAACCAGATGAAGGTTTCAGTTTTAGAATAGCAACTTTTCAGAATAGTTTTACAGTTATATAAAAAAATAGTATCTAATAGTTTCTAATAGTATCATATTTGGTGATACTATTAGAAACACATCATAGATAGATAATTATGAAATTATTGTGAGGTAAACTGTCTCCAGTTTAATAGGTTAATCATTCATATTTGGCCACTTTTCTGCTGTACTTTATTGGAAGGTGAAAAATAATCTTACAGAAACCTCTGGAAGAGCATGACATTGTGAATGGATTCATGGAATTCATTTACCAAAAAATTAAAAATGCCTCATGCTACGTAGTTAAAAACTAATCCTTATTTCATGATGAATAACCTTTGAACTATAATGTATTTTAAATAGAAAACTATCTTTAGATAGATTTTTCCTCAAAAAACATATCAAAAGCATCAAATTTAAATTTAAAAAATCCGTAATTTTTTGGATTTTTTTTAAAAATCATGGATTTTTAATCAGTGATTTAATCAGCAATTTTAAAAAATCACTGTTGCTGCTTGTAGTCCTTCAGAGTTGCCACCAAGCAATCTTGAAAATCCTAAAGTAAATATTAGGGTCCCCTCAGGTCGGGAGTTCTTGCTGTCTCCTGCACCCCACACTTTCAGTCCTTAATCTCTCTCAGGGACCCCCCCCCACACCACACCCCCAAACTTCCATGTCCCCTTTTAAGACAAATCGCCCAGTCAAAATCACACACTCAAGAGTAAAGTTTTTTTTTTAAAAAAAAACTTTTGGTGATTTTAAATTTTGTATATTTGTTTTTAATGTTCATTGTTTATAACTTTTGTAAACCGCCCAGAGAGCTTTGGCTATGGGGAAGTATCTAAATGTCATAAAATAATGAAGTTAACGGAAAAGGAGCACAAGTCCTGGTTTTCCTCAATCTAGAGCTTTCAGCTACAGAAGGGGCCCAATCCTCCCCCTTTCCCAAACACAGAGGTAAAGAGGTTTAAGGACTGGGGCATTGCTTCAGTAGGAAAAGCACCTAATTTGTGTGAGAAAGGGGGGATCTACACTATTGCTTTTAAAGCGCTTTGAAAACGTTTTGAAACCTGTATATGCAGTGTGTCCTGGGCCCCAACAGTTGTCAAAACTGTTAAAAAGCGCTTCCAAATCAGCTTTGGAAGAACCAGTTCCCCACTATCTATATTATATATTAATGCCACTTTGTAGCATTACAGACTACACAAAGGCTCGAGGCTGAAAATTTCTACTCAGGAGCAAAAGCCTGCTCATGAGGAGAAGGAACCAGTCCTTTTAAAGTTTCTTTTCCCCTTCTTTTTTTAATAGCTGCTTTCAGTGCTGCAAAGCATCGAATGGGCGGAGACTGAAGGGGTCTACTCAAGAGAAGGAAGGACCAGCTGTGAATGCCAATGAGCCAGACTCCGTTCAGCTGCAGCAACAGAGCCAGTGTGCGCATAATCTCTCCGTCTCCCTCAGGACCTCAGTTAGGTGGAGAATTTGCGCAGGGGAGAGACTTAAACGAAGAACCAGCCCTGCCATGCCAGCAGCACAAAGGCCCAACTGGCCATGTGGGGCCAGAGTCTCACCTGGAAGTGGCTCATTTAAAAAAACCAGAGCTGCATCGTGGGGGCATAGCTGGGCATAGCTGCCTCGTGGGGGCATAGCCGCCTCGTGGGGGCATAGCCGGGCATAGCCGCCTCGTGGGGGCATAGCCGCCTCGTGGGGGCATAGCCGCCTTGTGGGGGGGCACAGCTGCCACGTTGCCACGAGGGAGGACAGCCGAGTACAGCCGCCACGAGGGGCACAGCTGAGCACAGCCACCATGAGGGGGCACAGTCACCACGAGGGGGCATAGCCGGGCACAGCCACCACGAGGGGGCATAGCCGGGCACAGCCACCACATGGCATAGCGCCTTCTTGCTTGGCCTGCCTGCTTACCGGGACTGTTTCAACCTGCAGCTGGCCACTAAGGGTTTGCTGTTGGGGACTCTGTGGTGGCTGGATTGGCCCAGAGCCTCACCTGGAAGAGGCTCGTAAAAGAGCTAGCCCTGCTGTGTCCTTCCTTCCTGGGAGCAGCACAAAGGCCCAACTGGCAGCGTGAGACACCCAGCCCTCTGTCTCAGCTGCGTTTTACCTGCTAGCAAGAGTGCCTTCTCGCTTGGCCTGCCTGCTGACCTGGACGGCTTCAATCTGCAGCTTGGCTGGTAAGGGTTTGCCTCTGGGGACTGTGTGGTGGGGGGATTGGGCCGGAGCCTCACCTGGAAGAGGCTCATTTAAAAAAAACACCACCAGCCCTGCTACTCGGGGGCAAGCTGTCATTTGGGGGCAAGCCTCAACACACGGGCGACATTTACAATCATCAGAGGGAGGCCCTGCTTCTCGTTCCAAGAAGAACAGACTATTGTCATGAAGATCCTCGACGGCAGGGCCTTCTCTGTAGCAGCTCCCACCCTCTGGAAAAACCCTCCCTCGTGCAGTTTGGGAGGCGGAAATAGCTTCGGCTATTAGACGGTATAAAAATGTAATAAATAAATAAATAATAAATAAACTTCCTTCAAAAGCCTCCTGAAGACGTACCTGTTTAGACAAGCTTTCCCTGGACTATAACTTGCATTGGTTTTATATGACATTTTAAAATCGTTATTCTTGATTTTGTGTATTATGATTTGAGCTGCCCAGAGAGCCTTGGCTGTTGGGCAGTATAAATATATAATAAAGGAATAAAATAGGGTTCTGCTCTCTTGGCTAGTCTGCTGTAGTTATGGCCGGGGTGGTCAGAGAGTTACTTGGCCAGTGGCTTTGCTCCCCTTCTCCTCCTGGTTGTCCTGAACAGCAAATGAGCCAACAAGCCCTATTGAAATGCAGCTTCTGTTTGAGGGACATCTGAAAACTAAAGGTGTCTCTTTGGATATTGCAATTAGTAAGTTTTAGTTTGCATTAGTCTTAAGTGTTTTATTTGTTCTTGTGTGTAATTGTACGTTTTCACTTCTCTTCTCAGCTTGTCTGTCTGCTTGATCTACTTGCATCAAAGAAAGCTAAGTGCCTGGGATTTCATTTTATAATGTTTCTTGTGTTTTGCATTGTTGTGGGTTGCATTTTATTTTCTGATGCATTTGGGGTTGGAATTGTTGTGGGTTGCATTTTATTTTCTGATGCATTTGGGGTTGGAATTGTTGTGGGTTGCATTTTATTTTGTAATGAAATTTGTGTTTTGAATGGTTATTATTGTGAGAGTTGGGTTGTGTAACTTTTTTAGCGTTTATCACGCAATCCTACATGTGTTTAATCAGAAGTAAATCCCAATGACCCTGTTCAGGAGGCACCTTAAAGTACGGTGGTTCAGGCTTTTTTGTTAACAAAAAAGTCTGAACCACTGTGGTTTAAGGGGCCTTCTGAACAGGGCCAATAGGGTCTTCAACTGTGAAATGGGAGGGCACCAGGTTGGGGAAGGGTGGTTTAGAGGAAGAATGATTGGTACTGATAGGGTTAAACTTAAACCCCTTACCAAGATTCCTTCCTTGCTTCCTAAATGTGCTTTCACATTTTATATTGTATTTTATTTGATGATGCGTTCTGTGGTTTGAATTGTTGTGTATTTCATTTTATTTAATGATGCATTTTGTGGTTTGAATTGTTGTGAATTGCCCACAGAGCTCAATTGTAAGAGTTGGTTAGTGCCAACTTTGCCCTTTCCCCTTGCAGGGAATGAGGAGCAGGACTTCCTTTTGCTTCTAGTACAGAACTTTAAGGAGGCTTCATGCAATCATACTCTGTTTTAATTCCATGTATTTTAAATATTTATTATGTGTTTTCATGTGTTTTATTGGTCTGTTGACTGTAATAAAAAGAATTGAATTGATAGTGCCATTTTTAGGATTTATCACACAATCCTATGTGTGTTTAATTGGAAGTAAATCCCAATGTGTTTAACTGCGAAATGGAAGGGCACCAGGGCAAGGGTGGTTTAGAGCAGTGATGGTGTGGTTGGGATTGCTTCCTCGCTTCCAGACCTCGAGGACCAGGCCCGCTCCCATCACATCTGACAAGGTAAGACATTGTGGGTACTCTTACTTCTTTACTAGCAATTGTTTCATTACCTAGTCATGTTTTATTAGGTTGTGTGGGGTGGCACAGTTTTTGGGATTGTTTCAGGCAGCAAAACACCTTGGGCCAGACCTGGACTTAGAACTGTGTTAGATACATCCCTTTATGGGATGTCCCAGGTTAGCCATGGTGCCCTTCCAAGGACCCTCCTTCATGGAGAACATTATGGTCTAAGTGCTGGAACTTAGCGGACTTCTTTGCCACCTCTTCACGAGGACCACTGACTTGGGACTGTGTTACACATAGGCAGCGTTCCCTTCATGGGAATGTCTCAGGTTAATTGAAGATGCCCTAGCAGGCATGGCCAGCATTCATGCATTTTGTGGTTTTAATTGTTGTGAATTGCCCAAAGTGCTTCACTGCAAAGAGTTGGTTTGTGCCCTTTTTTAGGGTTTATCACACAATCCTATGTGTGTTTAATTAGAAGCAAATCCCAATGTGTTTAACTGTGAAATGGGAGGGCACCAGGTTGGGGAAGGGTGGCTTAGAGGAGCAATGGCTGGTAGTGATATGGTTAAACTCCCCTTACCAAGATTCCTTCCTGGCTTCCTAATTACAATATAAAATGTAAAAGCACATTTTATTTCATAAAGCATTTTGTGGTTTTCATTGCATTTTTTTGTTATGGATTTTGTGGTTTTAACTGTGTATTGCGTGTTATTTGAACATGCATTTTGGAGGTTCAATTGTTGTGTGGTTTTGATTGTTGTGAGTTCCTCAAAGGGCGTTATTGGCAGAGACAGGGCTGGACATCGCAAGATTGGTTCCTAATTGCAATATAAAATGTAAACTCAAGATTCCTTCCTTGCTTCCTATTTGCAATATAATATGTAAAAGCGCATTTTATTACATATTTTGTGGTTTTAATTGTGTTTTTATGCATTTTGGTGGTTTAATTGTGTGTTGTGTTTGATTTTACTATGCAATTTGAGGGGTTAATTATTGTGTATTATGTTTGATTTTACTATGCAATTTGGGGATTTAATTGTTATGTATTGTGTTTGATTTTACTATTCAAATTGGAGGGTTAATTGTTGTGTGTTGCAATTTATTGTGTTTTATTTCATTTCTTAAATTTTTATACTGTCCCATAGCCGGGGCTCTCTGGGAAGTTCACAAAAAAATAATTCCAGGCTCATAGAATCATAGAATAGTAGAGTTGGAAGGGGCCTATAAGGCCATCAAGTCCAACCCCCTGCTCAGTGCAGGAATCCATATAATAATAATAATAATAATAATAATAATAATAATAATAATTTTATTTCTTAACCGCCTCTCCCTCTGGATTGAGGCGGGGAACAACATAGAACAATACAGATAATGGGATAATTGTGAACAGTGGGGTCAAAATAAATTTAACTGCAAAAAGCTGCAACTGCATTATCAGTAAACAAGGTAAATGATAACACCATCACCCTGACACCAGGATACAATCAGACAGCTGGTGTTAATTGTACAGCACCATGTACATTGATGGTGCTATATAAATAAATAAATAATAATAATAATAATAATTTGGCTTAATGGCCAGAGGTGTCGATGTATTCGACATAATTATGCATGGGGGGTTAATTGTTGTGAATTTCCCAAAGAGCCTGGTTGTAAGAGTTTGTGCCCACAGGCTTTTTGCAAGGTAAGTGTTCATAGGAATGACGCATCTCATCAGGATCATTAACATCAGTTGAAGACTTCTGACAAGGTGAGTGCAAGACTGTACATGTATTAGAGTAGAATTATAAAAACTCAGCTTAGCTTAGTCCTATGTACATCTTTTCTCAGACACTGTTAGTTCTGTTGCTTCTTTACTAGCAATTGTTTAAATATCTAGTCATGTTTTATTGGGTTGTGTGGGGTGGCACAGTTTTTGGGATTGCTTCAGGCAGCAAAATACCTTGGGCCAGACCTGGACTTCGGATTGTGTTATACACAGGTAATGTCCCCTTTATGGGGATGTGTCAGGTTAGCAATGGTCGCTTGCAAGCATGGCTGGCCCTCCATGGAGAACGTTATGCGCTAAGTGTAAGGACTTAGCAGTCTACTTGCCACCTCTTCATGGGTTGGCTGACTAAGTGCTTTGTTACACACAGGTAGCGTTCCCTTTATGGGGATGTGTCAGGTTAGCAATGGTCGCTTGCAAGCATGGCTGGCCCTCCATGGAGAACGTTATGCGCTAAGTGTAAGGACTTAGCAGTCTACTTGCCACCTCTTCATGGGTTGGCTGACTAAGTGCTGTGTTACACACAGGTAGCGTTCCCTTTATGGGGATGTGTCAGGTTAGCAATGGTCGCTTGCAAGCATGGCTGGCCCTCCATGGAGAACGTTATGTGCTAAGTGTAAGGACTTAGCAGTCTACTTGCCACCTCTTCGTGGGTTGGCTGACTAAGTGCTGTGTTACACACAGGTAGCGTTCCCTTTATGGGGATGTGTCAGGTTAGCAATGGTCGCTTGCAAGCATGGCTGGCCCTCCATGGAGAACGTTATGCGCTAAGTGTAAGGACTTAGCAGTCTACTTGCCACCTCTTCATGGGTTGGCTGACTAAGTGCTGTGTTATACACAGGTAATGTCCCCTTTATGGGGATGTGTCAGGTTAGCAATGGTCGCTTGCAAGCATGGCTGGCCCTCCATGGAGAACGTTATGCGCTAAGTGTAAGGACTTAGCAGTCTACTTGCCACCTCTTCATGGGTTGGCTGACTAAGTGCTGTGTTACACACAGGTAGCGTTCCCTTTATGGGGATGTGTCAGGTTAGCAATGGTCGCTTGCAAGCAAGGCTGGCCCTCCTCCATGGAGAACATTATGCGCTAAGTGCAAGGATTAGTAGACTGTTTGCCTCCTTTTCATGGGTTGGCTGACTAGTGCTGTGTTACACACAGGCAGCGTCGCCTTTATGGGGACGTCACAGGTTAGCAATGGTCTTCGTGGATTATGGAGGTTTTAATTGTTGTGTATTGCATTTACTGTACACATTTAACATTAGTCATTAGGCAGATTTAAAATATAAATTAATGAGAGGATATTAAAGCAAAAGAAATGTTTTCATTATGAATTTTATTTTATTTTTCTCCTAAGATATTAATGTAACAATCTAATAAAGGCATCTGAAACCTGAGTTGGTGTATTTATTTTGTCCGTGTGCATTTATTTTGCCTGTGTATATGTAATAAAAGCATTCTGTTGCAAAAGTGTCATTTTTCTTTTACTCTACAAAGTTTATTAAGTTTCTCTGAAAGCGCCATTTTTCATGCTATAATGTATCATCTTATGTTGAAATGTTTTTCATCCTTCCAAAATTTGTTTATGTGCATTTGGCTATCTGCATTTTATTTTACAAAGTATTTTGTGGTTTTAATTGTTGTGAACTGCCCAAAGAAATTAGTTGTAAGAGTTGGTTTGTGTCATTTTTTTTTAGGGTTTATCGCAAGGCCCGATTTGTGTTTATTCAGAGGTAAATCCCAATGCATTTAACTGTGGAATGCGAGGACTCCAAATTGGTGAAGTTTGGATTAGAATTTGAGTGGTTGTCTGTGATAGGGTTACACACCCCTTACCAGGACTGCGCTTTTACATTTTATATTGCAAAACATTTTATGGTTTTAATTCTTGTGCATTGCATTTTATTTTGCAATGTGTTTTGAGGGTTTTAATGGTTGTGAATTGCCCGAAGAGCATTGTTGTAAGAGTTAGTTTGTGTCATTTTTTAAGGGTTTATTGCAAAGTGGACAGAAGTAAATCGCAATGTGTTTAACTGTGAAATGGTGGGTGAGGGGCCAGCTTGGTTAAAGGTGTTTTAGAGGGACTGTTGGCAGTGATTGGGTTAAATACACCTTACCAAGTTTCCTAATTGCACGTTTTCATTGTTGTGTATTGATTTTTATTATTTTATTATAAAACTTAAATATCACCATAATACAGAAATCTTAAAAGCAAGGAATAAGTAATAAATTGCTATATATATTTAAAAGAAAGAGTCCGACACTATAAATACCCAGTAGGAATTTAACATTAATTATTAGGCAGGTTTAAAATAAGATAAATTAATGGGAGGATAGGTATCAAATAGAAAGGAAGACTGTTTTTTATTATTATGTACTTTAATTTTTCTCTCCTGAGAAACCATAACCTAATAAAAGCATCTGAAACCTGTGTTGGTACTTTTATTTTGTTTGTGTGTATATAATAAAACACCGGCATTCTGTTGCAAAAGCGTCTCCTTCCTTTGCTTTCTTAATAGTCTAAAATGTTGAGTATGTTTCTCTGTAAGTGCTATTTCCCATACTGTATTGTACCGTCGTCTTAGGTTTAAACCCTTTTGCATCCTTCCAACAGTTGGCAAATGCTATTTCCCATACTGTATTGTACCGTCGTCCTTAGTTTAAACCTTTTGCGCCCTTCCAAAATTTGGCTATCTGCATTTTATTTCAAAATGCATTTTGTGCCTTTAATGGTTGTCAGTAGACCAAAGAGTAAAGAGTTTGTGCCCACTTTGTGATAAATCCTAACAGTGTTCAGTTCCCAATCAGGCTTTGTGCAAGGTAAGTATGCATAGGAATGACACATCCCATTACTTCTGTCAAGGTAAGTGTATAATTTGTACATGTGTGAGAGCAGAATGATAAAAACTCAGCTTAGTCCTATGTACATATTTTCTCAGAGACATTGTTAGTTCGCTTACTGCTTTACTGGTAATAGTTTCACTACCAGGAGGGGATCTACACAGTCGTCGGGGCGCCCTGAAGGCGCTGGCGTGCGCCTCCAGGGTGCCCCGAAACTCCTAGTGTAGATACCTGTCCTGAAGAGGCGGAGGCGGCGACGGCGAAAAGTTCCGAGGGCTGCTGTCGGATGCGAGGGTGCCTAGAGCGTCCTTACCGCTGTCGCTCACCTCCCCGTCGGCCTCCTGCTGCCAGCGAAAGAGCCACCCGGGTTGGAGAGCTTCTTCCGCCGAGCTCTCCAACCCGGGTGGCTCTTTCGCTGGCAGCAGGAGGCTGGCGGGGAGGTGAGCGACGGCGGCAAGGATGCTCTAGGCACCCTCGCATCCGACAGCAGCCCTGGGAACTTTTCGCTGCTGCCGCCTCCTCCTCTTCTGGACAGGTATCTACAGGTATCTACACTAGGAGTTTCGGGGCGCCCTGGAGGCGCACGCCAGCACCTTCAGGGCGCCCCAATGACTCTGTGTAGATCCGCTCCAGGTCATGTTTTATTAAGTTGTGTGGGGTGGCACAGTTTTGGGGATTGCTTCAGGCAGCAAAATACCTTGGGCCAGACCTGGCTTTAGAACTGGGTTACAGCCTACATCCCCTTACATGGGGATATGTCAGGTTAGCAATCCTGACGTGCAATCCTGAAGAAAGTTATGCTTGAAGTTCTCAGATATAGAGACCTAAGAGCTTGGTTGTAAGAGTTTGTTTGTGCTGACTTTGTGATAAAGCTTCAGTGTTCAGTTCCCAATCAGGCTTTCTGCAAGGTAATTGTGCATAGGAATGACGCGTCCAAACAGGATCATTACCATCAGTTGAAGACTTTGAGGACCAGGCCCGCTCCCATCTCTTCTGACAAGGTAAGTGTATAATTTCTACATGTGTGAAAGCAGAATCATAAAAACTCAACTTATCAGAGACATTGTTCTGTTGCTTCTTTACTCGTAATAGTTATATTGCCTAGTTACATTTTATTGGGTTGTGCGGGGTGGTGCAATTTTTTGTATTGGTTCAGGCAGCAAAACACCTTGGGCCAGACCTGGACTTAGAACTGTGTTACACACAGCTTGCAACCCCTTTATGGGATGTCTCAGGTTAGCTATGGTGCCCTTCCAAGGACCCTCCTTCACGGAGAACATTATGGTCTAAGTGCTGGAACTTAGCGGACTTCTTTGCCTCCTCTTCACGAGGACCACTGATTGGGACTGTGTTACACACAGGCAGCGTCCCTTTCATGGGGAAGTCTCAGGTTAGTGAAGATGCCCTAGCAGGCATGGCCAGCATTCATGCATTTTGTGGTTTTAATTGTTGTGAATTGCCCAAAGTGCTTCACTGCAAAGAGTTGGTTTGTGCCCTTTTTTAGGGTTTATCACACAATCCTATGTGTGTTTAATTAGAAGCAAATGCTAATGTGTTTGACTGTGAAATGGGAGGGCACCAGGTTGGGGAAGGGTGATTTAGAGGAAGAACGGTTGGCAGTGATAGGGTTAAACACCCCTTACCAAGATTCCTTCTTAGCTTCCATACTTGCAGATTTTGAGGACCAGGCCTGCTCCCATCACATCTTGGAAGGTAAGACATTGTTGGTTTTCCTGCTGCATTACTGGTAATTGTTGCATTACCTAGTCACTTTGGGGGGGGGGGTTGTGTGGGGTGGCACAGTTTTGGGGATTGCTTCACGCAGCAAAATACCTTGGGCCAGACCTGGACATAGGACTGTGTTGCACACAGGTACGCATCCCCTTTATGGGGATATCCCAGGTCATTGAAGGTGCCCTAGGAAGCAGAGCCAGCCCCTCTTTCATGAGTTTTGAGGGTTTTAGTTGTTGTGTACTACATTTTATTTCATGGCTGACTGTGGGGAGTACTAAGAGTGGTATTCTTGTGTGAAATTACATGTGAGCACACTTGTGATCTTGATCACGCTTGATTCCTCTACTGAGGATGTGCCTAAATACCTAAATTCTTAGCATATGTCCAGGATTCCTATTGGAAATCCCACGAGCCCTTAAAGGACTGGATTTCCTGATAACGCACATCCCTAGCCAAGAAACGTTCATCTAAGAGAGGATGTACGGCTGGGTCCAGGTGTTCAGAAATTCCTGTTTGAGAGAAGGGTGGGTCACTCTTGGGTCGACCTGTGCCAGGAGAAGGACAGAGGACCTGCAACCCTGTGGACTCCCTTGGACCTCTCATGCCATCCTTCTGGGAAGGCTGCCTTGAGTTGGGATGTGAAGTCATTATTGTGATGGTCCCGCTCCTGCCAAGAATTTTGAAGGTGCTGGTAGGGGATGATGGATCTGTCCTATGGCAGTCTTACTACGGAGTGTCTCAGGGCTTTATTTGACCCTCAAGCTTTTCAGCATCTACATGAAACCGCCAGGAGACGTTTACCAGGGGTGCAGGCTGAGGCGTCACGAATGGCACCTAGCTTCGCCTCTCCTTCTCAGCTAACAGAGGTGGGGCAGTTGGAGCCCTGAACCAGCGTACGGGCAGGAGAATGGACTGGATGAGGGCCAATAAACTGAGATTCAATCCAGCCAACACAGAAATACTGTTTGCAGGTGGTTCATCATTCCGGCTTAGTGACATTGACCCTGTTCTGGCGGGGAGTTTCAGACTTCCCAATCAGTGACGTCTGTAGTTTGGGGATGGTCATGGATCCATCGTTGCCCGTAGAGGCACAGGCTCCCTTCGTGGCTCAGAGTAGCTTCTCACTAGCTTAGGCCAGGGAGGAACAGCTGCAGTTGTTTTGGCCTAAAACTCCCATGATCCCCTTACATCGGTGATGCTGGCTGGAGCTGATGGGGATTGTAGTCCAAAACAACTGAGGTCACCATTTTTTTAATTTCCATTTGTATTTTAGTTGTGTTTTATTTTACTTTAGTTCATTTTTTTCTTTTTATTTACTGGACCCAATCCCAAAGTTCTTCAAGCATTTAAAATAATAAGAAATTAAAACAGAATAAAACTAGCCAAAATTCAAACAACAGAAATAAATATACTAAACTAAAACCAGCAGGAGAGAAAATCACTAAAATCGCTGAGTGTCTAATAATATTTAAAATAACTAAGAAGAAGTAAAAACATCCCTTTAAAAGGTGGTGCTCTGAACCACTGAGGGAGCCTGCGCCTCTGCGGACGATGACGGATCCATCATCGTCCCCAACTTGCAGACCTCGCCCTTTAGGAAGTCTGAAACCCCCTTTCAGAACAGGGTGACTGACACTTAACCGGATAGATGAGCCACCCACAAACAGTGTTTCTGTCTTGTCTCGATTGAATCTCAGTTTATTGGGCCCTCATCCAGCCCACTCCTCTGCCCATGCGCTGGTTCAGAGCTTCAACTGCCTCACCTCTGTTTAGCTGAGAAGGAGAGGTGGAGCTACGTGTCATTGGTGATGCCTCAGCCCGCACCCCTGGTTAACGTGTCCCGGCAGTTTCATGTAGATGTTGGAAAGCATGGGGGTCAACTACAGCCCTGAGGCACTGTAGCAAGACCACCATAGGACAGACCCATTATCCCCTGCCACCACCTTCTCTAAGGGGCATTCTAGGCAGGAGTGGAACTGTTGCAATACACGACTTCACATCCCAACCCAAGACAGCCTTCCCAGAAGGATAGCATAAGAGGTCCAAGGGAGTCCACAGGGTTGCAGGTCCTTCTCCCGGCAAAGGACACAAGCAGGCTTGCACGTCCCTCACCTGGCTCAGGTCGACCTAATTGTTTCATGACCTAGTCATGTTTTATTGGGGATTGCTAAAGTAATTTGGGGATTGCTTCAGGCAGCAAAATACCTTGGGCCAGACCTGGACTTAGAACTGTGTTACACACAGCCAGGGTTCCCTTCATGGGATGTCTCAGGCCAGTGAAGGTGCCCTAGGAAGCAGAGCCAGCTCTTCCTTCATGGAGAAGGCCATGCTTGAAGTTCAGGGACTTAGCAGCCTGGCCTGCCTCTTCATGGGGATGGCTGATTTCAGAACTGACAGGCATGATCACAAACTTGTAATTTGGAGTTAACAGAACACAGGCTTCTAATATTGAAGGCTGAGTTCAGAATGTATTTAAATAGTTCTCACAGAAAAGAGACATTTGCACTGAGATTGTTTACTTCACAGTATAAAAATGCTGCTGTAACTGTACTCTGGGCCTTCCCTCTCCTATTGGGGTTCAGCCCACCGCTGTGCAAACTCTCTTTTGCTGTGGGAAATAATTCTATTGCTAGTGTCTCACTGGTCTCTTTGTCTGTGCGTTGGAGATCCACGACAATACCTGGGGAGCCTCGTCTGGGATTTGACAGCACTCGTCAGAAGCACACAGGCAGAAGCTCTCTGGGGACTGCCATTCCAGCACGTACCCAAGGTAAGAGACCTTTTGAAATCCCTATTGGCTTAGCCTTCTCTTTCAGGTGACACCGTGGGTCTGGTTCACACTGGACTCCCAACCCAAGACTTCTGTGAGACCCAGCAAAACAGACTTAGAAAAGTGGGCCTGGTCCATTGGAGGGGCAGATGAGGTTTAACATGGCTGGGCCCAGTGCAAAAGACAGGTCAGTAAAACAGGTACCTGAGGAAGCAAGTGAACAGAGCTGTCGTTGACACTCACGGTGTATATGTACAAAAGTTATGGGCCAGAACCTGCAAATTCGAAAACACTTAAATTGTTCAGATTCTCTTTAAGATAGCTAGGAAGAAGTTGAATGGTTTGTGGCTTAGTTTGCAAAGAGACAGGAAGAAGAGTTTAAATCTGGCACCTAGCAAAAGGTGTTGTGGAGCCTAGAGACAAGAACCGAGAAAGAAAGGGGAAGGAGATTTCTCCTGGCAAAGAAAGAAAGAATTTTTAGGCTGTTGTATATTTAAGCTACCTGCATTTTTTTTAATGTATCACTAGTATTGAATTGTAGTAGAAATTTCAGACTCTGAAGAGTTAAATTGCATTTAGAGTTCAAGCAATTAAGAATCTCATTTTTTAAGAAGCCCACAAAACAAGAACAATGCAGAATCCATGGTAGATTCAAGGGCAGAGGCGATGGATGAGAACATGGTGTGAGCAAAAAGCAAAATCACCCTAGAATATTGCCACTATTGTGGTGAAATTGGTCGCTAGAAAATGAGTGTCCTAATAAGCCTGGCCAGCTTATGCAGACACCTCATAAAGCTAGCTGATCTATACTAACGTTTCAAGATTTCCTTACAGCTACAATGTCTGCTAAAAAAACTATAACTGTTGTAGGCATGTTTCTTAACTAACCGCCTCACTATCCAGACCAACATGCTTCCTCTTTAAGCAGAAAGCTATTCTGTAAATAAAGGTTTACTCACCACATGAAGCATTTCTTGATGCCCTAAATATGTTGTGACCTTGCTGCAAAGCATGGTGTGTGTGTTCTCCTGATTCCGCTTCATGAAATCCAAACTTCCAGCCTGATCACCTGGGGGTCTTGGAATTTGATGAAATCCTTTTTTTGCAATTAAGAAAAGGGATTATCAAGGATATCAGGGCACACCATGTTTCCAGGAAAGGGCAAGCTCATACCTTCTGTGTAGTCTGAGCTATATGCAGTTGATAACGCCATGATTAACAGCGTAATTACTCTAGTTGGGCAGAGCAGTTGGGTGTGTGGCCGGCCTCTGGCACTTATGAACAAGAGATTAGTCCTTATGGGAACCCTCATGGGTAAACCAATGACTCCCCCCCACCCCCTACTAAATTTCAGGCCACCGAACTCCAGCTAACAGATGATCAAGTATTAAGACTATGGCCATGCATTAATGAAGTAGTTTTAGGTTGTCATTCACAGATTAAAGACACCCAGATGAGCCCTGCCACGACCACCGGCATCACGGTTCTTCAGTGGACAAGAGTGCCCTGGCGTCCAGGTGGAAAGGTCCCTACCAGATCTTCCCAGATCCACACATCACCCTGCAAGAGGGCCGTTGACCCAGATTTCGCCAGTCAAGTGTAGACAGCAACCGAGGCGGTGCTCTCAAGGACAACGCAGGCGATTTCTCCTCGACACGGCCAACAGCAGGTGTCTACTGCTTCTCCCAAGACCCAGCGGATCATGCCCGGAGACCACCTAACTTTACTCTACAAATATTTAAGGGCCATAATAATGCCCAGCCACTCTCCAGAAACCAAAAAGGTTTCATCCTACTGGTAGAGTTGGCAAAAGTCCAGCCAGCTGCATGAAGACAGACTTCGCCAGGCAGCCAACGATGACTGAGATGGCCGCTCTGTTCCAGTATGGCGGTCTTGTTCTCTTTGAACTATGCTTTACGGGAAATAAAGAAGGGAATAGTACAACTAAGTATAGCAGTAGCAGAAATAGTTAACCTTATTAAACTGTTGGATGTGTGCTTTAATTACTTTAAGTGTTAGCTGTTTTTATGCTTTTGTTTTTAAAATTTGTATATCGATTTTTAATGTTCAGTCTTAATCTTTGTAACCCGCCCAGAGAGCTTCGGCTATGGGGCGGCATATAAAAATTAACCTTACTAACCTTACTAACCTTACTAACCTTAGTTAACCTTACTAAACTGTTGGATATGTGCTTTTATTGTTTTAAACTTTAGCTGTTCCTATGCTTTTGTTTTTAAAATTTGTATATCGATTCTTAATGTTCAGTCTTTTTAATCTAATCTTTTTAATCTTTGTAAACTTTGAATCTTTTAATCTTTGTAAGCTTTGGCTATGGGGCGGTATATAAATGTAATAAATAATAATAATAATAATAATTAAAAATGCCAGCCCATCATGAACAAGGCATACCTGTAATTGGTGTGCCTGCCTATCTCGGGCAAAAGAAGGGTAGAAGGCATACCAGTTTGAACAAAACATCACCAAAGAAAATGAACAAACTTTGGTACAGAGATATATAGACTTTGCAGCTGAGAATCTAGTGACTGAATTTGCTTCCATCCCCCTTTCTCCTCCTCCCTCCCCACCCCCTTTCCTTTTGTGTCATGTTTTTTAGATTGTAAGCCTGTGGGCAGGGATGTTTTTTAGATTGTAAGCCTGTGGGCAGGGACTGTCTTAAGAAACATTTTTGTAAGCTGCCTTGAGAGCCTTTTTGGCTAAAGGGCAGGATAAAAGTGCTTAATAAATAAATAAGGAAATAAAGGATGGAATATAATCCATCCCAGTCTGAAACCCCTCTACGCTGCCAGTTCAATGGCCCATATCAGAATGCCACACATAGTCAGTGACAACCCGTAGAAGATTAGGCAAACAGCAAAAGTTATTGTGGATTACTTGGAGGGAATCTACACGTAGTACTGAAGGCGCTCGCGTGCGCCGTCAAAACGATGGTGTAGATGGCAAAAGAAGAGACGGAGGAAGAGGTGGAGGAGGAGGAGGCTGGGGAACCGGCCGCATCCTTGCCGCCGCTGGAAGCCGAGCTCTCCGACCTGGGTGGCACTTACCCCGGCAGCAGGAGGCGGCAGCGGCAGCGGCAAGGACGCAGCCGGTTCCCCAGCTGCCTCTTCCTCCATCTCTTCTTTCGCCGTCTACACCATCGTTTTCACGGCGCACACAAGCGCCTTCAGTACGATGTGTAGATTTGGCCTTGATTGGCACTAATTATGGGAAAGCTTTAAGAGATAGAACGCTGCACAAGATTTTGGGTTTCCGAGTTCTTTGTCTACTCTCCTTTGACCATAATGTGATTGCACTTGCTGGTTTAAAGATAAAACAATGTTAATTTTTTAGACTTCATTCAAGTTTCAGGTAGACACTTCCTGCAATTGGAGGCTTCAAGCTAGAGATGGTTAGCAAATACAAAGACCTCTTTATTAGTAGCACTGTTCTTCCTCCTTTACTGTCGTGTTTCAAAAGCAGTTACACACTGACAGATAATGGTAAAATCAGTAAACCCAATGTAGCAAAATGCCGTAAGGATTACAACCAAATAATAGAGAGATCTCCCTCTTCTGTTATATGGTATTCCAGAAGGTGCAGAGCATATTCCTCTACCAGTATGTTTTTCCAAATGTGAGAAATGGTTAATCTATCCAGCGTTAAATGTCCACAGACTCTATTGGCTATGTGGACCATGGGCATATAAGATCCTGCCATAGAACTATTGCCTGGTCTCAGTTCACACACCAGTTTAACAGCAGACATTATTTACAACCATAAGGTCAAAAGGGCTATTAATAATCCTTTGGAAACGGGATACACTAGATCCCATGAATTCATGAAGATCTTGCTTCCAGTAAACCTCTGACACAGCAGAGGCCAATTGAAACTGCCACAATTGATGCCATTTCTGCCCTTTAAGCTGAAACAAGAGATTTCACAAGTCACACTACAAAACTGCATGACCCTTGATGTCTTACTTGCAGCACGAAGAAGAGTCTGTGCCGTGATTAACACTTCTTGCTGCACATACATAAGCCAGAACTATGGAATAGAAATTTATTAGATAATGCATTTTAGCTAGTTCCCATGGAAAAAAGACACACACACTGAGGTTGTTTACTCAGCAATACAAAACGCCTGCCATAGCTATTCTCTGGGCCTTTCCTCTCTATGTATTATTGTGAAGCTGGTAACAAGTGTGAACTAGAAAGAGGGACATACTAAACCAAAGGACACTGAATGGCCGTTGAAATGCATTGGTTTATTCCGAATGGCCATAGGAAATTATTGGAGGTGTTTAGGGATCATCTACAAATCAAAATCCCTAAAGGAGTTAAACATTTCGTTTTCATAGAAAACCACGCAGAATCAAAATGCAAACTAACAGTGGTTTTACGGAACAACTACTATGACCCCCAACACTGTGATTCTAGGGATCACCCCCAAATTCAAGAAGAAATCAGAATGCAATAAAAAGAGGGTAATAGTTTTATACACTGCTTTATAAGCACCAGTTCTAAAACACCCAAATATGAGAAAGGAATTTTGTCGCAACATGCCAAACATTATTTAAATGTTTCTACATGCCCCGCCACAGCGCCCACACCTTACAAAAGGCTGGTTTCAAAATGGCCATAGGAAAACATTGGGCTGTCAGGCAGCCCCAGAAAAAAGGGGAGCCCCAAAATTCTCGTGGAGGTTTGTAATAAGGCCCTAAGCATCCTAAGAGTTTTTGCTGGAGGCGTGCGCCATTGGAATGGTCCGCACTTTGCGCATGGCCCATTAGGTTCCTTCAGAATGACCACAGGAAGCACTGGGCTGTGGAACCTAATGTGGCCAAGCACAAAGTGGGGACAATTCCAATGGAGAATGCCTCCAGCAAAAACTCTTAGGATGCTTACAGTCTTATTACCAACCTCCATTAGAATTTTGGGGCTCCCCCTTTTTTTCTGGGTCTGCCTGACTGCCCGGTGCTTTCCTATGGCCATTCTGAAGAAACCTTATGTACGGGACGTACTAAACCGAAGGACACCGAATGGCCATTGAAATGCATTGTGTCATTCCGAATGGCCATAGGAAATCATTGAAGGAGTTTAGGGATCATCTACAAATTAAAATACCTAAAGGAGTTAAACATTTAGTTTTCATAGAAAACCACACAGAATCAAAATACAAACCAACAAAGTGGTTTTGGGGAACAATTCCTATGACCCCCAACACAGTGGTTTCTAGGGATCATCTCCAAACGTAAAAAGAAAACAGAATACAATAAAGAGAAGGTGACTGCCGTTTCATACAATGCTTCATAGGCACCAGTTTTAAAAGACCAAAATAAGTGGAGGGGGGTTGCCAAAAACTGTCACAGATTATTTCCATATTTACAAATGCCCCCCCCCCCCACCGTCACCCTCTCCTCACAATTGGCTTACATTTCAAAGTGGTCATAGGAATACATGGGAAGGATACCACAAGCCCCTTAAGAATCAGATGAAGCTGAAAATGCTTACGGAGGTTGAAATTAGAAACCCAAGCATCCTAAGACTCTGTGCTTGATACATGTTGCATTGGACTTGCCCCCAACTTGCGCATAGCCATAATACGGGGTGTCATTCAGAATGGCCATAGGAAAGCATTAGGCTGTCACAAGCAGGCACGCAGAAAAGAGGGGGAGCCCCAAAACGCTCATGGAGATTTGAACTAACCCCCCCCCAAAAAAACCCTAAGAGTTTCTACTGGAGACATGCTCCACTGGAAAGACCCCCACATTGCACATGGGCCCATAAGGTTCCATCAGAATGACCATAGGAAAGCATTGGACAGTCACGCAGCCCCAGAAATCAAGGGGAGCCCCAAAATTCTCATAGACATTTGTAATGAGACCCTAAGCATCCTAAGAGTTTTTGCTGCAGACGTGCTCCATTGGAATGGCCCCTAAGCTGCACACGGCCATGTGAGGTTTCTTCAGAATGGCCATAGGAAAGCATGGCGCTTTCTGGCACCCCCAGAAACTCAGGGGGAGCCCTGAAATTCTCATAGATGTTTGTAATGAGACCCTAAGCATCCTAAGAGTTTTTGCTGCAGACGTGCTCCATTGGAATGGCCCCTAAGCTGCGCACGGGCACATGAGGTGTCTTCAGAATGGCCATAGGAAAACAATGGGCTTCTCTGGCAGCCCTCCCAAATCAGGGGGAGCCCCAAAATTCTCGTAGAGGCTTGTAATGAGACCCTGAGCATCCTAAGAGTTTTTGCTGCAGGTGTGCTCCATTGAAATGGCCCCTACACTGGACACGGGCACATGAAGTTTCTTCAGAATGGCCATAGGAAAGCCTTGCACTTTCTGGCAGCCCCAGAAACTCAGGGGGAGCCCCGAAATTCTCATAGATGTTTGTAATGAGACCCTAAGCATCCTAAGAGTTTTTGCTGCAGGTGTGCTCCATTGGAATGGCCTCAAAGCTGCACACGGGCACATGAGGTTTCTTCAGAATGGCCATAGGAAAGCATGGCGCTATCTGGCAGCCCCAGAAAATCAGGGGGAGCCCCAAAATACTCATAGAGGCTTGTAATGAGACCCTGAGAATGCAAAGAGTTTTTGCTGCAGGTGTGCTCCATTAAAATGGCCCCTACACTGGACACGGGCACATGAAGTTTCTTCAGAATGGCCATAGGAAAGCCTTGCACTTTCTGGCAGCCCCAGAAACTCAGGGGGAGCCCCGAAATTCTCATAGATGTTTGTAATGAGACCCTAAGCATCCTAAGAGTTTTTGCTGCAGGTGTGCTCCATTGGAATGGCCTCAAAGCTGCACACGGGCACATGAGGTTTCTTCAGAATGGCCATAGGAAAACAATGGGCCTATCTAGAAGCCCCAGAAAATCAGGGGGAGCCCCAAAATTCTCATAGATATTTCTAATGAGACCCTAAGCATCCTAAGAGTTTTTAATGCAGGCGTGCTCCATTGCAATAGCTCCTAAGCTGCGCACTGGCACATGAGGTTTCCTCAGAATGGCCATAGGAAAGCATGGTGCTATCTGGCAGGCCCAGAAAATCAGGGGGAGCCCCGAAATTCTCATAGATGTTTGTAATGAGAAACTGAGCATCCTAACAGTTTTTAATGCAGGCGTGCTCCATTGCAATGGCCCCTAAGCTGCGCACGGGCACATGAGGTTTCCTCAGAATGGCCATTAGAAAACAATGGCCCTATCTGGCAGCCCCCAAAAACCAGGGGGAGCCCCAAAATTCACACAGACATTTCTGATGAGACCCTAAACATCCTAAGAGTTTTTGATGCAGGTGCTCTCCATTGCAATGGCACCTACGCTGCGCACGGGCACATGAGGTTTCTTCGGAATGGCCATAGGAAAACAATGGGCCAATCTGGAAGCTCCAGAAAATCAAGGGGAGCCCCGAAATTCTCATAGATGTTTGTAATGAGACCCTAAGCATCCTAAGAGATTTTGCTGCAGGTGTGCTCCATTGCAATGGCCCCTAAGCTGCGCATGGGCACATGAGGTTTCCTCAGAATGGCCATAAGAAAACAATGGGCTTCTCTGGCAACCCTCCCAAATCAGGGGGAGCCCCAAAACTCACACAGACATTTCTAATGAGACCCTAAACATCCTAAGAGTTTTTGCTGCAGGCGTGCTCCATTGGAATGGCCCCTAAGCTGCGCATGGCCACATGAGGTTCCTTCAGAATGGCCATAGGAAAACAATGGGCTTCTCTGGCAACCCTCCCAAATCAGGGGGAGCCCCAAAATTCTCATAGAGGCTTGTAATAACACACTAAGCCTGCTAAGAGTTTTTGATGAAGGTGCTCTCCATTGCAATGGCCCCTACACTGCGCACGGGCACATGAGGTTTCTTCAGAATGGCCATAGGAAAACAATGGGCTTCTCTGGCACCCCCAGAAACTCAGGGGGAGCCCTGAAATTCTCATAGATGTTTGTAATGAGACCCTAAGCATCCTAAGAGTTTTTGCTGCAGACGTGCTCCATTGGAATGGCCCCTAAGCTGCGCACGGCCACATGAGGTGTCTTCAGAATGGCCATAGGAAAACAATGGGCTTCTCTGGCAGCCCTCCCAAATCAGGGGGAGCCCCAAAATTCTCGTAGAGGCTTGTAATGAGACCCTGAGCATCCTAAGAGTTTTTGCTGCAGGTGTGCTCCATTGAAATGGCCCCTAAGCTGCACACGGCCACATGAGGTTTCTTCAGAATGGCCATAGGAAAGCATGGCGCTATCTGGCAGCCCCAGAAAATCAGGGGGAGCCCCAAAATTCTCATAGAGGCTTGTAATGAGACCCTGAGAATGCAAAGAGTTTTTGCTGCAGGTGTGCTCCATTAAAATGGCCCCTACACTGGACACGGGCACATGAAGTTTCTTCAGAATGGCCATAGGAAAGCCTTGCACTTTCTGGCAGCCCCAGAAACTCAGGGGGAGCCCCGAAATTCTCATAGATGTTTGTAATGAGACCCTAAGCATCCTAAGAGTTTTTGCTGCAGGTGTGCTCCATTGGAATGGCCTCAAAGCTGCACACGGGCACATGAGGTTTCTTCAGAATGGCCATAGGAAAACAATGGGCCTATCTAGAAGCCCCAGAAAATCAGGGGGAGCCCCAAAATTCTCATAGATATTTCTAATGAGACCCTAAGCATCCTAAGAGTTTTTAATGCAGGCGTGCTCCATTGCAATAGCTCCTAAGCTGCGCACTGGCACATGAGGTTTCCTCAGAATGGCCATAGGAAAGCATGGTGCTATCTGGCAGGCCCAGAAAATCAGGGGGAGCCCCGAAATTCTCATAGATGTTTGTAATGAGAAACTGAGCATCCTAACAGTTTTTAATGCAGGCGTGCTCCATTGCAATGGCCCCTAAGCTGCGCACGGGCACATGAGGTTTCCTCAGAATGGCCATTAGAAAACAATGGCCCTGTCTGGCAGCCCCCAAAAACCAGGGGGAGCCCCAAAATTCACACAGACATTTCTGATGAGACCCTAAACATCCTAAGAGTTTTTGATGCAGGTGCTCTCCATTGCAATGGCACCTACGCTGCGCACGGGCACATGAGGTTTCTTCGGAATGGCCATAGGAAAACAATGGGCCAATCTGGAAGCTCCAGAAAATCAAGGGGAGCCCCGAAATTCTCATAGATGTTTGTAATGAGACCCTAAGCATCCTAAGAGTTTTTGCTGCAGGTGTGCTCCATTGCAATGGCCCCTAAGCTGCGCATGGGCACATGAGGTTTCCTCAGAATGGCCATAAGAAAACAATGGGCTTCTCTGGCAACCCTCCCAAATCAGGGGGAGCCCCAAAACTCACACAGACATTTCTAATGAGACCCTAAACATCCTAAGAGTTTTTGCTGCAGGCGTGCTCCATTGGAATGGCCCCTAAGCTGCGCATGGCCACATGAGGTTCCTTCAGAATGGCCATAGGAAAACAATGGGCTTCTCTGGCAGCCCTCCCAAATCAGGGGGAGCCCCAAAATTCTCATAGAGGCTTGTAATAACACACTAAGCCTGCTAAGAGTTTTTGATGCAGGTGCTCTCCATTGCAATGGCCCCTACACTGCGCACGGGCGCATGAGGTTTCTTCAGAATGGCCATAGGAAAACAATGGGCTTCTCTGGCAGCCCCAGAAACTCAGGGTGAGCCCCAAAACTCACGTAGAGGCTTGTAATAACACACTAAGCATGCTATGAGTTTTTGCTGCAGGCGTGCTTCATTGGAATGGCCCCTAATCTGCGCACGGGCACATGAGGTTTCTTCAGAATGGCCATAGGAAAGCATGGTGCTATCTGGAAGCCCCAGAAAATCAGGGGGAGCCCTGAAATTCTCATAGATGTTTGTAATGAGACCCTAAGCATCCTAAGAATTTTTGCTGCAGACGTGCTCCATTGGAATGGCCCCTAAGCTGCGTACGGGCACATGAGTTTCCTCAGAATGGCCATAAGAACACAATGGGCTTCTCTGGCAGCCCTCCCAAATCAGGGGGAGCCCCAAAATTCTTGTAGAGCCTTGTAATAACACACTAAGCCTGCTAAGAGTTTTTGATGCAGGTGCTCTCCATTGCAATGGCACCTACGCTGCGCACGGGCACATGAGGTTTCTTCGGAAAGGCCATAGGAAAACAATGGGCCAATCTGGAAGCTCCAGAAAATCAGGGGGAGCCCCAAAATTCTCATAGATGTTTGTAATGAGACCCTAAGCATCCTAAGAGTTTTTGCTGCAGGTGTGCTCCATTGCAATGGCCCCTAAGCTGCTCACGGGCACATGAGGTTTCCTCAGAATGGCCATAAGAAAACAATGGGCTTCTCTGGCAACCCTCCCAAATCAGGGGGAGCCCCAAAACTCACACAGACATTTCTAATGAGACCCTAAGCATCCTAAGAGTTTTTGCTGCAGACGTGCTCCATTGGAATGGCCCCTAAGCTGCGCACGGGCACATGAGGTGTCTTCAGAATGGCCATAGGAAAACAATGGGCCTATCTGGAAGCCCCAGAAAATCAGGGAGAGCCCCAAAATTCACGTAGAGGCTTGTAATAATACACTAAGCATGCTAAGAGTTTTTGCTGCAGTCACGCTCCGTTGGAATGGCCCCTAAGCTGCGCATGGCCACATGAGGTTCCTTCAGAATGGCCATAGGAAAACAATGGGCTTCTCTGGCAGCCCTCCCAAATCAGGGGGAGCCCCAAAATTCTCATAGAGGCTTGTAATAACACACTAAGCCTGTTAAGAGTTTTTGATGAAGGTGCTCTCCATTGCAATGGCCCCTACACTGCGCACGGGCACATGAGGTTTCTTCAGAATGGCCATAGGAAAACAATGGGCTTCTCTGGCACCCCCAGAAACTCAGGGGGAGCCCTGAAATTCTCATAGATGTTTGTAATGAGACCCTAAGCATCCTAAGAGTTTTTGCTGCAGACGTGCTCCATTGGAATGGCCCCTAAGCTGCGCACGGCCACATGAGGTGTCTTCAGAATGGCCATAGGAAAACAATGGGCTTCTCTGGCAGCCCTCCCAAATCAGGGGGAGCCCCAAAATTCTCGTAGAGGCTTGTAATGAGACCCTGAGCATCCTAAGAGTTTTTGCTGCAGGTGTGCTCCATTGAAATGGCCCCTAAGCTGCACACGGCCACATGAGGTTTCTTCAGAATGGCCATAGGAAAGCATGGCGCTATCTGGCAGCCCCAGAAAATCAGGGGGAGCCCCAAAATTCTCATAGAGGCTTGTAATGAGACCCTGAGAATGCAAAGAGTTTTTGCTGCAGGTGTGCTCCATTAAAATGGCCCCTACACTGGACACGGGCACATGAAGTTTCTTCAGAATGGCCATAGGAAAGCCTTGCACTTTCTGGCAGCCCCAGAAACTCAGGGGGAGCCCCGAAATTCTCATAGATGTTTGTAATGAGACCCTAAGCATCCTAAGAGTTTCTGCTGCAGGTGTGCTCCATTGGAATGGCCTCAAAGCTGCACACGGGCACATGAGGTTTCTTCAGAATGGCCATAGGAAAACAATGGGCCTATCTAGAAGCCCCAGAAAATCAGGGGGAGCCCCAAAATTCTCATAGATATTTCTAATGAGACCCTAATCATCCTAAGAGTTTTTAATGCAGGCGTGCTCCATTGCAATAGCTCCTAAGCTGCGCACTGGCACATGAGGTTTCCTCAGAATGGCCATAGGAAAGCATGGTGCTATCTGGCAGGCCCAGAAAATCAGGGGGAGCCCCGAAATTCTCATAGATGTTTGTAATGAGAAACTGAGCATCCTAACAGTTTTTAATGCAGGCGTGCTCCATTGCAATGGCCCCTAAGCTGCGCACGGGCACATGAGGTTTCCTCAGAATGGCCATTAGAAAACAATGGCCCTATCTGGCAGCCCCCAAAAACCAGGGGGAGCCCCAAAATTCACACAGACATTTCTGATGAGACCCTAAACATCCTAAGAGTTTTTGATGCAGGTGCTCTCCATTGCAATGGCACCTACGCTGCGCACGGGCACATGAGGTTTCTTCGGAATGGCCATAGGAAAACAATGGGCCAATCTGGAAGCTCCAGAAAATCAAGGGGAGCCCCGAAATTCTCATAGATGTTTGTAATGAGACCCTAAGCATCCTAAGAGTTTTTGCTGCAGGTGTGCTCCATTGCAATGGCCCCTAAGCTGCGCATGGGCACATGAGGTTTCCTCAGAATGGCCATAAGAAAACAATGGGCTTCTCTGGCAACCCTCCCAAATCAGGGGGAGCCCCAAAACTCACACAGACATTTCTAATGAGACCCTAAACATCCTAAGAGTTTTTGCTGCAGGCGTGCTCCATTGGAATGGCCCCTAAGCTGCGCATGGCCACATGAGGTTTCTTCAGAATGGCCATAGGAAAAGAATGGGCTTAGTGTGTTATTACAAGCCTATGGCCATTCTGAAGTAACCTCATGTGCCCATGCGCAGTGTAGGTGCCATTGCAATGGAGTACACCTGCAGCAAAAACTCTTAGCAGGCTTAGTGTGTTATTACAAGCCTCTACGAGAATGTTGGGGCTCCCCTTGATTTTCTGAGGTTGCCAGAGAAGCCCATTAATTTCCTATGGCCATTCTGAAGAAACATCATGTGCCCGTGCTCAGCTAAGGGGCCATTCCAATGGAGCACGACTGCAGCAAAAACTCTTAGGATGCTTAGGGTCTCATTACAAATGTCTATGAGAATTTCGGGGCTCCACTTGATTTTCTGGAGCTTCCAGATTGGCCAATTGTTTTCCTATGGCCATTCTGAAGAAACCTCATGTGCCCGTGCGCAGTGTAGGGGCCATTCCAATGGAGCACACCTGCAGCAAAAACTCTTAAGATGCTCAGGGTCTCATTACAAGCCTCTACGAGAATTTTGGGGCTCCCCCTGATTTGGGAGGGCTGCCAGAGAAGCCCATTGTTTTCCTATGGCCATTCTGAAGACACCTCATGTGCCCGTGCGCAGCTTAGGGGCCATTCCAATGGAGCACGTCTGCAGCAAAAACTCTTAGCAGGCTTAGTGTGTTATTACAAGCCTCTATGAGAATTTCGGGGCTCCCCCTGATTTTCTGGGGCTGCCAGATAGCGCCATGCTTTCCTATGGCCATTCTGAAAAAACATCATGTGCCCGTGCTCAGCTAAGGGGCCATTCCAATGGAGCGCGACTGCAGCAAAAACTCTTAGGATGCTTAGGGTCTCATTACAAATGTCTATGAGAATTTCGGGGCTCCCCCTGATTTTCTGGGGCTTCTAGATTGGCCCATTGTTTTCCTATGGCCATTCTGAAGAAACCTCATGCGCCCGTGCGCAGTGTAGGGGCCATTGCAATGGAGAGCACCTGCATCAAAAACTCTTAGCATGCTTAGTGTGTTATTAAAAGCCTCTACGAGAATTTTGGGGCTCCCCCTGATTTGGGAGGGCTGCCAGAGAAGCCCATTGTTTTCTTATGGCCATTCTGAGGAAACCTCATGTGGCCGTTCGCAGCTTAGGGGCCATTCCAATGGAGCACGTCTGCAGCAATTTTTTTTAGGATGCTTAGGGTCTCATTACAAGCCTCTATGAGAATTTTGGGGCTCACCCTGAGTTTCTGGGGCTGCCAGATAGCGCCATGCTTTCCTATGGCCATTCTGAAGAAACCTCATGTGGCCGTGCGCAGCTTAGGGGCCATTCCAATGGGGCGCGACTGCAGCAAAAACTCTTAGGATGCTCAGTGTCTCATTACAAACATCTATGAGAATTTTGGGGCTCCCCCTGATTTTCTGGGGTTGCCAGAGAAGCCCATAGTTTTCCTATGGCCATTCTGAAGAAACATCACGCGGCCGTGCTCAGCTTAGGGGCCATTCCAATGGAGCGCGACTGCAGCAAAAACTCTTAGCAGGCTTAGTGTGTTATTACAAGCCTCTACGAGAATTTTGGAGCTCCCCCTGATTTGGGAGGGCTGCCAGAGAAGCCCATTGTTTTCTTATGGCCATTCTGAGGAAACCTCATGTGGCCGAACGCAGCTTAGGGGCCATTCCAATGGAGCACGTTTGAAGCAAAAACTCTTAGGATGCTTAGGGTCTCATTACAAACATCTATGAGAATTTTGGGGCTCCCCCTGATTTTCTGGGGCTGCCAGAGAAGCCCATTGTTTTCTTATGGCCATTCTGAGGAAACCTCATGTGCCCATGCGCAGCGTAGGGGCCATTTCAATGGAGCACGGCTGCAGCAAAAACTCTTAGGATAATTAGGGTCTTATTAGAAATGTCTGTGTGAATTTTGGGGCTCCCCCTGTTTTTTGGGGGCTTCCAGGTAGGCCCATTGTTTTCCTATGGCCATTCTGAAGAAACCTCATGTGCCCGTGCGCAGCTTAGGGGCCATTCCAATGGAGCACGTCTGCAGCAAATACTCTTAGGATGCTCAGGGTCTCATTACAAGCCTCTACGAGAATTTTGGGGCTCCCCCTGATTTGGGAGGGCTGCCAGAGAAGCCCATTGTTTTCCTATGGCCATTCTGAAGACACCTCATGTGGCCGTGCGCAGCTTAGGGGCCATTCCAATATGGAGCACATCTGCAGCAAAAACTCTTGGGGTGCTTAGGGTCTCATTACAAAAATCTATGAGAATTTTGGGGCTCCCCCTGATTTTCTGGGGTTGCCAGAAAGTGCAAGGCTTTTCTATGGCCATTCTGAAGAAACCTCATGTGCCTTGCGCAGCTTGGGGGCCATTGCAATGGAGCACACCTGCAGCAAAAACTCTTTGCATTCTCAGGGTCTCATTACAAGCCTCTATGAGAATTTTGGGGCTCCCCCTGATTTTCTGGGGCTGCCAGATAGCGCCATGCTTTCCTATGGCCATTCTGAAGAAACCTCATGTGGCCGTGTGCAGCTTAGGGGCCATTTCAATGGAGCACACCTGCAGCAAAAACTCTTAAGATGCTCAGGGTCTCATTACAAGCCTCTACGAGAATTTTGGGGCTCCCCCTGATTTGGGAGGGCTGCCAGAGAAGCCCATTGTTTTCCTATGGCCATTCTGAAGACACCTCATGTGCCCGTGCGCAGCTTAGGGGCCATTCCAATGGAGCACGTCTGCAGCAAAAACTCTTAGCATGGTTAGTGTGTTATTACAAGCCTCTATGAGAATTTTGGGGCTCCCCCTGATTTTCTGGGGCTGCCAGATAGCACCAAGCTTTCCTATGGCCATTCTGAAGAAACCTCATGTGGCCGTGTGCAGCTTAGGGGCCATTCCAATGGAGCACGTCTGCAGCAAAAACTCTTAGGATGCTTAGGGTCTCATTACAAATGTCTATGAGAATTTTGGGGCTCCCCTTGATTTCTGGGGCTGTGTGAGTGTCCAATGCTTTCCTATGGTCATTCTGATGGAACCTTATGGGCCCATGTGCAATGTGGGGGTCTTTCCGGTGGAGCATGTCTCCAGTAGAAACTCTTAGGTTTTTTGGGGGGGGGTTAGTTCAAATCTCCATGAGCGTTTTGGGGCTCCCCCTCTTTTCTGCGTGCCTGCTTGTGACAGCCTAATGCTTTCCTATGGCCATTCTGAATGACACCCCGTATTATGGCTATGCGCAAGTTGGGGGCAAGTCCAATGCAACATGTATCAAGCACAGAGTCTTAGGATGCTTGGGTTTCTAATTTCAACCTCCGTAAGCATTTTCAGCTTCATCTGATTCTTAAGGGGCTTGTGGTATCCTTCCCATGTATTCCTATGACCTCTTTGAAATGTAAGCCAGTTGTGAGGAGAGGGTGCGGGGGGGGGGGGGATTTGTAAACATGGAAATAATCTGTGACAGTTTTTGGCAACCCCCCTCCACTTATTTTGGTCTTTTAAAACTGGTGCCTATGAAGCATTGCATGAAACAGCAGTCACCTTCTCTTTATTGTATTCTGTTTTCTTTTTACGTTTGGAGATGATCCCTAGAAACCACTGTGTTGGGGGTCATAGGAATTGTTCCCCAAAACCACTTTGTTGGTTTGTATTTTGATTCTGTGTGGTTTTCTATGAAAACTAAATGTTTAACTCCTTTAGATATTTTAATTTGTAGATGATCCCTAAACTCCTTCAATGATTTCCTATGGCCATTCGGAATGACACAATGCATTTCAATGGCCATTCGGTGTCCTTCGGTTTAGTACGTCCCATATTTTCCTTGAGAAACAGTTGGTAAGTGGCAGCAGTTATAAGTCAATTTATTCAGCCAGGCCTGATTTTGTTTTGGTATTTTATTTAATGAAATATTTTTATTGATAGTCTGAGCAAAAGGCAGCCTTCATTACTAAAGGATGAAGAATATTCTATTCTACAAGCATTTTCAATCTATCCACTCCTTGATTTACCAAGTTCATCCTGGCGTAATGCAATATCTGCTGACTTTTATAAGCTGTTGTGTTTTACAGTTAATAGTGTGTGTGATGTGTATCTTTTTAATGCATTGCTAGCCATGCACTTAGATGAACAGCCATTCATTGCTTTGAGCACTGTACATTACATTAATTGAAAAACATGATCAGGCATAAATTCCTGTAAACATGCCTGTGCTGTTCTATAAAACAAAAGCAAATGTCTCTGATCATATTTTGTGGCTCACCTAAAACCCTTTTTTGTGCTAATGTGTAGCTTCCAAAGTTCTGATGAAGGATAGCTGCACATACCTTGGCTTGTGTTTAGCAAATTATTGACACACTTGGGCTCTTTTTAAGTAGCTTCTTCACATGTGCACCCAACATATACAGAGGAGAGTGGTATTGTGCTTCTGGCTGCTCCCTAAATGTCCACATGCCTCCCATCCCCACATCCTGATATCCGTGCATGGAATGGAATGTTAGCTAAGAGGGGGCACATGTGTCTGCATGTAGGCTCTTCGAACCGGGAGTGGATTAGGCCAGATTCCCCTCAAAGTGGTAAGTTTACACAGGAGACAGTGATGCAGTTATGGCTGGACTCTGGGGGCATGTCCATGGCTCTAATATTGGGGGCATGTCCATGGCTCTACTAGGAGGAGGGTTTTCTCTGCTGTGGCACCCCGGTTGTGGAACGAGCTCCCCAGAGAAGTTCGCTTGGCGCCTACGTTGTTTTCCTTCCGTTGCCAGCTGAAGACCTTTTTATTTTCTCAGTATTTTAACACCTAATTTAACTTAAATTTAAACTTGCTGTTTTAATCTCATATTTTAACCTATATCAATTTTTGCTGTGTGGTTTTATCCTGGTTGTGCTTTTTATATTATATTTTGTATTTATGTTTTAAATTGTTGGTTGTTTTTATGCTCTTCATGGTTTTAATTTTTGTGAACCGCCCAGAGAGCTTCGGCTATTGGGCGGTATAAAAATATAACAAATAAATAAATAAACAAACAGGAATGTGGAAGTATTGGTAGAGCATGGAATGACCAGGGTTGGGCGGTGGGAGCTGAGAAATGTATTATCTCAGTTGTAAAACACATGTGACCATCTAGCTTGCATGCATGCATACACCAGTAAAACCATTAAGTCCACGCTTTAAAGTTACCTAGCTGCACCACTGCTAGGAGAAGGACTCTTGTGAAAAGCCCTACTGTTGCTGCTATATTAAGTGCTAAATAGTAATTGACGTGGTTGTCACGACACAACTACCCACCATGGCTGATCAGGCATGATGGATCGTTGTGTTGCGCAAATCCAGCGTAGTTTCGCTTGGACCACTCTGAGAACTCATGGCTTGTTTATGGCTGTTCATAACCATGGTGAGTTATTGTGTCATCTGAACCTAGCAGGGCAACTTCATTGTGGTTGTCAGGAAGAGCTAGAGAGCTGCCTGGCAAGAGTGGCAAAGCTCTCTGCCACTCCCTGCAATCTCAGTAGTGACACCGCCACTCCACCCTGTGCTCCTAAAAATATAAAGAAAGGATACCAGAAAGTCTTCCAAATGTCTTTGTGTTATTGTTTTTTCTGGCTCTGTATAACACAGGAGTGACTTCTGCTACTAGGAAATTTGCATTAATTTCCACATTGTTTGTTGTTCTGCCTTGAAATTTGCATAAATGTCTGTTCCGTTTTGCTACTCTGCCATGAGATTTGCGATCCCAGTCATTGCTCTATAACCTGTATATGTATACGTGAAAGCTAGAAACAGAGGCCAGTGGAGGGAAGTGACAAGAACGAACAGCAGGGGGAGCTGAAAGCAGCTGGTGGCTTGATACTATGTTCAAAAGTGCAGCCCCCCTCACCCTGTCCATCCTAAACCTCACAGTACAAACTCTGAACATTTCCATACATACATCCAGCACTATAATACATGCAGAGCAGTTTCTAAAGAGATATTTGTGGGGAAAGCAGACAAAAGCTGGAAAGCATTTGGTTTGGGACAACTCATCGCCTAAGGGATGATGGAGAATTGTTTCAGAGCATCAGAGTGTGAATAGAGTTGAAGCTGGCAAGAAGCCTGCAGGAAGAAGAGACAGATGTTTAGGGAGACCAAAGCATCAAGAGAAATTGCACACATACAGGACACTTTGAAAGAGATGCAATGTATAATTGGATATTGGAAAGGGATATGATGAGATTTTTCTAAGGCAATCTTGTGATTAGAATGTCTCCTAGAAATACTGTTTCCCTTAGTAAGGTGTAGTTATAACTATATTTGGTGTAGCCTGACAATTTTGTGTGCTTTTTATATTGGGTTTTGGTAATTTATTGGGTGGGAAAGTACAACTGAGCTTATTCAGAAAAGAGATTTGTTTCTTTTGCAGCAATATGGCTTGCCTGAATCAACTTTTTATTTTATATTTGAAGCTTCATGGAAGCGCAAAGTGGACATGCAGCTTTTGATCAGTGGAGTACCCCACCTGCTGTATTTTGGGCTTTTATTGAAAATTACCTATGAAAAGCTATGTAGGCTGGTTGAGAACTTAGGCCTTCTTGTAACTTAAAAATATAGCCCAAAACAAAGTAGTTGATGAGGATGAATGCATCTTAGGTTGAACCCAAATGACAGCTTCACACTGGTTGTGTTGTTATTGTTAATTTCTACATTGCCAAATAGCCAAAACTCTTTGGACAGATCATAAAAATTAAAAACCTATAGTGAAACATGGTAAAAACATAATATAAAATCATATCATTAAAAAAAAATTAAATCTAAAACCGTTAAAACAATTAAAATATGATCTCAGGACCCAATGAGACAACTGACCTTAAAAGCCCCATCAAATGCCTGATAGAAGAAAGTCTTAATCTCAGGCCGAAAAGATGACAACCAGGTGGACTTCAGTGGAGAGAGAACTTCACAGCTGGGGGGCCACCACCATGAAGCCTTCTCCCTGGTTGTCATCTTCTGAACCACGCTTGGATACTCAGAGAAGGGCCCAAGATATTGATTGAAGTGTATGGATAGGTAATATCAGGAGAGATGCTCTGTCAGGAATTGTGGTCTTGAGCCATGTAAAGCTTTATAGGACAAGACCAGCTCCTTGAATTAGACTCCGTAATGTACAAGGCAGCCAGTGAAAGTGGGTCAGAATCTGTGTTATATGGTCAGATCTTCTGGTCCCTACTAACAGTCTAGCTGCCATATTTTTCAAAGCTTCAGCTTCTGAGCTGACTCCAAAGGCAGCCTCTCACAGAGCACATTGTAGTAATCTAACATCTGACACCTGAAAAACCATCCATCTGTATCCTGAAAGTGGCAGAATTGAAAGAATTTTCAGGTCACAAACTTCAAATCTTCCCCCATCTCTCTCAAAAGCTCCACAACCATGGCTACCCAAAGTTAGAACCAAGACAAGCATTCTGAATCAGCACATAGTATAGCCCTTGTGTGCTATACAGCATACTTCTGGGTGCGCGATGTCACCTATTATTTATACTTTGTATCCTGTTTCAGTTTTTCTGAACCAATAACAGCTAAAGGCACCCCATAATATGTGAAATCTAATCAATGTAGTCGGTGCCGCTTACATGTGTTGGTAGTGGTGACTGAATATGTTTGGGCACAAGAATGGATCAGAACTAAGTTTTTAGATCCACTGTCCTGACCCAATACTTCTTTAAGGTGTAATGGCTGCTTGCCTGAACCGTGTCACAATGTGTGGGATGCGCTAATGATGCCAAGGTGGTCAGCACTGTCACCAGATGCATCAGGCTTAAAAAAGGGCTTGCATGGGACAGATTGGATGGAGTGAGGCTTGGTGGAAGGAGGACAGATAATAATTTGCCTGTATAGCATCCTAAATACAGGGTGTCATCACAAAGCCAGCCACATCTGTGTAATGGTATGCACCTAATACTTGCTAGTAGATTACTTACTTATTTTTTTAGACAGCCTTTATGGGGAAAAAACCACCAAGGTGGTCAACAGCAACAAACAACCAGCTTTCCACAAATTGATGTTCTCCCAATGTTTTGGATCACAACTCCCAGCATCCTTGCCCATTGACCATGCTTGTCTAGGACTGATGGAAATTGGGAATCCAAAACACCTGTAGGGTGGCATCCTGTTGGGGAAGGCTGCATTAAAACAACCCTACTACTAAATAAACTACTAAATGCAATGGCTTTTGAAATGGGGTCTCAGCTGACAAACAATGTAAACAGATGGATTTGTCTCTCCTGGTAAAACTGCCGTAGACCTGGTCAGACTATTTGTCCAATATTGTCCAATATTGTCTGTTTTGACTGGCAGCAGCTCCCCAGTCTTTCAGGTAGGGTTTTTCTCCTCTTCTGCTACCTGATCCTTTGAACTGGTGCTGTCAAGGATTGAACCTGGCACCTTCTGTATGCCAAGCATGGGCTTTACTATTGAGTGATGGCTTTTCCTTTTAATTATAAGACTGAAGTACCACTCTCCAACTTGTTGGTTTGAATGACCCAAGTTCCTCATAGCTGGAGTAAGATAAAGGGCCTTCCCCCTTCTTTAAAACACATGGAGAAAATTTGACTTCAAACACCCAGCAATAAGTGTTAAGATATCCAACACAATTCAGTCCAGATAAAGTATAAAGTGGCTGCCCGGCCTTCCTCCTCCTCTTCTAACAGTTCACTGCTATTCTGGATTTTTCAGCCTCTTAATAAAGATTGTGACAACCATAACATATACAGTGTATAAAATAATTACTTTCCCCTGTCAGTTGTCATTACTCCAGACATGTTCTTAAAACAATAGAGAGAGATTGAATGGAGCCCTCGGTAGGGAACTGCGCTGAAGCAATTTAGAATTACAACAATTCAATGGATTGCAGTTGCTGAAGTCTATTCACCATGAATTACCTTCAATATATTTGCCATTTCTGGGTTTCTAGAGTGTTTTCTCAGTTAATTACATAGTTGCCTTAGAGGAACTGCAGTCCCTTCATCAGCTCTTTTAAATTAACTCTACAGATGTTGTGACAAATTGTTGTTTAGGCAAGTAAAGAATTCAGGGGGGGAAATGTAGGAAATGAGAAAATGAAACAATGTTTAATAAGGTCACAGTACTGCCTCCTTGTGTACAGAAGAGAGACCCTCCTGCAGCCTTTCCCAACCTGGTGCTCCCCAGATGTTTTGGACTTCTGTTCCCATCATCCCCAGCCACCCTAGCTAATAGACCGGAATTCTAGGATTTGTAGTCCAAAATCTGGAGGGCACCAAGTTGGAGGGACTACCAATGTAGGTTGTCACTGAATTTAAGGTGCAGCTATTCTAAATGCGCTTATGAAGATTGTGATTTTAAATTTTCCTAAGTTGTTCTGTTTTAAAGAGGCTGCATGAGAGGCTACTGCAATATAAGTCGATACAACGAACAACAGCTTTCAGTGATCTGTAATTACTGAAATGATTTGAGCAGTGATACTTGGTGCTGGAAGAATAAGATGGTTACAACTATAGAAATAACAAAGAGCCTTATGCCACTCTAATGACTAACAAATTCATTATGGCATGAGCTTTCATGGGTATAGTCCACTTCATCACATGCATGAAGAGTTATCCTCAATTGGCAGATAAATATACGTATGGTTGACGTGTAAACAATGAAGTCAGAGGGAACTGAAATGCAGAAAGTACAGATAATTACCTTAGAGTGTCCATTTGCAAAAGTCTAAAGTGAAGTTATTGCAAACTTAAAAGTGTGGGTGGGTGGGTATGCGTGTTTAATGTGTACAAAGCAGAGTGAATTAATTAGCATGGAAGGAGTACTTTGAACAGCATTTTGTAAAGACGCAGTGTTAATTTTGTCACTGCAATGTAATGTCCCCAGTTCTACAAATTAATTGCCGAATAAGGCTTTAATGGCGTTCATTTATCTTTCTTGTATCTGGTGTGGGCCACACTTGTTATAACACCTTTATAACTTCTTTCTCTACATGAAGAGCATTCTCATATGTCAGATTTAAAACATTTGAGCCTTTTGTGTGCTATTTATCTTGATGTTTGCTCATTGTTCATATACAGAAAGAGCATTTATGTGACTATATATTTTATGCAATATAGGCTTTGCATTCACATTACAAACCACTTGAGCCAAGAATTACTCTAAGCTACAGGCATGAGAATAACTTCAGTATTTAAATAATAAGCTGAAACTCAAAAAAAACATAAGAGCATTGCTAACTTTAGCCTGCTTCTTTTAAAGGTGGAATAATAATCAGTTAGCCGGGGAATCCTATATGTTCTTAGATGATGTTGATTTTATGGATCTTTACCAGCCTCTAACTTCCAGCCTGGTTTGCAACTGGGACATCTTTATTCACATTGGTAAATTACATTCATCAAGAGAATACAGAGGAGTGTCTCACGACTGAGTGTCCTGGACCTCTCAGCCATTTTCAAAACCATTAACCATGGCAGTAGTGGGGAACCATGGGCCAGATGTGGCCTCTCATTCTTCCCCACCAAGCCTTCCCAGTAGGCCATGGCTCCAGATGTCCTTATTGAACACCCTGCTCTACCCTTTCATGCCTTGCATGAAAAATGCCTCCTGAGATTCAATATGGAAAATAAACTGTTCTGCATTGCCTGGAAGGCCTCCTCTTTGGAACACTTCAAAGCTCTTATTTCCTTTTCAGAGATCTTTAGTATTTTCTGAGATTTTCTGAGCTCCTCATTCTTCCTCAAAGCCTCTCGTTCGTCTCCACCCCTTCTCCTCGGAGCTCTTGCTAGCTAGAGCTTCCACCTCGCTTTTCCAGTCCCTCAGGTACTGCTTGGTGAGTTGTTGGAACTCTGTGAGAAGGATTGTTGGATTGGGAGAGTACAGAGAAAACTTTTCTGGATCAGGGGGAAGCTGAGTTTAGTGACTATGTGAATTTGGGTGGCATTCTTTGCATCACTATGAATCCTTTTGGATTACCTCTGGTAAATGGGAGCTGGTTCTGCTTCTTTCTGAAGGTTAGGTTTTAGGACTGTGCTTCAGAATTGAAGTGAATCAAATCGGGCTGATTTGGAAAGATTTGGGAATTGGCCAAATTGAGGTGAGGCTCCATCTGAACTTTCTGGAGGCATGTGTTTGTGGGACCTGGGATGGTGTAGCAATGGGTGCTTCCTTGAAAAGTGCTGGATATTCAAGTCCTTATGTCTCTCTATGCTTCACATCCATCATCCACCCTTATTCGATTGCACTTTCTTTGACTTTGGAGACAATTGAGCAGAAAACAAAAATACTTAAACTGTTTTTTGTTTCCCATAAATCCTCTATCTTTCTGATTCCCCCCCCCCCAGGTTTTATACCTAGAGAAACATCTATGCTGCTTGCCATTTTCATACAAATTGTCAAAAAGATTTTCTGGATGGAGGCGAAACGAATTACTTCTCCTTCTTCCAAACTTTTGAACTCTACCCTTTTCACAAAATCTTTTGCCCCTATCCTTCCAAAATTTTGCAGGTTTCTTACCCAGGGCTACATCTGTGCTGTTTTCTATTTGCATAAAAACAACCACACACACACACACACAAAAAAAAACCTCTAGGAGGAGTAAGTGCAGCGTTGTCAGTTCTTTGGGCATCCCCAGTCTGTAAAGGCTACTCTTGCACAATGCCCACCTCCTGAAACTTGACAGGCACGATACCTAAGAAGAGTCAACAATCCCTGCAATTTTCATTAAGTTCTGCCACAAATTATGAGTAGATTATTAGTAGTGTGCTTCCCCCCCCCACTTTTTAAAGGATCAAAATGTAAAGGCATGTAGCATAACACACCCTGCACCTATTTGCCTGAAATCTGGCAGGTGTCATTCTTTCCCAAGGTGCTATTATGCCTGTGAAATTCATCCAATTCAACAGTTAAAAATGTTACAGCCCTTTGTTAATTTAGTCAATGGGTGGCATGAAGCTTCAGATTTCCGAATCGAGAATCAAGATTTGGCACTGATTCAAATTGGGTAGTCTGAGATGAATCGGGCAGTTTTCCAAATCACCGAATTGGAGTTCAAATTCATTAAAATCACTCCACTGGCTGCCAATTAGTTTCCGGGCAAAGTACAAAGTGTTGGTCATTACCTTTAAAGCCCTACATGGTTTTGGTCCAGGTTACCTGCAGGATCGCCTTCTACCATACAGTCCGCCCTGCACACTCTGGTCCTCTGGGGAGAACTTACTTCAGTCAGCCACAACTATGCTGACAACTGTTACCCAGAGGACCTTTACTTCTGTCGCCCCCAGACTGTGGAATGGCCTGCTGAGGAGATTCTCAGGGTTATGGAATGCCCTGCCAAGTCCTTCTGCAACCATGCAAAGACGTTTCTTTTCAAGCAGGCCTTTGTCATATAAGCTAGCCTGTTGGTTGGGTGCTACTTTTATTCTGTATTTTTTGTGTCTATCTGTATTTTAATGTAGTCTTTTTCGGTTTTTAAATGATATTGCTATTCTCCTGCTGGCATTTTAAACATTCAAATTGTATTGTTTCTAAATTGTCTTTTGCTTCGGTTCTTGCTTTTTGTGAGATCTTAATTATTGACCCTACTACATTTTTTTCTTTTTTTGCATGCAACTATGAATTCTATTTTAATAGAAGAAAAGCATATAGGTGCTATAAATAAATAAAATAAACTATGCCCATTACTGGAAAATCATGCCTTGGTAGCCTCTAAATAAAATCACTGCAGTGCATTCTAAGGGGCAGCCCAGAAATATCCATTGCTTTTAATATTCTGCCAATAGGCATGAGACACTTGAATTCTTTCAAATACCACGTGCACTAATGGAGATGAAGCATGAACTCCCAGTGTGAATGTTTCCTGGTGTCATTATCCTTACCGTTCAAAAAAATAAAATAAAAAATAAAGAAGGATTCTTAAGTAAAATTATATGAATTGAACAGTTAAACTGCTCAGACCTAAATCTAAGTCCTTATTAAAATCAATAGCAAATCTCCTGCTGCTTTATAGTGCTCGCTTATCAAAGCCGGTCGTTCTAGTGCTTATTTAGGAAAGCCAGTTTCATATTGCCTTGTCAGGTAAAGAGGCATTTGTTTTAAAGTGATCATTCTGGCATGGCAAATCAATGATCCTCTGCAACCAATAAGCCAGACAGTCAGTAGAGCTGCCATAAAGCATGTGCCGGTACAAGTGTTTCTGATTTTTTTATGGCTTCTCACAGAAGCAGGAAGTGACAGTGCGGCAGAGATCTTTAAGACCAGCCACGGCTGAGTTAACCAAAGTACTAACAAGGCTATTTAAATGTATCATTCTGCTCTAGTTCCATTCCGTTAGAGTAGAAAATGAGATTTGGTTGGCGAAGTTGCCTGATCCCGCTGTGCTACCCTCAAATAAGCTTTTGCAAGGCCTCAGGACAGCAGCTGGTTTCAAGTTGGTACTACAGTTAAGTCCCCAGAGGGTCGCATGGCCAAGTGCAAGTTGCCTGACAGTGCTGAGATCTACAGATAATGGTTTCTTGCACAAACCGTATTTTGTTTAGTCAGTTGTTGCCTTTGCAGTTTAGGCAAGTTACTGAATTTGAACTCAACTCAATCAGTCTGAAGCAAATGAGTGTAAACTTGCAGAAAAGAGATTTCTTGCATCCATCATTGGCAAGCTGAGCATGGACAGGGGATGTTGTGTGAAGCCAAGTGTGACAAAGGTTCTCCATATGACCCAGTTTTGCCCATGTGGTTTCTGAGCCCCACAACTTCTCAGGGCAGCTTGTATGATGCTCTTTCACAAATATTGTAGGTGCTCAGCATCTTGGAAACTGTTAACATGTAATGGCTTTTTGTTTGGTTGGTTTGCTGAAAAGATAATTGTGCACATCAGGGTGCATGAAGCCTTCTGTTCCTTGTGCGATCAGCAACACAGCATAGACGAAGCAAAGCCTTGGGTGGAATTTTGGAGCAACCATGATGGCATCACCACAAAACTTGTAATGGGAATGAAAAAGTATAACAGGACAGAGGTACTGTTAGTAAGTGGTCTGGCCTCTTCTGCAGGGAATTGCACTCTCCCCAAGGGATCAGATTTATACTTTGAGGACGAGGCTAAAGTTCAATGTCCCTGGCTACTAGATGGGTGTACTGTTTGTGTTCCCAATGCATTTCAGGGACTGAATATGAAATGCTTTACAGCAAGCATGGGAGAAATCCAGACCCCGCAAGTGCTAGAGATTTGCGCTCTGCTATGAGCACATGAATTAGCTTTATACTGGGCCACACAAGTGACCCATCTAGTAGCAATATCAATAGGGATCGAAAAACAGCTGTAAGGCTGGAAACCAAAACCAAACAACAGACAGCTACTGGTTGTGCTCCCAGTACTTTTCGATGTGAGTCTTTATCAAGGGAAAACTATTAAAGGCTTTTCAGGAGGATTCTTTCTCTCTTTCTTCGTCCAAAGAAGTCTTCTTTGGATGGAGAAAGGGAGAGGGAATCCTCCTGAAAAGCATTTAACAGTTTTCCCTTGATTAAGACTCACATCGAAAAGTACTGGGAGCACCGGATCTACACTACTGCTTTAAAGCGCTTTATAACAGTTTTGAAAACGGTATATGGAGTGTGTCCTGGGCCCCAACAGTTGTCAAAATTGTTATAAAGCACTTTAAAGCAGTAGCGTAGATCCTGCCCAGGAGCTGTCTGTTGTTTGGTTTTGGTTTCTAAAACCAGCTGTTTTTCTAAAACAGCTGTTTTTCGATCCCTATTGATATTGCTACTAGATGGGTCACTTGTGTGGCCCAGTATAAGGCACCTTCATGTGCTCATAGCAGAGCGCAAATCTCTAGCACTTGTGGGGTCTGGATTTCTCCCATGCTTGCTGTAAAGCATTTCATATCCAGTCCCTGAAAGCAACCGAGCAAGTTGTGACCAGTTAAACAGTGTAATGCTAATGCCGGAAAAAGGAATTTATGTCACAGCCATTGCTGCAGTTTAAACAAAGACCAGAGTTTATGCAGCCCCACTTGCAACAGCGTTTAAATATTGTTGTCATGTTCACTGCTTTGTGCTCCAGCTACCCTCCAAGTCTTAGAGCGCTCAAAGATTCACAGGTAATAGCAAGATATTTTTTTAAAGCATTAAGGTTAAATGTAACAGCCAGCACTCTTCACTGAAATGACTCGACTGCCTTGCATTGTGGGGAGATCTTAGTAGCAATATACAAGTCATGGTAAGTGATTTCTATTTGTTCATATGATATTAGTGAGGTGGGGTGGAGTGGGGTGGGAGGAGTGGAGTGGAGCACTCAGCATTTTTGGAGCACAAATCCAAAGAAAGCCAAGTAAGATGTTACAGTAGCCATGTGGAAAAATTAGATCTTCTGCTGAATCCATATAATTTGGGGGTGGGGCCAGGGAATGGAATAATAATATATAATAATAATAATAATAATAATAATAATAATAATAATAATACACCCATAAACCCCAGCTAGCATGGCCAATGCTCAGGAGTTGAGGGAGTTGTTGGCCAAAATATCTGGAGGACACCTGGCATAGACAGTCCTGGGCTAAATAGACTGATAAACTCAGTATAAATTACTGACATTGCTCTTAGGAATGTTCTGTGTGATTTATCGCATTACTTTGAAGAAAATAGGTCCAGTACTTGGTAAAGAGAAGTCTGTGTGTTTCCTAGCAACCGCATATACCATCTGGCCAAGTTGGCTATCTTTTGGCTTAATGGAATTGATGAACAGTTGGTGCCATAACAGACTCTGGCCTTCCCAGGGAAGAAAACATCTCTGCAGAGATTAAATATTAACACCTCAGAGAGAGTGCTGGGGGAAAAAAAATCACATTTTTTAAAACACAAAACCTTGCAGTTCCATGAAATGCAAAACCCGCTGTGAGGTTTTTTTTTTTTTACCATCTGGTTAAGTGAACTTTAACATGAGAATGACTTGGCGGTAAGTCATAGGAGGACCATTTCTGAATCTAAGCAGGTCTGAGTTTGGCAAATAGCAGGATGGGCGTCATCCTGGAATCTTCACTGTGAGTCACCTGCTGAAGGAATGGGGAGAAATCTAAAATCAGCAGCGAACGTTGTGCTGTGTTAGTTCGTATCGGCAAGCTTTGGTATCGTTAACAGGGATGCAGATTTTGTTGGAGGAGCATCACAAAGATCTAATTGGAGCCTGAGAATTTCATCATCAAAATTTAAGTGGGAACAAGATTTGGAAGGCCTGGGGCATACTTGGCTCAGTTGGCTTATTAGCAATTTCAGCCAGAAGCAAAGAAACCACTATATTAAATTAAGAAGAGAAGCAGGACATCATGTTATTCTGTATAATTCATTTGCAACACTGAAAAAGTGAAACCTCTTGAGACATGGTATTTGCTTTCATTATTAGAGGGATGCTCTATAATTAATACAAGCGATTCACAAATGATCAATCTAATTTGTGTTCAGGCTAACTTTGATCCTTAACAGATGAAAAATAAAAGAGATGGGGCTGGATGTTCAATCAAGGAAATAATTGTACAGAAATATTAATTTAAAAGTGACACTGTGGAATTTCTTTGCAATTCTGAGGCAAGACCCAGAAGGGTGTCCCAATCCAATGCTATATGTGCATGGACTATTTTTGGGGAGTTTCAGTCAAGTTTGTGGAGATGCCAGAATTTGAACTTGAGAACTTTTGCAAACACTGAGTTACCTTGACACTTGCTAAAAAGGAAGAGCCACAGCTCAGTGATGGATCTCTCGTATCTCCAGGTAGGTTTAGTCTCTTGTATCTCCAGGTAGGGCTGGGAAGATCTGGAGAACTGCTGCCAATCAGTGTAGGCAATACTGAACTTGATGGATCACTTCTTGCTATAAGGTTGGTTCCCATGTTTCCAAAAGGTTAACATCCCCTACATCAGCTGGGAGGAGATTGTATCCACCCTCTCTTATTTCCCCCAAACAATCCAGTAGTAGATTCTAACCTTTGCATGTGCAGCTCTGCTGTGGTATCAGAAAAGGAGGCCATGCATGGAGAAGGAGTCCTTTGCACACATTGTTCTCTATCCAGATTGGGATACACATGCAGAAGACTGCTTCTGCATTGATTTGATCACAAGCTGTGCAGGGATTGGAGTATATGAAGTTCATACAGACTTTTCTATTGAATTTCCCCCACCTCACATGTTATTCCTTTCTGAAATTGTAGTATTTTGAAGGTGGGTCCAATCTTGTTGAGCCCACAGACTTTCAGGTTGGGCCATGGCATTTCCAAAATTGTCCACAAGGGGCATAGTTGCTCCAAAATATCTCAAGGAAGCTTAGGTACTTAACCCCCTCACCCCCCAATCTATTTAACATATGGGTGTAGGGAATACAATCCTTAATGTGTTGTGTAAACACTGTTGAATATTATTTCACTTCTACTCTGCTGCTTTTCCTAATGTCACTGTAGTTTTTTTAAAATGTGATGTAAGGAATGGAATGTGGCCAGGTGTCCTCTTTTACAGAGGACCATCTCTGTTTGAAGGACTGCCAGAGGACTGTCCTCCATTTGAAGGCATCCTCTATTTGAAGGGCTTTCTTGTTCAATTCCAGTTTAAAGATAAGGGACCATAAGAATCATTGCTCATCAACAGGGAGGACCTGGACAGTAAACTGACCAGGCAGGCACACAGGTCACCCAGTCATAGTCTTCTACACTGTGCTGAGAGATACTGTATTTCTATTAAAATTATAATAATTATTTCTAAATTTGCATCTATGCCTGCAAATTAGCATATAAAAAGTTTATGCCAATCACTGTCCTCTTCTGCCCTTTTTTTGGGTGATGGATTTCCTCTTCTTTGGCGATGCGTAAGTGGCCATCCTAATAAAATGTCTTGCAGTATGATGAGCACCAAGACTTGTTCTAGTAATCTAATTAAACTTAGATTCCCAACATATGAAAATATCAATTTTGTCAATTTTCTCTTATCAGTTTCTGTGTGAAATGTATTTTATTGTATTTTTTTTTAAAAAAAGAAACACATACCATTCAATTGCTATTCAAATGATATATTAGGATTTCAGTCCAATATGTTCTTCGTAATAACATTGCACAAACTGATCAAACAGTGAACATTGCCATTGCCTTTTCTCTCCCCCACATGCAAAGAAAATGTTGACTCCTGCATATTATGGAAATGTTATATTACATAAACAGAATATAGAAAACAGTAACGGAAAACATTTAAGATCCAGATATCTGGACACAGCGAAGCAATACTGTTTTTTGTTTTTGTTTTTTAAAGGAACCAATAGCTTTACTGTTGAGTTTTTAAATTACCCCCACACAGTAATGGATAATTTAAGCATGTCTGTCTGGATCTGAGGTTCTCAAAATGCAGCATGTTGGTCCTCCATATCAAGAAGGAGATGTTTGATTATTTCCAGATCAAACTATGAACAGCTTCAGATGTTATGCTGAAGGAATTACAGACGTGGAAGTGCCTGTATCCACCTTTCCTTATGTAATGTTAATGTAAGAACTCCCCTACAGAGAGACACACAAGCTCCAGATGCAGGTATAGCACATGAGTCTCACTGTGGGGAGACGTGTAACCAAGAGACAGCAGACTTGAGGCCACATGGGACTATTTCTCAGGAGCACCTGCATTTCTTGTTATTACAAAGTACCAAAAGCAATATCAACACATGAAGCACTATTAAAATACTCTCTTTTTTGCAGATGAATCTCAAATGCTTTAAGGCGGATTCCTGCATTGAGAAGGGGGTTGGACTTGATGGCCTCATAGGCCCCTTCCAATTCTACCATTCTATGATTCTAAATATATCCAAGATCAGGCCTGTAAGACTTTATGGGAAGCTTGCTTCCCTCCCAATTGAAATAGCTTAGTCTTTCCTACCAAAACCTAAAATGGCCCCCATGAGGATGACATATACCTTTTGGATGTCACAAGACAAGCCACAAAATCCAGTGATCTGGTTATTTGCTCATCTGCTTTCACCATTTTATGTAACATTCTACCAAGATAAAACATGAAATTGTTCTGCTGTTCACAGATTCGGAGGAACAGCATAAAGGAAAGGTAGAAGTTGACCCAAAGGTCCCAGAGAAGTTTGTTACCAGAGAAAATCCCATGGGAAACAGCATTAACTCAGTTGGTTCCTACCACAGTCAACCAGTGCAAGGAAGTGGGGTACATAGTACATGTAGCCACCTGTTGTGATCCCAAGATACCCATACAAATGGCACTATAGCCCCCTTTACCCCTTGAAAACCATGGATCTGTGTAAATACAATTCCATTCCTCAAAACTATAGTAAATAATTTCACTTCAAACTGAGGGAAAGACTGACACATCACACAGGAGTAACTTGCTGCTTTATTCATTCCAAGGGGAAAATATTTATCATTTAAATGTTTGTTTCAGAAGCACACCTTGAAATAGCACCATTTTGAATATATCACAGACTGAAGTCAAAATATTGGGAAGGGACCTTTTTATTATGAAGGTACTGCGCATATCTGAGGCACTCCTTTTTTCTTTTTAAGTGGTCAGGGCCATATCAGAGTGGGACGATGTCTTGTTAATTTGCAGGGCATGATAGAGGCTGAACTCCCTTTATCTCCAAGGCTTTGCTGAAGTTAATCTCTAGTGGCTTAAAAGTCCCTTTGGTGAGCTTCAAGGATCTAATACATCCTTTGAAACGGATGTTAGTGGTCAGGCCAAACTGATTGAGTCCATCTGTGAGGGAGAGAAAAATAAGTAATAACTATGCAGACCTCTTTTTCACCTAAAACAACAACAACACGTAAAAGAAAATATTTTCTGTGCTGCACTTGTAAATAGAAAATAATGTAAACTGTTTCCAGGCATCCTTGTTCACACATGTACGAGAACTCGCATATACACTCGTGCATCCAATAGACCTGGAAGTAATAGAATATTTAAATGGTAGCTTGTACACTGTTCTCTGATAAAGAATAGCTCGAGAAGTTTTATTTTACCACAAAAGTTTAAAGAAAGAATATGATTAGTACACCAACATCCTAGCTTAAGACTGGTAGACTATACCTTGTAACAGACCAGAAGGAGCCAGAGGTAGGGAATTATGGTTCTTCAATTAAGAAGTGGGGAGGGTACTGCAGAAATGACAAGGTGGCCTTCAGAGGAATATTGAGAACATGAGAACATTTAGTATCAGTGGGAAAAGGTCACACAAGGGGCAGAATGGACACAGTGGGTATGTTTAATTTCTTTCAGGGTAACTGTACTTCCGGGTTGGTCACAATAATTTGGAAACCCTCCATTGGCATGGGCTATCCTTGTTTTTACCTGTCTTTGGACATGCCATGGGGTAATCTCCTTAGCCAGGCTGATAACAGCAATGATGGGGGAATGAAATAATTGGCTAAGCTGTTATTAGGACCCTGAAGCCTTGCAAAATGCAGTTAAAAATAAAATAAAATACGGAACTGCGTGTTCTAGAGCAATGTCTTCATGGAGTCTGACTATTTTGAGGATAATAACAAGCATGGAGAGGAACTTAGGGGAGAAAGGCAAGGAAGAGAAACTAGCAAAATATACATTTGCTCTTAGCTTAAGAACCTGAAACACATCCGCACAATTGCATAGACTTCTAGTTTGTCTGGTGAAAAAGGCAAACCACTGAGCTTAAAGTTCACAACCTTGATGGTCCTGTTACTGTTAAACTGCCTTGGACCATACCCCAAGATTATGGAGACCCACAACCCCATGGGCAGCCATAGTAGCTGCCCCATAAGTTTAGAATTTCCTTCTCTTGGACTCTCACCAAAGTCTGAGCCTGGGTCTTCCAGAAGTGGCTTAAGTTGTCTTATCCCAATTATATTTTGATGAGCAGGGACAAGTAGGAATGGAGGAAGATAAGGGAACAATCATTGGTCATTGGGGCTTTATGACTAATATGTGGTTAGCTGCCCCAAGTTCAAGATGCTATACATGAAATCAACCAATTCAACCACATCCTTAGTTGTCTTGAAGTCAAACAAATACCCAGCTCCAAATCAATACACAGATTCTCACACACACACGTACTGGAATCTAAATTTTTGTTTTTAGCTCATGCAGCTCAGGGCATGATCCACCCTTATATATAGTATACATCCTTATATTGTGTTTGTTAGTCCCAGAGATTTTACCTTATGAGACACATTATGGGGGGGAAACCCTTTGGATACCTAGTTGGTATACTTACCAGGATATCCTCCAACGAAGACAGGATCATTAGTCTCTGCTGAGGTGGAAGCTGCATTTGGACTGATACCTTCTACATGATGGCCATCCACTGTCAGCATCACACGGTGCTTTATTTTGTGTGCAATAACCCTGTGCCACTGTCCATCACACAAGCTGCCTGGTATAGGAGGTTCATAGATGGCAGAGAATCGACCAGCACCATTATCGACATGGAACATAACCTGGAGAGCAAATTACAAAAACAATTAGGAAAACCAATTAGCTATAAAAGCAACAAAAAAGAAAAAATAATAATCTGCTAATTGCAGGCCTGGCTGCTGTGCTGTCAGATCTGATCTGCCTTAAAACTGTTCCTAGTTATACAAGGTATGGAGCAGAGACTGTAATATGGCCTCCTTATGGTACTGATTGTCCTCCATTAAAGGCAAGAGTGGCTTAGCTTTCCTCTTCCGCAAAAGCAGTGATTAAACACTTAATCAACATAAATGCATGAAAACATGCTGTACTCAAAGATCTACTTGAAATTAATTTGTAGCCTCAGGACCAATATTGGCAGGGAAGCTCAAAATTATGGACATACCGCTTGCCAATTTACTGCTGCCAAACTCTAAAATAGATAATAGACAGAAAATAGTGCTTCAGCAATGGCTCTGGTAATTACGATGTTTGTACACACTTGACTAACTTGCAAAATGTTTAACAATCCACTAAGTGAACAGCAATGTGTGGAACAGAGCAAGTGTCCATGTAGAATCTCTTTTAGAAAATATTGTAGCAGAACCAAGAGAAGATTTTGAAAACAGAAGTTTCATTAAAAGGGATTTTGCTTGCCCATTCCTATAAATCTGGCTATATCCTAACTGTGGGACAGAGCATCCTGGCTCTGCCCTATAAATCAAGGTAAGCCTATTAGGCTGGATTCTGGATTTTTCTACAGCAACCAGGGTACTGATGCTGGGGCCATGGTTGGTTTTAGTCCTGGCACAGGTCCTGGGATCCTGTGGCAAAGTGGTTGAGAAGCAAAATGTGACCAGTTACAATACTGATACTTCCATACTCACATTTTCATCCACCAACTCAATGCCAAGGCCATCCATTTTTTGGCTGCTGATCCCTAATATAACACCATTTGTCCGGGTTGTACGGAACTCAAATTCCACTAGTAGATCTATGCCCACTTTATATGCTCCAACTGAGAAGTGAGGAAGAAAGGTAGGGTAAAACACAGAGCCTCAATAATACCACCAGGATTATTTTCCTATCTTACACAGAGAATCGTATAACGTTCATAATAATGTTATTGCCAGTATTTCACAGTTATATGAAATATATGTAACTAAGAGTTCTCTAGCAAGTGGGAAAGAAAAGAAAGGTGCAATAACTACGTTGAAAATCCACTCCTCCTGACCAGAAAGCAATGGGTCTGAATTTCCTGTTACAGGGGCAGGCAGAGTTGTATAGGAAAAGAGGTTGGCAGGCAGCCCTTCTATCCCTGCAAGATTATCTGCCCATTTAGGCCTCTCTTCTGTGCAACTATGAAAGGCATAGGCCTGGATTGAAACTGGCAATCTAGCGGGTACTTCAGGTCTCATGCATGCTCAACATCCTCTTTGAAGCACTAACTAGGCTTGTACTGGCACTTATACTCACGGTAACCATGGAAATAAAACCTAGCTTGCTCTGACTTCCAGCTGCTTAAGACTACTGTAAGCAGCACATGGTGTTTATTGGCTGCAATCTACTGTGAACTCCCCTAAATGTAGGGTAATCTCAATGCCAGAAGGAGACAGGGTTCCCAGCTGGAGAAATGCAGGGCAGTGTTGCGGGGATGTGCATAGGAAGAGATGAGATTAATGGAGAGGCTCTGAGTCAGCTTTCCTCAACATGGTGCCCTCCAGGTATTTGGACTTCCATCAGCCCCAGACAGCAAGGCCTATGGTGGGGAAAGATAGGAGTTGTAGTCCAAAACATCTGGAGGGCACCAGGATGGGGAAGGGTGCAAGTTATTGAATTAAGTGTACACAGACCATGTCTATATGTGGGAGGGTGTTTTGCGCACACATTTGTGACTGAATAAGAGTAGCTGCCTCCTTTTCCTCAAATTTAATTGGAGGAAAGTACAGTGGTGGGAATCAGAGGCTTGGCTCCTAAGCTCCTGCGAAGTGGGAGAATGAATATCTGGCAATTCATCCATCTGCAGCTCCCTGCACCATATTTCACACCATATTCCCAATGGGACCCCAATCCGTAGGAGCAGATCTGGGGGCAGGGGGCAGCAAGGGAAATGGCAGAAAAACCTTGTTCAATGAATGTGAATTATGTGCCATTTACAGAAAAAATAGTGAGGATTCAAGCCACATGCTTTAATAAAACGGCATTTTTATAAATAAATAAATTTTTATATAGATTTGTTGAGGGAACCTATGGTTATGATGGCACAACCAATTTTAAATGCCATTCCTATGTTTGCATTTTAAATGATGTTTCTATGTTTTTCTATGCCATGCTTTCATTTTGAATCATGAAAATAAGAAAGACTACAGCCACAATCTTCTGCAAAGCCTAGTTATTGTTATTCGTTAAACAAATTCAGTTTCCATAGTGCTGACACAGGAAGCAACCTCTGCGGGTTGCAACAAATATCTTCTTTTCCCCTTCCTCTTCTTTACTTTTCAGCCTTTGTTCTCTGATATGTTCATCCCCCCCCCCACCAACCTCAGCAATTACTTAGAAGGGTCTAGCCATGATTTCTAAAGAACAATTGAGAGTATCCTCTGGTGCTCCATTTAAGGATAATACATTGCGCAACATTACCTGTTTTGGCAAACCCTGTTCCTGCAAAGTATGTTCCTTTCTGTGCATTAGCAAAGCACTTTCCAACATTATAGCTGGAAGTAGGATTATTCAGATCCACAGGAGACTCTGTCATCTGAAAGTGTCGTATGCAGCCATCAATGCTATACACAACCTGAATATGGGTGAAAAATAGGATATTAGTAATACAGCGCTTACATCCCACAATTGAAAGACTGAAATATGGCATCAGGAAGGATCTGGCATTTTATTCACTGCTTTTGGTTAGCTGAAATGAACGAGTCTCTTTATATGACCATTCTACAAAATATCTGTTGACAATGAGACGGATCTCCGTTTATTATCTGAAGAATTGTGTTGCCTAGTGGAAATTCTAAGGAGCACATCACACAAAATCTGGGTCACTTTTTTCAGCCTCGTTTTATGTCAAAGGCAACCAAAACGTTTGGTATAACAGTACATCAATCTCTATTAGAAATATAAAATGCCACATCCTTTCAAGGCATTCCTCCTGTGTAGAACGTATTTTCAGCATCACAATAGGGAGTGTGTGAATTTACTGTTATTTGCATGAGTACATCTTTTGGACTAGCCGTGTTATGAACAGATGTCACCTCCATTGTACAAGCAGGAAAAGTCAGCCTGTTGCTAGAGTCAGTTTCATTTGTTAAGCAGCTGACTTTTTTTGTTCTTCCCATTCTGGGGATTTGGATCCACATTGCCTTGCTTTCCACTGGCAGATAAAGTAGACAATATACATTTTCCTGACATGGCTAAAGTCAAACGGCTTCATTATGGTTATCAGGGCTGATTCATAAAAGATTTTGTTGGAGTACTCTATGTAAATATGGATTAAAAAGAACAACGCATGGACTATTGAGTCTTTACATGAATTTTAGTAATGATAGGGTTAATGGCACATTTCATATCTAGCATACTGTGGGCATATTTTGTGCTTGGCAATTAACATTCAGATTTACAGCAGATTGGCTGCACAGATGGAAGTGGGCTTCCCACCCCTTCCTTTCTATAGCAGCTCTTCCAGGCCCGAGAAAATGCTACACAATGGGCCAGTTCACACATAAAGACAGCCCATGGGCTAAACTACCTATGGGCTGTCAGAGATGAGGGGCAGAAAATGGGCACAATTTCACTTTTACTCAGCAACCCAAGAGTGGCTTCTTTGTAGGTTGCTAAGGGTGAGGTTCAAACATGGACTGCACACTGTATGAAATCCTGCGATATTTCAGAAGATATCCAGGTTGGTTTGTTTTTACCGGGGGAAGGCACGGAGACATGCAGGAGGTTGACGTCAAAGGGACCCACAAACTTCTGTGAGTGGCCAGGCACGAGCATGCCGTATTTCGCTCCTGAGAAGTACCCCTCAGCCTCAAAAAAAGAGGTTAAGAACCAGATGCAAAAAAAATTGTACTAAGCAAATTTCAAGTCTTTTCAAGGACAACAAAAACAAAATGCTTATCTGTATTTCCCCCCCACAGTATGGATATAATGTGTGCATAGAGGACTGTGGTTGCTAAGACATAATGTAAAAATTCTGCTAGGACTTTAAAAGCATAAAATACATCTTCCTTCCTTACCGGACCAATTCTTCTAGTTGTATAGTTAACTGGCAATCCTCCAACATACAGCATCCCCACAACATCCAAAATATCAGCTTTTTTTGGACTAACAGTCCTGTTTGTAGCACCATCAACTACCAGGACACCGTCTTGCTTCCTTCGGAATATTTTTATCTGGAATAAAATAGAGGTTTAGCCTGTTGCTATTGTTATTTTTACAACATATTTTTGTTAGAACTGCTAAGGTTGCAGTCTATGCACACAGTCTAGTGTCAGTCTAGTCTCTCAGCCTAGGCATAAATAGGACATGTGCAGTACAATCCTATACATACCTACTCAGAAGTAAGTCCTACTATGTTCACTGCAGAATGCTCCCAAGTAAGAGCATTTTTACCTGGAAGTAAACTACATTAAAAACAAGGCGTTATTCTGTCTAAACATACATAGGATTGCCCTGTTATGGTTCTTGGGGCCAAAGACCTTCCTGGTTTTTACATATGACACTTTTGAAAAGGCCATATATGCTGAGACGTTGTAGAACTATAAGTCATAATAAGTGTGGAATAAATGAATGTAATAAATGAAATGAATATAAATAACTGCAGACTTGTTAAACCTTTTTCTTCCTCATCATAACTGGTGTGCCATTGTCAACATTATGTCATACCTTGTGCCACTGGCCATCATTGATTTTGTTGGGAATCATTGTGCTTGTGTTCCCATGTCCCAGGTCATAACTAAAGTAAGGAAAGCCATTCTTTATCTGAACGGTGGCAAAATCAGCATGATTGATCCGGGCCATATAGAAGAGCAACCCATTTTCAGCAGTAGTTCTGATTTCAAATTCAATGGTAAGTCTACAGATTTGGGGATAAAAAAGAAAAAAAGTCAAGAAACATGAATCTGCTTTATCTTTCAGTCTTCCTCATAAAGCTAGTGTTGCCAAAGTCAAACTTATTTATAAGACTTATAAAACCAAGACATCTAATATCCCATTTCTAAACTTGCCAAGGTGTATGGATATAATATTCATGTACTTACAGTAGAGACTTGATTTAAGGCTTAAACTACATGTGATTTATGTGTGCAGAAAAATAAGAGATCAAAACTTGCCCCCCCTCCACAAAAGGCCGTTTGTTCTTCTTAAGAGCAAACAGCCAAAACTAGGTTTTCAGTGTATTGAAATGGATAGTTATGACCTCTGAGCATATCCATGGAAAATTCCATGGTGATGGGATTAGTTATCTGTACGCAGGCTGGGACTGGGTTGTAACCCAACCCGCTGACTGACTAGATTTAGTTTGCAGGCCTGAGGTTCAACATCCCTGTTGGTTCTCCTGGACCTCTCAGCGGCCTTCGATACCATCGACCATGGTATCCTTCTGGATAGGTTGTCTGAGCTGGGAGTTGGAGGTACTGCATTGCAGTGGTTCCGCTCCTATTTGGATGGCCGATTCCAGAAGGTGGTGCTGGGGGATTATTGCTCTGTACCATGGCTCCTAAGCCATGGGGTTCCGCAGGGCTCTATCTTATCCCTTATGCTGTTTAACATATACATGAAGCCGCTGGGGAGGTTATCCGGAGATGCGGACTGAGGTGTCATCAATATGCGGATGATACCCAGCTCTACCTTTCCTTTTCATCAAACCCAGGTGAGGCAGTGACTGTTCTGAACCAGTGCCTGGGCACGATAATGGACTGGATGAGGGCTAACAAACTGAGACTCAATCCAGACAAGACGGAGGTACTGTTAGCGGGTGGTTCTTCTGTCCGGCGAGGTGATGTTTGCCCTGTCCTGGACGGGGTTGCACTCTCCCTAAAGGATCGGGTCCGTAGTTTGGGGGTGCTCTTGGATCCAGAACTGTCACTTGAGTCACAGGTGAACTCAGTGGCAAAGAGCACCTTTTATCAGCTTAGGTTGATATACCAGCTGCGCCCTTATCTGGACAGAAATAGCCTAGCTACAGTTATCCATGCTCTGATAACCTCTCGCTTGGATTACTGCAATGCGTTATACGTGGGGCTGCCTTTGAAAACGGTCTGGAAGCTTCAGCTGGTACAAAATAGGGCAGCCCGTTTACTAACAGGGACTGGCCGGCGAGATCACATTACGCCAGTCCTTTTCCAGCTTCATTGGCTGCCAGTCCAGGTCCGGGCCCAATTCAAAGTGCTGGTATTGACATTTAAAGCCCTAAATGGTTTGGGGCGAGGTTATTTGAAGGAACGCCTCCTCCCATATGTACCTGCCCGGACCTTAAGATCATCTACAGGAGCCCTTCTCCGTGAGCCCCTGCCAAAGGAAGTGAGGCAGGTGGCTACTAGGAGGAGGGCTTTCTCTGCTGTGGCACCCCGGTTGTGGAACGAGCTCCCCAGAGAGGTCCGCCTGACGCCTACACTGTACTGCTTTCGTCGCCAGCTGAAGACCTTTTTATTCTCCCAGTATTTTAACACTTAATTTTAGCTTAAATTTAAATTTTACTGTTTTAACTCTGTATTTTAATCTTATATCAATTTTGCTGTGTGGTTTTATCCTGGTTGTGCTTTTTATACTGTATTTTGTAATTGTGCTTTAAACCTGTTGGTTGTTTTATTGTGGTTTTAATTTTTGTGAACCGCCCAGAGAGCTTCGGCTATTGGGCGGTATAAAAATGTAATAAATAAATAAATAAATAAATAATCCCCGCGATACAAGTCCCACTGAGTTCAATGGCATTTATTCCCAGGCAAGTGGGTACAGGGGTTGCAGCCATGGACTTCTGTGTATAACTGAAACGGATAAAATGTACATTCCAAATATTCTAGCTAGTTTTATTGTATGTGTGAATGAAGTATATAAATCATACTTCAAAATGTATCTGTTATATCAAATTAATCTTAAAGTGCAATTCTATGCATGTTCATTCAGTAGTGAATCCCACTAATTTCAATGAGGCTTACTACCAAGTATACATGATTAAGATTGCCGCCACAGTGTCTATAGCTTGCAATATAAACAATTCCAGGAAAATTCATTCCAGCTACAGAGAAATGATCTTATTTGCCTATGACATTTGGTAAGTATAAACCATTAATTTTCTCTCCTTGGTATTTTTGTTTTATTTCTCTTTGCTCTAACAAACTTTTTAAATGAATGGTAGCTATGCTAATTTTGTAATGTAGCTTCTGGTTTAGCTGAATTCTAGAAGGGCAAGAACATTTCATACGTCATTTTATGCAGTACGTATAAGTCATCTTGCTCAGCTCCTTGAATGGTGGCTGCCCTGCTTAGAAGCATATCTACAGTTCACCAAACCACAACAGTAGAATGAACTTCTTGACCACTCCATCTGAAAATTGGACATACTTATTCTTAACTTTGGTGTCATCAAATGCAACAGCAATATGGCTGTTCCTCGAGAGGCCAAATTGCTTGCCACCTTCCAAGGTAATTGGCTCCACATCAGCAGCACAATGTTCCTGCAAAACAAAATGCCATCATAGCCTCCTCTTCCTTATGCTGTGGTAGTTTAGGATGCACACTGTCTACAAAAAACAATTCACATTCTGCCTGAAGAGTGGATCATTCAAATATCTCATCTTTGTGTATGGCAGGGTTTGCTTTCTGCTACACAGGAGGAGGAGTCTAGAACATTATGTCTTTTTTCTCTTTTTCAAATATTTCTACTGCTTGTCTTTTTGCTTTAAGAAGGAACACAAAGAACCAGTGATACCGCGTCTGTGTCAGCACACACATATTGGTCCCGTTCAGAAGACACCTTAAACCATGACTTTAAACACGGTGGTTAAGCCAGAAAGGCAGGCCGTGTTCAGAAGACACTTTAAACCATGGCTTTAACCATGGTTAATAAAGCAAAAACCCTTATTCACTGTGGTTAAAGCCATGGTTTAAGGTGTCTTCTGAACAGGCCCATTATGTATGCAGCAAACCCAATTTCCTAGGTTAGAGAATTGAGGAAATCAGGTCTATTTACATTGAGTTGGATCCAGGATCTGCCTTCAGTGGACAAAAGAGCTCTGCTCACGGAAGGTGCCCCTGTCTGATTTTCAAGATATCCCCGTCCTCCCCTCCGTTCAGTTGTAAAAGGTGTATGGATATGAAGTCTACAGCCTGATTACAGTACTCTTTCCAGATAGAGCATAAAGAAGAAATGTGTGTGTGTGTGTGAGAGAGAGAGAGAGAGAGAGGGAGGGGGGAGGGAGAGGGACTACAAATGTCCAGTCTGTAAAAGAATTGAACTATTTTTGATATAATGGCACTCTAGTTCAGGCCCAAATCAATGGCATGTGCTAAAGACAACCATAAATATGAATGGCATCTTAAACATTTTGAGTTTTTATTGGGTATGCTTTAAAAGGGTAAATCAGGGAAGGTCAGTTTGTGACCCTCCAGAAGTTTTGATCTACAGCTCCAATCAGCCCTAGCCAGCAAAGCGAATGGTAAAGGAAGTTGGGGTGGGGAGAGGCACACAGGATGCCCAACCTGGGCTAAATAAACAATCCCAGACCAGTCCCAGAACAATAATGGTACTGGGAAAATAGATCTTGAAGCCCATCTTTGAACACTTTATTTAACAGCCCTGGGTTAGCCACATCCTTTTTCTTCTGTTTCCATCCCAATTCAGCCGAGATATGGAATGCACGGTGGGGAGTTCAGTCTGTAAAGCATTTTGAAGACATCATAAACGATACAGGAACTTTATACTTTAAAGGGGAATTTCCTTTACTTTGGAAGTTTCAGCAACATTTGTTTCCATGCAAGGAAATCTTCACAATGATCAGAAGCTGATTTTCTGACAGTTTATCGGGACAAGCATACTCTTCTCAATCCACACCCAAGGTGAAATTAATAGGAACATATGAAGCTGCCTTATACTGAGTCAAACCACTGGTCCATCTAGCCCAATATTTTTTGACCCTTACTGGTAGCGGCTCTCCAGGGTTTCAGGCAGGATTCTTTCCTAGCCCTACCTGGAGCTGTGGGGGTTGAACCTGGGACCTTCTGCATGCAAAACATGTGCTCTACCACTGTACCCTCCCTTTAGAGAAAGATAGAGAAAAATAGAGAAGTAGAGAAAGACATAAGGCACAAAAACATTAAAGCACTTCCAGACATAGTGTTTTGTGGGTAGTGGATGCTCTGGATCAAAACATGCATCATCAAAAACCTACACATTCAGAGAACCAATTATGGCTATTGCTGCTAGTCCAGATAAACCAGCAAGATTTTCATTACTACATGACCAAAATGGCAACCGTCACTTTAAACAATCCAAATGGGGAAATTACTTTGAGGTACTTCTTGTTGCATATTCTGGTCTGGTACTACCACTGAACCAGAAGGTCAAACTAGGAGAGTGTCTGGAAGAGCCCAGTTACAAATGTGTGATGATAGTCCTTCAGCAACTGACCACTAACAAGCCCTCCCACCCTACATTGACCCGGTTCGCATGACTGACATCCGACTGTGGCTTAATTTATCCACAGAGGCTGTCATGTTGTGACAAGCGCTCACAGATGCAATTTCTGCATGGCACCCATGGGTGTCCAGCTTGCCATAGCTTGTGTCATGCGAACTCAGGTGGCAGGGGTTGTTTTAGGTTATGTGAGGGTTGTTTAGCCCTCAACTAAGCTCTGCTGCTTGGGTTTGCACAACATGGGAAGCCAGATCCTGTGAGTGACACGCAAAAATGGCACCAGTGGGCACCTGACACAATATGGCAGCCCCCATGGGTAAATTAAGCCAGGGTGGCTATCGTGTCATGCAAATTAGGCCATTGTCTACAGTCATATACTTTTCCTGTCCATTACTATCTGAAATGGGTGTATAGATAAAAATAAAATAGAATCCATCCAGTGGCATAGACTGGGAAATAAGATAGCCATGGACTGATCTGATGGGCATGGACTGGGAAATAAGATAAATATGCTTAATGAAACTAAAATTACATTAAATATTACAAGGGACCAAAAATGTCCAGAGAGAGTAGTTGAAAGCATCCACGGTTAGTCTGAAATGTTGACTAAAGGTTTGTGAGGAGGAGGATTAATAATAATAATAATAATAATAATAATAATAATAATAATAATATGCCTTAATCCTGATAAGTGTCATAGCCATGTATACCACAGAATAGCTTTAAGAAGAAACCTTTAATTGAATGCTTTTAGCTGAAATCTTGACGTGACATTTCCTGTGTGACAGGAAATTGATACCTTTAGTAGAGATGTTTGAGCAAATGGGAACACTGCTGTCTGATTATCTCACACATTTGTCTGCAAAGTTGCATTACCAGGAAAGGGGCGGGGGGAAGCCATTTAGTAACAAAGGAACAAGATAACATCACTGAAACAGCACTGCAGTTCATCTAGCAGTGTTAAACAAAACTGGGTTGGGTGGGTGAGGGAACTGGGGAAAACACTAGGAGATACCGTCACAGCGTCAACGTCAGCTGAAACGCTGGCACTCTTCACTTCAGCAGCAAGCAAGTCCTGAGAAGCAGTAAACAGCATGAGGCAGGAGTAGCAATCATGGATGTTGTTCTCTTGCTAAGCACATTACAGCGTTTCTCTAGCAGGAAGAGTTCCTGCTAGCCCAAACTCATTGTTCTGCCCATTGTTTTAAAGACCAACTTCGCCTCTGAAAACAAAAACCACCCCCAGAACCTATTCAAAGGGCAAATGGAGGCCTGCTTTTGCCAGCATCAAAGCCTGCAGCACACAATGCCAGACAGAGAAGCAGCAAATCAACCCATGATGAGAGAGCCAACTTCCAGTAGCCCAAATCATTTCGTACCAGGGGGATATACTGTAAAGGCATCAATACAAACTGAGACCAAAATGATTAAGCTTGTAAGCAATAAGCTGGAAAGAAATCAGAAGAAATATCTTGAGGCATCCACAATTCAGATGCTGCAACTATGGGTAGAATAGACTACTGAATATTAGATGGAATTTTAGTGATCTAGCAATACGTGGAGCAGTGTGGACATACCCTCTTGTTTAAGGCTGCCCAACAAACCTTTCAATAGTAATACATTTTAGAGGGGCAGCTCTGTTAGTTGCAGTAAAAACAACAGTTTCTTGTGGCACCTGAAAACAACACATTCTTTGTTATTTCAGTAGGAAGGCTCTCTCTGGATCTAATCCACGCAGTACTTAGGAGTGCCAGGTACTCTGAGTGGAGAGACTTCCGACCTAGATATCTTGAGGAATAACTGGTATCACCTCAACATAAAAGGATACCTTACTGATACATTCCTTGCTCAGACAGTCCGGCAGAAATGATTGTTGCAAATTCTTAATAGAATGTATGTCTGCTTCTCAGTATCTATTAAGGCATTATTATCTTTACTGCACCATTCCTCAAAAAATGTTGGGCAATTCAGAAGTCAGACAAAAAGTAATATGAAGCTGACGTATACCAATGAGTACTATCCATTGGTTCATCTATCTGGGTCCTCTGAATGACAGCAGGGATTACACCTGCAACCTTCTGTATACAAAGGAGATTCTTTCTCCAACTAACTGATATATTAAGTGATGTTTAATAGTTTTCTGTTATATATTTCTGAAGAGACATCACATGTGATTATATTCACCTTTGGGGAATATATCCACTGTGAAGCACATTTTGTAGTCCACTATCTTATTACTTGAAAAAGAACAAGATTTTGGTTTGGGTTTAAACAACATTATTTTTGCTATGAAATACCAAATGAGTATGCCTCTTATTATTTACCTTGAACAGCTGGCACATCTGTCCTATCTACATATGCATTGGCAGTGATTTATTTAGTACATGGCTGCAAAGGAAACTCAAAAGGAAAAAACCCCACACATTTCAAATCTTGTTTCAAACTGGAAGTTTATGATAGTCTGTCTTAAACTTTGGTTTGATCTGAAAGCAGGTTACCAGCTTTCAGTTTGCATCAACAACATAATGTTATTTTAAAAACTCTGTTTTTAAAAATAACTGGAAAATAGACAAACATTATTAGCTTCCACATGTTACCATTACGCCACCTTGTGGGAATGAATAAAAGTGCTGCTTTATACAACACATACAAGAATGAATAATGTATATCTATTATCCTGTTATTTGGACTGATCTTGGTTAGAAAACAATTGTTTTACATTTTATGATTCCTTAGAGAGACCATAGAGTATACAGTTAGCAAGTTAACCAGAGACTGTAAAACTAGTGATCCACATGTGTAACTCAAGTCTATCAGAAAGCCACAAAGTGCTCTGCTCATGCAAAAGTGCCTCTGACTGATTTCTAGAAATTTCCCCCTCTCGCTGCAGTCCCTCCCTCCAGACAGAGCTTGTGCTGTTCAGCAGGGTCATCTGAGCTCCAGAGAGGCTTTTCAGGGATACAAGGGGGCTGCAGGGGAGGGGACAGGGAAAATCTGTTGTATGAGTGATTTTCTGCTCGTATAACATCTTATATTTAATGTGGTGATTGTAGTAGACAAGAAGAGAGATTGTCTGGATTTTCCACTGTGGCTTCTATAGGAGGAAGTGATGAATGCAGTAAACAGATGCCAAACTCTTTTGTCACTGGCGACAGAGAGCAACGTTTGAAATGTTGACACTCTGACCTATAATCAGTTCTGTCTTTTGAAAGAGGAAAAGAGAAGAGATTGAGTAATAGGATTCCAACCCCTTTCTCCTCTAGATGACAGTTTCATACATAAGCCATCTCATTGCAAAAGGAAAAATCACTCCTATCTGATAGGTGGCCTGGGTGAAATTAAACCAGTGAACTCCATCCATTCTGTATTGCACTGGTATTCACCTCACAGACATGATATGGCCAAAGTTACTGTTCTGATGGCAGTTTCAGGGGAAAAGTCAAGCAGACGACTCTACTGGAAGTTGATTCCTAACGTGATAATTTCTATGGAAAGGGAATAAGAGACCAAAGGTTTGGAAAGCCTCATCACCACTGGCCTGCATTGAACACGTAGACTGGGTCAGGCTTTTGGTAATAGTTAACAGGAAATCAATCAAACAAAAAAGAATTCATCTCCTAAGGAAAGTTTGAGTATTAAATCCACTTTTAAAAGTATTAAGTACATACTATATCCTTATGCTTTGTTTTTAAAAGAGAAACATCTAGGAATGGGATTTAAATAAATTTAAAATAAATAGATAAATAAAGTCACGTTCATATTTAGTCACTGCCCTTCTTCTTGTCAAGAAATACTTTTGTAAGCCGCCATGAGAGCCTTTTTTGGCTGAATGGCGGCATAAAAATCCATAAATAAATAAATAAATAAATAAACTTGCTTGTCTTATTATTATTGTCAGGGCTGTGGTGTCCCTGAATCCTGCAAACAAATAAATTTTCACTTGGCATACAGGATGTCTTGTTTTTGTTAATTCAGAATACAGAGAATAGCAGAAAAGCAGACGAAAAACGACCTCTCTACTTCTACCTCTACGACCAGGACATTTTGTCCTGGCATCCAGATTTCCAGGACATCACAGAAGCCGCTGTTAAGATTAAAGACGGAGCAAATGTTAATTTTATTCTGAGCATGTCTGGGTTCGTACTTCAGTTGGAAACCAGTGGCAGACTCAGTGCTTGAGCTAAGTGCAAAGTATGAGTGGTGTAGAAAGGCCTAGAGAATCCTATCCTCACCACCGAAATTTATCTTATGGGGAAAAAAACATTGGGTCCATTGCCATACCCAGAATCAGTTATAATACACAAGTCCATTCCCAAAGTTTAGCCCCCAACCCAGTAGTGTCTCTGAATGGGCCCCTTTGCTGCCATTCACTTCTATCGGAAAAAGCAAAGTGCTGCACCTGGGGATTGTGTAGAGGAGGCACATCTTGTCTTCCTTTGACACTGGATGCCTTTGGATTCCATGTGTGTTTGCATGTGAATGTATGTGTGTGTGTACATATGCAGTCCAAGACATTGTCCCCCCACACCCTGGAGGAGCAGATAAGAGGAATGTATAACAAGATGCACTGAGAGTGAGATTAACTATGAATTGATATGTACACAATGCTTGCAGGTACATCTAGTCACTCTGTTCTCATCCAAGGTTGTTGGTACTTGTTCCAGTGTCATGATTATTCTATATAGCCCTGGGCAGAAGTGGATCAGTTAGATCTGGTAGTCAAGCTGCTCTGCACATGGGGGGGAATGTTTCATGCTCAATTTATTTCAAGTCTAAGAACGTTTGGGGCCCAAATCCAAAGTAAGTTAAGCACACCGAAGTCCCATTAAAGTTAACAGGGTATAAATGAGTCGCAACTAACTTGTTGTCTTGATATCATTGAAACTTAACTTTCTCTGAGTTTGGGTCTTGATGTTTTTCTTAGTGAGTCAAGAGACAGCAGATTTTGTTTTCCAGTGTATTTTCCTGAAGAGGAATATCGTTCAGAAATGGGGTGACGCCTCAGTATGCATTCCCATTTACAAAGTGCTACTTTAGTAAATGTAAGGAATTGTTAATGCACCATCACAATACAATTACGGAGCTTCCTAGTCCCATGTAAGAACAAATGATTAAAGAACACATGCATGCTATAGAAACAAAGAAGACTTACAGGTAAAGGAGGAAAAGGTGGTGGAGGAGGGGAAGTTGCACTTGCTTTCTTCTCTTCTGTTTCTGGCCCAGGATGGATCAAGATTGTCGACCGGTGAATTTCATCGTCTTCCTCTTTTTCATGCAGTGGTCCTAAATCAGGGCACCGGCCAATATCTGCATTTTCAAAGGACACCGGCTGGGCAAAATCCATTGGACTAAAGAGATACAAAGAAATCAGCGGTGTCAAATGGTGCCAGTTCTTCGACTGCGTACTTTTTTACCCTGTATATTTATTATTTATTTTAAAATGTATAATCTTTTTTAAGGCAGTACTCAAAATGAACTAGAAACCTGTTTTATGAACTTACACATCATACCACTTTTAAAGGCAATTTTGGATCTGCTTTAAAAGAAGCCTGGCGTACAGTTAGAAAGTTGAACAAGGCTCAAATCCATACAGAGCTACAAAATTCACTGGGTGATCCTGGGCTAGAGACGATCCCTCAGCTTGATCTACTGCACAGGGTTATTGTGGAGATTAAATGGGTGGGAACTCATGTATCCTGCCCTGAGGTCCTTAAAGGTTTTGCCCTGATGGTTGTGTGCTATCTCCAGTATTCAAGGCAGTAAGCCTGTGTGCACCAGTTGCTGGGGAACATGGGTGGGATGGTGCTATTGCACCATGTCCCCCCTTGTTGGTCCCTGGCCAATGGCTGGTTGGCCACTGTGTGAACAGAGTGCTGGACTAGATGGACCCTTGTGCCATTTTACCATAGCTGCTGGTTCTTGAGAGTCTATCCAACATGTGCCCTAATAAGTGTATGAAACATGTTGGATATGGAATGTAGTCATAAATAATAGTTACAAATAAAATAGCAATCTAATTTTCAACTATTCTTTTGTATAGGATTAATGAACATCAGCAGATTCTGTTCAGCACCTAACATCCAGGTCGCCTATATTATTTTCAGTTTTTTAAAATCACCAGTAAGTTGACTTATTTCGCATCCAGTCTGCATATTATTATTATTATTATTATTATTATTATTATTATTATTATTATCATTATTATTATTATTATTATTATTATTATTATTATTATCATTTATATACTGCTCCATAGCCGAAGCTCTCTGGGCGTTTCACATAAGATAAAACATTTAAAAACAATATACAAAAATTAAAATAGCAGTGAACCGCCCAGAGAGCTTCGGCTATTGGGCGGTATAAAAATGTAATAAATAAATAAATAAATAAATAAATAAATAAAAACCACAAAACACGCAAAATTCACATAATTTAAAACCACTATATTAGTTTTTCTTAAATCTCTTCTCACCTTATGAAAGTATCTGGTATTTTACCATGGATTGTATGCAATGTCAGTCCTAGTTAGAGTAAGCCCATTGAAATGAATTGGACTGAAGTTAGAGTGACACTGGATACAACTCGTGTCAGGAATAGTTTCATTTATCAATGTGCTTGCTTTACTTTGCCAAAAAAATAAACAAACATGGGAATTGGTCCTAGTGGGATGTTTGGACTGGGATATCTTCCTGGCCAAGATTACTGGCAGCTTATGTCATATTATGGGCAGGCACATCTCACAAATATTTAAGACAGAGGTGTAGGATAGCATCCAGTGGTTTCTAGTTGAAACATCAACGTATACTTACGTAGCATTGACTACCAAATTCCATATGCAGCCACTGAAGGCAGGGATGTTCCTAATTGGGAAAATGTGAAATTCAAGTGGTGCCCCTCCCACAAAAAGCTTCTTAACAGAAATAGGCTGATCTGATGGGAGTCTCTGAGACTGTCTTCGGTCTTCATCTACTTGTATGGCAATCAACCTATAAAATGATTAAAAGCCAGTTAATACACAGATACCCTGATGCAGCTAGGGCTGCGTGATGATGATGTATTCAATTATACCCTGCTTATATACAGAATACTCTAGGGGCATACGAAGTTAAAGCAATTTAAGCAAGATAAAAACAATAAAATACCACAGGCAGCATAAAAATGTTAAAAACAACTTAAGAAGATAAAACAATCAATAAAACCACACAGCATAAAAACAATGTATAATAGTTAGCAATGAGATTCTAAAAAGGGAAGTCCTGCTGGAATAAGAGAGTCTTTAAGAAGAAGGACCGAGGGGACAGGAGCAGGCAGAAGTAACATCGGGGCCTGCTCCTGCTGGACTCTTCCCCCCCCCCCCACAGGGCAAACTGCCATCTTGGCCCTGTGGGGAAGAAGAAGGACCGAGGGGACAGGAGCAGGCAGAAGTAACATCGGGGCCTGCTCCTGCTGGACTCTTCCCCCCCCCACAGGGCAAACTGCCATCTTGGCCCTGTGGGGAAGAAGAAGGACCGAGGGGACAGGAGCAGGCAGAAGTAACATCGGGGCCTGCTCCTGCTGGACTCTTCCCCCCCCCCACAGGGCAAACTGCCATCTTGGCCCTGTGGGGAAGAAGAAGGACCGAGGGGACAGGAGCAGGCAGAAGTAACATCGGGGCCTGCTCCTGCTGGACTCTTCCCCCCCCCCACAGGGCAAACTGCCATCTTGGCCCTGTGGGGAAGAAGAAGGACCGAGGGGACAGGAGCAGGCAGAAGTAACATCGGGGCCTGCTCCTGCTGGACTCTTCCCCCCCCCCCACAGGGCAAACTGCCATCTTGGCCCTGTGGGGAAGAAGAAGGACCGAGGGGACAGGAGCAGGCAGAAGTAACATCGGGGCCTGCTCCTGCTGGACTCTTCCCCCCCCCCACAGGGCAAACTGCCATCTTGGCCCTGTGGGGAAGAAGAAGGACCGAGGGGACAGGAGCAGGCAGAAGTAACATCGGGGCCTGCTCCTGCTGGACTCTCTCTCTCTCTCTCTTTCTTTCTTTCTCTCTCCTCCCTCCCTCCCTCCTTGACTCCTTTTCCTTGTGTGTCATGTCTTTATTAGATTGTAAGCCTGAGGGCAGGGACTGTCTTTTTCCTAAGTGTAAGCCGTTCCGAGAGCCTTTTTTCGCTGAGGAGCGGGGTATAAATATGATAAATAAATAAATAAATAAATTTAATGCCTGCTTAAAGACACTCAAAGATGTCATCAGGTGCATTTCAACTAGCAGGTCATTTCACACTCGAGGGGCAGCAAAGGGAAGGTTGTCTGGCATGTGGCCACCAATTGTACATTAGGGAGTCTCAGCAGATGACCCTCTGAGGATTTTAAGTGGTGGGCTGGAATGTAGGGGAGGAGGCACTCCCTAAGGTACCTTGGGCCTAGACCACATAGGGCTTTAAAAGTAAGAACCAGCGGGCTGTCTATATGTGTGGGGAGACCCGTAGTGGCTGTGGAACTGCACTGCATCCGTTACATGATGCAGGCGCAGCTTTGCAGTTACCACGGGGCTTTCCTGCGAAGCTACAGATTGAAAAAGTTGGGGCCTTACCCAACTTTTACAGTGGAAGCGAGATCAGTATGGCTCTTCCGCCATCTGACCTTGTTCCGGGGCTGATCCAAGGGGCAGTCCTGCTGGAAGGCGACTGGCGATAGGTTGCCTTCCACCAGGAAGAGGGCGGGGGCAGCTCTGGTACCCAGATGATCGTTGTAAACCCTCCTCCCTCCACGCTGGAATTACCCGCCACCACCTCGGGAGAGGGAAATCGCAGCGTTTTAGAAGGCAGCAGTGTCAACACTTTACATTTTGCCCAAAAGGGAATTGGCAGCCAGCGTGATGACTATTAAACAAAGTAGAAGTCTTATCAGTCAAGGGTTTGGCAAGGGGGAGGAGGGATGGGGCTGGGCTCTGTCCTTCCTGTCCCCCTTTCTCCATCAAACAGCTGACTGGCAGGAAAGGGGACTGGCAGCTTCATTTAAAGGGCTTTATGTGCACCGCTTCACGTGGAGCCCAAACAATTCATTAAGGCTGCCTAATATGCAAATCTGTAAGCATCATCGAAGACTGCATCCGCCATAAACCCAAACAATAAACCATAAGGCTGAGTAAACCCAAACAACAAACATTTATCTTGAGCAGCTTGCTTGGAACAGCTGAGGTTTCTTAGTCAGGGCTTTAAAAAACAAACAAAACTCAAACCAGTAGGATTTCAATTATATTAGTATCACGATGAGCTGAAAAATACAGCCGGCAGATTGACAGCCTTAATATTGATAGCAAGAATCAAGTCTGTTTGGCTGCTATGTTAAGTATAATCACACACAGCTTAGTAAGGTAAAACAGCAAGGGGCCCCATCTTGTTCGGCAATTTATTTTCTTGGAATTCATACTAGTCATTATCTTCTTGTCGAGGAACAAAGAGGCCACCTGAGTGTGGTAGCTACAGTAATCAATAAAAGACAAAGATGTTTACCGGATGTTTTCCAAAGCTACAGACAACTGCAATGGCAATATGGCGACAGGCTGCAGCACCAGGAGTCTCTTTCCTACAGAGGCCCGATCCAGAGCTCCCTCTGAACTCTCCACTCAGCAATAACTAACTGTGTTCCCAAATGGCCAGAAGAAGCAAACATTCCACTTTGGCCTTTGTTGCGCCAGTTTAATGGTTTGTGCCATCTTTTAATTTTTGTGAACCACCCAGGGAGCTTCAGCTATTGGGCGGTATAAAAATGCAATAAATAAATAAAGGCATTGAATTGCATCCAATGCCATGCTTGAGCAAGGGTGCTCACATAAGGGGACTTCCCCACCCCTCTGCCTCACTGTAACCCGCTGAAAAGGGTTACGGGATCCTCAAGTATGGGCTGGGCTGCAGGGTGGAAGCTGCAGTAGGAACAAGGAATGGGGGGGGGGGAAATTGGGCACAGGCAGCTGGGTCTCATCCTTGCTGGAAGCAATCCAGCTATTATAACTGTTATAAATTCCACATTGCTCTCCCAATCTTATGCATTTTTAGTTGGAAGTAAGTCCTATTGAGATCAATGGGACTTACTCGCTAGGACTGCAGATAGTTTATTATTAATGGTAATAATAATTATTACTACTTTTGCATTGTAGTTTTTATAAAGAATGTTATAATAGTTAGTGTGAAAGTGATTTTGTGGGTGGGCACATTTATATGAGCCCCAATGCCCCAACCCTGTTTTAGCAAACAATGGGCTGCCACTGAGATTGCTAATCACTGATGCCCATCCTCAGTTTAAAAAGCAAAATGTAACCATGTCCCACCACTTACCTGGGAGGGCTACAAGATTGTTCATGAACATTAAGAACATCACAAAGAGGAGGGCATTGGACATTTTAAAAACTCGTATTCACTTTGGAGCATAGATACAAAGGTAGACCGGGCACAAATGTAAAAGTAGCTTAATTTGTCCAAAAGCTTAGAGGAGAAATTGTCTAAGACTTAGAATATACATTATCCTTACAGCATAGTCCTGTGCATGTATACTCAGAAGTAAGCCCCACTGAGTTTAAAAGGACATATTTCCAAAGGAATATGAATAGGATTACAGCCTCGACTAACCCTGATTCTCAGGGTAGGAACTGGGGCTCAAAGATCAACTGGGTTTTTTTCCAGCTCCATGATTCTGTGCCAGAGAACAGAACAACAACAACCCCAAATTAGATTTCAAATATATTTGGGTAACAAATTTCAAGCAAAACTCTACATCCCCAGAATTGTTGGATTTTGCTGTAGCCGGTAAACACTGCTGCTATCTAATTTGTAATCATTTACAAAGCTCTCTGATATTGTCCAGTTAGCAGAGAAAATGTTCACACACTCTGTCCCAGAAGACCCACAAACAATGGAGGAACCTAAGGAGGATTAGGCACGGAAGCGCCCTCAGTACGACGTGTAGAATCCCCCTAAGTCCCAATGCTGTCCTAAAATTATCCTGGAAAGGGAAGCAATTAGTTGATAATTGTATGGACAATTAGCTTTCTAAAGAGTTCTTTAGAAACACGAAACAAAAACTCCCTCTGCTTTTAATAGAATAAAGCCAGTGTGATTGTTAGCAAATGAAGAGGTTTGTTTAATAAATGACCTTTTTTCCATTCCTATTCCATTCCAGTTTATGGGGAAATGAATTCTGTTGAACCTTGTATTGGACAAGGTTTATGGAAATCAGGATAAGACTAGGACACCTTTTTCTCCACTAGAGTGTGCTGCAAAAGCAGTAATGTGCAAAAACGACTAACCACATCCTCACAGGGTAACATTAACATCACCCTGTGTATTATACAGCATTTTGATTTTGTTTTGTTAAATTGAAAAGATTTATTTTGGCATTCTCTACTTGTTACTGTATTATTATCAATACTTGTCAGATGGTGTTTTGTGACAGCAATAGTGGTGGTCTTTTCAGAAAATTAAACACCTTGTGTCTTTAATTCCACTTAAAGTGGAAGTTTTAACCAAATCAGTTATTGCCAAGTGCCAGTGTGGAAGGCGAAGATCTTTGCCTGGGAGTTATTTATTTATAAGATCATGGGTCAAGGAAAGATGGAGGTTCTGACAAAATGTAATGAACAGGAACAGAAATGAAAACCAATGAATGTACTTTTTAAGAGATACATGAGAGAGGCAGGGCCTACAGCAGAAGATGCTTCTTGATGCAACTAGAGAAGAAAAAACTATAATCAAAGTAATCCCTTCTGGCCCCTAAATCAACGTCTCTTCTGATAGCTTCAGAAGTAATGGACACATATGACTTATGCTTCCATGTCTCATCTTCAGATTCATATTAAGGGCTTTACTACAGGTTTATAGGTGCAAATATCTAGCTTCACAGCAGTACTTTTGGAGAGAGTAACCTGTCCCCCACTCCTGCCACTTCAGAGAGACTTCCCCTCCATTTCTGTTCATAATAATTTGTAGCCACTGTATTCCTGTCTGTCCTAAACCAAATGGCATCTCCCCTCTCCTCCATTTGTTCAACTTTTTCAGTAAATAATTTATTATTGCATATCTAGCCTCTTGGGGCATGATTTGCGTGTAAGGTTTATCCAAATCACAATCATTCACAAATGCATTCTATCTGTTGAATGGTATCTGATGATATAAATTTTCCCACAAATTAAGAAAAAAGAATGTTAAAAGAAAATTTGCTATATAATCCCAACCAATCAGGGTTTCTAGTCTTGATTGAGAAGGATTCCTTCTCAATCATCCCAGAGTACAGGACATGGAATAATGGGCTCAAGTTACAGGAAGTCAGATTCTGGCTGAACATCAGGGAAAACTTCCTGATTGTTAGAGCAGTATGTCAATGGAACCATTTACCTAGGGAGGTCGTGGGCACTTCCACACTAGAGGCATTCAAGAGGCAGCTGGACAGCCACCTGTCAGGTATGCTTTAATGTGGATTCCTGCAGTGAGCAGGGGGTTGGACTCAATGGCCTCAAAGGCCCCTTCCAACTCAACTATTCTATGATTCTATGATATGCTTTGCTTCAGTAAAACTACCATAGTCCAGTGTGGAAAGACAGAGAGCATCACCTTTCTTACATTGGCAATGAGAACACATTTCTTACCCCACCTGTCATACATAATGCCCAAAGGAAGTATGCATTTTAAGGGAGCACAAAAATGCTCAGAATAATTGAAAACCTTTTGTGCTCAGCTCTAATGCACGTGCGGGGGGAATGCATCCAGGCATGTGGAGAACATCTATTTCTCTTGGAAAGATATGCGCATTTCCAGGCAAGGTCAAAGGAAGTATTTATCACCCATGCTGCGTGTCTCTGTCAAAACACAGGGCAATAGCCAATGGTGTCATTCTGCCAATTAAATTGTACTTGTGCAACTCTGCCAAAACTATTAGTTGCACAAACAGTCGCACAAGCGTAACTTTATCTGGATCCTCCTCCTGTGCATAGTTGCATAACTAATTTCCGCTAATGCAACATTACTTGTGCAAGCTCAGTGCCGCCATTAGATACTGCCCACAGTCATAATCTTTTTTGAATTAAAAGAATAAATCCTTCCCACCAATTTATAGGAAGTCAAATTTAGCCCACAAATATCACCATAGGCTTTTGGGGTGAAACTGCGCAATAAAAAAGCAGCCGGCTTTTTCCCCCTTTTGTTGAGAGGTCACCGCCTTCTTCCCGCCATCTGTCGATGGTGACCTCGCCTCGTACCAAGGCTAGGAGGCATTCAGGTGGCAGCTTGAGGCCCATGGTAGGTCCGACAGACATGCGGGAAGGCCGGCAGAGGGCGGGCCTGATGCGCTTAACGGCTGCTGGCGCGGCTCAGAAAACCCACACTCCCTCCTTCGGCGGAGATTTGCCAGCCTCACCCTGCAGCTACAATGCCACGGAGTTTTCAACAAACGAGCAGCAAAGCAATGTTGTTAAGACGCCCCTTAAGAAAGATCTCATTACTTCAAAAGTGTACTTTTGCAGCTGTTACACAAGTGCATATTAAATCATTCCACACTGTTTAGCAACAATTGAAGGGGAAGTATGGATAAGGAGAAAGAAAAGAACACGGTCACACCCATCAAACATTGCATCTACACTAGGCATCTAGCAGCTTGTTTTGGCATGAGCCAGTGCTGTTGCTGCACAGCTCAGAGTCACAGACATCCACCTTCTCTTGACTGCTGTGTGGTGATGATGAGATACAGAACATACTTAGCCTGCCTGCAGAACCTGTCTCTTAAACATATAGGCCCCCTTTTCTGGCTCCCCCTCCCCCTCCCCCATCAATAGCTTTACCTGCAAAACCTATAAAGAAGTTTCCGTTTCAATTCAGCATGAGTGCCGTTAGGTCCTGATGCAGCTTTTGCTTCTCTTTGGAAGCTGTTCCCTTAATATTAGTTCAAGTTTCGATTCCTCAGCCACACAAATTAGATTAATAAAGTGTATTTGCAAAAGGCATCAAAGGTTAAACATAGCAATTTAGATTAATGAAAATCTTAAGCAGCAATGCCTACACTAAAGCGTGACCTATGCCTTAATGAAATCGTCACTGTCAGAAGATGACTTTTAAAAGAAAGCTGCAGAGAGATTCCATTCTTCCTTTCTCATAGTTGTGGTTGCTTGACTGGAATAGACATTCAGGGTTAATACAGTATCTCTCATAGTCTGATTTATTACCCTGGGAGCCTTTCTATCCAGATAGAGTGTTCTCTGCCATCATGAAACTCGCCAGATTCCGGTTTAATGGCGATCCTGTGAGGATCCCTGATTCCATTAGAGATGTGCACTTCTAGCCGACCTCCATTCAGGAACACTGCATAATGGGCCTGCAATGAGAAGCAACATTCTTAACCAAGTTCTTACAACTAGCCTTGTGTTCTCCTAAGATCATTTCCTAACATAATACACACCCTCCCTTTATATGTACGACAGAAAATAACACACAGCAACATCTGCCGTATACTTTATTACTGATGAACCAGGAGGAAACTATTCAATTGAAGTCCCTGATGACAGTGATTTGAAATTATCAAGCATCCATGCATGTTGACTCTGAGCTGCCAACCTACTGTGTGCTGCTACAAAAGAATCTGTATTGCTTCTGCACAAAGTACTGAAAGCCACAATCTACTTTAGATGCTGCTGAAACTATTTTAAAAAATATTCCCAATACAAAGCATTTATCATGCCAACTGAAGGTAATGTTATAATTTAGAGGAATTCACCAACAAAATACTAAGGGTGCAATTGTAGATAGTAAAAACTTGTACAGCTCCCAGCATTCTTCAGCTAGCCATGCTGGCTGGGGAATGCTGGGAGTTGCAGGACTTTTTTCTGTTTAAGCCTGCCAACTCTTAACAGCATACAGGATTCAGGGTGCTTGCTATTACAGTTAAAGGTAGCTTACAGATGATAGAAGACTGAGTGCATCACTACATTAGGGTAGAATCATGCTGCCTTTCCAGGGCTGCTCCTTTGTGTGATTGTAATGGTCTCCATTACATGGGCAGGCAGGAGCGACCATGTGGTTCGAATTGCCTACTACGTGTTTTGTAATTGAAAACTTCCCCTCCTTTCGGTGCTCATAGCCTTGAATGGCACAGTGCCTGTCAGGGCTGGAAAATTTACCCACAGAGGGTTAAGCCCTGGAAGAAGAAAAATTGGACTTTGGCACAATCTCTGGATCCTTGATTTTCTACAGGTGTAACACATCAGTACTGGACTATAAAATGTCAAGGACAAGGGAGGTGGCCTCCTGACTAATCTGTTAATTGAATAATTGGCTGATGAAACTGTGTGCAATACTATGTATGAAATGTATATAAAGTTGTTCAGATGTAATAGTGGTGTTGGTGGATGCTGGTCAGTGATATTGCGTATGCTGGATGTATTTTGTTCAGAAAACGTTACACGCCTCAGTAAAATCTTTGCTGAAGAAAGTTTTACGTGCCGTGATTATATTTCTTCCTAAGGGACGGCGCTCAGAAACCAAGCAAAAGAATCAAACGCTGAAACTGCTGTGTTGCGGCTTAATCTCTGCGAAGTCAATTCCTCACAGTGCCATCTAGTGGCTGTTTTATAGCACAACTTCAACTTTAGAGACTGGGAAAACCCTCGCTATTTCATAAGAACCAGAATATCTCAGGTTTTTCTTAGAGCGAGATTTCTGGAGGAAGGGCTGGGAGATGTCCTGGAGATTGATGACATCATCTAAAGGACTTCCATGGGTTGCCAATCATGAACATCCTATATATCACTGGTGTAAAGACACAGTGAGGAATGCTTATGCTAGACACTGTCAGCTATGCTTTCTATGAGAGGGATGGGCAGATCATCAATTGCTGGTCCATGTCAGCTTCACACATGTTCTTTTCTAAGTCTGTTCAGTCCTGTTTTTGTATCAATTTTATATATGCTTGAGAATACATTTTATTTTCATTTTTTTTTAACAAAATATGAAATTTTGTATCCCTTTTTATCCTACAAGTTGGAATCTGTGTTTTGTCTGTTTTTCATCCTAAAATATACCAGGGCAGTTCCCTTAAAAATGCAGATTGAATGAAATTCTTCCAGAACTTCTATTCTACCCATTGTCTCCTTCCTTCGTCTCTTCCTCCCTCCATGGCACATCTGTATAGAGAAGAGGAGATTGGGACTATCTGAACGAGAAGGAAGAACTGATTTGGGAAAGCGCTATTTCTACAAGAGTTCTATTTTAGCAATGTCTGTGATACAAACATAAGCAAAATAAGGTTGTCTAGAATATGCCAATGTTTCAGTCAATATATAGGTTGAATTAAAAAGGAGTCTTTTCTATAAATGGCTCAGAATACTATGGTTATTCTAAAGGGATGTAAAATCACTGAGAACACAGGGCAAAGAAAACATTATAAATGTACAGTAAAACAGGGGACCTGAACCTCTTTGAGCTTGGGGGCTGAATTCTACTTTAGAGAAATTCCCAGGGCTGTACTGTAGAGGTGGTTGGGAGCAAAGGCAAAAGAGCAGGCCCAAAATATCTGAAATACAAGCATGTTTTAGCTTAAAGCTCTTATTGCAGGCAACTAAGCTTTAGGAGAGGCATTTCAACCTTTTAGAATGTGGGAAACCCTGTGGAAAAGTTGGGAAACTACCAAACTACTGGTGGCTGGGAAAAGGGCTGGACTGAAATCCCAGGAGGGTCAGAGTTCTGCACCTCTGCAGTCAACCAAATCACATTCTTCCATCAGAAATAACATCCCCAGTATCTTTTAAAAAATTAAACCACTACATGACCATATTCAGACAACACACTAAGCCACGTTGGGTAAGCATTTTGAACTAAACATTATGACTTAGCGTGTCGTGTGAACCATTCCTAACCATGGTGGCTACATAACCATGGTTTAAACGCGCTCACTAGCCATTTGCTGCAAAAGGGTTAGTGGTGTAGCCATGGCTTAGCATGTCATCTGAAAAGGCCCCATGTGTGGTGACAACTGATTGCCAAGTAAAATGAAAAACACATAGAAATCATTAAATGAACCAGATTATTGGCATGTAGATAATGAATCACTTTGCATATTGTTTTCTGACATGTCTCTATTTGTTTTTTAAAAATCATAAGAGTGCCAGCATTATCAAGGGGATGGCCAACAAATCAGTGACTGAGCACATGCTTTGCATGCTTTGACATCTATAATAAAAAGAAAGATCTAGATGCACCTAACGTAATAAGATATAACCTCCAAAGCTCTGATAAGGACAACTTTCAAGGGAACTTGAATCTTATTTCCTTTCCCACACAGTTGAAAGTAGAAATAATGTATTTTGCAGAACAGGATCTGAATATATATATATATATATATATATATATATATATATATATAGCTTCTGCCAAAGAGCTACTAGAAACAATAAACCAAACATTCTCTATTAAGTGTGCATTACCTGCCCGGTCTGCCTGCGTTTCCTCCTTGGGGGTACAGGCACCCCGCTAGTGCCGAAGAGAATGACACCAGATTCATTTTTAGTGCTGAAGGACAAATGGATTTCTGTTCCCACATGAAGCGAGACTGGCGGCATCTCCACAAAGCCCGGTTTAGGGAAGCTGACTGTGTAGATATTCTGTGCGGAAGAAGGAACAGAACAGACAACATTCTTGAAACAGAAGATTAAAATGAATAAATAGTGCAACAGTTTACATTTCAAAGTGTTGTACTAATATTTATCATCTGTTAATTCATTAGTAACTGAAAACGTTTAGGGCACAACCCTATGCATGGTTAGAAAGAGAAAAGTTCTTCAATGCCCAGCATACCTGCATCAGCATATTTGGCTCATGAATCCTGGGTGTTATAGGGCTTTTTTTTCCTGTCCAAACATACATAGATATCTTAAATTCAGCAAAAAAATGCTGAAACACCTGGGCTCCCAATATTATGGGGCCCTTATACTCCTGCCAATTCTTTTACAACTTACCAATTCCCTTCCACAAGGAGCACCCACCACTTATACAAGGGAGATTTAGTATTTCCAGAGGAACCCGAAACAAGCAGAACCGCTCAGTTCTGGAAGGATGGAGTAGGCGGTGCTTGTATAAGGGAACTCTGCTGACATGCCTTCTTCAGAAAGGAGTGTTTCCACTCATTCCGGGGTTTCCTCTAGGAAGCGCTAAATCTCCCTTGTGTAAGCATTGTTTCCTTCTTGCGCAATGCAGTTGGTGGGACCCACAGCTTGCAGAAAGGAATTGGCAGTGCAGAAAGTAATTGGCGGGAGCGTAAGCACTCCATTGGGTTCTGCCAGACATGACTAGCTAGGCTTGGCAAGTCACAAGATCAGAGATCTGCATTGTGGGCAGTATTCAATGGGGCTGCTCTGCTCCTGCAGAGTGAGACCTACCAGTGAGACCCACCACTTGCACAACGGGCAGATGGTGCTTCATAAAGGACCTGTGGAAATGCTCATTTCTGGATCAGAACACATCAATGGATCTCCCTTCTATGAGCTCCGCTGACCTGCCCCATACCAGAAATAAGTGTTTCTGCTAATTTCAGTTTCTTTTACAACTGCTAACTCCCCACTGCTTTAGCGGTGGGTCCCACTGGCACATGGGCAGCATAGGATACTGTGCTGTATCTTTGAAATCTCCATTGCAGAGCTATTAAAGTAACTATGAATTTCCCTGCCTGTTTCTCCTCTCACCCTATCAATTACCCTCCTTCCCCAGTGGTTGTTATGAACAGGACTCCAGGAGCATCACACAGCAGGTGGAGAAGGAAGAGACAGATGCCAAGACGGGGAAAACAGCTTAGCTATGGCTTCAAGGAGGGATTTAAAGGGATAGCAGAAGTCTCAGCATTGCAAGCATGGTTATCTGAATCATGGGAGTTGAACTACAAGTCACTTCCTAAAAGTTCATATAATTTAAAAACAAAGCAATCTATAGAAATATAATAAAACAGCGGTAACAGTCTTAAAAAGCTAGATAGCATAATATCTAAATACTTTAAACAGGAAAACGTCTGGGCAAATAAAAAGTTCTTCACCCCATAAAAAAAGATATCAGTTTCAATGCCTGCCTGCCAAAACTCACTAAAAAGAGTATTCCAAAGTGCCACAACACAAAAACTCCTACTGGCCCCATTTAGAAAACACCCTAAACCATGGCTTTAACCACAGTGAATAAGGAAAAAAGTCTGATTCAACATGTTTAAAGCCATGGTTTAAGGTGCCTTCTGAACAGAGCTATTCTGGGTCATCTCCCACCTCTCCTCTGATGATCAAGGAAGCCATAGAAAGGCCTCTGAGCAGGTCTTAACAGCTGAACAGTTCATGTGGGAGGACGTGAGCCTTCAGATTCCCAGGCCCTTGGCTCCAGTTGGTATCCTAGCTGCCATATTTTGTACTAACTGAATGTTCTGATCTGTTTTAAAGAGCAGCCCCACAGACACAACTCCGCAATAACCCAAATAGGATGAGAAGCGTATGAGTAACTGTGACCAGTCGGTGGCTTTCTAGGAACCAGCCTTATTTGTTGAAGGCTGCTTCATGTCATTGAGGCCACTTGGTCTCTAAAGATCAGGATGGCAGTAATGACACCCCAAGGCTGCAAACCTGGCTCTTTCAGGGGAGTGCAACCCCCTCCAAAACAGGCCAAACACCATCTCCTGCGTGAGATGAACCCCTTAGAAACAACATGTCCCTCCTACTAGGATTGAACTTCCGTTTATTGCCCCTTATCGAATCCTTCCAAGAACCAATTCAGCACCTCCAGAACTTCACCTAAACTTTAAACACCTTTCACCTCCCCATCACACACTGCTTCCCTTTTAATTAATACTGAATTCCTTCTGTGTCATAATTGTGGCCTTTTCTGTCCCATTGATGTGTGACATACTTTATGGATAGTCCAAGTGCTGAAACTGAGCTCCAGCTGTGGTGTTAAGTTTGAAAAGGATTCTACTTTAAAACCAACACTTTATGGTTAATTAAACCTGACATTTCCCCACAGTGGGGTTTGCTTGCACTTTTAAACCAATCCACTCATACATTAGGCTCCATTATTTGTCATTGCTTTATTATCTGGGGTCAGCACTTCAGCTTGTCTGCTGAGCCCAACTCATAAATAAGGCATGCCTTCCACTGCCTATGGCTCTACTGCTTCCCACACGGGGAGATATTAGAGTGAGCTGAAGAGGTGCTAGATGTCACTGAATAATGAATCACCATTTTTATGTGCAATTGCTTTAGCACAGCCAATGTGTACACCATTACAGATGATGTTTAGGAGCCATTCTGAACACAATCTGCCAAGAACTGCGCCTTTGCAGCCCTCTGAAACGAACTGGTCTCATCTTGGAGCACTGTTTGGAAGATGTCACTTTCTCCCCACCCCTTGCAATATATCAATTTAACTATTTCTTGGTAGCTATGTTAGCTTATCCTATGGCAAGCCACTTTGTCTTGGCATGGCTGCCATGTCCTAATATCTAGTACAGCCTGTCAAGCAAAACCTCCAAATCATGGGATCAGTTTCCTTATCAGCAAGGGATGCTTCTAAAAGCAGCTCCACTGTGATTGAAACTCACCACATGGCAAGTAGCACTAGTCATTATGACCAGGGGAAGGGAATCAGCATGCAGAAGCAGCTTGCCATTGTGGCAGTAAGGGGGGGGAGGGGGAGGGGGAGGGAGGGAGGGATCTGTCAATTTTAGTTTCTCTCCGTTTCTCACTTTTGCAATTTTAATTTCAGTTCCTCTCAAACTTTATTTTTTTAAAAAAAAACGCATGAAAGGATTATCATGCGCCTTTAATATATGCACCTTTGCCTAACATACACATTTTTGCAAGCAATTTTTCTAATATAATATATTTTTGAATGTTTGTTTCCCTAATATATGCACTTGTGTATGCATGTTTTGATCGGAGAACTCCATTTTAATATTTACAGAAGTGCAGATTTTGAAAGATAACTTCAATTCTCATAGTGGTTTGAAAGTGTGGAAGTAGGTAAGTTTGCATTAAAATGTGAACTAAATGAGTTTCTCCCCATCCCTACAGAGGAGTATCTCCATAAGATGGGTAAAAAGAGGAGTTGCAAGAAAAAACAGTAACATTCTTCAAGCATGATAGAAGCTTGAAGGGGTTTTTTTATACAAAGATATGTAATATGGTAAGTTCTACCTTTTTCATGAATTTGCTCCCTACAAGTTATGAACTAGCAGTTTGTTGATAGTGATCAGTGATCATTCTTAGGTCATTCAAGGGAATATAAAAAACAGACAAACTAACCTCGAGTGTACAGCCTTTTGTAATGCCAACAAAATCAGGACTGCTCAGAAGATTATATGGTGTCCGAGAAATTTCAATATCCTTGAGGCAACCTGCATATTTATTTACATTTACTTCAGGCCTGTAAATACAAGATCAAAGTAGATTCACTCTCAAGCTAAAAAAAGTTCTTAGATTCTGGTAAGCATAGCAGTATGCATATAATCACAAAACGGCTAAAACAGTTTTCCATATGACTGTTTTAAATACACTGAACGCAATCGAGACCAAGTTAGACATATGTATGATTCAAGAAATCCACTGATTTCAATGGGAACAACAACTGCAACCACATGGAGGAAATTAAGTTGTAGACTCTCGGAACTATGCATCTTTCTGGTGCCAAGTCACACATGGGGGCATATATTTACAACCCTTACTTTTCAATAAAATCCATGGCTGAGTCAACTCATTTGCTTCTTTCTCTTCAAGGCTCAACTACAGATCTACTACTACTAATAATAATAATAATAATAATGCAAATGAAGGTGGCCTTTACTCACAGAAAAGCTGTTTTACACTTTGAAAAGTTTAAATACTCCAAAATATATCTTTCTGCTTGGCAAGAGCTTGAGCAAATTCTTGTATGAGCAAAAGCATGAGAAGTATAGGTGGAAGCATGAGAAATATGATAGCACTATGTGAACTCTTGGATAACTCACTGCACAAGCATTTGGGGAAATATGTGCTGTACAAAAATAAAAATGACTAAATTGTGCCTCTGAGATTTCCATGACTGAAGTTATTCATTACTAACTTTTTCTGGATAGAGGCATTGCACATAAATGTTTGCCTCCTACCTTCCAAGATCTCCATACCTATTTTTGTACACTTAACTATTTCCAATCAAGCTTTTTTTTCTATTTCCATGGAGAGCAAGTATGCTGGTATGAAATGAAACCCAATCTTCTTACTGTACATATTAATTAACATATTAATGCATATTTCAACAAATAAACCTCCACATTTGTTTGCTTGGGTCTGATTGGTAATGCCATCTTGCTCTGAAAACATAAACAGTAGTAGTCTAGAGTAAATGCAAAGCTTTCCCTCTGTATAGGAATTGAAGACCTGAATAGATATAGCCTTAGTTTTAGTGATCTGCCAGGATGGTAGCGCAGAAATAATCATAAATGTTTCATAAATGTTGACTTTTTTTGGAAACTGTAGCCTTTGTGAAGCTTGGAATTCATCTTCTGATCCACGTTACTGGTCAATGGACATAAAAACATAGTGACTTGAGATAGGGATACAATCTGGCCAACTTACCGACCAAGGGAAACGTGTTTATGAAAATAAAAACCTAAAACAAGGGTATTAAATATGGAAAACAGAAATTCATTGTTCATATACATTCTGTATTAATTTCAATCTTAACAAGGCAATAACAGTGGAATATAGCAAAACAACTTGCATATTCATTGATCACTTTTTTGGAATTGTTCTTGTCTCTCATGTTTCATTGTAGCCACCTTAGCAAAGCATAGCATGTCTATTTCAAAAGCTGCAAGTACTTGCACATTTGTACTAAAAAGCTGTGGGTGTGGGGATTTCAATTCTATTTCATCACCAGTTGAAGATATACAATAATCCTGTAACTTGTATTCTATAGTTTCTATAATCTCCCAATGGACACCATCTGAGAACAGTGAACACAAATTTTTTCCAAGTCTGAAAATGCCTGTCCTTCATCGCTTACATTTTCATCATAGCAGAGTTTTCTGCAGCCTCAACAACCTGTAATTTGTTAGAGAAGATCAGCCTCACTAAGTAAAACTTGTCAGAGTTTCAGAACCATTGAGGCTAAAATTATATGTTAAGCAGAGTACTGAGAGTCTTTTCCCTGCAGGTTTTCTTAATCCGAAGCAGGATGGGGTGGGTTGTGTCTCAGCAGACAGAAGTCTCAAGAAAGGTTGCCTGACCTTTCCTTTCATGACATTTTTCAGTTAAAAAAAATCACCTTTGCCAAATACCTTCTTCAACCATAGGGAGAAAGCTATGGAGAAGACATCAGGATGTTCCCTTCATGTGGATGATAAACTTGGCAAAGGGGATTTTGAAAAAGGACTGTTGGAGAAAGTCTGAATTATCCTCTCTCTCTGTGTTCTTCCATATGCATGTGTGCACACCAGCTGCACACAAAACATAGAGGAAAGAATCACAGGATTTTTTGAGCCTCAATGACAATCTCATTTTCCAACTCCACTTAAATGAAATTTCCCATAACAAGAACTGAGTGAACCTTTATGCCACTGAGAAACTTGCAGGACCACAAAACTGTTATTTAAGTGTTTCTAAAAACATCTCCAAAAGGTTACAGAGTTTACTTCTCTATAAAGGCCATGATATTCTTTAATTACTCATCTAAAGCATTTCTACCCCACTCTTTAGCTGAAAAAGGCTCAGAGAGCACCTTACAAAGATCAATAATAAGGCAGTGTTTGTCGTTTGGCTGACAATCTCAAGTTAAATTCTATTTAATTCTCTAACTTTTTTAAATTCTAGCTTTCTTTTGTATGAACCCTATCAGTAGGATCCATCTGTATACTCCTCAGGAAAAGATTGTCTGAAACTTTCAGTTTGAAACCTTGCTTCATATTATTAATTCTTCTTTGTCCTCTGGTTCATTCCTTTCTGCTTTTAAACACGCTACAGTCTCTCCGATTCTCAAGAAACCTACTCTTGATAGGCTATCTCTGTCTAACTATCGACCTGTCTCTTTGTTGCCTTTTGTTTCAAAGATCCTGGAGCGTGTGGTCTACTCTCGTTGTCTTGATTTTCTTTCTAGTAACTCTGCTCTGGATCCTTCTCAATCTGGATTCCGTCCTTTGCATTCCACTGAAACAGCCCTTACTAAGATTACCAATGATCTTCTTATTGCCAAGTCTAAAGGCCTTTATTCCATTCTTATTCTCCTTGATCTAACTGCAGCCTTTGACACGGTTGATCACGATCTTCTTTTAGATTCCCTTCATGACCTCGGATTTTGTGGCTCTGTCTATAACTGGTTTGCGTCCTATCTAGTGGGTCGCTCTTTCAGCGTGTTGGCTAACGGCAGCTCGTCTTCTTCTTTTCCCCTTTCAGTAGGGGTTCCGCAATGCTCAGTGCTTGGCCCGTTGTTTTCTTTATACATGTTGCCCTTGGGTAATCTTATTCAATCTCATGGCCTCCAATATCATCTGTATGCCAATGATACACAGTTATATCTTTCATCTCCGGATCTTTCTCCTGATGTTCACGATCGTATCTCGGCATGTCTTTCAGATATCTCAGCTTGGTTGCTTCATCGTCGTTTGAAACTTAATATGGCAAAGACTGAATTGCTTGTTTTTCCTCCTAAATCTTCTCCTCATCACCCATTCTCTCTTACTGTCAATAATGTTACACTTACTCCAGTCAAGGAAGCTCGTAGTCTTGGCTTTATATTTGATTCCTCGCTCTCCTTTATTACTCATATTGAGGCAGTAGCTAAATCCTGTCGTTTTTTCCTGTATAATATTGCCAGGATTCGATCATTTTTGTCTGTCTCTTCTGCCAAGACTCTTGTTCATGCATTGGTTATTTCTCGGTTGGACTACTGCAACCTTCTTCTCACTGGCCTCCCTTCTTCTCACATCAGTTTGTTGGTTTCTGTTCACCACTCTGCTGCTAAGATCATCTTCTTGGCTCGCCGCTCTGACCATGTTACTCCACTTCTGAAATCTCTTCATTGGCTTCCAATTCACTTCAAAATCCAATATAAACTTCTCCTGTTGACCTACAAAGCTTTTCACTGTCTAGCTCCTTCCTATCTTTCCTCTCTCATCTCACACTATTGCCCCGCTCGTGCTCTTAGCTCCTCTGATGTCATGTTTCTCACCTGCCCAATGGTCTCCACCTCCCTTGCTCAGCTTCATCCATTTTCTTCTGCTGCCCCTTACGCCTGGAACGCTCTTCCAGAACATTTGAGAACTACAAGTTCAATCGCAGCTTTTAAAGCTCAGCTAAAAACTTTTCTTTTTCCTAAAGCTTTTAAAACTTGAATTGGTCTGACTTTTATACTGCCTGTTTGTTGCATTCTCTTACCCTCCTTATTGCTTTATTATGATTTTATTAGAATGTAAGCCTATGCAGCAGGGTCTTGCTATTTATTGTTTTACTCTGTACAGCACCATGTACATTAATGGTGCTATACAGATAAATAATAATAATAAATAATAATAAACAATGGACAAAATATCCATCCATGTATCATTTTTGTGGATTTCAAACGAGATCGGGCGTATTCAAGGTAGTATGGCCGTAGGCTTTTTCTTTTCTTTTTTCTTTTTAAGCCTACAGCACCCGGTATTCCCAGGCGGTCTCCTATCCAGGTACTAACCAGGCCTGACCCTGCTTAGCTTCCGAGATCAGACGAGATTGGGCGTGTTCAAGGTATGGCCGTAGGCATCTTTGTGGATTTCAGAACACATCTCAGGATAAACGTGGCTTTCAGATTCCAGGTTCAATACAGACTAACCCAAACCTTATTAGTCAGGAAAACCTATATGAAACATTCAGCTACCAAGGCAGCATATACCTCTGAATATTATTTATTACATTTATATACTGCCCCATAACTGAAGCTCTCTGGGAGAATACCAAATAAGGGGGCAAACAACAAGGGAAGGTGATCACCCTTAGGTCCTGCTTATGGACATCTATAAACATTTCACTGGCCTGGTTCCCTTAACCATTTTGTGGTTAAGCAGCATGGTTTAGCATGTTGTCTGAACCTGGCCAATGGCTGCTGCTGGAAACAGATTTCTGGACTAGATGGGCATCTGATCTGACCCAATAAGATTTTTTTTTTGTATGTGCCTGAACCTACACAGAAAACATATATGTTGGAAAGAGATCTTCCTCTAGCTTGCACTCAGAGTTTACTCAGCCTTCTTCAACCTGCCACTCTCCAATTGTATTGAACAAGAACTCCCATTAGCCATGCTGGCTGGGGATACTAAGAATTGTCACCTAATATCTGGAGGGTACCAGGTGAGGGAAGCCTGGATCAGGGAGCTTGTTTTATAAATCACCTTTTGAGATTGACACTCAATTCTCAAAGATTTCCAAACAAGTTCAGCACTAATTTGTTTCATGCTGAGCGGAAGCACTAACTGGTTGTTGTTGTTGTTGTTGTTGTTGTTTTTTAAATACAGCTTTTTCCCTAGATATAATTAATTTAAAAGAAAAAGAAAAAAAGAAAACCCTACACAGCAAGATATAAACAGCTGTGTGAAGATGCTAGCTAAGGATTTGTTGCTGCAAGGGTGTGCGCAGCGTACGGCTAGACTGTGTTAAGCACTTAGGAGTAGCTTGATTTGCTGCAGCAGGATCTGTTGCCAAATGAACAGCCCCAGAGGAACAGCTGGGAACAAATACAGACACAAATTGCTTTTTGCTTTGCCACCTGTTGCAAGCTGCGCTAAACCCATGCAAAGCAGAAAGCATGCAAGTATTGATTTAAATTTGATATCTTTTACCTTGATTTCATACTAGGATAAAAAAATGAAAAGAGAGAGAGAGAGAGGGGGAGAGAGAGAGAAACACATAATTTTATTTGTCATGATAATATTTATAACAAATGACATTCCTATAATGATACCAATTTTGCAGGCCGATTCAAATATAGGCTACCTTCAGGAACCCATACAATTTTTTTTAATACCTCCAGGAGCCTATATACCTTTTTAAAAATCAGCAAAACCACCTCCTGTATGTTGGTAGCCCAGGCAGGCCAGATTTTATTTATTTATTATTTTAATTTATTACATTTATATACCGCCTTTTTTCCTCCAAGGAACCCAAGGTGGCATACATAATCCTTCTCCATGTTATCCTCACAACAACAACCCTGTGAGGTAGGTTGGGCTGAGAGTATGCGACTGGTCCAAAGTCACCCAGTGGGTTTCCATGGCCAAGTGGGGACTAGAACCTGGATCTCCAGATGAAAGGATCCTCCAAGCATATCACAACTTAATGGGGGACTCAACTTCTCTATTGACCACTCTTTGATCGGTCTCTTCATCCCCAACCTGACACAGTGGCTGTAAATTACAGGAGCCCTATCTGCAAGAGTCTCCTACAAGCCTATTATAGAATCAGGCCTTCCTTCAGAAGGCCGGGTAGGTTAGGCTAGAGAAGGGAATGGGCAGTCCTTGCTAGGTTCTACCCACCTGAACATGTCCCCTTAACTCCCATGCTAACCTCTCTATAGAGGGGAAAGAAAGCTCACAGTCTAGTTGGTGAAGAGAAAAGGGGCAATGCCCAGAGAAGGAGACAAATTAAGGGGAAGGCATGGAGAAGGACTTGCTGCAGATCTGATACACCTGAGATTTCCCACAGGAACAGCTGAGGTTGCTGGGATCTCTTCTCATCTCCATGGTATTAGCTGTCAGCTTTGATCACCAGGGGTATGGGACCACAGCATCCCAGAATCTATTAGAATAGAGCAACCACTCTGCCCTTCTACTCAGTGTGGCTATTATGGGTTCTTCAAGGGCCTATATTAACTATAGTGGCTAATAAGGATCCACCAAGGTCTCATATTAGCCACAGTGGGTAAAATGGATCCACTGAGGGAGTGACTAATATGGATCTAGCAAGGAAGCCATGTTGGCTGGGAATGGAGAAGGAGAGGATCCAAGCTATGCATTTACACTTACTGGAATAATGTCCAAGTGCTTTCAGCACTGCATAACATATTATCATTTACGTGTGAAAGCAGATTAAGTACTGCCAGACATCTATCTATCTTTTTATAGGATTTGTGCCACACCCCTCCAACAGTTCTTTGTGTGGATTACAAGAAATTAGATATGTGGGCAACTGGGGCAAAATGTAAAGCTATTGAATTCATGGAAGTCTATGGATAAACTCCCATTGGCATGTAGACTGTATCCTCTTATGGGGCAACTGAACACTACTTTCCTATGAGCAAAGGATTGGAGCACCTTTCCTACTGGAGGAAAAGCTGAAGCATTTGGGGCTTTCTAGACCAGGAAAAAAAAAGATGACCAATAATGGGGACTAACACAGATTTGTAAAATTAAGAGTCATTTGGAAAGAGTACATAGAGGGATTTCTTCCCTACCCTGATTATCCCACAACTCATCTAATGAAGATGATTGGTAGCACGTTCAGGACTGACAACTGTTCTTCACACAATGCATAATTCACTTATACAATTCACTTGACAATATATGTTGCAGGCTGCTAGCTTAGATGACTTTAAGAAGGATTAGACAAACTCATGGAGGATTGGGCCATTAAAAGATATTAGCCATGATAGCTAAATGTAACTTCTGCTTAGGAACTTCCAGGGGCATCTTGTTGGAAGAGGGTCTTGAACCTTTGAACTGATCCAGTGATGCAACTGTTACGATGTTGTGCTTTTCCTGTGATACGCTTACATGTTTTCTGTTGAGCTATTGCTTTATGCCAAATTTATGCATTTTGGGCATTTTAAATCTGTAGTACTAATTTCTGATTTTTTAAAAAAATATCTGTGGTTAGAAGAAATAAAAAGCATATGTAAAAATAATAATGCAATAACTGCATTCTCAACATTACCAATCAACCAAAAGCTGTTTGGCTCTGCAGCAGTCTGTTAACCCATCACTCCAGATCTATCTGCACGTTCACATAATATGACTGTTATTCTTCCTTGAAGATGAAGATGCTATACATAATAGGGCTATCTGTGTCATACCATATCTGCACTTTGTAGCAGAGAGTATGTAGAAATATTTATGTAAACTTCAAAAAAGGTGCAAGAGTTTATTTTTATAACAGCTAAGGGCACAATCTTATGCATGCTTTAATTCAAATAAATCAAACAATTGCCATGTTAGGTAATGAATCAAACCCATTAAGAGATTTTATAATATTAAGAGGTTACTAATAAATAAAATCGTATTGGAATCCCTGGTTCGGTACAAAACATACACACAGGTTTCAGTACCAAGAGATCTCCTGGTAGTGAGGGTTCTTTTCAACAGAACCACAGTGATGTATTCTCTAACAGTGCTGTTAGGCCTGTTCAACAGAACCACAGATGGGGGTGGGGAGACAAAGTTAGCAGGGGGTAAGAGGCAGGAATCAGGAGAGGGCAGGCAAACTGTTGCTGTCTTCCACATGAAATTTCTTTTGCGGAACTTCAACCTGTGTATAGGAAGTGCTGTTCTTGATGAACATTTATAAAGGATAAAGGAGTATTTGTGATTTTCTCATAGCAGACGTAAAGATACAAATTTAAAAGTACATGATACAAGTATCCTTTCTCTGGTAAATTTATCGCTTCCCTGAATTATTAAATCAGTTCAAATAATAAACACTTTTGAACCCCCATTGTTAACTACATGTTAAGTATTATACCTTAGGTTTCCTCTCAGAGTTGGTAGTCCACCAAAATATATTGGCTCATTTGCTTTCAAGTTGAGGCCAAAGTGCTTCCCTGTAGAAACTGTTGATATGCTCTCTTCCTGATTGGAGTCTATGTCTACAATTGATATATTAGCTGTGAAAGTATAAAGAAAACATTTAACATAAATTTGACCTGAAGAAGATGTTTCAAATATTTATAACATTTTCTGAAGAGAGACACCCGTGAGAAAATTTCAATAAAAGAAAAAAAAGGGGGGGTAGCTGTAATGCAGGGCTTGTTTTCATGATCACTTTTACTGGTATATTCTTTTCCCAGTTTACTGGGACTACATCACTATAAATACTTGTTAAGAGAAACAGTGGGTAATATCCGATTAAGGGTTCCACTGAGGAAAAAGATTCCGTCAGTGGAATGGAGAGGAAGTCAATTCCCCATCTTACCTACAGCTTCCATGCTCTCAAAAAATCTGCTCTAGAGGGTTGAGTGACCCTCTGGAGGACACTGAATGGGGAACTGAAGGGCTATAGGGGGAGGATAAGAGGGTAAGTCCCATTCTGCAAGTGGTCAAGACATCAGCATTAAATTTCACCCAGAATTATGCAAATAGTACAACATCAAGGGTTGAAAACATAATATATTGGGAAGAAAAAAAAACAAGCAAAGCTGGAAATAAAGAATGTGGAAAAAATACAAGAAAAGATGGTGAAAAACTATTTGTCATCCTAGCCAAAAAGTTTAGAATGGTTAGCACAGATAGTTCATTGAGGATGTTTTCTCCGCAGAACAAGGGCCAATGCTTAAGTATTGCTGTCTTGATCATGCTGACTAATTTGGGAAATATTTCCACAAAGGTGTAACTGAGGTATGTATATCCATCCAACAAAAATTACAACAAAAATATGTAAAACCACCAAACTGATCATGACTTTGTTCCAGTAGCCTTGCTTATACAGGCTTCATTTCTGCTCACTCCACCCACCGCTGTATCCATGGAAACTAGCCTAGCCTCCCCATCCTGACCCTATTCTATGCCACCTCAGTGGTTGGTGTCCCACTGGGTGTGGCCCATCAAAATGAGAGCACATGCCCCTTCTATACCTCACTTTGACCTGCTGTTCCCTAAGGCAGGCTTTGCCATGGGCCTTTGGGACGTGGAGAGCTGAAAATCGAATTCAATACAATCTAATGAAATAAATATATAGCATCCATATAGAGAGGTGTCAGACAATCTTGATAAAGCTGAGATTTATGGTCAATGCAGAACTTGGAAAGTTGACTGGTAGTCTCCAAATGCAGTTAAAGGTTCAATCCTCTGTATGTTTACGCAGGAAAAAGTCCTGCAGGGACCAGCATGCTCCAGCAAGCATGGCTGACTGGGGCATGCTGGGGGTTGTAGGACTTTTTTTCTGTCTAAACATGCACAGGATTGTGCCTTAACTCTCCTTTGCCAGTGAGAACAGTACTATGAAAACAACTGTGATGAACTGGACCTGCTGTATGGTTATATAGACTTTGACCCCAAAAGCAGAGTATTTATTTGCTTACAAAATTTATAAACTGCTCTATATCTAAAGAAAATTCCTATGTGGTGAGCAAAAAAGGGGAAATCAGAGTACAAAATAAAATATTTAAAATCAAGTTATACCAACAAAACTGTGGCTGGGCATGCAGGAAACACTTATTTAAACAAAAATAGCGGACACCTAAAAGAAAGCAATGTTGACACCTGCCTGACAACAACTGGCAGGGAATTCCACAAAGAATACACTGATAGTACCATCCTATGTATGTTTAGATAGAAAAAAAAGTCCTACCACTCTGCTGGCTGGGGAATGCTGGGAGTGGTAGGACTTTTTTCCGATCTAAACATGTCTAGGCGATCATCCTAAACACACTACTCCAAGTGGACTCTAAATGGACCTCAGGTCCATGTGGAAACCACCAGGAACACCTCTTCTGATGAGCTCAGTGATCAGGCAGGCAGGCAGGTTTTCTCTCAAATAGATAGTGTTTCTTTTGCCAGCACAACATCTGTGAAAGTTTCTTTTGGTAAACACAAAAATATCATTTCCAGATTTCAGACTTGAATGAGACAGCCTGAATCTCTTGAAAACCCCATGGTCTGCCTCATCTGTCATATTTTAAATTCATCAGAAAATTTCACTAATCTTCTTAAAATTCTTTTCTGTTTGCTGGAACTTCTGACAGATAATTCACCTGAGCAGGACTTTCCTTGGGTTTTATTTTAGGTGGAATTCAGCAGCTCTTCTAGTCATCATATAAGTTGAAGATCCCTGTCATCTTTGGGAGGCCTTTTCTCCTTGCAGTACAAGCAGCTGTGACACTTAGCAAGCCATGTCCATTGTGTATTGTAGACAGGTATTACACCACCAGCATTTAACTCACTGCCTTTTAAAAGCACTTTGAGAGATCCAGCTTATGAAAGATACCAAGAAGTACAAAACCAATTTATATTCTAACAGAAATAGCATGGGTTTGTTTTATGAACCTTGAACAACATCAGGGCACTTCATGAAAAAAACATTTTTATTCAGTTGCTTTTTAGAGTGTAATTTAGGTACCTGTAATGCCTGAATTATGCCTGAAAAATTAAGCTACCATTTTCAAAAGAAAATCATAAGAGACCTGTTTGACACTGCAATCAGTCAAACTAACCTGAGCCATCAGTAATTGGAAGCAAAAGAAGTTGCTAAATCACTTTCTTTTACAACTTTCTAAACCCAGCAATTTTGTACATCATCTTCTCCATGATTAGATAGTTAGCTGTGCTGGATAAGATAATTAGGACGTTTATGATGTTATCAACGCAGGAACTCACCTTGTTTTAGAATTCTTGACAAGGTGAACGATTTCCATTTCCCATCATTGTGGTTCTGGTTGCCGACAACAGAAGCTGTTCCTGAACCTAGATCATAACTGACTTTGATACGCCCATCGCTGAGCTCTATGCTCATGAAATCTTTCTGTTAATGAGAAGCATTAGGAATCTTATTTAGCTACTAATAGACAGGTTCCGCTTTGCTGGTGTGGAATAATTGCAGAGGAAATGACTGTCCCATCCCCAACCCCATCTCCAGGTAATATGCAAGTCTCCCGTCCCACCCCTCTTTCTTTTTAAAGTTAATATCGTTTAGAACAAAGGTGTCATCAGTGGGTTTCATTTGAGGAACCATTTGTGGATGGCACTGTAGACTGCAGTGAGAGTAACTTCCATTAATTACCAATAACATGACATGACATAACATGACATTACAAATAATAAAGAAGATGATTTGAGAAATAAATAACTTCCAGCTCAATGCCCCAAATATCATTCTTCTTATGTGGTTACTTCTTTAAAAGATTCTCTCTCTGTCTCTCTCAATCTCAATCTCAATCTCAATCTCAATCTCAATCTCTCTGTGTGTCCACACACACAAACACATGTTTTATATTTCCAAACAAGGGACAAGTTATTGTAACTGTGTTTCTATTATCCTTTTAAATGTTAAATTTATAAAATTATCAAATATGAGTTTTACATTAAAGTCTTGAATAGAAAAATAATAATAATAATGAAAAAAAGAAAACCAGATAGCACGCTTTTGTCAACATTCAATTAAGACAGTTAGATGAAAAGTTTCTTTTCTTAGATGGAAAACAAGGGGTTAATACCATTTTACAAGGTATTAACCCCTTCCAAAGATCCTCATATCTCTTTGCTAAGCAGATCTAGGGGAATTTTGGTAGTAGCAGCTAGTAGTATACTATGCCAAATGCACATCAGTTGGATCTACTGATAGTGCAAAGAAATTGGAAACAAGCAGATGTGCTTATTTCCAAAATGGAAAAGGTCAGGCGAACTTGAAGAAGGGCGCTCTGCTAACCCACTCTGATTTATATTATTATTATTATTATTATTATTATTATTATTATTATTATTATTATTATTATTTACATTTATATACTGCCCCATAGCTGAAGCTCTCTGGGTGGTTTACAAAGATTAAAAAGTTTAGATTAAAAAGACTAAACATTAAAAATCAATATACAACATTTAAAAACGAAAGCATAAAAACAGCTAACATTTAAAACAATTTTTGAACACTCAACCAGTCCAAAGCTCGTTTTGGAGTCAGTTAAAAACTCAACATATGCTGTTAAATGCTTTGGAGAAAAGGAAAGTCTTAAACTGGCACTGAAAAGATGACAATGTCGAACCCAGGTGGGCCTCGTCAGGGAGATGGTTCCACAATGGCCACCACAGAGAAGGCCCTCTCTCTTGTTGCCACCCTCCGAGCTCCCCTCAGAGTAGGCACCTGGAGGAGGACCTTAGATGTTGAGCATAGTGTATGGATAGGTTCAAGATCTGGAAACAAGTATTTTTGCTTGTTTCCAGGCTTACTTTATGTAGCACTGTGTCTCCCCATTGCACTAGTGGTGGGTCCCACTGGCACAACAGAATAAGAAGAATTGCAGCAGAAGTACCGGCTATTGCCCTCTGATGCAGACACAGGAGCAGAAAGAAAAGTGTGGCCAGAAATTACTTCAGCTTGTGCTTACTTAAGTGTTTCTTTGAATCAGAGCCATAGTCTTACATGCGCTACTTTCATACAACCATCTTATGTATCTGTTACAGGTAATGTCCAACATTTGGTAAAAATCAACATTCATGTGGGTATACTGCCAATACATATTTCGTCAGTTATGACATCAACCAAGGAATGCTGACACTCACACTTTACATCACTGTCCACATTTATCAGTGTATGTTGGAGTTTTCAGGCATTCACAGATATCTGTGGGATTGTCAGTGTGACATTCTCATGACATTTGTCAATATTCACCCAATTTCAGACATTCTTGCCATCTTGCCAAATGTCTTGCCATCTGTTACTAGCTGGTCTAGTTTTTCTCCTTGAAATTAAAGGAAAGAACTAGAATACTGTAAGAAGCCAATTTGAAATTAAAAGGAGCATAGTTTTTAAAAAGTCATACCCTTTTATATACAATCAGATTTCAACCTGCTATTAGATGATCTCTATGAGGCTCAATGTCTATGAGACACAAAGAGGGAGAAGAGGTTTGAGTATTCAATGTTCATTGGATTGTGTATTGCTTTGCATGGGACAGTCCTTCCCTTCTTTGTAATGTTTGTGTGTGCTGATTCTATGCATGACTGGACACGTGTGCCATGGTGTGTGTAGGAAGAAATAAAGATCTACTGAACCTTATGTATATTGATTTACACACAGACTCTTGTGTGGAGAAGGATCATGCCCCATACTGTCTAATTAAAAATGTATGCCTACTTTTCTTTACACCCAAGCAAACTAAGACATCATCACCTATCTAAGACATTGTTAAAGTTAGTAGAAGTGTTTCAGTAAAATATTTTTGATATCACGTTACGCATGACTATAACTGATAAGACAAAGTGTCTAACAGCTATGCAGTCCAATATTAACGTTTCTTTGACAATACAACTTATAAAGCAATATATATTAAAAATGATAAGAGCAACCATTGTAATGATCTACATGGAACTCTAACAACATTATGCAAACTGCTGAAGTACATCCTTGTAAATCACCCTGTTTTAGCTATAAAACAGCTAAATACAAGTCATAAAGCTCACTGTCTTCATTTAAGAGACATCCATCACAGCATAATGGCATACATTTTAATCTCTGTTTACAAAATCTGTGTACTCCATAATATTAACAAGACAGGCCAAGAAGTGTTTAGGCTAGTTTACCAGGTCTTGGGTAGCAAGGTACATCAGAAGAGCAGTGGAAGAAAATGTCTTGAACTTGAACATGACCATGGAGATGTTTGGGTTCCATCTTATTGGTCGGCTCACTGTAGCATAACCTTCTCCATCAAACTGAACAGTGCCCTCACCATCTGCCACCTGTGGGCTAAGAAGGAAAGAAAAATTCAAAGTCCAAAAAGGTTTCTCCAGAATTGCTATACATAGACACATAGCTGAAAAATGAATCATGGAGTTTGAAGATCAACTTCATATAGACATACTTTCTCTAAACTGGAATGTTTAGTTCTTATGGGTTGTATCCAAGGATGGATGTCCTACAGTGGAAAGATATTGCTGGTGTAATGGTTTTCCCCTCTCCTCTGCTCCAGAGGGTTGGGGGACCTTCAGGAGCAGATTGAGCCGTGGGCAGAGGCTTCTGGTGGAGAAGAGCAAGGGGAAGTCCCTTGTGTGAGCGAAGTCTATTCACATGACTTTGGATTTAACCCTATATACTTTCAATAAATATTTTCTTGAAAAACAAGGAGGAAACGGGCTGTGTTGTTGAGCTAAACTCAACAGCATTCTTTTTCAGAGCAATGACATGTCATGAGAGACTAGTCAGACATGGGCCATAAAAAAATGACTGGACTTGCCAAAGAAATCAAATTATAGTAGTTTCAATGTGTCAATAGTACAATATGAGTGATAACACTCAACCACAAAGGTACTAAGAAAGTTTTATAGATGAATAATTCAAAAGATATCACAAATGTACAAAAGACAGGCATATAGATAACATTTACAAGATGTTCATCAAACATTCATAATGATGCACACAAAAAGTTGGCATCCATTAAACATGCATGACAAGAATCAATGATCCCATAAATATGCATCTAATAAATAATTTCATAAAGCGTCTAATAAACAGTAGTCCGGTACAAGTTCTGTTTCGAGAATTCTTCATCAGTAGGATGCTGTAGAATGATACAAAAACACCTTACTCAGCATTTGTAACCAATCACATACGTTGTCATTTACTACATACAATGCAAAAAACCAGAGTATATTGGCCTCACCAACTGGTTCACAAAAGGAGCCGCGGCTATACATTTAGAGTGGAACCCTCCAAGGTTTATCTAAAGAAGAAATAGTGAAACTTGTAATTATAGTTATAAACTATCCAAAAACCTAAGTTCATTATATAAAAATATACTAAAGACTCTCAAGGCTTACCACCATATCATTTCCACGTATTCAAGCCATCAGATAATGCTCTCAATTTCTTGAAGAGATTTCAAAAAGCTCCCAGTTCTTATAGAGTGTAGTTAAAGTAAGCCTTGAGAGTCTTTAGTATATTTTTGTATAATCAACTTAGGTTTTTAGATAGTTTATAATTATAATTACAAGTTTCACTATTTCTTCTTTAGATAAACCTTGGAGGGTTCCACTCTAAATGTATAGCCGAGGCTCCTTTTGTGAACCAGTTGGTGAGGCCAATATACTCTGGTTTTTTTGCATTATATGTAGTAAATGACAACGTATGTGATTGGTTACAAATGCTGAGTAAGATGTTTTTGTATCATTCTACAGCATCCTACTGACGAAGAATTCTCGAAACAGAACTTGTACCGGACTACTGTTTATTAGATGCTTTATGAAATTATTTATAAGACACATATTTATGAGATCATTGATTCTTGTCATGCATGTTTAATAGATGCCAACTTTTCGTAGGCTTCATTATGAATGTTTGATGAACATCTTGTAAATGTTATAAAACTTTCTTAGTACCTTTGTGGTTGAGTGTTATCACTCATATTGTACTATTGTTATTTTCAACCCCAGCCTTCTATTTTACTTTAGTTTCAATGTGTCATCACGTTGAAAATGGCATAAAGCAGCATCCTTAATATACCTAGAAAAGATATTTAGAGGCCCTAATATTTAAAAAAAATTTTTTTTTAAAAAAATCTCTAAATTCTGGCACTCACTCCCTACTATATTTGACACATATGGAAGAATATTCAATGAAGCGTATGTGATTATTCATTTCTGTCTAGCGATAATGAACATTTGTTACACTGTAATTGTTGAAGACAAGCAATAAATAAAGGTGACAATTCATTTAGTATTTAGCATTTTAAACTTGTTATGATTTTATTTGGTCAAACGAGCTGTATATTCAACAGCATTACAATGGACAATATATATACAAAACCTACCTGACCGCACATCCTTTGCACTCTCCTTCAATGTCTCTGAAATTCCATAGTCCTATTGGTTTGCTGTCTAAATACGTCTCTCCCATACAGCCAGTGAAAGTAGTGACTCTTACAGCCTCAGATTTCTGGAAATGGAAAGCATGCTGGGTGAGTTTTACACTGCTTGTTAACGAACAACGCAGACAGTGTTTGTTTGTTTGTTCACTGTGCTCTTGTCTTCTGTTTGTCCTCACATTAATAGACTATTTTTTTAAAAAATGCAACTAATGTGGAAACCATTCAACCATCACAACAAATGGACACAATCTTTTGTGCCCGGGGAAGGTGCACCAATAGAGCTGAGGTGTGCCCGGCCTTCTTTGTTTACTGGTGACTGAGGAGAGCCGGGATGCCTCCGATTACAAGGAGGCTTAAGTGGTGATGAAGTGAGTAGGCTCAACTGCAGTTTCCTCCAAAACCCATTATAAGTAAATGTCACTATGGAGGCTGCTGTTTTTGCTGGGAATTCTATTTACCTCCTTCATCACCACAGGCCATTACAAAGTGTGGTGACGGATGAGATTGCAATATCATAGGACTACTCTACCTCTTAACATCCCAGTTTCATTTAATGGTGGAGGACACCTTCCTTCGCAAGTGTACGAAGTCATTTTGGAGTCATGGAAGACTTCATTCTTTCATTAGATGCATTATGGACAATGACTACACACTACTCTAGTTTACATCCCTTTTTCCCTACTGAAGGATATTCATGTCTGACTGAGTGAAACTAGCAGTTATGCCAGCCGGCCCCAACCTGGTGCCCTCCAGGTGTTTTGCACTACAACTTCCAGCATTCCTGACCATTGGCCAGGTGGGCTGAGACTGATGGGAGCTGAAATCCAAAACATGTGAAGGGCACCAAATTGGGGAGCCTGATCTATGTGGTGGCTACTTGAAATACAAGCCATGTGGAATCTGTTTGCAACTTTGCAAAATAACTGCACCATGTTTTGGGGTTGTTTGTGTAAATGAGCCCTCAGTATAATTATAATATGTCTAGCTCTAGAATAGTTTAATCTCTTTTAACGTCTCACAGTTCTTCCATACTGCACCAGGGAAGCAATCAGGTAACTTCTGCTAAGATAATCAAGGTTGCCTTGAAAGTTTGAAAGAGAGTCTCGAAAATTGGCAACCAGAATAGTTGTTTGACAAAGTTAAATTAAAATTTTTAGAGCAGATTTTTGTTTTGTTTTTTGCTCATATACCAGCAATATTAACAATCAAATTCCAAATAAATAAATGAAAATTAAAAATGCTTAGCTAAGGTCATATGGGCAGCTTGAAGAGTATTTGTTCTAAGAGGAACTTGTCCTTTTGAAAAGTATCCAATTTTTTTATGTTTCACTTCATCAATATGAGATAGTTTCAATTCCAGATATTTAGCAATTTGAGACACACAAGCACCTGCTACTTTTCATGAAGCAATTATGAATATTAAAAATATTAATGTGCGAGCATATGGAGAAGAGCAACTTGACTTTCAAAGTGAGACATGACATGAAAGTCTAACAACTTGGGTGATCTATTCCAAGGTCACTGTGGATGTTTTAATTGGCAAAGTATAAATTTAATGCCACTTTTGAGAACTTCATGATGAGTAGGCACTGCATTCAATATATATATGAAATAAGCCATTTGAGAGAGGAATATATATATATATATATATATATATATATATAGAATACTAAACAAATCCTCTAGAACCTATACTAATTATGTAAATACAAAATGGCAAGTACCATCTTAATATGGTTGCCAGCACCACATGGAATCTATACATTCGCCAATGCAATGGGAGATGGGGCAGCTATGTCTGTCCATACCTCCCCTGGACCCTTCCTTTCCAACTAAAATTAGTAGGAGGCTGTTTATCTCCTGTATCTACTTTCACTTTTGTTGCAGAATTGAGATCCAAGCACTACACGAAGAGCATTTCCTTTCTTGCTTTTCTACTACATAACCTCTAGGTGGCACTGTGGTGTAGCAGAATTACACAAGTGGAAAACATATTTTCATTTTCTTCCACAAATAATACCACATTTTTCCTTCCTTAAAAGAAAAACTCATAGAAAGTGCTGTTTAAAAGCAGAAGTGAAACTGGAGGGTCATGATGTCATCTAAAGAACCCATAAACAACCATGAGTAGGGAATGATGAGCGCACAACAAATGCTTCATGTAAGAAAGCTCCATGTGTGTTACAGAACAGGTGGGGAGGGGGACTAGGCAGGGGGAGAAACAAGTAAGAAAAACCATGGCTGCCTCACCTTCTCCTGCATCAGGGAATTTGAAAGTGCACTACAGATTTTTCCACTGCAGTCTGACCATAACCACCTTTCATTTAAAATAGCAATGACCATAATCAACATTCAGTTTTAGCCTTTTATATAAACAAGCACCTACATGAGCATTTGCTACATCTTTTCAATGGATGCTTGAGGAATCCACACAGGACGAAATGCTTTTAAAAGTTTATGAATCTGCACTATGCGAAAGATCAACAGATTGGGCTGTTTCCCCCTGCAATCTTATGCACTGATTCAAATCTCAAATTAGAGTTTTCTTATCTGAGCAGTAGACATGCATGCAAAGAAAATATATTAACAGCACTTGAGTTAGAGCAGTAACAAACAGTTAACCCACAGAAAAAGCAGGTGCCCTGGCTGGCCAGGTGAGAAGCAAGAGATGCAAATATTCACAGGAGCTAAAGCTGAGGCTGAAAAAGGAGATAGTTAGATGAGCAGGGAGGAAGCCAAACTGGATTGACAGAAGAACCCCAAAACAGATGAAAATATGTTAATTAAAAGTTCAAGGTTTTGTATAAATAGAGTGAGCTCTATCTAACACCACACAAGTGGACTTCCACTTGCACAATGGAATTCCCCTTGTTCTCCTCCACCTGCATCCCCACACATAACCACCAAATTTGCCCTGGAGCAAATTTGGTGGTGCTGAAGGTGGGGAATCTGTTTTGAAAGTGGTTTCAACTCCACTAGTTGACAGACAGCACTGGATATGCATACATATGTATAACTATATTATATGTAACATAGTGAACCTATACATTATAAAAACTGAACGGAATTTAAGTTGAAAACTATGAAATTCAAGCAGAATGGAAAAATGGAAATTCATCCAAATGTAGTCTTGGAAAAATTTCATCTTGTGTATGAGCGTCTCTACATTATGGGAAATCATGTTGTTTACCCAGGGCTTTTGTGCTTCCAGGATCTTTGGCACAATAGTTATTGGCTTCATTACATGGGTGGAGAGGGGTGACAAAGGGTTTGAATTGAATACTTGCCCTCTGTTCGTTGAGACAGAACCATTTAGTGGCGGAATATCCTGCTGTTTCCTGGCTACAACCACTTTAAAAGTGGTTCATTTTATCCCAGGATTTCCAGAAGATTCCAGAGGAGATGTCCTGGTTGTTGTCGACATCATGAAATCGACTGAAAAACTTCTGGGAGTAGCTAATCACAAGTTGTTTAGAGGAGCCCCATATATGCAATGACTGGGCGCTATGGAGGGACAACTATGCTTATCTTACCCAGAAGTGTAAAGGAAGCCTCTTATCCTTTTAATTTATAAGCTTTACTGGAATATAGTTCAGACCCAGTAATAAATAACTCTCCAATGTTTTAGATTGATTGACAATATCTTGATCACACCACATCGTTGCTGTTTTTTAATCTGACTGACCAGAGACAGAGGTGCTTGGAAGTTCCCTACATAGCCTGTCGAAGCTGGTTCCAGAATTAACATTCCAACTGAGCGCTTTTGCAAGGCATCCAATATATCCTATATCACAGATTTCTCTTCAGAATTTTCTGACTGGATATGGGCCGTTTGACTCTATACCTTATGAACCTATAATAAATCGAACATTTCCTTGCTTTGCCTCTCCATATGATCCCTTCAGTATAAAAAAGAAATTGAAACCCACTGCTAAAATCCTACATTCATTTATAAGCATTTTCAGTTATAAGGACTTGATATAAATAAAACCATCACTGATGTTCTTCCATAATGCTAAAAAAGGACTTGATATTCAGTGGGATATTTAAAAAAGCATTAAGTAGATCAACATGTCACATTAATATCTTAATTAGATACTGACACAGTAGGAGACTCTTGACGACCATCTATTTCTGCCACTACTCTCCTGCAAAGAATCTGATGTACCCAGAATGCGTAGTAGATTAGCCAATAACAGCGTTGTAGTATGCCACAAGCAGAAACCAAAAGAAACAAGTTGCTCAATGTTAATGTTGCTTGTAGAGTACAAAAGCTGCAATCCCATCCACATTGCACACTAATTTGGAAGTAAGACTATGAGATAGAGTGGCCATTATTTTGAAACAAATTATATTGGTGTAAAATGCTTAATTTGGTTTGCAGTCCAGAAACCACTTACAAATGCAGAACGTCTTTGAAATCCCACACTCCTCTAAGATTGCTCCCAAGCAAGTGATTTATTATTTTTCTGCCTTGGGCTCAATAATAATAATTTCTTAGTTTAAAAGAAAGCAAACCAACGAGGAAAAAAATATATGATTAAATTGGCTAAGCTAAGCGGAGGATAATTACCTTTATTTTCCCAGTTAGGCCTCCAACAAACAACATGGCATTTGCATCCACATCCAGAATGGTGTAACCGGGTGGAGAAATTGCATTGAAAATGCTTGGTACAATGGTGGCTTTAGGACCCTCCATTGCCTGTACTGAAATGGTGCCATTTCTTCCAGTCCTTCAGCAACAAAAACAAAATTGGAGGTTAATTAGGTTAATGGCAATGCCGCACTGATTTAAACAAGCCGCTATCATACCGATTGGCTCACTGTAGATTCCAGCATAGCTGGTAGGTTGCTGATCTCATGAAAGGAGACTAGTCTGCAACTAGCAAGCAAGATTCCCTGTTGGCTAGAAATTAACACAGTGGCAAGTTGTGATGGAGTGAAGCCACCAATGGATTGTCTGTATTTGAGAGTAACGTTCCAAGGTGCCACCACAGTATTGGGTGGACTAGCCATGCCAGACCCTTGCATTCTTCCCCCTTACAGTAGCTCCCTGCAAGTCCTTCCAAACATTTTATGCACGTGGAAAAGATACTTCCTTAGCAATACGCATTAACCCCATTACTTAATGGGATCTTTTGTCTCCCAAATCACAAATGAAGCTCTGCTTTTAAAATGAATAATTTACTTTTCGGCACTAGGTAAAGATCTCTTCCAGGAATTTTAGTCCTTCCATTTTTCTGATTTTAAAGGGTGCAATTCTATGCATTTTTAGATTGAAAAAAAAGTCCCACAACTGCCAGCACTCCCCAGCCAGTCAGCTAACACATGTGGGAGTTGTAGCACTTTTAATTCATTTGGGATTGTGCCCTAAATGGATTATGGTATTTTTACGTGGATCTTTACAGTGCTACTGGCTTTCACTTTGGTTTTATATTGTACTTTAAAAAGTGTTATATTATATCATGTTGCATTTTATGTTTTTAACTTTGTGACCTGCAGAGAGCTCCAGCTATTGGGGAATATAGAAATGTACTAAATAAATAAAAATATATAGACTTCTCTCCTTCTATAGCCTATATATGTAAGAAAAGAAGGAAATATGTGTAAACTTTATTTGAAAAGAACAAATGAATTAAACTCCCAATCCTTTTATATAAAACTGAAAGCCCACAACAGAAAAGTAAAAATAAATAAATCTTTAATGCATTTATTTGTTTCATGGATATTGTCTGCTTCATGCATCAACAGTATCTTTGATTTTACAGACCAGAAATATTTATCAGTTCTTTTCTTTCTTTGGAAATGTCAGGCCTTTACATTCCAATCTGTTTTGCCCCAATGAATTGATAATGTGAACAAGATATGCATGGCATCCCTTGGTGAATATTATCTAGGAAATAACATAAATTGCACTGTCATGCAAATTACTAGCAAAAGCGTTAAATAATTCTAATGGCGCCTACTGTATAATTAGACTGTAAAATGAAATGTATTACTAGAGCGTAATTATGATGTTGTATCGCATACTTAACAAAACGTTAATACAGATTTTATAGACAAAGCTAGCTAATTGATACAAAAATCTAACTAGTATTGTGGTGGAATTCCTGTCAGGAATAACTTCTGAAAAGTTTGAAAGTGCTTCCACAATACCTGGGTTCAACACTCCCATTTCAAAATTAATCTAACTCAGAGTCCTCCTAGACGAAAATAAGGTCAGTGGGATTCTATTTTGTAGAACCTTCTGTAATATATGAAGCATGTCCTGTCACATTCCTCCCCTTTGTTGGTACAATTTATATTTAGGGAAGGACATCAGGGAGATTGCTTTGTGGGGGAGGGGTGAGATTCAAAGACCCACTTTTGAATACGGTCACGATTAAACTGCACAAAAACCAGCATATTCTTAAGAGCATTGGTTTCCCTTTTTAGACTTTATAAGAAGGTATTATTATTGGAAGGAGTGAAGGGAACAGAACAAACCTGGCTTCACTGGTGCTGAGGCCATCCCTATGGGGGAAGGTGCGGAACAGGCAAAGGAGGCCTGGCTGAGGCACCAGGTTGATCCTCCACTCAGTGACTGGGTACAGACAGCATGATAACCTCTGATGGGTTAAATAAGCCATGATGGCATACTTAACCCAACATGGCCTATCATGTCATTTGTCAAATTTTTGTTAACCCGTGACGGTTTATTTGGCCCAAATTACCCACTCTGATAACCCGCAGTCTGCAGAGTGAGTTATTTAACCCATCATGGTTTATTGTGTTGTGTGGTGGTCACAGTGGTTTTGGCTGCCTTGGCAAGAGCAACCAGAACTGCTGTGGCCTCTCTCTAGTGGCAGATCTTTGCTTCCATGATCTGCCTAGCAACGGATTGCACTCACAGCCTGTCCTTGCCCCAACCCTTCCCCTGGCAGTGTGCTCTGCAACCTCCCTACGTGCCAAATATCCTGTTAGTTGGGTGGCGTCAGCTGCGCAGGGTTGACATATTGCCTAGCAGGGATGCTGTATATGAAGTTTTATCTGGGTCCTGCAAACTTCCATGGTGTTATAACCACCACCCCTTTTTGGTAAAAAAGTGCCTTTGCGCAGGTGTCTTTGTCAGCCTGCAGGGTTTTCAATGGGCCTCGTATGCACCCTTGCTAGGGGAGGCTGTGTATGAAGTTTGGTCACAAAGGGCTTATCTACACCACTCCCTTGTCAGGGTGATGCTGAATGCACTGAATTAAGCCCCTGTACTTTACACCACATCTGTCCCCTCTCATTGGGGATATTGTAGAAAGTTAAAACATGCTGCTGTGTTGTTGTCAATGGGTGAAACAGCGCCACTGCTGGGCAAGAGGACTGCAGCAGGACAGGAGGCTGGTGGATGACTGAGATTACGCACAGTAGTTTATTAACCCATCAGGGATGAAAGTGGTATCCAAATGCAGCCAGTGCCTTTACCAGGATGACTTACCTGCATGTGGGCGTTCCTTGTCTGGAACGCCCACATGCAGGTACCAAATACTAGAATTGATTTACTTAGTCCCTCAACTGCCTGCACTATTCTTCCTTCTTAGCTTAAGTTGCATATAAAATTGACTCATCCTGTTAGCTTCTGATGCTATAGGAAGTACTCAGTCCTCAAAAACATATGGACAAATGACTTATAGTTTACCCATTGGCAGAGTAACAAGCAAACAAAGAAGGCAATGCATAACCCTGATGCCGAGAACTGATTGTCACTAGAATTTGAAATAGCACTGATTGCCACAGGTGTTTTAAATATTTTCTTTTATTTATTCCTAATGCTTATCTTCTCTTCCATCCGTATTGGGAAGCTCAAAGCAATTTAAATACATTAAACACAAAAATAAAACAACAGTACCTAAACATTATAAAAACTATGGCCTTAGCTAAACCTAAGGTTTATCCTGGGAATAATCCTGGGGTCATCCCTGCCTGCTCCTGGGATATCCTGTGTGTCATTGACATGAACAGAGATGACCCCAGGTCGATCCCGGGATAAACCTTAGGTCTAGCTAAGGCCTATGACAACATTGTCTGTCTATTCATGTGCCAGCAACATATTCTTGGCTTTGGAATTTCACCAATTCCAAAAAAAGAAAAAGAAAAAAGACCACCTAAATAATTCAGTTATTTTAACCCACACTCTAAAAACAGAAAGGGATGAACTCCACAGGGGAGATGCTGCATGACTCTGGTGCCAGTACTGAAAATGCCCTGCTCTATGCCATGATATATTTAATGTCAAGGATACAAGGAAACTGAAGCATGGCATCTCCACTTGATCTCATAATATGGTGGGGTGGTGGTGGTGGAAGAACTGAATACTTGCCTTGATGCTTCAATTCGGTACCAAAATCCATCATCAATGGTTAGATCTGGATACTCAATGCGTCCCACACCAGATCCCACATCCCACAAGAAATCCACTTTGCCTTTACGCATTTCTATGGCCAAAAAGTCAGTCTAGGATAAAAAATATATTTTTAAATATCAACAGCATTAGAGAGATAATAACAAAATTGATTACTTAAGAGCAAAAGCAATAATGGAAGTACAAGGCAAGGCAAAACAAGGTAGTGACTTAGTAAAAGAGTGAAAATAAAACAAAGTGAGTAGAGGGCACTGACACACCATCACTTGAAGTGAAGGAATAATCCTCCCAAATCTAGGGCCAGATCTACACCAAGCAGGATATAACACTTCGAAAGCGGTTTGAAAACGGAATATGGAATGTGTCATGAGCCCCAACAGTTGTCAATACTGTTATAAAGCAGCTGTGTAGATCCTGCCTAGGTCTATTAAATTTCCCTTCTGAATATATACTTCTGAACATGATTATTTGTCATTTATGTGCATTACAATATACCCATTTCTACTATTGGGGTCAGCCAATTATTATCATAATTCCCCCTTCATTTGTTTATTTATTATTATCATTTATATACCATCTTATCTGCTAAAAAGGCAGTGTGAAACAATTTAAAACAATAATATCTTGCAACAATAAAAGCAAAACAGTAAAAACTTCAAAACATTAAAAACTACATATTTTAAAAGTCTAAATTTATCCCCTTTCTAAAGGCCAAGATTGGAGGCCAATCGCAATTCTTGAGAGAGTGCTTTCTATAGTTTGAGGACAACAAAGGAAAATGCCCTTTCAAACTAGTGTCTGCAGGTAATAGTGCCCTCAAAAGACAACTTCTGGAAATCTTGGCAGGTTCATAGTGAAACAGGAGGTCCTTAGATAGCCAAGTCCCATACTCTTTAGGGATTTAAAGGTTAGGACCAACTAGAGATGTGAAGGCCCAGAAAAAAACTGGAAAAATTTGGAAAAAAAGTTTTTTCCCGTTTTTCCCCGGAGCCTTTTTTGTTATTTTTCCGAAAAATTGAAAAAAATGAAGAAAAAAACAGATTACGGGATGTTTTATTTTAGCATGATGAATAACATGTTTAAGATAAGGTGTTTAGATATTTACTTCTCCAAATGATTTCTAAAAACTGTACAGTATCAGATTATTACAATGTCTGTGCACCAAGGACAAGCAAGTCCTAGGTTGCAAACTGAGACTACAACTCTCAAATGCAAGAGGAAGATGCATTTCTGCCTCTAGGGGGCACTTCCATGGAAGCAGAGACTGAAACTAATACTGATAGCTATAGGTCAGAAAACGAGTCTGATTAAATTTCATGCATATTCATTGAATCTTGGTCCCCCCTTTTTTCCCCTCAGTTCTGTTTATTGGAATGGGGGCTTTATGTTTTGACAATGGAGGACTAGCGGAGACATAAATAATTTTCTTTGTTACTAATGTTGGTGGTTTCTTCAGTTGTTCTTTTTTAAAATTGTTATTTGCTTGCTCCTCATAAACTGGCAGAACCAAAGAGGTTCCTTACAGTTCAGGTGTTCCTAACAGTTCAGGAGCTTGTAGCTCCATTTGTTACCCCCCCAAAAAAGTAAAAAAAGTAAATTAAATTTGTAATCATTGTTTGAATACATTACTTTTAATATACCAAATGTAATAATTTTATGCCAAACCAACTTGGACATAATTACATTTTATGTTCCTAAAGTAACAAAGTGACTTTCAATCTGTAAAAAGTACTAATATTGCATTATTTCAATTTTTTCAAAAAATTCCATTTCCCCCTGAAAAAAATGGAAAACCCCCGGTGTTTTTCCATGGCTTCAAAATTTCTGGAAATTTTACATCTCTAGGACCAACACATTGACTTGAGCCTGGAAAGCAGTTGGCAACCAGTGCAGCTCTTTCAGGGCAGGTGTAATATGGCCCAAATACCATGCACTGGTTAGCAGCCACGCTGCCACAGTTTGCACCAATTGAAGCTTCCTGTCCTTCTTCAGGGGTAACTCCACATTGCAATAGTCTAAATGTGATGCAACCACCACACGGATAATTTTTGCCATGAAAGACCAATTCAGGAAGAGTCATAGCTGACGCACCAGGCCAAATTGTTGAAACATACTCCTTGCCACCACTGCCACCTGATGTTCCAGAGGCAGTATAGGATCAAGGAGCGCTCCCAAGCAATGGTGCACAACACCTTCCTAACAGGTTGAATTTGTCCTTGAGTCAGACTTTCTTCTGATCAACACCTCCATCTAGTTTAACTTCAGCTTGTTCACTCTCATCCAATCCATTATAGAATCCAGGCAATGTTCAAGGGTTAAAATTGCTTCCATAGGGTTAGATAACAAAGAGCAATAGAGCTGGGTGTCATCAACATATTGGTGGCACCTCACTCCAAAGTTCCAGTGGTTTAATGTAGATATTAAACAACATGGGGACAAGGTAGAACCCTGTGGAATCCCACAGGCCAGGGGCTGTGGAGTCGAATAGTAATCCCCCAGTACCACCTTCTGGACACATAACCCAACAGAGATGACCAGAACCACTACAACACAGCACACCCAGGGCCCAGCCCCACCAGATGGTCCAGATGGATACCATAGGCAGAAGACTGCTGCTGAACCCTTTCCCCATTATGCTTTTCTCCCAATTAGTTTCCCAATCATTTTTCTCCTGGCTGATAGAAATAAGACAAGACCACTGCCATTGATGTAGGTTTTATCACTTTAACCACACCAGAAATCTCTAATATTTTTTTTAAAGGCAGTCTTTTTTATTTTTGTTTACCATTACAATAATTATTCCTTATCCTTAGTTCCCCTGGCCTTCTACTGCCTCCACTTTAACAGGGTTGGCACAAGGTACTGTGCTGCCTGAGGAGAACTGGTGGACCTGCCTGCTGCTTCCTCCTCTTCCCCACAACCTACACTTCAAAGATGTTTTTGCTGCTGGGTAAGCAGCGGTGAACCAGACAATCCCAAGATTTCTAAGGCCACCTCAGCACTCGTTTAAACAACATTTACCACTGTTGTGGCAAAGTTGTGGCAGAACAAACAGCCTCTGTGGCCACATGACCTATGATTACTCACTCCGAGGAAGGATCTCTTCCACAGAGTGAATCCATCCCCAAAGTGAAGCACTTAGTGCTATGAAGTCTGGAGAACCCAGTAGTAAGAGCTTTCTTGACAAATCGGAGGTCATGCTCCAGTGTGGGCTAGTGGGCTTTGGTGGCAGCAGGAGCATGATGATCTGGTGGAGGCAGCAGCGGTCATAGATGTCTCTGCATTACGCAGACAGGGGATATGATCTGCCACCCCTCCTGACACCTACCTGAGCTCATCATGGCTCATGCCAGGACCGGACATATTCTTTGAATACATTTTCATCTACTACAGGTATTGGTGCACAGAAAAATGTTTATAATGGAAAACAAATGCAGACTTACATATCTGTTACTTCCAAGATAAAAAAGCAGATTGTCAGCAACGGTTGTCTTTACATTGAGAATGACTGTGTTGTAGCTTCCTTTTTTAATATCTGGTTTGTATGTACGAATGCAGTTGCCTCCGGAAGCCACAGATACTTTAATCTTCAATGGAAAACAACAGAAAAGACAAAGTAGGACACACACACACACACACACACACACACACACACACACACACACAGAGAGAGAGAGAGAGAGAGAGAGAGAGAGAGAGAGAGAGAGAGAGAGAGAGAGCACTCAAGTTATACAGCTGATTACTGGTAATGAAACATTTACGTATCCTCATCCCCAACACAAAAATCCAACAGATTTGGGTTTTTCTTTTTTCTTTTTTAAAAAATATGCTCACTTGAAGTCTAAGCACATGGAATGCATTGCAATTTACTTTCCAGAATGCTGGGTTGGGCTTATGGGCTATTGGCAATCTTATCTGGCATTCTGCACAGACATCATAATGCAATTATTTAGCCATAAGGATTACTAGACTCTGTGACTCTGTACAAGGGTCAGCTATGACAACTCAATTGCTGAATATATTCAGAAGTAAGTGGCTAATGAACTCACAAGGGTAACCAAGCATATGGCCTTTGTGGAACATGTGGTCCATCTACTACCTTATTTTGAATGCATTCTTCTCTATTGTCTTGGGTTTGCATTATGAAAGCTTGTCACGTATTTTAGTTCTACTGTCAGTTGTTGCTAGTTCCGTCTCAGAGGAACCCTCTTAACTCTTAAAACTAATTATCTAATACTCATTAAGTGTTCACTTCATGCTTACTGTAATATTATTGCCATTATGTAAGAAGGCTTTGGCATTTATGGGAGTATAATAAAAGACTCAATAAAGTCCTGGACCATTTGCTTTATTGCACTTACAGAATCTTGTTACCAAAACAAACAAGAAAGTTTTTAATCATGAGCTTTTTTAAGCTCATGATTAAAAATGAAAAGACATTTGGGTGATGATGCAAGTGAATATCACATCTGTATCAGGTAAAAACTGGGCAAGAGTGTACCATATCCACATCTGTTACATTTTTTAAAAGTGGGTAATTCTATGATCATAACAGTAGCAGCAGTTTTCTCTGGGTACCCCTTCATCGCCACCTGCCATCTTTGATTCGTGTAAATGTGTACATTATAGAGTGAGGACCTCCTGGACTTGTGGCTGGATTACAACTCCCAGAATCCCTGAACATTGACCATAATGGCTGGGGATGATGGCAGTTACAGTATCTGGAAGGCAAAGTTTCCTCCGTCCTGTGATAACACTCTTACTGCATGTGTGAAGCAGGTATAAAATGTCATCTTGGGTACCAAAGAAGGCAGTAGAATGCTAGATAATGTTCAATATAGGGTAAAGATGATATGTCATATTTCATAACACATTTATTTTTTCAATAAGAATTGCTAACTAGAATGTGAGAGAAAGCATAAGGCACAATTATGACAATTTATGTTCATGAATTTGTTTTGTGAATTTGAGGATGTAGCAGATTCATATTATACAACTCAGAACAATAAAAGAGCTACATCATTGTAAAAGGGGGTGGGATTTTAAATGTAAATGTGCTACATTTACAAACTTTTAAGCTAATATACCTGCATTAAAACATGTCTGAAAATTATCAGCTTTGAAAGGCACACACACGCAAACAGAATATGATCAGAAATGTGTTTGCCTTTAAAACTTGTTGCTATGTCTAAAATGCCACTGGGGTGAATTACTGAACTGCTTTCCCATCCACGCATGCAAATATAGCAGAGATGTCTACCCAGAGACATGGCTAAAGTTAAGAAAATAGCTTTGAAATCTATGAATGAAAATTATTTCAGAGGTGAAAAAAATAATCTGATGTTTTGCCTCTATCTATAAAATTAACACATTGTTTTATCACTATTATTGTACATACATTCCATCTTGTATTTTTCCTACAGGCAGCATGATGATTTGACTTGAATTAAGCAGTAGCTCACCAAACATTCATCTCTAGGGATTTTCTTTACAGATTCTTACAGGTCATATGGCAAATAAGTTTAGCGTTACCAGCTGATCCCTGAGTTTAAAATGTAATTACATTGGGAAGACAGATTCGGGTCTTAGTAATGAGGCTAGAAAATGATGCTCTTAACCCAAGGACACAAGGTGAAGAAAATCAGGAAAATGGAAAAGCAATTCCACTTAATATTCTTGGTGATTCTGCAAAGGTGTTACAAGTTTCCTCACACAGAAGCAATGCCTGCTGATAACAAAATGGATACATTTCCCAAGTAACTGGACCTTTATCAAGGGAGGATGTCTAATATAAATATTTGAGCAATTAGTACATATTTTGGATATTTAATATATTACTTATAATATTATATTTATTGGCCTGTATCTAACGCTGCCTGCATGCTAGCAGAACCTACTGTTAGTACAACAGCAAGCTACCAGAACCTGCAGGCTTCAGAAATAAGTGAAACAATAATTTTTGGAATGAGGGAAGCCAGCGGACCTTGCAAAAGGGAGTTCTGTTGGAAATTAGTTTTTCCGCTCACTTCCGGGATTGCTGTCAGAAGTGCTAACACCTGTCGCATAAGCAATGGATCCCATTAGCACAAGAGAAATGGCGGGAGGCCAATAGCAGTATTGGATACTGCCCATTAATGTTTGTCAATAAATATCAATTGATAGATTGATTTCCAGTCCCTCTTGGCATACTCAAAACAGAGGGCAAGACTGGAATCAACAATTTGTTGTTTCAAGCACTGAACAATTTATGTTATGCTTGATGCACATCAAAGGATAATTGTAGACCATGAGCGTCCTTACATTAAGGGGAAATCGCATTGCTTACCCCAGGGCGTTTGAGCTTCCTGCTTTTTGGTGCCGATTGTTACGGGCTTAATTACATGGATGATGACCATGTGGGTTGAATTGAATTCTTCCCTTCCATTTAGTTCCTTTGAGACAGTGCCATCTAGTGGCAGAAAATTTCACTTTTTTCTATATGTTACCACTTTAAAAGTGGTTCTTTCCATGACAGAATTTCCAACAAATGCTGTGGGAGATGTCCTGGCCATTCACAACATCATTTAAAAGTCCACAAACTTTTGTGAGTGGCCAATCACAAGTGTACAATAAATTGCTTGTTTAGAGGAGCCCTATATACTTGACAGTTGATTTGTGCTAGATATTTCACACAACCAACTATAATTTGATAGACAATCATTTGATTTTAAGCATCACATGAATTTTTTTTCCCATTTCACTCCCCCTCCCATGTGATAAGATGTGGCATAGTAACTGAATCCCAGTAACCATGATATATGATACTCCAAAGAAGGAAATGAGGTTCAGTTTAATAATAGGCCAGGTACAAACCACAAGAAATGATGTGAATATGGGTTGAGACAGGAGGAGAAATTATAAGATCTCATTATGGTCTATCAATGAAATAACACCAATGTAAGAACATTTAGTTTAGGTATTCTAAAACTAAAACTTGGGCACACAATCTGTCCCCCCAAAATTGGCTGTTGATTTTTAACTTTAAGTACATAGTATCGTTTTATCTAAGGCCCAGTTCATGTTTACTGACTACATTATGGAAGCTACTTCCTCAAAGCTCTTTGTATACTACTTGGGGATGGACAAACCATAATGGTAGAGCCAATGCCATGGTTCCATCCCATGTAAATATTATCTGTGGTTATCTTCATGCCCATGTTATCAGAATGACATGAGAACTGGCTCCCATCTTTCTCTCAGTAACCCTTATACTACAACTCCCAAGAAAGCTAATCAGGCTAATATGTAATCCATATCCACCCAGCCAGGCCTCGCCCAAGGCAGGTCACTGCATGAAGTGCCAGGAACCCACTGTGCCCCAAGGGCATGCACTTTGTTATGTCTTGCCTTCCGGCCCTGCCTGCTGACAGGCAACTTACTTTTTGGAGGGTGGAGTTACACACCTGTGTTGCCAGTACACTGCCTCTTTAAGGTCTTTCTGCCTTCAGGAGCCATGCAGCGCCTGTGTGTCCATCCAGCGCAGCTCCTGAAGGCAGAAAGACCTTACAGAGACAGCACACTGGTGATGCAAGGAAAGTAAGCTGGCTGGCTGGCAGGGTCGAGAAGCGAGGCGTGGTGCGAGGTGTGTGGGCAACTGAGCAGCTGCTTCTTTGGGGGGCTGCTGGGTGCCTGCATGGCTGGCAAAAGCAGCCGATCCTTTGCAGGGGGAGAGGGCCACTCTTCCCCTCATCCATTGCCTGCTGCGCCCGCTAACTTCCACCCATGCCCCATTTCACCCGATCAGTCAAACGATCAGGGAATGCAGGAGATCTCTATTTTTATAAACTGGAGATGTGCAACTGTGCATCCACAAAGTAAAGGATAAAAGCCACCTCCATAACTGTGCAGGGGTAAATTAATGCAGTGTCAGGTGTGTGTGTGTGTGTGTGTGTGTGTGTGTGTGTGTGTGTGTGTGTATGGGGGATGGTTTGAGGTAGAAAAAAATTAAAAATCCTAAAATCAAGGGATGAAGGCATCTGCATCACACTTGACATGTCTAAAGCCCTACTTAAGAGCTATCATCATGCCAAGATTAATATCATTATCTTTCAACATGATGGAAATGTAAGCATAGACTATAACGGAACAGCTGTCTGTCAAACTTCTGAGAGCTGAGCTGTCAAACTTTTAAAAAATCCTAAAAAATCAAGAGATGAAGGGATCTGTTTCAAACATGGCAAGTCTATATCCCTCCTTAAGAGATATCATTGTGCCATATTTTTTCTTTTACATCTCCATCTTTAAAAATGATGGAGATGTAAACGTTTTTGTTAATTGCTGTAGACTACAATGAAGCAGTTATCTGAAAATAGAATGGAGCTCCGAATAACCTTCACTCTGCACCATGAGTATCCAATGGTTTAAAAAAATGTCCCTTAACTGCACCAAAAGTTCAGAGCTCCATCAGAGCACTGTTGGACCCTCAAGTTTTTGGTGCGGAGCGCACACTCCTAATAGTAAGGCCAGCCCTGCACCCAGCCTTCCTGGGCTAAGTTACCAATATAGTTATCTTCAGCCCTATTTACTCCTCCTGAAATCTCCTTACAGATGAAATAAAATAGTGAAAGAAATGGTTTAAACTATTAAGAAAGAAAGGCTTACAGAATTGGCTTGCTTCCTGGCTTGATTTATCAAGTCTTTGATATGAGAGATGTTTTTTCCCAGGTTATCTTGAAGTTGTTTGATTGGTTTGAGTTTATCCATCAACCGATCTGCTTCTTTTTCCAGATTATTAACAGTGTCATCTGCATCAGCAACTACATGTGAAAAAATAACATAAGAGATTAAACAGTGGATACCAGTGCCATCAGTAAAAACTAAGGACACAATGAACCACAAGTTTATTAACCCAGGAATTAATGAATGTCATGCCATATATGCCCTACCCTGCATTTGTCTTGCCTGACCATAGGGAGCCTTTTGTGGATGGGTTTGAAGGAGGGGGAGTAGGGATGCATCTATAAGCACCAGCACTGGCAGAACTTGATGGTGCCACCAGCCGGAGGAGGGGCTTACGAGGAGATATTTGGTTGTGTGGCCTCCTCCCTGCCTCTTCTAAGCAGGGCTTCCTCCCTTCCTTCATGTATGCAATATGGGTGGATTCCTGCATTGAGCAGGGGGTTGGACTCGATGGCCTTGTAGGCCCCTTCCAACTCTGCTATTCTACGATTCTATGATATGGGGGCTTAATTGATCACTCTTTTGAGGGCTGAGCAGAAATTTTTGCACATAGTCTGATTGGCTGGGCTGTGAGCCTTTTTGCCTGCTTCACATGTAAGTGGCATGAAAGCATCTTAGGTTGACTTGGTGGATTTTCTTCTGGTTCACTTGGCCACATCCCCCTAAGTTGGCTGGTTTGATGGGGAGTTATAATTGCCTGGATGCATCTGGGGATCATTCTGAGGTCTCATTGGTGGTGACAGGTGATGCCTGAGGCCTCCCGCTGAAGGTTCTGGGGCCCTGGTGGGGGGGAATAAGGATTATCTGTGGGGCCATCTCTCCGTGCACATCCAGTGTTTCATGGCCTGGAGGGATGTGACAGGGGATGTCGTTCCTTTCCCCAAATTTGGGAAATTCCAAGGGGTGCTAATCCTATAATCAACATCCAGCAGGCAAAGAATGTTTTGCCTGATTATATTGACTGGCTAGTGCCAGCAATCGTGGAGTAGCTGCCAGGGATCCTCTTTGCAGATCAAAATTTAATAAATGTGGCCCAAGTTTCAACCCATATCATTGTGTCGTCTCTTTATTGTTTCACCACCTTCACTCACAAATTTCCTCCTTGAAACCTGGAGGCTTGTATCATGGCTACATTAAATCACATTTCCTATTACCATGAGTTAACCTTAGACTCCAGACCACAATATAAAACATCTTGGTTTCATATTGTGGTTTTTAGTTTATTATTAAATCACGGTTTCCTGATTCAGATGTAACATGCAATTGTGGTTAGTTTAAACCATGATACACATATTGAGAGAAACATTTAAGAGGAAAAGGGGATGGAAAGGAGTCCACAGGCATGACATTCATTGCCACATTAATAAATCATCATCATCATCATTATTATTGGATGCAAAATAATTTCAACACTAATTTCAGAGCTTGGTTTAAAGGCAACATAGTTGCAAAAGAGGAAAGTTTAGAAGCATGTTCTGGGTCTGAAGTTACAGTTTTTTTCTGAGGTTAACTGATTGTGTAATATGGAAAGGTCAAAAGTCAGATGTCAGAGTATGGAGAGCCAATGTTCAGAAGTTTACTTCTTAAAATGGCAGTTCATTACTTAGTAAACAAATTAGCACATTAGCTATGCAATCTCAAATTACAAAAAGAACTATTAGCCTCAAGTTTGAAAACGATTTCAGATTTCAGGGTAACTTTGATTACTTGTTATAGACATTGCAGCCCATGTCACAAGCCTTTTCCTTATCCCTTAAAATTTATGTTGGTATCTCACATTGAATTTTCCAGTGTCCCTGAACATTACAAAACCTAAACAGACTGTCAACTGGAATTTCAGGGTGTGGCTCTGCATAAAAAATGCTGACGTTTTCTTGGCAGGCCTTATAGCGGGGTGGTTTGCTGTTGCCTTCCCCGGCCGTTATTCCCTTTCCCCCAGCTGACTGGGTACTCATTTTACCGACCTCAGGAGGATGGAAGGCTGAGTCGACCTGAGCCAGCTGCCTGAAACCAGCTTCCACTGGGATCGAACTCAGGCCATGGGGAGAGTTTCAGCTGCAGAAACTGCTGCTTTACCGCTCTGCGCCACACGAGGCGAGTAAGAGGAGACATGACAGAGGTGTAAAAAATATGCATGGTTTGGAGAATGTGGCTAGGGAGACATTTTTCTCCTTCTCCCATTAACCCATAAAGCTGATAGGTGGGAGATTCAAGACAGATAAAAGGAAGTACTTCTTCACACAGCGCATAGATAAACTATGGAATTCGCTTCCACAAGATGTTGTTATTGCCAGCAATTTGGATTGCTTTAAAAGGGAATTGGGGAAATTCATGGAGGATAAGGCTATCACTGGCTGCTAGTTCTGATGGCTATATGTTGCCTCCATTACCTAAGGCAGTATGCCTATGTACACCAGTTGCTGGGGAACATGGATGGAAGGGTGCTATTGCACTCATGTCCTGCTTGTGGGTTCATGATCAACAGCCAGTTCACCACTGTGTGAACTAAATCCTGGAATAAATGGTCCCTTGGTCTGATCCAGCATGACTCTTCTCATGTTCTTAGTGTATATTTATAGTGACCTTGTATTTCTTGTGAATTGTTGTGAACTGCTCAGAGAGCTTGGGGGATTTGGTGGCATAGAAATGAAATTAATAACAACAACTACACACAGCTTGCCACATTGGCAAAAATGCAGGAATCTGTGCATTTGTGCATAGAGCTCTGCACATTTCAAGAGTGAGGAGCCATGCGATGTCCATGGTGGGGCTACCAGCTCCTTCTATATGTAAAAGCTCCATTCAAGTGTATAATGCATGAAGGAGGCTTATAAGTACTGGATTGCTAGATAAAATCTGGATGTTTTTGGACTCTCTTGAAGAGGACATCATTATAATAAATAGCCTTCTCCTATTGTTTGTCTGCAGTATTTGGTATTTTATTCAGAACTACAGATGAAAGGTTCATCCAGTTATCATGGACACTGATACATGAACTTGACTTATGTTTTAAAATGTCTCAGTGACTGATCCTTATTACTATCTATGAGCACCACTAATTATGCATTGTTTCATGCAACACTTTCTTCTCTTTGTCCTGAACCTACTGCCAGCCAATTTCATGGGAAGGCTCTTGGTTCTAGCAGTATGATCCTTTGCCAACATTTTAGATGGTTATGCAAAGTGAACGTATAATGGTTAACAGGTCACTATTGCTATTGTGGCCATAATTTAGCTATATAGGTTAGCTATTGTGGCAACAATTTTGAAATCCTCCTTCTGTTGTAGAAATGATTCTATATCATCAGATATTTATCTTGGGTCTGTAAAGAAGGAAAAACCAAGTTCTTTGTTGGCCACTTTACTCATCAGATATAGAGATGGTTGTACTATTACATTCATCTTCAAGGTGGAATAGAGAACCAGCTTGTTTTTAAATGACAGAAGTAACAAGTCTTCCATTTTGGAACATGCAGTTTCTAAAGGAGAGTTGCAGCTTCCAAGAGCCTCATTTCCATCTGTCCTTTTGATAAGATGACAACTTGTGTCTTCTGCTATTCTTTATACAGTTTCTCACTTGGGCCATTAATACATGAGTATGAACATGCTCCTGAGCATAGGTGTGTCTTTTTCACACTACTGGGATGAACGGCAGTATTAGTGTCATTGCTGGAACTAGAGCAAATAGTTAGCTTCTCTAATGCAATACCTTGGATTTAGGTACCATGCAAGTATTTTTTAGAAAATGAAGCAAATAGACATACAGAAGGGGGAAAGGCTTATAAAGTGATCCTGATACGTACTGATTCCTGTAGACAAGATTTGGAGATTTAAAAGAAGAAGAAGAGAAACTTGTAAGACAGCAAGTTCAAAAGGGCTAATGAACATAATAAAATGGGCTACTGAACATAGAAGTGGAAGAGTCCAGAACCAACCTCACAGGTCTTTTCCCACAAAGTAACCAACCACCCTTAGTTTCCCCTCAAGCATCCTTTTTCAGAAATCAAATTTAAGAGTGTGGGGTGGGGAGTGGGTTATAATTTTTTCTGCTGTAAAATAACTGGTAGCCAGAAAGAAACCCTTGCCAATCGACTTCAAATCCCCCAAAGATCTAACCGTAGATCACCATCTGACTTCTGCTACCTCTGCTCTATGGTAGCTAACTGATATGACGGAATTGTGATACAACCTATTTTTAGGGTTTAAACATTTTTGTTTAGGTAGAACATTCTAACTGCCATAGCTTGACAGTCTTTAGCATTCAAGAAAGCTATCAAGACTGATCTCTTCCAGCAGGCCTACTGGCCTATCCAGTAGAATTTTAGGATACTTTTAATAAGCTTTTAGGATGTTTTTAAGATGTTTTTAACAGTGTATGCTATGTTTTTAATCAGTGTTTTATGTATTTTATGCTTGTTGTTGTTCCTCACCTTGATCCAATTCGAGAGGCGGGTAAGAAATATTATATTATTATTATTATTATTATTATTATTATTATTATTATTGCTGAAGATTCAAAATCCACAAACTTGTTGATAATATTTAATTCCTCTTTAAAAAGAAAAAAAAAAGCAGAGGCTTGTAGTGAAGAAGATGGCAATGTCACTTCTTCATTTCATCATTCACAGATACTCATTACTACGATGAACCAACCCAATTCTTCTTTGGCTTTACAGGTCTCCCCACCTCTTGCTCCACCTTGTTTCATGAACAGCAGCTCTTTCTTCCAGGTCCTACACACACACACAGACACACACACACCACCTCACCCCAGACAAACATCCAAATGCCACAAAAAAGTAAAAATAAAACTTGTGCAACTACATATAATATAGGCAGAATTAAAAAAAAATGCACTTCCAAACATGGAACTCAGAAGTTTTAGAAAAGAACTTCAGGGCTTATCTATTTAATATCTCAGAAGGTCTGTATTTTTTTTTTTCACCACTGCATATAAGGAACATTCAATGGAAGTGGATGTTCATTTGCTGTGTCATTGTGATGCTAAAGGTCATACAGTTGTGCTTGATACATCCTTGCTCGATTCTCCTACCATGCACCACAGTGCTACTCAGTGAATATAATAACTAAGGGATCAGCATAAAATATGCTCTTAACATTGCTGTATTACCCAAGAGGCTATAATACATCTTCTACAACCCAAAGACAGCTTTATTAAACTCTTTTCTCATGCTTTCCCCATTAAAGGTTAGCTCATAGACCAAGTTGATATGTTCATGTACAACAAAAGCTTGTCATTATTTCCGCTGTCCTGGGAATGCTCTTTCAAGGACTTTTTTTTTAAAAAAAACATTATTATTAACGTTCAGAGCTAAAATTGTTCCTATTAATAGAAATGTTCCATGGACCCAGGGAATGGATTCTTGAAAACATATGCCAATTATTTGCTATTGGAAGAATGCAGAACAACTAGGTGAGGAAGCACACCTGGAATATTACCAGGACAGTCCCATTAAAAATATATATAGAACAGCAACATCTATATTTATAGCTACAACATCTATATTTCTGTTTAAATTATACGGAGGGGCAATCTGTGCATTTCAGAAGATTGTGTATATGAAGAAACAACAGTAGATATGGAAAATAAAATCTTACTGTTTTTGGTGGGATCTTTCATTGCAGCATTTGTTTTGGCTGCATCATCAGCAAGTTTTCTGTAGTTATCTTTTAAGCCCAGGAGATTCTTGTTGAGATCTCTGATTCTAGCCAGTACATCATTTGCAGTATCATTAGCTTTCTGGGCTTTGTCTTTGACTGCTTGTACCTTGGCTGCTGTATCTGTAGGAAGGAGGAAGGAAAATGAGAAAGATAGAGAGAGCTGCCACTTATTGTATGCACATACACCCATTTCGGTTAGAATCTGTCATGCTTTTTTTAAAAATACGTTGCTGAATCGCGAAGCCCTTCAGGTTTGGAAAGATACATACTAACGTTGAAGGAGTGCAAAATCATGGATTAAATAGGAAACTTATCTAAACTTAACTAAACTTGCACCTAATCCAAGAGAGCAGACGATGTATTAGCCAGAACCTACTATTGCACAACCTGTTTGTCTTACGAAGAGCCAAATCTGCTCAGTGAGTTCTCATGGCATTGTAATGAGATCTCATCAGTAAGTGCAACCATCACATATTGCTAGTATTGGCCTGGCTGGCTCAATGTTTCATGAAAGAATGTCAGTGGAGCGGAGTGGTGCCCAGTGCTATCAGTTCTGTGAAAATGGAAGACTACAAACATATGTGAATTGAACTGGCTGGAAGTTTACTGCATTATGTTTGAAATCTAAATTTCTTTATTCTAATATATATATATATATATATATATATATATATATATATATTAAAATGAGTATATTGTTTTCAAGGGAGCCACCTTTGGGGCATGGTTTCATGTTTGTTACATCCCTCCTCCCTCATAAAACCAAAGCCATCCTATCACCTGCCCTGGCAAAGGAAAGAGCACAGATGCTTTTGAGTGAATTTAATTAGATCACAACTTTGTTGAAGCAAAGATGTCTGTGATCCAGCATAGCTTGGCACACTGCAGAGATCATGCTGAGCCTTATATAGCTCAGACCATCTCTCTCCTCCCCACCATACCACAGAGAATTGGTCTCTCCAGTAGGAAGTATGGCAAAATCTCTATGATGTCATGCCAAGTTGGCCCATAAGGATAGAACACTGGCAGCAGATCTTGGCGTCTGTTTACATCCTTTGGATGCAAAGTGTCTCAGCCAATTTCAGTCCCTTACATGTACACACTTTGGATATTTCTGTGGAAATGATGAGTTTTATCTAACTAGATCTTTTCCTCTGTGAATGTTTGTTCTTGTCTCAGTTCTAGATTGCCACAGTAACCACAAGTAAAAATACTTTGAGGAAATGGGCTAAAGAAATGAGGGACTGGCTGGCAGCATGTTGTCTTTCGTTTCTTTTTTTTTTTAAAAAAAAAAACAACTTCCAGAACTGGTTGCAAAGAATGACAAGAAACTGACAGCTCCTGCAAGGCCAAAGAAAAAGTGAACACCATGTATTCCTTCTTCTGCAGAGCACAGCTCACCAGCATCCCTAAAAAACTGAAACAGCCAAGGGAACTTGCAGGATGGAGTAAAAAGTATAATACACTTTTTTTTTTCAAAAAGTGAAAGATAAAGTTATATTTAGCCAAGTTTCTCAGCACTTTGTCACTTCTTCCTGGGGCTGAGACTGGTTTGTGGGCTATGAAAGGGGCTCTCACTTTTGGTGAAGCTTCAGGTGGATGACCCATTGTGGGGGTAGGGGTAATAAAACCACCACAGTGCAGCATGAAAAGATTGAGACCCTGTTGAGATGACACAACAAGCCACGGTGGTTAAGCAATTTGAGCTATACAATATGGCTTAGTGTCGTGCGAACCATGACTTACCGTGTCATGTGAACCATTCCTAACCATGGTGGCTACATAAGCATGGTTTAAACACACTCACTAACCATTTGTGGCAAAAGGGTTATTGTCCTAGGTGCAGGGAACATGTGGCCCTCGAGATATGGATGGACGACGACTCCCATAAGCCCTAGCCAAAACAGTCAATGGTGTGGAATGGTGCAGTCCAACAGCATCTGGAGGGCCCCACACAGGCCTCATTCATGAACTACATGTTCCCTGTTCAGCTAGATTCATTCTGTGAGGGGGAAACAAGGAGCAGCAAAGATAGGAAATACTGAGCAGTATCCAATGCTGCACTGGGACTTACAGTGGGAAGCTAGTGGATCCTGATGCAAATGGAACAAATGGAGATGCTTGTTTATGGAATAGGGCAGGTCAGCAGAGCTTTCAGAAGGGAGCTCTGTTGTCTTGTCTCACTCCAGAAAGGAGCATTTCTGATTGTTTCTGGAGTTGCTTTAGGAAGCACTGGGTTCCTATTGCACTTGCAGTGAGTCCCACTGGTGGAAGAGAAACAAAAGGAGTGCAGAGGCAGTATTGGATATTGCCCATTGTAAGTGCACACAGCCTGGAAGGAAAGATGGAAAAGTGTGTTTGAATTTAGGGGGCACTCTGCAGCTCAATTTTTCATTGGTGATAGTTTGAATCCGTCCTACTTACCATTAGGAATTGCTGACAGCTTCCCCAGTGTGTCATTCAAAGCTCTCAGGAGATCAGAGTTCTTTTCCTCTGCATTTTGCAATCTATTCTGCATTCCTTTTAGATGATCCTCATTTGCTGCAAAGAGTACACAAACCAAATATTTAACTTGGTTTTTTATGGCCAGAATTCTATGTTCACTTCATGTATCATACTGGCTAGCAAATAGTGATCTAGTGCTATCTCTGAATATATTAAAACTATGCCATATTTTACAGTTCATATATTTGTTTCCCACTTGAGTAACCTCTTCTTTGAATGCCCTCAGATGTACATGGGAGTTGCTCCATTTTATCCTCACAACAACTCTATGAGCGTCATCAGACGAGCGTTTTATTGCATGCTCACAACTGCCCACTTACAAATGTTCACTTGTCCTTTAGACGACATCATCCGCCTCCCATGTGCCTCTTGCCCATTTTTCTGTCACAAAATAGACCCATTTTAATCTGCCTTTTTAAAAAAATAAGCTGAATGTGCCGCCATTTCCTGCTGTGTGCAGGAAAAGCAGCCCCTGAATGGTCGTTGCTACTTCCTCTTTCTCTCCCCGTGTAAAGAGACTGTCGCTACTGCAGGACAGCAGCAGGAGGCCATAGTGACGGTAGGGCAACATGAAAATCCACCTGTCTGATGATGCTCTATGAGGGAGTTTAGGCCAAGAGGCAGTGATTGTCCCAAGGTATCCAATTAGCTTTAGGGAAGAGCAGGGATTTGTAGCCAGGTCTCTGCAGTCCAAGACACACTTTTTATTCACTACATTTTCCCATGGTCAATTCATTTCTAATCAGTGGGTCTGGAACCTACATAATATGAAATGCCAAGAACTTTTTCAACTTTCCACCTAGTGTCAAGTTATGCATATGAACATATATAACAGCAGTAGAAAAGAAACACCAACCAAATATGTCAAGGTTTTCCATAATGTCAAATGCCTTCGTTTTCTTATACTGGTACTATAAAATACCTGTTCTTAATGATCTTTATTATTAGAGAGAAAAAAAACTTGATATAGAAAAGTCCTTTGGGTCTGGCATAAAATTACACAAAGAGAAGACTTACTGAACAGCCCAGAGATAATAGTTGAATTGAACCAAAGACCCAGGGGGCTTGCTTAAAATCATCTGACCTGATCGATAGATGACATTTCTTTGCGGTAACCTCAGAATTTCTCAATTCTTAAATCACTGCCTTTGTGTGTGTATATGTGTGTGAATAAAGAGGATCAATAAGGTTAGAACAGTGTCACAAAGAGAATGTTTTACTTACCACATTCCCATACATTTACTTGATGCAAGGCAGCTGACACACATGTAATGCCCATTGAAAGGTCATGAAGTTATGTTAACTCTAACATGATCAATAGTCAAGGCAAGACTGACAATTCTCTCACACACACATACACACACATTTTCAGGGAAAACTCACTTGTAAATGAAATAACATCAGTCTAACATCAGTTTAACCCACCCACCCCATGCCACAAATTATAAGGGCAGTAATTGAATATTCAATATGCTACTGATGGAATATGATTCAATATTCTTTGCAAAGTATTTTGCATGATAGCAGTGCTTTTCTAGAATGTCATCTCCCTTAAAAATTATTCCTATAAGACTGCTGAAAGATATGTTACAACTTAGATTTGTGGGTATTTGCAAATACATATGTCAACAAGTCAGGATGTTGTTTGGCAAGGAAAATGCTGATTAGTGCTGAAGCATCATTTTAGAGACATTTTTCATTATTTATTCACATCAAGATGGAATGTCACACTGTTGCAGAACTGGGAGAAAGAAATCTGTAACAACATGGCACTTTACTCTTGGAAACAAAGGGATTGAACGGATGGCAGAATCTGGGAAACGAGCCATAAATCACTTTGCTGTAGATGGCAAATTATAGAGAATTCCAATGTTTGGGTATTAGCAATATTGGGTTGCATTTAATGGTAGTTTTGTGCCAGCGCAAGGTGGAGCCCCCGAGTTTCACTGATCGCCTATTTCCACTACAACCCTCTGTACCATTTCCATAATGTTCTTGAAGGAACCGCAAACCTCAGGAGCAGCTTTTCAGAAGTGGATGGGATTGCAATGGATAAGGAGTGATTGGTGTAAATCAGGTATCCCGGCTTGTGCAAAGCCACCATTGGATACAACTAAGACCAGATCTACGGGCTTCTTTAAATAAACGATTTATAGCATGCTCATGGAAGTTTGCAGGGCATTTTGATGATGTCGTGAATCTCCTGCATGTCTCCCGCTCCTTCCTTCAGTTATTCTGCTTAAAAATAAACCTTGAAAAACCCTATTCTTCTGAAATACCCCAATTCTTCCTGCTGTGTGCAGTTGAAATTGCACTACAAACAGTCACTAGAGGATGCTGTCTCATTCAGCTATATGAGCTGGGAAGTTTTAAATTGCAGATCAAATGTTTGCTGCTCTCGTCCTGTGTAATTCAGCTTGTTTCAAATGCTATATCCCTCTTGCGCGCGCGCACACACACACACACACACACACACACACATATATATATATATGATAATGTGAAATAAAAAGCAGAAAATAACACGATGAAAGTGATACATGGAGTGCATAATGTGCCTCAACAGTTATCAGTGCACTTCAATGCTGCCATAAAGCAGTAGTGTAGATCTAGCCCCAGTATATTTCCAAACATTGGCTACAAAGATGGATCAAGGTACAGAAATGCAGGAGTGACAATATGTCCAAGTAAATGTGTTTGCAAAGGGAATTTGGATAGGTTAAACTTTGTTTCTGATTGAGGGATATTAACAAAGGTAGTTTCTTGCGTAAACAAATATTATTCCGAAATATTTTTAATTGGATGATTTGTTTTAAAATACCAGTTTCCCAATATTGCTCCAAGTTCTCTTGGGCATTTCTTTTTGAAACTGCAAAACATATGTATTAATTTTAAATTAGCTTCCTTATAATAGATACACTTCAGGTGGTAGTTTTAGCAGTTCTGCAGCCCAATGCCTCTTATACTGACTGCTTCTCTCTTGGGCGGCTTGCTGAAATTATAACAATTATTCCATTTTTACATTTCAGAATCACCCTGCTTTGAAACCTGATTCTAGCTTTGTAGCCATTGGACCAGCCTATTTTTATGGCTTTTAATAAGTTTAATCTCTGTGGATCTTTTAAATGCCAATATTCAAACTCCATCTGTTTAATATTTTCCCGTTTAATAGCTCAAATGCGTTTTAATTGTTTTCTCAATATTAGCAAGAAAAAAAAGCAAAATAAATTTCCTGAGGGAGCCTCATGCAGAAGGGAAAATGTTCCAAAAATCACCATTAATATTTAAAGAAATTGCACTGTTCTACTGGTGATAAGTGTGCTGAAAAGCCACATTTTGAAGTCACCTATGGTGAAATTAATACTGAGAGAGCATTTTACTTAAAGCACTGTGCTCTAGTTATAACACAAAATTCAGCAACCTGTGTTTGCATTTATTCTACATGTAATAGAAATCCTCTTTCTCTCATTTTTCTTTCTTTCTTTTTCTTTTTTTAAGAGAAAATGGGCTAGATCCTTGTGGGAGCCTTTGCCTCCCACAAGTGGAAGGGCTCCTGGTGGATCACGGGAGGAGGAGATTTCTGTCGAACCCCCTTCAGCCTCTATGCTCCCCTGAAAATCTGCTCTGGAGTGTTGGGTACCTTCCAAAACAGCATTCTGAGTGGAACTATGCTGGGGGAGTGTTACTATTAGATAGGGTCTGTGTACGTAGTTCCCAAGTATTCTGTAAAAATAACAGTCTGTAAGGAAGTGTAACCACAGATAATGAGAATAACACAGCATTATAAGGTAACTCATGCTATTCAAGTAATGTACCAGTTCATTTTTAAATATGAAGAAACTTAGTTTGTGCTAGAGGTGAACACAAATGGTATCTCAAAATTCTCCACCCCGTGTCTGTCTGCAGAGAAATGTAGTGGAGGGTGGTCATTTTACCAAATTCCTCTAGGAGAGGAGAAATTCTCCAATAGTTCCTCAGGGGCAGGGCTCACCATTAACAATGGGAGACCGTAACACAGCTTCTTTGGTTTTTCTTATGTTCTTGTTTTGTTTTTATTTTGCTGCTGCGAAACGATGCTGACAGCCTTGCCACCATTTTGCTTCCACAATGTCCTGAATGTCATTTGGGGCCATTGTGGGGAGAAATAAATAATATAGTAGCGACCACGAAAAACAGTAGAAAATATTCAGAGGAAATTCTGTGAAGTAGCCTTCTGTTTCTATGGGTAAGAAAAATAAAAATCTCAGACAATTTCTATGAAAAAATGTCTTCTGAGCAATGTCTCACCTCTAGGCTTTGTGCACATAGGAACATAGGAAGCATACAATGAATGTGAAGACAAGGCTCTTCTTGGGAACTGCCAGTTTTGTGAAACAGCTGAATAATTATAAAGTGGACAGAAGACTGAGGGAAGGCAGGTACCTGCCAAAGCCAAGAGTGATTGTGGGCTCCTAGCACTAGCAACTACACGACATTGTGTAACTGTTCCATATTTTTCTCCTCAAAGGATTTTCTGCATTAGGGAAAAAGATGGAAGATGTGGTAACCTTGGTTTGATTGACAGAAGAAGCATAGGTCTTGAGAATGTTTCTCCTACCTCCTCGAAGGTAGTGTCTGTAGAGGTTTCCCAGTGTCTACCTGAAGTGGTCCAGGAAAGAGGCCTCCACCAATTTCATGGTCCTTGGTGACTCAGAATGATTTCTCAGACAGTTCATTACACTGGCAATGCCCAGGGGGAGATCTACACTAAGCTGGATATACTGCTTATAAACATTTTTTATTGTGTATTGAGTCTTATCTTGCCACATGATGCTTGCCTTGTAACATTGTATCACTTACCCTTTCTGTCGTTCTATTTTCTGTATAAGTTGTTGTATTTTCTCTTATGTGGCCGATTGCATCATAAGAAACCTTCCTTTTTTGATATGCTTTTCCTTAGCCAATCACCTTCCTTGGGGCATGTTTCTTGTGTTTCCCTGCCCAAAGTAGCAGCTGTTTTTCCTCTTTCTTGCCTCGTGTTCCTCTTTGCAGCCACAACCTTCCTCCCCCTTCCATGATCTGCATGTGTATGGGCATTGTTCTATATGTGTTTACTCAGAAGTAAGACTCTCTCTGTTGAATGGGCTTTCCTCAAAGGTAAGCCAGCATGTGATGTTAGCAATTGAAATAAATGGGATTTACTTTTGAGTAAGGGAACCAGCACACCTGTAGTTCATGAACTTGAAGATGCAAGCAAGCAGGGAGGGAGCCTCCAGGCAGGGTTAGTAGATTTACTTTATTGCAATGCGTTATACGTGGGGCTGCCTTTGAAAATGGTCCGGAAGCTTCAGCTGGTACAAAACAGGGCAGCCCGTTTACTAACAGGGACTGGCCGGCGAGATCACATCACGCCAGTCCTTTTCCAACTTCATTGGCTGCCAGTCCAGGTCCGGGCCCGTTTCAAAGTGCTGGTATTGACATTTAAAGCCCTAAACGGTTTGGGGCCAGGTTATTTGAAGGAACGCCTCCTCCCATATGTACCTACCCGGACCTTAAGATCATCTACAGGGGCCCTTCTCCGTGAGCCCCTGCCAAAGGAAGTGAGGCAGGTGGCTACTAGGAGGAGGGCTTTCTCCGCTGTGGCACCCCGGTTGTGGAATGAGCTCCCCAGAAAGGTCCGCCTGGCGCCTACACTGTACTCTTTTCGTCTCCGGCTGAAGACCTTTTTATTCACTTAGTATTTTAACACTTAATTTTAACTTAAATTTAAATTTTACTGTTTTAACTCTGTGTTTTAATCTTATATCAACTTTGCTGTGTGGTTTTATCCTGGTTGTGCTTTTTATACTGTATTTCGTAATTGTGTTTTTAACCTGTTGGGTGTTTTATTGTGGTTTTAATTTTTGTGAACCGCCCAGAGAGCTTCGGCTATTGGGCGGTATAAAAATGTAAAAATGTAATAAATAAATAAAAAAGTAAATCCCATTGATTTCAGCTGCTAACATGACATGCTGCCCCTTGGTCTGTGCTTAGGAAAAGGGCTCAGAAAGAGGGGAAACCTTTCCAGCCCCCCTTCTCTCTGTTTCTCTCCCCTCCAAGCACAGACCAAGGGGCAGCAGGTCACATTAGCAGTTGAAATCAATGGGATTTACTTTTGACTAAAGTAAATCCCCTAACCCTGCCTGGAGGCTCCCTCCCTCCCTCCATGGCTCCAGCTAAGGAAAAGCTCCCAAGTGTGGAAAGAGGGGAAATCTTTCCACCACCACCCTTCACCATTTCTCTCGGAGGAGGGACAATGGAAGAAAAGAGAAAGCGGGAGGAACAATAAGCAGACGGGGAATTGGGGGAAAAAAGTTACAACATACATTGTGTGGCCCTGAGTGCTGCATTCCTACCAGAGAGGAAAACTGTAAGAAATGTCTTAATACCTACGTGTGCCCAGCGACGTTTTCAATCGGTATAACATATTACGTTTACTGACTGACAAAACAATGTTATATATACCAGTGTAGATCTCTCCCAGGTAAAAACGTATCCACTTTTTTTGGGTCTCGCTTGAAAAGTAAATTGCTTTTATGGGAAAAATCAAATAAGTATAAAGAGAAATGCACAAGATATATAAGAAGAACAGACATCTGATAATTGTAGGTGTTCATGAAGTGTCAAATAAGCAAAAAAAATGACCTGTATAGTCACATAGCTTAAGAACTGTTGAATTCTGTTCTAATTATATACTTTAGTGACATTGATGAATGGTGAAAAGTACTTCACTTTTTGCTGATTTTGAACATTTTTGTGGTTGTAAAGTAAGTCAAAGGAAAAGCTCAGGGGAATTTATTCAAGAACATATACAAAAAATAATGAGTATACAACAAAATAAAGACAGGGAGGGGTAGGGAAGCCACTACTGCAACTTTTAAAGTTGCAGTAGTGGCTTCAGAAAGCTACAGAATCAAAGCTACAGAAAATCACATGTCTTCATCAGATATGTGGAAGAAGATGCTGCATTTGAAGGAAAACCTAAAGTGAAATATTGGTAACCAACACATTACAAAGGAAATCCCTGATTGGATCTCATTTCTTAACACTGAAATGCAGGAGCTGCCAATTTGGATCAGTCTCATGGTGGTGGTGTGTGTGCACGTCAAAATTGCCCCACTTCAGCTGCTCTTTGTCTCGTAGGGCAAAAATACAGGGATTTTAACAGGTTTTCTGAGAGGAAAAAAGCAGATGTGTGTGTAATACAATACCCAGAATTTCCCAGTCAGCTTAATTAACTGGTGGGGTAGTATGGGAGGAGGCAGTCTTTTAGGTGTTTGAGCCCCAAGCCATTTGGGGCTTGAAATGTGATAACCAGTACCACTGTATTGCATTTATTGCTTTTAACTTTTATTGTAAGCCAGCCAGAATGCTTTCATTGTTGTGTGGCATACTAGTAAGGTAAATAATATTGCTCTTCATAGGCATACTTTGAATATTTGGGTCGCTCAATTAATGGATGAAATGATGCAAAGTTGTCAATCAGCCTAGAATCAATAGACTAAGGGACAGCTTAGAAAAGGAAGACTGGCAATACACTGGCTTATAAAGAGGACTCAAGTGGAGTTCTAAACAGAAGCAATGAAACCAGTGCAATGAATCTGTATATGCAGCTATCCAGAGCCTTTCTACACAAAGCATTTATGGAGTGCTCATGATTCTCCACTCACGGTAGTATGTGGGTGCTTTATGTGACATCGTCATCCTCCAGGGCCTCTCCCATTATTTGGAACCATTTTAGCAGGGTTATGTTTTTTTTAATGAGGATTATCTGCGTATATCTGTGAATTGTGGCACAAAATCCTTGTGTATTTGTGCAGTTCTGCTATACCATGGCACCACCTAGTGGTTGTGTATTGGAAAGACAAAGAAAAAACCCCCATAAAAAACAAGTGTAAAGGAGATGATCTTAATCCCAAAAAGAATCTGGAAGCAGAAGCCTTGGTAAAGTGGTAGATTAAAAGCCTTATATAAAAAAGCCTTATGACTCTTATTTGAATATTGTTAGCCATTGATAAGAATGTGCAAAGAACAAGTCCATGTGGATGCTTGCATCACATAGAATAGATGAGTTTCAAACCAACATCGTATATGCAACATCATATACTAACAGTGTAATCCTATACATCTCTATTCAGAAGTACGACCCACTGTGTTTAATGGGACTTAATCTCAGGAAAGTGCGTATAGCATTGTGGCCTTAGAGCTTAGGAGTGGAAAATATAAAACGGCAAGAATAGGAGAATTAAGTAGGCATTGGCAATCAGTTTAAATAAGGCTAATGAGCTTTCAGTATTAGAAAAGGAAACCCAATTTAGTATGACTCTGTAGGGAAACACCAGACAAGGCAAACTTTCCAATTCCACTGCCTAGTGAACAGTCAGATTATACTGGCATATTAGAAATGAAATATTTGAATCAAGTTCTCAAAAACACCACTGTCATTAAGTTATTAGTTGTTAATCTGAAGGAAATGTAAGGGCCTGGATTGGAAAAGTCACCATTAAGGGGCATATGATTTCTGGCCTTTTATGTCATAATTATGTTGTAATTAACCTTGCTTTAACAGAAGCTTTACACTAACTAAAATATTGCCATGTACAGGTATATTTTTAAACGTATATTTTTGTTTCCATTTGTCTTGCTTAGAAATTGATTCCTGGCAAAGAATCCTTCCTTTATTCTGACATGGAACAAGGCCAAGGAAATGCAGAGTTCAGTCATTCATAGCCAAGATCCTGAAATTCACATTTGTGCAAACTGCTAAGTGCAGCATCTACAGTACTTTCCCTACCAATCCTCTCCACTTTTCAAACTTCCAACCCCACAGAGGGAGAAAGAGAAAGAGAGAAATGAGTAAATCTCCATTTTAATAGCTGCCCTCAGACGTTTTGCTCTGTAAGGCCTATTTCAGCAATTTTTGGTGGTAATATATGGCATTTTCCTGATTAACAGCCATTTTATACCTTATGTAATTGGCTACAAATCAGGCAGATGTCATAATGTAGCAAGAAAACATTCCCATCTCTGTCACGGCCCAAGCCCAAGTTCCTGGAGGATATATTACTTGAGTAGTTTACGGGTTTTCATTACTTTAACTAATGTACTACCTGTAGTGCAGAGAGAGAGAAATTCTAAACTAATGATCACTTCTGCCTACTAGCTCTTTATAGCATCCCTATTATTTGTCTTTCAGTTCTGAGTTTCCTATAGGGATTCTGGAGAATTCTAAGGAGATTTTATTCTATACATTTTTAGTTACCCCAGTGCTCTCTTTCTAACCCAGAAATGCCAAGCTGTGGATAGAGGATAATGTTCATAATAATTTTTGAGCAAATGCTACAATGCAGCTAAAAACAACTAATCTCAGACTCCAGTTCCACTTTATATCTATTGAGGCCAAAACTTGATTCTGCAGGGCAAATGAAAATGTGTAACAATATATTACCATATATACAGGACAGAGCATTGAGGAAAACATTAAAGCTTTATGTCTTGGCATGGCAATTTCATCACTGTTAGAACCTTCTAATGAAAAGAAAAATCAGCTTCATAACCCTCCAATTAACTGGTAATAGGGTTTCATGACCATATATGAGTACTTAATTTGAAATGTTATGTGAAACCCTTGTGCTGAGATTAGATTGCGTCAGAGGCAGAACTTTTAGTTAGTGAAAAAGTGAATCTTTGATGATAACTAAGGTGTAAAGTGTATGAACTTATGTTAAATATTGCTTATTGCAATACAGTACAAGCCATTTTGATTATATTCAGTAGTGCAGCCATGAAAAATCCAACATAAGAAGCTATCTGTTACAGCTGGATGATTCTGAGAAAACTAGAATCACTAATGTTAATGTATCCCAAAGGGTGGTTGTGGGAGTAACATGATATAAATAGGTTTTGGGGAGATAGGTTAAAAGTCATCTCTCCACTTGCTGGAATCCTAATAATTACCAACCCCCTCACCAGTTGGTACAATTTGCATTTTTAACCACCACCCCCATACCAAGACACGATTAATATCATGTGCAGTTTGGCCTTTAATAAGGATGCCAATGTTTTAAGCCATTCCCCACCACCACCTTGCTGGATTTCTGTCCCTTGGGTCCATTAGGCTCTCTGATATCGTCCCTCATTTACACTATTTATTTATGCATTTATTTATATATTTTCACATAAGCTGTTCTGCTCCTGAGGACAGAGAGCATTTTGTTATATTATTTATCCACTTAACCCTACATGTAATCTAGGCCATTATTAACAACAATGAATCTTTTGGCACATTAAAGAAAAACAAATTTATCACGGCATATGCTTTCATGGACTAGAGTGCCCTTCATGAGATACATGATGACATGTTATCCTTAGTTAACATGGATATACAGGGAAAAATGTAAATTATGGTCATTTGGTCACACAATTTAATTCTGTTCTCTTTCTCTTTCTTTCTCTGTATACACGTGTGAATACACACACACACACACACACGAGAGAGAGAGAGAGAGAGAAACCTGACAATTGAGGCTAACACTTCACATACCTGATGAAGTGGCTTCTAGTTGTGAACCGCCCAGAGAGCTTCGGCTATTGGGCGGTATAAAAATGAAATAAATATATAAATAAATACTCCTTGAAAGCTTATGCCATAATAAATCTGTTCATTTTAAGGTACCAGATGACTTTTTGTTGGTTTTGATGCAACAGACTAACACAGCTCTATTGCGATTACCTTTACTAGAGGTGTGAAACAGAGGCTGAGAAACTGTAAGCTACCGAAAGCCCCCAAACAAGATCATGACTGAAATCGTTTGTGAACCTATATGTCATAGAATCATAGAATAGTAGAGTTGGAAGGGGCCTATAAGACCATCGAGTCCAACCCCCTGCTCAATGCAGGAATCCACCCTACAGCATCCCTGACAGATGGTTGTCCATCTGCCTCTTGAATGCCTCTACTGTGGGAGAGCCCACAACTTCCCTAGGAAACTGGTTCCATTGTCGTACTGCTTTAACAGTCAGGAAGTTTTTCCTGAAGTCCAGCCAGAATCTGGCTTCCTATAACTTGAGCCCATTATTCCATGTCCTGCACTCTGGCATGATCAAGAAGAGATCCTGGCCCTCCTCTGTGTGACAACCTTTCAAGAATTTGAAGAGTGCTATGATGTCTCCCCTCAATCTTCTCTTCTCCAGGCTAAACACGCCCAGTTCTTTCAGTCTGTCCTCACAGGGCTTTGTTTCAAGACCCCTGATCATCCTGGTTGCCCTCCTCTGAACAAGCTCCAGCTTATCTGCATCCATTTTGAAGTGTGGTGCCCAGAACTGGATGCAATATTCAAGATAAGGCATAACCAGGGCCAAATAGAGGTGAACCAATACCTCACACGATTTGGAAGTTACAGTATACTTCTATTAATACATCCCAAAATAGCATTTGCTTTTTTTTTACAGCCACATCACACTTATATTTAGCTTGTGATCTACAACAATTCAAAGATCCTTCTCATTTGTAGTATTGCTGAGCCAAGTATCCCCCCATCTTGTAACTGTGCATTTGGTTTCTTTTTCCTAGGTGTAGAACTTGGCATTTATCCCTATTAAATTTTATTCTGTTGTTTTCAGCCCAATGCTCCAGCCTATCAAGATCACTTTGAAGTTTGTTTCTGTCTTCCAGGATATTAGCTATCCCACCCAGTTTTGTGTCATTTGCAAATTTGATAAGCGTTACCTGCACCTCCTCGTCCAAATCATTAATAAAAATGTTGAAGAGTACTGGGCCCAGGACTGAGCCCTGTGGTACACTACATGTTACCTCCCCGCAGTTTGAGAAGGTACCGTTGATAAGCACTCTTTGAGTCTGATTCTGTAGCAACTGTGCTTTAGATGGGTATACAGTTCATATTGGAATCGTGTACTGAATATGGACGCAGAATTGTAAACCAAAATATATTCCTATAGAGATGTCTGTGTACTAAGACCATGGTGGATCTCATTAGCTTTTCAATAAAAGCCAGTTATTGTAGGGAAAGAAAAATGCATACCTTTAACATCAGTTGCCTGCCTGTTGGCATCAGTGAGAGCCCTGAAGCTTTTTTGTAGAGCATTCTTAGCACCATCCTTTAATGAACCTTCTGGACCGGATGCCTATAGAAGAAAAAACAACAGCAACCAACTAGTGTCAATTAAATGTGTGGTAAACAGCAGGTTCAGGAAAAGTTTAAAATCCTAAAAATGTAACTGGGGCAATTTAGCTGAACAGTCATGAAAATTTGAAAATATCATCAATATATTTTAAATTATACTCTCAAACCACTATGATATTCATCATACAGAACAAATAACATATTTTTAAAACTAATTTGGTTTTTACATCAAAGCAGAGACCTCCATAGCCAGTTCCCAGGAATCTGGAAATGGATGTGTGACTAAATTGGGGAATAGAACTAATGTATATGTGAATTATATAGTCAGTCTTTCTGCATCTATATGATTATAGTTGTTTCCTCATTAAAAGTTTATAAAACACTTATTATAATTATTAGAAAGAGGACAATATAAGTATATTTTTGGAGTTAAATAAATTCTGCTAAAATGTAAAATGTTTGTGGAAATGTTATCTGAGTAATCCTAACTTTTCCTATGGTCTCGGGATGATCCCGAGGCCACGGGATGTGTGATCAGGTGTCCTGTTTTCGTCCCGGCTCATTGCATCGGGGGTGGGAGCAGAGTCTTCTTTAAAAAATTTAAACTTACTTTCTCGTAGGAGCGCTCCTGCACTCTTTTTTGATTTTTTTTAAAAAAACAAAATGGTGGGTGCAATGTCCTCCGTCCTCCCAGGATGTCGCACACCGTGTGTAGACAAGGGGGAGGATCTCACAATCATCATATCGCGAGATCATCCCCCTCCATCCCCTCACCTAGTTATGCCCTTGGATTCATACCTGCAGTCTTGGCACAGACTCTCCTGCTGGCTGTGGTGAGAGAGAACACGCGGTGCATCACCCCCTCCTCCATGATCCCATGCCCCCTTACCTTTACCATTGTTGTCCTCTGTTTGCCTTATCATGTCAAGAGCCACGCTGCTGGGAGAAACAGATGTGGATCTCCCTTAGATGTCGCGAACCCCTTCCAGCCATACAGCTCTTCACATGATGAGGCAAACAGAGGGTGAGCAGCTGCTCCAGAGAGCCCCTCTTGCTTCTCTCTCACTGAGGCAAATGCCACAGTGGTGCAGTGGCTGATGGGTCTCACCAGAGCACCTGTGGGGCAGCAAGGCAGTGGTGGGCATGTTTCTGGGCAGTAGCAGCACAATTCGCTGCTCCTACCACTCTGCTGACTGAAGTGGGCACCTCACCCTGCCTCATGGGAGAGCTGGCTCTACATATTTGGTACTTCTAATGGCTTCTCCCTACCCCTTTCCCAAGGGGACATTGTTCTTCTTTAACCCCTGTGCAGGAGTGGGGATTTTTGGAAAACAAGCAGATGGTGTGTGTGTGTGTTTTAAACCTACTGTGTGTGGTGGTACTGATTCAGATTAGGCTCTGACATGTAGGATACATATTTAACACATTACACTGTTTGACCCTTTGAACTGTACTTCTGTTGAAGGAAACGGAGTCGCCTTTATGGATGGGGTAAGTCCATGGGTTCACAGTGCTTCCTGTGCCAGCAGCAAAGCAGGGAATAATTGTTGTAACAGGTGCTGCTAAAAGAGCTAATCCTTAGAGAGATGTTCTTATGAACCTCTCCATGGCTTTTGGTGTAATTGGCAACCTGCAAGGAGCCACTTGTAAGGGACTGAAGTGGGGGAGCACAGCTTGATAGTGGTTCTGTTCCCACATGGTGGGTCAGGGCTTGTGATTACCCCTGGGTTTTGTCCTATCACATATTGCAAGGTTCACCATTCAACAATACATGCCACAGCTGGCGGGTATCACCCTGCAGTTCTGAATGTAGCGTCATGAATAGGCTGATGCCACCCAGCTCCATTTTTCATTTTCAGCAAATCAGGACTAATGGTGCAGTCGCTGAATGAATGCCTGAACATAGTTATCAGTTGGATAAGGGAGAACAAATTGAAGCTTAATCCAGACAAGACTGATAGTGGGGATGGTGATCAGCCTGCCTGTTTTGTATGGGATTATTCTACCCATTTAAAGGAAAAAGGAAAAAAAAACTTTAAAATATTCAGATCCTGAAAAGCTGCTCATGTGAATCATTTGTTTTTCTCTTATTAAATATCTGAACTATCCTTACAGAGAGGCCACTCCATCAAATTCAGCAATAGAGGCGCCTGCCACATCAGATCATATTTATTCTGTCCTTTCTCCCTTTGGATCCAGAGGCACTGGGATGAACTCCACACTGAAGGATTAATAAATATATTTGCTTGACTGGCTAATAAAAAAAAAGGGCATTAGACAGAATGAAATTGTAAGAAGTCCCATTTGCAATGTAAAAACAAGGAGTAAGTTGCATATGAGGCTGAGTGATTAGACTTGGCTTAACACTTGAGCAAGACATTCTGATTGCATTACATTCCCTGTGAAGGACTATTTATGCATGCTATTTAATAGATCAGCAGAGATTATTATCAATACTGTATCGATGTGCCTGGATGTGCATGACAATTTATATTACAAACATAGGCCTGGATCAATCTTCAAATTCCATATTGATCAATATGATTGCCACGCAACGAAAATGCTTTAGGCATAATAGCTGCATGTGATGGAATTACCTTAGAAACAGGCTATAATCGCCAGCTAGATCACAGTGGGAGGAAAGGGAAGGATTAAAACTGTGAGTGAGTGAGTGAGTATGTGAGTGCGGGAAGTAAGTAGGTGTGCATGTAAGTGGGTGGCAGTGCATGTGTGTGTATGGAAGGGGGAAGAGCCACTCCTGCCAGATTATATTTGAGGAACTGAGGTCCCTGGGAGTGAACAGGTTGATTTAAAACATCCCCCAAAGTTCTTAAAATAACATGTGCATGTAAGCTTATGCAATCCATTTTGGGATTTGTTTCAAATGAGAAGTGGTATATAAATATTGCTAATGATGAAAGAAATGTATGGACAAGTTTAAATATTGTAAGAATGTATGGGTCTATACATGCACACACACACACACATGCACAATGGGACGTTGCAGTTGGCAATGGTTCCGAAAGATGTGCATTGTGTTATATGTGTAGCAAAACTCCACATCACACATGTCCTATCATCACACATGGCTTTCACAGCTTTTCCTCCATTGGTTCTTAAGAGTGGCCTTGAGATACATGGTTGGGTAATTCACTTATAAAGACGGTATCTTACTACAAAGACTTAAAAGAAACAACAAAGGAGAAGGGGGGAAATAATGATCAATTGTGACTGCAAGGCCTTGGAGCTGAAGTCCAGGGCACCATGGGCCCAAAGAGTGGCAGGTCATGGGGTTAGTGGCAAGGCAAAAAGGCCTGGTGTCATAGACATGCCAGGGCCTACTCGGGATGGCTGCTTGCTGCAGCATTCTTTCCTTCCTCTTTTTAATTTCCCCCCTCTTTTTTATTTTGAATATTAACAAAACAGAACCAAAAACAATTGTGAAAAAGGGGGAAAAAGAGAAAATTTTAACAATTTATAGTCGGGGCCAGCTGATTGGGCATGTATATGGCTACAAAGGCTCATTTTATTATTTTTACTTTTATATTATTTATATTATCCTTTTCTAATATAAATATTATATAAATATAATATATAAATATAATATAAATATTATATATATATATATATATATATATTATATAAATATAATATATAAATATAATATATTTATATTATCCTTTTCTCCCACCCCCACCCCCACCCCCAAATGATGCTTACTCCCAAGTAAGCATATTTAGCTTAAGGTCAGCTGAAGCAAATTGCATTTTATTCCAATAGTTATGATGGTGCAGTGATTTAAGTGAATCTAAAATGCAAAAATTCATATGGCAATAATACTCCTGCTTTTATCTGGGTTGGCAAACAGGTGTTTTCCCCCCCTCTAATGTATCAGGAGTATGGAGGCAGGTATAAAGCATGGGATGAGGGTGGGGGAATGCTATTTATGTGCTTTATGACTAAAGTAATACTCAAAGCTGTCTAAAGGGAGGGGGCAGAAGACCATTTCACCCAGTGTATAAAATGACGTAGGTGTATCACTGTACAAGACTGTAAGCCCAGTTATGTTAGAGAGTAAAAACAAAACGAGAAGTTAAAGCGAAGCTTTGAAGAACAAAGTTTAGGGAGAGGGAAACCTTAGAACTGTGAGTGATCAATTATAAGCCCTATCAAAAAACAAGCTGTAAATAAATCCTGCCTTATTTAAATTAATGGATTCTTTCATCACAATTTAAATAGTATAGAATAGCTAATCAGTGTAGTTTAACTGTATAGCAACATGGCTCTTTAAGGAAAAAAAGGGGAAATAACTTGTCAGAGCCATAACTACATAATCACAACATATACCACTGAAACCTTTTTTGTCAATTTAAAGGTTATACTGACTTTTATAAAACATGAGCTCATCCTAAATATATTTTAAAGTCTTTTATATTTTAAAAAATAAAATAAATATAAAAATGGGATTCTGAACTCTGAATTGGATCTTTTATCATGATAAAACCCAGATTACCTTCACCATCCAGGCAAGTAATGGCCTATGTAAATCCACTTGAATAGTGGGAATACCTCATCTGTGATGAATTTATTTTGCTTGACAAGGAAGGGGGAATCCATCATATAAAATACCAGAGGAATTCCTCTGTCATATTTTAACATGGTTTACCTTTCTAGTTGTCAATTATTCTTTCTGATCCTGTAAGGATCTCTAGAGGTTTGTTTTGTTCTTGCTTTTAAGCATTGGCTGCTTTTAGGTTTGGAACAAAGGCCACAATCTTGGCCCGTTATGCACAGAAGGGAAGGTGCAAAGGACTTCTGGTAGCAGATTGATGCTTGGGCCATAGCTGTGCCAGGCATGAAAACTAAAGGCCTCCTATTTTACCCTTGGGGAATCCAGGAACACCCTGCTCCCCTAGCCCTTATGTACAGGGTTTTCATAGTAGGAACAGGAGTAAATTCTCCACACACTCCCTGCAATGTAGGACCCCATGTATGGCATGACCCAAGGAAAGGAACAGAGGATCTTGGTTTACTTCTGTGCATGGCATGTGGGGTTGCTCCCTGCCCAACACAGCCACAGTGTTACAGGCAGATCTGCATGTCATGGCTATGAAAATAACACCCTGTCCTCTGTGTATGAAAGGGCTGGATTGTAGCAAAATTACCCTATTCATAAAAATAAATTCTTGAGATACAAACAAACAAACCCCAGTGCAATGATAGGCTGCTACATGAAAACTTTCTTGGACAGAAGTTGAGATTTTATAATGCACCATGGAAACATTGAAAGCTAAACTTGTGGAGTAAACTAGACACTTTAATGAACTCATCAAATGATCCATATTCTATATTAGTATAGTGCTATGGGATACAAAAGCACCCAAAGCCACTTAAAACTTTACACACTACACAGAAGCTGGGAAAGAGCAGTACAGTTGATTCTTCATTTCTCTGTGACTACTCTGCTGTGTGAAATGGGAATGTGAGCCCCAGATCAACACTAAAGTGAGATCTGTAGGTCACATATCTGCAAATGATACAGTAGATCAGGCTGTCACCAACCTGCTGCCTTCCAGTTATTTTGTACTTCAATGCCCATCAGCCCCAGCCAGCATAACAATGGTCAGAAATTTTGGGATTTGTAGTCCAAAACATCTGGAAGTTGTGAAAGGCTGCAGTAGGTAGAGGATAGCCGTTCTTCTATTTCACTCCACCTCTGTGATAAGCAAACTGGCCCAGAGGTGCTTAAAAGCCAAAAGCATGAATTGCGCTGCTTTCTTGCTATTTTTATTTCTTTTTCTACTAAAATAATTATCACTGAAGTCCTAAGAGCATTCACTGGTGTATTTGTCTGTGATACCATCATTAAATTTTCTGCAGCAACTGTAGAATATAATATTTTGTGACAACGCACTTGTAATAGCTCTATGTATACCCTTTCCCGAGCACTGATGTGCTGATACAGCTGGTTGTCTTTAGAATATAATCCACTGGTTCACTGTTTGCCTGACAGTTATTCAATAGCAGCAATCCTCTTACTTGTCTGCTTTGTTTCCTGGGCTTCCATTACAAAGTACTTGAGTGATAAAGAAACAGACAATATTTTTAATGCCTAATATCTCTTCAAATACTTGATCATTCTAAAATATACAGGCTACCTGAAACTGGGTAATTGTTCCTATGCTGCTCTGTGCCGTGCACTGACCCACTGGCTCTGATGTCAGTGGGTCAGTGTATCCATTCTGGGTTTCAGTCACAACTCTAAAAGAGCTATTCACATCTTGGATAGCTGCTTTAGAGTTCTGACTGGTTCTGAGTGAAATCTGGAGCGGATTCACCAACCCACTGACATCAGAGCCACCACTGTCTTCCACCCACCTGTTTAGGGAAAATTGCATGGTTACATACCATGCTGTATTTGGGAGGGTGAGTATGTTACCAGGGGATGTGTTAACCATGCAACCTGCCCTAACCTTTCCAAAGACAGTGGAACCATACCATTCTGGATAATGTAGATGAGGCCTGATAAGTATTTGTTTGCAGATCAGAAAGACTGTCCCAGACTCTGGGTGTTGGAAGGAAGATAGTGTAAAAGACTAGGGCTTGCATTTCTCCCTTTTCAGAGAGCCTGACTTTTTCTTACCAGTCTTATGGCTTCATTGGCCTGAGCTTTAGCTCCTTTGGAAATTCCATCAGCTTCATCAATAAAGTCCTTGATGTTACTGTAGGCCTTAAAGGCTACTGTGGCATTAAAGGAGAGGTTTTTAGCTTCGTCAAGGATCCTGTTAGATGTAAAAATAAATATTAATGACCCGCCATGGTTTATTTTGCACTTTGTTTTATTTTAAAAATGTACTTCTAATGTTTTTTATTCTGTTTTTATTCTATTTTATTTTGTTCACCACTCCAAATTTATGAATGGGGAGTGGAATATAAATATTGTAAATAAATTAATACATAAATTGCATATAACTTAAAAGAAAACTCGAGAGGCAACTCCACAGGTCTAATGAGTGTTGTCAGTTTGAACCCACCAGCTTGATTCCAACCAGAATAGACAAACAGATCTGAAATATCCAGGATCAGCCAGCCCATCCTGAACTGTGCTATCAGAGGATGAAACATGGACCCCATGTTAAGTGATGCAGGGATCAGGGTTCAGCACTCTTACACTCCTGATGGTAGTCCTAATGCTGCCAGAGGTTCCCTCTATTTTCTTTCAGACTGTTAGTCATTCAACTAAAGACAAAAGTGAGCATAGCTGCTGGAGATCATTCTTTCCTTCGTTCGTTCGTTCCTTCCTTTCTTCCTTCCTTCCATCAGTGAATTCTACAAGGCAGTCAAACTGAGTCACAAAATAACAATTTCATGGTTAACATACCCATCCAGTATAGCAGATGAATCATTCAGCTGGGCAGCTTGTCTTTCTGCCTGGAGCACCATTTCTGGAAGATTCCTGTCTTTGATGTCTTGAAATAAATCATCTATTTTATCCTTTAGTTCATCAGACAGTGGACTTATTCTATCCCGAATGTCATCCACATACTGAGAGCCACAAAAGAGAAGAGTGTTTAAGCAACTGAACACAGGAATCACAATTATTTTTCAGTGAGGTGGTACTACTACTACTACTAATAATAATAATTCATTACATTTGTATACCGCCCCATAGTCGAGGCTCTCTGGGTGGTTTACATAGGATAAAAACACTAAAAACAATGTACAAAAGTTTTAAATCACAAAAACATAAATTTTAAACCACAGAAACATACAAAAACAAACCCAGGCTAATTACATATTGCTATTAAATGCCTGGGCCTCATCAAGGAGATTGTTCCACAATTGGGGGGCCACCACAGAAAAACACCTCTCTCTTGTTGCCATCCTCCGAGCTTCCCTTGGAGTAGGCACCCGGAGGAGGACCTTGGATGTTGAGTGCAGTGTATGGGTAGGTTCATGTCGGTTGTTAACAACAACAACAACAACAACAACAAATCCCCCCCCCCCAAATCAAGAGAATTCAGGGCTGTATCATTTGAGTTTCCAGGCAGTTTTCTCATCTAGATTCAGGCCAGGCTATTTATTGCTTGGCTTGGATGGAACTATTGCAGGTTCCCTCAGGTATACAAACTTAACTAATCAAATGTTAGTGGATGATGAGAGGAAAATATAAAATGAAATAATATGGTACTAATTAATTGACTGATTGTTTTCAGAAAGTTGATAGTCCCTCAGAACCATATTTCCTGAATTTTATTTGCTGTAAAGACATAATGGAAAGTAATTTGCCTAGTAAGTCATGAGAACAGGCTCTTCACCAAAAAGCACATGTTTTTGTGCCATCAACATACTTCTTTACCTAAAAAGAAGAACCATGAAATATGAAAATAACTAGTTCTTTGTGAATTTTCTAGAACGAATCCACTGTGTATAAAATTTGCTTCTAGTTTACTTTGGTTCATGGTGGCTGCAGTTTATACCTAGACAAATGTGCAAGTACAGAAGGGTTTCATATTGCCATTCACAGATATACCAGACATTCCTCGTTAGGGAAAAAAGCCCACTAAAATGTTCCAAAGATTGGGAGAGTCCCTGGAGGATGACAATGTCATATAAAACTCCCACAAAGTACTTATGAGCGAGGAATCCTGAGTGCACATTAAATGACTTTTGCATAAAGGCTTTTAATTTTTGTCTCAAGAGCTAGAGAATAATTTCCATCTTAGACTCTTCCACTAATCTTTCTGAGTCTCCAATTCCCTCCCCCTTTCCCCTTCAGTCCCATGTATTGGGTAGCAACAGCATTCAACAACAACTACTACTACTTTTTCCAGAGGCAGCTGAAGCCTTTTCCCTCTTCTCTCCTCTCTCCCTGCAGCTGGAGCATCATCATAAGCTCATAAGTGGGTTTTAAAGGAAGTGGTTGGAGATTGAGTGAGGCAAAAGGGGCTGAGAGGGTGTGGGTTCAGGATCCAAAGAAGGGGAATAAGTTTATTTCCAAGGTTGGACTGGCTCAGAAATACACTTTTGAAGCTCTTTGGAAATAACCTGTTTTCCAGGCCAATCTGATATGTTCTGGGAGGGAGCAGGTCAAATGATTTGAATACTTCCTCTGTCTTGAAAACAAATACCTTGGAGGGCAGCATGCTGCAGGTAGCCATGGGCTTCCAGGTGGACATCCAAGACCCTAGATCTAGCAGCAACCCAGGCAGCCCTCAAGAATCTAGCCAGAGGAGTGGAGCAGAGCCCAGCCCAGCCCAGCCTCTCACTAGAGTAAAGCAATCGCCATCCCGACACAGGGCAGTGGGCAGGCAGACAGAAGAGTGGCCTCGCTGCTCAACAAAAGCTTTAAAAGGTGGTGTCCAATATAGTGGGGGGTGGGGGAGAGGAAAGGAGGAACTTTGCCTGGTGGGCCCTCAAGCCTATCATGCCTCTGGTTGAAAGCAGAGCTGGGCAGCACTTCTCCCTTTTGCCAGAACATTCATCCAATGTGCTGGGTGGAAGAATGTCAATGAATTTTGGGGAAGGGTGGAATTCAGCTCTGAAATTCAGATGGGCTGAAGATTTGGTTGAAGCCTAGTTGGAGCCACTTCCACTCTAGAATGTATATCCTCATCCTTATACCAGAATATTTATATGGTATGATTATAAAGCTGAACATTTGTATTTAAGAAATACAGTACTGACAATAAATATTAATCAGAGTTTTATGTGATCACCAACATCAGTTTCATGAAAATCGGTAGCATTGTGCCCATTCTCCAAATATAATCATTCTTACCTCTACAGCTGAATTGATTCCATCTACAAGGTCATTAGCTTCATTAAGGATATCATTTCCTTCTTTTAGAGTATTTTCAGCCTCCTGCCGTCCATCTTCTAAAACTTGCTTCTTTTTCTATAGATTATATTTGGTTGTGTGAGTAAAACAGTTCAAAATGTATGCATTTGTTTTCAGAGGAGCATTTACATTTAACAAAACATCCCATTTCCAGTGTTGTTGCTTATTTTGATCAGCTTTGCTTCATTTGCATTATGAACTACAAGAAGGTGTTTGTAAGAAACCTTGGGACTTCCGCCTTCCCTAATACCAAAGAATTAGGAAAATGCATAAGAAGTTGAATAACCAACTGCATAATACCACACATATATTTCTGACTCTGCTTCCCAGCATCAGAGGCTTACCATCTTTTAGAGAGAAGATCTGAAGAATCAAATTAAAGCACAGAATCCACAGTATTTTTTTTTTATGTTTTGTCAATTTATCCCAAGAATCACAGGAAAATGACAACAATGAGAAAAAATTGGGTAAACATGGGCTTCTTTAAACCTTCTTAGCCATTGGTTGGGATGTGAAATGTCACAGAAGCCTGGAAATCAGAATTAGAGCCTCCAGCCATTGCCTAAGTTTCTGTAATATCACGTGATGCTCATACACACCGTCTAACTACTGAAGAGTTAAACTGTTCTAGGGACCGAAGAGACAGGTGTGAAAAATGGGACATAGTGCTATCTCAGCAATGATCACTGTAAGGTTGAGTGGAGTGTGCAAGTTGTTTGTGCATAAATGGAGTATCTGAGTGTTCTGTGCAGAAGTATGAAAATGGGTGTGAATGGTGCTTCTGTGTGAACAGCTAAGGAATTGTATGACTTGGTGGTGTGTGTGTATGTGTGAAACATGAATTTCCTAGCAGACAGAATGCACGAATTTCCTGAGGCAGCAGTGCTTGGTTTCTTCTGTAAGGATGTTAAGTGAGTTTCAAACACACCATGTAAGATGGAGTATCAGCTGACCTCTAGTCAGCTGACTCCAAGGACCAGTCCTTGAGCAACAGGCCATAAAAGCCCTGGCCTCAGATTTTTCTCTTATCTGCTGGTTTCTAGTGTGTGGATTCTGCCTAGCTCCTTCTCTCTTGTCCTGTTTGATACTCTGAACCTTGGCTTTTGCCTGACTTTGACTGTGCAATTGCCACTGACCCCTCTGGTCTTTTCCAAAACATGACCCCTGAACGTTTTATTCTCCTGGATCTAGAAATCCAGCTGCCTGTAGCCTGACCCTAGGCTTAACATGAATACTGACACAATTCTGCAAATAATAACAAAAATGGCTGCAGACTCATAGACAGTTGGGTTCCACAAATGCCCTACAAGCAACAATTACAAAACTATTTTAAAAAGATTTTTTAAGGATTCAGGTTTATGGCAAAAACGTTGCCCAAAAATTCTAAAAAGCAAAAATAATTTCCCCTCTTAGCTGAGGGGAAATATATCAAATGCGTGGAGGTGAGCACATCATAAAATTGTATAGAAAATAAAAGATTTCAATCATTTGTATTTATCTTCTCTCTACTTTGAAGAAGAAACCTAGAAGCTAGATCCACTGTGAGGATGTGACAAGTGTTAGCCCTTGAGGCCTTCAAGCATTTTATGAAAACTAGCATCATAGGACTAATAACTGCCTTTAGGCACAAAGTGACTGAGACATAAACAAGAAACCAAAACATTTGTCTTCATTTGAGGTTGACTTTGCTCTTCCTGTCATGGCTAAGCACTTGTTAATGTACAGTATAATGTGCTTTGAAGACATTGCAATTAAAATTAAATCAAGGGAAATCATTTACACCACTTACTAACTACAAAAGATATGTGGTAGTTTGATTTATAATCTGAATTTGCATAGGCCCATTTAATTCCTTACTGGGAGCATGACAGAAGGAGAAAGTGCAGCATTACTAATCCTGAAGACTGATGGGCTCTGTGTGCATATGGCCTGTGTTGTAAAAGGCCATATATAGGCCTTGTCTGTTTTGGACTGCTATCATCCATCTATAAAATACATATATATTAGTCATGAACTATTCGCCAGTGGAACGTTTAAGTTTCCCTCAATTTCCTTCCTTGTATCAATAGTAATTTCACTGATTTAATTTAGTCCCCAACCAGGAATTAAAACAAGGTGTCAATTAACTTGTCAAGGTTTTACTAAGTTTTATTTGTAGCATTTTCTGCAGTGGGGGAAACCTTCTAATTGTGAGTGAAGAATATAAAGTATATTTTTTAGCCCTGCTCTATAGTCCACATCCGTTCAAATATTCCAAGAGGGAAATCTTCTGATCAGACACACACCTCCATTGCAGTCATGTTTCTTTGGTTGGCTGCAGATAGTCTATCTGCCTCTCTAATTTTATTGGTTGCTTCTCTGAGAAGGTCCAGAGCATCATCAACTTTATCTTGGTAGTCTGCCAGTTTGTCTCGCACTTCATTCTTGAGCTCCTCCGTCTTCTTCCTGGGCTCTGCGAACAGCCTATGCACATTCTTCAAGAGGGCTTCAGCTGCTCTGTAACAGACCATTATTATTATTATTATTATTATTATTATTATTATTATTATTATTATTATTTATATAGCACCATCAATGTACACCAGACACAGTATTTGGTAAAACGTCATACATCCTATGTGCTTATGATACTCACTTTAAAATGGACTTAGTCAGCCTTAAAAATTATTGGGACAAAATACAGAATTGCCCAGATCACCTCAATGTTGGGTGCTTGTTCTGATTTTGTAATATTTAAGCTTTGAAAATGTGGGTCAAAGTACAGAGCCTGTGCTGAATGATTAAGTTCACATCAGAAACATCAGAAGCGAATGCAACCATCTGCCACTTGCTATGCTTATTACTCTTGGAGGGCACAAACCTGTTCCCAGGAGGTCTCCTGTTGACAGATACGTGTACACTTTTGCAATATTCTCAATGTTGCCAAGCAATGTTATAAGTCAATGTCAATCCTTTCTTTCTTTCTTTCTTTCTTTCTTTCTTTCTTTCTTTCTTTCTTTCTTTCTTTCTGATATACAATATTTCCCAGGGCTTGCAGCATTCAATCACATTTCAATGATAAATTGCCATTTCAGCAGCCCAAATATTGACAGGATCAAAATGTATACCTTTGCACAGAGATTCTGAAGACGTGAAGATCTCAAGCTACAGAAAGCGAGTTCAAAGTCCAAACTAAATGTTATATGGGAATCTGTGTATTTTTTCCCTTCTTCTTCATCTACTTTTTTTTGTCCAAAGGAAAAGCAGCCACAGGAGGCTGCACTATTATGTGGAAGTACAATTTACCCATTCAAACCATACTCTTTTCAAATGTCTTTCCAGCCATAGGATAAACGTTATGGATACTTTTGTATAATTTGTTCCCAACTCTTTGCTAGTCTGCAGCATATTATAGGAACAGAGTGCGGCATGTTCTATGACTGTTTCATATGGTGATAAAGTAGTGCTAGCCAGAAGGATGTTGACAGAGCAATCCTACACGTTCTACTCAGATAGTTTATAGCTTTACTACTCACTCCAACTCATCTTGGGCTGCTCCCTCTTGCACATTCAATTTTCTCTTCCTGAGCTCTGCCATCATTTTGTCAACGTCATTCTGTAATTCATGAAGGGTCTTGTCTAGGGTCTTATCTGGGACTCCAAGCGTCTCATTCAGTCTTAAAGCAGTATCGTTTGCAGCTGCAGAAAAGTGTCAAATTATGCACATCAACCAAGAGAGCAGAAAAAGTATTGCATATTCACTTCATCTTTTCCATTAAGGGGGTTGCAATTTATATTGGATATTCCTTGTCTGAAATACAAAGGACCATTCATTGAATGACCAGAAATCAATGAGGAAATATCATGGTTTCCCATCAAATTCCTTATTGTACGGGGGCCAAGGCTCAGTGGTAGAGACTATGTGTAAGGTCGCCAATTGTTTCCCCTGTATCTTCACTTAAAGGATGTCATAGCATATACTTTGAACAGACATCTCCCTTTCAGTGTAGACAGTATCAATGCTCTGATCCAGCCTAATGAAGTTTTGTATGTTAATATCACTTTGATGTACAATAACCGAAGTAAAGCCTCAGTATTTAGAGCAGCACCAGGCCACATAAGTTCACATAGTCTTATCTTTTAAGCAGTGGAGATTGGTGGCCAGAACTCTAAAGGAGCTATCCAAGGTTCTAGAACCTATCCCCAAAATGGGTTCAGCACATTGGATAGCCCCTCTGGAGTTGTAGTTCGGAATTAAACCCAAAATGGAATTATAGCCACCAGCCTCCACTGCCTTTAAGCTATTTCCCCTGCAAAGTTATTGGACTACAGGTCAACCACAACAAGACAGAGGACACTAGGATTTTGTAAATCATAGGAAAAAATGGCAATGAATCAGAACCCTCTTAGAGGTTCAATGAACTGAGGGAGATATAGAATCTTCCCAAAAAAGTGATCTTCATTCATATTAGCTTGAAAATCATTCAAATTTATAATCTTCTCATTTACTTTCACACATGCTCATGCACCAGTGTGGATGCTATTGGATGAAGAAAGAAAACGTGATGAAGTAGTAGAATTGGCAACATGACATTTAAAATAGCTGCTTTAAAATTCAACTATGAGATTTAAGATTTTTTTAAAGTCACATTTCAAAAACTTGAAAATATTTGAAATGCATGCTTAGAAATCAAAATTCAATTCTATTTTGCCACATTTTGGATGTGTGCAAGATTTCAAGGAAGGAAGAGAGATGTCACTGTAATCTCAGGGCAATGTAAATTGGGGAAATTTGCAGAGAAAGAAATTATTATAATGCGAGTTTCTGTATTATGTTAAAAGACTGCTTGGAGGGAGATGGAAAAAGAAATTGCGTGGGGACCGATTAATGATCTCAGTGTAGATTAAGAAGTCAACAATATACAATAAACATAAATCATTGGATGGTTAGTGCACTGTGTTATACATAATGTCAGATAGCCTGAACTTAAGACTTGCTGTAGTAGCAAATAAGTCTCCTGAGTGGTGTGTACCAGCTGATACTTTATAGTAAACTCACCAAAAAGGTTGCTGCCATAATTGTGTTTAGGACAGAGATGCTAATTTAGTAAAATTCAGTTTCTATGAATGGAATTGAAGTCCTTACTGATGATTTCCATAGTTGGAAATCTTTTGCAAGGCTTGTTACATTTCTCACATTAATAGTTATATTTATTAATATTCTCAAATGTAAAAACACATTTGAAAACATACACAGAAAGCCTCCATAAGTCAAAAAATACAGCTAAGCCAAGTACTGTTCTTTGACGGGAGGAGCAGTAGCCCAGTGGTAAAGAACCTACTTTGCATGGGAAAAGGTCCTAGGTAGGTTTGACCACCAGCATCTCCAGATGGTGCTGGGAAAACTCCTGCCTGAATCCTGGTGAGCTGCTACCAGTCATTATCAATAGTATAGGTTAGATGGACCAGTGGTCTGACTGTATAAGGCAGCTTCATATGTTCCTATGTTCAGGTGTGACTAAAGCAAAGGTGACATCACCCTCTTGCCAAATGGACTTAACACTCTTTTCTACACATTCTGTGGAAGGAACCTTCTAAAGAATATCCAAGCAGGAAAGGGGAAGTGAGGGGTTTCAGAATCCTAAAGCAATTATTCATGCTTCTACAGTGACTTTTCCTTCACCCTTTTGAGAACTGGGTTACAGGACATGGGCATGATCCAGATGAAATGAAGAAATTTTAAGACTCACTGATATTAAAGGGCAATTAAACAAGTGCTTAACCTTCTCTGATAGACATAAACGGGACTGGATAGTACTTTGTTTTCCTTAGATTTTGTCCAATGCATATATATGGACTGGGCAGTGAGATCACATTACACCTATGATTTGTCAGCTGCATTGGCTCTTAGTCCATTTCTGGGCCCAATTGAAATGCTGGATTAAGACTTAAAGCCCTAAATGGCTTGGAAACAGGTTGACTGAAAAACTGTCTTCTCCCATATATACCTACCTACCCACACCTTAAGAACTTCTTCAGAAGCCCTGTTCCAAGTGCCCTTGCCAAATAAAGTGAGGTACGTGTTTACTACAAAAAGAGTCTTTTCGGTTGTGGCACCCTGGCTTTTGGAAGCCTTCCCAGAGATTCTTGCCTGGCGCTATTCTTTTTCAGTGCAAGATGAAGACCTTTTTATCCACTCAGCCAATTTGAATAACTTGTATCTTTTAACCTGGGCATCTTGATTTAATTTTTTAAAAGTTGTTTTTAGTTTTAATTGTTCTTATTATTTTAATACTATATTTATTTTATTACATTTATATACCGCCCCACAGCTGAAGCTCTCTGGGCAGTTTACAACAGTTAAAAACGTAAACATTAAAAAAGTATACAAAATTTCAAAAACCATCAGAAATATATAGAGAACAATATAAAAACAACACTATCCATTTAAAAACAACAGTTCTGGAGTCCATTAAAAACAAACTTAGTGTTGTTAAATGCTATTAAATGCCTGGGAGAAGAGAAAAGTCTTGACCTGGTGCCTGAAAGATAACAGTTTTGGCATCAGGCGAGCCTCATCGGAGAGATCATTCCACAGTCGGGGGGCCACCATTGAAAAGGCCCTCTCCCTTGTTGCCACCCTCCAAGCTTCCCTCAGAGTAGGCACTCGGAGGAGGACGTTAGATGTTGAGCGCCTTAAAAATTTGGATTTTTACTTATTTGTGAGCTGCCTAGAGAATTCTTATGGGGTGGCTATATAGGCATCTCTCTCTCTCTCTCTCTTTCTCTCTCTCTCTCTCTCTCTCTCGCTATGGAAATGTACTTGAGATATATAGTTTTGCCAATTAACTATTCTTTTCTTTTTACAGGGGGAAGATTGGATTTAGACCTTCCTGTTCCTCCCATCCAATTGAAATTAGTGCAATTACTAGTTTTTTAAGAGGTTTCTATTTTTGTATCTGTGAGTGCTGGGATGTACACAGGTGGGCTGGGCTAGTGACTACTGCAGGCAGTTCTGGATATTTCATCTGAAAAGATGATAAAATAGAACTGGAAAGGGGATAGACAAGAGAATAAAGAAGGCCAGGCTATCCTTAAAAGGATAGCATCTCAGTTCAAACAATGGCACCAAGTTTATAATCATGTGATTTTTTTTGCCTGGTCTTTTATTATTCACGTTCTGTCTTTTTCGCCACCCCCAGATGTTGCTTGATCTGTTCTAGTGATGGCTCTCAATTGCACTTTTAAGTTCAGAGAATCAAATTCCTTACTGGGGCATCGTTGGCTGAGTCTCAGGGCATATGTATGGCTGCATAGTTATTTGCAGATGCTAAGAAGCAGATGTTCATTAATGACAAGTAGTAATGTATTTTTAAAGCCACTTTGAGAAATTAAAGATGTACTCTTAATGCACCACACAGAATGTTAAAATGATGCGGGGCCTTTCTTCTTCTTTTCCAAATGAACTTTTTACTGCCTTGAAGATAAACAGCAGCAAAACAGAAGTTGCCCATTAGTTATTTAATCATAATAGCCATTCTTCAAGAACCAAAATGTTCCGGTAGGAACATATTTACGTTTTTATTTGTGTGTGTGTCTATTCTGTGCTCATAATTGGCAATTGACCAACAGCTCTAGCAAACGGCACCCCTTAGGTTGCAGGGAGTCTGCAATGGGTCTCGCTGTAGCGTCTCTAGTTTAACACATCTGAAGTCCAGGACTTTAATCAACTTATTCTGTTCAGCTCATGAACTCTTGTTCAATGCCTTGTACTATTATTCCTAAAAGGTGCTGCTTCACTTTCCTGGAGAGGCTATTGGCATTTTTCTTTCTTTCGTTCTCCAATACCTTCTGCAGCCTGGAGGGTGCCCTTGATGAACTGTCTAAGGCCCTTCGCTCTCTCATTAGTTGTCTCAGCATCCTGTCCAGTTTGCTCCCCATCTGCTGTCACCTTGGTCGCCTGGCGATACAGATTAAAGAAAAGTGTAATTAATGAACATGACAAGGAGATACTCCATCTGTCTGAATCTACTTGGAAACCTTACCTCAAGCAAGAGGCAATCAATGCATTATTGATCAGATATACTGGAAGTGACACACACTCTTTCCAAGTACACAATTACATTTTATTACTACTTCTACCATTAAAGACCCATCAGAGGCTTCATCCTTGATCCTTGGAAAGCAGCAGGGAAACAATAGGACACAAAAGAGGTTCTGGATGACATTATTCTTTGATTTTGTTCACAGATATCATTCTTAAAAGATGTAGGGCTCCATCCATGGTGAAAATACAGAAGTCCCATTGAAATAATGAGACTCTTGGGATTTCATTAGTCACTTCCATCCTATTGATTTCAATATCCCTTAAGAACACCCAGGTTATACCCCAGGTCATGACTTCACGATCTTTTTACATAATTATCACTATCATGTAATTTAACAACAATAAGGCTCTCTATTTTGCACTGTAAGCTGAATCCTAAATGCTTGTTTTCAGGGGAGAGAGATAAAAGAGTAGGCCTAGAACTTACATGTCCCCTTGCACATTCCCTCATCACTTTTCCTCACCATAGGACGAAGTGAATGATTTAATTGGGATATTGCAGAATGGGATCTTCCTGACACTGGGAGGATAAACCCCCACTTTTCAGAGGGTCTAATCTGGCAATTTCACTCAGAATTTATGTTCAATAAATATGGAATGTCATAGGGATGTACAGATTTTGTAAAATCCATTCCATCCATGTTTTGCTGATTCTCAGATGCCTTTTGATCTGTCATCTGCTCATTGACAGAATCAGATTTTTTTAATTTCCCAAATTTGCGCAAATTCATCTTTGCACAAATTCGCATTTGTGAAAATGTGAAAATCCCCCCCCAAATCCTCCTCCCCCAAATGCACAAATCCCCCAAAATGTGTATTTTTGTGCTTTAGTCTATGTGGAAAAGGCACATTTTTTGCTGTTTTTTTAAAAAAATGTTTTACATATTTTTCTAGGGCTAAATTTGAAAGTAAAAAAAAAAAATGCTCTGCAAATCTGTGTAATCTGTGTGACTTGGCAAAGGCTGGTCCACTGTGGAATCTGTAGGTCGAATTCATAGAAACTCATTTGATTCCATTGTGGATTTCTCCGACATCCCTCGGATTTCATGGGTTGGATTATTCACTTCTTCCTGTGGGAAATGCACAATACTTGCTCCTAATCCATTATGAAGTTCAGTCATTCATTCCTGTCCCCTAAAATGCAGTGTATTAAATCAAGTAACGTTTAGGACACATATTCTTTATCCTGAAGGTATTTTGAAGAACAGTCCTTTGGTTTTCTATCGCAATTTTTCACTATACTATGCACATGCAGAGAACTGAGTTCCTTAAGAGCACAAAAGCAGCCATCAAATCTGCTAACAGTATGCACTTTACTGCAAGATGGGAAAAGAAACAAACAAACAAATGTATTGTACTGTTTATTAATTGAAGTGTTACAGGTACAAAAAAATGATCTGAAGGGAACTGTTCTTTTCATTTTCCATAACAAATATATTCAACCACTTAGAGGTATGACAATAAAATGGCATGGCAATTGTACACCACTGTAAACCAATTAGGCTTTTAACTCTACGTGAATACGGATGTCCATCTGTCCAATGATAACTTACAACTGCGTGCATGTAAGCATTTGGTCCTCTGTATTGTGTTGCCAATTGAGGGAAACGGCACTGTTTCACATGATTTATCCTGGTTGTGCTTTTTATATTGCCAATCAGGGCCCCTTATATTGTATTTTGTATTTGTATTTTTAACTTGTTGGTTGTTTTTATGATGGTTTTAATTTTTGTGAACCGCCCAGAGAGCTTCGGCTATTGGGCGGTATAAAAATGTAATAAATAAATAAATGATCAGAAATCTAGGAAAGGAGATGGGTAAGACTTTCCTTTTCACTTGGCAAAACAACACAGATGACCACTAAGACTGCTATTGTATACTCACTTCCCTGGAGAAAGTCCCATTGAACCAAGGACTTAATTCTAAGTAGGATTGTACTGTACGGACTATATCCATGTGCTAGTAAGTTTCCATTTAGCAAATGGTCACCTGAAGTCAGCTGTTCTTAAAAGCACAAATGGCACAGAAGAAAGCTGAACTACTCTGCAAACACCATATTTCCAGATTCTCCTCTCTCCCTCACTGTATTTCATCAAACTTCTTCAACTTAGATTGCTTTGCCACTAGGTGGCACACTTTATATTAATATAATCCTCTTTCTGATTCATTCACTAATGAAATTCCAATTTCTGCACAGTTTGGAGTGTTTGCTAATAAAAGGAATAACAAACAACACTGGTGTCATCTCAAGAGGATTTTACCTCCTACAAAATAAAGGTGATTGTTTTTCTCCTAACAGTTTCCCCCCGCCCCTTCTAAATGAAGTTTGCTTGATAAGGACTAAGTCATAACTGAGATTTCATTTTAATATACAGTTTTCTCTCTCTTGCTTTGCCTGTGTTGGATTAGAAATTTAAATAAACCAAAGTGCTTTTACCTGGATAGGACAAATAGTAATGCATAACTTGTGGTAAAAGTAAACCATTTTCTATATTTTCTTTTGCCACTACATAGCTGAGCATCACCTGGACAAAAATTAAGGGGGTGTTTCTCTCTAAAAGGGCAGCCGTATGTGTGTGTATCTAAATTGAAGTAAGACAGCAACAAAATGGCTGCCCCATGCCATTTTCCTCAGTCAAAACCATGCCTCTCCCCACAGTTGTTATTAGCCCAGTTGGAGGGGTGAGGGAAACACAATTCCCTATTCCATGCCTTTCCCCAGGAGGTATAATAGCATCTTGTGTGTGTTTCTATTTCTATTGGGAAAATGTTGAAGGTGAAAGGATAAAATACCTCCACCCCCAACACTGTGGCACAAGCTAAACGTACCCCCGATACTGCTTATTTCTTAAGCAGACAATCCAGTCATGGATCTCCCACAACACATCTGGTTTAGCCCTCAAATAACTTTCACTTGTCAAGTGTAGAAAATGAAGTGGAAGTATATTTACTGAAGGTATCCCTTAAAGGATCTAAGACTGTAGCCACCAGGGTTTCTGCAGCCTCTCGTAATTGTGGAGCACATAACATGTGGGATTCCTTTGGATAATTTCCTTTCCCTGGATTCCTCTCACCTTTATGACTGCAAAAGTCCTTAAGTACTGAGGGACTGGGGGCTCATTATTCATATCCAAGAGGTCATAATATGTTGACAGGCATTTTCACTCAGATATAATAGACTGTTCTTATATCCAATTGGTTTCATTCATGTAATTATTAATGAGCAATTTGAAGGCATCCAGGTACCACCACCTCCTCCTCCTCCTCCTCCTGCTCCTCCTCCTCCTCCTCCTCCTCCTTCTTATTCTGTTTATTTGTGTTTGATGAACAAGGTGGAACAGTGGAGAATATGATTCTCAAGAGGTTCTTCTGGTCCACAAGCAACAATGATGTACTTGAAGTCCTTCTTATATATAGATATAGATATATTCTATTATGCCATGACTAGTGCTGGTACTGCAGCCAAACACACTCTGGCATGGATAACAAATAAAAGATTAATTTCTTAAATCATCAATGTATAATTTCATTTCATAAAGTTTTTTCCCCTTTCACTGTGGGCCTATTCTGACATTACCATACTGTTACATTACATTGCCATTGGTAGCAAGTTATGCTAGTACAGGAAGTATCCATATTATCAACAATTCCACATGATTTCCTGTATACAGGCATTACCGTTGACAACCATGTTCCTCGTGTATGCAAAAACAGGTACTGAAACATTGTTCTTCATACTGAATTCACGATCTATCCATTTCTGCATTGTACTCACCCTTGTCAACAGCTCATCCATCTCTGTCACAAGGGTACCCAAATTCTTCTGTGCCAACCAAAGGAGTCTCTCTGGTGCTTGCTGAGGTGAAAGTAAATGCTGAGGGAATAAAGTCACACATTTTACATTATGGATTTCATTTTTAATGAGGAAAAATTAAAGTTTTCTCACATTGCTGAATGACTTCCCTATTGACCTCAATTATTGTCACTGCAGACACATCAAAAACTGTTTATTTAAACAGTTTTTTATAGGACTACAAACAGTATGTGCATATCATCAAGGATTCCCAGCACCGTTCAATATGTTAAGTGACTGCTTTACTTCATCAAATGTTAGGACCATTATTTTACATTAACTGTACATACTTCACTTTGCCTGTTCTTACCATTCATTTCCTTCTAGCCAAGAGAACAAACAGTAATTACAACAGCATAGTTTACATATTATCCCTCTCAATAATGTATTGTAATAACTATTTAACCACTGTGGCATGTTTAAAGTAATCAAACCATTAATTCACCCTTTTCTCAGGTCTAAGCACAGCAACAGATGCCGATTAAAAATGTGTGTGTGTACTGGCCTGTGTTTCAGTGTGTGAAATCTAAAGCAGCGACGGTTTCGTGTATACCTTTAATTCCTGGGTTGTATTTTCAAAAGAATAAAGCATTTTATATGGCGGATGAAGCGGCCCACTTAGATTGACACTCAAAGCCATCTGGTTAAGCTGATCCAAGTCACGAAGAAGGACTCCGGTGCACTCATCATCACAAACTGTGGGAAAGGACAGTAAAGAATATTTATTCCAGCTAAACATTTGAGGCAGATGCTTGATATTTCGACTCTGAAATATTTTACAACGTACATAAAATTCACCAAAATATAAGGCCACTAAACTCCAATAACTAGTGCCTACAAAACGTGGTGCAATAAAGTGGGGATGGGACACAATATGTAAGCAGCAGATGGGATAAATGGGTACCTAATTGTCAACAACTTTTTCACAGGACAATGTGATATAAAATATGATTTGTTTAGGAGCTCAGCATATACTGAGTCACAAAGGCAGACCATAACACACAGTCCAGGGAAGTTTAACCATCTAATTTAGATTGAGTGGAAGGAGATAACAGAGGAATTAAATGGTAGTGGGGAAAGACAACAAAGATAAATGTGAATAAATGCATTGAATGTATAATTAAGGCACATTTCATTTATGGATTAGGACTAAGTGGTTAGCCAATGGCCCCACGACTTGAGTTGGGGCTTAATGGGACTGTCTTAGTGTCATGAGGAAAATTTCCAAGCATAATGTGGGGGGAAATCCCCTTGATAAAAAATCCCTCCCCCTCTCTTCATCAAGCCTCAGCCTTCCCTCCAAAAGCAGCTAGTAATGTCCAGCCACGTGCTTAGGGGTCAAACTAGCCCTCCATCAATCTGAAAGCAAATACTCCAGTGTACCTGGATTGAGGACTGGGCATTAAATGCACGAATCACACTAAAATTGTACATTGAACATACGAAATACATGATCTAACTGTCTGTCTATCTATCATTTCTATATCTGTATCTCACAGTCATTTATTTCAAGTTTTCATTCATTTATATCCTGCCATTCCTCCGAGGACCTCAAGATGGTTATGCCCACTACCACCATTTCTTCCTTACAACAACCTTGTGAGGCAGGTTGGGTTGAGAGATTATCACTGGCCATGATCACCATGGCAGCCATTTTATGAATGGGTAAGCCCCATTGTCATGGCAATCATTTTGAGACAACACCCATGAGACTTTCTCAAAATTCCAAACATGCCCACCAACCCAAAAACGTTGGGGACCCCTAGCTAGACAAAGTAAGTTAGACAAAGAAAAACTACTACTTCTTCATCAGCATGAATGGTGCAAATCCATTTTGCCTATGCTTTTATGATTAGCATTGTTCTCAAATCCTTTCCTTCATGGGCTAAGGAGCCCTGATCACCAATCCCGAAAGGGTGACTTTCAAAAGAAGGAAGCTCATGAAATGCCAATGGTGTACCTCTGTAGATCATAGTAGACAACCTCACCCCTCTGATTCTGGATTCATACATGTTTGTCTGAGGCTGCCAAAAGCTGAGGTGACATGTGGCTAACTAGAATTTGGAAGTACTTTGAGAAATGGCTTAAGAAGAAAATGTTCTCAAAATGGGACAAAATAGTATCACATAAGTTTTTAGGGGCCCTGATAGGCATAACACCAGGCACTTTCCCTAAGGAATTGATATTTTCCTGCTTTCTACGGATTATTTTTTGCCAGTTTTAAAGTGTTTTCTCCCTGATACATTCAAATGTCATATGAACTCTGTTTTCCTTTTTAAAAAACAATATTCAATATGTCTTTTTCATTATACTCAGATGCCTTTATTTTTCTTTCTGTCTACTCCACATCATCTCTATGGCATGCACATGCCAGACTGATAGGATACATAGCAGGGGTGTGCACTCCACCCCAGAATTATCTGCAGAGCATTTAATCTTCCAGAGCAGAGATTGGCCACTTCCAAACCCATCGATTTATATCAGAACGGAGACGTCCCCATCTGGAGCTTCTAAAGTCTCGGGAATTCTCTCTCTCTCTCTCTCTCTCTCTCTCTCTCTCTCTCTCTCTGTGTGTGTGTGTGTGTGTGTGTGTAAATTGATTATCTCCATATTGGAAGACGCTGAGTGGGATGAGCGATAGCTTTGATATTGACTTCTGTGGCTAACCAATTAGAAATAGCCACAGCGTTGTCCCTGACCATGTTCTCCTCCAATCGCAGTGTTTGGGGGAGTGGGAAACTCTAACTGGCTGCTGATTCTGGCCATGGGGGGGGGGGGAGAGGGAGCACGTTTCTGCTTGGACTCATAGAAGTCAATCATCCACATTTCCACAGTGTGAAAGTGCTGCTGTGCTGGCTGGCTGGCATGGTGAGTGAGAAAGCTTATTTATTTATTTATTTATTTATTTATTTAATTTCTATACCGCCCAATAGCTGGAGCTCTCTGGGTGGTTCACAAAAATTAAAACCATTCAAAGTATAAAACAACAGTATAAAACCATAATATAAAGTACAATATAAAAGCTCAACCAGATAAAAACAGCAGCAATGCAAAATTACAAATTTAAAACCATGTTATTTAAAATTTATAGATGGGAGAATAAAAAGGTCTTCACCTGGGGTCTAAAAGCATATAATGTAGGTGCCAAGCGAACCTCCTTAGGGAGCTCATTCCACAGCCGGGGTGCCACAGCAGAGAAGGCTCTCCTCCTGGTAGCCACTTGCCTCACTTCCTTTGGCAGGGGCTCACGGAGAAGGACCCCTGAGGATGACCTTAGGGTCCGGGCAGGTACATATGGGAGGAGGCGTTCCTTCAGATAACCTGTCCCCAAGCCGTTTAGGGCTTAAAATGTTAATACCAGCACTTTGAATCGGGCCCGGACCTGGACTGGTAGCCAATGAAGCTGGAAAAGGACTGGCGTAATGTGGTCTCGTCGGCCAGTCCCTGTTAGTAAACGTGCTGCCCTGTTTTGTACCAGTTGAAGTTTCCGGACCGTTTTCAAAGGCAGCCCCACGTATAACGCATTGCAGTAATCCAAACGAGAGGTTATCAGAGCATGGATAACTGTAGCTAAGCTATCTCTGTCCAGATAAGGGCGCAGTTGGCAGCCTGAGCTGGTAAAAGGTGCTCTTTGCCACTGAGTTCACCTGTGCCTCAAGTGACAGTTCTGGATCCAAGAGCACCCCCAAACTACGGACCCGATCCTTTAGGGGGAGTGCAACCCCATCCAGGACGGCAAACATCACCTCGCCGGACAGAAGAACCACTCGCTAACAGTACCTCTGTCTTGTCTGGATTGAGTCTCAGTTTGTTAGCCCTCATCCAGTCCATTACCGTGCCCAGGCACTGGTTCAGAACAGTCACTGCCTCACCTGGGTTTGATGAAAAGGTAATGTAGAGCTGGGTATCATCCGCATATTGATGACACCTCAGTCCACATCTCCGGATAACCTCCCCCAGCGGCTTCATGTATATGTTAAACAGCATAGGGGATAAAATAGAGCCCTGTGGAACCCCATGGCTTAGGAGCCACGGCACAGAGCAATAATCCCCCAGCACCACCTTCTGGAATCAGCCATCCAAGTAGGAGCGGAACCACTGCAACGCAGTACCTCCAACTCCCAGCTCAGACAACCTATCCAGAAGGATACCATGGTCGATGGTATTGAAGGCCGCTGAGAGGTCTAGGAGAACCAACAGGGTCGCACTCCCCCTGTCTCTCTCCCGACAGAGGTCAACCCACAGGGCGACCAAGGCAGTTTCCGTTCCAAAACCAGGCCTGAAACCCGATTGAAATGGATCTAGATAATCCATTTCATTCAAGAGTGCCAGGAGTTGTCCTGCAACCACCCGCTCAAGCACCTTGCCCAGGAAGGGGATATTAGCCACCGGCCTGTAGTTGTTAACATCCTCCGGATCCCGGTTAGGCTTCTTCAGGAGTGGTCTAATTGCCGCCTCTTTTAAAGAGGCCGGCACCACTCCCTCTCTCAAGGAGGCATTTACAACCTCCTGGACCCAGCCGGCGATCCCCTCCTTATTTGATGTAATGAGCCAAGAGGGGCAAGGGTCAAGCACACAGGTGGTCGACCGGACTTGGCCAAGCACCTTGTCCACATCCTCGGGCCTCACTAACTGAAACTCATCCAATAAAACTGAACCGGACGGCGCTCCAAACACCTCTACTAGTGGAGCTGCATTAAGTGTGGTGTCCAATTCATGACGAATCTGAGCGACTTTATCTTCAAAGTGCTGTGCAAACTCGTCACAGCGTGCTACCGAGGGTTCCACCATCTCTCGCCCTGGCCCAGAGTGTAACAGGCCACGAACCACACGGAAAAGCTTCTACACCTGAGTCAGGCACAGGGAGGCTCTTTATTTTAGTGGCTGGGTGCAGAGGGGCTCTGTCCAATAGGTCTAGAGGGTACCAGGTTGGAAAAGTCTGGAATGGTTTTTTTTAAAAAATTTTTTTTAAAAAATCAAGGCATTAATGGATCTGATTCAAACTTGGCATGGCTAAAGCCATCCTTAAGATCTATCATCATGCCATTTTTCATCTCTTTATGTATAAAAATTATGCAGATGTAAGCATTTTTGTTAATTTCCATTTAAAATTCCTAAAAAATCAAAGCATGAACTGATCTGATTCAAACTTTGTGGAGCTAAAGCCCTCCTTAAGAGCTATCACTGTGCCCAGTTTTATCTCTTTATCTTTCAAAATGAGGGAGCTGTAAGCATTTCTGTTAATACCAGTTTCCTGAATACTGAATGGTTCTTCAATGGGTAATTCAATGAGGCGGAAAGAGGGAGAGAAAGGGGGGCACTCTGAAATCAAGGCAGCGAATCACCTCTATGGAGTTCCAGATCCCCTAATACATAGATAACATTACATTGGGGTTCTTTGTATAATAGGGTTAAAAGGCATTATTGTGGTCTGAACAGCCACAAGGCGGCAGCTCACTGTGAGTTTTGAACCTATATATTTTGGGAACTAATGTGGTGCTAGGGCAGGAGTTAGGGAGGGAATCTGTGTGTCCCCCTCCTCTCCCTCTAAATACCATGCAAATTCCCGTATGTAATATATGGGGAATAATCAGAGTGATCTTCAGGTTGTTCTGTGAGAAGTAAGAGAATTATGTGAAGTGTTTCAAGCACTTAGAAAAATTGTGATACAAATATGAAATATTATTCATCTTCCATCCATTAAAAGAAGCCCTTCATATGCCTTTAGAGGGTTATGACTTGCTTAATCTTCAAGCACAGAGTCGTTTCAGATGCTACCGGTACTGTGCAGTGTAGAAGAAACCGGATGGCTAAATAATAGTGACATAATTACCTCATTCAGCAATACTCTGAACCATTCTACCGGACCAGAAGAGAAGCATTTAACATGTATCTTCAACCATTTATTAAGGGTAGTGGGAGATCAGTATTTCCACATTTCCTAATTATAAGGATACACCAATTTCATTTGATCTTGTTCAAGCAACACCAAACCTTTGTGGTTTCCTGTACAATGTTGTCACTACCGTCTACCATAAGGTGGATACATCTACAAGGGTCCTGGAATAAACTGACACATCCTAACTAACCATATGGCTTGCACCTATGTATGCGTTTAAATGTATTGAGCCTGATCCAACAGTATTTCCTGTGCAGCAGTAGGAGGAACTGGGCATGCAGAGTCCCTGTAAAATAAGCTGTGAACATGCCGATCAACTGGTTGGTGGGGAGAAGGAAGTGGAAGCTAAATCTAATACCTCTGCTCCACATTTGAAACACCTGACTGGGGTGAGTGCCAATATTTGACACCAGTAAGCATGTGCAGTGCTGGATGCTGGATTAATTTTATATTATGATTTTATACTGTTGTTTTATACTTTGAATGATTTTAATTTTTGTGAACCGCCCAGAGAGCTCCAGCTATTGGGCAGTATAGAAATAAATAAATAAATAAATAAATCAAACTGGGAAACCATGCATGCATATCCGTTTGCACACTGTTCCCACCCACTAGAGATTAATGTAAGGTAGCCTGCTTCCATTGAGCTTGGTTGGAGAGGCAGGTAGGAGGGGAGGCTCAAATTTTATACCCTCCTGTACTTTTTGATATTCAGTGAAACTCATGACAAACGGTTCTCGTTAAAAACTCAGGTGCGATGCTGTTTCAGTCAGCATGGAGCTAAAACTACATTTTTGCTGCAGAAGTAGAAACAACAGCAAAGCAAATCATTGGCCAGGAAGCAAATTGATTTAGTGCAGTGAGAAGGCAATTGCGAAGTTGCACAAGGAGGCACTGAGATGTTATTTTCAGTTACTTCCTTTCCCCACTAAATTCTTTTTGCCTTCTATTCCACATAGTCCTCCCACTAATTTGCCGCTTGAACTGAAGTGCACTGTAATTGCTCTAGGAAGGGGCGATATTTTCTACTTTACGCATGCATGTCAGAGAAACCTATTAGTGGCCCAAGTCTTCTCATTTGTGCACTTGTATACAGAACACAAAGAGAAAGAGCATTTCCATAAATAACATATGGGTTTAACACTGAGCTGTGTGTTTTATATACCAACATCTATTCTAGTTGGTCAAGGAGTCATACAGATCTGTCAGGCTGGAATTCAGAAACTGTAAATCAGATAAATAGCAGAAAACCATTTTATTTGAAAGACTTAGACTGGGTTTTGATTTGTTTTTGAAAGAAATATTTTGTTGTGCTAAACCAACAGATAGCAGCATACTAACAGATTTCCCTATTTAAACAAGCTTTTCCTAGTTAACCTTGAATAGTTGGCAATGAATATCACAAAATGGGATGCAAATGAAAACCAACTTCATTCAGCATTTTAGGGGGAAACCCTGAATCACTTATAAAGACATGAAACTACCCTGAATGAATAACTACCCTGAATGAATAACACTATAACATGTGTTCTAAACTTTCAGCATGAATTAACACCTCTTGCTTGAAAATTGAGTTGAAAAGAGGAGATGCATGGAGTTTGATGCTTTAATAAAAGAGACAGGATGATGTTACTTGAATACACAGGCTAGAATGTATCAGAGCAACAGAAAATGTTTCAGGGCGATAGTTATATAATTTATACATGGCTAAATATCTCCATGGCTCGGTCTATAAAACTGTCAGTAAGAATTTGTGTTCAGTATTAACAAATGCAGCATTATATCCAGATCATTACGGCTGTGCACACATGAAAGACAAAAATCATGCAGTGTTTCAGAAAAGAGTTAGTAGGAAGCACTGAGTTGAATCCAAAATTAGTCTAACTTAAGTCCCATTCATTTCAATAGATCTACTCTAAGTAGGACTAACACTGGATACAACTCACTGTGAGCAAGTTGTAACTTCGGCTCATCCAATGGCCTGGTTCAGACAACACGCTAAACCATGCTGCTTAATCACAAAACGGTTAAGGGAATGCATTAACCTTGTGTTGTCTTGAACCGGGCCAATGTGACTTTCCTTTCCTCTCTTCCCTAATGTGCCTCCTAATGTGCTCTAGATGGTTCTACAACCCTCTAAAGCAGATTGCAAGGCCATGGAAGGGGTACAGGTGGAGGGGTAACTACTCCTCTCCCCATTGTGCTGATGGAAGCCGTTCCATCAATGAGAGGAATTAAAAGGAAACAATCCTGCGTGTTCACTACGCACCCACTTTGCAAAACAAGTAGAGTACAGCTCAGACCTACCTTAAAAGTGAAATTCCTCACAAGAAAGCATGTTTGTAAAAACAAAGCAAATTATTTAATAAAAGTGTTTGCAAACAAAACTAAATTTTAAAATACATTGGTTTTGCAAATACAGGTATGCTTCCATGGTCAATTTTCAAAAGAAAGCTCTTTTCTAAGTCCTAAATCCAAAGATTCTCAGGATCAAACTGTCAGACTGTTACATTAATTCCCTACTTTGTAGCTAGCCCTGATAGTCATTGGTGTCCATGTGTGTGTGAACGGGGTGGGTGCGAGCAGGACAACTGCTCGACGGGCACTGGGCTAGGCTGGTGCGTCATCTGGATCGTTACAAAGTGCTTCAGATGCAATTTGACCTGCTACAGGCTGCTTTGGCCTGGATTTGATCGACTCCAGATCCAGATGGATTCAATCCAAATCAGCTAGCTTCAGCTTGGAATTTGGGTCCGGAGCCAAAGCGGTGCACAGCCCTATTGGAAACCAGTGCCTTACCCTTCAAAAGCAGCTATCAGCAACAATGTTGGAGATGATTTTGAAACTTCTTTCTACAGATTGGCTTGTCTAGATGTGGATGTATACTTAGGACAGAATCTTTTATATCATAAGCTTGCTTTGCTGACAGAATTTTCTAGAATTGCAGTTTGAAGCTTTGAAGCTTCCTTTTTCATTGGGATTTTAACGTTTGATGGTTTACTGCATTGAAAACCTGTCTTATTAGAATAATCTTCAGTAAATTTAGATATTATTCCAAACAACATCAGTATTAGGAAGGACTGCCAACACATTTTGTCTAAACATAAATTAAACGCCAATTGGAGGTCTGCTCTGGTGGAACGTTGACTCTGTAACGCTGTGTTCAGGCTTTGAAAATACCCCTTGTGCTCTTATACCCCTTATACACCAGCATTATATATGACTGGGGCAGACCTGGGTATAAACAAATGAGTCTGCTGCCATCCTGTGTAGTTTAACCCTGACTCATAACTTATTTTTTCAGGATTCATTTATGGTCAATATTTCTAACAGGTAATAAAGCAAATATCTTGCAATAAATAAATAAACATCAGGATTTAATAGCAATTTAAAGGTTTCATGCTCATGCTTAACTTATAACTCTGAAAATTTCCTTATCTATCTGTCTGATGGAAATATAACAACTATCCAAAAACAGATTTTGCCATGTAATTTTTGATTATCATTTTGTTAAGCTTAAATGTAGATAATCATAGGAAATTAGTCATGTGCTGCGGACAGAAATCAGAAATACAATATCAATTTTACAGTAACCAGGACCCAAGCAATTTTTAAACAGAAGGCAATCTATTAAAAAAAAAATGATAGTGGAGAAATCCAGTAGTGTTTTCAATGCTGAACTGGTGGTGATTTTAATACTTTTATAAAAAGAAAGTCTTTGTTCTTCAACCTCCTGTACTCCTTTCACTTGGCTCTGTGTTTTATTAGGAATGTGTGAACTGGCATGACCAGCCACTGCTACCTCTGAGATGTACAGTAGGGGGAAAATTCCTGACTCTAAGTAAATATTAAATAAAACAACAGAGTTGTTTGTTCAATATTAAGGAGGATGCTTTAAAAAAAATAAGCACAGAATTATTTGATAAAGTAGCTGTGAAAACTATGGCAGAAACTGAAAGGATCCTTTCTTGAGATACTTCTATTCCAGAGGGCAAGATCCAAACCTGGGATGAAATCATACTTCGGTGGCACAGCACATACTTTCCACACAAAGGTCATAGGTGCAGTTTCCCAGGTAGGGCTGGGAAAGCCCCATTTGAAATCGTGAAGCGATGCTGCCAGTTATTGTACACCTGTAATCTGCAACATGGTGTGGACATCTTTCTTTAGATTTTTAAAGAATATATATTAACTGAGAGGATGGCATACTGCAAAGTGGAGGGTTGGCCTTCAACACCATCTTTATTTGGGCTCAAAAAGGTGGCTTTGTGTTTTGGAGCCAGACTTCACCTTATATTAGGTTCTTGGGAAAGTTACTTTTCTTTTAGGGCTTTTCTACATGAGGCTTTCAACCTGCCATTTTAACTGAGCCTTCTGGATTCTTTGTGGGATTAAGACTGGCTCCTTTACATATTTTTCCAGTGTTTTTCTTCCTCTGCCTTTCTACATGTTCCATTACTCATTCACTGGGTGGTACTGCTGGAATAGCAGAATCGCACAAATACACAGGGTTCCATGCTGCCATTCACAGAAATACACAATTTTCCTCATTAGAACACCCCCACCCACGCTATAATGGTTGCAAACAACAGGAGAGGCCCTGAAAGATGACAATGTCATGTAAATCTCCCTCAAACCACTGTGAGGACTCACATCCATACAATAAATGCCTATGTAGAAAGACTCATCAGTTTGCCTTCTGGGTAATGAATGTTTTGTGTCTGGCCATGCCATCCAAGACAGTAATTTTATCAATGGGCAAGCCCTCCCCTACACACACATTGCAGTCATTTTCTGAGAGCACCAATGACACTTTCAAAATCCCAAACCTCTGATCCAAAAAGGTTGGGGACCCCTGTTGTAGACAATACTGAACTAGATGGTCCAATTCAGTATAAGGCTTCTTCAAAGATCTTCCACTGTGACTTGCTTCCCCATTCAAAGGGCAGTTCCCTTCGAAGCTCAGCCAAAGGATTCTAATGGCAGGCGCATGAAGCTGCTGGCAGTCAGTGTTTTTCTCTCCTCCATGAACAAGCAGAACAGTATTTCACTCATGAACACCACACACATTTTAGATTTCAGCGTCTACATGGTAACAGCTTTTCTACATGAGGCATTTATTGTGTGCTCATGATTCCTTGGACAACATTGTGATTCTCTAGTTTTGCTTCTGTTTTTCAGGGCACTTCCCTGATTTTTTTTAGAATGGGAAAAATGGGATATTATTGCTAAAAGCATATTTCTACTTGTGTATTTGCGTGATTCTGCTAAGGTACAACTCTTTGTGTACAGCTCGCATCTCAGTTTGAAACTGAAAGCAGGTAGAGCAGATTAATGGCCTTGTGTAGAAAAGCTTTAGATCTCAATGCAGTAGTGCAGAACACAGTATAGACACATGACAGGGGTCTGGGGATATTAGAGGTCTAGCAACTATCCTAAGAAACAAGATTCACAAAACAAGCCATCAAAACTTCAGAAGTACTGTTAATATACATACAAACACATGCTATGCCTTCACGAGCATGCCGGGGTTCACATCCTGCACACTTCCAGCCAGTCGATCCAGGTTTGCACGTGCATTGTCCAGTGACAGGATCACAGGGAACAGGCAGCGAACCATATGGATGACACTCACATTCTTGACAAGATCCACCAGGGATTCTTGGGTTCCCAGTATATCCAGAGGAACAACTACAGGTTGGAAAATTGAAATAAAAAAGTAAATTAGGTTTAAGAATCACCATGTCAATGGTTTTCTGTGAAGGAATCACCAAACAAGCAAAGCATGATTCACTTTTTTTTATTACTGGAGCAGGTCCTCTGTAGACATGTGGGGGAATGGAAGAACACTCACACACCTCAAGTACATAATGCAACTTACATTTTTGCCAACTTTCTCTATTATCAGGGGAGAATGATTTCATCACATTTGTGTGCGTATAACTTCCGCCATACAAAACATTAGGCACAAGGAGAGGAGGAAGAGCATCTATGCTCCCCAAACAGGGACATATGACAGTCCAATCTGGTTAAAAGTGTGAACCATACTATAGAGCTCAAAGAAATACAATGAAATATCCAGTCACATGGTACCTCAAGACAGGCTCTTTTATACCCAAATGTATGCAGAACACATCATGCGATGTGCTGGGCTCAACGAATCAAAGGCTGGAGTTAAAATCGAAGGAAGAAATATTAACAATCTCAGATATGCAGATGACACCACTTTGATGGTTGAATGTGAGGAGGAGCTGAGGAGCCTTATGACAAAGGTGAAAGAAGAAAGTGCAAAAGCTGGGTTGCAGTTAAACCTAAAAAAAACCAAGATTATGGCAACCAGCTTGATTGATAACTGGCAAATAGAGGGAGAAAACGTGGAGGCAGTGACAGACTTTGTATTTCTGGGTGCAAAGATTACTGCAGACGCTGACTGCAGCCAGGAAATCAGAAGACGTTTACTTCTTGGGAGGAGAGCAATGACAAATCTTGATAAAATAGTTAAGAGCAGAGACACCACACTGACAACAAAGGTCTGCATAGTTAAAGCAATGGTATTCCCCGTAGTAACCTATGGCTGCGAGAGCTGGACCATAAGGAAGGCTGAGCGAAGGAAGATAGATGCTTTTGAACTGTGGTGTTGGAGGAAAATTCTGAGAGTGCCTTGGACTGCAAGAAGATCAAACCAGTCCATATTCCAGGAAATAAAGCCAGACTGCTCACTTGAGGGAATGGTGTTAAAGGCAAAACTCTGAAGTACTTTGGCCACATAATGAGTAGACAGGATACCCTGGAGAAGAGGCTGATGCTAGGGAAAGTGGAAGGCAAAAGGAAGAGGGGCCGACCAAGGGCAAGATGGATGGATGATATTCTGGAGGTGACAGACTTGACCTTGGGGGAGCTGGGGGTGGCGACGGCCGACAGAAAGCTCTGGCGTGGGCTGGTCCATGAAGTCACGAAGAGTCGGAAGCGACTGAACGGATAAACAACAAAACTGGACCCATTTTGCAAATCTCCAATAGGCCTCAGAACTATTCTCTTTGGCCTCACCGTTGAAACCTGAAATGGCACGCGTGTTCCTGGTGGCGTGGAAACATTACTTCCCTAGTCTTGAAAACATTTCTTTGCTATTCACTCTAAATGGACTCATGTGTCGCAGCTTATTTTATGTATTTTATGCTTATTGTTGTTACCCGCCTCGATCCAATCGGAGAGGCGGGTAAGAAATAAATTGTTGTTGTTGTTGTTGTTGTTGTTGTTGAGTCATGTTCACTTGCTTATTCACTAAAGCTTATAAATGGTTCACAGAAATGGCACTTTCTAGTCAATTTTCTTTCACCTTATTTTGCCTGCTGTTTTGTTGTTCCTATGGGCAACACTTTATATTCTTCTTCAGCGAATTTCATTCTTTTGATGATTTCCCCATCTTTCTGCTTTAGATCTTGTTAACATCCCTATTCTGCTAAGCAAATTCCCACACATCCCACCAACAAATCAACCTGTTTATCAACCCTTCTAATAAAACTTCCAGTATGGAGTAGGCAAAAACCTCCCCACCATTTATGGGGAGGAAAAATTACTACTCAGCCCTCCCCGCAAAGGGAGCATCTGGCTAAGTCCCATACTAGAAGAAGGGAGGGAGGGTGGGAGCCAAAAGAACCAGAGAGGCTGATGGTTGGGTGGAGACGGCCTTTGAATCCATTGATTTGTTTCATTACAGTAATTTATGAAAGAATATGCAATGGCCCTCTTAATAGGCTAACAGGCAGATGTTCAATGATTGCTTATTCCTCTATTTCTTTCACTATTTGTCATCTAGTTGTTCACTGCTCCTTTCATTTTGATTATTCTCTTCATCTTTCGGTACCATTCCTTACCTTTCACAGTACTGTCCCTCGTATCCAGGCGGGCAAGCAGTGCATCGGTAATCATTGACTCCTTCCATGACACATGAGGGACTGAAACTGAAACAAAAAACAAAACACAAGGCTCACTCTCTTTCAGTTAACATATATCAGCTGCAGGTGATTTTGGGCCCATCCTTCTGTATATTAAAGAGAATGTCAAACTGCAACCATGTAGATACATAGAATGTATCTGACCATCTTAATGCTTTGGCTGTTGTGTAGCATAAAAATGCAATAAATAAATAAAGCACAGGGAGATTGGTATGAGAGGAGACAGTCCTTCAGGCTCCCAAGCTGCTCAGGGCCTTAAAGGCATGCACTGGCCCTTTGAATAGCACTTTGTGTGTTTGTATACAACCCAATATGTGCTGTCCCATATAGGCCCCGTTCAGACAACACAATAAACCATGCTGCTTCATCACAAAATGGTTAATTTGTGGTTAAGCAGCGTGGTTTAGCATGTTGTCTGAAAAGAGCCATAGCCATGTGGATGGAAAAGGACCAATCTCACCCCCCCTCCTCCTTCCGCCTTTTCTTCCCTGATGCACTTGCACATGTGGGGTGGGGTGGGGTGGAGTGGAGAAGAGGCTGCTGAGCTCTTGAACATAGAGCAGCTCTGCTTGTTGTTGTTTTTTAAAGCAAATTTCTTCCCACCATTTTCTCATTTTTAAAAAAGGTTTTTTTTAATTTATTTTCGCTCTTGACTGAATGATACAATGCAATGCAAAATCACACGTCTTCTCTGTTCTTTTGCATACATACACCAGTCATCCCAAAGTAAAACCGAAGACATTCTCTCTCACTCCCCCACCTCCAAGCCTAAATAAGCAGTGCTCGAATGCTTTCCAAATGGCAGGTGAAAATCAGATCTTAATACCTCTCTTACCTGCTTCTATCCTACCACCCAGCACCCAAAACTCCTTTCCAAGCTTCCAATCACATTTGAAATAACTCTGCACTGAACTCAAAAGTACCAAAAGCTTTGCATTGAAAAAACATGGAATCTCCTATTTGTAAAGAGCAGTGCACATTGAATGAATATTAGTCCAGTGGAAGGGCCCAGGGTTTCTACCCGAATTCGTTAATTTTCTTTCCTTGCCTCTAGGTATTGAATCTCAGTAACCAAGGGAATAATGCTGGTCAGCAAAAACAAACAAACAAACAAACACACAAACAAACAACAACCCTACTTTTCGTAACAGCTTTGCTTACAATTCTTTCTTTCTTTCTTTCTTTCTTTCTTTCTTTCTTTCTTTTAAATGACTAGATTCTAGATTTTAAATGACTAGTAAATTGAGATCAGAATTTGTGGTGCTCTCACCTAATTTGTGAACACTCTCACACAGCTAGCATGTAAATGCTCAAATTGCTGGCAAAATAAATGCCTTCAGTGTAAGTTACATGAACAAAAGTATTTTAATGTTCTGATCTTTAGCACATTAAAAAAAGAAGAGGCCCTTTATAAAAGAAGCCCAGGAGAAATACCCTGATCAAACTGGCATGCACACACACAGACATACAGAGTCTCTGCTATTTTGATTTAGAAATTAGCAGTGCATGTATATACATATCTACTCAGAAGTAAGCCTCATTAAGTTCATTAGGATTTAAGACTGTAATCCTACACCCATTTACTGTATTTGTTGCACTTTGTAAACTGCTGACCTATTTTATCTCATGTACAACACTTTGTTAGAGAGCGCTATATAAATTATTATTGCTATTATTATTTTACACTGTATAGAACAGTGTTATATATGTTGTATATTACATTGTGTATTATGTTGTTTATTTGCAACAGAAGAGATTTCAGGGATAGTCTCATATTGGGGTCTTGTCAAATCTCCAGTGGGACAGCATATACCCTATTCCACTTTGTGATTGTGGAACAAATTGAGGAGGAGCCTTTGAACCCTTTCAGGATATTTTAGCTTCTCTGGATACTCAAACCAACAATGATTTGATCCTGTTGTTGAAATTGATTGGAAAGAGAACTGTAGTTCGTTTTCTCTTTCCCCCCTCTCCACCTTAATAGCTGGAGAGAGTGTTGCTGGGCTGCATAAGCATTAGATATGTCTTAAGATTTTTGTTTGTTTGTTTCATCCACCACAGGAAACCGCTTGAGAATCGTGCTGTCCAATAAAATATATTTGAGCATCACAGAACACAAGGTCTTTATTTATGTATATTGTTCACACCTTTCCTGAAAATATTTATAAAACAGAATGGTGGCTTTCACAACCGCTGCATGCAACACACATTTTCAAACACCATCAGATGATTTCTGGTTTTATCCTTCCACTTTCTCTCCCTCCCGCTCTACTCCTACTTTGCATTTTAGAACAACACTGAAATGTCAGCTTGAGAGCATAGGGCCGCTCACTCTGCATTTCATTTCCAGAACACTTTCCTCAGCATGATTCAATGGCTATGTTTTTATGCACAACATCAGTCCAGTTGTACATAGTAAAACAGGTGCATCACCATCAACCTGCTCTAACATTCCTCTGAATGTCTGCAAAATTTACCTGGATGTGGGACTGGAACTGGATCAATTTCCAAGGCCCTAGAGTGCAGTGATGATGCCTTTACCACATGCCAGGTCCTGGAGTCAAGAACCTAAAGCAGTTCCTATGTCCTGCTTTATTTTATTCATTAGAGGTGGCATGAAGAGTCTCTTGCGTTGTAGATGCTGGTAAGCAGCCACAAAGTGCATCCAAGGAAGCTGAGAGCCATCCACATCTCCGTGAAGATGGAATCCACCCTTGCCCAACCTGCTGCCCTCCTGATAATCTGGACTTCAGCTCCCATCAACTTCAACCAGTATGATTAGGAATGCTGGGAGTTGTAGTCCAAAACATCTGAAGGGCACCAAGTTGGGGAAAGGCTGATGTAATCTCTACACAACAGAGGCTCAAGGACACTTTGGACCAGAAACACACCCAAATGGTCTGGAATCTGGACTGAAAATAATAATAATAATAATAATAATAATAATAATAATAATAATAATAATAATAATTATTATTATTCTAACCCGCCTCTCCATCCTAATCGAGGCGGGGAACAACAGGAAGTATAAAATACATAAAATATTAATCAAAACACAGTATACATTGTTAAAATACCTGATGGAACGCCTCTCCCGACATGAGCCTACCCATACATTGCGCTCAACATCTAAGGTCCTCCTCCGAGTGCCTACGCCGAGGGAAGCTCAGAGGATGGCAACAAGGGAGAGGGCCTTCTCAGTGGTGGCCCCCCGACTGTGGAATGATCTTCCCGATGAGGCTCGCCTGGCGCCAAAGTTGTTATCTTTTCGGCGCCAGGTCAAGACCTTTCTCTTCTCCCAGGCATTTTAAGCAGCATTTTAACAGCATTTAATAACGTTGAGTTTGTTTTAATGGACCCCAGAATTGTTGTTTTAAATGAATACTGTTGTTGTTTTTATACTGTTTTTATGTTTTTTAAATTTTTTGTATACTTTTAATGTCTACTATTTTTAATTGTTGTAAACTGCCCAGAGAGCTTCGGCTGGGGGGCGGTATATAAATGTAATAAAATAAATAAATAAATAAATAAATATAATAAAACCTCCTAAAAACATACTAAAAATATACTAAAAGCATCATTTTAGGCTGAAATTTATTGAAAAGAGTTGTGTGGTGTGTCTATGTGTGTGTACCACCCAAATAAGGTGTGTGGGGCTTGCTGGGAGCCATAGGCTCTTTTTTTGTTGTTGTTGAAATATGCATAGGATGGTGCCCTTAGTTGTAGGTATTTTCCAATCTTCATATTGATTACGCCAACTGTCACTGCCAGAAGTCCATGCCATTTTTTTTTAAAAAAAAAATAACCACAGAAACTTTAAGGTAAGACAGTGCGATCTTTGAATGGGTGGGTTTCTTTCTGCTTGGCAAAGCTGCTTTTCTGAACGTTAACAAAAGACACTTTTGCAATTATAAAGAAGTAAAGGATCTCCCCATTCTCAGGATTCAAACTCAAGTTTACTATTCCTGATCACATCAGCTGACCGATGTGCTTGCTTTATTTTTTCATTCACCCATTTTAAACTACTAGGCGAAATTATTGCAGGAATATTCTGATACAATCTTTAACCTGTGTGCAAAATGAAATGCCAAAAGCCCTGAGGGGCATGTGGAACTGATCGTGTGGAGGCATTTCTACACGAGGCTTTCATCCTGCACCTTTACTGAGGATTATGCTTCCGGATTCTTTGCGGGATTAAGATCGCCTCTTTTACATGTGTTTTAAGATTATGCTTCCGGATTATGTTTTAAGATTATGTTTTAAGATTATGTTTTAAGATTATGCTTCCAGATTCTTTGCGGGATTAAGATTATGTTTTAAGATTATGTTTAAGATTATGTTTAAGATTATGTTTTAAGATTATGTTTTAAGATTATGCTTCCGGATTCTTTGCGGGATTAAGATCGCCTCTTTTACATGTGTTTTTTTCTAGGTGTTTTCTTTCTCAGCCTTTCCATATGTTTTATTATACAACCACTAAATGGTGCTGTGATATAGTGGAATTTTGCAATTTCGCAAAGCTCTCATTCTGCAATTTCTAAATAATACTGTACTTTCCTCATTAAGAAAACAAACACGCTAATGGTTGCAAAGCATGGGACAGGCCTGCTAATGTAAAGGACCTGCTAACTACTGTGAGTGAGAAATCATGAGTGCCCAATAAAGACTGGTGTAGAAATGCTCTAGTGTCAGAAATGTATCCAAAATGTGTTCAGGGTTTGTGGAAATGTTGGTCAAGAGGGAGAGGAGGAACACCATTGTTGGAAGCATGTTCTGTTACATTTGCAACAATCTGTACAGCAAATGCTGAGCCAGATCGATGCTAAAAAAGAAAAAGAAAAAAAGCAGTGCTGTGGCAGTTGTAGCCACATGCAAAAACTTCCCCTTTGCTACAGTGCAGTCAGCAGCATCCTCTAACTTGCTTATAATGCATTAAATCAATAGTGCTTGAATGAGTAATAAAATTACGCCTTTGCAAAAAATGTAAACAAATTGATCTACGACTCACAAACTCATTATTCAACACATTTTCAACTCAGTAAAAACAGACCCACGAAGCAAGTCACACTCTCCAGATTTGTTTGTTTTTTCTAGCACATCACATTGGAAACTGAATGCTGAATGAAGAAAAAGGAAAGCATCTTAAAATGTTAAAGACTTAAACATTGCCGTTAGGATTACCTACTGTTAGGATTATGGCCTCTGAAGTAAAAGTAGAAGAGAAATATATGCAAGGCCTTGTACTCTGTCTGGGGAAGACTGGAGTTGAAGGGTGTCATCCATGGGCCCTCATGGATTTTCACGGGTCCTATTCAAGACGTCGTCTGTATCCTGCATGCCTCCCACCCCTTCTAGCCTTCTTCACACAACAAAAAAACACCCCAGAAAGTCTGATATATTTTAAAACATGCACCTTCGCACAATCTCCTGCTATGTGCAGGAGAAGCAGCGCGATCAAAACAGTCCACTGAATGGGCCACATGCACGTTGTTTATTCCCTTTTTAAAAAGAGGAAGTAATGAGGGACAAATGTGCAGGTGGAGAAGCGAGGGTAAGGAAATGTGATTTCCCCCCGTGTGATGACGCTCAAAGGCCACCTAATGATTTCATGGCAGAGGCAAGGTATGAATGGGAATTTCCTCATTTGTATCTCAGTCTCTTCACTAGTTTGCTACATTAGCTCTAAAGCCAAGTCCTCCAATGTAACAAGGATGCGTGGAATTGAAACCCAACAGCCTGACCTGCTGTGAAGATACAAGGGTACTGGTTGAAGAAATTTAATTAGGACATTGGTGAAGTTTGTTACCTTTTTAGTTTGCCTTGTTAATAATACCTGGAAGAACTGAAAAGTCTTCAGGGAACTCTGATATGCACAAGGAAATAGGAGCTTCCTGGGTACAGGGATGTATGCATGGAACTAGGCGCTTTCTGTGTACAAGGATGTGTGCATGGAACTAGGCGCTTTTAGTGTACAAGGATGTGTGCATGGAACTAGGAGCTTCCTAGGTATAGGAATGTGTACATCGGAACTCCACTGAAAATTATGGATCAATATGTTAAGGGGTGGTTAGAGGTATGTAGGAGGTAAAAGCAATTTAAAATTTGGTCACTGTGTTAATCAATAGACAGCATCTTCAAAGGAAGCAGTGAGGCGCTGGCCATTGCTAAAGACTGAAGTCAATCTCTTTTAGATAGGTAATCCGATTCAGTATTAAAAAAACAAGAGAAAGAGAGAGAATGTAGAGACCTCTCAGCATAAAATTAATGCCATTTTAAGTCACATTTGCCAAAGAATAATGGAATGGGAAGGTCATTAGCGTAACATATCCAACTAAATGGATCAGCATGATGGTATCTCCTTTAAGTTATTTGATCGTTCACAAGTTGTCCCAAACCAACATAACATTAAATAAGAACTCGATAAATTACAAAGCCCATAGCAAAGCACTGTAATGCTTTTATAGCAGCACAAAATATGAGCACAAGTCTCTCTATGGCTCCCTTGTGACTACATTGAACTTGAGAGCTCTGTTCTAGCTTCACTTGTGAGAATAATTTTTATAATGCTCATTCATTATCCGTTGACTATCACATTTTCTATCCTTTATGGATTTCTACATAGCTAATTAGCCTGGAAGCAATTTCTGAAGCAAGACAATTTAACAGTTTGGTCAGCCACTATTTAGCATGGCTTGACTCACTGTGCTTTTAAAAAAAAACATGGATAATTGACCTAGAGGAGAAACACACAAGCTAGACTAAAGACAGTAGAGTCAGTGTGGTGTAGTGGTTAGCGTGTTGGATTAGGGCTGAGGAGACCCAGGTTCTAGTCCCCACTCAGTTTTGAAGCTCACCAAGTGACTTTAGACTAGTCACTGACTCTCAGTCTAACCTACCTCACAGGGTTGCTGTGAGTACAAAATGGAGAGGAGAAGGATTGTGTGCATCAACTTGAGCTCCTTGGAGAAAAGGCAAGATATAAATGTAACAAAAAAATAAAGAAAGAAACAAATTTTAAATGTTTGCTTACTTGTTGCTTGAAACAGTCAGAGGACACGCACAAATCTGGCAGTCATTAGGAAATCCTCTAACAATCCCATAGAAGCCAAGAGCACACCTTTCACAATGGTCACCACTAGTGTTGTGACGGCAGTTCTGTGGTGCAGAAATAGAAAAGAAGAAATCACAGAGGATGAGCTACTGGAGTTTTTTTTTTAAGGGCCTGTGAGTTTGCCATTTTTCCATTGCAAAAAACATTAAGAACATAAGAACATTTTCACTAGATCAGACCAAAGAGCCAACTATCCCAGCATTTTGTTGCCAATATTGGCCAACCAGGTTTCTATAAAAAACTCACAAGCAGGATCTTATGATCATCCCCTGTTTGTCACAGCATTGAGTATTCAGAGCTATGCAAAAGTCAGAATGCATTAAATGTAGGGATGCTGGTAAATTTCTCCCAGAATTTCAGGGATGTCCAATAACCCACCTCAAAAGGAAAGATGAGCTTTTAAAGACCCCGGAATCTTCTCTGTCTCTTGGATAAAAATCCGAGCCACAGAAGAATAAGCTGTACTTATCTTAAGTATGGCTTCTTAATTCTGCTCCTATTTAATTTTATGGAGATATAATGTCACTCCATTATACTGAAGATAAATGAAACCTGAGAAACATTGGAGAAAATTGAGAATGGTGGAGGGAAAATACCTTGTGGGTTCTCAGCAAGAGATTTTCTTCTGTCCTTCAGTTCCCCCCCCCCATTACTCCCTTACATTAAACAGAGAGAGAATTAAGAAGTGGAAACCTGGATGCCAGTCATTCTAGGCCTGAATTTGGCTTGGGGAAAATGTTACACGATCTTCTGTATTTTTTCAGAAGGCCTTACATCATTTCCAAATTAATCTAAGGCAAGCTTGCCCATGTCTAATTATATATTTACTAAAGATCTAGTGAGGATTGCTGAAAATCTGCCTAGCTATTTGATAACAAGAATCCCAGCATACTGCCTCCACCATTCCCTTATCTGCCCATCACACTCTCCCACAAACATAACCCAGTCCTTACTGTTCCTAGCCACTATATGAGGTTCTTTGATTAAACTGGCTCATTTATCTCACCTCTCTATTTCCACTGCCTCTTTCCTGTAATGATCTATCTTATGGTCCATTTCTTTGGCTCCTAACCTATGGCCCTATGCCTAACCAAGCAAAGAAATAAAAATGGGAATTGGCCCTAATGTCCTTAGGAACTCTGCCTAAGAAAATATCCACAGTTTATGGATATAAGCGTTACAGAATGCTAAACATGGGAAATTGACGTGGAGACAAGTATTTGTAACTACATGGCAGACACTTCCCAAGAAGATGTGACAATCAGGTTTCTACAGCATATGGCTGCTATATGTTTACAAATATATGTGTTGTTCATACTTTATTTTGTTTTCACTATGAACACTGAGATATAGTTAGATAGATAGATAGATAGATAGATAGATAGATAGATAGAATCTCAAAACTTATTTACTGAGCAAGGTGTGAACCAGGCTTAAGTATCAAAGTGAATTTTAAAAAAGCTACTTTGTTTCAGTAAAAATGAACTATATGCAAAGAAAAAAGATTGTGGTAAATAGTCTAGGAAAAGCATAACCTTTATACCTGACATAGTGAGGTTTCGGGATCACACATATCACTATGCCCATGACACTGACATGGGACACAGGATCCTAAAGCTGGACTTGGTCGTCTCTCAGCTGAAGTGGAAAGGAGTCTATAAAAGCCCGGAGAGCACGTCTGCAAGAAATCAAGAAAAACAAACATCACAAGTCCATTATACTGTGGCTAGGCTAGGAAGGACTGGAGAGGACTACAAACACATCTTCATCCCCACTAGTTTTGACAGGCAAACTGCCCTCCCCCATTCCAATAGCCAAGCTCAGGATGTTTGACAAACAATGCACAGTCCACTTTAGAAGTAACAGAACCAATCCTAATTGAAAACTCAGCCGCCAGATCCCTGGGGGGGCACAGCAGCACCAGGTGTTTCATTTTACAGCTTGAGAAGCCTTTCGTTTAGATGATCTTTCCTTATCTGTCCTTCTATTTCCTGAGAAACACACACACACACACACACACTGTGCAAAGTGAGCAGAATTGCTCTGTTTTCCCATTGTCCTTGGTGTGTTTTTCTGAGATGACAAGCTAATATCTGCCTACACACTGGCTGATAGATAACAAGCAAATGCCCAGTGATACTCAGCAAAATATGTCTCCATGGCTACATTATTTATACTTGTATAATTTAAAGACCATAAAAATAAAGAATTCAAAATAATAAAAATGCTACCATGTCCTGAGACCATTAGCCCTTGAAATAAAATGTATCTCGCTCTCATATATTTTCTTCACCCAGCAGTAAAAATCAGGAAGCATACTGAAAATTACTACCAAAGCTGACAGATGCAAAAGAAGAAGAAGAAGAAAAAGAAGCAATTCACTATCTTCTTACCCGCCTTTCCTTTACTCTTCCCTCCCCATTCCTCCCTAATGCGTTTCATCTTTAACTAGATTGTAAACCTGTGGACAGAACTAGATTGTTTTGCTTTTTTCAAGATTCTACAGCATATATATATATATATATATATATATATATATATATATATATTAAAAGTAGTAGTAGTGAAAGTGCTATAACACATTTATAGCCAGTGGAGGCTGGTGGCTCCAATGTCAATGGGGCAGTAAATCTGCTATGGGTTTCAGGCAGAACCAGGCAGAACCAGATAGCTCTTTTAGAGTTCTGACTGAAAGCCAGACTGGATTCAACACCCCCTTGACATTGGCGCCATCAGCCTCCACTGGCTATAGCTCTTCTAAAACGGACACAGCTATAGGATGTTGACAGCACCACGGGGTTAGTTGGGGAAGGACTGTACCTCAGGGGCATAGAACATGCAGGTTCAGTCCCTGGCACCTCTAGACAGAGCTAGGAAAGACCCCTATATGGGGAGTCAGTGTAAACTGCCAGCTAGACGGACCGATGGCAGTGAGCCAAGTTCTTGCCCACCGCAAAGCAGAAGCACTGCAAGACAGCAGCTAGGTTGGCTCCATGGTCCTATTTGGAGAAGAGGGCAGGAGCAGCAATTCTACTCTCAAGAGACGTTTTCCTTGCTACGGCTGAATCTGACTTGGTCTAAGGCAGCTTCCGACACTCCTAGGTTTGTTTTAGGGCGCACTGCCATCGCAAGGAAGCAATAACAGATTTCCCAATGTTTTGTTTCAGCACTCCTCTCAAAGTGAATTGATCGCTAACCATTGGCTATTGTGGCTAGGGCTGATGACAGTTCAAATCCTATTATTATTATTATTATTATTATTATTATTATTATTATTATTATTATTATTACATTTATCTACCGCTCCATAGCCGAAGCTCTCTGGGCAGTTTACAAAAGTTAAAAACAGTGAACATTAAACAGAAAAATACAAAATTTAAAAACATAAGAAGCATAAAATGCAAACAAAAACAGACAACATCCATTTAAAAACAGCTATTCTGGGGTTAAGATCTAGAGGGCCACAGTTGTGACCTTCCATCTTCAGATGGGCTGCTGATCCACTCTGGTAATGGAAGCAGGAGGAGGAAGTGTTTTTTGTTGTTGTTGTTTTGCCATTTCCCTCCTTATTCCACAGTTCACCGAGCCCCCCCTTACCCCGCCCCCCCATCAGATCCAGAGGTTTGGTCAACCCTCTTCAGCAGTGTGGGACATGGCACAGGTGACTGCAGGAGAAGGGGAAGTGGTGAAAATTGCCTCATTCCACCTTCCATTCATGGAAATCTCCACAGGATCAAAGAGTGTTCCATGAATGGAGGGCCAGCATTAGATATAAGCCATTTCTTTTTTAAAAATGAGTTGTCTGGTGACCTTTAACAGCATTATAATTGAATGCTTTTGAATTTACCAAAAGTAACATAATGCCTAAGTCAGGAGTGGGCAACTGCAGGAGATCACAGGGCCATTTTCGTCTCCAGACCTTTTTAAAATGGCATCCATAAATGGTATGTAGTGACAAAAGGCTCAAATTTAACTCTGTACTTTCTACAGATGCCTTTAACAATATTTGTGCCACATCCCATCCTATTTTGGAGTATCTTCCAGTCTCAAAACTGGCCATTTGTAGGGTGCAGTAAGACCAGGGAGACAGAAAATTCTCGTTGCATAAGCAAAGTTCCACTTGGGCTACTCTTGTTCTGGGTACCCGTACCCAGGGCTGGGCAGAGGGGAGCAGTGGGACCAGTTGGCATGGGCCTACGATTTTGAGGGGGCCTACTTGGAGTACCCCTGGGCAAAGTTGCTTGATTTTTCTGTTGTTGTTGTTGATGATGATGATGATGATGATGATGATGAATTTGCCCAAAGAAAAGCATGTAAAACATTTCTGAATGTGAAGAAGTGATGTCTTATATACATCTTGAATAAAAGTGCTTGCCATTACCTTTTTTTAATAAATCGTTTTATAAAATAAATTTTATAAAATAAATTCTAGTTCATATGTATTTAGAACTGATTAAAAAATACTTAATAAGCAGTTTGAAAAGGGGCCTACATTTCCCATCTGACCTGGGCCTACTACCAGCTTTACCCGTCCCCGCCTGGACCCTGAAGTAACTTCCATTTATTGACTCAAATGGAGCCTGAATGATTCAAGTTCTTCACTGAAGTGCTCAAAATGCATATATTGATGGATGGATGAATAAACACAAGATATCAGGCAAATGGACAAGAGTGCATTCCACAGAACTGGAAAATCTAGGGAATCCAAAGATGAGGAGAGTAGATTTTTCAAAAGTGATATGAAAGCAATTAATTCTTGTGAACAGGTTTTGGAGTTTGTTTGGTTTTTACTGTATTTTTTAAAAAAAGCAAAACAAGAAATGTGAGTGTACATATAATTTTCAACTGTCTTAAATATTGCAAGCCTTAGATTACAATCCTATATAGATATATTTACCCAGGAGTAAGACCTATTAAACTCAAAGTTGCTTACTTCTGCATTGCAGTTCTTGCACTGAGCAGGGTGGAAGACTAGATAACCTCATAGTTCTTTCCAATTGTATGATTCTGTGAAATAATAAAGCTACTAACAATAATAAGAATAACTACTATTATTACATGCCATTTCCCCCCCTCCAAAGACCCTAACACAGCTTACATGATCCTCCTCCTCTCCATTTTATCATCACAACAACCCTATGAGATAGGTTAGGCTGAGACTCAGTGACTGGCCCAAATCATCCAGTGAGCTTTATGCCTGAGTCAAGATTAGAACCGGGATCTCCTAAATTCCAATGTAAAACTCTTAAGCACACTGGGTCTTCATTCATTTCTAGTCTCCAGACAACAACACTACTGATCAGCTGAATATGGTAGCAAAATAAACGTGGAAGAGTTCCTCTACCTCACATGACAAGCCAGAAGAACCCAATGGGCAGTCACATTTCTCAATCATTTGGGCACGAGGAGTCCTTCCCGATACATTTCCTTCCTCTGCAACTTCCATGGAGATTTCAGAAATTCTGGCATAAGGGAAGAGGAGGAAAAATAATTAAAGCTAACTAATGGAACTTTTCAGTGTTGATTTAACTTCAGTTGTTATATAAGAACATAGCTACTTTTACACAACCTCTTGGCATCATCCACAGAAGAAAAACAACATTTATTTTAGCCTGTCTCAAAGAAAGATCAAAGCTAGCACCATCTTTAAATTCATTTGCTTATTCACCTACAGTGTTGTTTTGTTTTTAATTTAGAGCCAAAATACCACAACTCTGCAAAATAAAATGAACAGGATGTGCAACAGACTTCAAAGACACTGGTGACTTATAAAAGAGGTTTTAAGATCTATAGCCAGAATCAAATATTTTGTCTGAATATCATGAAAAAACTCAAACACATGCTCCAACATGTTCAAATACAATTCTATCATACTAGATAAGGACATTTCTCTTTCTTTGATGATGGGGGAGAACAATACAGTTAACCCTTCTCTACTTAGATATCTCTCTCATTAGAGGGTTCTCAGGTGAGAATAGAATTGAGTGCAGGGCTGGTGCCAGACTACTTTGCGTGCTAGGCAAGGCAAGCTACTTGCACCCCCCCCCCCAAATTGCCAACGTCAATTCAGCTATTCAAGAAGAGTTTCTGAACTATTATATTTTCCTTTTATTATGTTTTTTCTTAAAACAGCTAATCTGTATAGAACTGTGACCCTTAAAGGGCAGTACGGTGCCCCTCTGAGGTCTGCGGCCTAGGTGGCTGCCTAGTTGGCCTAATGGTAGCGCCGGCCCTGATTGAGCATCATCAAATGGATAGGGGCAGAGAAACCAGAAGGCCTGCTCTTTCCCCTCTCCCCTCCTCACATGCTCAGTGAAGCTTTTAAAATCAGTAAGTCTCTACATGCACTTGCACATTCATACATAACAGCCTTGTCACGGTCTGCACTCAGTGAATATTTAAAGGGGCAGGCAGCAATGGACCACAGGGTTGAGACAGCGTCCTTTCAAAGCAGCAGAACCAACACCCATCCCCAAGGCAATAAGTTACTTCTGGGTAGACATGAGCCCTCGCTCCATGCAACTCCTCCCTTCTGTAAATTAGTACCACTTCCACCAGCCCATGCTGAAGCCAGTTGAAGTAATATGGACTCCCAAACTTCATTGAAGCTGCTATGACTGGAAAACACACCACAAATAGAATTTGTTTTTAAAAACAGATTTAGGACAAGAAACACTGCATTAACTTTGGGGAAGGGTGTATGTGTCATCTGGCATGACCACTTTGGCAGTGGAGTAGAACTGGAGTAAAAGCCCAGTGTAGATGAGGTGCAGAAGGCTGGTAAAGACCTCCCATTTTAGAATTCCTTCAGGCTATGATCCTGCCTTTGCTGTCATTATTTGTAGATTTTCAGTGTGGTGGCTGTCATATATAGAAGCCACCTGCTAGATTTCTTTAAATATATTATATGCATTCTGGCTGACAACCTTATTGGCTCATGGGGGCATATATATATTTAAAAAATAAATGATAAATGAGTCTTCATCACTATTTGTGGCCACATTGTGAACAGATCAAGCTAAAACTATGTGGGCAGTCAGGCAGACATTGTGCATTGTTCCACACAAGATATCAACAAGCTACAATCAGCTCAATTTTTCAAAATTATTTTTAAGCCGGCTTTAAGCTACCATCGAACCAAAAAGGAGAAAAGTCCCACTCACACGTTCATGGGAGGTTGAGACATTTCCTCCTAGAGTTGCCAACACATGAAATACAAGAAATCCAGAACATGGGGTGGGAACCAACATTGGCCTGGAGTGGATTCTGGAGGTTCATGAGTCCAGAGCTTTTTGGCTGGCCCAGCAGTATTTGTAGGTGTAGTCAGTCCGATACAAACGGAAATAAACTGGTTGAGGATTAAAAGCATCTTGTTTTTTCTGGTCCAAAGAAAATGCCCAAACCACTCGACAACCCAATTTTCTTCACACAGGGCTGTCTGTCTCAACCTATTTTGACCTAGGCAAAATGGTATTTTGATGCCCCACAGAGAGACATGCTGCTGCCCTCTTTTTTCTCTTGCCTACCCTTCCCCATCTCCCTCAGCCACCACCATCCTCCACTCTTCCCTCCTGGCCACCTGACTGCCCAATTGCTATGATGCATCCTTCCTAGTGAGGCAATCTCCTAGGTCACCTCACCCTTCACAGTGAGGCACTTGGCCCACTGCCAGGCAGTCTCTCTGAAGAGCCTCACCATCCATTTTCCTTCTACAGTTGTTGCAGTAGGGAAGCAGTCAGTGGGGCTTCCCACAGTGTCCCCCACCCTTCTGAGGGGTTCAGAAGGGTGGCATTCTGGGGAGCTGTGCCAGGCATTCTCCAGGAGGAGCACCAGGCAGGCCAACCCCTCAGAGCTAGGCAATGCGTGATCCCCCAGAAGTGGAAGGATGTGTAACTGCACCTCCCAGCACTGGCTAGGAAGACTCAAATTTCTGCAGCTGGCTGGCCCACCACCACTACCACATGGCTGCACTGCTACCACCTTCAGGGGGCTGTTTGCCAGACCAAGAATTTGGCGTCCAAGGCTCTGTTCACCCCTCCCCCAAAGAACTGGCCCTGTTTCCACACCTCCTTAAAAACTCCTCCTTGATTTTTGCTAGTGATTACCCATGGTAAGCTGCTGCATACAAGCAAAACACCATGTGGAGGCAGGCATATATCTAACTGTGTCTGTGCTCACGCATATGTGCATGGGCATGCAATGGGAATGGGATGAGAAACAGGAGTGGGGAAGCAATGGGGCAAGAGAGGGAGAGATATGGTGCATGTGTGCACTACAGTGAGAGCTTCAGAAGGAGGGAAGTCATAGAAAGATTTGAAAATGATTAGGAGGAAACATTGTCAATGCCTTCCTGGTGATGTATCCAGCACTTTCCCAACAGCAACAATCCATGTGCACCAAAAACCAAGCACTAACAGAGAACAGCTGAATGCACAAAAGCTATCTATTGTTTGTTAGAAAGTTGTGCTCATGGAAAATGAGGCTTGGCTGTTGGTTGGGGCATTTTGGTCTAAACACTGATACCCCGTAAATATTAGGAATTCTGAAATAACTGATGCTAAAACATCCCAGTTCGAATAGATGGATTGTCCTAGTCTACTTTCTTGAAAAGGAAAGCGGCCATCTAATGTAAGAAATGCCTCAATTTTGAGGACTAAATGGGAAAAGGGGAGCAACAAAATTAACACAGCAGGAGAAAAATGTTTGGCTTTAGCTTTTCAGCAGCAGCCTCTGAATCATTCACTGTAATAGCATCGCTCCCATGCTGAAACATGATTAGCGTTGCTGCGAAATTACATTGCTAATATATAGAGCTACCACTGGAATTAAGCTATTTTTGCCCTTGCACCTATAGTCAGCGTACAGTTGCTTTATCATATTTTGCTGCAATATATCAATGATCTGCAGTGCTGCACGTCAGACAATCATTTTCAGATGTGCCAGCATTCATTTGAAAAGTCAAAGGAAAACTCTCACTTCATTGAAATCAAATAAGGGACCCCCAGCTTTCACATTCTTCTTCCCCCATTGCCACCATTTTGCACGCCTATTTATTTATTTATTGCATTTATATACCGCCCCATAGCCGAAGCTCTCTGGGCGGTTTACAAAGATTAAAAACATTAATCTTCTGCAGTACGTTTAAAATGCTGTACGGAATCACAGCCTGCCCACATTTTAAGAACAGCAAGAGAGGCCCTTCTCACTTGCTCACCTGTGAGAACACTTAGATATGAGAGGTCTTTTCTGCAACGGCCCCTCTACTCTGGAATAAACTGCTATTGGGGATCTGCCAGTCCCCATCACTGCAGGCTTACAAGAAGGCCCTGAAAACATATTATTTTACTTTGGCCTTTCACTGGTATGTTCCCTGTTTTTATTGCTGTTTTTACTGTGCACTTATTTATTTATAACATATACCACTCATCGCTCTCTAAGCGATTCACAAAAATTAAAACCACATTATTAAAAGTTAAACACAAATTATTGCTTTCAAATACCTTATAGGCATTTATAATGTGTTTTATTATTGCAGGTCCTTCCCTGAAAGACAGCCAAGAAATATTTTTAAATCAAGCAATAAATGATTGGTCCAACTAGCCAAGTATTGACTAAGGTTACTGGGCACAGGACTTTCAGGGTCTGAGGAAGAGAGGACTTTGGCAGCCCAGTTCTTTTTGACTAGAAATGTCAAAGACTGCATCTGAGATCTTCCATACACATTCGACCACTGAACTATGAGCCTTCTGCCACTGAATTATGGACCCACTGGTTTCCAGTGGGTCCATAATTCAGTGGCAGAAGGCTCAGTTCGCAAAGTAAGAACTTTGGGACCACTGGAATCCCAGCAAGGAGCAGCACTAGGCACTGGGCTGTGAACAGGGGTTTTGTAGCAAGAGAAACCACATGCCCTAAATGTGAATTCCTCCCCCACTGGCCCACTGACATTTTAGAGCAGTATTTTGAGCCCCTTTTGTCATGACAAATAGTACAAATGTGATTAAAGGAAGCACTTCTTCACACAAGGTAGCTAACCTATGTGATTTGCTATCACAAGATGTAGTGAGGGCCACTAAGCTTTGAAAGACAACCAGACAAATTAATGGAACATACGGCCATCAAGGGCTGCTAGTCGTCATAGTTATACATCTACCAGAAGCTCTATCCTGTTTGGTATGCTTCTGAATACCAATTGTGGGGGAACCCAAACAGGACAGAGCAGGGCTGGAGAATGTCAGGCCCAGGGGCCAAATCCAACCAGAAAGCTGCACTCCCTTCCCCTCACCCTATCCCTTTTCTTCCTACCACCAACAGTTTAGTGGTTTCCTGGCCTTTGTGCAATTTAAAAGGCTGAAATGCCTCTTCTAAGGCTTAGATATTGGCATAGAATCATAGAATCATAGAACAGCAGAGTTGGAAGGGGCCTACAAGGCCATCGAGTCCAACCCCCTGCTCAATGCAGGAATCCACCCTAAAGCATCCCTGACAGATGCTTGTCCAGCTGCCTCTTGAAGGCCTCTAGTGTGGGAGAGCCCACAACCTCCCTAGGTAACTGATTCCACCGTCACACTGCTCTAACAGTCAGGAAGTTTTTCCTGATGTCCAGCTGGAATCTGGCTGCCTTTAACTTGAGCCCGTTATTCCGTGTCCTGCACTCTGGGAGGATCGAGAAGAGATCCTGGCCCTCCTCTGTGTGACAACCTTTTAAGTATTTGAAGAGTGCTATCATGTCTCCCCTCAATCTTCTCTTCTCCAGGCTAAACATGCCCAGTTCTTTCAGTCTCTCTTCATAGGGCTTTGTTTCTAGACCCCTGATCATCCTGGTTGCCCTCTTCTGAACACGCTCCAGCTTGTCTGCATCCTTCTTGAATTGTGGAGCTCAGAACAGGACACAATACTCTAGATGAGGCCTAACCAGGGCCGAATAGAGAGGAACCAGTACCTCACGTGATTTGGAAGCTGTACTTCTATTAATGCAGCCCAAAATAGCATTTGCCTTTCTTGCAGCCATATCGCACTGTTGGCTCATATTCAGCTTGCGATCTACAACAATTCCAAGATCTTTCTCGTTTGCAGTATTGCTGAGCCAAGTGTCCCCCATCTTTAAGAGCTTCAAACAAAAACAAACTTTTCATTCAAAATAAATAACCCCCAAAGTGGTTTACAATATAGTAATATACAAGACATTGGAGGCAGTATACCAGATGCTGGGGAACATGAGTGGAAGAGTGCTAAAGCACTCTTATCCTGCTTGTGGGCTTCCCATAGGTAAACGGTTGGCCATGGTGGGAACAGAATGCTGGACTAGATATGCCTTTGGTCTTATCAAGCACGACTCGTCATATGTTCTTAGATCAGCATGGAGAAGATTAAAAAATACACAATTTCCACCCAGCTCCACCTCCCACAATGTAGACGGCCAACAGAATTCTGTGCTATCAAGAAGTATAAATTTCCAGAGGTAGAATGACTCAAAAAACAAAGTGGCCCAAATTCATAAGAGATAAGAATATCCATTATCTATAAAGATAGGGTATTCAACTCAGCCATGAGAAGCTTGCATTGCTATTTCACATTGAGCTGTGATCAATAGCTGGCAAATAACTGCTTAAGCAAGTGATCCGTTCATGTGAGCAGTGAACTTAAGTGACAATACAGCTCCACTTCCATGAACTGGAAAAACTGTGCGAGTTGTTCTATCTAAACAACAGAACTCAGTCACTTAAAATTTAGGACAACTGTGAAAACTGCAGCGCAGTGCAACTCAAAGCAGATTCACTCAGAAGTAAGCTCCATAGTGTTGAGTGGGGCTTAGTTTGAATTTGCCAAATCTTGGCCCAGCCCCAGGATAGGCTATAACTGAAGTTCTATTTGAGTGTGGGCAGTAGGGCAATAAGTGTGTGTGTGTGTGTGTGTGTGTGTGTGTGTACACATGCTCAACTCTCTGCAGGGGCTGCAAATTGGTGCTGCATCACTTATATGATGCAGCCACAGATTCACAGCCACTGTGGGGCTTTTCTGTGAAGCTGTGCGGTTGAAAAGTTGAGGCTTACCCTGATTTTTTTTGGTGGGAGCAACGTCCCCCCTGCTCATATACCAGATGCTGGGGAACATCAGTGGAAGGGTGCTAATGCACTCCTGTCCTGGTTGTGGGCTTCCCATAGGCAAACGGTGACCTCACTCCATGGTCACTGGAAGCCAGGAAGAGGGCAGGGGGTGGCTCCAGTACCTGGAGGACCGCTGGAAATCCTGCACTCCCTCCTTGGCATGGGGATTTTACCCCACAGGAGTAACATTGTTGGGTTTAGAGGGAATGCAGTGCTAATGCAGCGCTTGGTCACAGGCAGGCTGGAGGTTAGGTACTGGATCAGGCAGATGAGGAGCAAAAGGGAAAGACATAGTCACTCACATGTTGGGAGATCAGGATGAAGATGATAAAGGGATGGCCATATGCCTCCAAACCCAAAAGCTTGATCCAATGCAGAGCAGGAGGAGCAATGGAGATCTTCGCCTCCCCGCTCCTCCCACTCTGTATTTTAGCTAGCTGGGGTGCATCAGAGGGGGAGGGAAGGAGGCATAACCCAGCCTCTCCAGTCCCCTCCCCTCCTGTCGGAATGTCCCCTTTACCTTGTCTGGTTGCAAAAGTGACCTTGCAGGGGAAGCCAATGTGGTTCTTTCCACACTGGCTGTGAGGGAGCAAGGGAGGGGAGCAGGAGTGTGGATTTTCAGCTCCAAGGTCAGAGCGCTGTCTCCGAACTCAGTTCCAAGAATCTGAAATATCCTATGACCACTGAGATGCTGCCTAGGGGCCATAGAATTCCATTCAAAAGTGAAGAGTTAGAGCCAGGCAGAAGGTCAGGTTCCAAGGTTGAGATGAAGGAGCAAGACACAGATGCAGATGTAAGGTCAAAGACAGGCAGACAGGCAGTAGTCACAATCCGAGGCAACAGTGAGAAAAAGTGAACAGGAGAATAGCCAGAGCCCTCACATTCCCCCGAGGCTACACCACCTGGCTTCCTGGGGATCCAGAGTTCTGGTGACACCAGAGGCAAGGTGGTGGAGGGTGCTGCTTGAGGCCCTAATTCAAGACACCCACTGATATCTTGCATGAAGCGTGCATACGATTGCAGGCATAGTGGTCCCTCACTGGAGTTTACATTGTTTTCTTCCCGATTTTAGCTTGATTTGTTATATGATGTTTCAAGCACTTTATTGTTGTGTGGCAATTGACAAAAATAACAAAGAAATAATGGAGCCTGTACACCTGATCAAGGTGATGCTTAAGGACAGCTCCAAATGAGCAACTATGTACAGATTAATGTCTGGAAATTAATCTAGACCTCCTGGAGTAATCCTTTGGAATTGTTTACTTATTAAACTTTTATATCCTGCTCTTCCTCAAAGAGCTCAAAGCAATACACATGATTGTAGCCTCTCACTTTATCCTCACAACATCCCTGTGAAATAAATTAGGCTGAGAGAAGTGACAGACCCAAGGATGCCCAGTGAGGTGAGTAAGGCTGGGCGGAGATATGAAGCTGGGCATTTCCAGTTCAGGTTTGACACACTACCCATCACACCACACCTGACACCTCCATGTTCGTTGCCTAGAGACCTCTCAAAGGGCGCCTAAGCCTTTTGCCCTCTTTGGTCTGTCCCCTCAAAATCCGGCTAGTCTCCTTCCTTCCTCTGCAAACAGTTACTGGTTGTCAACCCTGCTGCCAACTACAGCTGTGTGTCTATTGCTTAATTTCAATTGAATTTGCATGAAAATCTCTTGAGCATTTTCCACAGACCTGCCTGCCTGCCCCTCTCTTCTCTTGCGCAGTCTTTTATTGACTGTATTTGTCGTCAGAAATCAGCATTCAATTTCTAGAATGAGAGATTTGTCATTCAAGTCTGCTTGGAATTCCCATCTTCTGATGATGCAGATGTCTTTCTCTTTTCACTTTTACCAACAACTAGAGTTTAAAAAGTGAGTATATTGGCCAACTCCAGGACCAGAGTTAGGTGAGTTTAAGCCCACTGATGTAATGTGCCAAAATGTACATAACACTGGGCTAGTTGGTAGCTTATGTCTTTCCTGTGAAAACGACTAGTGCTGATGCTAATACCATTAATTGCACCATGCAAAATGATTACCTGCTTTGCCTCATGAAGCTACCATGAGTAGCCTTAATAAGTATGTAATGAATGTTGTACAAGACATCCATGAAGTCCTCACGGGTCACAGTCCTGCTGACTCTTGGGTCATCACCATAATATTTCCACTCATGCTGAAAAGGAAATGGAAAGAAGCTCAGCGCAAATGATTTAACTGTTTCTAAAGTGCCAATGACATAACTTCTTGAACAGGTTGGATTGAAAAATTACCTCCGTCATTTCTATCTCGTGCCTTGTCAACTGACCATTCAGAGGAGCAGCTACGTGCCTGACAATAATTTGTGTACGTGTGGGAAGCCCCCCTCTGATGATGACCTGGGGTTTATAAGTTGCAAAGCCAGTCTCTTCCCGTGCTTCAAAGAAGATAGCATATTTGAGTTTCCCCCCATAAGCCGTCAGCTATCAAAGAAAAACAAACCATATAAATATTGACCATACCAAAATCAAAAACATTTCTGTGGGACATGCATATTAAATTGAGAGTTTGCCAACAGGATTAAACGTGAAAACATTGTTCTGAGAATACACCTTTCAAAATGTTTACAATATATTTAGGGCATCTTTAATGAACATAAACATAAGTGGTTGAGTTCTATTTTGCATGCCTCATATAACAGACCTACAAATGTACATAATGGCATATGATGAGACTATGAGCATGTCTACATGAAGGGTTTGCCCCGAGGTGGCTTCGTGGCAGCGGCACATCATCTACATTGCGAAGCCATCCGGGGGCAAACCTTGGAAGCTCTGCTCCAAAAAAGTCGGGCACTTACCCTGACTTTTTTGGCAGTGGAGCCCATGGCGTTCCCTGATTGGTCACCATGGGCGGCCCTGCGCGTCTGGAAAAGTGTTTTTTTTAAAAAAAGGCTGTTCTTCCTCTGCAGATACAGAGAATAAAAATAAAAATAAATGGATGTATGTGGGTAGGAACGGGCAGCCAGAGGGAGGAGACATATAGTCCCTCTTTCATCCTCCTCTGGCTGACTCATTCCTTCCCCCCCACCTCCACAAATACAGACAATAACATTTAAAAAGGGTGGGGGAGGAATGGCCCTGTTCCTCTCCTTCCCCCTTTTGATTTTGATTTTTTACTTTTTCAGAGGCTTTTACTTTCCCAGAAAATTTGCACTTGCCTTCCTTCCCGTGCAGATGTCAGGAAGGAATGGAAGTGCAGTCGGAAGGCGCCTCATGGCGCCGAAACAGTGCCATAAAGACGGGGGCTATGTAGCCTATTTTAGGAAACAAACTATCTAGACTACTTTTGTTTGGAAACTTACTAAACTATTGTTAGTTTTTCACAACACTCTTTGTTATTTTCCCTGCAACACTGGCCCCTCTGGAAATGCCAGGCTACATCAAGCTAACCTGAAACGCATTCCAATATGGTGGATGCTGCAGGAGTCTTTTATACTGTGCTTCCCAAGTGCATCCCTCTGCATCTCAGTTTGGCTGACAGGGTTAGGTCAACTAGAAGGAGATTGTGTTTCTTTCTGGATAATCCCAAATTGATCCGGGTCAACTATAGCCACAGGCAGAACAAAAATGATGTACTTGGAATATTGTATTGTCTTAATGCTTTCCTCAGTACTCAGGTGGTTGTGACTCAGCCTGGGTCAACATGACCCTAACTACATAGTTTTTCAGGAGTGTTATTCAAGTATTCCAAAGGAGCTTGTTTTAATCCGAGGGCTGGGGAGAAAAGAGTAAGTAGAGTTCTTTCATTTTATTTCACGTTTTAAAATTTGTTGCACTATATTATAAAGTCTCAATTAAATTTGAAGTATTTTTATGTTCAACTGTAATATCAAAGAATAAGGTGTGGGGGGGAATTCTGAAGTGCCAACAAGTTATACTTTCCTGCAGAGGATTCTCTTGTTTTTATTTATTACATTTATATTCCACCTTTGTTTTCCTCTTGTAAGGAACCCAAGGTAGCTTACACAGTTTTCTCTCCCCCCCCCCATTTTATCCTTACAACAGCCCTGTGAGATTGGTTAGGCTGAGAATCAGTGAGTGCCCCAAAGTCACCCAGTGAGCTTCATGGCCAAGTGGGAATTAGAACCTTTATCTCCCAAGTCCCAGTCCAAAAATGTAACCACTACACCACACTGGCAACAGTGGACATTGATTCACAAAAGAGAATGAACAGTTATTGTTGTAGCATTTCACATTATGACAATTCCAATTCTTCCTAGCCTTTCTAGAGAAAGGAGAAGAAAAAATGGCACAAAATGGCAGCTCAAATCAGAATTCATATCCTTTACCTTCTGTCCCTCAAACTGTTCAGGAAGTCTCCAATAAAAGGACTCCGAGTGTAAATCTTGCATCACCAAGTCAATATTTGCAATTGTCTCTGGATATTGATATATAATTCCTTGGACAGTTCTGTGCTGGACATTCTCATCAACCAGGGGAAGAATCACCTGATCTGGCTTCAGAGTCAACTATAGGCAGTGAAAGTTATAAGACAAAAATAGGATATTTTTCTATTTTCCAGACAAAATAATATTAATTTGTAAATTGTCTAAGATTTAAATGTTTTATTAAATAATCCATAACATTTTCACAAAACTAAGGATGCATAATGTAAAATAGAGCAGTCAAATAAAAACACGAATGAAAAATGTAAAATACACAGATAAAACAGATTACACAAAAAACTGTAAAAGGCCGTCTCCCAAAGGTTAGTGAAATGTCACAAATTTTCCAAAACATTTTACAGGTTGTCTGCCAGGTGTATTTTGTTAGTACTTTCACTGCTTTCCATGCTTTAGAGCAGTGATAGGGAATCTGCGTCAACCCCCTGGGCTCTGGCCCTGATTTACTGTATTTATTTATAATATTTATATACCACTCCCCATTCAATAATTCAGAGCAGTGTACAAGATAAAATAAAATAAAAGCAGAATAAACACACAACACATATAAAAGCAAGATCTTCTATTGCCTGTGCAAGACTGTTTGTGACATTTCTTCCTATTGCGCAAGGCTGAGACTAGGACTGGCCACTGTGGGGAAATCTGGCACTTTTTGAGCCCGACAGATCCCCACAGCCACCCCAGCTCATCTGGCATTTGTGAGCCAAGTGGTGGGTCAGTTCCTGAAATTCAGGAAATTTGCCAGCTTTTTAAAATTATTATTGCAATTACGCCATTTGCACAAAATTGTGGGGGAAAGTATTTACAAAATATGTGATTTGTGCAAAATTGCAGCTATAAATAGCACGATTTGCAATTTGCACAAATGAAAAAACACTGTAAAATCACAAGCTGGCCTGACAGATTGCGCGACGAGTTGGGCCAGCTTGTGGATGAGTGGTCGGAGTCCAGGGGCCCGATCTGCTCTACTCCCAAACAGATTTGTCTGATATCCTTAGCTGAGACTGAAGTCTTGTCTTGACCCAGTTTTTAAAAATATATAGTGTTTTTTTTTCTGAAAGCGCACCAGAAATATGTCAACCAGATTTACAGCATAATCAAAGAAATCTGAAAGACCATCATACTAATTAATTACACATACATGTGTGTGCATGCACCCATCCACCTACTCACCAATGCACCCACAGAAATTGGGTAGAATATTAAATAAGTACAATTGGGGGGATCTGAATACACAAAATTGTAGGTAGTATGATGCTAAAGAAACAGTTATGGCAATTAAATTAAGCAGAGAAAACCACCGTTGAAAACACCTTTGTGGAACTTCACAAATGCCTGTCTAGCAAAGGAGAAGAGAAGAAGCCCTGAGCTGACATTATTATTTTTCTACCATATCTGTAGCAGATTCGGCAGTATGACAGCAGATTTCTTTGAAGTGCTAATGCCAAAATGAAGTGCCTGACTTCACTCTGGAGGTGTTTCTGGCTCCCATGCATTAGACATGCTAATCAGAAAGAAACTGGTTAATGCACAAAGTATTTGAAATGTATGCTCAGTGTCATGATACCGGTGTATCAGAGGGTTTGCCAGTTGCCCTCAATCTGTATTAAAATAGATTGGAATAGATAGAAGTTCTAGATGTTCAGAGAGACTATGGTGTGAAGCCGCATGCCTAATTTAAATATGAGATTTCAAAAGAGAGATAATTGATCATTAGGGAAATTTAAAATCAATATTTTAGATCATGTACACCTGCACCTTCCAAAGTGGAGAGTTGCAGGAGACATGAAGCTTTGATTAACTTAGGCTGCAATCCTCTACACATTTACCCAGGAGTAAGTCCCACTGAGCACAGTGGGATGTATGCATAGGATTTCTTTGTTCAAATATAATTTTTACTGATTTAGTTATATTCTCCACTGAGCCCATGACAGATCAATGAAACACCTGATGATTTTCACAGAATGTCAGAGGGCCTGCTCAAACATATATGTACATCACTTTATTTCAATTCGCTTGATTACGCAAAAAATGATATCTTGCAGCTGAATGTGTGACCTAACTCTACAGAATAGCATTGCATTTGGTGAGGTAAACAATGATATATTAAAGTTCTGTCTCTGATGTTTGATCTGTAACGTTGTGTTCACATGCAAAATCATCAATGCTGCAGTCTTGGGGCTTCACTAAATCAGCTATTTATGGCAAGCTCATTTCTGGCCACTCATGGAAGTTTGCAGGTCAGTTAAATGACACTGTAAACAAACAGGACATCTCCCATGGTTTCCCTCCTTATTCTGTTTTAAAATAGATCAGAAAAAAAGCTGGAATAAACCCTTAATGGTGCAAAATTGGCAGCGTGCAAAGCTGGCATTACGCTATGAAGTTGCCAAGGACAGGAGAAAGGACTTTAAATGGAGGGAGAAGAGGGTGAAATGCCTCCCTGCAACAAAGTAGATCTGAACCCCATGTGTCCCATTGGGTTCAAGTATGCTGAGAGTTGCAAACTTAACAGCAAAATCTTATTTCTACTCAGAAGTGGCTTTCCTGGGGGCTGCGTGGTACCTTTAGAAATCAAGACACACACCCCCACTCCTTTGCACACATGCTAGGGAGGGAGGGACGGAGGTGCTCCCTTGATTCAGCTGTGCTGCCCCTGGAAGCAGCAAGGTCTTCTGCCTTGTCGCCCCTCTCCTCCTGTGTAATCCAACTCATATCAATTGCAACAAAGAGCCAGGAAGCACAACAGTGCCAGGTAAACAACGGGATTTCCCTTAAAGTACACATGCTCTTGGTGATCAACATTCATGTGCAATCCAGCTCAGACTCTTGAATAGCTTGTCCACATACTTTAGTGCTGACCTTTTTCATTTCCCTCTCTAGTACTCAGACTACTTGAAAATCTTGATGTGAGTTCTGTGAAAGGTTCTGATCAGTGCAGAAGCAAGATGGAACATGAATTTTGAAAGCTTAAATTTCCATATAGAGCAAGGGTAACTGTATAATGAGTGTCCCAAATCTCTTTCTACAGTTTTTGTATTCTCTGTGCAGTTGAGAAGACTGTGGATAAAACCATTACCTTACTGAAGTCTTTGCATCCATGATTTCACATTTATGGAATTCTGTGCTCCCTCTTTCCTCCAATATCTTTCAAAAACAAAACTGCAACCTGGGAGGAGATGTGGTATATTGGGAATAATCCCACCATACCTTTCTTTATCTTCCAGTCTTCGTAATAAGATAGGTTTCAGATGGTCCCTCACTTTCTTAGGCTAAAATTTGCTGAGCCCATGGAGATTACCTAGTTCCAAATCTTAATATCAGCAAATTCGGAAGATCCCATTAAAATGTTTCCATTTATCAGAAACATAGACGAGATTCAGACAACACATTAAGCCACATTGGGTCAAATAAGCCACAACTGAATACCCCTTTCTGATGTCCTAAGGGCCTGCTTCTAAATATTTGAAAATTGTCCTTCTTCTCTTCTCTAGGTTAATATATTCACAGAGCATCCTATGCATGTCTATTCATTTCAAAGGCGTGTGATCCCAAGTAAGTGGATATAGGATTGCTGCTTCAATTTCTTCACTTGATTTGCTTTCTAGACTCTTATCATCATAGCTTTTTTTCTAAGTTGTTTCCAAGTTGTCAATACGCTTTTGGAATGGTGGTAACCAGAACTTGAGCCAATCTCAAATCAGATCTAAATAGTGCTGCACAGAGCAGTAGCTATTTCTGAGGGCACTTCCAGGTGGAAAGACCTGTGTATGTCAGGTATGCTAAATCAGTGTATCTGACACCCTGTACAGCACAAGGGATTTTGCTAATCCACATGATGATCACTAAATAGGGTCATAGGATTACTGTAGGTGAGGCAGCAGAATAAAGGCACAAAAACGTCAACAATAGCACCAAACCATGAACTTGTTATTAATCTCTCACTTCACTCCGTCATTGATTAAGTGCTTCCATCTTAGCTGCAATGCTTTAACAAAGACAACATAAAATGTTTGTTTTTAACGACTGCATCGCATTGTTGATTCACATTCCGTTTGTTATGCAACAGAGCCCCAAAATCATTCTAGGTAGTGCTACCACCTATCCATTCATTCCCTTCATTCCCATGTATATATTTATTTGTTACATATATATCCCACCTTTCCTCCAAGGAGCTCAATGTGGTGTACAGTATATTATCCTCCTCTTCCTCCTCCTCCTCCTCTCCATTTTATCCTAACACAACCCTGTAAAATAGGCTAGGCTGAGAGTCTGTCACTGGCCCAAAGTCACCCAGTGGGCTTCATGGCAGAGTCATCGCAGAGTCCCTAGTCTGCTTCATGGCATAGTCCTCAGTCCTAGTCCAGCACTCTAACCACTAGACACTCACCTGCCCTTTGAGTGTAACATTTTATAATTTGCAATTCAGTTTCATTTTATTGTTGTAATTTTTCTAATCCAGATCATTTTTGATCCCAGCCATATCCTTTAAAAGTTCATTAGACTGCTGCTTTTCCAATCCATGCATCACAGCCCTTGAGATAAATATCTAGTAATATTTAGCAATATCAAAAACTAGCAAGTTTCTTCTGCTTTTAAGGAGAGGTACCATTACCAGTGCTTAATTTGCTTTACAAATTAAAATGACAACATGAGCAATAAAACAGTTAAATCCCCTTAATATATCAGCAATCTGTTTCACTGGCTAAAACTGAAAGATTCTAATTTTCCTCACGGTTTCCCACTTGAGAAGCAAAGAGTGTTATATTTTCATGGAACAATTTTCCCTCACTTGACTACATTGCCTTTTCTGGGTTTTAATAGCTTTACTCTAGGGCTTGACATCTATTACCCTATCTGAGACTTTTCGTGAATGAGTTGACCCTGATTGCCTAATGGAACATGGTCCTCTTACCCAGTTCTGAAAGGACACAAGGGAGAATTGCTTAAATGTTTTTCTACAGTTTCTAGCTTCATCTCTGTGTCTGACTAAAAGACACCAGCAGGAAATAACATTATCGCATTACATGGCTCAGCAGTCCCCTTACTCACCCACAGACGGACTAGCCCCTTTGCCTCGCTGCACCTTGATGTCAGGCCAAAGCAGTAGCAGCTGCTGCAGCCAAGTGGGTTTCTGGCATAGAGTCCAAACCTGCCAGGTTTGCACCTGTCACAGTGGACACCTTCCACATTAACCTATTTGCAGAAACAGCAGAGGGGAAAGCTTTAGAGATGTTAATATCTCCATTTCACACTCTGAAACACACACACACACCACGCCTAAGGCTGGTGATCACAATAAAATTCTTTAAAAAAACTATTTTGACAAACAGTAGGAAGAAGACATGTGGTAAACATGCTGACTTTTGCAGAAAAAAGCTCAATATTTGCAGCACTTCAAGAGCTTACAAAAACAGTTTACTTGCCTGCTGTCTCACATATAAATGTGGGTCACTGAAAGGCATCCGAACTGGGTTCTTGTGGAGTGTTAATGAGAAATCTAGATCACAACAGTTCTGCTCCAGAGCGAGTTTAGTATCAAGCATCAGCACAGTGATACATAGAATAAGAACATTTCTCAAGGTAGGTACAGAGTACATTTTAAAAAGGTGTCTCTAGAGGCACTGCTTCCCAAATAAACTCGAGATGTGTTGCCTACATGCTGCTTTTAGACTAGTGGCTACCTTCTAAAACAGGGTGACTCAGTGGATAAGCTACTTTGGTCTGAACCAGTAAAATTCTTAAGTTTTCCTTTAACTCCTTTTACATATCATTTAGACATATAAATAAGACACTCCAATGACCATTTACAGATGGATAGTTAATTGAAACCGATAGGATCAAAGGCCCTTTCTACACCTAAGGATTATCCCAGGAAAATGGAGGGATTGTCCGTGCCTGCTCCCGGGATCTCCTGTGTGTCATTTGCATGCACAGGGATGATCCCGGGGAAAAAGGCAGGTGTAGAAATGCCCAAAGACTCCTATGGCACCTTAAAAACTAAGACAATTATTGTGGCATAAGCTTTCTTGGAGCTCATATACACCAAGCAGGATATTGCACTATGAAAGCAGTTTGAAAGTGGTATATAAAAGGCAGGAGCCACACTACTGCTCTATAGCAGTATTTAAGTACGCTGCAGGATCTACACTACTGCTTTATGGTGGTACTGAAGTGCACTGACAACTGTTGGGGCCCAAGACACATCTACACCAAGCAGGATATAACACTATGAAAGTGGTATGAAAGTGGTATACGATATGTGTCAATGGGCCCCAACAGTTGTCAGTACACTTCAATACCGTTATAAATCAGTAGTGTGGCTCCTGCCTTTTATATACCGCTTTCCTAGTGGAATATCCTGCTTGTTGTGGATGAGCCCTTGGTCTACAGCCCAATAGATGCATCTGTGGGCTGTAGTCCATGAAAGTTTATGCCATAATAAATGTGATAGTCATTAAAATGCCACAAAACTCGTGTATGTTTCTTCGATTTGTTGCAACAGACTAACATGGCTACCCTTCTGGAAATTAAAAGCAATGAGGCTAGAACTAAGTAAGTAGTCAGTGAATTGGTCCTTAATAGTGAGGAAAAGTGCATATATTCAGGCAGTATTTTAAAACAGGCTATTAAAAGTATTTAGAGAAGTACTTAGCAATGTTCTATCAATGAGCACAATCTACTGGAAATTGTCATTGCATATATGCTCTATTAATTTAAGTCCACACAGAGTTGATTCTATACATTGTGGATGTTAAAAAAATGCCTCATTACACCTTATACAAGTCCATCAAGGCAATGAACAGTAACTATGGCAGAGAGGGTAGCTGCAAAAATAGCAGAGGGGAGGAAGCCTAGATCTCTCTTAAAAGGACTGCTGGAGACTTGGGGAAGTATGGAATAGAAGCAAGGCATGAAGAAGTGTCAGTTCAATACTTAAAACTCTGGAGATCACCTTGCGAAGAGGCCGATTTGGTCCCCTTTTCCCAACCAGTCACTGTCAATGGTCTATATGCAGTCTCATCTTGTCAATTACCTTGTATGTTCCCTAGTAACACTTCCTTCCCTTTAGCAGGTGAAACATACAAGGACATTGACAAGGCATTATATATATGAAATTGTATAAGTGCAACTGCAAAAAACTGACTACAAATAATAATAACTAAAACAAAATTATGAACGCATTTTCACAAATTCCTGGGGGCAAATATTTGCACAAATGTTGGGGGTTGTGTGTGGGTTGTTTTTTAAAGGAGTTGGAAAAAAGTGACAGCCCCACCAAAGTGCTGTTTGAATATTGGTGGTGGAGCTGTCACTGTGGCATGGGCAGGATCACTTAGGAAGAGTAGCATGGTTTTTTTTGCCACTCTTGCCATAGGTCTCTGTACCCAATCACCACAATGCAATTGCCACAACAGTTCATCCACTGTTTCAGCTAAATAAAAGGCACTACAATGGAAACAGATTAGAAAGAAGAACTAGTAATCTTCCTTTCTTACCTTACACGTGCATTGTCCTGTCTGATCAGCACATGAACATCTTTCCATTTCTGAATCACAGGTCTGTGGCTCAGTTCCTGCTATCTGGCATTCACAAGAAGTGCACTGTGGGTAGCCTCGATATCCCAGCCTGCATTCAGTACATTTATCACCAGAAAATTCTGCGCGGCAGAAACAGCAGCCAGTATCAGGGTTACACTGGGAACTGAGGGATCCAGCTACACTGCAGTCGCAGGCCTAAAGTGGAAAGGGGAGATTTTTTTTTTTAAAAAAAAGCTTTTAATGATTTCTGATAGGGCTTCCAAATGTTTACCAAAGCACAAAGCCTTCTCAAGAATGACTGAAACAATCAGTGCCAAGTGTCAACATATTTATATCAGCAGACTAGGCAACTGGTTTATGGAGGTAAAAAGTTCGTACACATGGGTTCATTTCTTAAGTATCACTTTACATTTATTTCTTGTGAGGAAAGTGAATGAGTGCCTTGGTGTTCTAGTGGCTATGATGCCTCTTGTCTCTGAGGTGTAAGAGTGAGAAATCTATGGGCTGTATCCAACTGTGTCCATCCACTCTGCTTGTGAAACAGAGTTATCTCACCCCCTTGCAGTAATCCTGGCACCCAAATCTACTCTGGGTTGGTGGACCTCTCAGGAGGAGGGAAAGTGGAAGTCTCTTTTTGCAAGCAGAACTCTACTCAAGTGATGTTGGATGGAACGATGGATGCAATGAAGGAGAGGGGTGGGGTAGAGCACTCCCTCTTTTTGCATGTTTACCCTATTCAGGTTCAGAACGCCTGAATAGGGCATCCATCCATCTATCGTGGTGGTTTGTTTGTGGCTATTTTTCCCCTGAGCCATAGTATTTCACTTTACTTTTTGACTTTATTTTATTTATTTATTTACAATATTTATATACTTCTCCTTATCCAAGGATTTCAGAGTGTTGTTGTTCATGATCTCATAACTGTTGGATTGATTGTATATAGTGCTGCCCAGGAAGGCTCCATGCATTGTGGGTGGAGTGTGGGGTTGTGTTTGGGGTGGTGGTGGAATAGGGCTTTGGTATGCCCTATGAGGATCTCTCTGTATCCATAGAATGTTTCCTAAGGGATAGAATGCTTCCTAAGTAAATACACACATTTTCACTGAACAAATAATAGTCATTTTTCCATCTTTATAGTTATAGGTGGCTAACACTCATTAAAGTTTCCTACATTTCTTAATTTCTATATTATAAAAGCAACTTGAAATGTATATAACCAATATGTATATAACCAATCATCTCCCTGTCATCTGGTAGAAGCAGTGGCCGAGAGTGAAAAGAAATATACCCTGTTCAGTTGACATGCTAAGCCATGGTGGTTAAGCATTTTGAACTAAACATTATGGCTTAGCATGTTGTATGTACCATGACGTAGCATGTTGTGTGAACCATTCCTAACCATGCTAGCTACATAACCATATTTAAACACACTCACTAATCATTTGGTGTGAAAGTGTTAGGAGACTAACCATGACCTAGCATGTCATCTGAACAGGGTCATAGAGTATCAGCTGAACATTACAGAATGTTGGCAAAACATGAAATACTCTTTAATGACCAAGCTGAAAATACTGGGGGTGGGAACTGTGCGAGCAGTGCTGAAGCTATATTATAAGACATAGTAAAGTAAATGTTGTACATAAAAATAAAATAAATGGAATAATACCAAGGTGAAGGGGAAAATAGCAGGTATTAAAAGGTAAGCAGTTGTTAAAAGGTAAGGCAAAATTCAGAGGACACAGAGTTTGTAGTAAAATGGAAGTATAATAAAATTCTACCATCTGTGGTTGTGAGGAACTCCCTATCAAATTAAAAAAATAAATGATATGTCTTGCAAATCCTGAAGATTTCTTTCTGACATGGAGGCCTTGTCAAGCTTATGGAGAAGCCACTAAAGCCCTTGCTAGTAAGCCTCCAAATATAAATTCTGTATTTCAATATTGAACTTAATTTTTTAATCTACCATAAAGATACTATTCATATCAATGTTGATCCTAAACTAGTAGCAGGAAGGTAGAAGGTGAAGTATACTCCAGATCAATTTAAAGGGTTTTAATGAGTCTGAGTTTTGCTTGGTTCATGTTTACTATTCCTTTAAATTGTAGGTGAAAATCATTGAATTAACGAAAATTAACAAATCAATATAGTGATAACAATTCTGTAGAGCTGGAAAGGTATGGGGGGAAAAAGTAGCTGGAAACACAGCCCTTCATTGTTCACATCAAAATCCCATCACAGAGATTACTGGTGACAGCTCAAGTTGATTTTGAATGAGCAGTCCCACAGCTCAATTGGATCAGCTCATAGGGTAGGCAAAACCTGTACTATATGTAGCTGGGAACACTAACAGTTAAGAATTGCCTGGCAGGCTGCTGTGTAGTCTCAGAATTAAAAGCTATTTGGACAAGGGAGCCTGCACAGTGAGTAATGCCAGAGGATAATGCCTACTGGGCAAATTGTTCACCATATGCAGAGTAAATTACAGTCAAACGTAATGTTTGTTTTGCAAGGAGGCAGCTTCATGTAATATTCCCTTGCCAGTGAGTTACGATGGGCTCCGAAATCGGCTCCACTAAAAGCTCAAGTGGAGAGGGGGCAATCACACCTTGCCTTGGAGAAATTAGTTGCAATGCGTTAAAAGGGGAGACTTGGCTGACATTTCATTATTAATTTAGAGAGTGCTGTAGCAGCTGCCATACTAATGCACTCATATAATAGACAAGGCGAGGATAGATAGAAAAGACCCCAGAGCTGAAACAAGGGTCTTCACCCCTATTAAGTGGGTTTGCAGAAGCTGGGTGATCTGTGTGCTGAAGAAAGGCAGAGGTTTTGCGAGAGGAGCTTTACAACTCCAAAAGAAAATAAATGATTCTGCATTAATTAACTAGTCTTACCTATCATAAAAACAGCTTTGAAAAGAGTGTGTGGTGGCATGTGATTGCTTGCATTCAGGTAATATATGCTGAAGGAAATCACAGCAATGTTAAATGAAGCCCTTTAATGTTGCTGTTAATTATCACTTGGTGCAGCACTTACAGTATGCAGTGATTACTGTTTTTACCATCTTCATATTCACTACATCCTTAAGAGAAGGTCATTCTTATTCCTACTGAATAAGAGGAACCCAGACGTGAGTGTCATAATGACAAAGGTGGGAGCCTATAACAGAAGTGGAAGCTAATGGTAGAGGTGGACATTGAACCACGGCCAAATCCAATATTGTGTTGACTGGATGACAACGATTCTCGTTACGGATACAATTAAATTTTGGTTCAAAAGACAAAAGAAAACACTGCCTTACAGATGACACAATGAATGTATGAAACTCACTACCACAAGATGTAGTGTTGAGCAGTAGTTTAAATTGGAAAAATACATGGAAGTCGATGCTAAAATTGACACGTAATAGCTCCTAGGCCAAACTTCCCTGACCTGGTGCCCTCCAGATGTTTAACACTTCAGTTCCCATCAGCACCAGCTGACATAGGCAATGGACAAGAATATTGGGAGCTGTAGTCCAAAATATTTGGAGGGCACCAGGTTGTGGGAGACTGTCCTAGGCAATGGATCCTTCATGCTTACTTTATTTATCAAATTTGTAACCACCTTTCTCCTAGGAGCTAGATAGCATACATGGAGATCGTCCCATTTTATTCACACAACTCTGTGAAGGAGGTTAGTCTTGATGTCTTCTTTTTGTGTGAAATGCAGCCACATTTCATTGTGAAATGAAGCCTACATTTAGCTCCCAGAAGCTTGTCCTCAGTCCGTAAAGCTTGTAACTCATATCTGGCCTCTCTCATATTTCTGGCTCCCATTTTTAATTAGAGAAAAGTAAGATCAAATGTAGTCCTAATACTGCCCATACACCAAACATTGGTGTCACTGAATGGGACACTCGGAATATTATTAAACTAGCGCATGGAACAAAGAAAGCATTGCCAAACACAATACAACACATCTGAGTTTCCTTAGGTTCACTTTGCCTTAGTTCTGTGAAATGGGATAAACTTTGCTTGAATTCAGACAGACTTGTTCTTCTGACTTCAGCATATAACCGTTGAAATAAGCTACATGCACATGCAAATTTTCAGCACTTATTTGCACAAAGAAGCATCTCCTGTTCAAATACATCTCATCTACTCATCAATGCCAATATTCACAAAAGAAAACACAATTCTATGATTCTTTAGAGAACTACCATTGTGTTTTGGTTCCTAACAGTAGCAGTTTACTACACAGACAAGGAAGAAACACACACAGAGAAAATACAGATCCACTCACCTTGCACCCGCTGATAATGTCATGACCCCAGTGATTTGGTGCACATTTATCACACCTCTTTCCTATGGTATTGGGAGGGCAGATGCAACGGCCGGTGTGTGAATCACAATTATTACCAAGATGGGAACACTCACAAGCTTCATGGGGAAGGATAAAAGAGAAACAAAACAATATTTTGAAACATGAAACGCACAGCTTATTATATTTGAAGACAGTTTCCATCAAGATCTTCATAATATGTATCTATTGTTGTCCCCTTTGTGGGTGTGGGTACCATCCAACGATGGGCAGAAAAGACAATAAATGAGCCACAGGCTATAGGCTCCTTTGAAGCTGATCTAGAAATAAGAACAACAGAGGTAGATCTCTGACTAGAGAGCTAAGAATAAGCTGTTGCGTGACCATATCTTCACAGAGCCACCACTTACCACATAAGCTATAATTCTCAGCTCTTCAGCTGCATGGGAACAGACATGGCCAGCTTACTTGTGGGGATCCTGCTGTGCATCTATCCCTTTTCTTATGATATATGAAATATTGAGGCTAATCTATTCTAGACATGTACAATGGCTGCAATCCTATACTCACTTACTTGGGAGTAAGATCATTGTATTTAACAAGGTTTCTCAATAGACTTGCACACTGTGAATTGATGCTGAAAAAATGAACAATTTTTGCTAGACTGCTGCCATTCCAGTATTTATTTCACTTCTGTCTTGCTTTTAATTTTTTTCCAAATAGGCCAATTATCAGCTGGGTGGATGGGTGAGAGGAGATTACACTGGAAAGGGGCAGATGGGAAAGAAGTACCAATCCAATCTCTCTCCCCCAGCTCCGCTCTACTTAGGACACATGATGATGCACCAGAGACAGTATACCTCTGAACATCAGTTGCTGGGGAACACAACTGGCAGAGTGTGATGGCATTCATGTCCTGCTTTTGGGCTTCCCATAGGCATTTGGTTGGCTACTGTAGGGAGAGGATTAGTTAGCCATTAGCCATTTGGACTGACTCTTCTTACGTTACGTTCCTAAATGGACCGGAAGCATATGTCTTTTCTCAGTATGCCCTTTAAGATGTGTCTTTAATTTAAAAGATTTAAAAGACTGATATGCTGTTATGAAATTCCCCCTACCCCAAAACAACTTACTAGAAAATGAAAGCCCAGAATTCATTAAAAGTAGAAATGGACTTCCTTGAAATCTCTTCCATACCTTTTCTCTTCAAATGTCAATACTCCATTTTTTCAGCTCTTTTGTTACTACTACTACTACTACTACTACTACTACTACACAAACACACTGTAGGATTTAGTGTGCCAAGTGACATTTCTTTTAATCAGATTGAATTTCAGAGATACAATGGCACCAGCCTCTTAAAAGGGCATGAAAACGGCCATTGTAGAGGAAAAATTCCCCACATCCAGAGCCTGGACGTGCATGTACTGTATTCCTGAACTATTCATACCAGGAACAGATGACTGACACTACCATCTCCAGTAATTACCTCTAAGAGGCACTGGGGTGGGGGTAGGGGGAAGGCCTAGGAGAGAATGAATGTAGGGGGCTCTTTCTCTTTCTCCCAAAGTGAAGTCAAAGCTGACAGCACTGTCTATCTGTTAGGCAGAGGCAGTAAAGATAATCCATGTGTACATCAACAGGCAAACAGCCCATTGCCATATGAGAACAGTTTTGCATCAGGGCCAATACGTTTTCTACAATTCAATTTCTACACTTTCATATTCATAACTTGTGTCAGCACTTACAGCACTACTGAGTTATTCTGCTCCGTTGTTGTTGTTGTCTTAGCCAGAGGGACTTCCAGACTTCTCTCTCTGTCCCCCAGAGTTGTTTCGAGTGGCTGGATTTAAAATGTGAGGAACTGACCTACTGATCTAATTAAATATTTGCCCAAATCCAGGATTCCCAGTGTGCACACAGCAACCAGGTTCATTCATGAAGTTCCATGTGAGCACGGTCTTGTCAGTGTCAAAGAACACTCCGCAAATACACCCCAGAGCACATACAGAGCCTTATTCAACATTGAAGAGAACAGGAAGTTCAAGCCCATGCAGGACTCTCTTGCATAAGAGCACCATAGAGTTTTATATCACCAATGTTATTTCTACTCCAAAAATCCTACCATTTTTATCTATTAGATTTGTCACAGAGATATCTCATTCTTTTCCTTTTTGTGTGTGTGGAAGCACAATTTAAGATGAAAATGTAAACCATCATTCATTTCCATTACTTTATCATGTGAAAAGCAGACAGGCCAAACCTAGTTGTTCTGAGAACACATCTATTGCAGAAAGTTTTCACAACAGACAACAGCTTTCCAAACCTGCAAGTGCTGCAAAAACAGCAAATCACAGAGATCATTCACTGTGTGCTTGTTCCATCCCTATTTGTGCTAAGAGCCTTAAGACTACAGTTACCATTTGTTTTTCATTTCAAGTTTTCTCTTCAGTGATTCCAAAAGGTGACCTCTTACTCTTAGCAAGTGCTGACATGCTTAAACTTTTACACAACAATAAACATGCCATTATAGATCCACTCTTCTTGTACAGGGACACAATAGTACAGAGTCATAGTTCTGAATATAATCCACACAAAATTTAAGATATATTCGTCATCCAAGAAGTTTGATTCTTTCCTAGTTTGAAACAACCTTTAATAGCCTTGTGGCTTCTGCCACATTTAGGTAGAAAAGGAAGGTGGTATAGCTCAGAGTTATACCACAGGGGTTGTATAGATGAGGTTCCAGGTTCAATTCCTGGTATCTCTGATTAAGGATTTGAATAGAAGAGTTGGTAAAGGCATCTCTGCCTGATACGCTAAGGATTTGCTGCTAGACTAAGAAGTGTTATACAAGATGGACCAACAGTCTTATTTAGACTGCAATCCTATACACAGTTACTGGAGTCTAATGGCTTTTCCACATTCAGCAAAAATCCCTCAGCCTCACTAGTGCTTCGTCTTCTGGAACCTTTGTGGATTTGACAATAGTCACAATACATGTGCTTCCCCCCCACCCGTTTTTTCAAATTCCTTCTTATATGTTTCAATTCTAGTGCCAGTAGATGGCACTGCTTTATAGTGTGTTTCCATTTTATTACTGAATTTTCAGGGTTTTATAACATGATGGATTCCTGCTTGAGAACAGCGGGAGAGGCACCAAAGGTTGACCATGCCATGAAAAGAAACCACAAAATTCTGTCAGTGAACAACCATCAGCGTGCAATAAACTGCTTGTGTGGTGAAGCTCTCGAACCTACTGAACAGAATGGAGCTTATGTTTGAGCAGACTTGCACAGAATTAGCTAATAAGGCTACAATCCTGTACACACCCCATGGAATATAGCAGGACTTGCTTCTGAGTGTGTAGAACTGGGTTATAAATAGGGATGGGCAGATCAGTCTATATTTCCAGTCTGTATCAATTTTGTATGTGGTCATTCATAAGTTTGTTCTGTCTCATTTCTGCATTGATATGTGATTTTTGTTGTTCTTTAAATCCACACAAGAAGTTCATATAGATTTTTACTGATTTCTTTCACAAAATATGCCTTTTTATTTAAATATATGCATTTCTAAACATATTCTATTCTAAAAGGGGCATTTGCTACTTTTGCCTAGCCAAAAACTGCATCAGATTCGGAAAAGTGTGAAATCTGAAGGACAATCACATATTAGTCTGGGAGGTCAAGTGCAATTCAGAATTCACATAGAACCAATTTTACAAGCTTTCCTAGCTTTAAGTCAGCAATGTACACTTATGACATAGGTCAGGGACTCTAGAGCTTGTTTATAACAAGTGTATTAGATAGATAGATAGATAGATAGATAGATAGATAGATAGATAGATAGGGAGGGAGGGAGGGAGGGAGGGAGGGAGGGAGATTTCATCATATTTTATATGTCAGGAAGTGTAAATATCTCATTGTACAAAACACTGGGATATGGGTTTCTGCTTGGCTTTATGTTTCTTATGAAGAGTAGCTCATATGAATTGCTGAGGAACGAGAAAACCTTCACACTTAAACAGGGCCAGCGCCAGACTATATTGCGCCCTAGGCAGGCGCGTTCTGAAGCCGCCGCCCCTGCTCGCTCACTCACCGCCCCCTCACTCACCTGCCCACCCGCTCGCTCACTCACTGCTCCCCCTCGCCCGCTCGCCCCCCCACCCGCCGCCCCTGCCCACTCGCCGCTCCGGCTCCCCCCATCGCTCGCCCGCCGCCCCTGCTCGCTCGCTCACCGCTACAGCTCCCCCCTTGCTCCCCCACTCACCGCCCACTCCCTCCCGCTCCCGTCTTTGAAGCCGGGACTCTGGGGTTGGGGGGCGGGGCAGAGGCTTTGAAGCAGCGTGCCTGGAAGTGGCTTCCTGGCGCACCATACTGAAGCCTCCACCTCCAACCCCAGTATCCTGGCTTCGAAGGAGCCAGGACGCTGGGGTTGGGCGGAGGCTGGGGCGGCGGCTTTGGAACAGCACACCCAGAAGCCGCTCTAGGAGAGCAGCTTCCGGGTATGCTGTTCAGCACCCTCGTTTGCTTGGCGCTCTAGGCAGCCGCCTGAGTTGCCTCTATGGCAGCACCGGGCCTGCACTTAAATAGGAAGGGTTTCTATCAATTACATACTATTAGGAATATAAGCTGACCAGTGTAATTGCATCATTTGAATGCTTCAAATGGAGGACGAAATAACCATTTCCCAAATAGGCTTTGTGTTACCTGTTTCATTTCTCAGTAATTGTACTGGACTCAGCAACTTATGTTCATCCATAATTTCCCTGCGGAACTTGTTCTATTGACTATCATTCCTTAGACCGAAAAGTCTCCCCCCCCCCCAATCATACAGGTCATACTGATCTCACAGACCCCGTGAGGATCAAAGGCTCTTACAGAGAGTTGGATTTGGGCCCAAAGAAACAATATTACATGTAGTTTGGGAACTAAAGGGGGGAAAGGCTTTTGAAATTAAAAACACATATTCAGACCCATGGAAGTAAGTCAATATGCAAATAAATAAAAATAAAAACCCAATAGCACACAGGAATAGCCCACAATTGTGGACTTTAGGAGGCTTCTTCTGCATTGTGAATCTTTCTCCAGTTTTCTAGGTTAGCTTCTGGAACTGTCAGGATGAATCCTTTGGCTAAAGCTCTGTGCTCTCATTGGATGGGAGGGGCATGTCCAGTCTGTCTCCAGCCTATGAAAGCACTTTGACACTTGAGCTTTGCCAGTTGTTAAATGGGAAGGTGGAGAAATCTAGACTTGCCATAATCTCCATTCTCTTGCTCACCAAACCAAAAGGCTAAATCAGTGGACTTCAGTCTCTCCAGACCAGGGACTCATGTCTAACTTCATGAGAAACATAAAAGACACCTTTAATTATCTTATATATGATTCTTTCTTGCTCTGTCACAGTCTTCTCATTCTCCCCCATCCACAAGCATTTTGTGGATATTATGCTGATTTCCCAACCAGGACTGAAACTGTGTACAAACTCAGAGGTGTACCTCAGCATCCAGAACAATGTGGCAGAGAACACTGGGGCTCACTTCGCAGATTTTGGTCTACTGCTGAAGTGTGTGTGTGTGTGTGAGAGAGAGAGAGAGAGAGACTGTGTGCATATGAGGAAACAGGAGTACAGGTAGCACAAACCATCTTATATATGGTTGTACCCAACTCAGTTGTATCACCAGTTCAAGATGAATGAGTTAGAAGACAAAGTCAGAGTGCATGATTGCCCCTCCTTCAAGAAGGAGGAAGCCCCTAAAACGAGAAGGGATATAAAAGCAGAATAAACATTGTGTGAAAGGCCTTAGCTAGACCTAAGGTTTCTCCTGAGATCATCCCAGCCTGCTCCTGGGATATCCTGTGTGTCATTTACATGAACAGGGATGACCCTGGGACAATCCCGGGATAAACCTTAGGTCTAGCTAAGGCTGAAGAGAGAATGAACAACTATTATTTATTTCCTTTCCTTTTCAAGGAGTTTTACAGCCAAGTCCAAAGACTCAAATTGGCCCCACCTAGAAATTAGGGTTGCAAACTTTTCTGCTGATGGAATTATTTAAATGATGCAACAATTATAAAATGGATTTAAAACAGCTGATGTATGATATGACCTCAGCTGTTCACATGATAATTATTTTCCCAGGTTAGCTGATATTTTTCACATCTGACACATCAATTTCTTTTGGTAATGCTTTAGGCTGTATTTCTGTGGAATGTTTTGCAGTGAACTCTGGGTTATATCCAACGTCAGTCTAACATAAATGCCATTCATTTCAATGGAACTACTCTAAGTAGGATTAACATTGTATACAAACCACTGTGATTAGTTTAGATCCAGGTTCAACAAAGAATTCCACCACAACACACAGTTTCCTTGTGTGACTGCATACCTCCACTTACAAGCTTTTGTTTCTGAGATTTGCAAGCAATATTTTCAACTTACGTTTCCTTCTGATGTGCCAAGTGAAAACAGAAGAGATATGCCACCACATAGCAGCTGTTGATTTTGCCATGCAGTCTATACATTTGTAAACATGGAGTTTCACACCCATTATGCTTTGCCTCTTAGTTGCGCTACAAAGACCTAGCTGCTACATTTATCTCTAATGCTAATATATGAAAAGGGAGAACTTCAACCTACTCTAGAATTATGTGGCCATGGCTGGCAACCTTCATATTTCAAGAGAACGCTTTTCACTGTATAACCTTCCAAATTACCCCTCTGTTAAGATCCTCTGGGTGGGTCTTTAAAAACCTAAGAAGGAAAACCAAAGGTTCCAGGCAGTCACAGTAGACTGGAACTAGATACTTGAAGAAGCCTATCTTGGTTTTTAGAAAGAAACTCAAATCACATATTTTGGAGTAAGCCTTTGGACATTCATCACTCTTGCTTTCTGCAGTGCATCATGGGTGATATCCAATTGCATCTGACAGAGCAGCATCCCCCAGCAGCATCCCCACAAATCTGCTCTAGAAGATTGGAGCTGAAAGAGGATGGAGATGGCAGGAAAGGTCTGTTGTTCATATGGAAATCTACTTGAATGTAGTCCAATGTATACCTGAATATTGACATTTTTTGTGCAAATGGGTTTATCTGGACATTTTTTTAAAAAAACAACAACACCCTGCTATGGCCGCCTTGAGCATTTGAAAAGATCCCCTACAAATTGTTTGTTTGTTGTTTATTCGTTCAGTTGCTTCCGACTCTTCGTGACTTCATGGACCAAATAAAAACTCCTCTGTGTAAAATTAAATTTTCCTATAGTTAAATCCCAAAGGAACACAATGCCATCAGTTCTTTCTATTATGAGACCAAGTCAATCCTGGAAAATGGCCCATACACATAATAAAAAAGAAAACTCCCCAGCAATTAAATAAAACATAATTCTATACATACGGGTGCATCCTCCTTCTTCAAAGCCATAAAATCCATGAGCACAGCGGTCACACTTCTTTCCTCCAACACCTGGCTGGCAATGACACTGTCCGGTCTCATCACAATCAAAAGATTTGGATCCAAATGAATTACAGTTGCATGGAACACAGCCTCTGGATGACTGTACACCAAAGGTTCCAGGCTGTCAAAGTAGACAGAGGGAAATCATTTAGCAGAAATAAAAACAACAGGCAAACAGAAAAGGAGGGGAAATGTCTGAGGGAGACAGAGATTTTAAAGGGACAAATGGAAGAAGACACTTTTTTTTCTATCTAAGAGGATTAAAATAAATAAGTAAGGTCCAACTCTGATATCTCTGGTTGTAGCTACTTTCAAGGTATCCATGTTCATATTTCTAAGAGGATGTTTAATGTGTTTTAAAGTTTTGTTTGTGACGTCTGAAATACACGATAAAATCCTGAAATCTGAGATACAAAGGAATCCAACTTGGACCTTTGCAAGCTCCAAAATTAATTAGAAATCTGATTCATTTATCCTCCTTAAATATTCAGCACCATGTCTTGCTACTTACTGTTTTACTCTGTACAGCACCATGTACATAGATGGTGCTATATAAATAAATAAATAATAATAATAATAATAATAATAATAATAAAAATAAAAAGCACTCATTTTCAATTCTGAATTTGTTTCAACTTTACTGGAGCACCTCAGCAAGGCATCTTCTGCATTTCTTCTGCACTTCCCTGACTCGTATAAAAAGGGCCTCATAGCAGAGCCCTGATCAGCCCCTTGTGATACTACAAGGACCTAGCAGAAGAGCGACCACTTGCCCATGGGATCTAATAGAGCCATTGTTCTGCTTTACAAGTGAGGCCCTGTCCGCTGCATTATAAACTAGGATTTCCCATGGACTTTAGATGATATGGAGGCCAGCAGTGTCCAGTCTAAGTGAAAATATGGGAAATGATGGCACATCTTAGGATATCCCACTAGCTGTGCTTCTTGCTGGGGGCAAAGGCTGTTAACCAGCTCAGCAGTTCTGAGTCATGAACTGCAACGCTACAGCTTAAAGAGATTCATAGGTCTGAGAGATCAGCTAGTATAGAATGCTAAAATAATACAGCATGAACCTGTATCAGCAGCAAGTATTAGTGCAATGACATCTTTGACTCCAAATCCCAATAAAAAACAGAACCAAAAGTTCTGTTGAGGAGACTGCCCACTTCAGTGCTAGTGTGTACAATCCTAAAGTGTGCCTTTTAAATCCTAGTGTAGGGTTTACCAGTTGGAGGGTCCCGGTCTAAATCCAGACCCCAAAGGCCTTGATCTGCCAGTCTTGGGAAATATTCAATGCAACATAAGCCCTAACATTAAGCTGGACTGGCATAAGGGACCTGTTGTGTTAGCCAACATGACAAGTTTTCCAGCTAGCATTATTAGTATGGTGCTAGAGGTCCCTTACACCAGTGCAATGTGATTTATGTTAGCTCTAGTGTCACATTAGATACTGTTCATTGACTCTGTTCGGAAAGTGTCTCTGACCCAGGTCCTGTTCAAAATATGACTTTTAGTCTTCTTGTCTAATCCATAAAGGCAGATCTACTTCACAACAGAGCCAGCCTATCTTGTCTGAATTTCAGGCCAAGAAGCTGAAGTTGCTCCCCAATGCTGTAGCTGGACTGCTCCCATCCCCAATGGGGCCATCTGTCATGATATGTCTTTTGGGAAGAATCCTGATCACTTCTTATGACCCCCCCCCCAATATTTTTTGGTGTGATTGGATTAATGGTTGCTAATGTTACTTGTAAACTCCCTTGGAAGGATTTGAATCCTGATAGATAGGATATAAATAACTGCAATTGTAATAACAATAATTAGGAAGAACACTACACATACACTTCTGTATACTTCAGTAATTGCTACAGCAGCATATCTCTCAGTGAGAAGAGATAGGAATACTTCCACTCATGCAGTTAAATCCTAAGGTCTGATTAAATGTGAAACCATCTTATTTGTTTCCCCAAGATGCAAACAAAGAAAACAAAAACAGAAAAGGAAGGACAAAGGAGCTCCCTTAACAGCCATTCAAAATAACACAGTGACCTGGTGCTCATAATCAAAGTAAGCTACCATGGCTTATTTAAATTGTGGTGCCGATTTGAATAATCATCACCCAGACGTGGCTTGGCTTGTTGGAGGAAAACAACCCTCCAATAACTCATGGGTTGCTGTTGTGTTATTGGAGGGCTGCTTCCCCTCCAACAAGGCATGCCACCTGGGTTCAGACAACACGACAAGCCACACCCCAAGTGGTGATTATTCAAATCACGTGCCTCAATTGAAATAAACCACTGTGGCTTAAACGACCACTGTGGCTTATTTTGGTTATGCAAACCAGCCCAGCGAAGTTAAATACAGCTAGCATGCAACTATCCTCTAAATAAGGAGGTGTAATAAATTATATTTAGAAGGATAAAAGGATAGAAAATTATTTGCCCAACCCACAATTCTGTGAAGATTTTTTGTCAGTGGCTGTAGAAGTTCACTTAGGATGCCAACTCTGAAGTCGTATAGCCACCAACTAAAACTATGTTTTATTCATTGTTTTCCAATGAAGATGGTGAATAATTTAATAAATGTACTGTATTTTCTGTTAAGGGGCCCCTAGAGTCAAAGAACTGTACAACTAATTCAATGAAACCCTCATGAACAGGGTCCACTACCACTGCCAGCCCATGCCATATGGTATACCTTCCTGGAGAGTTCCAAAAGAAATTTGTGAAATTACAAAGGGATCTGTCATTCAAATCACCAGGAGAAGAATTTCAATGGGCTTAGGTTGACCTAAAGTAGCTGTATGGATTATGGTCTAATTGTAAAAAGAAAACACGTGCATGCATGCCATTGGATAGTTTTAGAAGACAGCCTTGCCATAATATCCACTGCCCATCCTGGCTTCTATCTAGCAGTGCACTGACTTTTTGAACATCACTGCAGGTACTTGAAAATGTCATGTGGAGGAACATGAAATGAGTCAGCCACCTCACAACCATGTCCACATATGCCGCTGATAGCTCAAAGACTGCACAAGTAATCGCTGCAAGAGGAAGCCATACAAATCTGCCTTCCCTTTACGGAGAGTAAAAATAATATGGGGTTACTTGAGAAAATGTAACAAAGAATTCAGATAAACAAAATAATTTGGGCAACTATTTATTTATTTATTTATTTATTTATTTATTACATTTTTATACCGCCCAATAGCCGAAGCTCTCTAATGTTATCCAAGTTCTGGTGTAAAATGGGGGCAGTATCCAAGGGGCAGTGTGAGCAAGACCTACTGCTAAAGCAACAGAGAGATGAACATTGTCTAAAATAAATATGTAAAGGAGCAGAAATGCTCATTTTGGGATCAGAACAGGTCAGTGCAGCTCCCCTCCACTGACCTGCCCATTCTGGAAACGAGCATTTCTGTTAATTTCCAGTTGATTTAAGAACCACTTGCTCCCTGTTGTCCAACTGGTGTGCAGGTAGTGTAGGATACTGCCCATTATTATTTATATGTGAATTGGTATGTCTGGGGCTGCATGGACTCTGTTGCTTCTCAGAAGGTTTGGATTTTGTAATTACAATTTTCTGAGATTGTCCTCATTAATTACCCCAATTTTGTTGAACTGTGAGTCTCCTGTGGCCAGCTGTCTACCACAATGTAGGAAGCAAAGAGAAAGAGAGATCCCCTCAAACTGTAAACCAGTTCTCACCCACCAGATATGAAAGGTTGCAAATGGACCAGAGGGGAAAGGCAACACAAATATTGTTACTTGAAACCTAAAAGCACCTTTGTTAGGTAGGGCTTTGCAGAAACTTGTAAGAGGGAGCTGGCATGAAAGAGGTGAGGGGAAAAGGTGTCAAGTGCCTTGTTTGCTTCTTTCTGAATGGAGAAAAATGTTGACTTCGCTCTATGAGAATGTAACCATGATGTTAAATTAAAGTTGGGGAAGTGATCACATTAACACTATGCCAGCATTACAAAATTGAATGGAGGGGACATAGGAATGCATTTGCTGTCCCTCCACCTCTGACTTCTCTGTGTTCACCGGGAAGGTCTAAAGAGAGACTGTACCTGCATTTGGCTAAGTGTGGTTACAGTCTTCTGCAATCAGCCAGACATAGAGGTGTCCATCGCTGGGAAATCTAGTTGTTGTTGTTTTGGCTCAACAGAGTTCTGTGGCATGCATGTCTTGATTTGTATTTGCAAGCTGAGCTGCAGGCTTTCCCCCAAACTCTGGGAACCTTTTTGTGCATTTTTTGCAGTTTCTGCAATTTGCACAAATTGCTCAGAAATCTGCAGGAATTGCTCAGAAATCTGTGCAAATTGCTCAGAAATTTGTGCAAATTGTAGAACCTGCCAAGGGGGAGGGTTGTGCAAAAGAAAATCCATGAAGTAGCCCAACTTGCTGCAGACCGAGTTGGGTGCCACAGTGGGAACTGGAGCAAAGTCGAGGAGGGCAAATTTAGGAAAAACACTCAAACTCCACCGCCAGCCCCAATAGATTTTTCTAGCAGGAAACGGTTACCATCTCCCTACTGGGGCTGGCATGCATGTCTTCATGCTTTCTATTTTGTAATGCCTGAATAGGATTATTGTTTATCAGCAAATCCTGATTTACAGATACATCTCCACGGCACATAGCTGTGCAGTGGCATGGATCCCAAGTTCAATGAGACATATTTACAAAGAAGGGTCTTGCCCATATTGTACATTGTGCCAGCTAATGTTTTGAAACCTGTTGACTTCCTTTGCATTGATTCCTGCTACATTGTTAATGTAGTACCACACATCACAGGCACATGCTAGAATGCAAGGCATGCTGCACATGGTCTCTCTGATTACCAAAGAAGCAGGTTTGAAAGCACCTCTCGGGCACCCACTTGCACTGGAGGAGCCCCATCTCTGATGATGTGCTCTGATTTGCTGAGAGGCCGATGGGTTCTCTTTCCGGATATACACCTGCCTGCTCAGTTCACATCGTTTGCCTGTGAATCCTGATTTACAGATACATCTCCCTGACACATCACAGTGCAATGACATGGATCCTAGTGGATTGCAGCCACATGGTATGCAGAACTGCTTTTCCGGAGCCCAAAAGTAATTGGGCTTTTGAAGAGAAAGGGGTAGGGGGAACAAGTTAAAAAACAAACCGTACAAGAAAAAGCAGAAGAATAAATACAGAGGGAAAAGAGCCTATGCAAAGCTGCTGTACATCAGATCATTAACTTCTATTAAAAAAAGAAGAGAAGATGGAATGCAAATGCACACACAAAATCCAGTTAAAAATTATATAAATGCAACACCTTTTTGTTTTACACTTCAAACATGTTTACAAAATCAAGTCAACGTTGCTCTGATACCGTAATATTAAGCAATTTATATCAGAGAGAGATAATGTTACATCAATAATGTTCCAGTAACATTAAGTAATTTATATCAGAGAGAAGATTTAACCCCAAACATGAAAGTACTGGGAGAATTGTTTGGGTAACTTTTTTTTTTAGAATTCTTAGAATCCCAGTTTTCAGGGCGGGGAGGGAGGAGGGACTTTCTGGAACTTTTGTGCCTCCTTATGGTACTTTCAACTGTAGAATTTTAAAGTGCTTTAGTTCAACATTTACACAAGAGATAGGGACAAAAAACCTCTAGAAACAGACTCTGAGACTTCCTTAAGAAGACCGTGATACAGAAACACTCTCTTATTTCACTAGATAGCCTCACTTGTTTATTGGCTCCATCACATGCTATGATGTTTGTTCTATTTATTTCAAGGTGCTTATTACAAGTGCTTGAAGTGTTTACATTACCATGATAAAAAAATGACATTAGTATACCATTGTGATCAAGGTGTAAGATAGTTATATGTACATAGATTGATCAGAAAACAGATCACTGATCTATCTTAGAAATGCAGTATGGGCTGTGTGCCCACAATTATAGTGACTAAGCATGTTCACGTCAGTCTATATCTGGTTTGTGTCAGTTTCATATGTATTAAAGCACACGTCTGCATCATTCTGAGATGTAAAAAAAACTGCAGAGAAAGTTGAATTTATTTTTCAATGCATCTTTCCCTAACATCTTTCCATAATATACACATTTCTGTATTTATCTTTCCCTAATATATGCAGTTTTGTTTAAACATTTCCCAATATACATGTTTTTGTATGCAAGTTTTAAGTTGACAACTGCATTGCAAAATTTAGAAAAATGAAAAATCCCAACAACAGTTGTATTCCAATCCCCATATTAGTCTACAAAGTGTGTATTATGTTGGTTCACTTAAAAATGTGGCCCTGGTGAAATTCTCCAGAATTGCTAGTATTGGCTGACAATCCTGGAATCCAATGGGATTGGTCCTTTTTCTTTCTTTCTTAGGGACCCCTCCTTGATGTAAACCCTTCCATGTGTTCTTATTGAACTCAAAGAAAGAATCAGGTTAACTGGAATGCTACACATGGTAACAGGAACTATTCCATGGCTATTCCAGTTTACATACATCTTCTGAGTTAGACAAGTGGATTCATTTTAATCACTGTAGGGAGATCCTTTAATATAAGTAAACACAGAAATTGGGAAGCTTTGCAAGTTCTGAATCTATGAGTTTCTCTTGCGCAAACTTGACTGAAATAAAAAGTCTAGCAATTTAAAGAGAACACACAGGCGACATTCTTGATCATTTGTCTCTCTTGACTAAAACGGAAACATTCAGACACAACTTGAGGCTGTGCATGCTTACTCAAAAGGAAGTCCAACTGATTTCAGTGGTATTTACACCAAAATAAATATGCCTAAAATTGAAATTTTAGGATTACATCTGTCCCAGTGCTTTACAGAGTAATTTGTAATCCATGTCAGCAAAAGACATAAAAGACTCAACACACTTGTTATACAATAGGGGGGGAAAGATGGTGGGTCTAGTCCAGTCATTTTGGCTCCCCCACCCCCCGAAGTCAGCCATTCTGTAAATAATTTTTGCAGAGAAATAAATGTGCTCCTTTAAAAAAAAAAGGTGTTAAATATTCATGGTGTACATTTATTTTGCTTGTCTAGATATTTAAAACTGGATGGAAAATAGCATGTTCTATTTAGCTCTGGGGGTTGTTCCAGAAAACCTTAGACATGAATACTGGGATTCTGAGATAGAAATAAAAATCATTTAACATCCTTTGTTCTATGCCTAAAACTACCAATGACATTTTTTTCTGAATCAAAAAAGAGTTATGTGAGAATACATAAGAATTGTGTGTGAGGGGGGAGCATTAGGTCTGGATTCGTTTTTTTGTTTTGTTTGTGGCTTACCTTACACTCATTACATTGATGTCCCACAACATTGGGCCTGCAGTCGCATTGTCCAGTCCTAGAGTTGCAGTTCTCTGAATATGAGCCATTGATATTGCAACGGCAAGCTACAGGCAAATGAGAACAGGTGTCACAATGCATGTTGGTAGATGAAATGTACATTAAATAGAATGAACACTTGTACCAGATCATTTGCCATTGGGAGAATTAAAAATACAATACAAATAAATAACAAATACATACATAAATGCTTATTATGGAAAATCCAAAGCTGGTAACCTCTTGCAATACATGACATTGACAAAGTACTAGCTCTTATAACATGTTACATTAGCCTATACCTATTAATAGGAGAAGAACCTCTTCAGCAGCCTGCGGTATATAAAGTGCTAATTAATTCCCGATATATGGTTCAGTGAGCCAGCTTTGCTCAGTCTACAACCTCCACCGCTAGTATCCACAGTTTTTATGACCCAAAAAGGCCCTGGGATGCCATGCAAGGGAATGAAGAGGGACTTTGCTTTCTCCCGTTTCTAATCTTGCCACGGCTGTGAAACCAGAACTATGGCATAAAGACACAAACTCCTACTTCTTCTACATTTACTGATGGATGCCAGGTCACGTCTCCAGCATGAGGGGGAAAAAAATCAACTATAGCTCTTACACAGACAATGAGACTGTGACTGCCCCAAACAACTTGTGATCCACCAAATTTAATGCAGCAACCAGACATATCTGGCAGCCTACCAGGAGCTCCATAAATGTTCTGCTTTTCCTTCCTAACTAGGACTGCAAAATCAAAGGAATTGTCAAGCAACAGACAGATTAGGTTGGTGGATCACAGTCTGTGCAAACCTGACCTATGCTGTTCCACCTCAAGGCATAGAGGTTTACCAGGTAGTCCAGAGGGTTCTGGAACAGGAGTGGGGGTAGTCCACACGGCACACAGGAAGCTATGCAACATGGCTTCTGCGATCCCCTCCCCACCCCACACGCAGGACCACTCCAGGGGAAGGAGCACAGTTTCTGGGAACTGCGGTCAGAGCCAATGCTTCCCAGAAACCAAAAAATCCTGTGGCCATCTTCACAGTGCATAATGGCCATAGGATTGCATCCTAACTTATTCTGAATCTAATACAAGCATATTTATTTATTTACTTATTTATTAAAACATTTGCATCCTGCCCTATATCACAAGGATGTCAGGGCAGCATACAGGTAAAATCAGGGCTGTGGCTCTGTGCCTGTGTGGCAGGGGCACTCGGTATGGTTAGTGGTAACCACCATGTACCGTGATTAGCCTATCCAGTCTTCCCCAAGTTGCATCTAAACAGGGCCATTGATAAATGGCCTAAATTATATAGAAGATTAGACAATCATTAGGGCTATAATTGTTTTCTATTCTGTCTCGAAGTTTATGTAGTCTTCAGCTATAAGATGTATCAAACCATGATGCTTCCATCATTAAAAGTCAGTTCTAAAATAGAAGTCAAATAGATCTAGGAGGTTAGTCTTTATTTTAGTCTTTATTTTAGATTATTAGTCTTTATTTTTGATTATTTTAAGATGCAGCAACCTTTAGGAATGCTGTACTGGTGACAAAACTCAGCTATCATCTGAATTGGCAAATGCAAATGATAATGCCACTGTTGATAAGGAAGAAAAGGAAAGGGGGAAAAAACATTTCCAGCTGTACTTTGAGAGCAAGGTTGGTGCTTTGCTAGTTTCCAATCTTGAATTTGATTCTTTAATGAACAGTAAAAATGGAAAACAACAAAGTAAAGGCACGGTCCCTCCAATTTCACAGCTTCAGGGCAAGCTTCATGGAAGCCTGCCCAAGAAATATGCAAAAAGGAAAACTAGTGGTAATAGGGGGAAAATAAACACGGGGTAACTACAAACGCAATGACGTGAATATATTGAAAAGTTCCACTGTCAACTCAGCTAATGACAAAAGCAAAGAATCTTGAGTATACATTAAAACTCTATCTATCTTTAATGTCTACTTTAATTATATGTTTTCATTCCAAATACAGCCCCCTTTACAGCTGTCTCTGTTGGGGAAATGTTCAAAGCTTCAGCCGTGTCAGTGCCTCAAGGAGAGTAACACAGCGATGAGAGCTGCAATTCCACTCAGAGTTTGAAATTTCAAGTCCTCTGCTTTTTAAATGACATCTTTAAAGAACAAGTCATGAAGCACCATACCAGTGAATTATTAATCAACGCAGATGCACCTCCTGAATTTGGAACCTTCAAGGATGCCAAATGTGCAAAAGTGGAGGGGTGGGGTGGAAATCTTATGGAAATATATCTTGAATCACACAACAGTGAACAATTGTGCCGTAGTACCATTTTGTACAATCTCATCTGTTTACCAGTATTTATGTCCTTCTGGCAAAATTGAGTATAAGAATCAGGCAAAACTAAGTATAAGGGGATAACATACTATCTATCTATCTATCTATCTATCTATCTATCTATCTATCTATCTATCTATCTGTCTCAAGGTACTGTCACAGAAAATGGCAGTCTGCAACTTACCCACCTTAGCCTCGATAATCAAATACAACTTTTTTGTCAATAGAGCCCAATGACAAACTAAAATGGAAGGTAACTCCCCAAGCTCAGAAATGTGACCAATTGGTCCTGGGAAAAGGGGGGGTGGGTGATCCCCAATCATGCTGTCTAAGAGAAGATTGGGGTGGTACATTACATATGGCAAAGTTCATCATTATGCAATGTATTTGTATAATGACAAAAACAGTTTAGGCAAATAATTTCAGGACATGAGTTTAGTTGTACTCAGCATTATGGGGAGGACAAACTCAATGTGGGGCTGCCATTTTCAGCCGTTGTTTATCATAACTTTTATCAGTAGCCTAGGAAAGCATGAGCAATTTCTGGGATTTCTCTCTGGGATCCTTGTTTTTGCTGCCATGAAAGGAAATTTACAAAGGGAGCAGGCCCTGCCTAGAGTGGTATATTGCCCACTATAGGCAATCAGGCTGCTCAAACACCAGCAGGACCTACCACTAGAGCAACAGGGAGCTAGCAGTTCTATAAGCAACCCGAAATGAGTAAAAACTAATTACTGGAGTTGGGCAGGTCAGCAGAGCTTACAGGTGGAAGCTCGGCTGATCTTTCCCGATCTAGAAACAAGGGTATGTGGTATGCATCAGATTGAGTGGGAACGTAGCAGCAGAATTAGATACTGCCCTATAGAAGGAATCACAAGACATGCTCTCACCATAACTTTTTCTGTTCCATCCACAGCAAGCATCCTCAAGGCTGCAACACCATGGAAATCTCCAAGTGAACAATTTCCTGGGGAAAATTGTCTTATAAATCCTTGCAACCACATTCCCCCTCCTATGTTCCACCCCACCCCACCTTGACAGTATGAATACTTAAAGGCCAAGCCTCTGGCCTGAAGATGAGCCTTCTTCTTTCTGTGACCTTTCTGTTTGGAGTGTTCCAGTGGTCTTCTGCCTGTCATATTGAAGTGGGAAGTATCTGGATTTTCAAGTGAATTGGGCTCAGGGAGAGACTGCCTCTGTTCCTGGAGGTAGCATGTAGCCATCATTATTAGTAGCCATTGATAGTCTTATCCTCCCTGAATTTGTCTAATCCCCCTTTAAAGCTGTCTAAATTGGTGCCCATCACCACATCCTGTGGAGGCAAATGCCATCATTTAACTCTATGCTGTTCTTTTGTCTTTCCCGAATCTCCCACTTCATTGGATGACACTGGGTTCTAGTACTGTGAGAGAGGGAGAAAAACTTTTATCTATCCACTTTTCCCAAATGGATAATTTTATATACCTCTTTCACTCCCCCTTGCTTGCTTTTTCTTAAACTAAATGGCCCCAAACACTATAACCTTTGCTTGTAGGGCAGTAGGGAATAAAATTTATTTATTTATTATTTATTTATTGCATTTCTATACCGTTCACAAAAACACCTTTTCTAATCACAAGGGGTGTGCTCTGGATGCTAGAATAAAAACAGACAGGACCCAGGCTGGGGATGCAGATCATGGGTGACTAGGACAATATATGTTGTTTTCCAAACCTTCAAAATACTTGAATGTAATTAAGTACGCATTAAGTCCCATTTATCTACTTGGCTAGGTGACATTCCAAGTATCCACACAGTCTGAGCTTCAGATGAAAAAGAGGTTGCTGGTTGTATATCTGTCCTCTTGTACTCTGTAAAGTGCCACTCACACAGAAGATGCTAGCACAAAAGTGCATACATAAATACATGACCATGACCACCAGGTTACTCAGAGAACACACAATGAATGTGGATGGTAAGTAAGGAAATCTGAACTATCAAGCTTTGGATGATATGGCATTTACTGTATGTAACACAATGCAAATAAATGCATGTCCTATTTGACAGACACTCATGAGATTTGCCCATAGGGAACGAATGCATGCTGACAGGAGAAGCAAGATTCCAGGACTTACGTTGACAGTTCCTTGCATCAAGAGCATCTCCGAAATACCCATCAGCACACTTCTCACAGTACTGGCCTGTTGTACCTGGCTTACATATCAGGCAGGCTCCAGACAAGCTGTCACAGCTGCCAGGAACGGAGAAGTCAAGGTTGTCATTACATTGGCAAGGCTGGCACGATCCCCCCGGTCTTAAAGGTTGTCCGAAATAGCCTTCTGCACACCTAGGGCAACAGACAGAACATCTTAAAGTATTTACCTTGGCCTGTTAGCATTACAAAAACATGTTTACAGTTGTGCTGTCTTACGGATCACTAAAAATAGCTTGATTTTCTCTCAAGTGTTTTTCAGAGTTTTCTCCACCCCTTCCCATTTTTTTCAATTTTTCATTTACTTTCTTTAGCATCACTACAGATTCATTACTTGCTGAATTCCTGCCAGCTCCAGTAGGTCTTGAGGGTTGGGGAGGAGAAAGCAGGGAGGGACCATGTCACTGGAACGGAAGATGAGACAAAAGCATAATAAGAAATCTGTCCATTGGCACTCTAGGGGAAATGAGGTTCCTGTTGAGACCTCTTTGTATAACTAACCACCCAGATGCTATGCTAGCTAACCAGGAAGGCTGGCATTTCCCTCCTTAGCATGAAGTGCTTTTTTAAGATGGGAAACAAACAATAAAAGTGTATGCAGAATAATATATCTCTATCTGTCACAGAAGAATATACTGAATTGTACATGCACACAATGCAGGAGATACAATTTTACCTTATTCGAGGTCTCTGTAGACACTTGGCAGCAATGCGGATGCTACCTATCTGTGAAAAGTTCTACGTGGCTGGACAGACATTTTAATAATGCAATCACATGAACAGGAGCCAAGCATGGGAGTGATTGGCACCCTCTGATAAGAACGTAAGAAGAGCGCTACTGGATCAGAGAAGGGTCCATCTAGTCCTGCACTCTGTTCGCACAGTGGCCAACCAGCTGTTGACAGGGTGTTGTGAGAATCCGACCGGGTTCATGAGGGTAGTGAGCCACTCTGCTTCCAGAAATGCTGCATTTCCCCCTTTCATGTTAATAGCAGCTGCCACTAGCATGGGAGGGGGAAATCGTGTGTTCTCCTTGCGTTAATAGGGCCATTAAGGCCCAACTGGTGTGGGGGCAGGATGCGCAATTTCTGGAGGTTAATGTCAGCTTCATTAACGCGAAAGGGAGGCAAATACAACTACTGGAGCCTCCGGAAATTGCACTTCCCCTAGCTGCATTAATGGCGGACACCACTGACACAGGGAGAAAGGGTGTGATGCTGGAAGCCAGGGCAGGTGGTTGTTGAGCACTTGCAAGCCTTGTGAACGTTTGATGGAGGCTCATGGGGGCAGGCAGCAGCCACCATGGGGCAAATGCTCAGTGATTTTGCCCATCCCTAGTTGTCGACCAGGAACTCACAAGTAGGACATGGGTGCCCATGTTCTTCGGCAACTGTTGTATCTAGGCTTATTCCCAGAGGAGTTTCACATATGTGTTTGAAGTTGTATGTATATAAAACTGCAACCTTCATGCCTCCAAAACAACTGGCAGGCTACTTTTAAAAAACTGGATACTGCTATTGATGGAGCCTTGGTTTGATTCAGCAGGGCTCTCCTTTTGTTCTGAGATAAGACAGAACCCATAGGATGAAGGCTGCCGCCTGGCCAGTACAACACAATTTCTGCAAGTATATTGAGACAGCACTGATAGCTTCTTAAATTACTACTCATTTTTCCCTTCGCTTATCTGGGTTCATTTTGTTCTTTTCCCCCCATTTAGGCTTTTGTCTTGTATCCGATAACACCAGCAGAAACTTACAAAGATGAATGCCCCCCAAGGACTCATGAGCACTGAACTGTTAATAATAAATAACCCTCCTACCAATGACAAGCCACTTTGATCAATTTTTTTTTGGGGGGGGGTATTCTCATCACTTCGGACTCTGCTAATTGAGGTTAACACAAACCTTTGTTTCTTGGCCTTTTCCAAGTGTTGGAGCTACATTCTAGTGGTGTTCTATATCTTGCAATGAATTCCAAGTATCTTTTGAAAGTGGTGTGCAGGGCAGGAGTGAAATGGTCCTGCATCTATCTTCCCTCCCTTTCGGTCTTTTGCCCTTCTTTTCTGAAGGCAAACAACTTTTACTACAACTCTATATCTGTCCTGCCTTCTGTTGTCCCTGGTGTTACGGCCTTGGAGGAAGATTCAGATTCAGACATAGAAGGGACTGAAAAATTGGGGGCTGCTCAGGCAGTGGAATGGTGAGAGCTGCCCTCTTCCTGGCTTCTCAGTGGGGAGCAGGCCAGAGGAGTTGAACACTCCTTTTCAGAAATTCGACCTTGAGTGACAGGCTGACAGTCTTTGTGTGGAAAAAAAGCAGGCTAGAGACTCAATTGAGGAAGTTGGGTTTCCAACACAGAATGAAAAAGAATCGCCCTTTAGGTATAGTTTACAATTACAGACAAAATTTGCTTGCAGGGTTAGGTAGACTGGAGAAGGGCTCTCAGCGCCTAACCTCTGTTTGAAAGCTGCTGCAGAGCTCAGGGAGCTTCATGGATACAATGTCTTTAGTATCAGAACATTATCTTGCATGAACTATACTTGAACATTGATCTTTTGTCTTGCCTTGACTTCCATTTTCATGGGACCTTGTCTTGAAAATTATTCCTGAATCCTGATCTCTTGTAAGAGGTTCATTAGATGAATGTTTTATTTCATGCTTGCTACTGCCCACTTACGGATGTGTGCATGTCCTTTAGACATCGTCGTCTACCTCCTGCATGCCTCCCACTCCTTCTGCTTGTTTTTCCATCGTGAAATATACACCTTTTAGACACTTTTAAAATAAATAAATAAATAAATGGATTGTGCCACGATCTCCTGCTGTGTGCAGGAAAAGCAGTGTGATACAAATGTCCCCTGAATGGGCCACATGGTCTTTGTTTACTTCCTCTGGGCAGAAAGAGGAAGTAATGAAGGACAAAAGCAGGGGTAGAGAAGCAACGGTAAGGAAACGTGATTTTCCCCCGTGTGATGATGTTCTGAGTCTTGAAACCTGTACCTTTGAAACTCTAAGACTACATTGCTGATCTTCAGAATCCTTTTCCTAGTTTCTGTTTGGATTGTGTCTTGGAACTTAATACTGGATTTACAATTCTGTCTGTGATCCTAATTGAACTAACTGATTTATTGGGACTATAACCTCTGTGAAGTTTCCATGCCACGGACTCTAAAGGATTGCTTGTGTTTCAATCTCACTACAGTGAAGAGAGTTCTTTGTTTATTTTAATCCTGTGCTAAATTGTTGGTATTACAAGGGAACCAGGTCTGACAATACCTTTCCCTTAGGATTTTTTCCACTTCGGTTACTCTCTTCTGATCTAATGTGCTATGCCCATGGGAATATGAATATAGCAGAAGAAAGTCATATGGGAAATTAATATCTGCTCTTAACAGGAAAAACAGCACTGACTAACAAAATGGTTATACAGAAAAGAAACAAGAAGGAAAATACAATTTTAAAGGAAAAGGTAAAAAAAACCACATTCAGCATATTTCCCCTGCCCATCTTAGCTGTAGCTATGTCCTAGAGCAACATTGTCCATATTTTTTATTGGCAGGTACATCTATGCAGTGACAGTTATAAAACAATTTATAATTGTTCCCCTTCCTAGAGTTGGAAGACCTAAAGATGGTTGTGCATACGTTGGTAACTTCAAGGCCCGACTTCTGCAATGCGCTCTACATAGGGCTACCTTTGTGCCTAGTCCGGAAACTTCAACTAGTTCAAAATATGGCAGCCAGGTTGATCACTGGTACACCTAGGGGGTGACCACATCATACCAGCCTTAAAATCTCTTCACTGGCTGCCAATTAGTTTCCGGGTGAAGTATAAAGTGTTGGTTATCACCTTTAAAGCCCTCCATGGTTTGGGTCCAGGCTACCTGCGTGATCGCCTTCTCCCGTACAGTTCGCCCCGCACACTCGGGTCCTCTGGGAAGAATTTACTCCAGCCAACAAAAACAAGGCTGACAACTATTACCCAGAGGACCTTTTCTTCTGCTTCTCCCAGTTTGTGGAATGGCTTGCCGGGAGAGATTCGTCAACTTACCAGTCTTCCAGAATTTAAGAAAGCCATAAAGACTGATCTCTTCCGGCAGGCCTACCCAGTAGAATTTTAAGATGCCTTTTTTAATGGTGTGCTGCTTTTAACGATGCACTGGTTTTAAACGTTTGAATTAGTTTTATGTATTTTATGGTGTTTTTATTTGTGTTGTACCCCACCTTGATCCAGAGGGAGAGGCAGCTAACAAATAATAATAATAATAATAATAATAATAATAATAATAATAATAATAATAATAATAATAATATCCCCTCACCATCACCACCCTAGGGTTCATCCATTCAAATTGTGACTCTTAGGTTACAAACACACAGTGTGGAATCACAAAGCTTCAGAGTATGCTATTCAAAGTGGATTATTTGTGGAAATGGTTATTAGTCAATATGAATTATCAGGACTCAGTATACCAGTACAGTGATTTATGAAAATCAACTGAACATCAGTCATTTGTGTAGGACTGAGGAAGAAGAAAGTATTAGATGCACCAAACCCAATAGTGCTGTTTCATATATATGGTTCTTTAAAAAAACAAAAACAAAACAAAAACTAGAGCTTAATTTGAAGTTACATTCAAACAATAGTTTTTAACCCATTTCCAATGCTAATTTTAAATCCTTTGTTGTGGGATCTATCTTTCTTCCAGTTTATTTCAACCACTCTCCTGCCCTATTTTCTGCTATCTCTATCTCTCTTCAGAAAATTCAGAATGGCTCTGTATTTGTCACTACTAAGATAAAATGATCTAAGAGGGCAATGCTATGCTGACTGGGAGATGCTGGGAATTGTAGGGCTTTTTTCTGTTGAAAGAACCATAGGATTGCACCCTAAATGTCTGGATTCTTGTCTCTTTCTGGAAGAATAGTCTTTTAGTCCATACATTTAAATTCAAGGGTCACTTTCCATGCTGAACATGTGTTGGCCCACAGATTCCCAGCTCATCTTGGACCCTCAGATGTGCTTGTTCAGAAAGTTGATGATGAGCCAGGGTATGGAAAGAGATAAGAATTGAATTCCACCAAAGGTAGAGAGACAGAAAGCTGCAAATACACGGATTAGGACATAAAATTGAAAGCAACAAGGAGGCAGTTGAGAGATTTAAAGAGAGGGATGTTGTTATCTTTGCAATAAGGAAAAGCAGAAGCATTCCAACTTTACTGAAGGAAGGAGAGATAGCAAAAGAAGGGTAATGGCAAGGAAGTGATTACAAAAAAACTAGAGGGAAGATGGGTACAGAATGATGCAGGAGAGAAGAAGATGAAGAAGAACGTACAAAGAAACATAAATGCAGCCCAGCAGTCAGTCTGTATATAAATCAATGGAACAATGACTGTGACAAAACACACACACACCGTATTAAGCATTTTAATTTACTAGAATTATATATAAACAAAAAGAGATGTATTGCCAGTTCTAAGAGTGGGAAATCATGGGTGGCTGCAAGACAAAACTGAATATAGAACACTTCATGATAATTTTAAAGCAGTTAATTTAATGACTACATATGACTCAGAACAGTATCCTCAAGCTAAAATAAGAAGGGATTCCATGCAAATTCCTGAAGCTATTACTCATTCACATTTAATAGCATATAAAGAAGGCTTCCTAAATGTGCATGTGTTTGCTATAATCAAAGGCCTCCGGCAATTTTATTCAACTGTTGACAATTAAAAGAAACATTATTCAAATTCTTTCCTCATGGCTAATCTATGGATTATTCCCCACTCAAGAAATATTACTTTTGATGATGAGAGGTGCCAGTGACCCCTACACTGACCAACTGTCACAAAAGTACTCTTCAGCTGATTTGTTCTTGCACTCATTAACTTCACAGCCCTCTGATTTGAGAGGAGGGTGATGACTTGCCAGATAGACAGGAAAGGACAGATAGAAATAGCATTCAGCAGTAGCCATCACAGTGATAAGTGGGTGAGTGCCTAAGCCTTTGTGGCAGGTGCTTTTAGCCAAAAATAACACTACATGGATGTAAAAGAAAATGGTGGACTTGGTGCATGTGCTGAATCTTCAGCTTCAGTTGTGTGTTCAGGTATGTTTCTTTTTAATGAAGCAAACGGCTAAATGATTATACTCTCCAAAAATCTTCCACAGAAGTCCATCATTGAAAGGAATATTCTGCATTTGGCTCCCTTCTTACACATGGTGTAGATTCCTCAAAGGCTTTGCTAATTCCTAACACGTTAGTGGTCTTCGGTATTCTTTTTAATTGCCAGAGCTTCCACATTTTAAGGCTTATGGTGCATGTTACTGCATGTCTCACTACATGTCTACTCAGAAGTAAGTCTTAGTGAATTCAATGGAAGTTATTCCCAGGCAAATATATATAGGATTTCAGCCTCAGCAGGATTGGAAAGATTCTAGATTTTGCTAACTGAAAACTGTGGACTATAGACTTTCAGTGCCATCCAAAAATGGCTCTGTTTTGCTTTCATATTAGTGAATAAGTTGAAAGATGCCTAAAGGTGAAATGGGGTGGGTGGGTTGCTAAACAGAACACCTTGTAGAGTATTGTTATATAACCCATCTAACAACTGCCAGCGTATTAAACATATCCATTTACTTTACAGCAAGGTACAAGATATTTTAGATTTTGTAGCAGTGGAGTAGGAGCTGTAATCTTTGGGTTCATCCCATAGTGCCACAGTAAAATTATAAGATCCACCACCATGTGAGCTGGGCATGTGAGTCCATAGCACTCACTTGTTGACTGGCTAGGATTGGAACAATGATTGACTGGTAAAGAGCTATGCAGTTGGTCCATCCATGTATTTGTGAGCCTCTAAAAATTACAGCAGAACCATGGGATAATCCTTTAGAAAAGCTCTCACACTGTGGAGGTAATCTGTTGCATTTTTAAAATTTGGCAAATAACATGACCAGCTTAACGTCTCTTTGGAAACAACCTGCTTGCTCGGATGTGCCACTTTCTTTGATAATGGACACCTCCTAAATTCCCCTTCCCACTGCTATTTGCTTCTCTGCTATTGAGTATATTTGTATGTTCAGTTTCCTTTCTCGCATAGTCAACTGTGGATTCACATGTAGGGCATACAGGAGAGGTCATAAAAATAGTCACCTAACACTGCTATGCCTTTTTATGATTGGGAGCTTAATTCCACCACCACCCCTTTTAGCAAAATTGTCAATAAACACCTTAACCAGTTCTGCCTGTTCTGCCCACCAGTGAGTTTCCAAGTCTACATCAAGATTGAAAGAGGAGAGCTTTCCATTGTTAAATGAGGACTTCCTCCCTTTGGCTTAAAGAGCCATGGTGGAGGTGTCTGTGTGGCCACTTTTAAGGTGGGGTGAAAGCAAAGGATTCTGTTCTGGAACTAAGGATGCCCTGGCAAAATAATTCAAAACCTGCTTTTGAACCTTTTCTTTCTTTCTTTATTACATTTTTATATTGCCTAATAGCCGAAGCTCTCTGGGCGGTTCACAAAAATTAAAACCATAATAAAACAACAGTCTAATTTTTCTAATTTTTAAATGACATTTTGATTCACTTAAATAATTCCATCATCATCATCATCATCATCATCATCATCATTATTATGACCACCACCACCACCTTCATGCCTGCTTGGCTGATATTGGTGAGATGTTTGAACTACCCTATCTATTTACAAAAGTTTTGAACTCCTCTTTTATTGGGCATGCACACTGAAATCCAGGCCAGCCAGTAAAGCTAACAATGTTTTGCATTTTAAATACTTAAAGATTCTGTACAACACCTTTGTTATGCCTGGTGACAGTTTTATTTTACATAAATTAACCTAGCAATTGGCAGTAAGAATCTGAAAATCTTTTGTCAACCATCTCTTCAAATAACTACTAGTGTTGTTCATTTCAGGCAAATACATGACAAAACACTTTTTATCATGATCAACTCTGGGGGGTGGGGGGAAATAGTTTGAAGGAGCAAAGTGATGGCAAACCCCATTATATGGGGATCAAGTATTTAATCCATCCTATGTAGGACCTTAATACAATGTTACAAAAAGCTGGGGGAGCAAATGGAATGGTGTGAAATATTTGTGGGGCATGAATGGACCAGCTACCCTTCGGAGTCAGTCCTGCCACTTTTGGACTTTTACCACCATCTTTTTCTATGTTTACATCAAATCCATTTCCAGAATACAGCAAAAGAAAAAAGTGAAGAAATGCACAATAAGAAGATGTACAGTTTTATCAAACATGAAATTCTCTTAGGGAAAGACTGATCCCATACTGTCAAATTTCTCCATTTGTTGTGGTTCAATCACTTAGGAAGCTATGTGTCTTTATTAAGCTCCAGAGAGAGAGGGAGAGGGAGAGAGAGAATGAGAACACCCTTCTGAAATATTTGTAACACTGAGATATTGCTTGGAGCCCAGTAATTCCACATGCCAAATGAGCAACTTCAGAGGAAAATTAGAAGCAAACATATTAGAAAATATGTGTTTTAAAATAATTAAGACAAATAAATCTAGCTTCCACAATTGCATTGTTTGGCTAAATGTAAGAAGATGAAATGGCAATTCGCTGAATAATTGAATAAATATACTCTCAATGCTCAAGCCAAATTTGGTGGAAACAAACATAATAACGAAACTAACAGGTGCACAACAACAAGAAAAAATAATTTTAAAAATCTTATCAAGTAATATTACTTCCACGGAAAATACTTTCTTTGATGTTATGGCTTACTATTTATCGATAAAATTAAATAAAACAATTGTGCTGGTTCATAAAGCAGCTGAACAAATCTGGAACAGACAATGAAATTTCTTATTAAAAATAGAAACTGTATGACATCATTACTACAACAGCATTCTGACTATGGGGAAGACAATAAGAACATGGGTATGACTTAATATGGCTGCTTTAATACACAAAGGCAATGAGGATTTAGAAAGAACCATTTAATAAAGTATTGTGAGATAAAGGAAATAAAATCCTATACAATGTTTTCTTACCTCTCACAGCGTGAGCCAGTATATCCAGCAGGGCATTCATCACATATTACTCCACGACTTTGGTCCAAATGACATGTTGGGCTAAAACTTTGTTGTTGATGTAGGGCAAGAAGAGGGGCACAGAGAAAACAGAGAAAGAAATTCATTAACAGCATAGTTGCTGTCCTTCTTCAGAGAGCGCTGCTTTCAAAACAGAGCATGGGGAAAGTCCGTCTGGCCTCACACATGGGGCTTAGGTTTGGCTCCAGCCGGTAGAGTTTGGAATGACTCTGCTATTTCTGCCGAAACTGGATATAGCTCAAATGGGTGGCAGCATCCAAGTGACATGTTGTTATGGGACTTTAGTCTATCAATGAGTGCCTATGCCATTTAAAAAAGCAGGAATGTACAGCTGTTTGTCTGAGCCCTTGAGGGCCTATCTCAGACTATACTCCTCAGTTAAATCTCACTGCAGCTGAAGGGCAATTGATGGGAAAGCTCAGTAAACTCTGGTTCCATATATCGTGGAATAAAACTGCAGTATTAAAAAGCAAAGGGAAAGGGGAAACTTCATAACTTAACCTTTGTAAACCGCCCAGAGAACTTCGGCTAAGGGACCATATATAAATGAAATAAATAAATAAATAAATAAATAAATAAATGTGCTGTTTTTCAGGATCTACCCAAGCCTTACCTAAGGGCACACAAAGATAACTGAATGGAAGTGGCTTTTACCTTACCCCCTTCCTCCTTGCAGCCCCCTGCAATCTCCCAGGGCCTTGCTAGACGACGGGGTAGCCCGGTACAAGCCCCTGTGCATCCAGATGATGCACAGGGGATCCCGGGCTCAGGCAGGGCTGAAACCTCCTTTGGCCTGGGCTAACCGGAACCTCTTTTGGCCCGGTATTACCCTCGGCCTCAGGCTGAGCCCAAGACTGTGGGCATCTAGCTCGTTCCGCCGCTTTTCCCGGCTACCACACTTACTCGTGAGTAGCCAGGACAAGCAGCTGAGCCTGGGGGAGGTGGGGGGGAGATCGGAGGCAGGGGGGAAGAGGGCAGACGGGTGACAGAGCTGGCAGGGATGGGGGGGATGAAGCCGGCGGGAGAGGGGGGGACTCATGGCCAGGGAGCGGGGAGCGGGGAGAAGTTTTTTTTTTAAAAAAAAACCTTACCTAAGAGCAGGAACATTCCTGTGTCTGGCCCCTTTAAAAAAAAATTAAAATGGCGGACGTGATGGGGCTTTGCTTTCCCCCATCGTGTCCATGTCTAGCACGGGCTTGCCGCTCCTCCCGCCTGGATTAGGCGGTAGGTCTAGCAAAGCCCCCAGATTGTTTCAAATGGCCCTCTAATCCTCCAGAACAGATGTTGGATATGTGCAGGGAATTGCCTTCCATCAACAGAGGAACTGCCCTTAATCTGCCCTTAATTGATTCACAATCAAGAGTGGCAACATTTGTGGATACTTCCCACCTTTCCAGGACATGCTTGTGACTCAGGGTGAGGATTTTATTTAATTTGTATAATTGTAAAGAACCAGAGGCTGGTAGCTATCTGGATGATTTAAATTGGAGTATGAAGTATAATCTCATGAAAGTAGCTTTGTAATGGAATCCTGTGTCTTCTCAAAAGTAAATGTCAATGAGTTCAAAGAAGCTTGATCCAAAGTCAAATGGTATAGAATTTTGGCATCATTTAATCAGATTGTCACTGCAATAGCAATTAACCATCCTCCATAAATTCTTGCTACCCTGATGTTTCAAACTGGCTGCATACCTAAGAGACAGAGCTTTATATTTGTTTATTTCATGCCTCCCGTGCTTTTTACAAATAAGATAGCTGGAACATAGTTGCATCTCTTGGCAACCCAGCCATTTGCATGTTTACAATCCCCTCTGATAGTATTTTACCCTAGCTGTGTACCTCTGCCTTCTAGCATTTTGTTTTCTGCATTTTCCCCCCTCTAGCATCTGATTGACACACAGTAATGAGGTAATCTGCTGGCACACAGAAAGATACAAGCAGTTTGAAACAACAGGATATCTGTCACTCTACTATTTTAAAGAGATCAGCCTTCAATTATTCTTCCTTTTATTTCACTTAGAGATTTGTTTGCACTGCATAGCTATTCAATTTGCCAAACAACCCAGCAGTAGACCTGGAGCCCTAGGACAAACTTTTGTTTAACATGGGTGCACTAGTGGAATAAATATAAGTAAGCAATGAGATCTGTCATTCTTCTTTTAGGGATGAAACTGTGCAGGGCTATGAGAAGTTTTTGAAATTTCTAATGGGTCCGTATGAAGTGGCAAATAATCAATACAAATAAACACCATTTTCTTCTTTGCTATTTCTGTAACCCATACCATGTAATGGATGTAGGTTTTTTTTATATACTAATGTCAAGAAAGACTGACTAGTAACATACTCCCATGTGTATCTATTCAGAAGTAAGCCCCATGGAGTTCAATGGAACCCACACCCAGGTAAGTGTGTGCAGATCTCCTCAGTGCATAAGAGCCCAGCTGGGTGAGACCAAGGAACCATCTAGTCCAGGGCTTGGAAACTTGTGGCTCTCCAGTTGTTGTTGGACTGCAGCTCTCATCAGCCCTAGCCAGTGCAGCCAATGGGGCGGGATCATGGAAGTTGCAGCCAACCAACACCTCGAAGGTCACAAGCTGCCCAACCTGTTTCCCACAGTGGCCAGTTAGACACCTGTGAAATTTAGCAGAATTATAAACAGCGGTCCTCTCTCTCTGACCCATATTGCAAATGCACTTCACATACATCACCTCAAAAGCAGATCTGTTGGAAGGGAAAACCCTCAGCTTTCCACTCATTATGGCTGGTTGAGTGGATTCCTCACAATCAGATCCACTCTTGTGGAAAATGCTGTGACAAGCACAAGCCTAGGCAGCTTTCTTGTGAATAGATTGACTTGCATGGATCCCTATTAGATATTTTAGATATGACCAAAGATACTTATTCAAATAGGGACATAAAATTAGTCTAACCCTGAAAAATGTAACCGTGTGTGTGTAACAGCATGGAGGGAAATTGTTCTTTGGCTCCCACATACACATTTCCATTGACAGCCAGAGTTGTGCAGTAGTTTAAAGTGATGAACTGGGACTGGGTCTTCGGAGATCCAGGTTCTAGTCCCCACTTGGCCATGAACCTCACTGGATGACTTTGGGCCCGATACTTACTTTCAACCTAACTTAACACACAGGGTTGTTGTGTGGATAAATGATAATGTCAGTGTGATGCATGGTGCTCTAAGCAGGGATAGTCAATTCACATTCCATTGGGCCACATTTAGCCCATGCACCAATTCCTCCCCTGTCTTCACACCCATCATGACTAATACCACTGGTTCTTACCTAGTAGGTGTCCTCAGTACATGCAAGGGAAAAAGCAGCACCACACATCCAAATCACAGTCCACTGCGGGAAGGAATGGCTACGATCAGTAGCCACACAGTGCTTTTTCTTGCAGATAGCACTCATATCAGGAAATGAGATCTACATCTGTACAAGAACTCTGTTTTCCTGGGAGTGGTGCTTGCCAGTATATAAGCCATGCAAATCTCTCGATCGTGTCACACTTCTCAAAGGGAGGAGTATCAGCAAGAGGAGAACTGATATAACTCTCTCCTGGTCTGCTTGTCACCTCTCAGGTGACCCTGTCAACATCTGGAGCCTTGTGAGGTGGGACTGTGGACTTTTCCTGAGCCAAACCACAATGGAAGTCTTAGAGGATGACTACCCATCCATCATGCAGCTTGACCAGAGCAAATCTAGACTCAAGATGGTAGCCATGCCTACATAAGCTCCAGCCCTGCCCTGATTCTTGCCAGAGAGCCAGGTTGCCAATCTTTCCACCCAGAACTATAGAGCATTCCTGTAGAAAATGGATCTCAGAGGCCCTGTTGGGCATGTGGAGCTCTTAGGATCACAGTATATCTAATTAACCTATTCAATCTAGTGTTTGCCTATTTGTCTGATTAACATGGAAAAAATCAGGAATCTGAGCTAGGCAATTGTGTGGCTAACGGAAGTTTACATTGCATTGATGTTCATTTCACTGTGTAGAACTGAAGTAAGAGAATATTGGGATTATACATTTGGTTTGAATATTTATGCTAGCCAATCTATTATTTATTTCATGGGTTGCCAATAACCGATAAAACGATACTTCAAGGGATAGTTCAATATTATTTTTACTGACAGAAATTGCAACTTACTTGTTTGAAGGTACACTCAGTGGGCAGGCACACAGCTGACAGTCATCGGGTTTCCCTTTAGTAGCATCTCCATAGAAACCGGGAAGACATCTATCACAATATCGGCCACCTGTGTTGTGCCTGCAGTCCTAAAACGGCAGGGAAAGACACAAAGACAACTTTTCAGTATATCATAGAACAATAGTTGGTAAAAATACAGTAGGGCATCTAGTCCACTCTGTCTGTTTTCTGTCTATTATATGTTTATCCTGCATTTCTTCCAATGACTCAGGGCAGCATACTTTTCACCTTCCAGCCCCCCCTACAAACTTTAAAGGTATGTTAGGCAGAGACACAGTGACTCCAATGTAAGTCCAACACTCTAGCCATCCTATGAGTGAAGATTTGATCTGTTATGTTATAGGTATCCACTGGTGCTCCCCCCAACTCTGAAAACAGGTGACTACATTCTTCATCACCTGTAGATTACAAACTTTATTCAAGAGCACCTCAATACAGATCTCCTCATTTCCTAAACCAAGCTAATACAGATGTAGGGAGAACAGAAGCAATCAATGAACTGTCATTCAAAAATTATTTTCTGATTTCTTTTAGCTTTATGGCTTCAAATTGCTGGTATCAATACTACAAATGCTTTATTAATGTGCATTTAAAATCTATTTTTCCTATGTATATTCAAGCTTCAGATATACAAATCAAGTGTTAGCAAAACTCTGAAGGCTACCCACTTCCAATTATTCAGTGATCACACATGAATAATTAAGACCCAATTATCTGAGCTAAATTATTTTGGGGGATATCGCAGTAATTAACCACAGTTTGCTCACAAACCAGAGAGTGAAATCTGAATCTTCCAGAAATATACGGATTTACTTTCCTCTGGGGAAAAATGAGGATCAGTGACTAGATGTTCAAAACTTTGTGAATGTTAGATGAAGAACTGGGAAAGGGGGCTGAATGCTCATCTGAATGCACATCCAAGTGTACATGTTTCTCAGCGCTACATTCCTCTGCATGGGTTGCACATAAACATCGGATAAACATCCACAACTAGCACAACTGGTCAACTCACATGTGACAACAGCTGCTGTAACATGCATCAATTTGAACATCTACTTTTGCAGTGTGTGTGTGTGTGGGGGGAGGGAGCAAGAACCCTGAATGCACTGAAGCTGATGAGAAAACCAAGGATAAATAAAACACTCTGTATTTACAACAGTAACTGGGAAAGCAAAGCAGAAACTCTGTGGAAATAAAGGGGCAGAATGGTTACATTTATTCAGATGTCACCAAAATAATAAACAAATGTTATTGCTCGCTAGGAAACTGAGTGAGGAAAATAGGGAAGCCCCACAGGAAAGGAGAAATAGGAGTGGGGAAGGATGCACAATCCCATCAGACACTCCCAACAAAACAAAAACCCATAGTTTTTGTCGAACAGGGATTATGACATCTGAACTCACTGTTGTGATGTGATTACTCAAAATTCTCTTAAAATGGTATCTGTATAACACCCCATCGGTGCTGAAGACAAGAGTAGCACCACAAAATGCCTGACAAGGCCTATATTTTGTGAATCTCTTAACAGTATGGCAAGGAACAGTGTGTCAGTAACATGACAAAATGGAACTTCTTCATGTTCAGAGCTTGTGCTATCTACAAAAGTAGTTATCATGTATATCACATTGGTAATAAGAATGTAATATGCTACACCTCCATGGGTGTGTTGGGGATCAAAGGGCTTTGCAGGTTATTCCAAGTTGTGTGTTAGAAATGGGCTTTTTTTTTTTTAAAAAAAATACCAACCTAGGCTACAGCCGTTGATTTGAGCTCTTATTATGAGTCAAAGAAACATATTTCAGCTTCTTTTCAAGTCTATTTCAAAGCTGAAGAAGAGTCAAAAGAAGTAACATATCAGTAAATTAGCTGCCTAAATTGTCTGTTGTATTACTGAAAAAACACCATGAATAGTAATGAGAAGGCCAAAAGGCTCAGTGCATCTCAATACAAAAAAGGGGTAAAAAAGAATCCCTTTGATGTGAAGCATGCCTCTTTTTCAGCACTCAAACTTCTCTCTCTCTTTTTCACTTCAAAAGGCTTATGATCCAAATTGAATTGCAGCATTTAACAGCCTGCATGAGTACCAAGTAATCTGACTTCACTTACAGCCAACACAAAATCCCCAAATAGATTTTCAAGACTTAGTTTCTGGGCACTTTCTCTCTACGTGATGATATAGTGCATGCTTCAATGCCGCAGTGAAGGGTACAGAGAAAGCACAGGATAAAGGCATAAAGGTTGGGCAGATGCTGCATGTTATTGTTTCCAGAGATGTATTTCTCCTGCTAGTTGTCTCACTGGTGTACTATATCTACCAGATAACATGAGCACTGATAACCAGGACTAGAGCTGTATAAATCAGAGCCACCAAGTTACTAGGCAGTGACTTCCACGAAGGTTGTGCGTATGTGGGTCTGTTTATATGTGTGTAGCTAAACTGTTTTTATATTATGCACAATATTGTATTTTGAAGGGTTTTAATCTATATAAACCCCCAGTAAAGAAATATAAATGTAATAAATGAAAATGAAATAAAATGAAGGTTACATTGTTCCAAAAAATCCTGTCTATTCCTAAAAGTTTCCCACATATTACCATGCAGGAAATATAAGCAATGTATAGAGATGCAAAGGTCTGAAAGAAGCCCGGACAAAATGGGGACTGGGGAGACAATACAATCCCCCCCCCTCATTTTGTCCAGAGATTTTTGGGGAAATTCTAGGGAAAATATTTTTCTCATTTTTTTCTGCTCCACCCCCCCCCCCCTCGATCCTTCCCAGGACTTCACATCTCTAGAGATGTTCACCAAAAACAAGATTCAATTCAGATCCCACTTTCAAAAGTAAGCTGATTTGACACAGTCTGTTTCAGGTATGACCCGCTTCACCGTAGGTCCAAATCCAAGCCTCACTTTGGAAAATCCAAAGCTCTATATGCCTTCCTAGTGACTTCAATTGAGAAATGAAGAAACAGCTATTTACATTTTTGACTGTTTGAGAGAAGTGGATGAAATCTGCAGGCAAAATAGCCCCTTCTGAGTGGTTGAAGTTGACCAAATCTCAGACAAATAGGTAGATGGGTTTTTATGCAAGTAGACTTTGAACTGCAACATTGCTTTTAAAAGGTGAAGCCTACAATGTTGTTGTTGTTGTTGTTGTTGTTGTTGTTGTTGTTGTTGTTATGGACAGTTTCTTGGCACAGTTGGATCATTGTTCCTTCTGAGATGAAGCCTGCAAACTTCAGACAGATAGCTTCAGAAGGGACTGTGCAAAGGGACCCTTACAGTTTTCAGGGGTTAAAACAGTTCAATTCCTCCTTGTTTTGTTGTGGGTAATTTGAATGAAGATGGCATATATTGCAGAGGTGCTCCTATGTACATAATCTACAACATTTCAGACAGATATGTGTAGGGGTTAGGGAGAACTGATAAATGAAAAACAGTTTGAGAATTTGTTTTTGTTCTCTGACACCAACTGGTCTGTTGTTCTATCTCCATCCCTCTCAAAAGCTCTGGGGTCGGAAGTGAAAGGAACCCCCAAGCAAAGTTATTATTTGTTTGGAAGCTAGAGCTGTCAGTCACAAAATTATACTCCTCTTCCCCTTCCCCTTCCCCTTCCCTGCCTCCCTTTAACGGAAGGCTTGGAGGGGAAATATAACTATTTTTACAACCAGTCTGTCAAATCTGTCTTCATCCTTCAAACCTCTGAGGCTCCAAGAACAGCCCAATTTACACTGAACTGCTTCAGGGAATCTTCACTTCGCCACAGACAAAGCCAAAATTGGTCCAAAGCAAACTGCTTCGGTTCTGGATTGGGGCTGCGTCTGAAGCTGATGTACACTGCTAGTAACAACACATTTGTGATTTCACAGGAGGGGTGGGCAAATTGTGGCCTTCCAGATGTTGTTGGACTGCAACTCCCATTATGTCTGGCTAGGCTAGAGCTGATGAGAGTTGCAGGCAAAAATATAAGGAGGGCCACAAGTTGCTCGCCCCTATCTTACAGGATATAAACATTTTAAAAGTCTGTTTAATGGCTCAAATCCAGCTAGAGTCAGTCATAACTAAAGTTGCAATCTTAAACACATTTCCATGCACTCAATGAGACTTACTTGTGAGTCGACATTGTGGCATTAATCCCACTGAGATATGGGAAATAAGTTGCATTTCTCTCAATTGAACATAGTCATGACTAAGGCCACAGCTAGACCTAAGGTTTACCCTGGGATCATCCAGGGTTCGCCCCTGCCTGAGCACTGGATCCCCTGTGTGTCACCTATATGAAGAGATTTGACCCCTGGACGATCCAGGGATAAACCTTAGGTCTAGCTATGGCCTTAGTTTAGCTGAGTTGGGGCCAATGTGTGAAGTAGCTCTGTCAGTAAAAAAGCAAAGAATCAGGGCTGCTTTCCCTTGAGACCTTTAATCAATGGAGGCTTCCTTTTCTTTTTTTAACACCCCCCAGCCAACATGGAAAGAGGGGTGGAATTTTGGGATGAAAATGGAGAATACCTTAATCCCCCCTCCAGATCTGAATTCGGACCATTTGCTTTTAGGAGCGTAGGGAATACAATCACACATAGCTCCATCATGTGTGATTAGGAGAACATCTAGTTTGGCCCTAAAATAACAGCAGAGATTGACTAGGTTCTGCTAGATTATTTCAACATGAAGACCAAGCTGAGCAAGTGGCTGTAGAATTCTAGTCAGCCATGCACTAGCATAGCGAGAAAATTGTTGACTTGCTGTTGGAAGCACAGAGTTTCAAAACATCAGCCAATTTTGTTGTAAATCTTAACTAATTTTGTTAGATATTAGCATTAGAAGGCTGAAATCATGGGAACCCCCCCCCCCCAATGAAATAGATTCTCTAGAGACTGGTGAGGAAAAACAAATCAATTTATTCCAGGTGAGATCTCTCTCTCTCCAAATTTAAGTGAAATATTTCAAAACATAGCTATGATGACATACTTTTTGCCAAGTACTTCTTAAGATTAAGTATAGAATTAATGTGAATCATGTTAGGTATTCATTCATGAAAAAGCAATTTGAAAAAAACCACCAATCCACCAATTTAAGCTATCTTGTGCAGGTCTGCAGAGCAATTAAACATCTTGTACAGAGGAAAACAAGAAGGCCAGTGGTAATTTCAAATGCCAAATTGCATTGTAAAGACCCTGAATTTTCATTCTGATTTTTCCCTGAAGCTTTTCCTTAGGAAGAAAAAGTAAAGAAGGGGCGGGAGAAACATTTTAAAGCACACACAATGCAGAGTTAGTTTGAATACTGCAGGGAATCTGGAGTATGATATCCCACTAAATTGGCAGAGGCTCAAATTGCATTTCTGCAAGACTAATGAAATGAGAAATGTTGTTTCAAGCTTCATGCCATGTCAGACAATATAAAACTAAAATGCCCTTGAGTTAATCAGAACAGTCTATTCAGCGTAATTCACCCATTCAAAATAGCTACTGAGCAGGATGGAAACAGAGGCTCACTGGGCATGATTATGCTGGATAATAAACGCATTTAATTGCTGAAGTAATAGTTAGCTACAGCAAATATATACATTCTTATAGGAAAAGCCACCTTTCTATTTAGCCTAAACTGTGACCTTTCCCCAATTGCTTTATTTCTGAAGAATTTCAGTGAGGGTTACTGATATCCCCCGATAGTCATACTTGCATATTGCATTACAGTAGCATTTACAATTAAATTATTACTCTTCTGTACAGAAAGTAAACCCACAACAGAGATGAGAACATTCTGCATGGCGAAGTTTGTTGAAATATTCTCTTTACTGATTTCTGTAACAGCTATTGTTATCAGACTAAGGCGTACAAGAAGGCTTCTTGTTCACCTTTATTTGCAGCAGCTACATTATCATGTTACCGAGATTCTTTAACTTCAGAGGCAGTTCAATATAAAGATCTCTCCTGTCAAATCTCTGCTTCTTTCCTAAAGTACTCATGGTCCCTAAGGTAGTTAATTCAATTGCATTGGTCTACCAGGCTGATCTCAGCACTGTCAGTCAACACTTACCAGGCATTCTCCGGTGACATCATCACAGGACTCCGCGTGACCAAAACATGTGCATGGCGTACAGATTCCTCCAACAATGGTGCCGTTCACTCGTCTGTACCTTGACTGACAAGACTATATAGCAGGGGAAACATTTTTGAAATAATTATTATATATTTAACAACAACAACAACAACGGACTTAATTTGATAAACTAAAAAAGAAAAGAAAAAGAATTTGATATAAGGCAACTTTTTAAAAATCCTGCCTTCTGTCCCCTCCCAACCCAGCACCATCTTGTTCCATAGCAGAGTGTGCTGCAGACAGGATTGCTGCTGTATGCAAAGATCGCTTGGGGCACTAATTCAGTTCTATCATGAAAAAGGGGAATACAGCAAGACATCTCAGACGCCCTCCCATATCCATACACACAGAGCACCATTGGGGGAGGGGGAGACACAGCAGTTCTTTCCCAAACAAAGATAATGGGGCAAAACGTTCCCTCTCTTCATACAAATCCAATGTGGCTCAGCAAGGATCTAGGCTTGTGTGCCTGTGGCAAGGCTCAGCCTGGAACTTCACCTAGGGCAGGGCTGTCCCAAAGTTTGAAAACCACTGTGATATGGAATCAAAATGGAAGCCTTCAAACACCTCTAGAAAACATGTTTCCCTGGCATGATGTCTAGGCACTGACCTTAACCGAATAGGTGGGTGTAAGACTAAAGGAGGCATTAGCTGGATGTTTCTTCTGAAAAGGTAAAATAAAAGCAGAGAAGTAAAAGAGAGGAAATAAGGCAGATTCAGAGTTACAGACTGAAAAATAGAAGACAAATTAGTGGAAGGAAAAAAAGAGAAAGAAGAAGGGACTCTAATCATAGCTAAAATACAACTTGGGCTATTTTGTATTGAAGATTAAAGAGAGAAAGAAGGCAAACATGCAGGTAGAAAAGAATCCATTCCTCTGACTCCTCTTAGATACAGGTCTAGTGACATGAGAGCTGCTTCTTCATATTAAAATTCCATATTGCTGGGAGGGTGGATGAATATCACAAGCATGTAGACAGATTGCATGTCTCTTGCTCAGGTCTTTCCCAACTCATAGACAACCCAACAGGAAAGTTCAGTGTAGTCAACCATGTCTAGATGATTGCAGTATTCACACACACATCCAATAGCATGGAATAGCACCATCGGAAAAGAAGCTCCATGTCTGGTGTTTATAGGCAGAGATGCTTGTTATACAAAAACTTCATTCTTTAGTCCTTTGCAAGCTTTCAGCCCCCTTCAGACTGTGGAATGGAGTCTCTGGGGACAAGACTTGCAGGCATGCCTCACCCTTCCATACTTTTACCCACCATATGATTAGGCTGAATTCCTACATTGGGTTGTAATACAAGTGGAGATGATTGCTATCCAAAAATCTTACTTTTGATTGCAGCACAGTACACTGTATCACAATCAATGGGCGTTTCTCCGCAAAGGGGACATCTTGCATGTGTGATTCATTAGCAACCCGCGACTGTTTTGCTTGCATTTCAGAATAAGATGCCAGGCAGCAGTTCTTACCTACCATATATTTTACAAATGGTTTTACAATTCTGAACGTTCAAGCACAACTGCTGCTAGCCAGAATCAGGCCATTTCTGTATAACTCTGTCTGTAGGCAAGGAAAGCGTTCAAAAAACGTTCAAATACCCAGCTCTACCTTTCCTTTTCATCAAACCCAGGTGAGGCAGTGGCTGTTCTGAACCAGTGCCTGGGCACGGTAATGGACTGGATGAGGGCTAACAAACTGAGACTCAATCCAGACAAGACGGAGGTACTGTTAGCGGGTGGTTCATCTGTCCGGCGAGGTGATGTTTGCCCTGTCCTGGACGGGGTTGCACTCTCCTAAAGGATCGGGTCTGTAGTTTGGGGTGCTCTTGGATCCAGAACTGTCACTTGAGGCACAGGTGAACTCAGTGGCAAAGAGCACCTTTTATCAGCTTAGGCTGATATACCAACTGCGCCCTTATCTGGACAGAGATAGCCTAGCTACAGTTATCCATGCTCTGATAACCTCTCGTTTGGATTACTGCAATGCGTTATACGTGGGGCTGCCTTTGAAAACGGTCCGGAAGCTTCAGCTGGTACAAAACAGGGCAGCCCATTTACTAACAGGGACTGGCCGGCGAGATCACATTACGCCAGTCCTTTTACAACTTCATTGGCTGCCAGTCCAGGTCCGGGCCCGATTCAAAGTGCTGGTATTGACATTTAAAGCCCTAAACGGTTTGGGGCCAGGTTATTTGAAGGAACGCCTCCTCCCATATGTACCTGCCCAGACCTTAAGATCATCTACAGGGGCCCTTCTCTGTGAGCCCCTGCCAAAGGAAGTGAGGCAGGTGGCTACTAGGAGGAGGGCTTTCTCCACTATGGCACCCCAGTTGTAGAATGAGCTCCCCAGAGAGGTCCGCCTGGCGCCTACACTGTACTCCTTTCGTCACCAGCTGAAGACCTTTTTATTTTCTCAGTATTTTAACACTTAATTTTAACTTAAATTTAAATTTTACTGTTTTAACTCTGTATTTTAATTTTATATCAATTTTGCTGTGTGGTTTTTATCCTGGTTGTGCTTTTTATACTGTATTTTGTATTTCTGCTTTTAACCTGTTGGTTGTTTTATTATGGTTTTAATTTTTGTGAACCGCCCAGAGAGCTTCGGCTATTGGGCGGTATAAAAATGTAATAAATAAATAAAAGATACAGGTATAGCAAGCCTCACTGAATCTCAAGAAAAAAAGTATATTTAAAGTTTAGAATTCTTTGGGATTCTACACTTTCAACACAGCATAACAGAGTAACATTTCTGTTTCAATCTTTTATTATTTATTTATTTATTTATTTATTTATTTATTGCATTTTTATACCGCCCAATAGCCAAAGCTCCCTGGGCGGTTTTACTTAGTGTGATAGTTTTGTCAGGTCTGACACCTGTATGTATGTTGGTAAATATATTATCTTCCCCATTTCTACGACTCACAGTGGACAGCATAGTAGAAAACAGTCTATACATGTGTAAAACTCATTAAAATAACTCAAAAGCCATCCTAAAAGTATAGCCTTAACCAGGGTGCTCTCTGTATTATAACCAAAGTTTATAAGAACATTGGTTATTTTTGGTTTTACTCAATTAAATATTTGGGGGAATTCAATACCAGAATGAAAGAAAGTAGGCAAAAAGTATTTTATAAAGTTCATCTTGTTTATTTGCTCCCACTCTTTTGAACTTCTGTCTTCCACTGAACAATTCAAAGGGTTCTCACTATCGACAACCCTTTCCCCTCAATTAAAAAAGATGTGTCCATTGGAGGTCAGGTACAGAAGCAACACCTTATTATCTTGCCCACTTCAAATTGCAAGACGGATGCTCATAACAAATACATGCAATAATGGAATTCAAGAAAGTCATTATTTTTTCATTGACATTCTACGATGGGCACAGGATAGTACTGGAGACCAAATCTATAAATTATTTGCTTAGTAGAAAGGGTCCAGCTTTCCAATGAACTGTTGGTTATGAAGTATGCAATAGCAACATATGAAGTCGTAAAAAAGTGCTCCCAGGTTGTGGGCAGGATCACAAATGGCTGGCATTGCCAAAAACTATGCACTAAGCTTTAAACTGAAGTACTGGGCTTGGGTCTGGGTGGTGGTGGAATGGGTTCCAATATGACAGAGTAGAATTTGGAAGGTGCACCATGTTCACATTATCAACTGAAAGTTGGTTTAACAGTCATTCCCAAGGGAATCCTAGGATTGGGGGTTCTTTAGTAGGGGTTAGGAGTTTCAATCAGATAATTTTCAAGATTATTTGATAATTTTCAATTACCTCACCAAACAAACAAACAAACAAAAACCAGCAGGAAGCCGGTATGAAAATATGTTTTAATTTTATGATTTAAATTTCTTGTGTACATAAACCAAGTGTCTTTCGGCATCAGTTTCCCTTCTAGAAGCGCATTTATTCCAGAATTCCATTTTAAGAACTACTAGACAGTGAACCAAATTTTATTTTAAACCTAATAAAAATGTTTAAATGCCACCTTTTTTTAAAAAAAAATGCAGTGTGCTCTAGGATGGCCAATTCAAATGATGTGTGCCTTGAATGGCTTGATTAGGTTAAGTACTGGGCAGGAAGAAGGCAACTGCATGTACCTGGAGTTCCCATGCCCATTGCAGAAAAGCAGGAACCCCAACTGCGGTGTGTAACAAAGGATGGCTGCCCACATACACATACTTTATTGCTATGTATGCCCAAGTTTTTATTTAATACATTACATTTATTACACTGACATACCTTACCCAAGAGGCAAAGTGAAAGTTCCTAGAGTCAAGGTATTATGGGTATACTTAAAACAGCCACAAGGCTGAGATCCTTGGTAACAGAACATTTATCCAGGGTCTTCAATATGTGGGAAGATAAACTTTAATTACAAGGAAGGATAGGAATTGGTGGTGGTCAAGGTAGAAAGTTCTGAATGTATGAATCAGAACTTCAGAAGAGAGTCAGATTGAGTAGTCGACATTTTAACAGTGAGCCAGAGCTTTTGGTTATGTACAAGAGGCTGGTACTCTTGAGATCAAAGATAAAATGTGAGTTGAGAGTACAAGAGAAATTGGAAACATAGGGCATGTCTAGACCAGCCCTATATCCCGGGGTAGCCCTGGATCATTCCTGTGCATCCAAATGATGCACAGGGGATCCCGAGGGCAACCTGAAATGACCAGGGACTTTCCCTGGGATATCGGGAACTGCAGAAAACCTTACTTTTCCACAGTTCTGGGACCATCCTGCGGAGCGCAGGCTGCGCGGCCGCTGCTCCCGGGTTGTCCTGTCCTCCCCGCGAGTAGCGGGGCACTTGAAATGGGCATGGAGCTGCATGGCAGCAGTCCATGCCCATCAGGGTGGGGGGTCGGGGAGCGAGGTCGTGTTTTGTTTCGTTTTTTTTAAAAATACTTTTTGTGCTAGAGTGCAAGTGCACTCTTCCTCCTGTTTTTTCTTTAAAAATGGCAACCACAACGTCCTTCTGGGATGTCATGCGGCTGCAAGATGCCCAGGGAGAATTGTGGCAGCTAATAAGTCCGCAATTCTCCTCCTCCCTCCGTCTACAACCGTAGGTGTATTATTATTATTATTATTATTATTATTATTATTATTATTATTATTATTATTTATATAGCACCATCAATGTACATGGTGCTGTACAGAGTAAAACAGTAAATAGCAAGACCCTGCCGCATAGGCTTACAATCTAATAAAATCATAGTAAAACAATAAGGAGGGGAAGAGAATGCAAACAGGTACAGGGTAGGGTAAGCAGGCACAGGGTAGGGTAAAACTAACAGTAGAAAGTAACAGTAGAAGTCTGCACAACATCAAGTTTTAAAAGCTTTAGGAAAAAGAAAAGTTTTTAGTTGAGCTTTAAAAGCTGCGGTTGAACTTGTAGTTCTCAAATGTTCTGGAAGAGCGTTCCAGGCGTAAGGGGCAGCAGAAGAGAATGGACGAAGCCAAGCAAGGGAAGTAGAGGCCCTTGGGCAGGCGAGAAACATGGCATCAGAGGAGCGAAGAGCACGAGCGGGGCAATAGTGTGAGACATGCCCATAAAAGTCATGGATAAACATTGTGTTTTATTCTATTGTACCTCCATTCTATCTGTACATAATTTACATATAGGTTTCAAAAGCTGTGTTCTCTCCAGCTAAGATATACTTTTCAATGGTTTTGTTTGTTGGTTTAACATTAGGAGCTAATAAGAATATTTGCCTGGAGACAGATATTAGTTGTTTTTCTCTGCAAATAACTGAAGATAGTACAAGAGATATATTATTTTATGTTCATTTTATGTTACAATGTTTAGTTTTTTATTGTTAATATGATATTGAATTGAAGACTGGGATTTTATTAACACCACCCTGGAATACAGTTTCTGGGTAAAGGTGCAGTTTAGAGATTTTTAAAATAGATAAATAAATAATCATTGCCTATGATGTATACATATAATTCCTTTGTCCCATTGTCATCTCTCATCAAATAGGTTATTGAATGGTCAAATGGTTATTGAACAGAAATCTGCAAGACCTTTATGAATTGTTTTTGATTTGGTTTGTACATTAGTATTTCTAATAGGAGGAACAACTGAAAACATTTGCTATGAATCAAAGCTCCAAGCCCTAAATAACATATACAAAATCATGGTGCGCTTTAAAGGAAAAGAGATCTGACAAGTAAATGCCTAGAGTGCCTATATAAATGGCATATTGTTTATAGTCTTGTGAAACAGAACATCTTTGTGTTCTAAAGTGTTTCCTTGGAGGCATGGTTCCGAAGAATTTTGCATTTCAAACCACCCTGAGCAATGCCTTGACAAATTCGTTAAGCATATGTGCACTCAGTAAGCACTCAGAGTATATGCTAGGCAGCATTTGGATACAAATACTGAAAATATGGGAATGTTACGTTTATAACCTTCAACAAGGCTGCAATCCCTAAACCAATGTGGCAAGCATCCCAGAGGCAGAGGAGACAATCACACCAACAGTAGGGAAAGCATCAGCTCAAGCCAGAAAATTGCATTTTGTGTTTTAATAGTCAAACAAAGCTTGTGTTTTGATTGAATACCTAGAGCTTCTAAAACTGCAATGTCTGATAATGAAGCGAGGAAGCCCAAGTAAACTGCTGATAATAAAATTCTTACAATATGGAAATCGCTGTTTGAGGCACTCACAGTGCATTCCTATCTATGTCTCCTCAGACATAAGTCCCAGTGAGTTCAGTGGGACTTATTCCCAGATACTTATATATAGAGCCATTCAAAAACAATATTCCATTATTTGCAAATGTGAAGAACTAAAATACAGAAGGTTCCAGATTTGGTGTTGTTGTTGTTGTTTTAGCAAACCATTGCATCAAAAATCAAGTGACCATTGATCTAACAGTCAATTACATCTGTTTATGTCATTACATAAATAGTGAAACTCTACTAGACTGTGTTTTGAGAAAGTTCCTTTTCCAATGAAATGTCTCTCTCTATAGGAGTGACTTTGATATACCAGTGGTGGGAAAATGCTACACCGTCACTGTAAACTTACATAAGGAGGAACAGTAGCAACCAAGTATGCTTCTCATAAAACTTCTCCCTTCCCAAACCACATTCTCTGGACCAGTATTTTGTAATGTGGACAACCTATTAAATGTAATAACATTTTGGGAAAACAGCTACAAGAATGCTTGCTGATTCTCCCACTTCCTCATAATGAATTTTCCTCTCTTCTAAGGTTGTTAACAACTTTAGCTACAACCAGAAGTGGACAAAAATGTCTATTTTGCTTTCTCTCGCATTCAATCTTTAAAAAAATATAATATAAAATTCTTCCCATCCTCTTTATGAAGAAATCTGTGGATTTTTGGAAGTCCTTATAAAAAATATCCTCCCCACCCAAAGGGCAGCTCTACTTCATAGTCAATGGGATAATGCTTACAGTTCTATTATTTTTAAAGATAAAGAAATGACTCTTGGCAGCATGGTAGCTCTTAAGTAGGGTTTTATCCATGCCAAGTTTGAAGCAGATTCATTCATCTGTTGACTTTTAGGAATTTTTTTAAAAGTTTGAGGTTTTAAAATTAGTTTTTTTAAAAAACAAACAAACCATAATGTTTAAAGATAAAGAGATGAAACTTGAAACAGATTCGTTTCTGTTGATTTTTAGTTTAGCTGGTATTAACATTTAAAGCCCTAAATGGCTTGGGGCCAGGTTATCTGAAGGAACGCCTCCTCCTATATGTACCTGCCCGGACCATAAGGTCATCCTCAGGGGTCCTTCTCCACGAGCCCCTGCTAAAGGAAGTGAGGCAGGTGGCTATCAGGAGGAGGGCCTTTTCTGCTGTGGCACCCCGGCTGTGGAATGAGCTCCCCAGCCGGGGTTCCTTGGCACCTACATTATATTCTTTTAGATGCCAGGTGAAGACCTTTTTATTCTCCCAGTATTTTAACAGTCTTTAAATTAATTTGAACTTGCTGTTTTAAATTTGTATTTTAAATTTGTATTTTTGCATTGCTGCTGTTTTTATCTTGGTTGTGCTTTTATACTGTATTTTATATTATGGTTTTATACTGTTGTTTTATACTTGAATTGTCTTAATTTTGTAAACCGCCCAGAGAGCTTCAGCTATTGGGTGGTATAGAAATGCAATAAATAAATAAATAAAATAGATTTTTTTAAAAAAATTGAGGTTTTAAAATTATTATTTTTATAAACCCTTCAAACTCAGGTTGTCAAACCTCCTCTTTGGGGTCTTCCACCATGAGTAGTTTCAGCCATTGGCATCACAGGGATCTTGAGTTTTCAGCTAAGAAGTGTTGCAGATTTTGTTGAGTAGCTTAAATAATTGATTGAGTATAATTATTGTGTTGTATAACAATACAAAGTATATTTTTTCACTAATAAATAAATAAAAAGCCAGCCAGCTGGCAGCAAGCCCTGCTAACAACAGCAGCAGCTTGCAGCAGAGTGAGGATACAGTCAGAAAATCAGTGTAGGGGTTAATGGGTTGAAAAACCCAACTATGCAGCAAGGGGTAACTCCTGCGAATTTACAAAAAAGAAAAAAGAAAAAAGAGGGGAATCCCAATGATAGGCTTCTTCCATTTGATCTTAACAGGACAAAATGGGGCTGCAATTTTGGGGTAAGTCCAATTTAACAGATTCATTCAGGCCACATTCAGACATCTGAATAAACTGTGATTTATCCTGATGGGAATGACCCTAGCCTCCCTCTTGGTTCACATGCTTCACCATCTCCTCTACTCTTCCATTTTGGGGTGTCATTCAAATCCTAAACTGTAGATAATTTTAACTATGAGTTCTTGAAACTAGCCAGCTTCATGACCCATGGGTTGAAGATGGCTTGTTTTAAACAAACCACAATTAAAATTAATCAGAGTTTGTCAGGTTTTGTTGACATAACAAGCCAGTTAATCACAACTGGAAGTGAAAGCTTCCAAGCTTCACCTCAAAGCTACATTCAAGTGAAGGAAAAGGGATCCTGTGAGGATGCTAGGCTTCTTCCTGTCATGATAAACCATGGTTTATTGCAATGTCCAAATGTGGCTATTATGACTTGCTTTCAAGTACACACATGCATACAATGGTGTTCTGGGTTAATTTGAAAGAGGTTGCTTCAGTCTATTCTATAAACCCACTTTCAGTGCTTATTGGTCTTGCAATTTCAACTGGAGATCTGTCCACTATTTACAATCAGATACTCACTTCACAGGAGGTACCAGAATACACTGGAGGACACTGGCAAACTTCAACAGCAGATGCATCTTTTCGTCCAGTTGAAAAGCGATCAGCAACTTCCAGGCTAACACCACTCAGCCTAGAGTGTAAGAATAAGATTGATAGATTACCATTTACCATTGAAAGAAACATTGATCTTATCATGTTTCCTTGGTTAGCTATGTGTGTGTGTGTGTACGTGTGGTGGTGGGGTTGCTGATGGTGGAGAGACCTTAAGTATAGAAATTGCCTGTTACTGTTTTATTGCTTTAAGTGAGGCAGGTCTTTCCATCTTTTACCTCTTTCTCTTCTTTTTTGATATCATTCATGTTTAGACTGTGGCAGGCCCATATTAGAAGCTGTCTCAATAAGTGTATCAGCAGTAGCAGGACTGTGCTTAGCTTGCAAGTTGTATTTTTTTCTTCCATTGCAGACTCAGTCTCTCTCTCTCTCTCTCTCTCTCTCACACACACACACACACACACACGAGAGAGAGAGAGAGAGAGAGAGAGAGAACTAAGTTGTTTGTCAAAAGTCAAAGTTGAGAAATTCTCCAACACAAAATCCTCTTTTCTTACTTAGAAGGACTGAAATCTTTAATTACATTCACAAAGCATACGTGACTTTTGAATATATATTCTGTTGTTGTTGCTGCTGCTGCTGCTGTTGTTGTGGAAAATAGTATACCGCATTGAAAAATGGTATTCAGCATTAGAAAGTAACAAAGGGAATCACTTCTTACTTCCCTCATCCTACATGCTATTCAATTAAAGGAAAGAAGTTTGTGTTCAAAAAAGTCACACAAATTAGTGACCAGGAGAGGATGTCTTCAAAGTGCCAGGTTGGTGCCGCATTCCTCGGAAACAACACGCTTTCCTTCCCCATCTTGCGCGTCCTCACCTTGCTCCGGGGAAAAAAGTTGGGGTAAGCCCTTGACCTTTTTTTATCCACAGCTTTGGTGGAAGGCCTCGGGGCAGGTGCGTGTTCCAGCTTCGTCATAACTGACACCACACCACCACGCACCAACCTGGGGCTTTGCGAGTGTTTCGACAGCCCCCAGGTGATAGCTATCTGAGCACGTACGTGCAGTAGAGAGGAAACATCAGGTGGCAAGTCTATAAACCCATTGCAGCTCTCCAAAGGGCAGTACCATACACTCTCTACCCTAACAGCAGGTTGTTCGGAGTGACTTTCAAAACATCCAGAAGTCGTTAGACAGGTTGAAGAAGGCACTTGCCTAAGGCTCAGCCCCCTTTCAGTCTATACAACTCCTCCATTGTGGGCAGTATCATACGCTGCACTGTGCCTCTGCTGTTCTCTTGCACAAGGGGAACCGACTGCTCATGCAACAGGAACTAGTGGTTCCTGAAATAAACCCTGCAATAAGCACCAATATTAGTTTCTGGAATGGAGCAGGGCAGCAGAGCTTCTTTCTCTGAGCTCCACTGATTGGCCCCATTCTTTCAGATGTTTCTGAAACCACAACTTCTCATTGCAGTAGCAATGGTCGGACAGTGTAGATTACTGCCCTATGCTTCAGAGGAGTACTTGGAGCCTGTCCCAGCAGAACACTGATATGTTATAGAGAGAAGAGAAGCAACCAGAGACTGAATCTGGGATCTTACACTATTCACATGCCAGGGCTGTGAGAAGCCCCTGCTCTCCAGTACTGACCACCCTGTAGGAATTCTGTGAGTGCATTAAAGAGGAATGAAGGCTTTTGCTGTACACAGGATTATCTGCATCAGGGACCAATGTGGCTAAAGACCACAAATGTATGTATGGCATGAATTTTTATTTATTTCTTTAAAATAGATATATTTATTTCATCAGGACTGTACATCAGGACGACTGAACGTGCAAGCCAATTGATCTACTTTCACAGAGCAATTACTGATGCAGGTATGTGCTTCACAGAATTAGGATTGTTGTGTGAAATCTAGTGGAAAGGTAAACATGTGGAAGTCACACTCAGACCACTGATACTTAAAGAACACTGCTAAGTATTTAACAGCAAGAACCTAGGCATGCTGAGTTGGAAGTAAGTCCAACTCTTTTCAAAGGGCTTGTTCTGGATGCTTTGAAGGAGGAAAGGAAATCTGAATTTCTAGGGAGCAGGTTCCACTGAACTTAATGAAACTTACATCTAAGTCTTAGATATGCATAGATTGTACAGTCAGTCTGTTAACTGTGGTTAAGAGGACATGTTCATTACATCTGCACTGGACCAAAATAATTATTATCTATAAAGGATTTTGACAAAGATAGCAAGCAAGTATTTCCCAGAATCTTATTAAAATCATAAGCTATACTACTAATTACTGTTTTGGAAGTATTTTTCTACTCTAATATCACTATTTTCTTCAACAGAATGTGTTACTAATTGCACCTGTATTGCCAGGAAAAAATAGACAAGCCACACAGCCTGGGGTTCTAAAGAGCAACAACGTTAACTATAAGGGATCTCTGATGGGCAAACAGCATAAGAGAAAGAACTCCCTCCAGTGTTGCTGCCTTATCAGATCAAGATGGAGGAATGTCCTTCCTTCTACGCCAACATTTTCTGGGTCAGTTGTCCCAGCTAGTGTTTCACCTACCCTTTGCCCTAGCATTAATGTGCCAAGTACGGCCTACTACATAACTCCTGCCCCCACAAGGGCTGCTGTGGCTTTGTGTGAATGAGTAAAGTAAACTCCAAGCGGAGGTCCTGTCTCTGTCCCCTTTAACCACATGGCCTTGAAAAAGTCAAGTCTGAAGAAACGTCCCTTCATCTCAACCAATGCCTCAGGGTGCTCGCTTTCAGTTTTCTTCCCTTGAATTCACTCTGCACTTGCCAACCAGTCCTATACTGACCACCACCCTATAAATAACTTCAGATCAGTATGCTATAAGTGAAAAAAACACCATTAGCCACTTGTCCAAATCGGGCCAAGAGGGTAAACAATTCCAACAGGGTTCTGAAAAAAAGGCAACCAGTGAAACCCACACTGCATTTTGGATGTGTGAGTATCAAGGAGAGGGGAGAAAGAGGAAACATGAAAGAAGGAACTGTGCTTTCAAAGATGCTCCATTCAGCACCAGACTTTTTTTATATATATATAGCTAACTCAGTCTTCTAGGCCATCCCTATGGACTGGGTATAAAAAGGCCCTACTCTGTCCACCAGCAAAAGCTAGGGGTGGGGAAATTACCAGTAGGCTTCAGGACTAATTCTTCTTTTTCTTGATACCCAATCTCGATAGTGCTCATCCATACATTTTACAGAGCTGTGAGAAATAATCTTACCTGAGAATTTATTAAATGCCACAGTTTATTTGGCTAACTACCTCATGATGGAATACTCTGCCATAAATCTATAAGGGAAGGAACAGAGTTGACCACAAGTCAATGGGAAAAGCTATTTTGCAAAACAAAGAGCTACTTGATATGATGTTTTAGTTTAGTTTTTACTCAACTTTTGTCAACTTGAGTTTAGTTTCTATATTAAACTAGAATCTCCTAAATAAAGCACAGCTGAGAAAGATTAGGTATGCATGTATTATTAAAATCATTTATATCTCATTTTACAAAAGCACTCAAGGCAGCTTACAAAGAACAAAGGAAGTTGAACCAGTATAATAATTTCCAGATATTCCTTTCTCATCTATCCAGTTTTGTCTTTATGCTAAGTTTTCATTGTAGAGTTTCATTAAAGTGAGACAAAACAAGTCTAGCAAAAAGTAAAAAAAAATACAACAATTTTAAAGACTAACTATAAATCAAAAGAATCTAAGAACGATAAACACGACAAAATTTGCCCGTCTTCTTATTATCCTATTTGCGTTTTGAACCACAGATTGTCTCTTCCTAGTACGATGTAATATAATTTGGAACAATGAGAAACAGTTACACACAGAACATTTCACTCAGTATTATTCTACATTTGTATTCACTGAACAGTTCCAGTTTTCATTAGGTTCTGCTATTTGGTAAATGGTATTTTAATGTGTTTAACAGTTTTTATTCATTGAAAAAAAGCTGCAGTGCAATTTTTCCCCAATTCAACGTAGTAATTTCTATTCCTGTGTGCCATTCTGCAGACATTAAAGTACATAATGTTGGCAGTAATGGGACACAGGATCTTGGAGATACTTGAGAAATTCGAGTATCTAGACCAAATATTTAATATGACGCTGCTCATGTGGCAGACACTGTTGACTTCTAAATGCAAACAAGATTAAAAGAGATACCACTTTTGAAGCAATAGCTGCACAGTTTACGATGTGCTATTACATTAATCGCTATATCCTGAGATTAAAAAAGAAAAGAAATTCCCACAACGATACAATACTACTGGAAAGCCTCTGGGTCACATCATCTACATTTCACGCAACATTATTCCACAGTTGTATTTGTTCAATTGTGCCAATTTTCATTAGGTACTCAAGACTGAATACTGGCTACATGGATACTGACCTATCCTATTTCTTGATACCACATGGGTCTAAGTGACCTATCATGAAACCATCAGGATATCTATTGCTCCAATCAATGCTTGATTTCCACTGAGGGATTCGGGTCAGACAATGAGCAACATTACCATAAGATTATGACATTTTCTTCTGCCCCAGTAGTTCCAATGTTCTGCCCTTGTAAGAATTTCAATAATTATCAGTAAGGCCATTGATGTTTCGAATACATTGTTTCTGCTGATATATCAGGATATTTTGCCAAAGATCAGCAGGATTCACCACAGTGTTTGCAGTCAGAATGCTCCAACTACACAGATGTGAACATCTGCTGCAAAACTTCCGTGTTGATGCTGCAACAAGAAATATGAAGCAGAGGCAAGCTGATTCCCCAACACTGTGATGGGAACTCTTCTCTTTTTAACATTGCACCATCTGCTTAGGCTTTGTTACTGGCCTCATGCTGATGTTCAAAGTTGCTACAGAAGAACACACAAAGGAGTGAATATCAGGATTATCCTTGCAGGATCCATCTCAAACTCTCTGCATTTGAAGTCTGGTCTGAGCAAAGAACATAGGCTCCAAATGCACAATCTACACTCTGGAAAAATGGAGTGTTGGTGCTCAAAACCTACATAATAGGACCTCAGGGATGGAGGTGGGCCAGCAGGCATGATCCAACATTCCTCCATGCAGTCATCTCTACCTGCTTAGAACACAGTGCTACAGTGTATAATTGATTCACAGAAACAATTTCAAGTGCAGAAAGTCTAACAGATATCTAACTGTATGGAGGATTTACAATTGACATAAAAGAAAGACACAAAATGCTGAAGGAAAAAAATTGGCTGTAAGAAAATGAATCTGCACATGCTTAAGACAGTTGCAGTGTCCGTGCAATGTAATTATCCATCATGCTCTAGTGTGAGCAAGAGATGGAAACCATCATAGGCTAATTATCTGTATATCTGTGCATATGGAGTACACAGAGATACTATGTCTAATGCATTCCTGGTGGTTGTGATGCTATTGCTGCATGGGTCAGGAAGGGCATTCCAGAAAATGTTTCTCAACACTGCCAGCGCTACAAATACAACCACTGGGTGCACTTTGAAACAGGAATAGGGTATCTCATGCCCTTACCCAATGGTGACAGCAGTGGCACCACTAATCGTAACCCTCTGGGCAATGCCAAATACCTGAAGTGTTTTAGGAAAGCTCCAAGCCATTTGCCTTGCACGGCATAAGTTGTTCCTTTGGGAAAATATGCCTGACATGGTGTCTCACACTAGCTACATTATAGCCAGTTTACCGAAGAAAGGTCAAGAGGCAGAATGAGTCTGTACAGAATGAGTTTCTGAGGATGTTTTTGAAAGAGAAGGGAGGGGTATAATGGCATACGTGCTTGAGAAGCAAGTTCCGCGCACAAAAGAAAAACAAGGAACATAAGGCAGAGTCGACAGAGAGATCAAAGACCTTGACATGAGTGAAGGTAGAAGAACTGCAGTAGCGGAGGACTTAAGTGGCGTACAAAAAGAATAGGAGAAAAATAAGAGGTGAGGTTAAAGCCAAGGAGAGGCTTGATGGTAAGGAATCGTTATTCAATGTGAAATGAAAAAGTCACCAGATGGAAGTTAGCATTAGCACGTTCAGTGCTAATGCTAGCAATCAAATGTTTTGGCAGAAATTAAAGTTGCACTGTATGATATATAAGGCCTAGAGAACGTAAGGTAGCATGAACCAGGTGTCTAATCAAATGAAAATAAAGAGCGTTCCTTGGCAAGATCACATCAAAGTTTTGGCAATAGCTTGCATCCAGGCTAAAAAAGGAAAGCTTCAGAAATAGAATGGTTACATGTTCTGATAATGAGATGCTATTGCAATCCACCAGGTTCAATTTCTGATATGGATAATGTTGTTCCACTGGTGTGGATAATTATGTCTGATTATATCTGATATACAGTACTTTTGGTAAGGAAAAGGAAGAATGGGAGGCTGGATGCAGGGCCAGCATCGAGGGTAGGCATGGCTGGGCACCTGCTGAGGGCCCAAAGCCCAGCAGGGTCCTATTGATAAGAACCCCCTGAAGATGCTTGTCCTCTTCACCACTGCAATCTGTTATTCACCTGTTTCTAGGGATGGCCAAAGTCCCCTGAGTCATCATCATGCTCTGTTTGCTGGACTCCTGCTGGCTGCCCAACTGTGTCGTGTTTGTGAGGGCATCTGGTGAAGGCTCGCTTCTTCTTTCTTTCTTTCTTTCTTTCCTTTTTTATTTATTTATTTATTAAATTTTTATACCGCTCAATAGCCGAAGCTGTCTGGGCGGTTCACAAAAATTAAAACCATGAAAAGCATAATAAAACAACCAACAGTGTAAAAACACAAATAAAAAACACAATATAAAAAGCACAACCAGGATAAAACCACACAGCAGAAATTGATATAGATTAAAATACGGAATTAAAACAGCAAAGTTTAAATTTAAGTTAAATTAGGTGTTAAAATACTGAGAAAATAAAAAGGTCTTCAGCTGGCGATGGAAGGAATACAGTGTAGGCGCCAGGCGGACCTCTCTGGGGAGCTCATTCCACAGCTGGGATGCCCCAGCAGAGAAAGTCCTCCTCCTACTAGCCACCCGCCTCACTTCCTTTGGCAGGGGCTCACAGAGAAGGACCCCTGTGGATGAATTTAAGGTCCTGGCAGGTACATATGGGAGGTGTTCCTTCAAATAACCTGGCCCCAAGCCATTTAGAGCTTTGAATGTTAGTACCAGCACTTTGAATTGGGCCCGGACCTGGACTGGCAGCCAATGAAGTTGTAAAAGGACTGGTGTGATGTGGTCTTGCTGGCCAGTCCCTGTTAGTAAACGGGCTGCCCTGTTTTGTACCAGCTGAAGTTTCTGGACTGTTTTCAAAGGCAGCCCCACGTATAACGCATTGCAGTAATCCAAACGAGAGGTTATCAGAGCATGGATAACTGTAGCTAGGCTATCTCTGTCCAGATAAGGGCACAGATTGTCCACAATCTGACATTTACACAAATTCACGGTTGGGAATATTTACACAAATCACGATTTGTGCAAAATCGCAGCCATAAATTGCACAATTTGTGTAAAAACGCAGGCATAGGTCATTTATGGCTACATTTTTGTGCAGATTGCCCTATTTATGGCCGCAATTTTGCACAAATAGCTATTTCTGTACATATTCCCAACCACAAATTTGCACAAATCACGAATTGCACATGCAAACAAAAGAATGGGAAACCACAAGCTTGCTTGACTCAGCACGTGCCAAGTCGAGCCAGTTCAGGGATTCACAAGCTGGCATCTAGGGGCCTGAACTGGCAAAGACTTGTCGAGCTCCATCTCCAAACCAGATTCCTCTGATATTCCTACCTGTCTCTTGCTCTGGCCCAGACAACAGTGATGGTGTGAAGGAGGAGCAGTCGATAATACTGCCTACCTGCTCACTGGATCTCTGCCAATCAATCAAGCAAGGGGTAGCAAGGATGAGAAAGAGGAGGAACAATCACAGCTCCTGATGATAGCAGTGAGAATGAGACTCACTTAGGTAGGGCACCATTGAGTATGTCTTTCACAAGGGCCCTCAAAACCCTGGAGCTGACATTGGTTGGATGTGCAGACATTTATGCAATTTAGGTAGAATGCAGCAAAACCCAGAATTTAAATGGATTTCAGAATGCATACTGGAATGCCACAGCAGATGAACAGACACTAAACAGCACTTAATTCTCCACAAAAGAAGTGCCAGGGTTCAAACTAGGCTGAAAGGCATGCCTTCCTATCTAAAACAAAACAGAACATGCAACTGTATCCAGTAAAGTGTTTCTCATTAAGATAAACAAAATTATTAACGACGCTGACAAAATTAGGAATCTCATTGCAGCTTAACAACCAGGCACTGGGAAATGCTCACATACAGCAAATTGCTGCTCCGTTTGCTGCAGTGCATTCCATTTTTAAAAAATGGGAAGCTGAGAAATCCAATATTTTAATGTTATACTTGGCGAAATAGAATATTACTTACTTTTCTATGTGTATTGTGTGTGAGTCATTATCTACCAACCTTATCTCTCCCTTATTTAAACTTAACTATTGGTCAGAGCTTAGTTTGAATTGAAATGTGTTTCATTCTTTTATTAACAAAAACAGCCTGTGCCTCTCAAATTATTTATGAAATTTCTTCTCTTCTAAATTTGCCATTGGACACTAAATACAAATATTACTGATCCCAAAACTATCTGAAATTTAATGACATCAGCAATGAGAAAAAGATAGGTCAACTTCTGGGACAGAACATCAAGGCTGAACAAAGAAAAAAAATCACAACATTGCGGACAGAACAAAATGCATTTTCAACAATTACCTGTAGATGGCATTCATCCCATAGCTGTATGTGGCTCTTATAAGGAGTCTCTTTATATTTGCCAACACAGTCATGAATTCCCTTTTGCTGACCGGAGAGTCAGTGCCATGCAGCATAAATAAATTATGCTTCAGCAACACTTCTTCAGTATGTTCTTCAAATGGGTTCAAGTGTATTCCCTCCTGCGATGTGCTGATTCTCATGCCACTTCCCTAGCAATTATAATAAATGTTAAGGGTGCAAACATTTTAAAGAAGCAACAGGTGAAGCTGCCTCATTATAAAGAGCACAGCGCTTTGATATATATATAAAAAAGTATGCAGCACACTATATTTCATATATATCATATACCCCCTACTATTTGATATTATTACTGGTGTGGAAACCTGAATAATGATGGAACAAAGGAATTCAGATAACCTGTTGGAAACAGACATCAGTTTTGCATTTTCGTGGAAAAAATGCAGAATTTTGAGGTCTACTTTAAGTTATGCAAATGTACAATACAAGATATGCAGCTATCTAAAAGAGTATTAATATCCTAGACATTGTGTACTCCAGTTAGCTTAACCCCACCCCCACACACATACATTATGCCCCCCTCTCTCTATTACTTTATACTTCCAAACAAAGTTACAACAACATATAACTTTTATTATCTTTTTCTTTTCTTTTTTGTGTACAGGTTATTCCATTTCAAGGATTCTTCCAGCATGAGGTTCCCTCCAGTTTACATTTCACAAAATTGTAGTCACTGGCCTGGTTCAGACAACACACTAAACCATGCTGCTTAACCACAAATGCATTCCCTTAACCATTTTGTGGTTAAGCAGCATGGTTTAGCATGTTGTCTGAACCAGGCCACAGTATTTTCTCCTTTATTTTACTTGGCTTAGTTTTATGTATCCTTCCAAAAATGAATACAGTTATAGAACTTTTTTATATTTAAAGTGTAGTTCCAAACAAATTTAGGACTTTTCTACACGAAGCTGCTAATCCACTATATCTATTTTTTGCTTTTGTCCCAGAATTGAAATCTGAGCACTACACATAGAGCTTTCCATTCTTGCTTTTCTGCTATATAACCTCTAGGTTACACTGCGGTATAGCAGAATTGGAAAAATACACAAGTATAAACAGTGTTTTCTTTCCGCCATCAGAAATAACATCCCATTTTCACTGCTCTAAAATAAAATTCACTGAAAGTTTTGTTTAGAAACAGAAGCAAAATTGGAGATTCATGATGTTCTGTGAGTAGGGATTGATGAGCACACACTAGCCTGGTTCAGACAACATGCTAAACCATGCTGCTTAACCACAACAACATGGTTTAGCGTGTTGTCTGAACCAGGCCAATAAATGCCTCAAGTTGAAAAGCTGTAAGTGAGGTCATTTCCATTAAAATAAATGGCCTTTATTTGCATTGATCTTTCTTAATGTGAAGTCTTTGGGAATCATCCTGCACACAACCGAGCATCCTTAGGTCTTCTTGAAATCAAACATGCTTACCTGTGCAGAGGATTACACCTTCTGGGATGTTTATTGCCATTATATTAACCCTTTAGTTATTATCCCCAACCAAAATTAATCCTAAGAATGTTTAGCTGCATTTGCATGTATTTCTCCTGCTATCCTTGCTTCTCCCTTTCTTTCTTTCTTTCTCAGCTGTTGTCTTCCCCACCACCAAAATTTAGATTGTACTGTAAGAGTCCTGGGGAAAAGCCCTGTAGTTAGCTTCTTCTTCTTTATAGCTGATGAGGTCTGCTGATGTTGTGCTGGTGGCAATTTACCCTTTCAGTGAATGAATCCAGAGATGTGGTAGTACTCTACCTCTATGATGACATCGGATTGAAGCATGGCTTGAGCAGCATCTTCTTCCCCTGTGAGGTCGTATGAAACGGTAAATTTCAGATGTCCTCCAGCAGCTGTTAACTGCAGTGAAAAAGAATGAGGTTGATTACATAGCAGAAAACATGCCTTTAACCATTTTGAACTACTCTTTTCCAATTACAGTGCTTTCAAGGGGAAGGACTTCTAGTGTGCTGAAAGGACATGTGGATGATATAGAGCCCCAAGGAAGAAGTCATTACAAACTGTTCATTTCCTGTATGCAATCTCTCTCTCTCTCTCTGTCCTGCGATCTCTCTCTCTCTCTCTCTGCCACAATCCATTGCTGCAGTGCTCCAAATAAGCCATTCTTATAGGTACTTTCAGAAACTTCTAAAGGCTGGAAACCTATGAATGCATGCACAGTTTCTCCCCAAAGGAGGTCACAATAGTGTGAACTATGTCATAAGAATGTTTGGCCTTTATATTCTATTATTCCTCCTTTTAAAAAGTCCTAACATGCAAGACGAAATATTTGGCTGACGTTAATTAAAGTGTAATAAAGAAATACGTAGAGGAATAGTGGCTCTATGGTCCCTCTTCTGTCGCACCCCTCTTTCCCTCCTCCCCATTTTCAGTTCCCAGATTCAAGGCTAGTAGAGAGGGACTCTGTGTCAGCCAGCCTGAAGGACTGGCTGCTACTTGTGAAGTATAACATTAAACAGAGGGAATCTGCCTGTAGGAAGTAAAAACAAATTCAGTTAAAAAGAATGCCACAATCTTTTTCTCTTAGAGGCGTATCTATCTGAATGCAGCCTTTTCCTTCAGATTTGTTCACTGCTTCAAATACAATATGAGGCAAATAACCTCAAGCCATCTCTTGGCCCTGTATTACATTTTCCATCCATGTTTTTATATATATATAAAAAACTATTACCATTTTTAAAGATGCTGATCATGGCATTCCAGAGAACAGCAGACTATTCTTAGGAGCAGCATCAAAACCAAATCACAAATGAAAGTATCCACTGCAAATGCAGCAATTTTGCTTTATACCTTGACATGAACATAACATATTTTTAGCAGAATAAAGTAAGCCGTGTTTTATATTCAAGTATAACAAAGGGTGAAATCTTGGAATCACTCTCCTTTCCTCTGTTGCACACATTCTGCATGGAACAGAATTGTTTTATTATTTTCAAGGCTGTTTGTTTACTTACTTACTTACTTAATTAATTAATAACCTATCCTTCCACCCCCCAAAAAAGGTGCTTGATTTAATTACCAATAAAATGCTGGTTGAAAACAATTTTTTAATTAAAAGATAACCTAAAAAGAAATAAATTAAGAACACAATAAAAATACACAATAAAAGGAATAAAGCAGTACCCAACCAATTAAAAACCATTTCAGCAACAGACCAGCTTATATGCCAAAACCCCACTTGAAAAAATGTCTTCTGCCTGACAATAAAGAAGGAGCCCACCTAACCTGTCTTGGCAAAGCATTCCAGAGCCTGGGAGGAGCCACTGAGACACCATCTCTGCGTCCTCACCAAATGAGTTTCCAGTTGTGGTGGAACCACCCAAAGGTCTTAAAACCTGGGGAAGCTCATATGAAATGATGTGCTTTCTCGGATCACCTGGTCCCAAGTGATGTGGGGCTTTTATTGATCATAACCAGCGCTTTGAGTTGTGTGTGAAAACAGCGAAGTTGTGGTAACAAAGGAGTCACGTGCACCCTGTAACTTCTGGACCAGCTGAAGTTTCTAAAACAGTTTTCAAAGGGATAACACATAGAGCACATTACAGTACTGCAAATGGAAATAATGTACCATTTCCCATAATTATTCATAATTCTGGATTCCCCCATCCCTGCCTCTCCCCCCACCCACCCACCCACCCACACTGCATGTCTTTGAATGCATAAAACCAAAAGGGACTTTCGTTGTATGCATTCTAATGAAAACTAAACCAGGTTTTGTAGAGAGTCAATCACATCCTGTGGGTCATATTCTGCCACTGTGAGCTATGATAAATGGTCACTATTTCAATACATTCATGATGATGATGATGATGATGATGATGATGATGATGATGATAGTGTAAACCACTTTAAGCCTAAGTTGATATGACAGTTTCTTATTATCGTTCTTTAAAGTTTCTCCCAGCAAACATAGAAAAACAATCTACCACCACAAGCAGAATTAATTTCATTTCATGGGGGCTACTGCAGACCTTCCCGGTGGATTATACTCTCTAGCCAAATATATTAGGACATGTTTTGGTGGGACTTTCACTAGAAGTGTAACAGCAATACTATTATTGGATACATAACTCCTGTGCTCTTTGCTATTGTTACCTTGAGCTGTAAAATTCAAATATCAAAATCGATTCTCTCTCTCTCTCTCTCTCTCTCACACACACACACACACACACACACACACAAGCTCTAACTTCTGACCTGCTCAAAGGAAATGCAATAATTGAAAAGGCAATAAGACATTATTGTGTTAAAATTGATACATTCTGCACACTCAGGCATTCCATTACCTAGAGTACCGATGAAGGTTTTTCATTCTTCTGTAATCTTAAGGTTCTATGAACCATACAACTGTACGTATATGTGTCCCTGGCATTTCTCCAGGGACACATAGGTTCTGCTTCATCATGAAAAGCTACTGAATACTGCATAGACTCCCCTTTTCCATGGTTACTGGTCCAGTCCCATTCCTACCACCAGGAAACAAAGCTCTGATATGCTAAGGATGAATATAAATGGGAGCTGTGTGGAGGAGAAAACACCTCAAGCATTGTTTCTTGTGCAAGAATTGCAATTATTGCTGAATACTTTTCAGTGCCAACCACAGGCTGGTATGTTTGGGTAAGTGTCTCTTGGCAGGAGTCCACCTTTTTGCCAGGCATAGGAGGTAGCGGTGGATGGCCAAGGAAGAGGCAGAAATAGCTGTGGAAATGTGTGAATTCCACACATTACTAGGTTCAGCTTGACAATCCAGACTTAGTGATGGACCTTGGGGCACTTTGGGATTGTTAATGTGAGTAAGAAGGCAAGGTTAAATCATGGCAGCAATGGGAATCCACTCTTCTAAACCAGTTCCTTCTAAATAGGTTTACTTCCAACTTCAATTTGCATGCCCACATGTTCTCCCAAACTATGGAAATGACATATGGCATCTCAACATTTGTCTATGCTCCACAGATCATTCCTTCTCTTTGATACCTAAGACCAACCTAAGATGAAATGACTGGAAGACTGTCTTGAAATGCATGAAATAAATTGATTTTATTCTCTCCCTGGATTTAAAACCATTTACTGCAATGTATCTTAAAGACAACAATGTATCTGTTGTCTCCTCAATGGCTTGCGGGTGAAACTGTTTCACTTGCACTGGTTGAATCTGGGAGTTAGGATCTCAACGTTACTAAAAAAATTAATGAATTCTGCCTAGCAGGAAAATGGAGGCTCCCAACATCAAAGACCGGGGGTTATAATTTGCTTGTATTGGGGCTCAATGAAGGACCTTGCTGCCAGGGGAAAAGGCACCCAGATATTGTGACACTTGGCTGACAGTTGTCAATCTGAATAATGTTTTATACTGTTGTTTTTATATTTTTGATGGTTTTAAATTCTGTATACTTTTTTTAATGTTCACTGTTTTTTACTTTTGTAAACCGCCCAGACAGCTTCGGCTATGGGGCAGTATATAAATTTAATAAATAAATAATTGGGCTCAATTTTTTATGTTTCAAGCAAAAAGTAAAAAAAAAAAGAATAATAATCAATAAACCTTCAAGTATAAACAAATACATGTTTGATGCTAAATAGCTCAATGCACAGTAAGTAGGCAAAATCTCTATAAAAATGGCAATCCAATTGATAGATAGGCTGCCAACCTAACCCCAAACTGACTGCCACCTGAGATAAAGTACTGAATGGAGAACAAGCTACCTTAACAGATGGCCAGTAAGTATGTATGCGCCTCATGTGGGTTTCAAGATGCACAGACGGAATGTCTGAACATCTGTTTGCTTTAATTTACATGCTTATGTTTTAGGAGAATGTTCCATCATTAATCCAGTCCTGAGCTGGATTAGCATTTTTAGAAATAACAAATACTGGCTGAAAAGTCATAAGGAGAATTTTATATGGATTTGTTACATTTAGGGAAAACGGCAATCAGACAGATGTAGAAATGAATTCTAATGAAGCTCTTACCATGGAAACAACATATGTAGGTCTTATCATCTTCATATAATTTTTCAGCAACTATTATATATTTTAGTTCCGCTGAAGTTCCATTTGTTGAGTTTAAAAGGAATTGTCTGTCTCTGAGAAGACCTTTGTCCAGAGTTAGTATGACTGATGAAAGAAAAACAGTATTTTTTCCTAGATCTGTCTGAACAAGCACACAGAACCAAGGCATTTTAAAACAAGTTTTGTTCCCTGTAAATATTTTCTATGGGCATGCAGAACAGGTCTGCTCCTCCCTGAAATTCAGAGCAGCACTCTGATGAGGCAATTCCCGACCCAATTTTTGGGGTGAAATGGGTGTGTGTGTGCTCTCTCTATGAGAGGTCAGACAAGAACAAACAAAAATAATGTGTGTATTCCAAAGCATATAAACTTGAGTCCTGTCTTCAAAACAGGAGATATACTAGCACTAGCAAACTTTTCTCTCGCCGCCCCTTCTTCTCTTGACTTTATACCCAGCCAAGTTGCAACCATACTTGCAGTAAACAGATAAACCTTTGGCACAAGATTATTTTCCGTATCCTAATATTGGCTTGTGAGACTGTATGGACCTACACTGCCTGCCAGTCATCATCACTTCCTGGGACAACTCATTTACATGGAATGGTTTTCATTAATTTCATAATGTGAGTCATTTTTCCTAAATCCTTCCTTTCAGCCAACATCAATAGTGCATATTGACACTTTATCACTCCACGAGCTAGCAAACAAATGAGTTCCAGGGTGGGGGGAAATGGCTTGTATCATTTGCAATCCCTCCCCCTAAGCACTGAGATTGAAGAGGGGACAGGGAGGAGACTGTGGCTATTGGTTAGCCACAGATGTCAATCTCAAAACTTCACCCCCTTCACCCCTCTGTGTCTTTCTAATATGGAAGTGTGCTCAGCCATCCATCAACATGAAATGTGCCCTCACGTCGCCTAAAAAACCTTCAGACCTACAGATCCATTTGGGGCTCCGAACAATCCATGGGTTTCTGATGGTTTTAAAACCACCCCTAACTGCACTGCGATTTCGGAGGTTTGTTGGAGGTCTGGCGGAAACCCAGATTTTCAGTGCGGAGCACACACCCCTAATATTTTCCACAGAGGTATAATATTCAGTGTTATAGAGGAAATCCAACTCCTCAGTGCCAGTGTTAGAAACCTGAACGCCTAAAGCAAATAATAAAAATGCCACTAGCCATGTTCTTGGTGGAATACATTATGGGCTCCATCACACCTTTTTTTCCCCCTCTGGTTTTCCTCTGTGTTTTTTACCTCCATTTCATAAGTGCATCAAGGTAATGGTCCCTTTCATGTGGGTTTGTGGTATTACACTGCACCGTGAAACCTCCCTTTCCCTTGTTTGCTCTTCCACTCCACCCCGCCCCTTCTCCTTCTGCCTCCAGGTCATTGGTTGTAGTACTTTGATGGGTGTGGGCTCCTCCCCCCCTCACTCTGGCTTTGTTGTCTAGCAATTTACTGATTTAACATTTCATCGGCTGGGCTCCGTTTCTGCAGGCAATGAGGGTGGGGTTGGAGCAGTAAAAAGTCCATTCAACTGACTAAGTACAAGTCTGTTTGTTCAACATGGTGTATTAGAGGAGGAGAACTGTTCCATCTTCCCCTTTCATCAGCAAGACCCTATTCAAAGCACACGTCCCCAACAAAGGAAAAAAACAAGAGGATAGCAATACACAGAGGCTTAAGGGTGCATTAAATCTGCTTGGAGAAAATAATCCAGACTCTCCCCACACCAAAATAATTTGCAAAATGAAAGAAAAGAGGCGAGATGGGTGCAGGACAGGTGTGTACCACAACATCATGTGTCCCTTGCAGCAAAACCGGATACCAGACATGGCGAGAGTGCGTTAAACCGCTGGTGTGATGGATCTCTATGAATGACACACAGCTAGCCATTTTTATTGGATAGAACTGTGAAATGCCCCCCACCCCACCCCAAGTCTCTTGAAACCAACATCTGAACACTGTCTTTGCTTGCTTTTCATTTTGGTCCTCAAAGAAGAAATAAGACACAACATGAGCAAGGTGTGAAATAGTGATTTGGGGTGGAGGTAGAGCTAGATTCAAAATGGGGGCTCACGAGATGCCTCAAAGACGAAGAACAGGGTTTGCAGCAATGTGGCACTGACACCGCTTCTAAAGCATGCAGAGGCCAAGGGCTAGATCATATTAGTCATGGTTGTGTACAACATGGATCCTCCAGCCAAGTACTATATACATCCCATGGCATGATTGTGCATAAACACCAGCCCAAGGCAATATTACTCTCATACTGCAGAAGGAGATCTGAGGCTGAGAAAATACTGGCTAAGAACCAGTCCATACTCCAGGAAATAAAGCCAGACTGCTCACTTGAGGGAATGGTATTAAAGGCAAAACTGAAGTACTTTGGCCACATAATGAGAAGACAGGATACCCTGGAGAAGAGGCTGATGCTAGGGAAAGTGGAAGGCAAAAGGAAGAGGGGCCGACCAAGGGCAAGATGGATGGATGATATTCTGGAGGTGACAGACTTGACCTTGGGGGAGCTAGGGGTGGCAACAGCCGACAGAAAGCTCTGGCGTGGGCTGGTCCATGAAGTCACGAAGAGTCGGAGATGACTGAACGAATAAAAAACAAACAACAAAAAGAATATCCAAGTGGGATAAGAAACAAAAATAAAGCTTGGTTTCTAAATAGCAAAGCAGTCATCCTTCAGCCATGCCATTTGGGGAGGGGAGGGGGGCAGGTAGTCAATGACCTTCATAGCATTGGGCAAAAGGCAGGATACAAATAATAATAATAATAATAATAATAATAATAATAATAATAATAATCTGCCCAGAGAGCTTCGGCTTTGGGCCGGTATAGAAATTTAATAAAGAAAGATTCTTTCCTTGCGAGTAAGCTAATGTGTAGAAAATAAATCAAACCTCCTAACCTCCAGGCCACCACATCATCCCTTTCCATGACTCCAAGATTAAATTGAATATAAACAAAATCTGTGAGATGGTGCTATCCTAGGAACACACAGGGATTTCATGGCAGAAATTAGAGCTGAACTGGGGACTTCTCAACACACCATTTCAGTTCTTACATCAGCTTCACTATGGTTGCACCAAAATATATTAATAACCACTTACTAGCCACCTTTTGAGCATACCTAAAAAAAATCTTTGTCTTTATCTATATAGTCTCTAAGCAAACTATCACTTCTATATGAATAGCATTTTTGCAATGAATTTACAGTATATATAAATCTTCCAGAGAGCTTCGGCTAATGGGCAGTATAGAAATATAATAAATAAATTTAACACAGTATATTGGCTAAAATTTACAGTTGTTTTGAAACAGTTGTTGTTGATTACAACTACCAAGAGCAATAGTGGAGGTATTTAGAAACCCTAAATTTGATGAAATATACTTTGGGACAGGTGTGGACAGACTTCAGATTTGTAGGATCTACTATATTATTTTTTAAAAAAAATATTACTCAAACATGAATGTCTACTAACTGGAGCCAGGTGCAAATAGTGGCTTGAGGAGGGGATAGAGCTAAATTCTAAATGGTGGCTTTAGGGATGTAACCAGTTACCCACTACATCCCATGAGCCATACACTGGGATGACCTTGATATACAAGTACAAATATACATTTATTACTACAGATCAAGCATTCTAACTGCCTAATTTAGGTGGAAAGGGATTCTTTATCTACCTTCCACCCACTTCTGCTCTAGGAATTTCAATAGCTTCTGCTACAATGGATTTTGTACTTATTGAATGCGTCTGTGTTCTAGCTTTTGAAACATATAGGTGCAGTAAGTTCATTAGACCAATTATGCAGTTGATGGGAAAAGGGCATATTCATTATGCTAGGCACAATCATGAAAATATTCAAGTTAAATGTTGAATTCTGTAGATACTTGGTGGGCCTGCTCAGACAACACACTAAGCCATGGTTAGGCTCCTAACCCCTTTGCAGCAAATCGTTAGTGAGCATATTTAAACTGTGGTTAAGTAGCCACCATGGTTCGGAATGGTTCACATGACATGCTAAGTCATGGTTCACATGACATGCTAAACCATAATGTTTAGCTCAACATGCTTAACCAACATGGCTTAGCCTGTTGTCTTTTCATACATATTTTAGGAGTTAAGCCACTTGAACACTTCATATCCCCACCCTTAAATTGTTTCTTGAATATCCAGTCTGAGGAAAGTTCTGTTGTTCAAAAGCTTGCACACTGCATTGTGTCTTACTGACACTGAATTTTGTATTACTGGATCAAGCTGGCTATCTGATTTTGGTCTGCTCAGATGCTCATATCTTCAAACTGCAAATTAAGATGTGGAGTAGTGGCTAAAGTGTTGGACTGAGAGTCGGGGAAATCCGGGTTCTAGTCCCCACTTGGCCATGGAAACCCACTCGGTGACTTTGGGCCAGTCACAGACTCTCAGCCCAACCTACCTCACAGAGCTGTTGTTGTGAGGATAAAAATGGAGAGGAGGATTACGTACGCTGCCTTGGGTTCCTTGAAGGAAAGAAGGCAGGATATAAATGCAACAAAAAGATAAATTAAGATCAGCAACAAAGTTCTGCCTGTGTAATCAGGGCCGGTGCCAGACTATTTTGCACCCTAGGCAGGTGAACTGCTTTCACCCACCCACCCCCACCCCAGCGTACCTGGGCACGGGGCGCCATCTTGCCTGCCCAGCCAAAGCGAAGCCAGGACGCTGGGGTGGGTGGCTTCGGAATGGTGCACCCAGCCGGAACCCGCTCTGGGAGAGCGATTTCCGGGCGTGCCGTTCTGAAGCCCACCCCCACCCCAATGTTCTGGCTTCACTTTGGCTGGGTGCCCACCCAGCCGAAGCGAAGCTAGGACACTGGGGTGGGGGGGCCAGCGGGCAAGCGGCTTCGGAACAGTGCGCTCAGCTGGAAGCAACTCTGGGAGAGTGACTTTCGGGTGCACCGTTCCGAAGCCGCCCTCCCTCCCAGCATTCTGGCTTCGCTTTGGCGCCCACCTAGCTGAAGCGAAGCCAGGACGCTGGAGTGGGGGGCGGGCATGGCTTCGCTTCAGCTGGGTGGGTGCCCCGCCGAAGTGAAGGCAGGATGCTGGGGCGGGCGGGTGGCTTCGGAACGGTGCGCCCGGAAGCCGCCCTCTCAGAGCCGCTGTGGGAGAGCGGTTTCTGTGTGCGGCGTGTGGCACCCCCCCTACTATGGTGCTCTAGGCGGCCGCCTGAGTGGCCTCTATGGTAGCACCGGCCCTGTGTGTAATATATATTAACCATATACTTATGATGGCTTCATATTGGGGTACACACAGCTGAATGATTCATTTGTCTGTATCTGCAGTGCAGGAGCACACAAGTACCATATATGTGGGATATGTACCATTTCCTTATACAGCACATTCTTATGCAGGCAGGTCAGTATCTATTAAGACAATCCACATGTACAAATCTTGCTTTATGCATAACTTGCCCTTGCCCTCCATCTAGAGCAGGACTGCCTACAATGTACTAGTTATGGTTGTCCTTCTAACCAAAACTATTATTTTCCAAGCCAGAACTCCTACATTTTCAGTCGATGAAGAAAACATTAATTAAAATGAGGCTCATTGTTCACTTGAGTTCATTGTTCAGTTCATAATGATAATCCTTTCTTTGGGAAGATAGACGTTTTTCACTGTCATTAAAATAAAAAAGTAATTGTAAGATTTCTTACACCACAGAGAATACCCTGCCTTGTCTTTGCTCAGATCCAGTATTAACAGCCTATTGTTCTGTACATACACAGACAATAATATATTATTTGTAAGAAATATAACAGACTTACTAGACTGATGGTAGGTTAACACTAGGGAACACACAATGAAGGCATTCTTCGCCAACCAATACATAAATAAATCACAAACTATGAAGTTTAGTGAAGAAAAAATGTAATCAAACCACCTGATTGTGCCTATGGATCTCAGCTTTATGGCCAACGAGAAATTCTCCAATGTTGAATAAAACACGCAAGAAATGCTTGCTTGACCTAAAGTCTCAAGCGGCTGGCTTCTAAGGAAAGCGAACATAGTCTCATTGAATTATCTACAGCATGGACCAGTGGACTCTGGCAGACTCAGGAGACCTTTTTGCACAATCAATATATATATATAATGCAAATTTCACGGAGATTTGTATCCTATAGGTTCTGATTATTTTATGTGCCTAACAACACAAAAATGATGCTGCCAACAGTCCTCTTTAGAGAAGGTTGTTCTTTAAATTCCAGAAGGGGAATCCAATCACATTCAGATGAAATTGCTGTCTTGTAGATAACACAGCAAACCAATACCAACAAAGCTAAAACAAATATACGCCACAACAGAAGAGTAGCAAACCTTTCTTTCTTTCTCCGTACAAACATCCTTGAGCCTATAAGTTCCACACATGACATGACTGCCATTTCTAGATATTAACTCTGAATGTACCCATCTAATATATAATTAGATTTTGCCTCAAACTTGTTTTCTAATTCTCTCAGGTGGAGATGATATAAATGCAATATACCCACACACTATATTACTGTAGTGATGGGTAGGCCTGAATTAGCCCTTGGAAACCACCCAGTCTGGCAAAAAATAATGCTGACAGCTGTGATACTGCTGCAGAATATGCCAGGTTTTTCTCATTGAAGGGTTATTAAAAATCTACTAAGTGCTTCATCAGAATTATAAATATTATCCAAACCTCTATCTCATCTTAAAAGTGAAGAAATAGAAAAGGACAAGCTGACCAGCTGCTGAATAGATTCCCCCCGCCCCACAACAGTTGTTTTGCTCTTAATAAACTATAATCCAATAATTAGAAGTCAGTGAAATAGATCATCGCAGTATTCAGTCGCAGGAAGACACAAACTTTTCTTTTGGGGTTTTTTTTTTTTTTTTGGTAATATAAAAGGTAAACAATGAGAAAAAAGTTAAATGTATCTATTTTGTTGTTGATAACAAAATAGGACTTTTTTTCTCAATGTTTTGAGAAAAGTCCGTCTGCCCTGAGAAGGAGCCTTAATGCTCTGTGAATGTCGGGAATATTGCGTAGTGACTCAGTGTGATGAGAAAAACTCTCAGCATACTCTGAGCTCCATTTTAAATTAAGTAATTTTCTTTTATTCTGAGGCACAATCCCAGTTATGAAAGCAGATTCCAATGCTGAAACCCAACACAAACTGAGCCCTAGATTGACAGCCTTCTGCGTATGGATACAATCTTGTTAACAAAAGAACTGTGTGTGTGTCAAGTAAAAACAACAACAACCAGAGGTCACAGCATTAACTCTGACCATAATCAAGACAATCTTCTTGTAGGATGAAGTATGTCACAGTCTTGTCTGTAAGTCTTAACCATTAAAGAACAAACTAGTATCTAAAACCACACTTTGCTCCACATTTGTTTGAATACTTAGGATAAACCCAGGTTTCCCAAGAGTGGATGTAACAGGAAACTGGTTTATTCAAAACTGAAAGATGAAGCTTTCAATCGTCTCACCTCATGTGCAAACAGGAAGGGTCATTCTCACAGCACTAAACCATAGTTTAGCATTACATCCAAACCAGGCCGACCTGCATATTTATCAGACATAAGAGAATAAAATTCTTTATTCCGTGTTGTTTCATTGACATATTGCAGCTGTTCAGCTACAAGCATTTGCCATCTCTCTCATATAGCAATAAAAATGTACTTATGACAATTGAATGTCATTCATTTCTGTGGCCAAAGAAACACAAATTACCTCTTTTAAATTGACCTAGGGCTTTGCTAGACCAGATGACGCACAGGGGATCCCAGGCTCAGGCAGGGGTCAACCCTGCCTGGCCCCGGGGTAATGGGCACCACTTTTGGTCTGGTATTTCCTCAGTCCCGGGCTGCCCGGGACCATGGAAGATCTAGCCTGTTCCATGGCTTTTCCCGGCTATGCCGCTTACTCGTGCATAGCCAGGAGAAGCTGCGCCACAGGAGTGCTGTGCTGATTGGGGCCAGGGGGAGAGATCAGGGCCGGGCAGGGGGAAAGATCGGGACCAGGGGGGGAGATCAGGGCCAGGGCAGGGGGAGAGATCAGGGCTAAGGGCCAGATCAGAGGCAGGGGGTGAGATCAGTTATCCGGAGATGTGGACTGAGGTGTCATCAATATGCGGATGATACCCAGCTCTACCTTTCCTTTTCATCAAACCCAGGTGAGGCAGTGACTGTTCTGAACCAGTGCCTGGGCACGGTAATGGACTGGATGAGGTCTAACAAACTGAGACTCAATCCAGACAAGACGGAGGTACTGTTAGCGGGTGGTTCATCTGTCCGGCGAGGTGATGTTTGCCCTGTCCTGGACGGGGTTGCACTCTCCCGAAAGGATCGGCTCCATAGTTTGGGGGTGCTCTTGGATCCAGAACTGTCACTTGAGGCACAGGTGAACTCAGTGGCAAAGGGCACTTTTTATCAGCTTAGGCTGATATACCAACTGCGCCCTTATCTGGACAGTGATAGCCTAGCTACAGTTATCCATGCTCTGATAACCTCTCGCTTGGATTACTGCAATGCATTATACGTGGGGCTGCCTTTGAAAACGGTCCGGAAGCTTCAGCTGGTACAAAACAGGGCAGCCCATTTACTAACAGGGACTGGCCGGAGAGATCACATTACGCCAGTCCTTTTCCAACGTCATTGGCTGCCAGTCCAGGTCCGGGCCCGATTCAAAGTGCTGGTATTGACATTTAAAGCCCTAAACGGTTTGGGGCCAGGTTATTTGAAGGAACACCTCCTCCCATATGTACCTACCCGGACCTTAAGATCATCTACAGGGGCCCTTCTCCGTGAGCCCCTGCCAAAGGAAGTGAGGCAGGTGGCTACTAGGAGGAGGGCTTTCTCCGCTGTGGCACCCCGGTTGTGAAATGAGCTCCCCAGAGAGGTCCGCCTGGCGCCTACACTGTACTCCTTTCTTCGCCAGCTGAAGACCTTTTTATTCACTCAGTATTTTAACACTTAATTTTAACAAATTAAAATTATACTGTTTTAACTCTGTATTTTAACCTTATATCAATTTTGCTGCGTGGTTTTATCCTGGTTGTGCTTTTTATATTGTATTTTGTATTTGTGTTTTTAACTTGTTGGTTGTTTTATGATGGTTTTAATTTTTGTGAACCGCCCAGAGAGCTTCAGCTATTGGGCGGTATAAAAATGTAATAAATAAATAAATAAATAAATCGGGGGCAGGGGAGAGATCAGAGCTGCGAGGGAGATCGGAGCTGGAGGAGAGATCAAGGGGGAGATCGGAGCCAGGGGAGAGATGGGGGGGAGATTGGAAGCCGGGGAGATCGGGGGCAGGGGGAGCAGGGAGATTTTTTTTTTTAAAAAAAAATACTTGCCTAAGCGCGAAAGCATTTGTACGCATCTGGCCCTTTAAATACAAAAAAAATGGCAGACACGACAGGGCTTTCCTTTAGCCCATTGCGTCTGACGTCTAGATTAAAGCGACAGCCCACGGAAGCTGCACCCCGGCTCGACCCGCCTGCTGCACGGATTAAGAGGTAAGTATAGCAAAGGCCCTAGACTTTATTTTTTATACTGATTTCAATCCCAGTGTTCACACCTGTAAGGTCTGAAGTTGTGAGAAAGTATAGCATCTATCCTCTGGGAGTGAAACAAGGCCAGATCTACACTTTGAAAATGGTTTTAAAACTGTATGTGGAGTGTGTCCTGGGCCCCAACAGTTTTCACTACTATTATAAACCGTTTTAAAGCAGTAGTGTAGATCCTGCCCAAGAAATAGGAATCAAAACTCTCCTAAGAGTTCATCATAAGAAGCTGAAATAGTTCCTGGATCCCATGATCCTCTCACTAGGATTGAAGTTGTAGCTTTGTATGCACCTTTAGTTTAAGGCATCTTGGGAGACCCTGCTGTTGGCTACAATACTGATTCCTGGGCTAAATTGACCAATGGTCTGACTCAATATAAGGTAGCTTCATATCCTGCAGATGGCACCCAGGGTACATTAAGTATTTCTTGGGCAAGTGATCTGGAAATTAGCTCACCGTTAGCTTTAGCTTTATGTCTAAAGGGCGAGTGGAGAGCCGATGGCTTCAAAATACAAGCTGAATTCAGCAGCCAGATTGTCCCTGCATTAAATCCTAGCATACAGTGTCACTCTGAAACTATTATCTTCATTTTCTTTTCTCCAGCTCTACCAGATGCACCACCGCTGTGTTTCACCAAAGAAAGCATAGTATGCTAATGGTGCGCAAAGTGGTTTCTTGCTGCATACACCATAGTTTGTAAGTAGTTTGAATTATTTGGAATGAAAGAGACTACATGAATGCAAACTAATAACAATAATTATTTTTGCAGGTAGCAGGGCTGATGGAACTGCAGCATCCATTTTGTAAATTGACCTGATGTAAAATATCCATTACTCTTTGCTGAGTTACCTATTTTAAGGTTAAATGCATTTGAAGAGAAAAAGAGGGAATGGAAGGGAGAGAGGAATCGGATTCAACAGCACTGAGCAAAAACCAGAAACGCAGCATCTTCTACCCTTGGGACTCTTTAATCATGTCCCAGCTATTTGTACTAAAGAAGCAGATCATGTTTAATGTAATGATAGTATAATATAGAGTTATATTTCATAATCTTTCAAACAGGCTTCACCATTATATATCAAAAGAGGAATAAGGAAGAGCATTCAAGAACAAGTTATAAAACTATATGAATCTGACAGTTCTTTGTGCTAAGAAATAGTCATATTAATCCTGCAATAACTAAATTTCTTTCTTTCAAATATTTTAATATTTTTGTAAATTAGGGTGACCATATGAAAAGGAAGACAGAGCTCCTGTATCTTTTACAGTTGTACTGAAAAGGGAATTTCAGCAGGTGTCATTTGTATATATGGAGAATCTGGTGAAATTTCCTCTTTATCACAACAGTTAGAGCTGTAGGTGCCCTGCCCTCTTTTAAATCTGATCACTCTAGTATAGCTCCTGCACTTTAACTGTTGTGATGAAGAGGGAATTTCACCAGGTTCTCCATATAAACAATTGACACCTGCTGAAATTCCCTTTTCAATACAGCTGTTAAAGATACAGGAGCCCTGTCCTCCTTTTGATATGGTCACCCTATGTAAATACTTCCTTTCTCATCATGAATTTTCCCATACAAGATTTGTAGTGATTTAATTCATGTTTTAGAAAATGAAGTAATATTTGAGCTTCATTTATCTTCAGATTTATTGGCATGCTAATTCACATCAAATAGAGGCTTACCTAGAAGTGAATGGGACTTACTTCTGAGTAGACATGGTTATGATTGCACTATTAATGACCTATATGAAAGCTTGGTGCAATGTTCCTTTGTATTCTTGTTCTTTCTTTTAGCTGTGGGCATTTCAAACTAATTTGCAGATGAACATGGCCCTTTCTACCACTGACAAATGCAATAAAATAATGTGATGAAACTAGCTTCAAAGCACTTCAAAAATATCTAAAATGCATTTATATTAATTTTTGAAAGTGTCCCCGCCTAAAAGGGGACTTTATACACATTTTACTGTATTTTTTGAATAGCTATAATTGTCTAGTTGAAGATTGTTTTAGAATTTCATTTAGGTCAGTCACCTAGCCTGTCAAATCCATATGACAAGCATCATGTTTAAAAAAGCACGAGTTGGATCCACATTTAGAGTAGACCAATTGAAATCAACATGACTTACATTAGTTATGACTAGTGTATGTATCAGTTCTTATGCATGCATCTGTGTGCCATCTGCACAATTAGCTGAGCCATAGATTGTTGGTATGCAAACACTTCATATAAATAGGCCAGTACATATGGGGTTGGATTCAGATTTAGTCATACTTAAAGTAAACCCATTGAAATTAATGGGACTTGACTTGGCAACTACAGTTAACTGGACTGTTTAATTGCAATGTTTGCACAGCAGCAATTGGCTGTATAAGTGCCACGGGGATGCATGCATATGAGATAGTGAATAGGGTGAGCAATAAACAAGTAAATATATTTTTGTGAGACAGCAACACATTTAAATCAAACCTGAAATAGTGTGTAGTACAGTGGCTAAATTATTGGATTGAGATTGAGAACTTCAGATTCAAATTCCTGTTCAACAATGAAATCTTAGGTGGCTTTGGGTTAGTCAGTTTCTCTCAGCCTAACTTACCTCACAGTGTTGTAAAACTAAAATTGCCTTTCCTGGGGTCGAGGCAAGATGCACATGGAACAATAATCATGTCACACTGGACTGGAAAAATATGCCTAAAATACACCCAACACACACTTGAAATGTCCCTTCCCACTGCAGTGAACTTCCCCATATTCATTCAAACTACAAAAACTCAAATGAAGTGCTCATAAACATCAAGGTGTGGTTGTTGTTGTTGTTTTAAAAAATATAGATCATAAATAAAATGCACTGAAGAGGCTTTGATTAGTATGGTTTGAATTGTATTCATTCATTTCTTTTAATTTACTTCATTCTTATAAAATGCCCATGCCTTCCTCTCACAAATGTATGCTAACAGGACTGTATATTCTTTATGATAAATTCTAATGTTTTGCTTTAGTCTCAGAACTCTTTAATATTTAGTAGCATCCCATGATACCTTAGGTTTAATGCAAATGGTATAGCCAGAAGCAATGATTAGCTTTACAGCTGAAAGATGAAAAATGGCTAGAAGAGCTATTATATTACTGGAGAATAAAGAGGAAAAATGATTATACGTTATTAGCTTAACATTAAAGCACAACATATAAGCCTAGCCTGATGCAGTGGATTTATAGCATCCGAGCACACAGGCTTCTAGACAAACCAATGCACATTACCCGCTGGCCCACACTGGCAAGGACAGCATAGTCTATAGTCCTTTTAGGCACAAAGAAACCCTAGGAGGTGACATACTGTTCCATCCAGAAGAGAAAAGCAAAGAATAGTGTCTCATCTCAGGTCCATCCATTCTCAGAAAGAATTTACTCCATACAACATGAACATGCTTGTTTAAAAAAGCAGTTCACCCATAATGAGCCAAGGGGACATGGCTAAACATCCTGTAGCAGCCCGACAGAAAACAATGAGTGAAGCCTCAATTGTGAACCTGTGGTGAAATTGCACATCAAAACAGCAGCAATAATCAACCGGGGGCGGGGGGGATAAAGGCTTCTTTCACTGATTAATACAGGGATGGGGAACTTATGGCTCCCCAGATGTTGTCAGAGGGCAACTCCCTGACCACTGGCTCTCCTGGCTGAGGCTCATGGGAGTTGGAGTCCAAAAATATCTGGAGGGGCACATGTTGTTCACCTCTGGATTAATCAAAGTGTTGCTCCTCTCTTGATTTCATGACTCAGTCAAGATTAAGGGTGCTGGAGAATTCAAGACCGTCTAAAATGAGTTTGGATTTCTAAGATACCGACTGTGGAATCCGCTGTGTACCAGTCTCCCAGGCTGCAAGGAGTCCACAAACTTCGAGATTTTTTTTAACTTTCTTGAAATTTATGCAAATTCATTCGCAGGAAAATACACACATTTTTGCTGAGACATATGCCATGCTGGTATACATGGGGAAAAGTTGAATGGAGTAGGGGACAATATGCTAAAGGTTACATACTAACAAAAGTAAATTGTTGCAAACTTTCTTATGGAATTATTTGCATATTTTTCTGTATAATTGGGGAAGGATCTAATTCATCTGTGAATAGACGTAGGAACGGACAACACTACATAATCCACAAAACACTCACATGATAGGTTTCACAAAATCTGAACATTCCTAGTCAAGTTACATGCTGGAAGATGTGAAGGGAGCCTTACAGGTTCTCTGACATTTGTTTCTGTAGAGACACCCAAGATTTAGTAGAATGGAAGACTGTAAGATTCCCTGAGAATTTAGGAATAGGATGACACAAAAATACAATAAATAAATAAAATGCAGTTATCAGTAGAGCCAATTCCAAATAAATGGGGTTAGAGTTTTTTCTAGGTTTTGAAGTGTAACTGCAAAAGAAATGATTACTATTATCAGTAATAACAGACTAAAGGTAATACTAGACACATATATGGATGTCATACTCCTGTTTAGGTGTGCAAAGCCCAACTCACCTCTACAGATAAACAGGGAGTCTAGCCATAACATGTAGTCCCACCTAGGGTGACCATATGAAAAGGAGAATAGGGCTTCTGTATTGTTGTATAGAACAGCAGTTGTATTGAATACAACAACAACAGTTGTATTGAAAAGGGAATTTCAGCAGGTGTCATTTGTATGCATGCAGCACCTGGTGAAATTCCCTCTTCATCACAACGATTAAAGCTGCAGGAGCTCTTTTGTATCTGGTCACTCTAGGCAGGGCTCCTGCAGCTTTAATTGTTGTGATGAAGAGGGAATTTCACCAGGTGCTGCATGCATACAAATGACACCTGCTGAAATTCCCTTTCCAATACAACTGTTAAAGATACAGAAGCCCTGTCCTCCTTTTCATATGGTCATCCTAGTCCCACCCCAGCGCACGCTACGTAGTTCCTCCCAGGTGTTTGCACATGTAGTGTGTCTGTCTTCAAAATAGAGGCCTGCTCAGTTATAGTTGTACGCATGTAGGCCTCCACACCATCCATAATATTCCTGGTATCGGAGACTGCACAATATCATGCACCACACTGGTCCCATTCCCTGCTTGAGTGTAGAAGTAACTCAGGTTTTGCACAGCCAAATAGGGCTATAGTGAGATAATTAACTGAAAATAATGTTTGTGTGATAAGGATGCAACATGTGGCTAAAATGATCCATAATAGACATAACTATAACTTATATTCCAGGCTTGGTGGTTCTAAGTGCCTTCCTCCCTTTTCAAATATTTAAATATATGTTGTTTGTAAAGTCCTTGTGTGTTCACTGCTGGGATTGTACAGTGAGCTGTGGTCATACACTTCAGTTCTAAACATTTCTATACCTGTGTGTAAGTCTGGAATGTTTCAATAGCAAAACATTAGTTCACCCCGATTTTAAGCACACATTTGTTTCTGTAGCAGATATTAGGATCCAAATATTACCATTTATCATTACCTATCAAGTTCCAAAACATATATATTATTAGTAATGTAACTGATGCATCAGGTAAAACAAAAACTTATATAGACCGGGAAATATTAGTAATTTCTATATAGCACTCTTAAATGAACTATTTTACTGGCTCTATAACTTCCTTCTCATCTGATTTTTTTGGGTCATAAACTATAAGAACTATCTAAGACTAAAGTAATGTTTGCCCTTTCCTGAGAAAGGTGACTTCTTGCTGTCCAAAGTCAGACTCCCAGGACTTTAGAGAATTTGCTCAAAGTTCAAAGCAGGGCATGAAAGCAGAGGATATCTATCATGGTGCATAAGCCACTGCTCTTCTCACACTCTTGTGGGTGGTACACATATTTATGCAGCTTTAGACAATTTGAATTTGCGTCACACTGTTTTCTTTGAAAACTATCTAGGCTCTGTGACATTTTGTGTGTGCAGAAAAACATGTCCTTCCTTGATTGACCAGCCATGGTTTTTTATTGGTATTCTGTTTTAAAACAAACAAACCAACTTTTAATATGTTGTATACTTTGTATATTTTAATATGGTGTTTTTATCTTTTATTGTTCACCACTCTGGAATCTGTTTAGATATGGAGTGGTACATAAATGTTATAAAAATAATAAAAAATAAAAAATAAAATAAAATCTCTGCTTGAATTGTTGACCATGGCCTTTTCTTATTCTAAAGCTATCTTTCAATCCTAAATATTAAACTACTTGTGATACAGTGTAATATATATTTATAATGTTCATGTTGTAATGATAACAGTAACATGATAAAATTGTGTTTTGTGATGTTGCATTAACAAAGCTGAAAGTATGCCATTATGCATCGTAAAAATGCTATGTGCTAAAGCAACGCATTTTAGGACCAAGCTGTTAGAGTTATTATAATAGAATACCATTGAATTAAAATTACTTCCACATAATAGTTCCAGAGTATGCGTGGTGTGTATAAGCATAGTGCCAATACACACAAGAAGGACTTTTTATTTTAAAATTATTTGGGTTTTCAGTAGCTTCCCTAACTGATCTCTAAATTAATTCTTAAACTTTTTTTTTGAGCTGAAAAAGCAATTTAAGGGAAAAGTTGTGAGCAAACGTGAAGTGAAATAGATGGAAAAACTGCTCTCACATAACACTGTTCACATAACCATTGGTTATGAGAACTGGGCTGTGCTTCGTTCTGTTCCGGACCCCCGGATCCGGAGCACATCGTGCCAATCCGGACCCCCTAAATTCGCATCCAAATTGGGTCAGGGAGGTCCAGATTGGTTTAGATTGGTTCGGATCGATCTGGATCGATCCAAACTGATCCGGAGCTCTGGACGCCATTTTGGGTTTCCATTGACTTACATTGGAAAAGAAAAACACCTATAACTATTTTAGTTTTAAAGATAGAAAAATGAAAATGGGCACCATGATAGCTTCTAAATAGTTATGCCAATTTTGAAGTAAATCGGCTCACCCCCTGATTTTTAGGGAATTTTTAAAGTTTCCCCATTTATAAAACTGCATTCATTTCTGTCATTTTTACATGTAACTGGGCACCATGATAGCTTCAACATAGGACCTTATGCATGCCAACTTTGAAGCAAATTGGATCATGCCCTGATTTTTAGTGATTTTTTTAAAGTTAAACCTCAACCACAATCTCCATCAGAAATAAATATGTTTATTAGAAAGAGCAAAAGTGCATCTGAGGACAACATTAGCGCTTCAAAAGGAACACAGTGAATTCAGGCATTCTCTTAGTGGATATAGAAAACACACAAGGAGAGGACGTGCTCCGTCGCTTCTGCCCCTTGTCATGTTTGTTGCCCTCTACTTATTCAGCGCAACTGTCTCCTGTATTCTGGTTCAGGTAGAGAGCCTCCATGACTACAGGAGGCTTTCATCTTCAGAGAGTTGCCTTTCATGAACAGAGGGTGACAGTGGGAAGGGAGGCAGGGCTGGAGCAGTCTTTCTCCTCACATGTTTGCTGTAGCTGGTAAGAAAAATCCTGAACAGGGCTTATATCTGACCACAAACCATCCTCAAATCATTGAGACCTTTAAGTGTGAATAGTCTCAACATAAGGCAAAATGGAGGCAAAAGGAAACTTTCCCATTCAATATCCTGTTATTATTCACAAGATAAAATTACAAATTAAATATTACAGAAGGATGTTCATATTCTTTTGAAGGGAATGTACAAGAAGGATGGGAAAAAAACACCTTTCCAATTGCCCTCAGAAGAAGCACAAATAAAAAATCTGAAAGTTTTTGGTCTCACACTTCATGAACAGTATTTTTCATGTGTAACTGATGTGTGACAGATATTTAAGAGTAAAGCACAGCCAAAGTAGAAGAAACCAAAGGAAACATAGCAAAGAAAGACTAGAACGGGTAAAGTAAGAGTTTAGGAGCCAAAATTTTGAAAGCAGTGGGAATCAGGATCAAGGACACATAAACAGAAAAGCAGTTAACACAATATGATGGAGTAACACGTGTTGAGAAGTAGCAGCTATGGTGGGAGAACACTGTGGACAGCCATGACAGGGAATCTATGCAAATATAAGGTTAATAGTAACACAGCCTTTATAAATTAGTCCCTCATGGCCATGAATAGTTTAGGGGTGTAAATGATATAGTTTTCAGTGCTGAGAGAAATAGATCTCAGTAATCATGCTGTCATCTAATTCCAACTTTCCTTGCTTTCAGGCTATTATAACATTAAGGGCAGATCCTCTGAGACAACCTCATGCTATCACAAGACATCAACTATTTCCTGTCAGCCATGGGGACCAGTGCATGACTAGAACAGATTAAAGCTCCAGAATCTTTGGGCTGTCAGGCCTAGAAATACTAAAACAGCATGCCAAATGCTCCCAAATTAGAACCATCTGGAGGTATCCTACATATTTCTTACTGCACATTTCTTTTACACCAGACATGTGTAACTTGTGCTACCCTGAGATGAACATCAGTCATGTTCTGTGGCCTACTGAGTGCTTTACAACTGGTTGTTGTTGCTATTGCTGTTGTTTTTGCTATCCCAGCCATTAGTAGTTTGATTTAAGGACATAAGACACTGCCTTATACTAAGGCCTTAGCTTGATATAGCCTGGGATATAGCCCGGTCTAGCCATGGCCTGAGACAGATCAATGGTCCATCTAGCCCAGTATTGTTGACACTAACTGGCAATAGCCCTTCATTGTTTAAAGCAGGATTCTTTCCTAGATTTACCTGGAGATGCTGGGGATTGAACCCGAGACCTTCTTCATGCAAAGCAGGTGCTCTACCACACTGACCTATGGTTGCGAGGTGATGGAGAAAGATGCATTTTCCAGAAGGGGTGATTCTGCTGGCACATTTACTGATTTTCATAAAAACAGATGTAATATTGTAAGAACTGTAAGCAATGGAGCCACTGAATGCTTGTGATGAATAAATTATTTTAAACTATGCACTTGTGTTCTATCATTACACTGATTTCACCTGTAATCCACAAGATTTAGACTTGAATCCCTAGGTGTTAGTCCCATTGAAATAAATGGGCTGAAACACAAGTAACTTTGTATATGTGCAAGGCTATTAAATGGGGAGTCTCTTTTATGGAGAAATATTAGAATGCAGATTGTTGGGCAGCATTTGACATAGCTGAGTGAGTTTCATTCCTGAATGACTACCTACAAACTTGTCATTTACTTTATAACTGAAATGGTGAAAAATCTTTTGAGGATCATGTTTTGACTTGTGAATATCAGCAGTTTCTCAGAATGTTTTAAAGAACAGCAAGTAAATTGCCAGAAGATACAAACTACTTACGCCACAATATTGCCACTGTAGTTAATGAGGCTACTTCAAAGTTGGAATCATGTGCATTGCAACTGAGGCAAGAGTACACAGTCCTATCATATATCTACATGGACTAGAAGTCTTAACAATCCTTTCTCATTTCTAATTTATGTGTTTCTACAGTTCTATTAATCGTATGGTTAGCCGGCAATGCAGAATTTGTATAGATTTGTTTTCTTTGGGACTGGTAGAATTTATCTTCTGAAATGATTAATGGGATTTAGCACTGCTCAAAGCACAGTTAGATACAATCTTGCTTATAGTAGGAAAGTTAGACATGTTAGCATTAAAAATTGACTGTTTATTTGAAAGATAATTACTATGCTAGCTCTAAAGCTCTAACTAAAAGACAGTTTTAAAGTGTTTTGTGAATGACCCAACAGCCAATGGCTTTATGATAAGAAAAAATACAACTTTTGAAATGGTATGTATGTTCTTTAGACATGCTTGAGAGTTTTGGTGTACCTAGTGGTGTTTTCCCTTTCCCCCCTCATAGAACAGTAGATCCACCAGCCATATCTCAAACAGTTTTGGAAGGTCTTCATAGTTTCAAAGGCAGTTGGCCATTTATTATGGGGGACTGCTATTTGAGGAACTCTAGTCCAAAGATCCAATTGGCATGCAGAAATAGCCATACTATTTGTTAGATCCCAGTCAACAACTGGAAATGCATGTCTGGCTTTTTGAGAATTACAAAGATACATATCTATGATTAGTTCTGAGCCATTTCTCTCTATGTGTTTTGACAAACGAATCAGGTAGAAGTAACATCAGAAGCAGTTCAAAGCCGCCAATATAACTATGTAATAGAAGTTGAGGAAATACTATTAAGATGTTCACTGATCTAACATCTTTGGAGACTTCCCAAGAATCACATGAAATGGCACTACCATTGATAGCTGTGGCCGTGGGTGACCAGTGGCTGGGGGGGTGGGGCAGCTAAGAAGAGAAACATCCTCACATTTGTGTTTGTGGAGACAATACACTGCCCGTACGGAGTTTGCGGCTCTCTGTTTTCCCAGGCAAATCCCATGTCTGTCTATGGCATTAGCTGTTCTTCCCATGTTCCTCTCTTGAATGGTCTACTTGAAAGAATTGTAGCTACTTCCTTTATTTCATGATACCTAGTACTTAAAACAGTGAACAGTGAACAGCAAACAGGCTTCACTTGTCTGCTTCTCATCTTTCCCTATAATTTCACACAAATGAAGTAAAAGTGAAGAAATTACAAATTAACAACCATATGAAAATTAAGTTTTTTTTAAAAAAAATCTTAGAATCAAATAGGCTAAACTTTTTGGGGACCACTGTTCTCGGACTAGCAGAAGGAAACACAAATTAGTATCATGGTAAACATGCTGAATGAAGATAATATTTGGCCGTGTAAGAGAAGATCTTCTCAAAATAGAAAACTACATTTCCTCAGGATATTGATGTAGGCTTGCTTGATCCTGCAAAAGACTGGAAAGTGGATAATGTAATTTCACATGTGAGCACTTATTAACTTAAGTGCTAACTAATCCTCAACTTTTAGAGAAGGAAGATTGTTCCAATTATTTTGTTTTTCTGGTACACATCTGCTAATGTGAGCCATTTTTAGTAGAAAGAACTGCTTCAACTAATTTGTGATTGTGCCTGTAAGAGGCAAGTTTTGATGGATAGAATTATTTGCATTATTTCCACAGGCATATTGAAAGGTACAAATCAAATCTGATTGATTTGATTATGGAAGAAAAGGGCTTTCTTTGTGTCACAGAAATTGTGATTCCTGGGTTTTTATATTGTTGGAATTTTTCATGTTGTAATCACAGCACAGTGCATCAGCAGGTAACTTGTATTTCTAGTAATCATGCAATTGCATATTAAAAATATGGCTAGTAGTCTAGTGTTGTTACAATTGCCCTAATTCTATCATAAGTTGGTCTAGCTCAACTGGATTGAATGTGGCCATAATGATTTATACTGGGCGCGTTCAGACAACACATTAATCAACTGTGTGTTAATAGTCAACTCTACGGTTGATTATTTAGTGGGTATTCCCCACACAACATGCTTTTAGTCAACTGTTGTGTGTGTGTTATGGCAAGCATCAAGTTGACTATTAGTCATTGGTGTTTGATTGACACAGCCCCCTCCCTGTCTCCTCCTTCACTCCTCCCATTGTTATCCCATCAGCTCTTGCTGCACAAAATCTATTCTGGCAGCCATCGCAACTCAGAAATGTCACCGCTCCTCCGCGATTGGCTCCTTCTTGGCTGTGAGCATTCCTATCCCCCTCCACTCATAGCTAGGAACTTTTACTTGAAGCGGGGGCTCCCCATTCCTGTGATACCCCCTTTTTCCATTGAGATCAGCTGCTCCCTATTCCCACACAGCCACAATCCTTCCCTCCCACCCCACCTGTGGGCTTTCTGCGCAGTTTATGCCATGCCACACACAGGCACCCAAGCAAGCCCGGGCATAGTCCCCGAAAAGACTCACCCCACTTTTCCTGGCCATGCAGCAATTCCTCCTTGTTCAAAGGATGTAAGCATCACCCCCTTGTTCAAAGAGGCAGTGATCCTTCTCACCTCTTCCCCGCTGTCCCTTTTCCCCAATGGGCCAAATGCTCATTCCTTGGTTAAAGATTTATCCACTGAATTAACTTCTGATTTCTAGAAATGATATATCTGCCTTTAAAATACTGTGGCAGTAGTAGAGCGCAGGCCTTGCATGCAGAAGATCCCAGGTTGGATCCCTAAGATCACCAGGAAGGGATGGAAAAATTCCCAGAGACCATCTGCCAGTCAGTGTTAACAATATTAAGCAAGATGGTCCAATGGTCTGACTCAGTATAAGGTAGCTTCCTATGTTCCCCGGTAGTATGATAGAGATGGTACAACATGCATAGCCAAAAACTAGAGCATAATTTAGAAATACTTTGAGCAGTGCCCCAAAATAACAGGAAGTGGTTTCATAAAGCTTATAGAAGGTTCTGCCTGAAGCACTGTGACTGTGTGACCAGACAGTCTTTATTACTGTATGTAGGAGAGATGTTTCTAAGAGAGAGAGGCAAATGTCTAAGGTCTGATTCAAATATTATGTTACTGAAGTGGTACAACACTCTGATGTCACCTCAGTTTTCAGATGTGGAGTGTGGAAAGTGCTCCTTATGTGAAGATTGTACAATGCATGAAAACTTGATATAGCAGAGACAAGGTGGGACTATAATTTTCATGTAGGAGCACTTTGCACTTGAAAAGTGAGATGGTACAGTCACATGACAAGGATGTGCAGTCTTTGTAGGGATGGATGAACCTCTCTATTTTGCTTTCTACAATATTCAAATTTATTGAAGCATAAGTTCAATCTATCACATTTCTGCATCAGTTTGCAATTCTTTCTCTAAAAAAGTTGACATGAAAATTCATATACATTTTTGTATGCATTTCCCTTAACATATTTTGTTTGCAATTTCCCCTATTATATGCATTTCCACAAGCAATTTCCTCTAATGTATGTCTTATTGTACTCACATTCCACTAATGGAAACATTTTGTTTGCCTTTTTTGATCAGAGATCTACATTGCAAAATTCAGAGAAGTGTGAAGACCAAAGGATAATTGTGTTCTGATTTGCATATTAGTGTGAATTACATAGGTTTATGTTAAAATGCAAACCAGACATATTTATTCCCTATCCCTAAGATTTAGTAGTAACTTAAGTCTTTCTTAGTGCAGACTTCACCAACCTGCAGCAATGTTTATGCTATTTATGCGTCATTCTTGTTATTTGTATTTATTAGAATGTAAGCCTATGCGGCAGGGTCTTGCTATTTACTGTTTTACTCTGTACAGCACCATGTACATTGATGGTGCTATATAAATAAGCAATAATAATAATAATAATAATGCCATCCAATGTAAGTGTCCAAAAATTAATGTGGGAAAAACCATCAGACCCCTTAAAAACACAGGGGAACACCTGTGTAATAATAAAAACAATAGACCAAGAGCTCCACTCGTATCCCACTTTGGGGGAAAGAACATCTTTTAATATATTTTGAAGAAGGGCTAGAAAACAAGAGGCCAGAATGGGTTGGGCTTTTGTAAAATAAACTTTTCTAATAGCATCCTGAGACTTCTCTCCTTTCACCAACCTAGGACCTCCCTGATGTTTTGGATTACAACTCCCATCAGCTCCAGCCAGCATGGGCAATGATCAGGAATGCTGGGAGTTGTAATCCAAAACATTTGGAGGGCACCAGGTTGGGAAAGGCTGCCTTAGTGTAACATATGCTTGCCAAAACCAACAGGCTTTTCTACATGAGGCCTTTATCACAGTTGTTTATGGGTTCTTTAGACAACATCATGATCCTCCAGTTTCACTTCTGTGTCTAATAAGCACTTCTTTATTCTTCTCAATAAATTGGCTATTTGCAGTTGAGTTCAGTGGCTCAAAATCTAAAGATCCCATACATGTGTTTGGGTTCAACTTAAGAACGCACAGACACACATGTCAATCAGCACATGTAGCAATACCCACTAAGCATTATTAGTAATTTTGCTGAGTGCCTCCTCAATGATAGCAATGTTATTCTGAGCCCTATTTTATTTCATTTTTTACATTTTCTTAGAGAGTGAAACAAGGTTGGAATCAGGCATATTGCTTCAGTTTACAATTATCTGAGGCCTTAGCTAGACCTACCTTTTATTCCAGAACAGAGGAGGGAAGATCTCGCATTGTGTTTAACACTAGATCCCTCCTCCATTTACACGTAAGGCGCGACGACCTCAGGAGGAGAGGCATCGCGCCCACCATTTTTTGTCTTCAAGAGGAAGGTGCACACAAACGCTCGTGTGCTAAAGGTAAGTTTTTTCCCCACCATTTTAATTACTTTCCCCACTCTCCCCACTCTAACTCCAATGGGCGCAGTGCTCCTGAGGAGCACTGCACCTTCTGGGCAGCTCCCGGCTCCGCATGAGGAATCTTGTGGAGCCAGGTCAAACCACAGCAGTGGGCCGCACATTCCACAGTCTCAAGCTCAGCCCGGGACTGTGGAAAAAGCGGGCCCAAAGGGGAGGGCTCTATCCCAGGGCAAGGGAGGGATCGTCCATCCCTGATCCCAGGATCCCCTGTGCATCATGTGGATGCAAAGGGACAATCCCAGAGTTTGCCCCATGATAAAGCCCAGTCTAGCTAAGGACTGTGTTCTCCTGACCGGGAAGCAGTTTGAATTTTCAACAGGGTTTTAGGATTGTTTGGTGTTTACATTGGAAATTAAGCTCTATAAAATCATGGAGAATTTGAGGAAGCTACATTACCTCTCTCCACATCACACACCAATACTCAGAGTTGGTTTGGCTGCCCATCTTTCTCAGCTCCAAATAGGATGTTGTATTTTCTCCCAAAGAGAGTTATTCAGAAGGATAACTAAGGCCTTAGCTAGACCTAAGGTTTATCCTGGGATCGTCCCAGGGTCATCTCTCCTGGGATCCTCTGTGTGTCATTCAGATGACCCTGCGACGATCCTGGGATAAACCTTAGGTCTAGCTAAGGCCTTAGTCTACTGTGAATATAACTGTTTATGCAATTAACAAAATTACAGGGATCACTGGTAGAAAAAAAAGTTTACTTATTTAATTTCTATTATAATTTCTTTTCATTTCTCATTTAAGCTGTGATGCAGTAAAGGTAGTGATTTATTCATATTTTCAGCAACAACTAATACACATTCCTGGCATTTTTAATATTTTGATATGCAATATACAGACACATTCCTGGGTCAATAGTTTGTAATTTCTTGCAAAGTCAAATTTCCAAAGCATGTTTTGAGGCAGAATTTTAACTCTTCTAATATTCTTGAATAACCCCAATCAAATTCATAGTAGCCTAAGCTAAATATGTTATATTTTTCACCAAGTTTTATAATTAATATACTTAATTTTTTTTAAAGTTCCATTCATTACTTATTCACTAGAGATCATACAGCCAGCCATGCAATTAGCCATGAAATTCACTAAGTGACCTTGGCTCAGTCATTATCTGTCAGTCCAACCTTGCTCACTGGTTGCTATGAGGATAAGGGGAAAGAACCATATACTCTTCCCTAAGTTCCATGGAGTGAGGGCAGGATATAAATATAATCAATAATAATTTGGCACCAATTTGACATTGTATTAACACTGAGCAAAATGGAATCCATATGCATAGCAATCCTATGCATGTTTATTCAGAAGTAATTTTGATCACTTCTATTCCATGGAGTTTATAGTGCAATCCTATGGTCCCTGGAGAGCATCCCAAGGGCCATAAGAATTCACCCTTCTGAAACCAGAGACAATGGTAGGTTCTTCAGGAGGGGGACTCCAACATCCAATCCCTCTTCCCACCACAGAAAGAACCATGGCGTCTGCTTTCCGAGGTCACAAAAGAGGCCTTTGGAGATCTCACAGAAGTCCCAAAAGAAGCTTTTTGGTGGGCAAAAAAGGGAGGGGAGAGAAGAGGCAGTGTGGTGTAGTGTTTAAGGTATTGGACTGGGAGTCGGGAGATCCAACTTCTAGTCCCCACATGGCCATGGAAACCCACTGGGTGACTTTGGGCCAGTCACAGACTCTCAGCCCAACCTACCTCTCAGGGTAGTTGTTGTGAAGATAAAATGGAGAGGAGGAGGATTATGTACACTGCCTTGGGTTCCTGGGAGGAAAAAGGCAGGATATAAAATGAATAAATAAATAAAATCCTATGGCTTTTCTAGCCCCACCCCTGTTCAAAGACCCATCTAGAGGGAAATGTAAAAATAGGAAGACAGAGAGGCAAAATCACCTATGTCACTCTTCCTGCTCTGCTGGGCATAGGATATTCCAAATTCTACTGAGATTGGGGGCTTCCATCTAATGGGCAGCAACTCGATAGGATTGCTCCTTTACTCCATGTAGAATCATAGAATCATAGAATAGCAGAGTTGGAAGGGGCCTACAAGGCCATCGAGTCCAACCCCCTGCTCAATGCAGGAATCCACCCTAAAGCATCCCTGACAGATGCTTGTCCAGCTGTCTCTTGAATGCCTCTAGTGTGGGAGAGCCCACAACCTCCCTAGGTAACTGATTCCATTGTCGTACTGCTCTAACAGTCAGGAAGTTTTTCCTGATGTCCAGCTGGAATCTGGCTTCCTTTAACTTGAGCCCGTTATTCCGTGTCCTGCACTCTGGGAGGATCGAGAAGAGATCCTGGCCCTCCTCTGTGTGACAGCCTTTTAAGTATTTGAAGAGTGCTATCATGTCTCCCCTCAATCTTCTCTTCTCCAGGCTAAACATGCCCAGTTCTTTCAGTCTCTCTTCATAGGGCTTTGTTTCTGGACCCCTGATCATCCTGGTTGCCCTCCTCTGAACATGCTCTAGCTTGTCTGCATCTTTCTTGAATTGTGGAGCCCAGAACTGGACGCAATACTCTAGATGAGGCCTAACCAGGGCCGAATAGAGAGGAACCAGTACCTCACGTGATCTGGAAGCTATACTTCTATTAATGCAGCCCAAAATAGCATTTGCCTTTCTTGCAGCCATATCGCACTGTTGGCTCATATTCAGCTTGCGATCTACAACAATTCCAAGATCCTTCTCGTTTGTTGTATTGCTGAGCCAAGTATCCCCCATCTTGTAACTGTGCATTTGGTTTCTATTTCCTAAATGTAGAACTTGGCATTTATTCCTATTAAATTTCATCCTGTTGTTTTCAGCCCAGCACTCCAGCCTATCAAGATCACTTTGAAGTTTGTTTCTGTCTTCCAGGGTATTAGCTATCCCACCCAATTTGGTGTCATCTGCAAATTTGATAAGCGTTCCCTGCACCTCCTCGTCCAAATCATTAATAAAAATGTTGAAGAGCACTGGGCCCAGGACTGAGCCCTGTGGTACCCCACTCATTGCCTCTCTCCAGTTTGAGAAGGTTCCATTGATAAGTACTCTTTGAGTCCGATTCTGTAGCCAACTGTGAATCCACCTAATAGCTGTTCCATCTAGCCCACTTTTAGCTAGTTTATTAATCAGAATGTCATGTGGTACTTTGTCAAAAGCTTTGCTGAAGTCAAGATATATGACGTCCACAGCATTCCCACGGTCCACAAGGGAGGTTACCTTATCAAAAAATGAGATCAAATTTGTCTGACTGGACTTGTTCTTGACAAATCCATGTTGGCTTCTAGTGATCACTGCATTGATTTCAAGGTGTTTACAGATTGACTTCTTTATAACCTGCTCCAGAATTTTCCCAGGGATGGATGTCAGACTGACTGGTCTGTAGTTCCCAGGTTCCTCCTTTTTGCCCTTTTTGAAGATAGGGACAACGTTAGCCCTCCTCCAGTCGTCCGGCACCTCACCCGTGTTCCATGATTTTGCAAAGATAATAGACAAAGGTTCTGAGAGTTCTTCTGCTAGCTCCTTCATTACTCTAGGATGCAGTTCATCGGGCCCTGGAGATTTGAACTCATTCAAGGAAACTAGGTGTTCTTTGACCATTTGTTTATCAATCTCAAACTGTAATCCTGCCCCCTCAACTTCTGCTTCACTTTTTCCAGGGGGGTCATAGACCCTCTTTTGGGAAAAGACTGAGGCAAAGTAGGAATTGAGCACTTCAGCCTTTTCTTTGTCATCTGTTATCAATTTGCCATCCTCATTAAGCAGTTGAACCACCATTTCTTTCTTCTGTCTTTTACTACTCACATATCTGAAGAAAGTCTTTTTATTGCTTTTAGCATCCTTTGCTAATCTCAGCTCATTCTGAGCTTTAGCCTTCCTGACGCCATTTCGGCACTTCTGTGCCACTTGTCTGTACTCTTCTTTTGTAGCCTGGCCTTCCTTCCACTTCCTATATGTATCCCTTTTTGTTTTCAGGTCATCTCTAAGCTTTTTGTGGAGCCACATTGGTTTCCTCTGTTGTCTTCTATCTTTTCTCCTTGCTGGAATTGTTTGTAACTGTGCCTTTAAAATTTCCTTTTTTAAATACTCCCACCCATCCTGCACTCCTTTTCTCATTAGGCTCATTTGCCACAGGACCTTACTTATCATAGTTCTGAGTTTATTAAAATCAGCTTTCCTAAAATCCAGAGTACGTGTTTGGCTATACTCAACTTTTGTCTCCTTCATAATCAAGAATTCAAGTATGATGTGGTCACTTTCCCCCAGAGTTCCCGTAACTGCCACTTTATCCACTAAGTCATCCCTATTGGTCAATATCAAGTCAAGGATTGCCAATCCTCTAGTTCTTTCCTCCACTTTCTGTAAATATTTCTAGAATTGCAGCCTAAGTATGTCCCATACTTTCCCATAAGAATCCTGCTGATATCAATCTATGCATATCATATCATATTATGATGCAACTCTTCAGTAATAAAGATTTCATCATTCCAACAGCATTGTGTTTTATTACTAATTATCAAGCACCTGTTTTCAAACTGCAATATATAAATTCCTTGAAAGATGAAGATAACATCTTGTTTCCTATGTAACATTTTGTATAGGCCAGTTAAAATAGCTCCAGTATGGGGGATTCCCCCCATCTACCATGTGTTACAACATGAAATCTAGCATTTCTTGAGAAATGCTAGATCACAGCATAGCACCATTCCAAGTGAGACACACTGTGGGAAAATATGGTGTTTGTAGTGACTCTGATAGTGGGCTGCTGTTATTTGCAGCAGTGACAAAACTATGTCTAAGCAAGTTGAGGGGAGGAGCCATTGCCATTTTCCCCAGTAAGACCTCCCCCAACACCACATACACAAATAGCTCAATTAATCCTACGCACCTCAATGAAATGACCTCCTGGAAAGTGGGGGCAGAACGATTTCAGTTTCACACAAATTTATCTATCCAATTTTAGATTGCCTAAAGAGACAACCAGATGTTTTTATCAATCACAGAAAGGTGGATCTGCATTAAGTAGGATAGCCAGTTCTATGACTGCCAGACTTGTGTGAGAACAGGAATCTGGGGAATTGGTGTCACAAGAAACGTCATGACAGATTTCACAGCTCTTGAACTGACTATCTGATAACACTCAACTACGGCTGTAGCTAGACCTAAGGTTTATCCCAGGGTCAAACCTGTTCATCTAAGTGCCACACAGGGCATCCAGCGCACAGGCAGGGACGAACCCGGGATGATCCTGGGATAAACCTTAGGTCTAGCTACGGCCTACATGTTCCTTGAAATTCCACAGATCCATTCCAGCATTGTAATTTGTTTATAGTTATACATTCAAGATCATTTAAAGAGAAATAGTCACCCCTTAACATGCTTCCCCTCCCCATACACACACGCTGTTAAGATAATTAAATGCATGTTAGAAATACGGATTTCCTACCTTAATCTTCCAATGTGTGTTAATTAATTGTGTGTGATGTTCAATTAACTTAGTGGCTGTATTCGAACAACTATGGTTTAGGGAGATGTAACCTTGCCAACCATGCCCAGGACTTGTGTGTGTCCCTCACCTTTCTTCTTGAACATGACCGCAAGGATGACTTCAGATGCTTTTGCTTCCATTTTTGATTAAGCCCAGCTTGCCATGTGTTACAACCTGAGAACAGTGGTTAATCTTAACTATGATTAATCTATACCAGGCTGCTTCATAAACCACTGCTCAAAGTTGGCTTATTTGAAACTAACCAGAGTCCAGATTAACCACAGTTTGCCAGATTCAGCAAGTTCTGGTAAATTAAAAGTGGAAGTGGAAGCATCTGAACTCCTCCAAACTGGGAGTGTTAGACCCCAGTTGAAGTAAGGGCTAAACTCAAACCAGAACTGATGTCTGAATGAAGCCAATGACTAAAGGCTTATTACTGAGTCAAGAGTCAGAGGTGGATACACACACACACACACACACACACACACACACAGAGAGAGAGAGAGAGGCTATCCTGAGACACATCCTATCTACATAACAAAATATTCCAAAATGTTCTAGCTGCACACCTTTTACTCACTATCTCATCTCATTTACACACTGCTGAATTTGTCTACAGACCTGTGCAATTCATCTACCCAGAGATAACACTATGTATACAGATAACTAAAGAAAAGTGAGTAAAGAGCCGCTGTTGACTCCCTTTCAACCCCATTTAACCGGTGAATCACCCTTTGAGTGGGTAAACAAATTACAGGTCAAAATGATTTGATGGGTTATCTCTCAATAACTGATTATATAAATGGGCCCTCAGAGCATGGGAAACAGTGTGGTGGTTATTTCAAATTAACCTACAGTGAAAGGTTGCATGCTCAGTAGAATTCTATGCACAGCACTGATAAAAAGGTATCAAGAAGCAACACAGTGCAATCTATAGGGATTTTTTGCCCTTGGAGAGAACTTGCAATAACAATAGATTAAATATAATTAAATCAAATATTTAAATCATAAGATACAGCTGACCAAACATAATCAAGTCTATTTATTTGATTAATGTCAAAGTCAGCTGTTGCCTGAAACCTACTGCATAAATTACTTCCCACTCCTATAAACAAAAGAAAATATTAAGGAACTGCTTAGGGATGAGGAGAAAATTGGAATTGTACATGGTTCATCATTCACCTCGATTAATTTTGCCATGTTTCTAATTTGGAAGTGAGTAGCCATATATATATATATATATATATATATATATATATATATATATATATACATATACATACACACATACAGGGCTGCTTTATGTACATATCTTGTTCATCTAAAAATGTAAAGGGTTCTATGAATAAGGGGAAAATAACCTCATTGTGTATGGTTTCTAGAATCCTAGAATAGTAGAGTTGGAAGGGGCGTATAAGGCCATCGAGTCCAACCCCCTGCTCAATGGAGGTTCTTCCTTCATAAGTGCAAACATGGATATGTCAAACTCTTCCCATCTAAAGAGAACAGCTGTTAGAAGACTGTCCTGGAGAATGAACAAGATTCAGTCTCTTTAAGGAGCCTGGGTCCTTGAAATAGAAAACTAAAATCTGATCCACCATCCACGCCATGCCATTCTTTCTCCTTTGGGTGAGACAGATTTGGGGCGGGGGGAGAAGGCCTTATTGTCTGACCTATAGAACAAATTAATATTGTACATAAATGAGGCTTGTGGGGGGTGCTTAAAAATAGTTTCCCACCTGATTGATACCAAGATGGAGGCTTCAAGATATTCAAGATACTTGTGTTGAGTCTTTATTTCTTAAAGCCAACATTGGCTGAACCAGTTTGGTTCTTGAATTCACACTTTAACCACCACACCAATGTCCACTGAATGGATAATCACTCTGTGGATTTTAAGTAGGAAATGTTGACACAGATCTCTTTGACAAAAAGGGTCTGTGTGTACCAAGAAAGCTATGTGGATTGGCACATTACAACATATATTCAGCTAACTGAAACCTATCTCTGTTGCCACTACTTTCTTGGCATCTGTGGCCTCTAGTTGCTCTTCCTGAATTCCACCTTATGGCTGCCGCCACCAGACAATCCAGGGTTGGAGTGCCAGCTTCCAAACTGTGATTGAGGGGAGTGAACATTGTTTCTTGTCTCCTCAGCAACATGCAAATTGGCTGCTTGTGAAGTCCTGCAGAATACAATGGGGTATGGCTGAGCAATGCATAGGGCAGGTTGATGTAGCAAGCACCCTATGAGAAGGTGGGAAGGAGGGAATATGTGCTGCTACATCATGGTGCTAACCAGCCTTTTCTGCTTTGGCACTGGATGCTTTTGGTTCTGTGCCTAGGTGGGGAAGCTGTGTCAGGAGAGGAAGGCTTGCTCTCCTCAGAAACATTCTTCTTGAATGTTCTTGAGTGATATTTTCTTAAGCTTTGGTCTCATGGCACAACCAAGAGGGCCCCTAGCCCTGCCTGAAAGGGGGCTTCTCTTCCACAAATGAAACAAGCTGCTGAAGTAAAATTTAAACAGTGTCACAACTACTAAGATATGAGTCATGCCAGAAGCCTGTCATTGGATAAAGTATGAGCTGAGGGGAAATGTCATTCCTGCTGGAAACCCTGTCAGTCAACCAGGAGGAGGTTCTACCCTAAAGTAAAGACTTCCGTACTCCAAAACCCTGAAGAATAATCTTTGGTGTACATTTTGAATAGAATAGCTGTTAGTGTACATGTTGAATGACTGCCCTCTCCATCACCATCTTTTTTCCTCACAGATTTGAAATAGCTGCTCATAAATTTCTTGATCCATTTGGGACACTTATCCACACTTAAGAATCCACCATTTTCTCTTTGTGAATTAACAACACCCTGAGACAAGAAAATAGTTAATTACATTTATTTACTTTCCCCAGGGTTTGGACTGTTTAAGGAAAAACTGCAATTAAAGCCAGAATAATTTAAAATATTCCAATTATATATTATCCCTAGAAATTAAAATTATCTTATGCTTGCTTAACTCTGGCTGTTGAATGCAAACAATAAAACTTAGAGGGTTTTTTAAAATATTCAAGTTCAGATTTGAATGATCATTGGCCGCCCTGGCTATCTGGAGAAAAATTCAAACAGTGTCACAACAGCTCAGATAAGTAAATGATGTGATTTTTTTTTTACACTACCCTTCATCTAAAAAAAAATGCTAGGCCATTTCACATCTTTTTTTAAAAGTATAGAAATACTTTAAATAAACTGGAAAATAAACCATTTCAATGTTAAAAACAAATAAACAACAACAAAAAATGAGTGAGCTGAAAGGACTTTGCCTGGAATCTAAAAGAAAGCAGTGTGGATCCTAGGAAAAACCTCCTTGGTGTAGGGTGGGGCTTGTTCCTTAGTTGGGGTACCACAAACAAAAATTCTTTGTTATCACTTCACTTATGATTAGATATGGATGAATATATCAGTTTTGGTTTCTCTCAGTTTCTCATTTTTCCAATCCTCAGTTCTTTCCAACTGAGGTCCACATCACTTTACAACAAAATTCGTATGCATTTCTTCTAAGATAAGCAGTTTGTATGCACTGTTGCTTCCTATATACATTTTTTTGCAAATGGTCTGTTGTACATTTACCCCACTAATGAACACATTTTGTATGCCCTTCTTTTGTTCAAAGAACTGCATCACAAAATTCTGAGAATTCGAATACCAAAAGGTAACTCTGTTGCAGTTCACATATATTTATTTGGGAAGTGCAAATTTGGTAAGTTCTTATCAAAATGCAAAATTACAAGAAGGATGATAGTTGCAACTTCTCACTTCTGTAAGATCAACACAGAAGAGTCAATAGAAAAATTAGAGCTGTATGCAACAGGCCTCTCAACATTCTCCACCTTATTTGCAGGTAGAGAAATTGCGGGGGGCAGGGGACACACACAACAATTTCACCAGATTTCTCCAGGGGGAGGAGAAATTCTCCAGCAATATCTCAGAGGTAGTCATCACCATTAGCAAAGTTTGTATAACACCTTCTTCCTTTTTCCCTAGAGTTTTTTTTTTTGGGGGGGGGTTTGCACTGCTACTGCAAATGGCAGCAGCATCAACTGTGCAGCCTTGCTCCCATTTTGCATTCCCCAGAATGCCCCATATACCTAGCCTCTCTCCAGGGCATTGAGGGGAGGGAATGCACCCACCACAAAAATAATGGTGAAAAAAATGTGGAGAAAATTCTGAAAAGTGTCCTTTTATATCCAGAAGGTAAGAAAATAAAAGTCTCAGAAATTTCCTGAAAGTTTTCTTTCCCCGTGAAAGGGGCTTCCATTCTCGCCTCATTCTCAGGGCATTTTATAATTAATCACTGTGAGGTAGCTGAGGGTATTGCCTATATTTTTATTTCTATTACGCATCTCACCATTGCTCTACAGACTCCCAGGGTGCAAGCACATCCTGATCTGAAAAGGCTCTATGAGAGAAATAAAATTCATGATGTCTTTCCCTGGACAGGAAGTGTAGGAAGCCAAGGAAGCTGATTGTAAATAAAAGACAGTACACTCACACACACTCCTCAGTCATCTCATAAGTAAGGTAAGCACGAGAACCCTGAACCAAGCCCATCAGAATTTCTCCGAAATTCTTCTCCTTAGAATTACTTTTCGAAAGCAATTCTTTTCTATCAAGTTGAATGAGAATGGTTGAAATTTTCATAGGAATTTGTTTTGGCCCAGCACTATGAAAAATTGCACTAAGAAATCTAGGTTGACACTATTTATGCATCTGGATATATTAACCATGCAATGAAGATGCATTTGAATGTGGCAAAGCTCTGTAGGACACCATGTGTGAAATATGCTTATATTTATATTGTATTACTATCGACACAGATAGTAATACAACTAAATATATTTTAGTTAATATAACTAAATATAATATATTTACTAAATTTAATATAACTAAAGGCTTCCATCAACATAAATGCAATGGAAAGTTAATTATGGAAGCTAAGGGGTTATTCAAATCAAGATCAATAGGAAATTGATCTGCAAATTTATAGTAAAATATTATGGGAACACAATACAGGATATATTCATTGTGCATTAAATAAGGGTAATTTCATTTCTCTTGTCATTTTTTCAAAGGTAGATAAAATCATAGAATAGTAGAGTTGGAAGGGGCTTATAAGGCCATTGAGTCCAACTCTGGACTCCTGCTGGCTGCAGGAACCCACTTTAACACATACCTGAAAGATGTCTGTCCAGCTGCACTTTGAAGGCCTCTAGTGTGGGAGAGCCCATGAACTTCCCTATTTAATTGATTCCATTGTTGTACTGCTCTAACATTCAGGAAGTTTTTCCTGATGTCTGGCTTCCTGTAACTTGACCCCATTATTCTGTGTCCTGCTCTCTGGGATGATCGAGAAGACATCCTGGTCTTCCTCTGTGTGACACTGTTTAGAATTGTACATGAAGTATGTCATACTTGTAAATAGTTCAGATAAGAAATTTGATGTCCAAAATGATGATTATGGAAAAAAATGTCTTTGTGGTGCCTTGCACAGAACAATGACATGTATTATGCATGACATGAACACATGCATGTACACTGTACCTCTGGAGTTGAGTTCTGCTAGATGAAACTGTTAATGAACTTTTTGTTAGTGGAAAAAAACAAATACAAAATAAATTACAGGATATAAATGACACAGAAAAACATGAGGCAATGTAACTAATGCGATCAATAAACTAAAACTGAAATGCCAAGATCAATCATCCTAAATTATTAATGTGACTCTAGATTCTCAAATCTTCATCTTGTATTCTCACAGTTAATGTCAGATGCTTGGAGATTATCTCTCAATCATAAAACATTATTGCTGCCATATTCCAAATTATGAGAACATTTTTACTTATTTTCAGCATGTGCCTAAGAAAGGCCTTTATCTCTACTTTACATGTCAATATTTTTCAGAAAGATATAGTTCTGTTGGAAGCTAACTGTTGTTGTTTTATAATAACTATTTCTCTAAAGACCTGCTGGCATCTCCCAGACTCTTTTATATCTTAAATAGGAACAAACAGGGCTAAATAAATTCAGTATACTAACAAACTACCAATATGTATCACTTCAAAGCAAGGAATTAGTATTCTAAAAATCAATATTTTGCCATGATAAATGGAATCTGCATGCTAGCATGAACTAATGGAGAAAACCCCTATTCATACAGCCAAACAGGGGATACTGAACATGTACTACTATCTCAAAGAGGGTCTACATAGGGTCAGTGAAGGTAGAGAGGGGGTTTCTTAAACTTCCTGCTGTATAGGCAGCAGGCAAATTATTACTGCCACCACACCTTTATGTCCACCTCAGCCTGAGCCAGGACACACTTAGGGCACAGAAATAAGGGTACCCTCTATTTCAAACTCCCAAGCCTGAAATGTTGCATAGTAGCAATTAGTTTACTGGGAGGTTTACCTGGAAGAACTCACAAATGGCTGTAAAGGTAGGGGGGTTACACAGGGAAAGGGGTAAAAAGGTGTACCAATATCAGAGAAAACCAGAGAAACTCTTTGGAACAACGCTGCAGGCAAAAATAACAAAGCAATACCTAACCCTATCCCATATGTTATGTAAGTAAGGGTTTTCCAATAGAACAGGGTCCAATTCAGGATCCAAAAGCTCACGGGCCTGAAAGCCAGTAAGTACACAAAGATGAATCTGAAGATGAAAATAAAGTAGCCCCACTTGCTTTATACATCCCCCAGGCCCTCGACAAATGTCAGGTGAGCCTCCTTAGCCAATCCCTGGCTAGCAGAATAGTTTCTTCACAGACAAGCCTTTTTGGCCAATCACAGCTTCTAGGAGGCCAGCCCTATCATTAGGCAGAATGAAGCAGTCACGTTGCAGCAAAATGCTGAGAGACCTTTGTGCCATGCAGCCTGCTCCGTTCCCCCTAAGCTAGCCTGTTGCCTTCAGGTGCAGTGGAAGAAGCTGCCTCATCATGCATGATGAAGAAAGATTCATCTGCCGGTCCAAGTGGCTTTTGTATATGGACTGGGAAGCGGCACTATTTTTAACCTGTTGGTAGTTTTATTATGGTTTTAATTTTTGTGAACCGCCCAGAGAGCTTCGGCAATTGGGCGGTATAAAAATATAATAAATAAATAAATTAATAAATAAATCTTGTTCTTCACCTCAGGCAGCAAAATGTTTTGGGCCAGCCATGATGATGCAAACTTGTGCCTTACCACATAAGAATGGTAGCTCAAGAGTACTGTATATAAGCACAAGGCTGCTGAGGAGGAGGAGCACTCAGCATGAGTCATTAACGTCAAATCTCACTCTCTCTCTCTCACAAACACACACACACATGTAGCACACAACACCTGCAGGCTTTCATGGTACCAAGTGAGCAAGCCCCATGCTTCCTCTACAACCACACAACATCTTCTAGAGCCAGTGCCAGGTTCCTCCTCTCCCATACAAGCAAACTGCCCTAGAGTCCACCACTGGCCAGGATGTTATACCGAAAGGATCTCAGGTAAAGGGGCTGGAAAAGCTCTTTATCTGATAAGCTGTTGTTCTGCTGCCAGTCAGAGTGTCCAATATGAAAGTAGGTAGATCAAGGCTCTGGTCATTATAAAGCTGCTTATATGTTTATATCATAAAACAGAACAGAAAAATTCCCTAAAATTGAGCTTTCAGATTAATAATCAGTAACAAAGACGTTTGATACTATGTATGATACTCTGCAGAAGGTGCCTATTACAATATTTTTAGTAAAACTATACTAACTAATGTAAACTGCTTCTTACAGTATAGTTGACCAGATATCCCTGGAACATTTAGCTTAAACAAACAAACAAAATGAAAGGTTTTACAAAAACGTGGGATCTAGTAATTAAAAAAATAATTTTCTTATTCAGAGAAATGCAGTTCCTGCCTTACCTGGGGAACACAGTTGGTGTGTGTGTGGGGGGTTCATTGGGGAGGCAGGTATGGAGCAGCTGAGCAGTGGTGCCAAATGTGTGCACCCACATGGGAGGGAAGGAGCCAATCAAGGGCTAGATTGGCTCGGTGGGAACAAGGTTTTGTCAGTGGACTGGTGGGAAAACCATTAAGAGCAGGGCTTGCCATGTGGCTTCGGCATTGCCGTCATTGGCATTCCCACCCACCCATTCCAGGCTAGCTCATTTCTTACCATGGATTACAGTTAGGCCATAGCTAGACCTAAGGTTTATCCCGGGATTGTTCAGGGGTCAAACCTGTTCATCTAGGTGACACACAGGGGATCCAGTGCTCAGGCAGGGGTGAACCCTGGATGATCCCAAGATAAACCTTAGGTCTAGCTGTGGCCTTAGTCACCAGTTAATGGGGATGGGAAAGAATTTTACCTGCACACAGATTGGCACCATTGTGCAGAGTTTTCACCTTCACCATAGCAAGAATATTAATTCAGTGATATCTGGATTTGTTTGACTTGACAAGTCTAACAGCAAGGATGGTTATAAGACTTTCAATTGTAAGTCACAATTTTGTAGGTGCAGAAGGCATTGGGCTAGATCCATTGGTGAGCGGAATGGGATTGGGTGCCCTGTTTCCCCTTCAAGAGGGGGTCCACTTAAGGGACCATGGGGGTGGCATTAAGAGCCAGCTCAACACGGGACTGCAATCTGGGCCACACCCCGAGAGGCAGAAAGAGGCTCACTTCACTGATCTGCACCATGGGGTGTGCCTCTGACTCTTGCCCCACCCCAATGAGCAGGCAAGGTGGGAAGTCTGATTAATGGATTTATGCCCTATGCCCTGCCCACTCTATTCCAAGCTGAACCAATGAAGTTGTGGTCAATTGTTTAACAACCAAGTCTATGTCTGAATGTGTGCCCCCCACCTGCTAGTACTGCCCTAAAGGGACCAGCTATGTGCTGCCACACACAAAGGGTCATTAGGGATCTGTCAACTGCCCAAAAAACAATATCAGAGCAACTACAAACTAGAAGTGGCCATTGTGGATTAAATTGTTATCTGAAAATATTTTGGTGGGAAATTAAAAACTAGAATAAAAGGCTTCCAAATAGCAGGAATGATTCATTGTTTGACATGATTGCCTAAAATCCAACTAAGAGTGTAAAGTGCCCTTTAACTTCTTGGAGAGCTTTATCTTATCCAATGTTTCATTACTTTATAGCTAAAGATGTCTGGATAAGTCTATAATGAGTGATTAATCTCTAGAACACAATCTAGGCTACATCATTTTGTTAAGAGAATCCCATTAGCTTTCACTATCATGCTTGGCAATTCAGAAAAAGGATGAGATGTGAATGAAGGCCACATTTTCTAGAGAAGCTCAGGTTAATGGCAGCAAATTCCTTTAGAAAGGAAACATACTTGAGTAGGAGATTTTAAAAAAAGTACAGCAGATTGCTGGAAGGCAAATTGCACTAACTTTTCCTAAAAACTTCCATTTGCTCCCTAGGCCTGAGAGACCAAAAAAAGGGGGCAAAGGCCAAACTGTCATCAAATTGAAGCACGGAGTCATGTGGGCTGAACTCATCACTCTACCCCCCTCCCCAATTCGAAATGTGATGAATTATTAAAGAAGCAGTTTGTTGGGCGATTGAATATTACCTGCAAAGTACCGCTCATCTCCTTGAGGCAAACTGAAAGCTGACAGAGTTGAGCCAATTAGACTGACTGTCTCCTCAATGAGTTGTGACCTATCAATGGTAATAGCTTATTATGATGATAAATGAACCCATCTCTCAAACTGAAGCACAAGTACACACTTCAGCAGTTTCCCTGAATCATGGGGCCATTACCTCACAACTCTGGATCGACAGGAGCGACAGCAACAAGAGCGGATGGCATGCATGAACAGACACAGATGATTGTTTTACCCTGCTGAATATATTTACAGTTATTTTTGGTGAAGCATTATTTTCTTTTCCTTCTTAATGGGCCTGCCTGAGCCTTCCTTGTTTTCACTAGCAATATACACACTCACACATGCACACATACTTCTCTTGCCGTAGAAACACTATGCCTATCCCATGAGACAGGTGGATGGATTTCTGATGGGTATCTACATGTCTGCTCAATCTTCACCGTCTCAGAGGAACTCAGCATTCGATCACCGTAGAATATCCTCCAGCCTGGCTGGAAAAGTTTGCTTTACTTCCTTTTAATCCAATTAGCACCTTTAATTGCTCTGCCAGAGATAATCTTCCTTAGGAAATGTAAAAGGAAATAGGCTGGGGGTGGGCATAGAACATTAGCCTACATACTTTCCCCATGTTGAACTTATACAAGTTTCAAGACTTTTTAACAAAAAGAGAGAGAGAGAGAGAGAGAGAGAGAGAGAGAGAGAGAGAGAGAGATTTCAAGGACCAGGTATTCCACTTGCAAGGAAAGCTTCTTTGCAGCAACCAAGACCAAAACCACCACCAACTGGGAATCATTCTGGATTTGTTTTCATGCTAGCGCTGAAGGACATTGGTGCAACAACAAACACATCCATCTTCCCTTCCTCATTTTATTCTATCTTTAAAATACCTATTGGTAGCTGCTACAGCCTTCTATGCTTTGATAAGAAAAATATAACATATAAACAGACTGAATTGAGGACACCATGTACGTTTATGCACCAGGTGTGCTTGCTGTAGATTTATTTATTTATTTTATTTATTACATTTTTATACCGCCCAATAGCTGAAGCTCTCTGGGCGGTTCACAAAAATTAAAACCATCATAAAACAACCAACAAGTTAAAAACACAAATACAAAATACAATATAAAAAGTACAACCAGGATAAAACCACGCAGCAAAATTGATATAAGGTTAAAATACAGAGTCAAAACAGTATAATTTAAATTTAAGTTAAAATAAAATGTTAAAATACTGAGTGAATAAAAAGGTCTTCAGCTGGCGACGAAAGGAGTACAGTGTAGGCGCCAGGCGGACCTCTCTGGGGAGCTCATTCCACAACCGGGGCGCCACAGCGGAGAAAGCCCTCCTCCTAGTAGCCACCTGCCTCACTTCCTTTGGCAGGGGCTCACGGAGAAGGGCCCCTGTAGATGATCTTAAGGTCCGGGTAGGTACATATGGGAGGAGGCGTTCCTTCAAATAACCTGGCCCCAAACCGTTTAGGGCTTTAAATGTCAAAACCAGCACTTTGAATCGGGCCCGGACCTGGACTGGCAGCCAATGAAGTTGTAAAAGGACTGGCGTAATGTGATCTCGCCAGCCAGTCCCTGTTAGTAAACGGGCTGCCCTGTTTTGTACCAGCTGAAGCTTCCGGACCGTTTTCAAAGGCAGCCCCACGTATAACGCATTGCAGTAATCCAAACGAGAGGTTATCAGAGCATGGATAACTGTAGCTAGGCTATCACTGTCCAGATAAGGGCGCAGTTGGTATATCAGCCTAAGCTGATAAAAGGTGCTCTTTGCCACTGAGTTCACCTGTGCCTCAAGTGACAGTTCTGGATTGAAGAGCACCCCCAAACTACGGACCCGATCCTTTAGGGAGAGTGCAACCCCGTCCAGGACAGGGCAAACATCACCTCGCCGGACAGATGAACCACCCGCTAACAGTACCTCTGTCTTTTCTGGATTGAGTCTCAGTTTGTTAGCCCTCATCCAGTCCATTACCGTGCTCAGGCACTGGTTCAGAACAGTCACTGCCTCACCTGGGTTTGATGAAAAGGAAAGGTAGAGCTGGGTATCATCCGCATATTGATGACACCTCAGTCCACATCTCCGGATAACCTCCCCCAGTGGCTTTATGTATATGTTAAACAGCATAGGGGATAAAATAGAGCCCTGTGGAACCCCATGGCTTAGGAGCCACGGCACAGAGCAATAATCCCCCAGCACCACCTTCTGGAATCGGCCATCCAAGTAGGAGCAGAACCACTGCAACGCAGTACCTCCAACTCCCAGCTCAGACAACCTATCCAGAAGGATACCATGGTCGATGGTATTGAAGGCCGCTGAGAGGTCTAGGAGAACCAAAAGGGTCGCACTCCCCCTGTCTCTCTCCCAACAGAGGTCATCCCACAGGGCGACCAAGGCAGTTTCTGTTCCAAAACCAGGCCTGAAACCCGATTGAAATAGATCTAGATAATCCGTTTCATTCAAGAGTGCCAGGAGTTGTCCTGCAACCACCCGCTCAAGCACCTTGCCCAGGAAGGGGATATTAGCCACCGGCCTGTAGTTAACATCCTCCGGGTCCAGATTAGGCTTCTTCAGGAGTGGTCTAATTACCGCCTCTTTTAAAGAGGCCAGCACCACTCCCTCTCTCAAGGAGGCATTTACAACCTCCTGGACCCAGCCGGCGATCCCCTCCTTATTTCATGTAATGAGCCACGAGGGACAAGGGTCAAGCACACAGGTGGTTGACCGGACTTGGCCAAGCACCTTGTCCACATCCTCGGGTCTCAATAACTGAAACTCATCCAATAAAACTGAGCCGGACGGCGCTCTGAACGCCTCTACTAGTGGTGCTGCATTAAGTGTGGTGTCCAATTCATGACAAATCTGAGCGACTTTATCTTCAAAGTGCCGTGCAAACTCGTCACAGCATGCTACCGAGGGTTCAACTATCTCACGCCCTGGCCCAGAATGTAACAGGCCATGAACCACTCGGAAAAGCTCCGCCGGACGACACTGAGAAGACGCAATGCTGGTGGAAAAGAACTGCCTCTTTGCCACCCTCACCGCCACAGAGTAGGCTCGATAGTGAGCTCTAACCCGTGTTCAATCAGACCCAGCACAAGTTTTCCTCCACCTGTGTTCTAGCCGTCTCCCCTCTTGCTTCATCGCCCTCAGCTCAGGTGTATACCAAGGAGCTGACCAGGCTCTGCTCAGAGGGAGAGGACGCTTGGGCGTGATCGTGTCAACCGCCCGAGTCATCTCTGCATTCCACAGAGCGACCTGGGCTTCGACAGGAGCACCGGCCATATCAGCAGGAAAATCCCCCAGAGCCCTCTGGAATCCATTGGAGTCCATTAGCCTCCGGGGGTGGACCATTTTAATAGGCCCCCCACCCTTGCTGAGGGGAAAGGCCGCCGAGAGTCTAAACCTCAGTAGGAAGTGATCTGACCATGACAAGGGGGTAGATGTTAGTTCCCCCACTTCCAGATCACCATCCTCCTGTCCAGTCGAGAAAACCAGATCAAGCGTGTGTCCCTTTGCATGTGTTGGGCCGATGACATGTTGAGACAGCCCCATGGTTGTCATGGCAGCCATGAAGTCCTGAGCCGCTCTGGATACAGCAGCCTCGGCATGGAAGTTGAGATCCCCCAGAACCACCATCCTGGGGGTCCTCAACACCAGGTCCGAGACAACCTCCGTCAGCTCAGGCAGGGAGACTGTTGGGCAGTGGGGTGGACAGTACACCAGCAGAATCCCTAATCTGTCTCGAGTACCCAACACACAGTACAAACACTCCAGACCAGCACTCGACTGAACAGGAAGCCTAGAGAGGGAGATTGTATTCCTATAGACCACGGCAACCCCCCCTCCCCAGCCCTCGAGTCTGTGCTGGTGCTGCACCGAGTACCCAGGAGGGCAGAGCTGGGTGAGAGCAACCCCTCCCAGTTCCCCCACCCAGGTCTCAGTGATGCATACCAGGTCAGCCCCCTCATCCACAATCAAATCATGGATGAGGGAGATTTTATTCTGGACTGACCTGGCATTCAGCAGCAGCAGCACCAGACCCGAGAGCAAGCTGATATGGCCGTCAGGAACTATCCGGTTGGGGTAGGAACCAGAAGAGGGAATAGCTGTAAGGAATCTATCCCCTCTTCTCCTCATCTGGCCTGTTCCTCCCCTAGCACCATACCTCCCCTAGCACCATAGATATACTTGTGTTACACTGTTTTACACGTTCCTGCAGTGAACATGTAACATTTGGATGACAGAAATGCATCCTTAGGGCTGGACCTACCATTAGGCAGAGTGAAGCAGCTACCGCAGGCAGCAGCTTTTAAGTCTTACGAAAGGGTTGGTTATTAAACTGCTATTATTATATTTTCACCACCAGGCATGGGGAGAGGTGCTTGTTGGATTTTCTGCATCATATGCCAAAATCGCTTGCCTGGCTTTGGGTGTAATGCACTTTGACTTGGTGGTTGTGGAAGGGGTAGTGCTATTTGCTGCAACAACAACAACAACATTTCTTACCTGCCTCTCCACTTGGATCGAGGCAGGAAACAACAATGAATATAAAACACATTAAAAACTGATTAAAAACATAGCATACATGATTAAAACATTCTTAAAACATCCTAAAAATATTCTAAAAACATTCTAAAATTTTACTGGGTAGGCCTGCCGTAATAGATCAGTTTGTATTGTTTTTTTAAATTCTAAAAGACTGTCAAGTTGCCGAATTTCCTCCAGCCGGCCATTCCACAGTCTGGGACCTGCAGAAGAGAAGGTCCTCTGGGTAACAGTTGTCAATCTAGTTTTGGCTGACTGAAGTAGATTCTTCACAGAGGACCTGAGTGTGCGGGGTGGTTTGTACTATGCCTCTGGCAACAAAATATCTGGGGCTGGCCCTGTAGATCCTTAAATATCCTCTTACTGAGGTGCTTGGGAACCTCAGTAGAACTGGTGCACATGTACATTCTTTAAGACACATACCTGACATCCAGAATGTATACATTGGTCATAGAACTGCACTGTAAAATGTGGACTCATGGAGAAACACACAGATGGCCAGACACATTTGTTCCAAATAAAAAACATAAATGCATATTCATTACAGAAGAGAAAAATGGTTTGGTTGGTATACCCTCTAATACATGAGTCTAGTAGGCCTAACTAGAAAAAGCCAGGGGGAAATGACTAGTGTTTATCAAATAAGGAGGGGAAGATAGTGTTACGGAAATGGCAGACCAGGAGATTGGGAGCTATTTGACCAAGGTAGCTCAGGCGCTGGTGATAAAGGTGGGCAGAAATTGATAGATTTAGGAGAAGGAAAAGAAGCAGGAAGAGAGATAATTACATGACTTTAGAGGAAGGGGAAACCAAACACTTCCTGTTGGTTGCAAAAAGTAAGAAAAATGCTTGGGACGCAGACCACCCTCAGCTTTCTCAGTTGTAGTAACATATTCAAAAGGCAAATGGAGCTGTCAGGGCAAACTAGGCAGGAAAGCAGGGGGTCTTTGGCCCTGGAAATGCGACATAAGTGCCAGAATAGAGCAGAGAATTGTGCTAGGAAGGATCACAATGAATGGTATTAAAGCCAATGGGACCCTGGAGTTATTCTTAGAGCCAACACACACTAGGCCAAATCTACACCAAGAGAATATAACACTTTTAAAACATTTTGAAAACTGTATATGCAGTGTGTCCTGGGCCCCAAAAGTTGCCACTACTGTTATAAACCATTTTAAAGCAGTAGTGTAGATCCTACCCAACATGAGGGATGCCCAAGTAGAAAGAATGAACACTGGCTGCCCAAACGCAATGGGAGCTATAGGTTTAACACAAGGGGAATGAAGAGCTCAGTGGATCAGGCCAGGATGGGTCAAAACAAAGGGAACAAAAGTTTGTTTCTGACAACTGAACAGAAGGCTCGGGGAGATTCCTTGCATCTTGATTTATTTTACATTTTGCAGGCTATACGAAGTAGCATAATACAATAACTAAAACAAAAGGTGCCACCAAGGGTGCTCAAATGTTTCTTCCAAGGTAGAAGAATCCCCCAAGTTCTCTGGACCAGGATCTTCCCAACCTTCCCTACTCCCTGTCCTCCTAGATTAGATCACTCTCATATTGCAGAACAGCTAGGTGTTGTGTTCTTTTGTTTTGTTTTCAAACCTGCAGATTCACACAGGTCTTGACTATGTCAATACAGGAACATATTTTTCTTGAGAACACAGAGAGATAAAGAAATGTTAAACAAAACAGACAACTATAAAGAAATTAAAAAAAGAAACATAATTTTAACTTCTTTGTTGTGTCTACATGGAAGGTAATATGCTGAGCTGGTTCTAAAACTCAAAAATTACTGAGCCATACGCTCAGTGATTTACATTTCTAGGGAGCCCACGATGGGCAGCACTTCCCTGAGGAAATGAATGAAACTCGACACGTTATTTTGCTGCCTGGGGAAAAGAAAACAAGATGTCCTCCCCTTCCTCACACCACCCCGTCGCACCACCACCATTCCACATACAGAAGCAGACTGGACTGACTGGCAGTTGAATCTTACTTTAACACTGGTTCCAGGAGCATTCTCCACTGAATTTGAGGGCAGGAACCTAGCTTATGGGTCACACAGCAGGCTGTATGGTACACTTGGCAGTGCCTTCCAGCACTTTGCTACTGCTTTGTGTCTCCAGCATGCATCATGTGAGATGGCTGCCCTGCACATTACAGAAGCAGAAACTTCCTTTTTCAAAGAGTCCTTAGGGAAGAAGGCGTTTTACAGTATTCACCCAATCTCTTTTTCTCTCATACACACTGCACTGTAAATATCCTGTTGAACTAAGGAAAGGAAAGGAACCTCTCGTGCAAGCACTGAGTCATTACTGACTCTTGGAGGGACGCCAGCTTTCGCTGATGTTTTCTTGGCAGGCCTTATAGCGGGGTGGTTTGCCGTTGCCTTCCCCGGCCGTGATTACCTTTCCCCCAGCTACCTGGGTACTCATTTTACCGACCTCGGGAGGATGGAAGGCTGAGTCGACCCGAGTTGGCTGCCTGAAACCAGCTTCCACTGGGATCGAACTCAGGCCGTGGGGAGAGTTTCAGCTGCAGAAACTGCTGCTTTACCGCTCTGCGCCACTTGGCACATAGAGAGAATGGGGAAAGTCAAGAAAATGCCTCAACAAAACAAGACTCTCTTGATCACGACTGAATCTTTTGCATCTACATGATGACATTTCAAAACTCGATCACAATCTTGTTATGATCAGTGATAATGTTGTCATAGTGCCAGAGGAATAAGCAATGGTTGGTTGTATGCATATGCGCGGAATTTGGGGTGTTATTTGTATTATTACAATCTGTTGTAAGCTATCTGAAACATATTCAATTGAAAGGCAGGGTATACATCTTCTTAATAAATAATAAATAAATAAAAAAACTTCAGTGGGATGTGGGGTAATAAATAAATGACCAGGGAGAGAATGTAAAAGCGTGGCACTTCCCACTGTATAAGGTATGGCAATGAAACATGAGAAGGTAAAAAAAAAAAATGGACAAGCAAGGTCACCATCTATTCATTGCATACTGAAATCTTAGTTTACGCTACTTTAGGCAATATATTTTAGAAAACCACACATATAATGGGGGTTATTATATTTGTAGCACTGCAAGCAAAGATTATCTAGAAAGGCTGGTTTAATCCAGTTTAAACTATTTAGAGAAATGTTTTATTGGGTTTACAAATAATAACCTGCAATATTCCATTTCCATAGCAATACGCTAAATCACCTTGGCTAAGTATGTCATCATGGCTATAATTTACAAGATACAAAATGACAGTTAAGATGTACTATGGTAATTTGTGAGTGCTTTCAGTATTACTGTAGTATCAAAAATTTATATGGTTCAGTTATTAAGGCAAATTTTTTCATTCATACAGAGTTGTCTGACAGGAACCGAAGTCCTTCCAAATTACAAGAGGAAAATAGTCTTTCCAAATTACAAGAAGAAAAAAAGCCTTCCCATGTTCAAACAAATTGCACATGTTCTTTCCATTATTTTGCTTCCTAAATAAGAAAAAAAAGGACCTGCAAAGTATCTTCCATAAGCACAAAATGTGCATTACCTACAGGAGCAAACAAATAAAACCCTGCTCGTGCCAAACGGACGCAAGTCTCCTTAGCAATCTATAGCCCCGAACAAGATGTCCATATTCTTTGGAAGAGATGCACTCTAATCTTTACTTGCTCACTTACCTTCTGTCATACCGATTTCAAACCAAGAAGAAAAAGCTAAAATAGAGATGCCTTGGGAGCTATTCTTAGAGTTTCAAATAAACTATACCATAAGCAAGAAGACGCAAGTAATAAACAAACAAAAACTCAAAAGCTCAATCTTCAGTTTTATATATGGATTCTGGACATTTTTGGTAGCACAGCCAACTGTCTCCATGCCTTAATCTAGCTGCTACAGTCTAATGCTCACCCAAAGGATCTATCCCCAGGCATACAAATTTAGGGATGTAATCTTAAACCCTGACTGAAAACACAGGGCATGTCTACACCATGCCTTATCCCGGGGATCGCCCCGGGATCATGCCTGTGTGTCCACATGATGCATAGGGGATCCTGGGGGCAGGGAGGGAAGATCCCTGCATTTCCCCATGAAACCAGGATGGCTTTAATCCCAACTTTTCCCACAGTCTCAGGATCATCCCGAGACTACGGGAGGTGTGGACGGCCGTCCTGGTTTTGTCCTGGCTCCTCACATGTAAACACGAACCAGGCACGGGAACCAGGCACTGAGCTCCTCAGGTACTCCATGCCCATCGGGGGTGGGGAGGGGAGTGGGATTGTTTTTTACCATTTTATTTTTGCTGGAGCACTCCAGCTCTTCTTTTTGTAAAAAAAAAAAAAATGGCCACCGTGACAAGCACAAGGCCCAGGATGTTGCGTAGCCATGTGTGGACTGAGGGGGAGGATCTTGCAATCAGAAAATCGTGAGATTCTCCCCCCTCTCTCCAAGAATGCCGGGTGGTCTAGACATGCCCCCAATCCTTTAACAAAGGGTTCATCCCAAGTGGTGGTGGCAGTGGATAAGCCATTGCTCAGTAACAGAGCAGATGTTATACCTATAGAAGTGCAGAGATTTAATAATTGTCCTGAATTTTCTTTATGACTGATGGTGTCTGATTTACTTTCCATGGTCCAGCATATCCAGTAAACAGGTTCAGATAGCATTCAGAATTGATTGGTTAGATGGGCCAATTGTCTGAGAGTAGAAGGGAGCTTCATAAACTGCACTGAAATCAGTAAGCAGGACACTATCCTCACCTAAGATTATTAGAACTGGGGTTATATGGGGTATTATTCAACTGTGTCCAGTGCTAGCACTACTGATGTTTTGCAGCTTTTTCCCACTGCCGTAGCAAGTGCTAGTTACACCACATGAGCTACTTACATTAAGAACATAGGAACATATGAACATCAGAAGAACCATGCTGGATCAAACAAAGGATCCATCTAGTCCAGCACTCTACAGGAAACCCACAAGCAGCTAGGAGTGAAATAGCACTCTCCTATCCATGTTCCCCAACAACTAGGGTATACAAACATACATACTGCCACTGATATTGAAGGCAGCATATAGCCATCAGGACTAGTAATCACTGATAGCCTTTTCCTCCCTGAATTTGCCTAACCCTCTTTTAAAGCCATGCAAATTGGTCGTGAATGCCATAGTTTTACTATCTGCTGTGTGAAGAAATACTTCTTTTATCCCCCCATCAGCTTCACGGAATGACCCTGGGTTCTAGTATTATGAAAGAGGAAAAATGTCTCCTTATCAACTTTTTCCACATCATGCATAATTTTGTATACCTTTATCATGTCTCCCCTTACCCACCTTTTTCTCCAAACTAAACAACCCTAGCAGTATCTTCAAAGGGGAGTTGCTCTAGGCTCATGATAATTTTAGTTACCCTTTTCTGAACTTTTTCCAACTCTACAATATTTTCTTTTAAGGTATGGTGACAGTATTCCAAGTGTAGTCATGCCACAGATTTGTATAAAGGCAGTATATTGTCAGTTTTATTCTCAGTTCCTTTCCTAATTATGCCTAACATAGATCGAGGCAGGGAACAACATGAAATACAAAAAAATTAAAATACAAAAAACTAATTAAAAACATATAAAACATTGAACTGTCCACCACTACCCCAAGATCTCTTTCTTGGTCCGTCATTACTTGAGCTTAGATCACATCAGCTTATACTTGAAGTTGGGATTTGTTTTGCCCCAACATGCATCACTTTACATTTGCTCACATTGAACAGCATTTGTCTTTTGATGTCCATTCTCCGAATTTGGATAGATCCTTTTGGAGCCTTTTGTTTTAACCCTTTTTGTTTTAACCACCCTAAATAAATTGATGTCATCAGCAAACTTGCCCACTTCATTGCTTACACCTTTGAATTCCAGATAATTTATGAATAAGTTGAAAAGATTCCACAGATTTCTGTGGAACCCCACTGTTTATATCCCTCAAGTGAGAGAATTTACCGTTTGTTCTAACTTTCTGTTTTCAGTTATTTAACCAGTTACTTATCTTCAGACTCCCTTCCTGAAAACATCAGTTCAGGCTCAGGTATCTCTCTTACATCTTCTGTAGTGAAGACCAATTTGAAGAATTCATTCAGCTCCTCTACAATCTCCTTGTCCTAGTACTCCTTTAACCCCATTGTTATCCAACGACCATCCTACCTGTTTTCCTGCTTCTGATATATTTAAAGAATTCCTTATTGTTGGCCTTGATGATTTTAGTGACATGCTCCTCAATATTCTTTTTGCAGTTCTTATTGCCTGTTTGCATATCCTTTGTGCAAACTTGTGCTTCCTTTTGTTTTCCTCATTTGGGCAAGATCTGTGGTATACATTCTAACTATTATTATTCTATTATTGTGGTTTGGGTAACCACCAAGCATTTTGAAGGCATTGAACCCTCTTGACCTCCCCTTTCAACTTTTTTTTTATCAGTTCCCTCATTTTAGAGAAGTTTCCTCTTTTCAAGTCAAATGTGTCTGTGTTGGACTTCCTTGGCAATTTCCCACTTAAATATATATTAAATATGAATATACCATGCCTTCAAGGTAAGCAAACTGCCTGTTGATGCAAGTAGGGGTGGGGAAATTTCATTTATCAGAAAGGCATAAGGCTTCAGAAGATGGGTCAGCTTGTAAGTAACTGTGTGGGATTAAACAATGCAATAAAACCTGTTAACTTTTTAGCATTGCACTGTCTCTGGAATGCCAGGGTAGAATTCCCTGCATTCAAGTTTCCCACTAAGCATTACACTTTTTTTAGCACACCCATTCAACATCTGATCTGCTATCTGTATCTGTATTAACTAAGTGGGAACGAACCAGCAAAATTTGAAAGCATAGAAAGACTAACTTGAAAGAAACACATGTTCACTGCACATAACAGACCACCAGCCATTTCATCCTAAAAATAATACTGCAAATTATCTGAAATTTCCTAACGCCTGACACAAGAAGCTGCCAAGGAGACTCCAGAGGCAGGAGTACTTTACTTAGTCTACTTACCCTTTACCTTGTGTTTCACAGGGATTCTCTGTATGCCTATGTCAGTTGCTTTCATCAAGCAATTTTGCTGGTCAAATATCTCGCCAGCAAATGAGGATTCAACCCCCCTCCCCCCCATATAATTACTTACATCTTTCACTATTAATAAACCAAATTAACACCCAGGCAAAGACCATCTGCACTTACTTTGTTGCCCAAATAAGGACTGGGTGCGCTCCAATAATATATCTGCTGCAGAATGCTCCTCACTGCTGTGTTGCTGATGCTAAGCTGCTGGGGTCCATCAAAGCTGTCCTGCTGAGGAGTAACTCTTGTGTGTCCAGGTACATCTGTCAGGTACCAGCCATTCATGTCCCCAATCTATGGTGACAAGATGAATTACGTATTAATATCTACACATTGAAACTTGCATAAGCTTTTCCCTTACTTCCTTTCTGTATTTCTTTCTTGTTTCTTTTTTGTTTTCAATTTTATAGTATGGACACATTGCCACTGAACATAGCTGTAGAGAGTAGGGACGGCTATATTTCTTCTACTAAATGACTACAGAAACTTTTGAATAAAGTAATTCCTGGACTTTTGATACTTAGTGAAATCAAAAGAATCAGAGATTTTTAAGTCTGCAATTTACTTGAGAGTAAGTCCCATTGAAATAAATACAACATACTTCTGAATAAACATGCACAGGATTGTGCTGTAAATCATTGTTTAAAGCTATGAGTAACATGAAATTGGCAAGAGTTTTTTTTAATGATCATGAGTTCAAAGCACTCACTCAGTTTTTTCCTTCATATTTGAGGCTGATAACAAATTCTGAATGCAAGTACTGTAGAACAAGTAAAACGTAGACTAACTGTAATTTTACATATGCCAGGTTCACGAGAAAGTTATTAAAATTGCGTTTAATGCATCTAATTGAATATGCATATTAGAAGTGGATCTTTATATTCAAATTATCCAGTGTAATCCCCATACAAGAAGTATAAAACCATAAGGATTTATGGGCCAGGAAAACAAAAAACATAACCTTGTAATCACAAATGGTATTTTCTATAAAAACAAGAATTTGCATAATAATTATAGCAAGGATCTGTAACAGGAGCTCTTACTTTCTAACACACTGAATTAAGAAAGACAGAGCTGAGCAATTTCTAAGCAAGCTGGTTGTACTCAAGAGTAGGAGTGGGAGTTCCCATACTGGAATCTGGCCTGGATTCATGGCTTTCAGTGAGGGCAAGGAAGGAAAAGGGTATAGTAAGGAAACAGCTTAAAAGTAAAAAGGAGAGAAAATTTCAGTGGTGCACCAATAGCAATATATTAAGACCCAACACATTCCAAGTCTCAAGATGCTTTTTCAGTACAACCAACTTATTATCTTTGGGGGGTAGCTAGAAAAATCTAGTACGATATCACAGGGTAATGGCTTTCTCCAAGTACAGGCATGCTCTATAAATACATGGAGATGTTATAGTCTTCTGCTTCTTGTCTTGCATCCTGAATGACCGCTGCTGAAAAGGGTAGATAAATACTCTTCCCATTTGCTGGATTGGAGACTGGTGGGGTGGCCAGGGAAGGTCGACTTCAGCTTACCTCTCCCTAACTGGATGAGGGGGGCACTGAAATGAAAGCACTTCACATCAGCCCCTGTAGGTTTTGTACCTATCCATCTCTATATTGAAGATATTTCTAATAGCGATGAGAGTTCCTCAGGAGTGAGGTATCTGTGCTCTCTGATTCAGAGACAGGTAGGTAAAACAACAAACCTGCCTGGCTCAATCTGAGCTACACCAGTCGACCCTCTGGGTTGCCCAACTGTGGTCAACATGCTCTGATCAAGCCAGGCTCCTACGGATTGGAAACATTTCCACCAGGCTTGAGGGGGAAATGCAGTATGATAGGATGGATTGCCTGCATTCTCTGATGTACAAAAGCAACTTCTTACGCAATGTAAGATGTATCAAAATGGGAAGGGTGAGCCAACTATTCCCATCCCTATGCCTCCAACAAGAAAGTTTAACCTCTTTCTGACATGGAGACTGCCCTCCTGAGATAAGGAGTACTGCCTACATCACAGGAGAAAGCATCTTCATTCTCCTATCCAGTAAGTGGGAAGTTTTTAAAAAACAACACAAAAACGTTTCCCTTACAAAATTATACCATGCATAATTTTATACACCTCTATCATGTCTCCCCTTAGCCTCCTTTTTTTCTAAGTTGATCACAGCTGTTGTAACCTTCCCTCATAGGGGAGATGCTCCAGTCATTTTATCATTTTAGTTGGCCTTTTCTGCACTTTTTCCAGCTCTACAATATCTTTTTTTAAGTGTGGTGATCCAAACTGTACACAGTATTCTAAGTGTGATCACACCATATATCTGTATAAAGGCAATATGATACTAGCAGTTTTATTCTCAATTCCTTTTCCAATAATGCGTAACATGGAGCTTGCCTTCTTTACAGCAGCCACACACTGGGTTGACATTTTCATCAAGCTGTCCACAACTCCAAGATTTCTTTCTTGGTTGCTAACCATCAGCTTAGATCCCATCAGGTTATACTTGAAGTTGGGTTTTTTTGTCCCAACATGCGTCACTTTGCTAACATTGAACCATATCTGCCATTTGGATGCCCACTCTCCCAGCTTGGAGAGATCCTTTCGGCGCTCCTCACAATCCCTTATTGTTTTAACCAATAATAATAATAATAATAATAATAATAATAATAATAATAATAATAATAATAATTTCTTACCCGCCTCTCCATTTTGATCGAGGTGGGGAACAACAATAAACAATAAAATACAATAAAAATACGATTAAATAATGTGGTGTCATTGGCAAACTTGGGCACTTCACTGCTCACTCCTAAGGGAAGAGACTAGTGAGGACGGTATTGGAGCATGAGCCCCATTTTGTGTTTGACCCATCTGAAAGGGAGATAGGTCAACTAAAAAGGAAGACAATCAATTCAAGAAGGGGCCTTGCATTTTCTCTCTCTCTCTTTCTCACACACACACACAAAATAAGCTCATTAATTCTCCTCCCTATGCTCTCCCTAACACACAAAATCATGAACAGACAGGCCATCCAATTTTCAAGATTTCTCAGAAAAGTTCAAAAGTGGAAAGCTTCTTTCCCCAAAAAAGAACACAACTGACAAACATCTCACAACGTCTCAGCTATCGAAATAGCTTTGTGTGCCATATGTTGTGCACTCCTGCTGTAAGGAACTCAGCAGTCTTCTTCAGCACAAAAGAATGAAGTGAGAGTACAGCGGACTATCAGATGCAGGTCCAACTGTTTAACAGCACCTTCTCAGTTTTCTTGCTCAAAATATTCACCACAGAGATCAAACATCACTTCAGCTGCATCATCTTGAAGAGGAACATTGGGTGGGAGAGGGGAGCCCCTGCCCTGGAAAACCTCTAACATTATGGATTTCAAAAGCCAGTTTTAACTGCAAGGCATGCTCAAGGCTGACTGCTTTCTGCTTGGACTGGATGTCATCAGAGTTGCGGAAAGGCTCCGCTGTGAGCGGAAAAAGATCCTAGTTACACAGTTGGCCAGCATTTCATTTTGTACATATGCAAAATACAGTGGGGGAATCCGCACGTCGTTCTCAGGGCGCTTCTAAGCGACCCCAGTGCGGCCCCAAAGCGATTGTGTAACTTACCTGGAGAAGAGCCGAGGAAGAGACGTCCTTGCCGCCGCCACCACCCAACTCCCTCCTTGCCGGCCGGCGAGGAGAGCTCGGGGGGAAAAGGCGGGGTGGAGAGCTTCTTCCACTCTCCACTCCGCCTTCTTCAGCTGAGCTCTCCTCGCTGGCCGGCGAGGAGGGAGTTGGGTGGCGGCAGCAAGAACGTCTCTTCCTTGGCTCTTCTCCAGGTAAGTTACACGATCGCTTTGGGGCCGCACTGGGGTCGCTTAGAAGCGCCCTGAGAACGACGTGCGGATTCCCCCACATTTAAACTAAAATAGTTTTTCCCAGGCCCAACTGACTCAGGGAACTATTAGCTAATTCAAAACACATGATGAGAAGTTGAGCCTGAGATAAGCTGATACCTATTACCCAAATTCATTGTGTTCTCGATTCAACTCAACACCTGATCTGTGGTTAAAAGCTTACCCTATGGTGCTTGTAGTGGAGCTACCTTGAGTGCCATTTTCTTGATAGAAAAGTGGGGCACAAATCAAATCAATAAATAACTGTAATATCATGGGTAGGTGGTGAGCTAAGGCAGCTAAGTCAAGGGCCTGATCTATACCAAGCAGGACATTGCAATATTAAAGCGGTATTTTATTTCGACACCAAATAAAAACATGGCTTTTTAACAAAGCCTTTGATGGTTAAATTCACTAAGATGGCACATTGTTTTAACTGTTTTAACTGCTTTTAAATTATATATTGTTTTAACTTGGTTCATGGTTTAATTTGTTTTTAACTGTGCATATTTATTATTTTATACTGTATGCTTTTATCTGTGCACCACCCTGAGATCTTAATGATATAAGGCGGGATACAAATGTTTTAAATAATAAATAAATAAATACATAAATAAAAGGCAGGAGCCACACCAAGCAAAATTTACTGTTTTACTCTGTACAGCACCATGTACATTGATGGTGCTATATAAATAAATAATAATAATAATAATAATAATAATAATAATAATAATAAGCAGGATATAGCAGTATGAAAGCAGCATATGGTATGTGTCAATAGGCCCCAACAGTTGTCAGTGCACTTCAATACCGCTATAAAGCCATAGTGTAGATTCTGCCTTTTATATACTGCTTTCATGCCACTTTCATAGTGCAATATCCTGCTTGGTGTAGATTAGGACTGCAGATGGGTAATAACACTCGGCTTAACCATGTGATCAGTGGGTCTATATGCAGGAGGGAGTGCACACAGTTACAAGTGCCATACACAAACTTTTAAGCAGCACTGCATGGCTCCCACTACTCTATTTATGTTATTACTCCTAAAATAACACATACTTTGTTTAGGGTTAGGGTTAGGGTTGTGGGTGAGTGGGTGGGAGGAACAGTGATGATAAAAAAAACCCAGTGATGAGAATGCTATGTTCAAAATTTCCCCCACTTTCTAGGAGTCAGTACTAACCCTGGGATTCTCCACTCTGGAAAAGCCTGCTTTCTCAGTAAACCTACATGTTAATCCAACATTTTCAGGAGACTTGTACTGTAATTCTCAATCATGCTAAATGTTCCTTAGCTTTTAGTAGGGAAAAATGGGCATCCTTCACAAGCCCAGGGCCGGTGCCAGACTATTTTGTGCCCTAGGCAAGGTGAGCTACTTTCACACACACACATAACAAAAAATGCCAACTTTGATTTTTAAGAACATATGTTTCCTGGAAAAAATAAGACGCACAAAACTTGAAACTGCTAAATTTATTTTAAAGTGCAAGAAATACGTCATGCCAATTATAGCAAACAAATTGGAAAGGAACTTCTATGGGTCTAATAGGAATATCACCTCCAAATCATCCCCCCCCAACTCACACGTGCGCGCACACACACACACTTAGCATCACTTACTCCAAACAAATACATGCATGAACACATGCATTCACTCAAAGACCCCATGCACCCCATTCACCCATACATCCTCTCTCTCTCTCTTCCGGGCGCGTTCCGGAAGTCCGAACGTGGAGCTGCCCCACCCCCACCCCAGCATCCCTGGCTTCACTTCGGCTGGGCGGGCGCGGGGCACCATCTCGCCCGCCCAGGCCCAGCTGAATCCTCGGGCCGGGCCGGCTCACAGCCAATGCACGTGAGTGCTGCGCCCCGCGCCCCTCTTAGCTTGGCGCTCTAGGCGGCCGCCTGAGTGGCCTCTATGGTAGCACTGGCCCTGAACAAGCCACATTATCTCATTAATGGCACATGGATGGCTTGCAATAATACAAATCACTGGAAACTACAGAGAAATGTGGATGGTTCAAGTTTCCCTTCAGTTAGGGGAAGAACAACTGAATTTCATCTCAGGCTGTAACCTACATAACATAAGAATATAAGAAGAGCCAGTAGCACCCTCCCAATCCTGTTCCCTGGCAATTGACTCTGATTCTGAAGGTAGCACATAACCATCAGGACTAGTAGTCTTTAATAGACTTCTCCTCCAGGAATTTGTCTAACTTCCCACCCCCTAAAGCCATACAAGTTGGTGGCCATCATGTCTTGTGGTAGCGAATTCAATGCACTGTGTGAAGAAGTACATCCTTTCATCTGTTCTGAATCTCCCATCAATCAGTTTCATGGGATGACCCTGAGTTTTAGTATTTTGAGGAAGAAAAATGTCTCCTCACACTTTCCACACTATGCATATTTTTATACACCTCTATCATGTCTCGCCTTACCTTTCTTTTTCCAAACTAAACAATTCCAGCTGTTGTGACCTTCCCTCATAGAGTAGATGCTCCGGCTCCTTGATCATTTTAGCTGCCCTTTTCTACATTTTTTCCAGCACTACAGTATCTTTTCTTTAGGTATGGTGACCAGAACTTTACAAAATATTCTAAGTATGCTCACACCATAGATTTGTATAAAAGCATTATGTTAGCAGTTTTATTCTCAAATCCTTTTCTAAGTATGCCTACCATGGAGTTTGCCTTTTTTTTTTTTTTACTGTGGCTGTACACTGGGCTGACATTTTCATCAAGCTGTCCACCACAACCCTAAGATATTTTTCTTTGTTGATCTTCTACAAACTCAATAAGCTTCAAGCCTTTTTGAGTCATCAATTTGGCTAGTTGTTCTGTTAACATTTTTCAAGACCATTAAAAAAAAGTTTATATCTCACTGAGGGCATTATGCTGAGTCATTCTGTTAGTGCAAATGATGTTGTACTAGAGAAAACTAGGTTCTGAACTATGCACACAAGAAGAATGCAACTAAAGTTGTGCTTTGTAATTGTGCAACCTGTTGTGGAATCCACTGTGCAACCAATTGCATAACTGCTTGCACAACTAGTTGTGCAAGCGTAATGGACAAAGACTTGGACAACATAAATGTTCATTGGAGCTCCATTAGTGCTACTTGAGTTTGTGGAACGACACTGTTGGATACTGCCCTGAATATTCCAATAATATATACAAAAGTTACTGGTAAATACCTCACTAAAATATTGCACAAGTAAACTTGCACTGATCTGTATGAGACAATAGGCATATGTGTTCCGATTCCAGAGAATTTTAAGTCTATGTCCATTCTAACCAACTATACAATTGCAACTTTAGTCAGTACACAACCATGTCTATCTACCAGCACAACGAACACTGCTGGCAGAATGAATTTCCCTTCTCCCTCTGATGGGTTGGGTGATCCTTCAAAGCAGATTTTGAGGGGGTATGGGTGTGACCAGGGGTCAGAAGTGGAAGAGTAAATCCTGTTGCACAAGAAATCCACTTGCAGAATATTGGATGTTGCTATACAACAAGAGCTAAACATTTTCTCTCACTCTCTTGTAATTTTCTCACGAACACCCAAAGAGCAATTTCCTGGAGTGATTTTGCTTGCATTTTTCTCTTTGGCATGGGTTATAGAACACCTCTCCAGTGTAAACATTTACAACGTTGGGCTTTTACATGTGAAGAATTGTCTTGTTTTATTCTTGAGGAAAGAATTCTGCTATAGAACACACAGCACAAGGCTATGTTCAGGGAAGACCATTTTTAAAAGAAAAGACACACTGGTAGGATGTATACATTTACTCTTGTTTTCCTTACAGTGTTGTAGGTCCAGTGAGAGGCCACACAGTTGCTTGTTATTCCTGAGCAGAAACATGCTTCACAGCCCTGGGGGTTGTCTTGCTGCAGGTTAAAGAAGCCTGGTTTACAATGATCACAGTTCTCTCCTTCCACATGGTCCTGGAAAAGCACATTAGAATATTAGTTCTTCTCTTTCATGCATTATAACTAAAACAATTTTCCTTTTGGTTTTTTTGTGCTTTGATACAATGACTATGAATATTAATCCATGGCTTTAAAAAAATGTTATTGCTTTTTAATAATTCTTTTTTAGTCCTTTTTTATTGTTTCGCAAACATACATAACATAAAAGCATTACATAATGACATTACAGCTTTTAAATATTTGTATGTATTTTTTTATTTTTTATTTTTTATTATTATTATTATTAATTATTATTATTATTATTATTATTGTGATCATATATCAAATCAAGTGTTCCTTGAACAGAGGGGCAATTCCAAAAGTATTATAAATCAAAACTAAAATGAATATAACGATCAGCTGAAAATGTTTAAAGAAATACTTTAATCAATAGGTGGTTCAGATAAGACCCCAAGCTAATCAGGCTGGTTGGGCTTAATTGCACTGGGCTCTGCACATAGGCCTTACTCCAATGATACAACCAATACATGAAATCTGATACGACGAAAGGCAGGACTGTGGGACAGGCAGCCACAATCCCGTTCCACCACACTGTACTTTTGGAGAAGCTTCATGTAGACTACTCCAATATTTTGATGTACATATTTAAAGATAATAAATAGCTGAATGTGTGTGTTCAGTGTGTACCCTCATTTCCTCCCTTTTTAAAGAACTTCATTTTATCTGCAGTCATACTCTTCCGTTCCTCACACAGAAAATTGCAAATGGCTAAGAAAAGGAAACAATGCCATTAAGCCCTTTTGTATACTTTTGTTAGGGACAGACACTTTGCTATTGTTTCTGTGGGTTGGATTAACTATTATGCTAATGATAAAAATTTATTTAGCTAGCAGCTATATCTTCTTTGTTTCCCTACTGAAAAGTAAGCATAGAAAGTAAACCTAGATTAGGACTCTAGGATGAAGTACTCCTCATACTCCTATGCAGGTCTGATCCAGATTGGAGGGGGGGTGGGGTCTGTGTGCCTGCAATTTGCATTGCCAAAAAAGGATATATTTATTTACTATTGAGCAGAATCCCATTCCTCTGTTCTATAATGCTCCTCTTCCTCCTCCTGTGCATATTCTGAATGTGTCTATTGCAATGACTGGAATCTAAATGTGATATCATAATTTTACTATAAAAGAGTCACAGTTCCTCAAGAGTTGATGAGTTTCTGGGCAGTCACTAGTCTGGTTTTATGCAGTTACATCTCAAAGTGGGTGTTTTAAAGAATAGCAGGCATTGAAATTTGCAGCATAACCAAAATGCGAACTCAGTACTGTCTGTCCACCTTCAAAATTCACATCCATGAGAATTATTTTCATGAAAATGTTCTTTAAAAATATTGTGGAGATCATCTCCATTTACAGTGCTGTGTGCCATGCACAGATGGACAAATATGAATGACTGCAGGCCAGCAAAGGCTGAACATTCCAGTGATGGCTATCCTATTCCAGCTAGTATCATGCCTGTAATACTTTTGTTATACAAAACTAATCATAGTCACTCACTTGCTTTACAGTCAAAAACATTGAATAAATGTGAAGAATAAGGCAAAAAACCCAATTCTTGGATTTTCTAATACTTCAGGAAAGAAAAGCTATCGAAGAAAGGAAAAAAGAAAGACATTTCGATGAAAAGAGGCAAAGAAAACAATTGTGGGCAAATGGTAAATACGGATTTTATTAAGCCTATTAATTCTATAGCCCGAACACCGTTTTCATGTATCTCTTATTGACAGAAATACCAGAAACATCCTCCTCCCTTAGAATCTGTTGTTCATATCCATTGTCTAGAAAATAACTAGATCTCTGGGTCAAAGATATATGCTACTTATATTATAAGGGGAAATGTACAATTCAAGAAGTAAAGCATGAATATTTGCGGGTGAAAATTTTAGAAGGCCTTTTGAGCAGATGACCTAAAATTAGTTTCATTTGTGTGGAATGGTTCTGTTCTGGTGATGCTATTTTGCTATTAGCATGGATAAAGAAGAAACAAAATTAGCAATACAAATCCACTTGATTCACAAAAAAATGCCAACAACCCCAAAGCAGGGTGCCTAATTGATCCACCTTATTTATTGTGGATAGGCAATGAATTAGTAATATTGAGTGGAGAACGTGTAACCTATACTAAAAAAAAAAGTAAGTTTGTTTATTCTATGGAATGGTTTTTTAAGTCCGTTTTTAAATTAGAGAAGACAATAAATTCTATAGATGAATATGAAGTGAGCATTGGTTGGTGAGATGCAGTTCATTATTAAGTGTCTACTTCTGCTTTTCATTTCCTGAATTCTTGTGCAGTTTGAAGCTAAGAACGGAGAAAGGTTTTATTGAAAAGGACAAAGTACATAAAATTTCCATACTTTTTGTTTTGCATATAGTCAGGTCTATATGTATTTTTAAGGGAGATGTATTTTTAAGGGAGAGTAAGGAACAATTTCAAGTATGTTAAGTCAAGGCATAATAACAAAGTTGCATATTTTGGAATTAAAAAATGTGATAAGAAGCCATTCCATTTCTGAGAAAGAAAAGAGCATTTCATACTTCTGCAAGTGCCAAGTGGGGGGAAAGGTTAATACCCTGAGCAGATTTCAGGGATGACCAGCTGTCACTGTAGTAATTTGAGTATGTGGTAATGCAGTTTTTTCTTTAGACTTCTGATCCTGATAATAATAATCTACTTGTATTGGTATGCTTTAATGAACACTGAAAAGAAGCTTCCACCAAGACAGATTCAGCCCCTACCACCCAGGTTGACAACAGCAGGGAAGGGTTTAAAAACAACCACTGCGATGTATAAAGAACCTGACACCTCAGGTACAACTATGGAACTTAGATTTCATTCAGAATTAAAATGATATGCGGATTGTGCTAAGCACATTATTTGGAAGTAAGTGCCATTGATTTCCATTGAATTTAATCTTCATGTGATATGTGATATGTGATATGTATAGAAGTGGGGTACTAAGATGTTTTTATTGCAATAACTCATCTTATTCATATTTTGATAATATATCAATAAATATTGTTCTCGCTATATACCTTCACAAATTGTTTATTGCGAGTTCTATGTAAAAGTGCTCTTTCGTATATTATTGCCTTGGTGTGGAAGCCTACACATTGTGGCATCCCCCCATGCAGCTGTGGTAAAGTTTAGACACTCAGAACCATATTGATGGGCCAATCGTATGTATTCTTCCTACCCAATCATCAACCTTCTCTTGGTTGGGAAACAATCACATGGCAAGGGCCTGTGTACTTGACCCTGTCCACGGGGATCTGGGATTTTACATATGGCATAGTGGCATTGGCACTGCTTGTCAAAGAAATTAGCATATGAGCTTTAACCTGGCCTCATAAGCAGGGAAAGAATAGTGAACCAGAGTGTGAGCCATGACCTTTTAGGGGTCAGGACAGACAGCAATATTAAAATATACTTTGAAACGTTATTCTGCATCATGACTTAGCATGTTCTATACACTTGCTAGCCTACGCCCCTGTTTATTGCCTCTAACACCCTGATACCCCACCCTGCCAGAGCAGTGTGTGTAATATTGATAAAAAGTTGTATAAGGTGTTTACGTCATGTGTGTAATGAAAACATGTCACACCAGACTGTATTGGATCGGATATTTCAAATGTATGTGTGCTTTGATTGGTGTTTTCTTGAATCCACCTGCACCCTATAAACCTGTGTGTTAGTATCAGATGCCAGTCTGCTCTAATGTAGACTCCTTGCAATTGCTAGTAATAATAAATTTCCCTCCATTTAAAAGAGACTGTGTCTTGAGAGTCTTTGACCCCTGCCACTCAAATGATCCCAAAAGGAGGAATCAGATCTTACAAAATTCCCCCACACAGCTCTGCCACCAAACCCCATGGTATTGGGCTGCTGGCAAGTAATCCCCACTGGAGGAGGCAGTGCAGGCTTTCTGGCAGCCATTTGGCTCACCGGGCCAGCAACCTGCCCCTTCCTGTGCCCAATCGCAGGTCGCTTTCTGGCCAGGAACACCCCCGACATGACACCAGACAGAGAGGACAGATGGCAGAAGAACCATAGTGACTTATCCAGCATGCAGCTTTGTGAGAAAGCCCCATGGTGGCTGTGAGGTGGCTGCTGGGTCATATAACTGACGCACCACCACCACGCAGCACCGCAGGGCTTTTAAACCATATATTCAGTCCCCTAATCTTTGTAAAGTACCATTTACATGGATGATACTATACAAATATATAAATTAACTGGAATCCACTCCCACGCTGCTGAAGTAACCTATGAAATTACTAATTCATTCAACCTCAACTAATTTTTCCAGATAATACACAATAAGGCCATCAGTCTTGCAAGCAAAATCCTGCTTACTCTATGGTATACCCCAGAGCAGAGAGCAATGAAACAAAATAGGAGACGGCTTGAGGGCAGATGGAGATGAACTCCTAATGGATGCAATCAAACACTGGTGAGTGCCTTTAGTAAGCTATATTCAGGAGCAGTGAGGGCAACAAAAAAAAACCCAATACCTTGCTGCCACTATCAAATTATCAATCTGCCACCCAGCAGAGTTTTTCACAGTTGTCCAGAGGCTATTACATGCCAGCCCCAAGGACATGGTAGAACCTTCTGAGGCCCGCTGAAATGAATTTGCTAGGCACTTCCTGAATAAAATCTTTGGCATCCACCAGGACTTAGACTCCAGTGTTATAGCAGGTGAATCTAGCGAGGAATCCAGAGCACAACCTTATCCAGTTTTATTGGATGAGTTTCAGTTGGTACAGCTTGAGGACATTGACAAAGTGCTTGGACAACTTTGTGCAACCACCTCCATATTGGATCCTTGCCCCTCTTGGCTAATAAAAGCTAGTAGGGATGGAACAGCCGGCTGGGCCATGGAAGTGATTAATCCCAGGCCATCTGAAAGAGGCGGTAGTGAAACCTCTTCTAAAGAAAGCTTCCCTGGACCCTGACAGTCTTAATAACTATAGGCTGGTGGCAAATGTTCCATTCCTGGGCAAGGTCCCTGAGCGGGTGGTTGCGGGCCAGCTCCAGACACTCTTGGATGAGACTGATTATCTGGATCCATTTCAGTCAGTTCTGGCCTAGTTTTGGCATGGAAACAGCCTTGGTTGTCCTGAGTGATGACCTATATTGGGAGAAAGACAGGGGAAATGTGACTCTGTTGATTCTCCTTGATCTCTCAGTGGCTTTCGATACCATCGACCATGGTATCCTTCTGGAATGACTGGCTGAGTTGGGGGTGGAAGGTACTGCATTGAAGTGGTTCCACTCCTACTTGGCTCGTCAGCTCCAGAAGGTGGTGCTTGAGGAACTTTTGTTGGCCCTGTGGATTTTCCAGTATGGGGTTCCGCAGGGGTCAGTCTTGTCTCCCATGCTGTTTAACATTTACATGAAACTGTAGGGTATGGTCATCTGGAGTTTTGGAGTGCATTGTCATCAGTACGCTGATGACACACAGCTCTATTTCTCCATTTCATTTTCAACAACTGAGGCTGTGGATGTTCTGAACTGGTGCCTGGCTGCGACAATGGACTGGATGTGGGCTAATAAACTGAAACTCAATCCAGACAAGACTGAGATGCTGTAAGTGGGTGGTTCTTCTGACTGAATAGTGGGTGTTCAAACCTGTTCTGGATGGGGTTGCACTCCCTCTGAAGGAGCAGGTTCAAAGCTTGGGGTTTTTCCTAGAACCATCTCTGTCACTTGAGGCTCAGGTGGTCTCGGTGGCACGGAGTACCTTCTACCAACTTCAGTTGGTGGCCCAGCTATGCCCCTATCTGGACAGGGATAACCTGGCTTCAGCTGTCCATGTTCTGTTAACCTCAAAGTTAGACTACTGTAATGCGCTCTACATGGGGCTGCCTTTGAAGACAGTTCGGAAGCTGCAGCTTGCGCAAAATGCAGCGGCCAGATTAATAACCGGAACCAGAAGATTCGAACATATAAGACCAACTCTGGCCTGCTTGCATTGACTGCCTGTATGTTTCTGAGCCAAATTCAAGGTGCTGGTTTTAACCTATAAAGCCTTATACGGCTTGGGACTAGAATACCTGACAGAATGCCTCTCTCTACATGAACCTACCAGTACACTACACTCAACATCTAAGATCCTCCTCTGGGTGCCTACTCCAAGGGAAGCTCAGAGGATAGTAACAAGGGAGACGGCCTTTTCACTGGTGGCCTCCCAATTATGAAACGATCTCCCTGACGAGGCTCGCCTGGCACCTACATTGTTATCTTTCTGACGCCAGGTCAAGACTTTTCTCTTCTCCCAGGCTTTTAACAGCATATGTTGAGGTGTTGCTTTTTAACTGACCCAAGAATACTTGTTTTAAATGGATGTTGTCTGTTTTTAGGCTTTTTAGGCTTTTAAATTTTGTATATTTGTTTTTAATGTTCTGGGTTTTAATCTTTGTAAACTGCCAAGAGAGCTTCAGCAATAGGGCAGTATATAAATGTAATAAATAAATATAAAAAATAAATAAACCTTCCCACCAATCATCACTGAAGTGAATCTTATATCCATTAGCGCTGCCATCTGTCATTTCATGTGAAAGATGCCATTTGGGTCAGTAAAAAGTGGCAGCAAAAACAAACACCCCACTTTGCACTCTTGCATTTGTCCGGCCTTTTTACGGCCATGATTTCTCCAGTCTCTTGCTGCTTTGGCATCATGTGTTGTTGTTGTTGTTTTTAATTTGGAATGGCTTCTTCACTGTATGATCCTAGACGATCAGGGTCATGTAGTGAATGTGGTAGTGTAAAGGCACCATGTAGCCAAGCTGTTGTGTCATGAGAGCCATTCTATTGCCCTCACTCTGAAAGAAAGGGGAGAGGGTCTGCATTCCCATTATCCAGGCAACCGTCCAGACACTCTCTGAAGTGTTCTGGATGTCATGACTATCCAAGGTTTTAATAAATGCTGGGTAGTTATGAATGAGAGGGAGCAAGCGAGCGTGCGTGCGTGCCGAGTCCCAGCCATCCAATTGCTCACATTGAGCTAAAGAACCCAGGGGTGCTCTTTCGCTGAGTTGTTTAGTGTGAAGGGTTGTTACCCCAGCTGCAGCGGGAGTGATTGGGAGGCCAGGAACCAGCACACTCGCTTGCTCTCCCTTCTCTCACAACATCCCAGCTGTTTGTGTGTAAAACAACAACAACCTGGGTTGTGGTGACATTCCAAACCAGGTCTCTGTCTTGCTATGTTGTGCAGGCAGTTTCGTTGCATGCTGCCATGAAGGAGAAAAATTCCCACCACAAGTCAGCTTCAGTTGCACATAATTATGCATGACTAATTGCAGCAGAGTGCGGATGATAATGTGTCATCCATCTACCCTAAATCACTTTCTGTGGGATTGCAATGCATTACTTCCAGTGGGCTGTGCATCCAGATGCACATGTGTCATGTCTAGCCCTGCTCCCTCTGTTTTGGGAGAAGGTGTTTCAGGTAATCAATCAAAATCAGACTCTGAAGTAGAGGAGTCGGCACCAGACACAGGCCAGCCTATACCAGAGGGGGAGAAAGCTCTCACGCTTTCTTCTCCAGCTGGGAGTGAACCCTCTCCAGAGCTTATCTCCTCAAGGGCAAATCCTACACACTCAGTGGGAAGTGATCATTCTTCTGGAGGAGAGCGCCCCAACAGGCTGGCTGATGCTAGGGTGCGCCACAAGCTAAAACGCAAGGAGCGAAAGGAAGGCGTGAGAAAGTCGGCCCGGCTGGCATTGCGCCAGAACCTGCCCCTGAACCCGCCTCTCTGGGCTTTGGGAAAAAGCTTTCTGTTCTCCTTGATAGGACAATTATTTCACTTAATTTGCATAGTTTTGCCTAAAGAGAAGTTTCCAAGAAGTTAGACTCTCTTCAAGTGAGAAGAGATGTTTATTACTTAATAAAAACTTTGCAGATTACTTAGCAAGCCTCATCATTTGTCTCCCATCAAAGCAAGTTTCCTGAAAAACTCAACAACATCTGAATGTGCTTTCCCAAACACATAGGACTCCCCCCACACACACACCATAAACAATTGTTCTAGAAACATGTTCAGGACCTCAAGCCAATGGAATGTTTTTACACCATCAAGTATTGTCTGTCTTATGCAAACACATTATTTAACAGCAACTTACGGTTATAACAAAGCCTCCTTGCTGGTGCGATTCCTAATAACTATTGAAGATTAAAAGATCAATTTGACATCAGGAATATTTACTTCAAAAGGGAAGTCACAGTTGCTTTACACTTCGGCAACAGGAAGAACGGACAGAGGGAAAACCTTCTTATCTTTCTTAGATGAAAAATTTACGTTCCGGAAAAAGAGGGAGGTCGTAATCCATACCTTGCACCTGCAGGGTCCTTGGCAAGGGTCATCGTTTAAGCTGCCTTTCAGAGAGCAGTTGCAGGGTGCACAGTACGGAAAGCCTTTGTAACCCAATGCACATCGATCACACCTCTCTCCTCCAAAGCCAGGTTTACAGTGACAGAACCCAGGGAACATGTCTGCAGCAAGATAAAGCAAGCAACAAGCTGAGTGAAGTATTCATTAATACTAAAGAAGTTGAAAGTTACAGAAAAGGAGTTTGGGGGAAATTTAAAAATGTAACAAATCTCTATTAAAATGCATGGGAGCAAGAAAGCTCCCCCCCCACCCCATGTTTAATGAAACAAAACTACCCAAATGTGGCTTTTCAATAATGGGCAATCCCAAAATTTGATTTTGAAGTATTTGGCAGCATAATCATCAGTAGAAGGAATGCTGAGTTGTCAGACAGCATTGTTGCATGCTGCTGGGAGGTAGGATGAAGACCTCCTAGACCTCCATCTCTGCTGGGTGTTGCTGGCAGGTTGCATAATGCTATGGCTGAAGCCTGCATTATGCAACCAGGGTAGGATCTACACTACTGCTTTAAAAAGGTTTATAACAGTAGTGACAACTGTTGGGGCCCAGGACACACTCCATATACAGTTTTCAAACTGTTTTCAAAGTGTTATATCTTGCTTGGTGTAGATCTGGCCCTGGTCATGCCCCAGCCTTTATATTTCTTCCTAAGCAACGCACTTAGGGCTCCTCCTCTCCATGCAATTGTGGAGAGCAGGCAGTGCATTCACATATACGTGGTCAATTCACAACTGGTCTTTGACATGGAAGACCTGGGCCTGAATCTCAATGCAGCCATTGGCTATCTTTCAGTAACCTGGTTCGCACATTACAAGAAGCCACTGTGGGTGAATTTCCCCATGCGGCTTCTTGTTTTGGCAGCCATCACCATTTAAAATATTTGAGCCATGGTGGGGGTGTGCTGTAGCTTCTTGAATGTCAAACCTTGAGAGGGTGGGTTGTTAGGGTAGTTGAATCCATGGGCTGTTTTAGGGTTGCAGGTGGCTTGCACACACGCACACACCCAACAACACCCTTTACTGGGTTTGTACGTAATAGACTTTCATCATTTGATAGCTTACAGATAGACACAGGGTGGAAGAAACATAGAGACTGAGTAGGAGAGACAGCAAGGGCCAGATCGACACCAATCAGGATATGACACTTTAAAAAAGTTTGGAAAACTGTATATGGAGTGTGTCCTGGGCCCCAACAGTTGTCATTACTGTTATAAACCATTTTAAAGCAGTAGTGCAGATCCTGCCAAGGATGTAAGTGGTGCAAAACTAAAGTCATTGGGGCCGAAACACACGCTGCTTTAAATCTGTTGTCATTTTTTGTCCAGGGCCCCTGATTTGTATCTTAAACGGTCACCTACCTCCCATTCTAAGATCCCAATCCAGTTTGGAGATCCCAGAGCCTATTTTAGAATAAAAATGAAATACTAGACACAGATTTAAAGTAAAGTCTGTTTTGGCCCTTAGTGGGCCTTGAAGAATTTGACATTGGACCAATGAAAACTGGGACCTGCGTAAGTGAAGGAAGGTGTCTATGGTTTGCTTCTGATGCACCTCTCTTATCTCACAAAGGTACATCCACCAGTCATTTTCATGACAAAATGCCTACTGTGAGGTGTGCTATTAGTTTTGTATTGTAAAGAGCTTCTAGATATTTTTTTCAAATATGGTAAACATTCTATAAATTGATTTATTTAAAGTATTTTGTATCCCACTCCTAGCCAAAAAGGCTGTTGAAGAAACTTACATATAATTCTGAAACAAGACAGACCCTGTCCTCAAGCTTACAATCTAAAAAGACATGACATATAAGGAAAAGGGGGATGGGAAGGGTAAAGGACAGGGAAGCATGGCTGGTGGAATGGCCCCGCTACCCTCTCATCTCCCTCTGTACAGCCTGCTGGAATGGCTGATGATGATATGTGCATTCAGGAATTAAACATGAGTATCCCAATCTGCTTAAAGGGTTATTAGCATCATTGAGGATCAAACTAGATATTACTGTAAATGCATTGCTCTCATCTTGCATGTACTAATCTATTGCAGTTACTATCAAGAGACCAGGAAAGACCGAATACGTCCTATTATACAGTGTTTCCCCGAACACTCTCCTGAGTCTCTTATGATTATTTTACTTCAGGGTAACAACAAGCGTATTACAACAAGTATATGTACCTGCCCGGACCTTAAGATCATCCACAGGGGTCCTTCTCCGTGAGCCCCTGCCAAAGGAAGTGAGGCAGGTGGCTACTAGGAGGAGGGCTTTCTCTGCTGTGGAATGAGCTCCCCAGAGAGGTCCATCTGGCGCCTACACTGTACTCTTTTCGTCGCCAGCTGAAGACCTTTTTATTCTCTCAGTATTTTAACACTTAATTTTAACTTAAATTTAAATTTTACTGTTCTAACTCGGTAATTTAATTTTATATCAATTTTGCTGCATGGTTTTATCCTGGTTGTGCTTTTTATATTGCATTTTGTATTTGTATTTTCAACCTGTTGGTTGTTTATTATGTTTTTAATTTTTGTGAACTGCCTAGAGAGCTTCAGCTATTGGGCGGTATAAAAATGTAATAAATAAATAAATAAATAAATAAATAAATTACTGAACAAGTGGCCAAATTTCTGAATCTGGCTATTCTCATTAGACCACACATGAATGTCTGATCATTATTTTAAACCTACTGATTAGCATTTTTACAGATTTTGTATCCTTTCTTTTTACCATCATGTATTTTTATTAACATCTGTGTACCTGTATACTATAATAATGGTCTGTTGACTGTAAATAAAGATTGATTGATTGAAAACAGCAGTCATGCATATAGCTCTCATCCTGCCTACGTAGAGCATGTCTCCCTGTTCTAGCATCACAGTGTTCTATGTTCATCCACTGCCAATCTATATCATTGCTTGCAGAGGCTGGGGATGCAAAATGTAGTGCACCAGGGGTCCTAGATGTTGGGGGAGCATGATGTGTGGTTGCCATTTCTGGAAGCAGCTGTCTAGCATAATATCTAGTTTGACCCCAAATAATTGTTCTCCACACATTTACATTCTTTGAGTATCTGCACAAGGCTATTGTTCTCATGTTTTAAGTATAAGATTCCAACACTCTAAACTTAAAGGTATTTGTCAGGCTGATGCCCCTTCTTGACTTCCAACTTCTAATGCCCTAGTGTACCTTTTAAATATTTCCATACATCCACTTATGTGTTCAAAATGAACAGTATCTGTTATTGGTATTATCTGTCCCACAAAAAAAAAAAGTCATTGTAAGCCTTCTGCCACTCCAATCTAATGTTAGCAATAACAAGACCTAACATTACACTCAGCTCTTTCCAGGCTACAATATAAACTACTTACAGCTTATCAGATCACAACTCTTACACTTCTAACTCTATACAGTTAATAAACAGGCAGATATATGTGACACATTATAAAAGGCCTTATTCTGTTTTTTCAAGTGCAAATAAGAATGGAGAAGAGAATACTGGGGATTTAAATTATTTCTAATCACTCTCTCCAGAGGAGAAGTCTCCTTGCTCTTGGCAATAGGATAAAAAAAACCTTCACAAGGATGCAAATACATGGTTCAGATGTACAACTCTTTTTCTAGGAGAGAATATGGAGTGCACACTAGGGGAAACAGTTGGATACATATTCTGTGTGCATTTTTGTACAGAACCTTGAACAATACTTTTCCAAAAATAACAAGAGGAAAAGAGGGAGAAAACAAGAAAAATTAAAAGTCCATAGGGGAGAGATTCCCCCTTGCCCCCCCCCCCTGCAAATGTCACAACAAAAAGAACTGAAAGAGAGCATAAGAGGAAACAGCAGGAAAAAAATATCTTAGGTCTCCAAGGGAGAGCTCTGCAAGAACACAGGCAAGCAGATTTGAAAAGGTCTCCTGTGAGATGATATTTCTGAAAGGACTGGCATAGCGAAAAGAGGTTACTATTCAACATTCATTTTAACAAAGTGGTACATAATGTTTAACACTGCAACCTAGTCAAAAATCTCACCTCCTGAAGCATGTTTTTCATCCTTGACACAAGTGCCATCTAAACAGCCAATGGACTGGCAATTACATTGCCGGCACGGGTTGCGGTCGCCTGGTAGCATCTGTATAAGCAAGGAAAAGGCAATACAATTGCAAGCTAAATTTCCTGACAATACAACTTTACAAAATAAGGAAACCCAAGAACTACCCTGTACTTTATTCCGCAATCTCTTTCCCTGGCTCTCGCCTCATTGGTGATTACAATAATATTTCCTTGCTCTGAAAAACAACATGCCCCTACTGATAGAAAAGCAGGGTTTACAGAATTACATTCTCTGTCAGTTCAAACTGAAATATTAGCTGGAGGCCCTGACCCTCTAGTCATTCTTTCATAGCAACAAAATTTACTTTCATATCCTTGCAAATCTTTCTTTTACAGATTTCCCACTGTGAAAGGCAACTAGTGGGCTGTAAAAATTAGAAGTTAACCTTCATAAAAACGCGATCAAAAGTGTGTCTTTTCCATTTAATAAGGTAACACCTGTCACTGAAATGATGCCTTAGACTACAGAAGATAAGATGGTGCATACTTTACCCCTTTTGGCCTGAAGTACCCATCAATGCAGGTTTCACAGTTGATCCCTGCAGTGTTTTGTGTACAGTTAATACACACTCCACCCCCAATATATTCCCCACGGATATTCAGACTCTGCTTTCCGTCGGCCACAGTCTGATCATAGTAACATTCTTCAGCTTTCCCATGACAATTGCAGGCTGAGGAAAGATAAAAAAGTATATTAGCAAACATCACATCCAGTCTGCAGACATGTAGAAACAACATTTTTACTGGAGTATTAACAACATTCTTTCATCATTTTGACACTTGTGTTGTGCACATTGAAACAAATGGCCTCAATGACTCCCAAACACAGGGCTTTTTCTGCTCTTTAAATGAATAAGGGCCCACTCATAAATGATGTTGAAGCATTCGTCCGGACAATTCCTTTTCAAATCATTTTGTTAGTAGATGGACAGTATTCAATGCCTTTTCCAGACATTGACATGTCTAAAGTACAAACTACCTTGTTAAAACCAGCACAGGCACACAGCATTTTTCTAAGTATAGTGGTTTTTCATGAAAACGTTGATTAATAGAAGGCCATGATTTAAGGAAATGTACTTCACTATTATTAAGAATGGCTCAACTTTGAAAGAAAATATAGTTGCTCACACTTATTTACTAGACTTGTATTTAATAGGAACATTTGCTGTGTGAACACAAAAAATAAGCAAACTTGAAAGGGTACAACCCAACCAGGGATAATCACTCATAAGTCCCAATGTTTTCAGTGCAATGATATGTCTAAATTTATCCTATTGAAATGAATGGGACTTTAAAGTGCCCTATATTTCCAAAAGGAAATATATATCCAGATAGTTTATTTATTTATTTATTACATTTTTATTCCGCCCAATAGCTGAAGCTCTCTGGGCGGTTCACAAAAATTAAAAACCATGAAGAGCATAAAAACAACCAACAAATTTAAAACACACATACGAAATACAATATATAAAGCACAACCAGAATAAAACCACACAGCAAAAATTAATATAGGTTAATATATGAGATTAAAACAGCAAAGTTTAAATTTAAGTAAAATTAGGTGTTAAAATACTGAGAAAATAAAAAGGTCTTCAGCTGGTGAAGGAAAGACAACAATGTAGGTGCCAAGCGAACCTCTCTGGGGAGCTCGTTCCACAACCAGGGTGCCACAGCAGAGAAAGCCCTCCTCCTAGTAGCCACCTACTTCACTTCCTTCAGCAGGGGCTCACGGAGAAAGATCCCTGTGGATGATCTTAAGGTCCGGGCAGGCACATATGGGAGGAGGCATTCCTTCAAATAACCTGGCCCCAAACCGTTTAGGGCTCTGAATGTTAATACCAGCACTTTGAATCAGGCCCGGACCTGGACTGGCAGCCAATGAAGTTGTAGAAGGACTGGCACGATATGATCTCGCCGGCCAGTCACTGTTAATAATCGAGCTACCCTGTTTTGTACCAGCTGAAGTTTCTGGACCGTTTTCAAAGGCAGCCATAACGCATTGCAGTAATCCAAACGAGAGGTTATCAGAGCATGGATAACTGTAGCTAGGCTATTTCTGTCCAGATAAGGGCGAAGTTGGTATATCAACCTAAGCTGATAAAAGGTGCTCTTTGCCACTGAGTTCACCTGTGCCTCAAGTGACAGTTCTGGATCCAAGAGCACCCCCAAACTATGGAGCCGATCCTTTAGGGAGAGTGCAACCCCATCCAGGACAGGGCAAACATCACCTTGCCAGACAGATGAACCACCAGCTAATAGTACCTCCGTCTTATCTGGATTGAGTCTCAGTTTGTTAGCCCTCATCCAGTCCATTACCGTGCCCAGGCATTGGTTCAGAACAATTTCATGAATCCATAGAAATGGCAAAGGATTTTAAAAATATTTATTTAAACAGGAGTCACTGGCAGGATCTTTAAAACAGTTTATAACAGTAGTGAGAGCTGTTGGGGCCCAGGACACACTCCATATACAGTTTTCGAACCGTTTTCAAAGTGTCATATACTGCTTGGTGTAGTTCGGGTCACTATCAGAGGCAATAGTAATTTCTGATGTTTATTTATTTATCTCCATTTATTTATCTCTGGCCCCAAGAAGGCCAGAGCAGCTTACACATAGTTCCTAGGCAGACAGCATGCAGGGCCAGACCTGGATATATTGTTATGAATATGTAGATAGTCTCATGTTTTTGTCAAATGTCATAAACAACATCTAATGTATTCTTTCCATTACCTTCACACTCGTGCTTTACAAGGAAGGTCCCAGCTTGCCAAGGCTTCTGATTAAATCCAGGGCAACACTGATCACAGCTTTCTCCACAGGTGTTGTGTTCACATTCACAAGAAGATCTCTAATTGAATTGTTAAAAAAAAAAGGTAAAGACATAAGAGCAGCTAAAAATCCTAGACAATCAGAAAATATAAGCAAGTTTCTCTTGGTAACATTTCAGATGGGATAGGGATATGCAAATGGACATAGCAGGTCTATGCAGAGAGGAAGGAGCAGGTGTGGTTTATATCTGGATGCAGAACCTCTTTCAGCCCAAGGGCCACATTCCGTTGGAGGCCACATTCCAGTGGTGGGTGGAGCTAAAGGCCAAAGAAGCAGGAACAAAATACAAGCATATAGCTCTTACTAGGCCTGTTCAGAAGACACCTTAAACCCTGCTGGTTAAGGCTTTTGGTCAAGCAGCATGGTTTAAGGCGTCTTGTACAATGCGTTTGCTAAACCCTGCACACTCACTAACCACAATCTGCAGCAGGGTTAGTGGCTCTAACCATGGCTTAGTGTTGTGTGCGACAGCATGGCTTGTGGTTGGTGCAACCACAGCCTGAAGTGTCATTTAAACAGGCCCACTTCCAGTAACTAAGACTAGAGGCCTTAAAAGCTGAGAAACCACTAAAACTTGGGTGTCTGGGGAGAAGAGGGGGCTAACTGAATTGTTAAAAACAGGTATAGATGTTAGGAAAGGAAAGGAACCTCTCGTGCAAGCACTTGAGTCATTGCTGACTCCTAGAGGGACGCCTGCTTTCGCTGACGTTTTCTTGGCAGACTTTGTAGCGGGGTGGTTTGCCATTGCCTTCCCCAGTTGCAGTTACCTTTCCCCCAGCTAGCTGGGTACTCATTTTACCAACCTCGGAAGGATGGAAGGATGAGTCAACCTGAGCCGGCTGCCTGAGAACCAGCTTCCGCTGAGATCGAACTCAGGCCTTGGGGAGAGTTTCGGCTGCAGTAACTGCCGCTTACCACTCTGTGCCACACAAGGCTCTATAGATGTTAGAGGTCAGTGTAAAAGAAGAGGCTATTTTTAAAATGTTAACAGTGAGAGAGTTTTAAAAAATACATACATTTGTAGCTGGATTCAGTGGGCATGCCTTTGCATGGCCATAACAAATGCACATTCCTCCAACGGATATATCTTTTATAGAATAGTAATACTGCAAATAAAAACAAAATAAATAAATGAAATTGTGATTATATTGCAGACTGCAAATACATACTTATCACCTATTTTGTTGCATTGCTGAAAGCTTCCTAATGGTAAAGGAGAAAAATAATATGAAAATAAAAAAAACACAAAAATAAGTGAAATACAGGCCTTTTAAAGGTTCAAAACAACATGTTTTCTAGGTCCTTGGATGAAAGAACTGTAGGACTCCCTCACCCCTATAGTGTACTCACAAGTCACAAAGGCCTGACGAAAAGCTAAACACATATCAAATTCCCACCCCCAATTTCCACCTCATTCTCTTTTATTTTCCTCCCATGAAATGAAAACAACTTATTTTACCACTTTTCCAATTCTTTCCCATGCCTCCCAGAAAAAGTTGAGAGCAAGCAATGGTAGTTTATGTGGATAATGTCGTACCACCAGGGAAAATAGTACTACACTGGAGGGAAAGCACTGAGGTTCCAGTAGTGCAAGTCAGAGGAACTGTTGTTGAGTCCAGTTCCTGTGCATGGATATCTACTCATAGGATGCTCCCATTGGAAAAAGTAGGGTGATTTTAGCCAGTCCTGTTTCCCTCCTGCAGCCACATGTGCCTCTGAAAAGCCATTCTTCATTGTTGGGGGAGTCTCCGTAGGGAGGGATATTATTTTAATCAATTCCTCCTTCCCTGACAGCAGTGGTTACCTGGGATGGGGAATTTATTAAAATGACTCCTCCTTCCTCCAGTAGGAGCTTCAGCTGAATATCAGACCTTTCTGTAAACAGAAGGAGCCTTTCTGTTCACAAAAGGGGCACTTGGAATCAAACCTGATATATCAGTGAGCTTTACTTATATGTAAGTATACTTAGGCTTGTAGCCTAATATCTACATAAAACAAAAAAACCTACGGTTTACAAAACAATGTTAAGGCTCTATAGTTTTCAACCAACCACCAAAAAGCATGGAAATTCTCATCCAAAAGTCTCAACTCTGTACAGTATCATCTATCCACACACCCAATTGTAAGTGTTAAGACTGTAAATAAATATGATTGTGGGATTTATAGTTGTTGTTTTCATTCTGTATATGGGCTTCTTCTTGAAGCTGGCCAGTTCCAGAAGTTTGTGCATTCCTTGACCTTAGCAACAGTCAGAAGGTCTCCTGTGACTGACTGCCCCACTTACTGTGTTATAAACTAGATCAAAGAAAAGCTTGAATAAATCCTAATGGTTTCAAATCCAAAATGTGTAAAGCTGGGATTGTGATATGAAATTGCAGAGGAACGACATTCCGCTAGCATCTGCTGTACTTTTTCCTTGCAGGCTCCGGGAAAGCCAGTAGCGGGTCTACATATAAGTGGATAAACCACTTATAAACATTTTTAATGGCGCTTTCCATCTTATTCCGCCACATGACGCTTGGCTTTTATCATTTTATCGCTTACCCTTCCTGTCGTATTATTTTGTGATGTTATTCTTATAAGTCGTAGTATGATCTGTTATGTGCTCAATTGTATCGTTCCTAAGCGTTCTTTCTTTTTCTATTTTTTTTTTAAAGTCTATCGGTTTCCTAGGGGCGTGTTCCTTTTCTTTCCCGCCCAAAGTTGCAGCTGTTTTTTCAGTCTTGCCTCGTGTTCCTCTTTGCAGCCACAACCTCCCTCCCCCTTCCATGTATGGGCATTGTTCTATATGTGTTTATTCAGAAGTAAGACTCTCTCTGTTCAATGGGCTTTCCTCAAAGGTAAGCCAGCATGTGATTTAGCAGTTGAAATCAATGGGATTTACTTTTGAGTAAGGGAACCAGCACACCTGTAGTTCATGAACCTGAAGATGCAAGCAAGCAGGGAGAGAGACTCCAAGCAGACTCCCTCCTCCAAGAGAAATGATGAAGGGTGGTGGTGGAAAGATTTCCCCTCTTTCCACACCTGGGAGCTTTTCCTAAGCTGGAGCCATGGAGGGAGGGAGGGAGCCTCCAGGCAGGGTTAGAGGATTTACTTTATTCAAAAGTAAATCCCATTGATTTCAACTGCTAACATGACATGCTGTCCCTTGGTCCGTGCTTAGGAAAAGTGCGCAGAAAGAGGGGAAATCTTTCCAGCCCCCCTTCTCTCCCCTCCAAGCACAGACCAAGGGGCAGCAGGTCACATTAGCAGTTGAAATCAATGGGATTTACTTTTGAGTAAAGTAAATCCCCTAACCCTGCCTGGAGGCTCCCTCCCTCCCTCCATGGCTCCAGCTTAGGAAAAGCTCCCAGGTGTGGAAAGAGGGGAAATCTTTCCACCACCACCCTTCACCATTTCTCTTGGAGGAGGGACAATGGAAGAAAAGAGGAAGTGGGAGGAACAATAAGCAGACGGGGAATTGAGAAAAGAACAATGAAAAATACATTGCAGATATCTATGGACAACACAACGGCAAGGAACGTATTAATAAATACATGTGCCTGGGGATGTATAAAATCGTAATAAAATAATACTTTTAATGACTCAAAAAACGACGTTTTATATATCTGTGTAGATCCGCTCCAGCAGGACTTACTCTGGGTAGACATAAGACCCTCAGTACACTTACTTGGTAGTAAGGCCCACTGAAGACAATGGGACTTTTAAAGTTGGAATAAACAGCCCATTATAGGACACTGCCGTGTCCCTGTAAATTTCTCATAAGTGTTTCATGAAGTTTAACTTTATGTACCCTTTAGGTGTTCTATGTCAACACCATGTAGGAGAAGATGCAGCACAAGACGAAGACCTCAAATGCTATGGTTCTCTACAACACAGGTAGGCACCCTCGTGCCCTCCAGATGCTTTGGACTACAACCTCCATAACCCAATTCCCAGCATGACCAATGAACCGGGGATTATGAGAGTTGTAGCCCAACACAGTTGAAAGCACCAAGTTGCCTAACCCTGGTTTTATAGCAAAAATGGCCATAAGTAGTAAATAATTATTATCTTTAAGTTACACCTTGTTGTAAGAATGGAACATTTATAACTTCCACACTACCCACATTAAGGGCCAAAACAGACATTCCTTTAAATCTGTATCTCTTTTTTTCATTTTTAGCCTAGAGTAGGTCAAGGGGGCTGATCCAGATTGAGGCATGGAGAGCATGGAGAGCATCTGTAGCATGGAGAGTAGGGGGATTATTATTATTATTATTATTAATAATAATAATAATAATAATATATTGCCCCATAGTCAAAGCTCTAAGAGTGGTTTAAGATCCAGATTTGGGCTCCTGTACCTACACTAGAGTAAAAATGAAGAGAAAAAGATGTAGCTGTTAGATATGGATTTAAAATCATGTTTGTTTTGGCCCAAAATGCCCAAATTTCTAGGGATGATCTTTTGAATCAAATGTAACTATTTCCCTGAATTGCATACCATAATCCAAAGACATTTTTACACACATCTATGGGTATCTCATATACTGCAGAACCAATGGGCAGTATCCAATACAACTGCTACATTTCCACAAATTCTGTTGCAGCAGTGAACCCACCGGTAGCACAATGGGGAGTTAGCGCTAACTAAATCAACCCTGGAAATGAGCTCTATTGTTTCTGCAGACCTGCCCCATTCTAGAAATGAGAAGTTCCATTCATTTCCAGTTGCTTTAAGAACCACATGCTCCCCGTTGCACTAGTGGTGGGTCCTCCAGTGCATGAGCAGCACATGTACATAGATGGTGCTATATAAATAAATAATAATAATAATAATAATAATAATAATAATAATAAAATTTCTGTAGTTTTCACTCATATAAAGCAAGCTGCTTTTAAAAATGAACCACACCTAGCATCATTACTGTGGAAACTGCAGCAGTGAAAACAACGGATAAAAGTACAGTTGCATTATCCATTTATTTAAATCTATTTCTTTCTTTTAAAAAAAAACTTATCTAGCTTTCCATAATAGTATTCAAGACAGCATACAAAAAGTTTACAAATTTAATAGCTCCATTTTAATGTCGCCATTAAAATATGTCCATCAGAAGCAACAAGGGTATTTTAGAGCCATGTATGAAAGTACCCTCAAGGCACTTGTCATAGAATTCTCAATACTCTCTGCAATCTGTAGACTCTTACAGCTGCATTTTCCAATTGAATGGACAAGCAGAATTAAAAATCACATCTATAATGGCATGAAAACAACAACTGCACTTTTTAATTTTAAGTAAGAACTAATTTCAGTGTTAATTTTCAATATATAACACGGTTGTGGCAGTGCTGCTTAGAGAATGTCAAAAGAACCAAAGGATACGTAGAGGAGCATCACAATAATCAAGAGTATCTGACTCTGATGAAACATCTGTATCAGAACATCCTGCAGATCTCAGCTACCAAGTCTGCACTGTTGCTGATATACCATGTTGATAACCCCATTAAACAAAAGAGGTAAGCAAAATATTTTATTTTATTTTATTCCCCATTCTACAACACAAAGGAAGGCAAATGACTGAAAAGACAGAAGAACTGCTTAAATGCCAAAGGATGATTTTATGTATTTATTTAAATAAAAATACTCCCCTTCAGTTAAAAATATCTAGGGCAGAAATTGAAGGAAAGTAAGCAAGAGACAGGGTGCATTCATACAACACAATAGTAATTGGTACGTTAACAGTCAACTCCACAGTTGATTATCTAGGGGGTACTCCCCACATGACATGATTATAATCAACTGTGGTGTGGATTAAGGCCAGCATCAAATTGACTATTAGGCCGTAGCTAGACCTAAGGTTTATCCCAGGATCATCCCGGGTTCGTCCCTGCCCGAGCACTGGATGCCCTGTGTGGCACTTAGATGAACAGGTTTGACCCCAGGACAATCCTGGGGTAAACCTTAGGTCTAACTATGGCCTAAGTCAACAGTGTGTTTGATTGACACATCCCCTCTCTTCCCCCCCCTTCAGTCCTGCTGGTATCCCATCAGCCATTGCTGCCCAAAAGTGAGTTCTGCCAGCTGGACTAGAGCAGCAGCTGCCACTTTCACCACTCTTACCAGGGGACTCTGTAGTCGCCGAAAATAACCAACTGTGTGCAAGGAAATAGTCAACAGTGCCTGCCACTTGAGACAATAGTCAGCTCTGCACAACATTGGTTATTTGCTTTGGTTATTTAGGCCAAATAAAATCATAGAATAGCAGAGTTGGAAGGGGGGCCTACAAGGCCATCGAGTCCAACCCCCTGCTCAATGCAGGAATCTACCCTAAAGCATCCCTGACAGATGCTTGTCCAGCTGCCTCTTGAATGCCTCGAGTGTGGGAGAGCCCACAACCTCCCTAGGTAACTGATTCCACCGTCGCACTGCTCTAACAGTCAGGAAGCTTTTCCTGATGTCCAGCTGGAATCTGGCTTCCTGTAACTTGAGCCCATTATTCCGTGTCCTGCACTCTGGGAGGATCGAGAAGAGATCCTGGCCCTCCTCTGTGTGACAACCTTTTAAGTATTTGAAGAGTGCTATCATGTCTCCCCTCAATCTTCTCTTCTCCAGGCTAAACATGCCCAGTTCTTTCAGTCTTCTAACCAACCATGGTGTGAAAAACTCCTGACAGACAACACAATAACCCACCATTGATTATTTAACCCACTGTTGGTTATCCTGTCATCCAAACACAGGCCCTTTCTACACCTAAGGATTATCCCAGGAAAATGGAGGGATCATCCCTGCCTGTTCCCGGATCCCCTGTGTGTCGTTTGTATTCACAGGGATGATCCCGGGATGATATTGGGGGGGAAAGACAGGTATAGAAACGGCAGCAATCACAGTGATGTGGGCTTTCAAAGAAATTCAAATCAGAACATTTCCCAATAAAGGTTCTGTGAAATGATCCAACAGTTTAAATAGATTGGCATCCAACTTAGAACAATTAGCAGGACAATCCTAAGGAGAATCTAAATGTGGATTCAGCTATTGGGCAGTATAGAAATGAAATAAATGTGGAAGGTGCATGTATGGAAGATTTTTACAGAGTGTTTTTTTTCTTTGTGTGTATGTGTGTTTTCTTGATTTTCACTTCCATTCATTCAAATAGCCATTCTACCATTTCATGCCAGGACTTACCCTCCTTGTAACTATTGGGTCAATTTCGATGAGATCTCTGTGTGCAAGCATCATTAAATCAGCATTCAGTGTCCGTATTCTCTGATATCGCAGGCGAATGTAGCGAGCTGAGGTGAATTCTAGCAGGGCTGGAGAAGGATCATCTGCACTTGGTCGTCCATTGATCAAAGATGTGTGAATCTACAAAGTGGGAAGAACAACAGGTGTAGATTAAGTAACAATTCTCACTTCTCCTTTGAAAACTACTAGAACTGCAATGTCACTTCAGGCATGGTGATAGTGAAACAGATCTGCTTTTAAAAGATTGTCCTGCTCTTTCACATATGTCTGTCTGCCCTCTCCTTCCATCATTCTAAAATAGTACTGGGTAAACTGGGTGATCAAATCTCAGTGGGTAAGAGTGAACGTTAAATGCAAAAAGAGGAGGATTTGATGATTTGTTTTTTTATTTTTGTTTTAAAGAAAAAAGTATTTAATTAATTAATCTATACATATGCAAGAAATGTTTGTTTGTATGTCCTTGATGGGTTTGAAAATGGTGCAACAGATTGTTATGAAATGTTTAGGATTTGTTCTACCTCAATCTGGGATGGTTTTAAGTTTAGTAAAAAATTCTAGAAACAAAATGGCGGCCAATCAACCTATTTAAGCATTTATAGCTTCAATACAATTTCATTGATTTCAACTAAACACCATGATGATGCAGCACTGCAGCAAGCAAATTTTAACCATATGATTACCTATAGTTTTGAACTCCATACAGTTAGAAGCTGCAACAGTTTTGTAGGTCAAGGGTCATAGTTCTACACCTGACCCTCCCCCTGCTGTGAGGCAGCCCCCCTCAGGGACAGACATTAGATTCATTACAATACACAGCGATAAATGTAAAATACATAATAGTGGCTAAGACATTGATATAAAACATTGATAAAACATTAAAACGAATACTCACTATACCATATGACTATGCCATATGACTATGACCAAATGTTTGACATACCAATTATCAAACTATTCCAAGGTCTCTCAGAGAGAGCTCACATAGGTATGGCTTATGCATTTTAGGGTCAATCTATGCATGACACAGAAGAAACGCCAGTGGATCACCCAACATTTTTGTTTTTAAAATTAAAAGCAGCTCCCAAACCCTCAACCTGGATTAGGACAGCAGTTAGAAAAGAAAACTTGTGGGAGCTGATTCACCACTGCGTGAACAGAACGCTAGACTAGATGAACCCTTGGTCTGATCCAGCATGGCTCTTTGCATGTTCTTATATTCCTAAGGAAGCATTTAATCATTCTCCTCTGCACTGTATCCCAAATCCACTCCCTGTTGGGGGAAAAGGAAGGCATTATGCAGGTACCTATCTTTTTACCTGTAAAGCTAAAAGCTGGGGAGGTTTTAAACCCACTTCAGGACCACTACCTCAATAAGATTCATCCGTGCACCAGCACCAAGGATCTTCTTTTATGTTATTGTTTTTTTAATATCAGATACGCAATTTAATTTTATAGTGAACTTTGAACGTTGTTTCATTAAAGTCTCATTACTTTCATTTTTGAGCAACTCAAATGTGAATGGATTAGACCCCACATGAAAATTTGAAGAATATCTGTTTTCTGGTTTGTCTGGTTTACCTTGTACTGCACTTGAAAATATGTTGCCAGCATTTAAGCTTTTGAAAACTCAGATTTTAGATTTCTGTTCTTAAAATCATGCATATGATCCTATTTTAACCAATAACCCATATGGTAGCTTCATGAAGCATTTAAGAAAACATTTCTTTTTTTCCTACTCACAGTTTTGGTATTTGAAGTTAGATACTTTGCCAGAAAATCCCACTGAGTACAGACACTCCCAAGTTGTTTCTGACATATATATAAAAAAATCCCAGCTGTTTGGCTATGCTGCTCAAAGCATTTAGGTTCACTTGCTTTTCAAAACAAATGACATTCTTGTCTGGGAGGGGGTTTCACTCTTCGGAGCTTTTTCCTTTTTTTAATTGTACAAGATTCCTTTCTTCCTCAAATTCTAAATACATTTCCTTGCAGTTTTCCTCAAAGGACCACTTACATATTAAGACAACTTGGGCCTTGGCATGCCAGAACAAGAGATGGTATCGATTTGAGTTACACGTAATGCATCACTAATCTCAGAGTGTTAAAAATATCGACCCATTTATCAAGGAATTTGGAGGAATCTGGAACTTGTTATACAAGGAAATTGGCGGAGACTGGATATCTGTTTGCTCATTTGTTTCTTTAGTATATTTCTGGCCTACCTTTCTCTAAGAACACACATCCAAGGGGCATAGCAAATAAAAAACAAAAACAAATGCATTGAATCCAGAGATCTGCAGCTCTGCTCACAGAAGAGGGCACTCTCATGGATCCTTTTCCTACCAATGTAAATTGCATTTCCCACCCCCACCCCAGATCCAGAAAGCAGCAAGGCGGAAAAAAAGTTAGAGTTACCCTACTCCTTATGCTAGGGTCACAATCTGGGTCAGGTCACCCATCCTTACATTTGAGTGGGGATGGAAGAGATGTGGTTGCTAGCTATATCTTCAAAGGTGGCCTGGAGAGCCCATTCCTGAATAGGGATAGCCTAGCCATGGTGATCCATGCAGTGGTAACCTTACCATTAGACTACTGCAATGCACTCTATGTGGGGCGGTCCTCGTGCCTGGTTCAGAAGCTGCAGCTAGTGCAGAAAACAGCAGCTAGGGCTCTCAGTGGGGCATCTAGCTATGGTCACATTACACCTAGGCTAAAATAACTGCACTGGTTGCCTATTAGCTACCGAGCCACGTACAAAGTTATGTTAATGTAATTGTTGTTTATTCGTTTATTCATTCAGTCGTTTCCGACTCTTCGTGACTTCATGGACCAGCCCACGCCAGAGCTTTCTGTCGGCTGTCACCACCCCTAGCTCCCCCAAGGTCAAGTCTGTCACCTCCAGAATATCATCCATCCATCTTGCCCTTGGTCGGCCCCTCTTCCTTTTGCCTTCCAATACAAAGCCCTAAACAACTTGGGACCAGGATACCTAGCAGACTGCCTTCCCTTAAACCATTTAAAATGACCCTAGGAGGCCTTGCTGGTCATTCCAAAACTAATGGAATGTCGCCATGTGATACCCCACCGGCAGGCTTCTAGCTAGCAGCAGCCACCCTCTGGAAAACCCTCCATCATGCGCTTTGGAGGCAGCAGATGTGGCATCTTTTGAATGCTTCCTGAAAACACACTTGTTCACCCAGGCTTTCCCTGGGGGTGTAATTAAATTAATCACATCACTCCATCTTACTGCTCCTATATTGCTTTTATTGTAATTGGAAGTGTTTAATGATGTGTTTTTAATATTGTATTTTAAATGTGATTTTAATATTTTTTGTGAACCACTGAAGAATTTTATTATATTTAGTGGCATGCAAATGTCACAAACAAACAAATAAAGGAATTAATAAAATAAGTTACTGATAATTTGACCCTCAGGCCTTAGCTGACCCTTTCCCCCAGCACACCCTTTCCCTCGGCAGCCCAGACAGCTGTTCTGTTGCTGCTGTTAGCAGCACCAGGCCAGCAATTCCAATCTGGGTCAATGGAGCAGGGGGGCAAGGCTTTACCTTCCCCTCCCTCACTAACACTAAACAGCCAGGATTACTGCTTCCCTGCCGCTAATGGGAGCAGGGAAGCAACAATGCTAAATGGAGTTGAGGTGTGTAGCGGGGACAAAACATGGTGTGTGTACCTGTCTATATGCTTAACCCACAAGGCAGCCCAGTGTGGCCCAGAGATTCTTGGGGTTCCTCTAGGGGCATCTCGTAGCTTCCAAGTCTTGCCCCCAGAAAGGATTCTCTCAGAGGGCAGCTCCTATTGTTATCTTTGATGTCAGATTGGAGGGCATCCCCCTACTGAAGCACACTAGCAACAATCTCTGATCCTTGGGGATGTGGGACAGTAGGATTTGTCTGTGCTGGGCTGTAGGGCTCACCCAAGCTGGGAGGAACCTTGCTAAGTCCAGCTACTTTGCATCACTACTGTTCAGTGAGGCTTTCCTTTGGCACCATGCACCAGCAGCAGAACCCCTATTATCACTAGGGATGTGGGCAGGGCCAGTGCCAGACTCTTTTGCACCCTAGGCAAGGCGAGCTACTTGCACCCCTCCCAAATTGCCAACTTCGATTCAGCTGTTCAAGAAGACTTTCTGAACTATTATATTTTCCTTTTATTGTGTTTTTTCTTAAAACATCTAATTTGTGCAAAACTGTGTCCCTTAAAGGGCAGTACTGTGCCCCTCTGAGGTCTGTGCCCTAGGTGGCTGCCTAGTTGGCCTAACGGTAGTGCTGGCCCTGGATGTGGGGCAGCCTGACTAGGCTTATGCTGGGAAAAGCAGCTGCTCTCCAGAGCACAAGCCAAGTACCTTTGCTGGGCACCTGGTGTGCAAGAAGGGCACTGGCACAGCTCCTCCTCCTACAACCAGCCAAATCCCTTTCTCTGTACCGGGAGGAGGCACAGAATTCCATGCCACCTTCCAGCAATGAGGGGGATGTGTGGGAGGCATCAGGGACAGAATCCCTTCCGGATGTAACATCACGTGGTGGGGCCATGTCTCCTGATGTCATCTAGTCCATGCGGAGGGGGGGGAGGCAATTCATCTCCCTCCCCAAAACTGTTTTGCACTACTGCTGGGGACTGGAGACCTACATCAGGTATCCTCTGTGTTCACAACAGATTAAGAGACTAGCATAATTACCATTAGGAAATAACTGCCATGTACTTGTTACCCAATGTAACATGATAAATGCCTAGTACATTATTTATTTATTTATTTATTAAATTTTTATACCGCCCAATAGCCGAAGCTCTCTGGGCGGTTCACAAAAATTAAAACCATCCTAAAAACAAGCAACAAGTTAAAAACACAAATACAAAATACAATATAAAAAGCACAACCAGGATAAAACCACGCAGCAAAATTGATATAAGGTTAAAATACAGAGTTAAAACAGTATAATTTAAATTTAAGTTAAAATTAAGTGTTAAAATACTGAGTGAATAAAAAGGTCTTCAGCTGGCGACGAAAGGAGTACAGTGTAGGCGCCAGGCGGACCTCTCTGGGGAGCTCATTCTACAACCGGGGTGCCACAGCGGAGAAAGCCTAGTATAAGGCTGTTGCACTGTAAAGATCATTGTTATGATGTGGATATAGTTAGACCAAGAGCATTCTGCGATACCATCTGGAACAGGTAAGATATGTCCAACGAGAAAATATATTATATATTATATATTACATATTTTATGCACCAGTAGCTAAAGATGTCAGCATTAATACATTAGTAGTGTTTTTAGTCTGCAATCCTATAAGCAGTTATCTGGGAGTAAGCCCCATCAAACTCAATGGGACTTATTTGTGAACAGTTATCTATAGGATTGCACTGTGAACCAATTATTAAATTCCGTTTCATTGATTGTTAATGAGTACAGATCTCAGCTGCTTAAAATGCACAGCTTTCAGCCACCACCAAAATGTCAAGTGTTGTTTATGTCATATTCAACTTCAGCTAGTTCAATTCCCCAAAGAGTATAGGCAAATGTCAGCTTAATGAATTGTTTAGCAAATACTGTTATATGCTGGACAACTTGTACCTCATACAGCTTAAACTAAACAGAACTTTTTTTTTTCAGTAAATCAATTCCTTCAACTCACTTGCACCTGAAACTTAAAATTGCTTCTCTGATACATCCTTTTTCTTCTACAGCAGTGCAATTCTTGCATTTTTCATTTTCCGATGGAAAGTAATTTGTCAAAGACAATGTCTTTTGTAAGATATTTAAAGAGATTGTTCATTGTCAAAGCAGTGATTATTAATAAATCACAGTGTAATAAGGAATTCAATTCCCTCAAAGGGTATTTGTCATGTGCAGGGTTTTTTCTTAAGTCCTTTATTACTGTTGCACCTAAAACAAAATATTATATTAGACTGAAGCTTTCAACAATAATTATGCATTAAAAAAGCCAATAGGTGTTTCAGCAAACACATATGATCTATTGCGAAGGTATGCAGTAACAGTGTGTGCGGGGAAGTGCATGTTTTGTTATAGGGGATATTGTTACTAATGTTACTTCCTCCAGGGAGGCTGCTGTTATCGGAAGGGGGGGGGGGAGAATCTAAGTTCTGGAATGCACTATGTAGATCAAATAACATCAAAAAAATTCCAAAACTGGGGGATACATTGGAGAAAGATCCCTTTGCCCGATATTGGGCGATTCTCCTCTTGCACTGCAGTCCCATGCAATACAGCCCTGTATGAAACAGCCACTGTTCAGGAGGGTCCCCCAACGTCCTAGAAAGGACTTTTGGAATGTACAGGGAGCAAGAGGAGAAGGAGGGGAAAAAAGAAAGACTGGTTGTTGAGCTGCCTTTGACTTACACAACTAGTAGATATCTGAGAATAAGCCCCATTGAATACACTGGAACTTATTGTAGACTCTAGGAAGTAAGTCCTATTGTACTCAATGGGACTTATTAAGTCATTTCAGTTGCAATTCTATGCACATTTAAATGGGATACCCCCTTACACTGATTGAACTCAGTGGGAATTACTTCTGAAAAGGCATGTAAAGGAGTAAAGGATTTTATTGCACTAGACGGTGGTGTGGTTATAGCAGAACTGCACAATTTCCCATTGCCATTAAAGCAGATTTAATTTATTACTGCATTATTTTTGATCTATTAAAAAGCAGGATACAATGGGAGATGCCCTGGAGATTGCCAATATCATGTAAAGGATCCACAAATATCCATGAGTGACCAATCACGAGAGTGCAATAAAAGCTTTCTGTAGAAATGCTCATAGAAGCTAACTAGCCTGGCAATTGTATTAATACTAGCAACAGGACAGCAACCACCATCACATCTGAAGGCAGCAGGCTAGTTTAAGGGCTGCAGGACAGACCTGCACCTCAAGACAGGGGAGTGGCTGGGGTGGGGTGGCAGTTCAGGAAGAATGGTTGGGGAGCTGCCAATGCTGTCTTCCCCAGAATCTGTCATCTGAGGATGTTGTCTTACCCTGCCTAATAGAAGGACTGGCCCTCCCAAAAAATACTGTCATGATTGTGGACATCATTACAGCAAATAATAATAATAATAATTGTATATTCCTGCTTCAACAATTCCCATGTAATCATGTGTATACTGCTGTGGAGAAAACGGAGCGGTGAAAATGACTGTGTGAAGCCTTTAGTGAGCTGACATTGCTATTAGACAAATGTACCAATTACCCTTATTGCAATGTATGATTTAAAATAGTGCACAAAGAAGATGGAAGGAATGAGCATGGTTTCTCTGTAATTTGTCTTTGCATATGAAACAGCTGTGTAATAATAAGGTCAGGAATACTGACAGCTTAAAGTTGGAGCATGATCTGTATCTGAAGCGCCACATCCTGTTTTATTCCAACTGGAACGTAAACTGGACAGGCATCACAAAAACACAGATGTGACTGTTTTTAAACTGGAAGTATTCTATGTTTCGTCCCCCCCCCCTTAATTTAAAAGATGTAGAAGAAATTCACAGGAGGAACAGGCACCCTTCAACCCATCCACGCTGTGCTTGGCAGTAGCTGTAAGCTGAGAAAAAACCCTCTGCTGAGCAGCTGTGGGTGAGGAGACAAGCTCAGCCACATCATAACGCCATTAAGCTAACTTGTAAAATAAGACGAATTTGTAAGCATACCTATGAAAATATCTGTACCACCTGTCACTTAATTTCACTAGTTTCATGAACTAAATACTGTAATGCTATACATATTTTACCACTGAATTAGTAACGAAGGGTTTAGCCACAAAGTATTTATTAGATTAGATTTATAAATTACACCCTCCACCAACTAGGCATCTGGGACGATGTACAATTAAAAACTAGCTTGTGTAGGCAGTGCTTAATTGGGTCCGGTTGGCGAAGGGAAGAGGACAAATTAGATACGCAGGCATAGCTGGGATAATAAATTGGCCACAACTTTATTGACTCACTTGAAAAGGCCAGGCTGTGGGCATGGATCCTGTCATTGGCCATCCCACCAGCACTCTGATTCCCTCATTCTGGTCCACTTGCTAGAAGCATTAGTGGTGGGTGACAGGGCCAAGGGCACACCACGGGGTGGACCGTAAGGTGAACTCCTTACCACCACCATGGACGTGGCCAGCTAGCAGCCCCCATGCTGGTCTTGGTGACACATCCCCGAAATCCCTTAAGGGAATCCTCACCATGGGGAAGCAAGGAACCCAGTCCTGCTCCCCCTCACTAGCCCAGTGCCTATCACACCTACTTAAGTTGTGACAAGTGTTATAAAATGAAGCATCTAAGAATTCACTGATAGCCTAGATCAATTTATTTACAATATTAATCTTGTAATGGGGAAGGCAAAAACCCTGCAGTCTTTGCCAATTGGCATGCAGGTACCAATTAACTGGTGACTATTTCTGCCACTGCAACAGATCTCATTACCAGTAGTGGTTGGTTGGGTGGGTAAGTCAGCAACTGCAAGCCAGCAGCCACATGGGAGGCCTGCCTTTCGGGGCCTCAGGTTGAAATGGAGTGAGAACAAAGGAGAGATCTCACTCTGCTATGTCTGCCTCTTTTGCCCCATCCCACCAAAGTGCTGATTGGCTCAGCAGTACCCCCCTGGGAAGGAGACGCTGCTGCTGAAATTGGTTCAGCAGTGCCCTTCTGGCTGTGCAACTGCTCCTCACCAGCCTTCACTGCCAGCCTGCATGCCTTCACAAATCATGGCTCTCCCTTAACAGGGCAACTTAGCATAAAAACATATAACAAAACTAAAACAAACAAACAAAAAAAAAAAACAGAGCAAAACACATACCATACAAAAACATCTAAGAGTAACATTAATTTAAGAACCGAAAAATTGAAGAGCAACATAAAAAAAAAATAGATAGCATTAAAAACCCAATGGAACAGAACACTCCTTACTTTCAGTCTAAAGCACAGAAGAAGAAGAAGAAGAAGAAGAAGAAGAAGAAGAAGAAGAAGAAGAAGAAGAAGAAGAAGAAGAAGAAGAACTACTACTACTACTACTACTACTTCGGAGGGAGTTCTTCAATTGAAGTGCTGCTATCAAAAAGGCCCACCAACATAGCCTATTCAGGGCCTCTAATGGTGATAGTAAATTACATGTTGGTTGCTATGGAATGAAGCAATCCTTCAGGCAGCCTGGCTCCAAACCGTTTAGGGCTCTGTGGATCAAACCTAGCATCTTGAATTGCACATGGAAACAAACTGGAAGCTGGTGAAGTTGATCCAAGACTGTGTAATGTGGACTACAAAGTGCATGCCTTTCAAAAGTCTGAAGGACTCCCCCCTCCTTCCCATAATGGTCATCAGAGGCTCTCTTGCATGTCCCATCATCAAGATGGGTTAGGTTTGGAGAGTACACAAAACAGGGCTTTTTCTGTAGCAGCACCTCAGCTGTGGAACTCCCTCCCAAGGGAGGTCAGCCTGGCCCTCTCTTTAAAGTTTCACCTGGGTCTTTGGCTTTTAAAATTGTGTCTGGTCTGTGTTAAATAATGTTGTTGTTAGCCTGTATGTGGTTGTGATTTTATTGTGCATTGCTTTGAGGGTCCCGGTGGGCAGAAAAGCAATGCATAAATACTTTGAATAAACTAATAAAAATGGTCTAGCCACTTCATTTGCACTAGCTTCCAGTTTCCGAATACTTTTCAAGGGCAGCTCCAAATAAGAACCAGATAGCAGACAGAAATTTCAGTAGGCATGTCTTTCCCAGGCATTACTTTTCCATATTAGGGAAAGTGTTTGGGTTTCTATAAGATGTACAGTTTTAAAACAAAGTAACAGAGCTTCCAAAAGGAAAACAAAATGGATAATTTAGCAAGTAGTAATGTACTAGTTTTTAAAGATGCACACAGTCTATCTTCCTAGCTGTCTGTTCTTGTCTCCCACTCTTTTTTCTGGATCATCATAACTTCCTTTTATCCCTCAGTGAAAGGAAACAAAGCAGAAGCAGCACTAGCCCTTCACCATAGGGCTTTCAGACCATTCCCTGCCAGATGGCTACCAGAGTATCAGCTGATAAAAGCCAGGATCCTTTACACCAACCGACAGCTTGCTTCCTCCTTTCTTTCCACCTAACATCTCCGTCCTCTTGCTACCCAGCAGCTTTGATTTGTGTATTCTCCTCTACACTGGTTTGTAGTCTGATTCCACTGTTGCAGCTCTCAACATCCCACCAGCTGCCTGACAGTGCAACCCTGTACATATTTACTCAGAAGTAAATCCACTGTGTTGAGTGGGACTTACTTCCAGGTAAGTGTGTGCAAAGGATTGCAGCATGAACCTATTGTGTCTTAGATTCTGTGAGGCAGGGGTAGGCAATCTTTTTGAGTCATGGGCACATTTGGCAAATTGACAAACACTCTTGGGCACCACCACAAAATGGACACAATGCAGATAAAAGTATCTGCCTGCAGCCACCCCACCATCATCATTTGCTAAGAACATTTCTGAGCTCTGTGTGTGGCCCAGAGGCATCCATAGGAAAGAAGACGGGAACAGCTGGAGGACCTCACTTTTCTTTAAAGTAATTCCAGCTGTCAGTAAAAAAAATTTTAAATTTTTTTAAAATTTTAAAAATTAAGTAGAAGAGGAAGAGCATCTTTCCAGGTGGAAAGAGATGTGTCCAAGACCACGCTGGTGCACACGGGCACCACACTGCCTCCCCTTGCTTAAGGATTTTGCCTACTCAACATTTGTCAGAACAATCCATTCCCCATCCAAATGATAATGAAGTGAATGTTAACTATTCCATAGTTTATCTTTCCCACAATTTTCTTTTACTGATTCTTCCTTCCCCATACAGCCCGCTGTACCTCACAAAGATCTGCTATGGAGGGTTGGAGGAACCTCCAGGATACCACTGGGAACTGCATGGTTAAAGGCAAAAATACCCCAATTGCCACCTCCTTCTTCCAGAAGGAGTCACCACTAGATTTTGAGCCATTCCATAAGGTGAAGGAGTTCTAGATCCAATCCTACAATTCAAGACTGTCATACAAAATTCTGAAATTTTAGTCCATCATTTTGACTAAGGCTGCATTTCCCTGCATGGACTAATGGATTAATTACATGAACCTGACACAGTGTTATGCAAGTGATATGTATTATTCGCCAAGTAGGCAAGTCAAAAACTAATCTATTTGCTTGCCAGCTTCATAAAGGTTTCTGGGTTGGCCTCTTTATTTAGGTTATTTTATATACATTTCATCTGACAGTAACGGACTCAAGACAAATGGCAATCCACACACATCATAAGTAATTCACAACACTGGTTCAACATACCCATATCTACTAACAGTCAGATTATGTTAACCTCACATGTAGAAATTAGTGTATAAATTTGACTGTGATGAAAACTCGTACACCATACTAGCTAAACTCACTTTTAGAAATGCTTCATTATGTAACTTTGGAGGCATACGCATACATTGTTTAATTTGCCCATGTAAAAATATAGGGATGTGACAAACACATGCTTGAAAACACTTGCAGTGTAGAGTTATCATCGGTGAATGTAAGAACGTAAGGAGGATGCTACTGGATCAGACCAAATGTCCATGTAGTCAAGCATTCTGTTTCCCAGAGCAGCCAACCAGCAGCCAACTGAGAAGCTCATAAATAGGATACGAAGGCAGTAGCCCTCTCTCACTTTTGTTTCCCAGCAAATGGGGAACAACAAACAAAACCTGAAGGCTGCATATACACTTGTGGGCTATACACAAAGGCAACAAATTAAAATTTGCATTTGAGGATAGTAGTGTTATATGTTAGAGGGTGTTAATTGCACCATTTTTTTTCTTCCTTAGTATCAAGTGTTCGAGGCAATATAATAAGTAGACACAAACATCACCCAAAAGGTTACCTAACCCTCTAACCTTTAGCAGTACTGGATTGTTCTGGACACAGCGTACTTTGTAAATGATTACTTTTAAATCATTTGTAACATATTATCCTAGACAGTGTCTATGAATCATGTTATTAATGATCGTTCTGTTTTCAATAAGTGACATTAATTACTATCATGCTTCTGTAACAGAAAGCCACAATGGAAAGGAATTTGTCAGCAGAAAGAGATCATCATTCCAATTTGCTCCAAAAGAAGTAGTAGCAAGTCTCTTTCCTCCTCCTTCTTTTTCTCAATAAAAGTTTTCCAATCATTTTCTTTCCAGCATATGAGTAAGCACAGTTGATTAATGTTATTATTACTCCTTCACTTTTTGTATTCAGAAAGGTGGACTGAGAATGTAATTGTGTACAGAAAGAGTCCCAAATATTACTATTTTTCTAGTTCAAAATTCACTTCAAAGGGCTTCAGTTTAGGAAAAAAAGGCCTTTTACATAATAACTTTACCATCCTAAGTTATTCAGTAATAACTCCCATTGAGTTCAGTGTGGCTTCCTTCCTAATAAATGTGCTTAAATTACAGTCCTGTTGGCAACCTTTTATTTAGGTCAGAACTATATGTTTACCTTGACCTTGTATCTTTATAGTATGAGATCTTCTCCTATTGGGAACAGTAACTGTCATTGTAATTTCTAATTTGCCTTCTTCCCAATAGGAGAAGAGTCCAGAAAGTAAACAATAACTTTCCCAATCACACAGAGAAAAAAGGAGTCTCACAGCCTAATTTTAAAAAAGCAAAAAGGGATATGTGGGTAAGACAACCATTCCTGTTCTTGGTAGTTTCCTCCCCAAAGTGTTTTTCTCTCAACTCCACTTCCTTCTGGCGTCAGAACCACAGCTGGAAAAAGTGTACCCGGAGAAAGGCTATAAATCACAAGAGAGGGGAGGGTTCAACTCTCCTCACCCACAAATCAATTTTGCTTATAAACTTGAATTCTATACCAACCTCTTTCCTTGTTTAAACACATGGAACTGCTACCATCACATCTAGTTTGGCTCTTGAGATATATGTAATCTATAAAGCCTTAGCTAGACCTAAGGTTTATCCCAGGATCGTCCCGGGGTCATCCCTGTTCATGTAAATGACACACAGGATATCCCGGGAGCAGGCAGGGAAGACCCCGGGACAATCCCAGGATAAACCTTAGGTCTAGCTAAGGCCTCAGAAACAAGATGCGCAAACCAAGGAACCAGACCTAAGTCTGGGATTTTATAGGTGATGATGGAACCCTGTTGGCCATTGAGCTAGTTTCTGGCCAACTATAGTTGTACTGGCCATTCATAGTTGTACTACCTAAGCACAAAATGTTGAACTGTTAATATTCGCTGCTGTTAAATGGATTAAAACACTGCCCAACGGTTGGTGCATAGTCTGAACATACAGTAGTCTGCACCTGGTGAAAGCCTACAAAAGTCCAGCTTTCAGCTAAAATTAGAAGATAGTTGCGTTCATTAAAACAAAGCTACAAATAATGGCAGTGCCCTATCTGATGAGTCAGTCACTCATCATAATGTTATCTGCTGTAGTCATTTGCACAAAATGGGAGAGAGACTCAGGATTCAACAGGAGATTCAAATATTGAACTGAACACTGATTGATACTGAACTGCACAATCACCCACCTGGCCAATAGCAGCCAGGTAAAAGAGAGGCTTGGAATTTAATATTAGGGGTGTGCACGGACCCCCCGCTCCGCTTCACTTGCAGATCCGCGATTTTTGGAGCAGGCCGCTTCGCCCCGCCCCCGCTCTGCCCACTTCTGCTCCGCTCCGCTCGGAGTTCCGGATCCGGATCGGAGCTCCGTTCCCCCCCCCATAGGCTTGCATTGAAAGCTAAAAAATTATACAACTTTTTTCTGTTCAAGTTAGAAACCTCACGTTTGGCACCATGACACCTCATGGGGGTATACACACGCACGCCAAGTTTCAAAGCAATCCCATCATCCCCTGATTTTTGGGGAATTTTTGAAAATCGGGCACCCCATTCACACCCCTTTCCATAGCTCCGTCAATTTGCATGTTAGAAACCTCAAACTCGCCACCATGAAAGCTTATCCAGGGATACATACGCACGCCAAGACTCAAGCAAATCCCATCATCCCCTGATTTTTGGGGAATTTATGAAAATCCAACACCCCTTTCCATAGCTCCGTCAATTTTGCACATTAAAAAAACCCCTCAAACTCACCACCATGACAGCTTATCCAGGGAGACATGCGCACGCTGAGACTCAAGGCAGTCCCATCATCCCCTGTTTTTTGGCGGGGCTTAAACCTGCAAAATTTGGAACTTCCAAAACTCCAAGTGAGCGCAGGAAGGACTTCTCCTCTGAGTCAAAGCCACACACACACAACATCCCTGCGAGGTGGGCAGGGGAGGAGGGAGGGAAGGCAGGCAGGCATGCAGCTGGCATTTCTGGGGGCATAAGGAAGTGAGCCAAGGATAAGCCAGTAATGCATATAAAATGGAATAAATAAACAAAGGAGGGGTGGAATTAAAAGCAGCAGTGTTGCTCAATAAACAGCAAGAAGAACTTTTAAAAAAAGGCTATATCTGTCTTTTACCAGCAATAGGGGGACGTGCCTGGGGGAGGGGGAAGCAGCTGCCAGTTCAGCTCAAGAAAGCCATTGCTTCACCAACAGCTCTGAGCTTGAGAAGTAAACGCTCACTTCAACTCATAACAGGCATCGCTCCACCACTAAGAAGTAAATGCTCACTTCGACTCATGATAGGCATTGCTCCACCGTTTTACTCTCTTTGGAAGGCTCTAATGGCCTTCCAGTGCAGGAGAGAGTGGGGGCACGTCCACAATGAGATGCCCTAGGGGAGCTCATCCCCTTGCACCACATCTTTTCAGTTGTTCCCCAAAGTTAGGGTGGGTAGCAGTGCTGTGTTTCTATCTCTTATTCTTGGCTTAGTATATGATTTCAGGTTGCGTTTGTGCATTTGGTGGGGCTACTGTGTTAAAAAACACTGGGAAAAGTCCGTTCAGATGAAGAAAGAGAAGTTTCCCAGAATCCCAAGTTACCCGTTTTGCCTATGCCCTCCTCCAACTTTGGGATCATGTGATCATGACCGGGAGCTGACTCTGCCCCTCAGCCCTTTGAAAAAGGTATTTTTCCCGCCGATTTTTCCAAAAATTCTAGCGCGCGACCCGCACCACGCAGAGAGGTGAGAGTAGTCTCAAAATGACCCCCATCCACGACTCTCTGTGCACAAGAATTTTCAGAACGATAGCTTAAAAATCAACCCAGTTATCCCCGATTGTTTTCCGCAATGCAATCCTATGGGCGAAAACCTCCGTTTGACCCGCGCTGTCCCTGTTTGTAATGTTTGTTTACCCGATTTTTTAAAAAATATAGCACGCGAACCACATGACACAGAGAGGTGAGAGTAGTCTCAAAATGACCCCCATCCAAGACTCTCTGTGCACAAGAATTTCCAGAACGATAGCTTAAAAATCAACCCAGTTATCCCCGATTGTTTTCCGCAATGCAATCCTATGGGTGAAATGTTTCAAGATGGCGATCGGAGCGCTCCGCCTGAACTAGGAGCTCCGAAAAATGGCCGCTTCTCTTCGCCTTGCTTCTAGGGGTCTGCGGTCCACTTCTACTCCGCCTCTGGGTAAGGCGGAACAGGCCAATCCGCTACTGCTTCTCCACTCCTAATCGGAGCGGAGCACATGCCTATTTAATATGTCTGCTCTGATGCCCACTAGAGTAGGTAAGCTATTAACTTACTAGGCCTCTTTCAGCTGGACCTGTTAGAGAATAGAGATCAATAAGGAAAGAACAAAAGCTGAATTTGGCAGAAGGGGTGTTTTCATTCCTTTATTTTGACATTGCATGACCTAGTAGAATGAAACCTTCGTTGGGAGTATTAGCAATCATGAAAAAGAAGCATGAAATTTGAGTTTGGCAGCAAAATGCATTGCTTAAAATATCGAACTAGGATATGTGTGTGTGATTATTTTAAAGGAGACATTTGCTATATTCATCGAATTTTATTGGGCAGCAAGTCACAACAATTTCTCAAACCATGCTGGGATGAATACATTTCAGTTGTGAGTACTTGTAGACATGTTGACCCTTTGACCCTATGGTGTTGACAATCTGAAACTCCCAGTGTGAAAGGATTAAATCAGGCTGGGGGGAGAATTGGATTTACAGTTCATTTGTAAGTCCCTTTCTCCTTCTCTCCATGCCTTTCTCGATCAGCCAATCAGTTTGTCTAGAATGCCTATTCAAGCAGTAAGGCATGAAGGAGATCTAACAGACAGGCATTGAGAAGTACCAGAGTTCAGCACTCCTGACATCGTTGGCCTGACATTAGTACAGCTCAGGAATGAGTTACACAGAAAAAAGGAGCTTTTCAAAGGGAGTCAAGACCTACATTTTAAAAAAAAGGAACATAAAAATGGATCCCGGTGTTAGCAGATGAGCACATGGGAAATGAAAGCAGTGACACAGCTACAGTGTCAAGGTCTTCTATCCGAGGGCTCTGTACAATTTTTAACTGTGGAGCAAAATTTGCTGTCCTTCCCTCTCTTTTTTTTATTTGTATCCTTTTTTCTCTTGAGTTATTTATGGATTGCTAAAATCCCTTCAAATCTCTAAATGAGTGCTTCAAGCTTCCGTTTGGCCAGCCAAATTAAACAAAGACTGACGCACTTGTTAAATCAGTTTTACAGGAACAGGAAATTATCTTCTAGACCTTATACTTATCTTTGTAGTATATCAGGAGGGGCATAGGGTTAAGAATGTGGAGGAAGCAGTTGAAAAACTACCAAATTACTCATCAGAAAGGAAAGATGCAGAAATTCATCTCATGTCTACTATAGCCTCTCCACGCCAGCATATATGCAGAAAATAAATAAATAAACTGGATACCTGAGAAGACAATGGACAGATCTACATCTTGTGCCAAATCATTACAAGTATGGAATAAAAAGCAGGATATAGCACTATGGAAGTGGTATACGGAATGCAGATTGTGCCCCAACAGTTATCACTGCACTTCAATACTGTTATAAAGCAGTAGTGTAGCACTAGCCCATGTTTCTGCATAGGATCAAGGCTATTACAAAAAACCAATGGTGAATCCATTCATCAACCACACAGAAATAGCATGCTGTGTCTTCTAACCTTTCTTTGGTTCATTTGAGCGAAGTAAATAGGGAAATTATGCATCATACCAGCATTCCTATGCCATTGCACTGCTGAATAATTACAAAGCTCCTTTTGATCATAAAAGTTAATAAGAAACAACATTTTTGTAACTCTTTGAATATACTTTAGACATAATCATGATTTAGAAGTGGAGCTTAAGTCCACTTTTGGGTAATGCATTGTTGAAAAGAAGAAACCCAGAGTAGAATCCATTTTAATATTACAGTTACACAGTGTAGAAATAAGATACACTTGTTTCATGCACCAGTCTTGGTAAGAACAAATTGCAGCGACAAATCATACACAATTCCTAGAGACTAATGCTTGCAGACATCAGATCCAATGACTGGTTTATGCTGCATCACATAGTCTCTCTGGCAAGCTTACTCCAGGTCTGGACCCACCCATTGTCTGCACCTTGGGCATCACATTTGCATAAGGGCCATGCATTTGTGTGGATATGTGCATTTTGCACACTGCTAAACTGGAGTATCCAAATTGACTAGTTTAGGCTTCTAAACATTTATGCTTTATAGGCAGTACCACTAAAGTGAAATATGTTGTGCTAGAGTAGACAATCTCTAGCACAACGCTAATACTGTTTGCTGGCATGATGGGTTTCCCCATTGCACCAGCAAGTCCTATTGGCATTGCACGAGAGGTGAATTACGCTATTGGAACATAATTTACAGTGTCACATTGGATACTGTCCTATGTGCCCATATGCAAATGTGACATCCAAAGCAAGAGTGCTTGAGGGGCTTGGAGCATGGTGGTCATTCCAGAAAGAGGCAGGGGGAGCTGGCATGATACTGGTCCCTACTCCCATCTGCACTTTATTTATTTATTTATCTAACACCTCATAAAACATTTTCTAGGCATTTTACAAAGCAAAGAAAAACACAATAAACATATTTCAGATTTTCCCAAAGTGTCACAAAGCAGCTGTCCCACATAAAGGGCCCCTAGGTGTCAATACACATTGTTTGTCCTAAATATACTATTAGAATATGGAAAGGAGTTTCATTCTATATTCATATTTGGTGCAGTGGAGATATTCTAAACCAGACCATGAAACTAAACTTCTAATGTAACAACATGAAAAATTGAGAAATGAAAATAAAGTGAGAAGAAAGAAAAGAGAAAACCTCAAGAGGACAGAGTTTAGAGAAACATAGGAAACATCTACACCTGTATATGAAACGTTTTTTTTACAGTATATAAACATTTCTTTTAAAAACATTTTTAAACGTAGGTGTTTTTAAAAAGTTTACTTACGTTTTCTCTTGCAGTGGGAAAGCATTCTTTTTTGGCACACTTAGAAAAGTAATTCGCTTCTTCTATTTCCCCGTGTTGCCGTTTCCCCTCCCACTTCCTCTTCTCTTACCTTTAGATTAGAAGTCATCCACCACCTACAAATAACACACCAAGCCGAGCCTCGCAAAAGTGAAACTGGAAGTGGCTGCCACTTCCAGTTTCACTTTTGCGAGGCTAGAAAAAATTAACGGCTGGAGGTTTAGGCGCGGAAATTAAATAAACATGCCCCCAGTACTACTGGAAACACATTTAATACAAAGAATTCAGGCACGACGTACAAAAAAACACGACTTTTTCTTGAGAAGTTCAAAAAGTAAAACGAAGAAAAGGGAAGAAAAATACATCAAAAAGTATACGTCATGTGGCGAAATACCATGAAATGCACACTTCAAACCGGTAAGAAACATTCCAAAATGATAAGTGTAGATTCCCTCATAGTTTCGATGTTAAAACCTTAAGTTTGGCAAAGTGACTTTTTCTTTGCAAAATGAAGGCTGGAAATTGACTTGGTATCTTCAGGAATTTGGAAAATTTCTCTCATTCATAAAACAACTATTTATTCACCAGCCCACACCTTTGAATACAGAATACACATTGAACATCTATGACTATACTTGTTGCAGAGAGCTTCGGCTATTGGGCGGAATAAAAATGTAATAAATAAATAAATAAAATAAATAAATAATGTCCTTGTTGGACTCTTAACTCATTGCTTCTTTTAGAACCCCCTTTGTGGAACTCCTGTTTCTATGATGGGGGAGAACCTACACATATATACAAGCACTCTCCTAACTCAGCTATTAACATGAATAGATTATATATTTTCCTACATTCATGTACATGGATGTAGGAAATATGCTGTGTAAACCAACCGTCAAGGGGAAAAAACCCTAAAGCAAATTAGATATCATCTTTCATTGGATGCAATTGGAGGCTCCAGGGTAAAAGTTGTAATTATGATATGCCACAATATGAACCATTCACTTGTATTTGTGTGAATCAGTAGGATGTGAAACTGATTCACTGACAGACTTGTACACTTCAGAGTTGATTCTGTATTTTACTGATTATAATGAAAAGGATCATAAAAATGAAGAATGCTAACTGTTAAGCACTGTATTTAAAACTATGGGGTCATTTAAAAGTTCCAGTTAAATTAAGATAACATTAAACAAATGCCTGATATCTTCCACAGAAAAAATAAAGATATTACCAAGAGTTAATGTCCCTAAAATAATTTCTACATAACAAGATTAATAAAAACATAGGCACTGAGTCTAATCCATAAAAACAAGAAACCACTGCTTTTATAAAGAAAGTAATTAAATGCAAATAACAGTGGCTTCAATGCAAGTGAAATGAAAGAACAATCACTATGGTAACCATTAATTTTTAGTTTTCAGATTAATGAAAATCACAGGAATCAAAAGCAATGATGGTAGCTTTGCAAAGCTTTTGAAAAGGTTGAAATTTTATTAAATCAACACGAAAGGTAGTGTAAGGGCATTAATCTCAAGAAAAAACACTACATGGTCTTAATTTGTGCTGAAAGGAAAGCTCACACAATATAACACATTTGCTCTGATCTACATTGTTGGATTAGAGTCCCAACACAGATAAAAAACTGCAAATTTCTTCAAACCCGGTGAAGCATATCATTTTTAATTTTAAACACTAATAAAACCCAACAATAAAAGCTGAAATTCATGCCAAAACTTGAATTTCTTGGTAAAGCCCAAATCTGAGGCATGAAGTTGAAGTGATCACATTTATTCCATTGCTATAAAACATAATTGTTCAAATTTATGATTCGTGTGAGTGAATGGTGCGATTATGTTCCCAAGCTCACAAGACAGAACTTTGGTGAGGGCGAACTATGGGCATTTTGCACACGATGGGAAGACTTTGTACAGAGCAGTCTGGCATCACAAGACACATGGGAACTACAATACATTGATAACATTCTTTGCCTAAAGCTCTAACAGACACAACACCAAACTCCACTCCAATGCAACAGGTGGTGGTGCCAGGACAAAGCAGCCCACACAGGTAAGTAAGGGAGCATAAGCAAAGCAGAGCTTGTGTGACTATCTCCCATGGATCCTCAATTGACATTTCACCAATGGAAGCACACTACATGCAGGGTGGGATTTCTGTCTCCCCACTGCAGCTCTTCCATTCGCCCTCTGGAGCAGATTTAGAGAGCAAGTGGGGTGTTACAGGAGGGGAGAAGAAGATGCAAAAGTCCCATCCCATAGGTGGCATCCTTCTGCTGACAGAACAAAGATGCTGGATCCAACCCCTTGTCACTCGGTCCAATGAGCTACACTACCACAAGAGGAGGAGATTTGTTTTGAATCGCTGTTTTCACCACATCCTGCAATCCTTAAATAATATAGGGGTGTAGGAAAAGTTATAGTAACTTAACGGCTGTGGTACAAGACCCAATGGAAGTTAATTCAAATTCTCCCAATCATTGGTTGACAATGAAAAATTGCAGGCATATTTGCATGATGTATGGTGACAAATATCATAGTTGGTGTTCATAGTTTTTATATATAAAACTATGTCTCAATGCTCTGGTCAAATGCTTCACAGTTAAATAAAGATGCCTGCAATATAGGAAAAGTAATTAATTCATGTGACAGTAATTGAAAGTAAGCCAAGATTTCTTATTCCTCACATTATATTATACTAAAAGATTAACTAGGGAAAACTAAGATTGTACAAGCAAATACATATATGTATATAGGGAATACAGTAAATTCAGAAGTAATTATAAGAAAGCCCAATATAGTTATTTAAAAAGGAACTTTTATAGCATGTGAAATTCTATAGAAGATAACTAGAAAATTGCTGAAAATTAAGGAACCATCTTTGAAAAAGTAATGGCAAAAAATGATAATGGTTGTAGCTAATAACAGGTAACCAGTCATAAATCTGAATGACTACAATATTATATCATTATTTCACCTATCGGGTTGTAAAATAAATGGCTAGGATAAAATGTAATGTTCAGATGTTTTCAGGACATCAGTTAAATGAAAACAATTAAGTAAAAATTAAGATTTTCAAGAAAAGGCAGATTGAGATCCACTACAGGTAGATCTTTGGATGATTTGTAGTAGATGGACAAGGGTTTCTGCTTCCTAGGCGTTTAATAATAGAAATAACTAAAAAGCTCCTCACCCCCTGCAAATTAGGTTGCTAAGGAATAATGCTTGGGTGAAAACTAGGCATTGGGTTTTGTGTGGCAGGACTTATGTGTTTGGTTCTGATAATGACCACAGATTTCTTGGCTAAGCATGGGCCATAGACACACTGTTCCTTAATTCTTAGTATATGTCTGTCCATCTGAGCCACTGTTTTGTATCAGGCTCTGTTTGGTGGATCTCAGAGTTCTAGTAAAAAACAAAGTAGGTCCTGCAAGCCTGCAGTTTGTCCACCGCATTGTAGAGTAATGAATATACCTTATTTAAATTTTGCTCTTTGAAATCATGCCTATAGACAGAAGGCAGCTGTTCCTCTTTAAAAAGAAATGTGCTAAAACTCGTCAAACAGTTGTGTCTACCTATCCAAGCCCTTTTCATCTAGCCTATACCCTCCAAACTTTACAATCCAAGCACCCAGGCATACACATAACCTGAGAAATGTCAGGTTAATAAAAGTCTTAATACAATTAGTGCTGTACTAAAATCTGTCGTCAAATTCTCTGGACTTTTTCTTCCCCTATGAAAGAGGCCTCTGTCTTCTCAAGTTGTTTTAGAATTTCCTTGACACTTCTGTTGGTGACGTTTTTGAGCCCAGTTTGTCACGGAGAAATGGCTGGGGGTGCCAGGTTTCTCTCTCTCTCTCTATTCTACATCTCCCCATATGTCCCTGCTTCCTGTTCTGACAAAGATCATAGGACAAATTACTTCATGACATCTTCACCTGGACTTTAATTGAAGTGTAGGCAACCGAGAAGACTGCAGACTGCCAGAGAGAATATCATATAGTAGGGATGTGCTCCGCTCTGATTAGAAGCGGAGAATCAGAAGCGAATTGGCCTGCTCTGCCTTGCCCAGAGGCGGCGTAGAAGCGGACCGCGGACCCCTGGAAGCAAGGCGAAGAGAAGCGCCCATTTTCGGAGCGATCCTCTTTCTGCGGACCGCTCCGATTGCCATTTTGAAACATTTCGCCCATAGGATTGCATTGCGGAAAAGAAAAGGGGATAACTGTGTTGTTTTTGAAGCTATCTTTCTGAAACTTCTTGTGCTTAAAGAGTCATGGCTGGGGGTCATTTTGAGCCTACCCTCAGCTCTCTGCGTGGTGCGGTTCGCTTGCTAGAATTTTTTAAAAAGTAGGGTAAAGGCGGGAAAAAGATTACCTTTTCGATTGCTGAGGGGCAGAGTCAACTCCCGGTCATGATCACATGATCCCAAAGTTGGAGGAGGGGATAGGCAAAATGGGTAACTTGGGATTCTGGGAAACTTCTCTTTCTACTCTGAACGGAGTTTTCCCAGTGTTTTTTTAAAACAGTAGCTCCACCAAATGCACAAACACAACCTGAAATCATACTAACAGATAGGAAACGCACAGCAGTGCTACCCACCCTAATGTTGGGGAACAACTGAATACTTGTGGTGCAAGGGGATGAGCTCCCCTAGGGCATGTGGACGTGCCCTCACTCTCCTGTACTTGGAGGGCCATCAGAGCCCTCCAAAGAGTAACTCAGTGGAGCAATGCCTATCATGAGTTGAAGTGAGCGTTTGCTTCTTAAAAGACTGATACCTAGACAGGACCAGTCAAATGGCTGATGCTTCCCCCTTTGGGCACGTCCACCACCACCCTATTACTGGTAAAAGACAGATATAGCCTTTTTTAAAAAGTTCTTCTTGTTGTTTATTCAGCAACACTGCTGCTTTTAATTCCACCCCTCCTTTATTTATTTATTTATTTATTCCATTTTATATGCATTACTGGCTTATCCTTGACTCACTTCCTTATGCCCCCAGAAATGTCTGCTGCCTGCCTGCCTTCCCTCCCTCCTCCCCTGCCCGCCTCGCAGGGATGGTTTGTGTCTGGCTTTGACTCAGGGGAGAAGTCCTTCCTGCGCTCAATTAGACTTTTGGAAGTTCCAAATCCATTTTTCAAGTGTGGAAGAATATTCATATTTAGGTTGATCTCTCTACTCCCCAATTCATGGCATCTTGGGATTTCCTTTGAAATGGCCCCATTGAGCTGTCTGCAGGTTTAAGCTCCGCCAAAAATCAGGGGATGATGGGATTGCCTTGTACCTTGGCATGATTGTGGGTCTAGATGGCATCTGTGCCCACTTCCCTTTTTTTTATCTGTCCAAATGTCAGAGAACAGTCCATGTCTGCAAATGGGGTGCCCGATTTTCATAAATTCCCCAAAAATCAGGGGATGATGGGACTGCCATAAGTCTTGGCATGCGTGTGTATCCCTGGATAAGCTATCATGGTGGTGAGTTTGATGTTTTTAATGTGCAAATTGACGGAGCTATCGAAAGGGGTGTGAATGGGGTGCCCGATTTTCATAAATTCCCCAAAAATCAGGGGATGATGGGATTGCCTTGAGTCTTGGCATGCATGTGTATACATCCATGAGGTGTCATGGTGCCAAACTTGAGTTTTCTAACTTTAACAGAAAAAAAGTTGTATACTTTTTTAGCTTAATGCAAGCCTATGGGGGGGGGAAACGGAGCTCCGATCCGGATCTGGAGCTCCGCAGCGGAGCAGAGCGGACATAGGCGGAGCGGGGGCAGAGCAAAGCGGGCCGATCCGCAAATCGCAGATCTGGAAGAGAAGCAGAGCGGGGGGTCCGTGCACATCCCTATCATATAGTGAAACACAGTGGGGACATACCTATCCCTTGGCCATAAAAATCCCATACACCAGAATTTCACTGAAATTCCCTTCTCCTTAGCAGAATTTTTTTTTGAAAGCAATTTATTTTCCATCAAACTTGATGGGAATGGTTGAAAAAAAGGCAGAAGACACTTTCAGCTTTAATATAAATCATTTTTCTTCACTCAGAATTATTCCCACTTTTCTCCTGCCTTTCAGTTTCACTTTAGGTGAATTATAATGCAACCTTACTTCTAGGGCCCTTTCTACACCTAAAGATTATCCCAGGAAAATGGAATGATTGTCCTTGCCTGCTCCTAGGATCCCCTGTGTGTCATTTGGATGCACAGGGATGATCCCAGGATGATCCCTGGAAAAAGGCAGGTGTAGAAACGGCCTAGGTCTAATCAGCTTTATTCACTGCACTGATATACCTTTCACCAGACTGGACTTCCAACCAGGCATTCAGTGCTAGAGAGCAACTAGTCTTCATCTAAATTTCGAATGGGTCCAGATACTTCTGGACTTTGGATGTGATTCATAATGGTCCTACATGCTTCCAGGTAACTATCTCCCCATTGCCCTTTCCTTTCCCTATTCCAAATTTAACTGGTGGTGGCATTCGGGAGACTCACTGTTAGATAGATACTGCGACAAAAACAGCCGTCATGAAAAGCTGTGGTAAATACAGCTTCCATGGAATGACAACTACATTTCCTATGGTTGGAAATTCAGTTCTCTGCTGCACATGCTGTCAAGAAGTTTGTAAAGGGAAATGGTTGGTGAGATGGGCAGTGCAAGCCAATACTTTGGAGTGAAATGGGAAGAGTCACTGTTGATGAAATCCCCCTGAAAGTAAGTAATTGTGAATTTGTTTGTCCTGTGGCATAGTGCTGGACAGAGAGAAATGTTCCCTGATTCCCTAAGCTCCTTTCCCTGGCCTCAAGCACTACAGGCAACTCTGTCCATCTTCCAAAGACCTCCATGCAAGTGGAGGAGGAGGAGGAGGAGGAGGAGGAGGAGGAGGAGGAGGAGAAGAAGAAGAAGAAGAAGATGAAGAAGAAGAAGAAGAAGAAGAAGAAGAAGAAGAAGAAGAAGAAGAAGAAGAAGAAGAAGAACCCTGCACCCCACCACCCACAAATGAGGTTGCAAAGCTGGGCCCTGTGTTTTCACTCAGCCTTTGAGGTAGAGGACTTGTGGCCAGTGTGGAGCTTGTAGAGAAGGTGAGTAGCAAGGAAACTGCTCAATCATGCTTCCAATGAGATCTGAACTTTGGAAAGGGTTTGAACTAAAAATGATTTTTGTAAAGCGAACAGAGGACAGTAATGTATTTGAACAACTACCAGAGGACTGTCCACTGCTTGAAGGCATCCTGTATGTGAACGGTTGTTCCATCCCATTCTAGTTCAAAGATAAAGAAGCATAATAACTGTCCATCAAGAGTTAGCTCCTGGCCAGCAGCCCAAACAGGCAGGCAAACTATGGTGAGATTTGCTATATTTCAAGTTTAAAACAAAATTCTAAATTTGCATTTATACATATAAATCAGTATATGCAAATACTATGCAAATTCTGTCATGTTTTGTCTTCTCTTTGGGTGATGCATTTCATTTTTGGTTATTCATAGATACTAGATTTATTTCTTTTGTCCCCCCTTCCCCACTTTTTTTTTTTTTTTTTTTTTTTTGCAGTTTTACTGAAGCCTATCCTTAACTGTGTGCAGGGGATTTTGTATGATGCCACTGGCACATCTTGGCTAATAATCTGTATTAATGTGTTCTGTAAATCCCAGGTAGGTGTGTGTGAAATCCCTAATTAATTTTTCTTCCTAGCCATCAAAATTCCTTTTGCATCCCTGAAAACATCTTAGATATTTCAATTGAAATTCACCTTGAAATTTCACTTTAGGAAAATTTCAGTACCAACTTTCATTACTATTATAATATTAATAGTGTTACACACAGGTAGCCCACTTTAGAACATTGAGAAGTTTCAAACATATGGAGCTCACCTAGGTGCTTTGGTTTTCTAAAACAAGGCATGGGGGGTATGACATTTCTGTGAAGCCCACTGCCCATTTCAGACTTGAATCTAGCACCAAATGACTCTTGGTCCATACACTTATCTTAGGTTAGCACATTCCATGGAGGATGTCAGAGGATAGACCTCCCAGACCAGAATAGTCTACGGCGATCTCTGGTGTCAACTATCACTTGATCGTCTCTATAACAGTAGGGAATTTTCCAGACTAAACTTATTCATTCTAGCAGTCTTTCCAAAACCGTAGACCTACAAAATGGGAGGTGGGGTGATCCTTGACTTACACCTCGGGCTCATCTACACCAAGCAGTTTATTCCACCATGAAAGTGGTATGAAAGCAGTAGGGCTGTGCTCCACTTTGCATCGGAGCGTAGAAGCAATAGCAAAGTGGCCTGATTCACCTCCGGCAAAGGCGGAGACGAAGTGGGTTGGGGGGCTGCGGAATGAGGTGAAGAGGATCGAGACCAAGCGGATCCTTTGCCTCAATCCGGAGCTCCGAAAAAAAGGTAAGTGGAGGCTTACCTGGCTCTGCCACAGTCCGTGCGGTGACAGCAGCAGAGCCAGGTAAGGGGGCAGAGGGAGGGGGGCTTACCTGCCTCTGTTGCAGTCCGGCGGTGGCTTCAACTGAGGCTGAGGCTCAAACCAGAAGACCAGGCCACAACCGCGGCCTGCCCTTCTGCTTTGAGCCTCAGCCTCAGGTGAAGCCACTGCCGGAACGCGACAGACTCAGGTAAGGGGGGAGGAGGGAGGAGGGCCTTTCCTGGTGCCGCCAATGCCACTACAGTCTGTGTGGCGATGGCGATGGAGCCAGGTAAGGGGGCAGGGGGGAAGGGTCTTACCTGAGTCCGTCACGTTCCGGCAGCGGCTTCAACTGAGCCCGAGGATTCAAACCGGGAGACCAGGCTGCAGCCTGGTCTTCCTGTTTGAGTCCTCGGGCTCAGTTGAAGTCGGTGCCAGACTGCGATGGATGCAAGTAAGGGGGGAGGAGGGAGGGGGCCTTACCTGGTGCTGCCGGCGCCACTGCGGAGCTCTGATTTGGAGCCAGAGCTCTGCAACAGAGCGGCTCGTAGGCGGATCAACGCGGGTCGGAGCAGGCCTGATCCAGAATTTGCAGATCAGGTGCGGAGAGGATTGGGGGGTCCGTGCACAGCCCTAGAAAGCAGTATATAAAAGGCAGGAGCCACACTACTGCTTTATAGTGATATTGAAGTGCACTGCAGGATCTATACTACTGGTTTGAGGCCCAATGACACATATACACCAAGCAGGATATAGCATTATGAAAGCAGTATATGGTATGTGTCATGGGCTCCAACAGTTGCCAGTGTACTTCAATACCACTATAAAGAGCAGTGTGGCTCTAGATGACCCACACACACACACACACACACACATACGCACAACCCACACAACTTAAAACAATATATACAGATGAAAGCAATGAAGCTGTTTATGGACTTGCTAAAGTCCACACAACAAATCAGTGCATAGTTGGGACTGAAACCAACACCAAACCATGGGTATTTCCAGTTGAGACTTGTATCATGCAATTGCTCTGCCTTATTCACAGAATTTTACATTGACATTGTCTTTAGCTTGTAACCATCCCGTGTTTTAACACTATTTCTTCAGTCTTTGTTCTTCGCACAAAAAAAGCTGTTAAAGAGGAAAAGATAGAATAGCTGCCCTGTGTCTAGGAGCCCTCTATTTAGAAGCACCCCATATCACATTTCCTTTTCAAAACAAACATCATTTTCTGTTACAAACTTTGTAGGTCACTACTATGCATAAACAAACAAAAAAACCTGATAGTTCTAGCAATCTAAACAAAATAAGTTGTAATGTAACAACAACAGGGTTTTAGGAATAAGAAGAAATAATGTCGTTTGGGTGCTTCACGTGGTTCATCCTTACAGATGTTACCAGAATGACCATGAATCTTTTAACACCAAAGAAATTTTCTGGGGTTTGATTTATGCCTACCCACCCCAATACTTACACTTTTAGTCAGTGTCTTTTGAGACTTTCTGTTGTGTATATAATCATGTGTCACTTGAAACTTTACCTGTCCTAGTTAAGTCATTATTGATGGATATGCAATTTTGGGTAGTCTGAATAGATTTTGTTCTAGACTTCAGGGAGGGAAACTATAACAATGTTTGAACACTCTTGATTTTACATATGCACGTCCATTAATTGATAAGAACATGTACATCTTCAAAAGGGCAGTTTAGTTGACAGCAGCAATACTTCTCAACTTACCTCTCCATTCTCCAGTGGATGGATCTTGGAGTAATATGAAGTACATATAACTTCATCATCTTTTGCATATGATGGAGGTCCAGTGCGGGGAGAAATGTTGTAGCGTGTCAGACATTCAGTATCCGTGATAGCATAGTATTGCCAGGGCTCGTAGTTAACACCATCTAGTGAACGTTCCAAAATCCAGTTTCCAGGTCGTGGTGAATTAGCTGCTTTTACAATGACATAAGCAATCTGGAACACCTGAAAAAATGTAAAGAAAGAAACCATGAGAATAACTTGTTGAAATGCAACTGCATTTTCTTCTTTAGCTCTTTTCCTGGCCTGCCATGCTGATTCTGTAGAATCAAAGTTTGATACAACGGCTTGGTTCTAGCCGATCCTACAGAACAAGTAGTAGTTTACATCCTGTTTACAGCAACTTTCCATACATGAGACAGGAAGCCAATAGTCCTCTCTCTGTTGAAATATTCTGCATTAATATAGATTATTGTTGCAGCACAGTTTCCCTGCTGTTTCCAGCTCTGGGACAAATGCCTAGCACACAAGTTAAAGTGGGGGCCCTGTGGTTGGCCCAACTGCATCCCTATCCCTATTAGAGTTGCCCAAGCCCTTGGCACTGCACATATCTGCCATGAAAGAGCTTGAGGCACAGCGCTGGGGAAGAGTGCTGGCACAGCAATGACAGTGGGAATAGATTCATATGCTACACACATTACAATGTGATGGGTTGTACCCACCATCTCTAACAATGACTGCTTATTCTATGTGTCGTAGACTCTGGACTGAAGATATTCAAAATGGATAGGGTTATTGTACTAATGACAATGAGTGGATATGGCTAATGTGTATAAGAATGTTGTTCAAGTTAGACTTCTGGGAAATTGGCACACAAAAGAAAAGCGTTAGGGTGGGAGGAGTGTACAGCCCTACAGCTGTTCCAAGTTCTTAACCATGGCTGAGACACAGCCACCATTATGTCTATGCTGACCTTGATTGACCATAATTTCTTTTTGAATCTGTAGTATATTCGTACGACAAGAACTTCAGTGAAAGCACTTTTTTCTGAAGATGGTTAAAAATATCATTCTCCATTTAATATATAAGCTGCATACCTTCTGTATGATATGAAGTAATAATTAATTTCAGATATCATATTTTAATTTTCCTTTGATAATTTCACAGCAGAATTCATATCCTTTAAATCTGGACATCATAAGAAAGTGGAGGTTTGTGTGTGTGTGTGTGTGTTTGCAAATCCATCTTCCACAATGTTATTATTTATAGCTGTCAGATATCTGACACTCACAGAAGGCTATATTTAGCTTACACATTTAAATCTCACCTTCCTTCCATGGAACACAGTAACTTGTACTGAATTACATTCCATTTTTACCTGACAACACTATGAGATGTTATGCTGAGAAAGAAGAATGTGACTTGTACCATGCCATCCAAGATGCCCTATTGCAGCCTTTCCCAATGTGATAATTTCCAGATGTTTAGACTACAACTCCCATCAGCCCCAGCCAGCATGATTGGGGATTATGAAAGTTGTAGCCCAAACCACCTGGATGGCACCATTTTAGGGAAGGCTGTTCCACTGGCTCTCAGCAAGCTACCACAGGATTGTTACCACCTTCATGGAATATGGCTCCTTCAGCCAGGCCCCAACTGGCTTTTATATTGATCTGAAGCCCAGTATAAAATTATTTCCTCTGTGAAACACGTACCCTGGGCATTCTGATGATGATCTCTATCTGCAGCGTATGACTACTGCTCTCATATAAGCAGATTAGGAACATTTAATCAACACTTATTATGGTTTGTGCTTTCACCAGCCTTTCCAACTAATTTACAAAGGATTTATTTTCAGCTAACCTACTTGCCAGGAGTGAGACTCAAAACACAGCTATATTTGATGAAGCTTTGAATGTGCTAATAATTTATCCTTCTTTGTAAATCAGACTTTATTCCAGCCCAGAAAAAAATGAGGCAGATGGAAAAGTATACATCTCAGTAAGAAGAATTAAACTAAAGGGATTTTATTCAAAATGAAGCAAATCTAGAATGTAGTAAACTCTTGTGAATAACATAGAGACCCTGAGCAAAATATTTAGCACGTGTGGAAAGTGGAAGATGACGTTCCAGAATGCATTTTACATATTGCCAACCCATTCATGATATAACAAAGAACATTACACTGAAAGGTAATCAGGTTCCAGTGTAGAGATCCTGTTCAGTCAATCAATATTTCTTTATGATTGCACAGTGGAACATTGCCTAATAATATGCAACACAGTTTTCCTGGAGGAAAGGAGGTGTAGATATTTCTCCAGTTCCAGTATGATGCCCCTGAAGTTAATGCAGGTGTACATAACCTCTTAATTCGCATTTCTGAGATTCTAAAGAAATACAAGGTGCAAAAAGGAAATGCAGGTTGCTTACCTGTAATCATAGTTCTTCGAGTGGTCATCTGTGCAGTCACACAAAATGGGCTCTGCGCCTGCGCGGAGTCTCGATCGGGAAAAACTTCTATAGCTGAGGCGTTTTTGGCGGGAACCCCTCCCCCATGCACTGAGTGCACATGCGCAAGCTGAGGGGTTCCCGCCCTGAAGCTCAGTTCCTTGAAACCGACATTGTGGCCTCGGGACCGAGAGTAATAAAAACTGTCAGTATCGATGGAGACATCGATACCGAAAAACAAGTGCTGTTACATAATACTATGTGTTGGTATGGATACCGAACAAAAAGCTTCAATAACTCAATATCGATGTAACCCCAATTGTAGCTACACTTATATAGCAACATCATTAAGAAAGTAAACAAAGTTACTATACATAACACACCGAAGTGGGGATGGTAGAGTGGGTTGTGTGACTGCACAGATGACCACTCGAAGAACTGCGGTTACAGGTAAGCAACCTGCATTTCTTCTTCGTGGTCTCTGTGCATCACACAAAATGGGAGATTAGCGAGCTGACTTACCGGAGGTGGGTCGGTGTCGTTATGTCAGTATCGATGAAAGGACGGCTCTCCCGAAGGAACAGTCGGTTCTCGCTCTCGTATCCAAGCGATAGTGCTTAACGAAAGTCGACGGTTTCGACCAAGTCGCAGCACGGCAGAGGTCAGGGATGGAAACGCCTTTGCCGAAGGCTGTCGAAGTAGCCATAGCCCTGGTGGAATGGGCTCGAACGTTGGCGTCCAAAGGGAGTTTGGCAAGTTGATATACCAACTTGATAGTCTCAACAATCCATCTCGCAAGTCTCTGCGATGAAATAGGCATGCCTTTATGTTGTCCAGAGTAGGAGACAAATAAACAGGGTGATTTGCGAAAAGGTTCTGTACGCTGTTTGTAAAAAGCTAAGGTCCTACGGACATCGAGTGTATGAAGAGTGGCTTCCATCTGTGACGATGGAGAGGGGAAAAAAGCAGGAAGAACAATATCCTGCTTCAGGTGGAACTCTGAAACGACCTTCGGTAGAAAGGTTATGTCAGGTCTTAATATGGCCTTATCCTTATGAAAAGTTAGATACGGAGGATCTATACGGAGAGCCACAAGCTCACTCGATCTCCGAGCTGTAGTAATTGCTATTAAAAAGCCTGTCTTAAAGGAGAGTAACCGGAGGTCCGTTGTGGCCAGTGGTTCGAAGGGTTTTGAGGTTAATAAATTGAGTACCACTGAAATGCTCCAGGATGGTATATGGGAACGGATTGGTGGGGTTAAATTATTAAGTCCCTTCAAAAAACGTTTTGACAGAGGATGTGAAAATACAGTTGAACTTTCTATACTAGGATGGACTGCTGAGATTGCTGAGAGATACATGCGTATGGAGGATGTAGATAAACCCTTGTCTGAGAGAGATAGAAGAAACGTAAGAATTTGATCTATGGTGGAAGACAAAGGGTTGAAATTATTATCTTTGGCAAATTTCTCAAAGATAGTCCACTTCTGTGTATACGATTTTCGAGTGGATGGTTTCCTAGCTGCATCTAGGATATCCTCTAAACTAGTGGAGATTACGTCGGATTGGCGAACTGGATGTACCATGCTGTTAACCTCAGGGTTTGAAGACTGGGGTGTCTGATTTTGCCCTGTTGTTGTGTCAGCAATGTTGGTGATAGTGGAAGCCGGCGGTATTGGCCGTTCAACAACCGTAGAAGTGAGGTGAACCAAGTTTGCCTCGGCCACCAGGGAGTGATCAAGATGCAATTGGTCTTGTCGGCAATTATCTTGGTGATTACCCTCGGTATGATGGGAAATGGGGGAAATGAGTAAAAAAGGGCATTTGTCCATTGCAAGGTGAAGGCATCGCCCAGGGAGGTCCTGCCTAGACCTGCTCGACTGCAAAAACTGTGGACGATCCTGTTTGTCCGTGTGGCGAAAAGATCGATGTCTGGTATGTTCCACATTTGGAAAATTACTTTGGCCACGGACCTGTTGAGCTGCCATTCGTGTGCGAGATGATGGGATCGACTTAGGAAATCGGCCAGCAGGTAATTTGAATCAAATTTTGTAGTTGTTATTTTGTTGGTGCTACCAAAAGCCAATCATCAAGGTAAGGATAGACTTCTACTCCCTTGAGACGAAGGTGGGCACAGACTGCAGACATACATTTTGAAAAAACTCTTGGGGCCGTGGATAGGCCAAAAGGGAGAGTTCTGTATTGGTAGATGTTATGGCCAATTATAAAACGTAAATATCTTCGGTATGTGCCCTCCATTGCGATGTGGAAATAGGCATCGCGAAGGTCAATAGAAGCGAACCATTGTCCCTTCAATAATAATGGGATAATAGAAGCCAAGGAAACCATTCTAAACTTTCTGGTTGCAATATGTAAATTTAATAAACGTAAATCCAAAATAGGACGATGTCCTCCATCTCTTTTTGGTACGGTAAAGTACCTTGAGTAGAAACCCCTATTAAGTTGACTCCATGGAACAGATTTGATGGCACCTTTACCAAGGAGCATATGGACTTCCTGGAGTAAGGGTGTTGTAGGTGGTGTAATGTTTATGTTACCGAGAAGAGGGAGGGTTTTAAATTCTATACGGTATCCTCTCTGTATTATAGAGAGGACCCAGGAGTCGGTAGTGATAGTCTCCCATTGATGGAAATAGTGGGAGAGCCTATCATCAAAGAAAATGGGGAAATCATTTACTGGTGTGGGTAAAAAATCAAAGACGCTGTTTAAAACCTGCGTCGTTCCTCCGAGAGGTGATTCTGCCTCTGTAATTTGAGAATTGCTTACGTGGCTGGAACGTTTGTTGTTGTTGTTGTGGTTGCTGGTGAGGTTGGAATTGTTGGTATTGTTGCCTATTGGCATAATATGAGGAACGCAGGCGGACCCATCGACGTTGGAATTGTTGTTGTTGGGGTTGGTTGAACCCCATACGGCGGGATGTAGTTCTCGCCTTTTGCACGGTATCGAGCGAGTTGTCGGTGTCGGCATTGAAAAGCCCGATACCGTCGAATGGTAAGTCCTCTATTCTAGAGCGAGCTTCTTGAGAAAGGCCGGCCGAGCGGAGCCAAGCATGTCAACGGAGCGCTATGGTTCCCATGAGAGTTTTTGCTATGCAGTCAACTTGGTGTTTTGAAGAATGTATTTGTTGACAAGACAGCTGTGATGCTTCGGAATGGAAAAGTCTGGCCAAATGCTTTTTATCTTCAGGTAAGTGTTCCATTAATTTTCCCATCTTGTCCCAGAGTAGTAGTTGGTAACTCGACATTGCTGCTTGGTAATTTGTGATCTTTAACCCCAAGGAGGAGGAGGTGTATAACCTGCGAGCAAGAAGGTCTAGACGACGTCCCTCTTTGTCTACAGGTGAGGAATGCTGGTGCCTACTTTTGCCGTGGGATGCCTCACCGACGATGGAGTTCGGAGGCGGGTGCTCAAAGAGGAACTGTACATCTGCGTTTTGGATCTTGTACATCCCCTCCAATCTTTTTGAAGTCGGTGGAGCAGTTGAAGGTGACTTTCAAGACTGTTTAATAGTTTCCAGCAAGGCTGGTAACATTGGAATGGCCACTGGTTTAGAGGTGTCGGACGTGATGGAATCGAAGACCGGGTCCTGTACAGTGGACGCGGCTTGTTCGACTTGGAGACCCAATGCCTGAGCCATTCTAATAATTTGGTTAGAGAAATGGCCCAAATCCTCTGATGGAGAGATGCCCCCTTGGGGAGCAACCTCTATGTCTGGGGAGGCAATAGATGGTCGTGCTGATGACGAAGAAGAAGAATCAGATTCATAATCGTCATGGGGGGACGACGGAGAATTCACTCTAGGAATTGGCACGTGAATGAGTGGTTCTGGTTGCTGTGGTTGGGATGCCTGTAGACTGAGAGGTAGCAATGAAGGCGGTTGCATTGGTTGTGTGCTGGCATCGATAAGACTGGATTGAGGGTTAGGCATTGTAGCTGAAGGTCTAGCTACAGGCTCAGCCTGTGGGTGTCCCGTAGAATATGGCAGTCGGGTGTAATAGGTTTGGGGAGAATATCCCCATTGTCCTTCATAAGGTCTTTGGTAATACATATCACGACCATAATATTGGTCTCTGTAAGAATGCCGTTCCCATCTCTCATGGTGTGGTGAACGGGACCTGTCTCTCGGCAGTGGTGGTCTATCATAGTAGTAGTAGTCTCTCCCTGAGCGACCCGAAAACATGGAGTCTGGGGAGTCATGTCTATAACGTCTGTCCTCAGTTCGCGCCTGTCCAGGCGGTATAGGGGCTGGAGATACATCTCTTATCTCCCCTTCAGACGTTGACGTCAGCCTTGGGCCCCGTGCTGACTGTGGCCTTAGTGCTGGTATAGGCGACAGCAATAGCGGCGGTGGTAAAGGCTGTGCCAGTGTCGGCATTGATGCCGAAGACTCGGCCGCCGAAGTCTGTGGCAAAGGATCATTCCTCGATGCTGAGGGAGATTTACAGTATCGACCGTCAGCATCAGTATATTAGTCATCGGAGGAGGAGAAGACGGCCGAGTAGGGTTCGGCACACTCTTTTTAAGAGATTTTTTTATTTCTCTTTTTCCTGCGCTCCTCCGGATTTGAGGCAGTATGCTTTGCCTTCTTTGCTAATCGTTTGGCAATAGAAAGTGTAACACTTCTCCCAGGCGTCACAGGTATCTCTGGCTGTTGGGGAGGTTTTGGGGAGGTTTCAACAGGCTCCATAGTGCTGGAAGTCGATGTCGAGGGTTTTTCGACTGATTGTAAGGCTTTGCTCCAAAGGAGGGCTTTTAGCCTATCTGACCTGTGTCGTCGTGTTTGCTTGGAAAAGGCTTGGCAAAAACAACAGGTCTCGACAATATGTGCTTCACCCAAACACAAAAGGCACAATGAGTGTACGTCTGAGGGGGGAAGTTTACTTCCACACTTGGTACACTTCCTGAACGGGACCTTGAGGGCCACGCGCCCTTTCGGGCATTTTCGCTTTTTCGCGAAAAATAGGAAAAGAAAAAATTGTAAAATAACAATAATAATAATAAAGAAGAAATATGAGAAGGATAGAAAGAAGAAGAAGAATAAAATGCCTCTTACAATTTATTTCCTACAGAGAATTTCCCAACGAGGTCACCACAATGGCGGTCGAAAGAGAACTGAGCTTCAGGGCGGGAACCCCTCAGCTTGCGCATGCGCACTCAGTGCATGGGGGAGGGGTTCCCGCCAAAAACGCCTCAGCTATAGAAGTTTTTCCCGATCGAGACTCCGCGCAGGCACAGAGCCCATTTTGTGTGATGCACAGAGACTACGAAGAAGAACTCAGTGTTTTCAGTTCTGCAGTTGGGAGTGAAGAACGACAAAAAAAAGTGAAAAACAATGAAGGAAATTGTACTGTGGGAAACCAGAAGACAGCGTTCCATATCGTTAGTTGGTGAAAGCTTGCATTTTCAATGGAATGCTGCCAATTCACACCAAATGAAGTTCTGGAATATTATAATTACAAAGTGGAACAGATGAAATAATTAAAGCTGTTTCCTTTTTTCTTTTTCTTTTTCATGGTGCCTTGGCAGCCTTTTCAATGTTGGAATTAAAATAAGTAAAGGGGAAAAATGGAGATTTCACAGCTACTGTGACTAAGTACTTCAGGGGTTTCCCAATGGAGAATTCTGAGAGCTATGTAAAAAGGCAATCCAGTGGCAATGAATGTTACTGTCTTAATACTATGTTTAAGGAAGGTCCCAGGCTGATGGCCTCACTCAACAAATTATGCAAAGAGGAGTGCTGCACTGGTTAGTGCTGCACAAAGCTATGTCATGGAGCATTTCTTCTTAATGACCATCCCTGTGCTTTAACCATGACTTGTACACATCTAGTAGCAAACAATTAAGCTCAAGAAATCTACTTCCATTTTGGTACGCTTGCTATTAAGGAGAATAGCTAGCTCTAATCACAACAAACTTGGATTGAGAATAAAATCATAATGCAGCCTTCCCCAGCCTCGTTTCCTCCAGATATTTTGGATGACTATCCCTGCTATCAAAAACCATTGGCCATGCTGACTGGAACTGATGGGAGTTGTCAGCCAAAACACCTGGAGGGACCCAAATTGGAGAGGACTCACAAAAGGCCTGTGGGATAAGTCTAGCATCCTTTTTGAACAGTGACCAGTCAGATGTTTCCAAGAAGTCAACAAGTAAGGTATGTAGGAAATAGCTCTCCGCCAGCAACTGGAATAGAAAACTTCCATGCCTTTGAACATGAAGGTTCCACTTCACTATTATGGCTAATAGCTGTTGATAGTTGTTCCATGATTTTGTTTAACTGGTTTAAAACCATCCAAACCAAGACTGAAACCAGTAATTCACCACTCCATTGATGGTGATCATTGATCACCACTCTCATCCTGATTCACTCTTAAATCTGTGACTCAGGCCGTTGCTAGACAAGGGTTTAGCCCGGGCTGATAACCGGGCTCACCTCTGTGCGTTCAAATGACACACAAGGGATCCTGGGGTCAGCCCGGGCTAAACCCTCCCTTGGCCTGGGATAACCGGCACCGGTTGTGGCCCAGTATTTCCGCAGCCCTGCCTGAGCCCAGGGCTGCGGAAGGTCTAGTCCATTTGGCAGCTTTTCCCGGTTATGCAGCTTACTCGCGAGTAGCCAGGAGAAGCCTCTGTGCCCATTGGGCAGGGGGAATCATGGGGGGGAGAGATGGGGGCCGGGGGGGAGAGCTGACCCAGCGGGAGAGATGGGGGAAGAGAGGAGCCAGGGTGGGGAGATCGTGGCTGGGGGGGCAGAGGGGGCATCGGACATGGCAGGCGGGTGGGCGATCGGGCAGGCGGGCAATTGGACATGGCGGGCAGGCAGGGGGCGATCGGACATGGCGGGCGGGCGGGCAGGGGGGATCAATTGGACATGGTGGGGGGGAAATCGGGGGCAGAGGGAACAGGGAACCCTTTTTTTTTAAAAAAAACCCTACCTTTGTCGTTGGTGCGCTCCTGCGCACATGGCCCCTTTTACCTCAAAAAAATGGCCGACATGACGGGGCTTTCTTTTACCCCGTTGCGTGTCAATTGTAGACTGGGGCGACGGTCCACACTAGCTGCAGCGTGGGCTCGCTCCTACTCCCGACTGGATTAACAGGTAGGTCTAGCAAGGCCCTCAGAGGCACGGCTAGCATCTATAGTGCTATGAGCTGCCCACATTCAGTCAAACAAAACAGATCATAGAATCATAGAATAGGAAGGGTCCTATAAGGCCATCAAGTCCAACCCCCTGCTCAATACAGGAATCCACCTTAAAGCATACCTGACAAATGGCTGTCCAGTTGCATCTTGAAGGCCTCTAGTTTGGGAGAACATGACCTCCCTAGGCAATTGGTTCCATTGTTGTACTGCTCTAACAATCAGAAAGTTTTTTTTTTTATTTTTAATGTCCAGTCGGAATCTGGCTTCCTGTAACTTGAGCCAAATAGTCCGTGTCCTGTACTCTGGGATGATCGAGAAGTGATCCTGGCCCTCCTCTGTGTGACAACCTTTCAAGTATTTGAAGAGTGCTATCATGTCTCCCCTCAGTCTTCTCTTATCAAGGCTAAACATGCCCAGTTCTTTCAGTCTCTCCTCAGAGGGCTTTGTTTCCAGACCCTTGATCATCCTCGTTGCCCTCCTCTGAACCTCCTCCAGCTTGTCTGCATCCTTCTTGAAGTGTGTTGCCCGGAACTGGACACAATACTCAAGATGAGGCCTAACCAATGCCGAATAGAGGGGAACCAGTACCTCGCATTAGAAGGTACTGTTGATAAGCACTCTTGAGTCCAATTCTGTAGCATCTGTGGATCCACCTAACAGTTGTTCCATCTAGCATGACTATTCATAAATGTGGACTTGCTAAAACTGAAGGTTACATAGTATCCCCAAATTTATTGTAGTTATTTATTTCATAAAAGAAGCATTACTTGTGTTCTTGCTATTTTAAAACTCTTCCATATTCACCCATCCATGCCAAGCATCAATGCCATGCCACACAATGTATCATTTCCATCTCTTACACTATCGCTACACATCATCAAAAATTATTACAATTTTAAATTCTATCAATTCCATCAGCATACTGTTGTGTCCATGCACAAGCAGGACCTACCAGTAGCACAACAGGGAACTACTGGGTCTTAAACATGAGCAGAAACTCTCGTTACTAGAATGGTGCAGGTTCTACTGACTTGCCCCAATCTGGAATTGAGCATTTCCACTCATTTTCAGGGTTACTTTAGGAAGCTAATTCCCCATTGTGCTATCAGTCAGAATGAGTTGCTGGTGCAATGAATGAGCAGGACTATACAGTGGTAGTATTGGATACTGCTCCATGATGCCATTTGATATGACAATGGACAAGAAAAGCAAATGTCAGAATGACCATTTGTTTATGCAGCTATAAATCCACGGAGTGATGTGATCGCAAGTTGATTTAGAACCTGCATATAACAACATCCAGTGTCTGAACTGCAATAACCAAGTGAGAAAGCACTGGACTATGAGGGACCATGAATAACCACTTCAATTTCCAATTGCCCAATAGATTTTCTAGAAATTCATCTTAGAGATGAGAAAGTAGAACTGCTGATCAACTCCTATTCGTTGTTGTTTTTCTATCTTTTTTCCATCGTTGCAATATTGTATGGGAGAAACTGACCTGTATAACTCCTGGCTTCCCCCGTAGCCCTGTACCAGAGAGCATCTTGACATAGCAGATCTTGAAGTATCCCATTTGACATGGTCAAACCACAACGAGTCCATCTTGCTCTCCATTCAAATAACCATGTGAATTACCACAGCCTCACACCTCATCAGTTCCAATGGGCTCATCAACATCTCATGTCGAGCCCTAGATCTGCCAGATTCATTATCTAACATCCACCACTGCTTGTTATTTCACACTTCCTTGTGCTCCTATCAGAACTTCCATCCTTTATCATTTCTCTGCTGCTTTACTGCAGCAGAAGTGAAATAGAACAAGAAAAGCAAATGCCAGAATGACCATTTGTTTATGCTACTATAAATCCATGAAGTGATATGATCACAAGTTCTGTTATATAATCCAGTAGCAAACTACTTTCTCCTTCTCAGCATTCAATAGTATACAAGCACACAGCAGTGTAGAGCAATAAGTTTTTAAAAGGCAAATGTCTAAAAAAAAATTATTGACAAACATGTGTTTAAATAAGCCAGCAAACTTCATAAAGGTAAAAGGGGCATAACTCCGCCCCACCCCCCGTTTTCTCTGTTGAATCATCCAGAAAGGTGTTTAGAATTAATTGGAAATAATGACAAGTGCAGAAATGTCAGTAGAGCCTGCTTAACATTGAAAGGTGAGAGCCCAGCTCTCAATTCTGTACTTTTGGTTTCTTCCATACAAGCAACAAACCAGTCAGTCAAGATGGTCTGCCCTATTGGAGAGCTGAATATTTATTTATTTATTTATTTATTTATTTATTACATTTATATCCCACCTTTTTTCTTCCAAGGAACCCAAGGCAGCGTACATAATCCTCCTCCTCCTCCTCCTCCTCCTCCTATTTTATCCTCACAACAGCAACTACCCTGTGAGGTAGGTTGGGATGAGACTCTGTGACTGACCCAAAGTCACCCAGTGGGTTTCCATGGCCGAGTGGGGACTAGAACCTGGGGGGGATCTACACTACTGCTTTAAAACGCTTTAAAGCGCTTTATAACAGTTTTGACAACTGTTGGGACCCAGGACACACTGCATATAGAGGTTTCAAAACATTTTCAAAGTGCTTTAAAGCGCTTTAAAAGCAATAGTGTAGATCCCCCCCCTGGATCTCCCGAGTCCCAGTCCAACACTTTAGCCACTACACCACACTGGCTCTTGTGTAGGGACCAAGTATTTACAGCACATGATATGAATTTAGAATGAGTAGGATGCAAATCTGCCTTCTCTCTAGAGTCTTGCAAAATAGCCAGTACAGTATAACTCTAACATAGACATTGTAATCTGGCTATTCAGATCTGCAGAATGTGAATATTCAGAGTGACTGTACTGATGGTTGCCTTGGGTAACAATTGATCTCTTCACTCACAGAAACTTGGTTATACATCGTATAGACTTCCTGAGGTGTACAGTGGCAAGAACAGACTGTCACTGCTGTTGTTAATGTTGTTGTTGCTGCTGCTGTTGCTGTTGCTAAGTCGCTTTCCTGCCACTTCCAAAATAATAACCCCTATTCTCTTCATTTTCCCACTAAATGACAGAGTGAACTGTAGCCTGTTACAGCCACACTGAATCAGACGAATGGATGTCATTTATAGCAAACAATGCAATGCAGTTTTAATACAGCTGGAGTATATTTTACCCTCTCACAAAATGAATTTGTTTGAAACAAATTGGTCAGCTTGGAGTGCTTAGTAATTGAAGGTTCTTTCCCTGTTTGAATACCACAGGAAACAACTGTACTTTACAAGAGCACCTTTCTGATTCATTATCATGGGGAGCCATTTTCTATGTTCAACTGCCAGTTAGTGGGGAAGGAGGGCAAGGAATAAATGGCTTACTTGTTCTAAAGATGTCCAATTGCATTTGTATTACTTTAGCCGCACATATTATTGGGTCATAGAGTACTGAGATGAGAATAAGAGAACTGTGAAGCACTAAAATTAAATGTTCCAGTAGTTAGGTTATATTCAGAGTTCTGATTTAAAGATGGCAGCATCCACTAAAGATCAGCCAGGTGGCAGGTTAGCATTAATTTAGCAGTGCTCCCAGGAAGTGCACTGTTTGCTGTGACTTGCTATCACACATTGTTAAGCAAAGGAAATAGAATAGAGCCATGATTGAAATCACCAAGACAGGCAATTGGAAACAATGGACTGCCTTTTTCTGAAGGAAATCTGTCACCATTTCTCATTGTTGCAACTCTGTTCGGTGAATGCTCCTCTAATAAATGATGTGATTCATTCTTAAACCTTGAATGTAGGCTTCATCCTGAAGTACATGTTCAAATCATTAACCAAGCAACTCTATTTGGGATTGTAAGGAATCCTCAGCCAGGTTGACAGGAGATTCTTGCCTGCTCCTCTCAGGTAACGGAGCTCTGTCCCCATAAGAACCCGAAGGTTCACCAACCTGCTTATCTCTGTGACTAATCGGATGTCTTTAGGTAGCCCAAAACCATGACATGAAGGCAGTAGCCCTCTCTGGCTCCTGCTCCCCAGCAACTGGTACTCACGGGCATATTGCCTCTGAGCTCAGAGCTTCCATATAGCCAGTGATAAGCTCCCTTTTAGAGCCATTTAACTAACTGGCCACTGCCACAAGATGCAAGCTTGTCTAGAAAACAGAAGTTGTGAACTTGGAGCTCTGGCCCTTAATCCCATAGGTGCTACCATTGCCAGTGGTTATTTAGCATTGCAGAAATGCTCATGCCCAGCCATGATCTTCTTGAAACGCTACTGTCTCGTTCCAGAGCTGTGAGGGCAATTCAGCTGTGGATAATGGATATTCAGTGTGATAGAGATACATGCTCCACATGCTTAAGAGGTATCCCCTTCTGAACTATTCATTTTTTCTAAGGTTAATCCAGGGCATTTAAAACAGAACTTTAGCTCTGTGACCTTCCCCCCTGACAACTAAGACTTTCCCATTACCAAAGGGGCTTTTCTTCAGCCTTTAAAAAAAACCACCTTTGACATTGGCATTTAGAAGAATTCATGGCTCATTGTTTCAGCTGTTATAATGGTTGCCATATTGGTTCCAAATGCAGGAAGATGTGTTTCAGATTATAGCTTTCCCTGGACAAATGTATTGTTAGCAAACTGTTTGGTTCCTCATCCAGTGTCTTTAACTCTATATTTAAACCCAAGGGACCGTATCCAACGCTGCCCCTTTGCCAGCAAAACCCACTACTAGTGCAATGGGAAACTAGTACCTAAAGCAGCCAGGCAAACACTCATTTCTAAAGCAACCAGAATTGAGCCTAGCACCAGCCTACCTTGCAGGGTTGTTGTGAGGGTGAGAGAGGGGACAAATTTAATTTGTTTAAAAGTTAACTCACAGGCCTAGCATTGGCCTACTATTTTAAGATGATTACCTCTCAGACATATATCTTAGGGGGACTAAGCAACGCCAGGTATATCAGCTAGTACTACTATAAAATGTGTTTCTATTAACCATATTGCCCATGCCGGATTGGGATGCACATGTGAATAAATATGCGTATCTTGTGTGGAATAGTATAGAATACATTTAATCCATCTGTTCACTGCATATCTTTAGCTAAACCATTTATGAAAATTACAATAAACCCCAGAAAATAATCGAAATTCTGAGTTAAACTCCTATGAGAGCGGCTTTTGTTTTTGCTTTATTAATGTGAAGATTTTCTAGAGGGAACACAAGTACTTAATAAAATAGCGCACAAAGCTCATTTTGAGATATGCAGTAGTTAACAGACTCTTCTTTTGTTTCCACTTCAGCCTTTGATTGGAAAAAAAAATTCCATAAGTCCTTTGTTGAATTTATGCCAAGTTATTTACATTCCATAGAGTGGTGGACCACATTGCATATTCTAGTCTCCACTCATCAGCTTGACTGAAAGAGAGTGGCCAAGTAAAACAGCAACAAACAACCCCCAAGAATCCTTGAGGGGTTGCAGTCGGTAACCAGGCCTTTTGTCTGGCAGCATTCTGACTTGTGGAATACCTTCCTAAGGGAGGTTAGGCCAGCCTCCTCTTTAGTATCCTTTAGATGGCTGGTGTAGACCATATTATTCCACCAAGCTTTTAATAGTTAATTCCACTGTCTGCTTTAGGGCCTTTTCAGCCAACACGCTAAGCCATGGTTAGACCGCTAACCCTTTTGCAGCAAATAGTTAGTGAGCATATTTAAACTGTGTTTATGTAGCCACCATGGTTGGGAATGGTTCACATTGACATGTTAAGTCATGATTCTCCCAAGACGCTAAGCCATAATGTTTAGTTCAAAATGCTTAACTACCGTGGCTTAGCTCGTTGTCTGAAGAGGATTAATATCATTGGTCTCCAGTTTTAACACCTGCTTTGGGTTTTTGTATTTTTATGTGTTTTAATCCTTGCATTTTTATTGTACGTTGCCTTGAGTACTCATATGCTAAATAAAGCAATACATTTTTATTTTTATTTAACTTTTACTGGATATTGAGAGATGTGCATCAGCTTCAAATGAAGCCAAAAGAAAAGTGGGCTGATCCCAAAGCTTCAGACTATTCTGGAACGTTGGCAGATGCCCCACTGTTAAGCGCCTGCAGTGCAGTCCCTACTAATCCTGACAGTGAAAGCTTTGACCTCAAGGGTGTGTATGTTGGAGGTGGGGGTGTCTCCACTTAGCCATTTGGGGGAATGCAGGGTTTTTTCTCCACCCTGTGCAGACTATCAATATCACCACTGGTTTGCATAGGAGAGGAAAAAACATGTACATCTGAAAATGGCAGTGCGCGGGTATCCCACCCTCACCAAGGAACCTGTTACCCTAAGAATCCTTGAGGGGGTATCTTCCCCTCTGTGCACACATCAATGTACATACGTAGACACACACCCCAAAGTCATTTCCCCATGAAAGTCAATAAGGAAACATGAAAATTTGGAATGGAAGGAAAGAATAAGGTAAGGATGCAATGGCAGCATAAATATGACATTTTTGAATAGGGTTGCACAAGAATAATTGGTTTATGGAGTGCAGCCTAAGCATATTAGTACAAAGCTATGAGAGAATGCAGTTACAGTAGTTGTGTTCTGCCTCATTATGTAAAGTGACCATTCCTGATTCTCACAGCAAATGATTCAAATTTATCAGGGAAAAAAGCAGGAAAGCTATATCAAGTTCTTAAAAGATGTAGCAACTAAAGTAGAAAAAACTATGATGAGATAGAATCTTGACTGAAGAGCATGTTACAACTCTGGCAGCAAGAAAAATATGAGACTTAGTTGTATGATGGAAGATAGAGAACACTGAATTAAACAAAATCCTGAGCCAAAAACATTTAGCAGCAGCAAAGGCATCTGGTAACATAATTTGTTAGCAAGGAACAGGCTGCTGTCTCTGACTGACAGAAATGAAAGGAATGGGAGTCTACCCCTTACTTGTAGAACTTGAAGGCCGTAGCAAAGCCTGATATGTCAGCAGTGTGGAGACACGTAGCAGCTGACTTTCAACAGCAGCCACTGGGAGCGCTGCTGAGACCAGAGCAAGTCTGGTGTAATGGTTAGAATGTTGAACTGCAGTCAGGAGATCCCGCTCAGCCATGAAACTCACTGGGTGACTTTCAGCCTAACCTACCTCACAGAGTTGTTGTGAGGATAAAATAGAGAGGAGGAAGACCATGTAAGCCACTATGGGTTCCTCGCAAGGGGTGGGGGGACTGGGATAAAAATTAATACATAAAATAAAAATGCCTGTGCTGGGCACTGCTGGCCATTCACCATCTACACAGCTGCATAGTACACATTAGCAACTCTTCAAGCCTCTTCAACCAGCTGACAATGCCTACCAGGTGCAGGGACATCTGCCAAGGCACACCCTAATGTCTCAAGCATTAAGGGCCAAATTGGGGGGTGGGGCATTGTTTTGGGATCCAGAGGAGGATCCAGATGCAGCACGATCCTCCTCTGGCTGCTCTGCTGTAGCTGCCCCCAACAGCACACTTGCTCCTGGCAGGAGCAAAACAGAATCACTCCACTGGAAGCCAGACTTCAAAGAGTCCAGGAAGAAGGGTCCCAAAGGCTAATATCACCAGTTAAGCCCCTCCTCTGGCCAGTGTCACTACAAAGCCCCTCCAATGCTGGGGCTTGAGGAGCATCATCTCCTCATTCCCCCACCCCCCAATCACCTGCAATGGCCCTCCAATGGTCAGGCAAGCTGAATGCGGAGTAGGGCATCAGTGTCTACAGCATTTAATAAATAAATGAATAAAAATAATGTCCTTTATGACTGAGTATTCAATAAATGTTCATCTTTAAAAAAATGATAATCCCTGGGTGCATGCCCTAATAAAATGTGTTGTGCCCGCCTATGCCGTTGCTTACTGCTCTACTGCAATAGCCTGTTACTTATCATCAAGCCATCTTACTAGCTCAGCTATGTAGTGCTTAACTTCAAAGGTAGAGAACTGTCATAAGGCCAACCAATGGACAATCTACATGGCAATCTAGCGGGTCGCTCTTTCAACGTGTTGGCTAATGGCAGCTCGTCTTCTTCTTTTCCCCTTTCAGTAGGGGTTCCGCAAGGCTCGGTGCTTGGCCCGTAGTTGTTTTCTTTATACATGTTGCCCTTGGGTAAACTTATTCAATCTCATGGCCTCCAATATCACCTGTATGCCGATGATACACAATTATATCTTTCATCTCTGGATCTTTCTCCTGATGTTCACGATCGTATCTTGGCATGTCTTTCAGATATCTCAGCTTGGTTGCTTCACCGTCGTTTGAAACTTAATATGGCAAAGACTGAATTGCTTGTTTTTCCTCCTAAACCTTCTCCTCATCTCCCATTCTCTCTTACTGTCAATAATGTTACGCTTACTCCAGTCAAGGAAGCTCGTAGTCTTGGCTTTATATTTGATTCCTCGCTCTCCTTTATTCCTCATATTGAGACAGTAGCTAAATCCTGTCGTTTTTTCCTGTATAATATTGCCAGGATTCGATCATTTTTGTCTGTCTCTTCTGTCAAGACTCTTGTTCATGCATTGGTTATTTCTCGGTTGGACTACTGCAACCTTCTTCTCACTGGCCTTCCTTCTTCTCACATCAGTTCGTTGGTTTCTGTTCACCACTCTGCTGCTAAGATCATCTTCTTGGCTCGCCGCTCTGACCATGTTACTCCACTTCTGAAATCTCTTCATTGGCTTCCAATTCACTTCAGAATCCAATATAAGCTTCTCCTGTTGACCTACAAAGCTTTTCACTGTCTAGCTCCTTCCTATCTTTCCTCTCTCATCTCACACTGTTGCCCCGCTCGTGCTCTTCGCTCCTCTGATGCCATGTTTCTCACCTGCCCAAGGGTCTCTACTTCCCTTGCTCGGCTTCGTCCATTTTCTTCTGCTGCCCCTTACGCCTGGAATGCTCTTCCAGAACATTTGAGAACTACAAGTTCAATCGCAGCTTTTAAAGCTCAGCTAAAAACTGTTCTTTTTCCTAAAGCTTTTAAAACTTGATTTTGTTCTGACTTTTATACTGTTAGTTTTACTCTACCCTGTGCCTGTTTGGTGCATTCTCTTCCCCTCCTTATTGTTTTATTATGATTTTATTAGAATGTAAGCCTATGTGGCAGGGTCTTGCTATTTTATTGTTTTACTCTGTACAGCACCATGTACATTGATGGCGCTATATAAATTAATAATAATAATAATAATAATAATAATAATAATAATAATAATAATAATTTAGTCATTAAGAGACTTGTAGCAGCAACAGCATATCTAGAGTTCTTATGAGTTGTCAGTAAGCATACTTTTGAAAATCTCAAAGTAAATATTAGTATCCTCTTACGCACAAAAGATCCCTTTAATAAATTGCCTTGTTTAATAGTTCATCTTGTCTCTAGTATTGATGCCCATCTCATACCTAAGCCTCTTATACCAAGCTACTGGGAGATTTTAAAGTATTCTGAGAGAATTGGTGGCAGGAGAAGAGAGTCAGCTTGGATTATAGTGACAGAGATTTCCTTAGGCCCTGAAATATAAACATTTGTTAAAACAAGGAACCCCATAGGTGGGTTTGCCCAGTGAAGGAGTAGTTTTCCCATTGGTGGTAGTGGTGCTGGAGAGAGAAAAACCCATAGAAGGTAACATTATTTGCTCTGCATCTGTGTTCAGGTTATCGGTTCAACATCGGAATTAACCACAGAAAAGAGGCTTCAGTTTCATGGCAATGTTGAATTGGGCCCTACTGTTCCAGATATGAAAAGGGTCTTGTATTGCACTGTTTGTTCAGTGCAATTACCTTACCCTATTAGAGTGTGCTTAACTTTACTATGTTCTTGACTGTACAGTTGTTTAGGAAAAGGGGTAATGTACCCCTATTCTAATTTACAAAACGTCATTGATAACAGCAGAGAGGGTACAGGTACTGCAGATCAAAGCACACTTCCTAAGGAAGAGCATGATGAAGCATATCACACCAATGCTCTATAGTTTGAATTAGCTACCTGTTCTTTTGTGGCACAAATCAAGGTTAATATTTCACAAAAGCATCTAATGTCTTGTTTAAAAGTTATCTTCTCCTCCTCCAGTCATCCTGTCTATGATATGTATATGTGTACATGTCTTGACGAAGCCTCTAAGTGTTACCTTTCCTTTCCTTTATGAAGGCCTTGGATGGGACTCTCTTGTATCCTCTTTGTGCAGGCCTTGGAGTTGTCTGGCATATGACTCTTCAGGGTCTAGTCTTCTCTCATGTATATAACAATAAAAATGGCTGTTGAGTGTTTCTGGATCTGAAGTGCATTGCCTAGAGCACAGGGCCTACAGCTGGACTTTGAGCAGGTTAATTCACCTCCACATCAACCTTGCCCAAGGGCTATGACACCCTCAACCTATCATATTGCAGTATCTATGGTCAACAGAAAGTGACTTCTCAAAGGGCTTGTCTACACCTAAGGGTTTAGGGGAAGGATCATGGACTTACCTGCTTCCACGATCCTCCCCCAGCATCCAAATGGCAGCACGACATCCTGGAATTTTTAAAACAAGGAGCGCAATTGTGCTCCACAGAAAAGTAGGTAAAAATAATAATAATGAACCAGCTCCCCACCCCGCCCCCTCATGGGCATGGAGCATCCCCATACAGCTCAGTGCCCATTTTCAGGGACCCACTACACCCAGGGAGGAAAAGAAGAGGTGGGAGCAGCTGTGGTCCGCAGAATGCTCCCGGGACTACAGGAAACATTGGTTTTTCCACTGTTCCTAATATCCTGTGGAAAGCCTGTGGCCATCCCTGTTTGCCCCCAGGATTCCCTGTGTATCATATGGACGCACAGAGACCCACCCAAGACCTGCCCAGATTTAATGGCTGGTGTAGCCATGCCCAATATCAGTAAAAAGTCATTCACAATACCATCTCTCTGGTTCTATGCCTATTCCCTCAAAGACTGAAGTAAGATTTAGGTATTATTTTTCTGTGGATATGTGAGATTGAATAATACAAAAATATGAACATTCAAATAGGTAGCACAAGGATCTCATCCGCTAACAAGTCAGAAACAGAGGAATATGGGTACACTTTACTGGGGCTAGTCTGCAACAGCATTGCCATGAGGGGAACAATTGGAACTAAGTTGTAGATCACGCTTGAGGGTATTTATGGAAACTCATTTCCCTGTATCTATGCACTTATTGTCAAAAATCTTGTGATATTTGCCAAATCTAATGAGAAGTAGTGTTAGGGGCAAAATAAGCAACATTTCTGAACAGTATGTTAGTAGCCTGGGCTCTTCCCCTAGAACAAAGAGAGTGTAGTTCTGCAGATAAATTAGGGCTTGTTGTTTGAGAGAAAGGGAAAGCACAAATATCTATGTGGCATGCCCTCTCAGGAACTGCCAGCTGGAATTCCTTGTACACAGACAGGAGAAGGGTCAATAGGCAGGAGGTACAAAGCCCATAATAACTGGGGACATTGATTCAAGAGATAGTGGAAACTGGTACTGCTCACAAACTTCACAGGCCCAAAATATAGATGAATACATATCTACCTCTCTCTCTCTCTCTCTCTCTCTCTCTCTCTCTCTCTATATATATATATATATATATATAATATTGGGGGGGATCCTGGTGAAATGTTGTATCTCCCTCTTGCCCCGAGAGAGAGAGAGAGAGAGAGAGAGAGAGAGAGAGAGGGAGAAATCTGCATTTAAAAAAAAAAGAAAAAAAAGAGTACACATTACGCTCATGTACCATTTAAAATTAAATTTACAAACAAAACCCAACAACTACAGCTAATTTTCAGGGAAGTGTGCATAGCCATGCGGATTCTTTTGTACATTTTCCATGACTATGGCAGAAGTTGGAAGAAGTTTCAGCAAGCTAGTACTCTTCAAAAACTGCAGGCATTCTACTATGTGACAAGAAAAGTTACGCCACTTAGGTATTTGTTTATTGAGTGTGAATGTTCAAGTGAGGTTGACTTTGAGAAGATAATTCATGGGTTTGGAGTTAAAATGGCCAGAAAAGAAAAGCTTTGAAGTGATTTGATCTATTTATAAAATGCCTGCAGCTGTGCTTGTTTATTAGAATTTTAAAAATCAAAATAATGAAAGAATTGTTAGGGTCAAATAAAAAAGTTACAAAACAGTAACAGTAACAAGTTTTGGAGGATATTTCTTCAGGGTGGATATTATGTTAAACAAAAATAGTGAAAAAGGAGGGGGTCTTTCAGAGCATGGAAGACATTTGTAATGGCATAATTTCAGAAAGGCAGAAAATATAATTACAGAATCAAAATACAAACTTTTTTTTCTTGACTCATCAGATGGTAGATATGGGATGGGACCCAGGTATGTGTTGGAGGAGGGCTGTGTCCACAAAAGCAGAGGTAGGAAACCTGTAGTCCTCTAGAGTTGCTTGGCTATAACCCCCATCATCCTTGACCATTGCCATGCTCACCATGGCTGATGGGATTTGGAGTTCAAAAATATCTGGAGGGCTACAGGATCTCCACCCCTGCACTAAACTCAACTCTGAAGCTCATAGATTTGACTGTGGATTAAATCTATTAGCAATCAGTTTATACTTTTATAAAATTGCAAGTGTGCATGAAGAGATTCTTGAATCTGCCATGGCTACAAAAAACTAAGACTGTTTGAATTTAACTTTTTTTTTTTTACATATAGAAGTAATTAAAGTTTGGAGATTTTGACATGTTGAACCATTTTTTAATTTTTATTTTTGTGTGTGAATCTCTGATATAAGTCCAGGTTGTTAATTGCCTAATCCTGAAATATTTCACAAAATACGTTTAACCAGCAATCAGGATAAGTTGTTATTGTTTTAATTATGTTTTTGGAACAAAAATAAGAATGAATCAGGATGAAGAGAAACTAAAATACAAAAGAAAACTAAAAATTACAGAGAAGTATACACAGCAATGCAAGGTCATGTTAATTGGAGTGTTTATATATATGGCAAACAAGATTTATGCTGTAAGGTTGTGTTGTGATCAACACACAAATTGGAGCATTCAGAAGTCCAAGTCAACGTCCAAAACCTATTGAATACATCTAGTCAGTTTAAATAACATTTGAAAAAACGCCTCTAGGAATCATGGAAGCAATTTGGTTGTTTTTCTTCTTCTTGGCCCAGCATTTAGTGGTTCAGGATAGCTAGAAGATTTTTTACAGGTAGCTGCACACGTTTTAATTGGTATATATTTTATTATTTTGTAAATGCTGTTTTCTATCCCGAGACACAAGGGACAGTATGAGCTGTAAATCTGGGTTAATAAAATACACCTCTAAAAACACGACAGAATTTTCCAGTATTAGGCAGTGTGGTCCCTATGATAAGACACAAGTTTCCATTTCCACTGGTAATTGCCTCAATCTGTACAGTACACACTGTGAAACATACCTCCATAACTTGCAATACTCACTAACAAATGGCTCATAAGACACAGGAAACGGTATCGTATTACAAAAGGTTATTCACTACACTAATATTATTCATATTGAGCTGAAATGAATCATTAATCTACATAGCACTAGCCAATGAAGCAGGAAATCTCATTGTGTATTGCTCCCACCTGCTCTTCTAGCTCAAAATAAATCCATTAGTTAGGAGCCGGTTGTGTAATTTAGCTTGCAGAACAGCGTCACACAGAGAAATACAATTGAACAGCTACATACATATCTGTAATATGAGTAATATGTATGTAGGAATTATGTATAGCTTCTAACAACCTGAGACTTACTTTTGTCATACCTATCTTTCATGGAGTTGCAGCAACAAACCGATATACACTAGAGTTTCCCTCCTCTCCCCTGATTATTTATTGTGATGGCTTAATCTAATGTTTATTCTACCATACTAGTCATGTCATTGAAAATGCATAAATGATATTTCCAGTGCAAGGCAACACATATTTACTCAGGAATAAGTCCCTCTGAATTCATTGTGACTTATTCCCAGGTAATGTGTATAGGATTGCAGCATAAGTCACTCTGGGAGTGGAGTTTGGAGAAACAATCACAATGCTGTTGCTCTCTATAACCTTCAGCAAGGAATTGGTGGTGTAATATCTACTTTGGAATGCAAAGCAGTATAGATGACAACAGCCTGGATTTTTTTCTTAATTAACTTTTAATCCTTATGGTTGCAACAATGTCTCTTGGCACTTCAGCAGAACATAAACCAGGATAGTGTTATCTTTTCTAAATCTTAATACAGGCGTCTTGTAACAATTGCTTTGAGAGGTATCATGAGCTTATCATCTCAATACCGGTAGATTCCAGACTCTGGTAGCAATGTAATTACCATAAATAAAATCAATTTTATGACAGCTATCCATTTCTGTATAATGGTAGGTAGCCAAGATAGGAAGGCAGGCTTCAAACTCCTTCTATCATTCTCACATCTCATCATCACTCCTAAATTATGTCCCAAGTAAAGGGGATGTTGAAGATGGTATAACCAAGCTGTCACAGTAATAGGGTTAAAAAATAACCCCCTAAAATAAAACGTGTATCTAGAAGTTTTGGGAAACAGGATATATGTCCTGAGAAAAGGGATTCGGTAAGACACTGGAATTAATCAAGGCAATGCTCATCCAGTTTGCATGGCTGGTATGGGTAAGATGTGCACACAAAATAGTGAGGAGGGAAGCATATCCAGACCTACCTTGTCCCTTCCACTCTAAAGGATTAGGTCCTTTTTACAGCTGGGTGAACAACAGGCAGCCAAGCTCATATGAGCCTAATGGCATTTGGATTCCAAACCACCAAAAATGTAATCCGCATCTCCACAAGCAATCTTGCCAACATTTGTAATTTCTTGGCTCTCTTTCCTCTAATGCCATGTAGCAAAGCTAGGGATGATGAAAGTGATACCCATAACTGGGAGGGATAGAAATGGGCCTTTTTGCTAACAGTTTAGCAGGTGCGCTTACCTTAGGTGGCTGGAAAGTATTTTCTTTTTGCTTTCCTTTTAAAATATTTTGTAGCAGACTGTGATGGCTGCACGAGGGCTCCGTGTGGAGGCCACCAGCTGTAGGCCACCACGGCTCTCCACCAAGAGACCACCATGTTGGTGTAACGTTGTTCCAAGAACATTCTAGAGGCAATCTTCATGGGAGGGGTATAATCCTCCTTTTTCCAGCTTAGTGAGCTGCTAACAGACCAAAGCTGATTTCAGGAAAAAAGTGGAGAAAAGGCTAAAAGTGATTCTCAATGTGTTTTCTTGAACATGGCTCCCTAGATGGGAACAATATGGCTTACAGCTGCTGGCTACTGCAAGGACCTCTTTTACTCATCTGCCACTGCCATAAACAGGGGCAAAAAGTCTAAAGGGGGGGGGGGACAAAAACTACTGACCAGCCTCGGAGAATATGCAGCACCTGTCTCCCAAAATTTCTTGCAAAATTTTTCCTCTGGTAAAATAAAATTATGGGATGAAATTGGTGATGGCGGTGGCAGGACCTTAATAACAAACAGAGTACAAGTGGCTACAATGGAATTCTCAAAGAAAACTCCAGCATTCAGCATTTTCCTCTCATGGGCTGGTTGAAAGCACATGAAGGACCACCACCTCATTGCTTTAAGCCATTCAGGAAAACAAATGACTCTAGTTTGTCTTCCAACCTGGTGGTTCCTGGCTGCCTTACCAGGTTTCCTTTGAGTCTGGTGGTGCCGTTGCTGAATAACAGGTCAGTTCAAAACAAAAACTTCCTCGTCCATGATTTGTTTGTGGATTAGAGGGCCGATCTGCTATGCATTACTGAAACCTGGGATGGATGAGTAGGTCTGGGAGGGGTTAGTCTCTCCCAGGTGTGCCCTCCCAGGTACTAGGAGCAGCACCAACATTGATTGGAGGGTAGGGCATGGGGGGATTGCTCTGGTTTATAGCCATTCTATTCCCTCTCTATGCTTACTGTCCACTCGAATACCAATCCTGAGTGTTTGTACCTTGTGTTGTGTACCTGGGGCAGACTGGGGATTCTGCTGATGTGTCACCCAACCCCTTGCCTTCAGTTTCCCTGCCAAAGCTGAAGGAGGTGGTCTCTGATTTGGTGTTGAGGACCCCTAGAATTCTATGACCTGTAGAATTCTAGGAGATTTCAACTTCCATGCTAAAGCTGCCAGGTCAGGGTTGTTGTTGTTGTTAAAGGCCTCTATGACAGCAAATGGAATGTCTCAACATGTTGTCGGCCCAACACATGTTGGATTTAACCCTATATACTTGCAAATATATATAAAAAAACAATATCACCATTAAAACCTAGTTCCAAAAAATCTATTGCTGTCACCATCCCCATGTAAACTCTGTGTTTGCAATAAAATATTGCTGCCCTTGGAATAGTTTTAATCTTTAGGAAAGATCTTAAATTTTAATGTCTGCTCAGAGATAAATGGCTGCTGCAATAGTAATTCTGTCATATCTTGTGACCACAGACATTCCCATATACTGTTATTTATGCTGCAAACATCCAGTTTTAAAGGCTTGATTCTCATTCCCTATAAACTGTTTCACTGTAATATATTTCAAAAACAGGACCAAACCTGTCCAAGATTCAACCACATCTTAAATCTATTGTCTTACAATACTTTGAAACTTTCCACCAATTTGGCTTACTGTACAGCCTGCCATTGAAATAGGTTGTCAAATAAGGATATAAACTAGAATACACTAGGCACGCATATGTCAATTAAGGTTAAATCCAAGTCTTACATGTGTTTACTTGGAAACATTATAAACTTCACTAAGAGCTATGGTGATTACAACAAAGTACATTTAGTTTGCAGAATTGACAAGAAGCAGTATAAAACATATGGTGCTACTAACTGCTAAACCTTGACATGATATCTGTTATTGAACAAACTTCTGTTGGTCTAGGAATGTGCAGACTTGCTGGTCACAGAATGCTTAGCTTAGCTTCCAATACTGAATAAAGATAGGCTGTTTTAATTGCATTGGCTTAATTTAAGTTAGGTTTAATTTAAGATGCCTAACTCTGCAGAACTGAATCATCAATGAAGCAGGTAACTATATAGAGGTCAAAATGGACTATTGATACACATTTATTTTGAGTAGTTCAGATAGAAAGTGGGTTCAGGATCCAACCACATGTTGCATGGGGGTCATTTTTTCCCTCCACTTTAAAAATAAATAAATCACAATGAGACTGGGGAGATTATGAGTTGAAGCAGAGGAAGGACAGGAAGAAATATGCTGCTTAACCCTTTCCCCTTTTCAACTAAAAATCATCTCCCCAAACTGATTTTTCAAGTGTGATAAGGCCTGTTCATGCTGCGCACATGTGCTGTGAAATGTGACAGGGCATCATCACCTAAAGGCAAGTTGTGGAAATTATGCTTTCCTGCATGGGTACAAAATGTAAGTTCCTCTTTTGCATGTTAAAGGAGAAAAGTGAAAAGGACTCCCGTGATTCTTCTATTGTGACTTCTGGATCTCAGTCTTCGTACCTTTACTAGATTATGTGTTTTAAAATCTTTTTTTCTATCTTCATGACAGCTAGAAACTTACTATAAAAGAAACCACACTCATGACATTCTCAGAAACTTCAAACATTCCCAGTTTGATCTCTTCTCGATCATCCCAGAGTGCAGGACACAGAATAATGGCTTAAGTTATAGGAAGGCAGTTTCCGGTTGCTCATCAGGGAAAACATCCTGACTATTAGACCAATATGACAATGGAACCAATTATCTAGGGAGGTCGTGGGTTCTCCAACACTAGAGGCATTCAAGAGGCAGCTGAACAACCATCTGTAAGGGATACTTTGAGTTGGATTCCTGCATTGAGCAGCCAGTTGGACTTGATGGCCTTATAGGCCCCTTCCAACTCTACTATTCTATGGTTCTTTCTTTCTTTCTTTTTAAAAATAGGCTATCTAAATTAGCTAGCTCTTTTGTTTTTTTTAATAATAGAAGCCTCTAAATAAATTTCTAATTGGCTAGCTAGACCCCTTGCATTAAAGTTCAAGCTTCTCTCATCATTAGTCCAAATTTCAACTTCCATAAATATGTGAGGCATACCCTCAGTTACTTTGTCTCCATGAAACTATCAAAAGACCTAATATACTCTATAAGGACTCTATACTCTCCAAACATCTCTTCTGGAAGGAATTCTACACATGCTCTGAAAGCCAAGATTCTACTAAACCAAATCTAACTAGCTAAGTTAGACAGAATTTTTTATTTTATTTCCAAGTATCTGTGTGAAATTTATGGCTTTCCCCTTTTTTCTTACCCTTGCCCTGCAAATAAACTTGCTTTATATACTTTTGACATTTGGCTTCATTTGTTTAAAAATGTATTTCTCTAGAATTTGGGCTGATGGGAGGGGTCTTAACTCTAGGGCTTTGAAACCCCAAAGCAGCTGGACATCCTAGGGTATGTCAAGAGGGTCAGTCTGACTAGTGACAGCCTGTTGTAATCCTTCTCTGGAGAGCGCTAACAAAAAGAGGTCCACCAATGGGGAAAGACTTCCATTATACCATTATTATACAGAAACGGAATAATGTTTTTGCTTCTAAAAATGTGTCAGTTCTGCAAATACGTTTTTATTATCCTTTTATGCCATTATTTTATTATAGTAGATAGTCAAAGAAATATAATTCAGTTCCCCAAAATGGCCCAGATTTATTTAATGAAGAAAACTGTAATTATTTTCCTGGTTTTTTTCCATAACATTAGAATTTGTTAAAGGCGTTCTGCATACATTCATAAATATCAATAATAGGCACTAATGCATTTCTACAATTTACAGCCTATGGCTTTTAGAAATTGAAAATATCCCATCTGCTATACAAAAATCTGTTGCATTTCAATAAGGACCCCTCAGTGAACCTCTGAATTTGGTGCTTTCCAATAAAGAGAAATACAAAGCCTTCTGATGCTTTAGTCTTATCCTCTTGACCCTATTCATAAGAGCTCAACAGAAACAAAAATCTCATATTTTATTCAGTATTACATTAATGTTCTATTATATAGAGAAATGTGTATCTCTGAGGCTAGAAATACACACTGCAGCTGATGTGGTCACCTCTGAAAACAGCAGCACTTCCCCTCCTTTTCAAGACACCAGATTGTAACAGTGACCCCCAACACAGACACAGAAGCTGAGGAAGCGGTGGTGCCCACAGAAGAGGAACCAGAGACCCTCAAGCCAGAGGTGGAGGCCCCCGAGCTGAAGACCTTTGAGCATGAACCAACACTAGGCTAGCTCCAGCACTGGGCCAGCACACCCATCTCTTAGATCTCCATAATCCATGAAGCTGGTGTACCGATGCCAGCAGGGCCTTGCTCATGGAGAGACTGAGGTGCGCTAGGCTCAAGACTAGAGGCCTGTTCCTTTAAGGCTTCCACTTTGTGGGAAGGGGTGGAGTCTAAGAAAGAGCTTCCAGGCTGAAGTATAAAAGGCTTCAGTCTAGCCTCAAAACTTGTTAGAGCGAGTTGCTTACTAGGATCTCTTCTAAGTGCTACAACATTCCAACTACCTTCCAGTCCTGAACCCTATGGGCTTCTGCTTCTGACCAGAAGAGGACAGTCCCCTATAACATTTAATAAGTCAAAGCATGTCACTAGAAAACTTTAACCTTTGTACTGTACACCTTGTTGTGTGCGATATTATCTCAATCAGGGCTGGTGTGTGTGTGTGTTTACGTGGGGCTTCTCTAAACCAGTGATTTATAGCACCCTCGTGACCAGCCACTCACAGAAGTTTGCAGGTCAATTTCATGACATTGTCAACAAACAGGACGTCTCCCACAGTTTCCCCCGTTTATTACGGTTTTTAAAAGATCAAAGATAAATTGCAATAAACCCTTAATGGTGTAAATTCAGCAGTGTGTAAAGCCGGCATTGCTCTATGAACTTGCAGAGAAAGGATTTTCCATGTCTGCGACTGAGAGAGAAGAGGGTAAAATGCCTCTCTGTAACAAAGGGAGGCAGATCTGACCCACCCCACCCCACCCCACCTTTAAGTTCAATGGCGCATAGTCCCAAGTAATTGTAGTGAGTACAAACTTACAGCACATTCTTATGTCTACTCAGAAGTAAGATCCATTGTGTTCAATAGGGCTTACTCTTAAGTAAGCCTCATCTTGAGTATTGCATCCAGTTCTCGGCACCACACTTCAAGAAAGATGCAGACAAGCTGGAGTGTATTCAGAGGAGGGCAACAAGGATGATCAGGGGTCTGGAAACAAAGCCCCATGAGGAGAGACTGAAAGAACTGGGCATGTTTAGCATGAGAAGAGAAGATTGAGGGGAGTCATAATAGCACTCTTCAAATACTTGCAAGGTTGTCACACAGAGGAGGGCCACGATCTCTTCTTGATCATCCCAGAGTGCAAGATATGGAATAATGGGCTCTAATCAGTTTGAGCTACAGAAGGGGCATTTTATTGGTATAGAAAATGGTAGAACATTTACAGGGCTACTCTAAGATGAGACTGCAGGTTTTGGTACTAAAGTTACTAGCAACCAGTAAGGGTTAGAGATTCTCCACATCACTCAGTCACTCCCCATGAAAGTCCAAGTGAATTATGGGTGTTAGCTGAAGCATCCATAGAGTTTTGCCAGTCAGGAATCTCAGCTGACTATGCTAACTTACCTGAGCACCTCCATCACATCTAGTTTCTTGCTCCCTTATTATTTTAGCTAGCTTTATATGCCTTCTTCCTTAAATAAACAGGAAGCCTGTTTCATCCCAGTCTTTGGAGATGGCTCTTTATTTCTTGTTCCTGCAAATGAAATACTGTAATTTCTATTCTTTTCCCCAACACTGTTGCTGATACTCTGGATATTGTCACAGAGGGTGTAGGAGCAACCGATAGCCAAGAGAGCAGATTCAGGAGCCAATGTGACAATCTTCCATGCAGAACGGATAAAGGGAAGGGTGGAACCTCTTAGGTTAATCTAGTCTATTTTTAATTTCTTAGATACCGAAAAGCAGCAGGATAGGTTCTAAAACTGAGATTTGTTTGTTCTGGCACCTACTAGTTATTCTATATTTGCATTAGCTAGAGGGAAATAAAAACACTTCTTTTCAGACACTCCATATTGTCTTACGTGCATACCTGCCATAATCCAGCATACTCGTGAGCATCAAAAGAAAACAGCCTTCTAAAACTTATACAGCTGTCATTTCATCAAGTTTACTGTGGAATGAGAAGGAAATGATTGGCAGGAAATGCAATGAGAAACCTAAGGCTACTTCCTACTGAGTCTATGCAAATTATCAGGTCTTGTTAGCTTTCCAAGTATACTAGGTTAACTATTTTCTTTTTTAAAACTGACACAGTTTGCTGAGCTTTCTGTAGTAAAATGACATTTCTTTTAACACATCCCTGGGTTATAGAAAACTGGATCTGTGCCCATATCATTTACTCACATTTTTAGCAATTCAAAATTTTGAAACAACACAAGGTTGTGCTGCAGTCTCTCATATTTTTACATTTCTAAGGAAATATACAGTAATATTAACTTCCATTGTTCTAGACACTAGAGGAAAAGCTTGATATTTAATATTTGTTTTAAAAGTGTGTACTGAAGTAATAGCCTAAAAGGTAATACGTATGTTCTTGTTCTCTCTCTCTCTCTCTCTCTCTCTCTCTCTCTCTCACACACACACACACACACACACACACACACACACACGAACTGCCCATGTGAGTGTCTATAATCTTCTAATTTAGGTCATCTTAAAAAAAATAATCTGTATTTATAAACATCTAAAAATTACCCTGACCATGTGTGCAGATAAATCACATTGCAGGAGGCAGTGTTGTAGCTTGAGAAAGTGTGGGTTACACCAGCCCTGCAAAGTAGCACAATGTTGTTTTGCACAGGAGAAAGGTTAGATTAGTGTATGACAATTTTGCAGTGTAGTCCTCTGTTGTTATCTACTCTCCTGGAGTGTTGGTGTTTCAGGAAAATGCAGATGGGGCAGTGAACTTCATTGTAGCAACAGTGCAATTTATAAAAGTCAGCAACACCCCGTAGACTTTAATGAATTGCACTGTTTATATAATTTTAGGAAAAACTGCCATTTTTAGCTCTTACGGGGGGACGAGTGGAGCCTCCCCCCACATCTCTCTCTTAATGCATGCCTTGGAGCTGAAACAGTGTGCCATGTACCTTCTCTGTTGCGAAGCTACCTGAATCTAGGAGTGGATCCCTAGGTGAGCGATCATCCCTGTATTAACCACTTCCTTCATTGCTGTAAGTGCTGTTGGCCCAAGGAGTCGGGGGGGGGGGGAATAGGGTTTCAGCTGCAGGTGGAAAGACATAGGCTGTGTTCGGACAATACAATAGTCAATCGTAGGTTAATAGTGAACTCCACAGTTGATTATCAAGGGGGTACTCCCCACATGACATGATTATAAGTAACCATGGTGTGGATTAAGAGCAGCGTCGAGTTGACTATTAGTCAACAGAGTGCTTAATTAACGCATCCCCTGCCCACTCTCCACCCCTCAGTCCTCCCGCTGGTATCCCATCAGCTATTGCGAGTTCTGCCGGCAGGCTAGAGCAGCTGCCACTTTGGTCACTCTTGCCAGGGGACTCTGTAGTTGCTGAAAATAACCAACTGTGCGTGACGAAATAGTCAATAGAGTCCAACACACAACATGATAACCAACAGTTGTTCAGATTATCAACCCATCATAAACCAAACTGTCTATGTGTCTAATGATTGAATCTCCCACTATCACAAGCCCCCCTCCTGCTAGAGGCACATCCTTGATGCGGGAGGACATTTGCTCATCTTCCTCGGAATGGGTCCCTTCTAAGAGTTCATTTCCCTCTTCCTCGGAATGATGCCCTCCTTCTCCCAAGACCTGCATTTTCCATGACTGCTGGAGAATGCTGGTTTAACAGGAGACTTTTCCAGCCCTGCTTGGAGATGCCAAGTTTTAAACCTGGATTTTCTGCAAGAAAAGTGTGTGCTCTGCCACTGAGCTATGGCCCTTTCTATCTGCAGTAGTTCTAACATTCTTATTTTTATGTCTTTTACATGTTCTACAATATGCTGAAATACAATATGATGAAGTGCAATATTAAAAAAGAGAGCCAATGTGGCGTAACGGCTAGAGTGTTGGCCTGGAAGTTGGGAGATCCAGGTTCTAGTCCCCATTCGCCCATGAAAGCTTACTGGGTGACTTTGGGCCAGTCAGAAACTCTCATCCCAACCTTCCTCATGGGGTTGTTGTTGTGAGGATAAAATGGAGAAGAGAATTATTATGTATGCTGCCTTGGGTTCCTTGGAGGAAAAAAGGTGGGATATAAATGTAATAATAAATAAATAAATAAAGTTTTAAATAAAAAGAATGAATACATAATATTGATGCTTCAACATGGAAGAGAATATGGAAATGTTATATTACCATGAACAGCTCACATTTTGTATTGTTTGTAAGCTAATCAATGCTCGGTTGGTGATAATCCAGGAGGTAACAGATGCTCAGAAGCACCGCTGATAGGCTTTGGAAGAACATGGGAGCAATTTCACTACCAAAATGCAGAGGCCATAACAAATAAAAAGCTTACCTGACGAAGATCCAGAGTAATGGTCACATAATGATATTCCTTCCCATTCTGAATGCTAGGACTTTGCCACCAAGTATTCTTGCCATCAATTGCATTTGTTATCGGGTGTCGCACTGTTGGGCGAACAGTAAAATGGAAAATAATAATAAAGTTAATTAATAGTGAACGTGATTCAGCTTCCATCTCACCCACTATTCTATTTGTCTCATACAGTATGTAAGGATCATATTATAACACCTCAGATAATACTATATTCCTGCGCTTGTTATGGTACACTGCAGATTTTAAATGTGTTCTCACATCTTTATTATGAAATGCATTTCAAGTACATGTTTAGATTCCTAATGAGATTAAATATAGAGAGTTTTAAAAATAATCAACATACACACACAATAAAAAGCAAGCTATGGCTTATTATAACAATCCAGCCAGTGCTGCAATTAAATCAACATTAATTTCAATGGGACTTGAAATACATTTCCCATGCATATTCCACCGAAGTGAATCTTAGATACTCAGCAGCAGTGTCTATTGAACTGTACTCCACAAAGTGTCAGCTGCGAGGTGTATAAAGAAAAAGAAAAGAAAAAAATAGAGAATATGCCATGCTGAGGAATCCGTAACTTTTCAAGCACAGCTCTGCAATTGCCAGCAGTGACTGCTAGAATGTATTTTTTTAAAAAAAAAAAAAGAAAGAAAAAGAAAGTAGCAAAAGAAAGAAAGGGCAAAACATATTGAAGCAACAGAATTAAAAACTGAGTGAGGAAAATCGGGAGGACTTGGGAAGTATATAAACAGCTACCTCAATCCCACTAAAGTTGCAGCTGATGTTACTGCAACTCCCATTCCCTCAAAAGTAATTTGTGTTCCCTTACAGACGTGGCGATGACCTACTACATTCTTTAAAAACTTCAGTCCCACAGCAACACGGCCTTTTCTTTTCTAGCACCCTGATTGTGCCGTTCTCTCCCTAGAAAGGTAAAACTGTTCCCACCTTTGCTCAGTTTCAGGTGGGTGGTGAAGTTATGTTCTTTTTGAATTCTTGTGGGTTTTAATCGGGATTGATTCTGCTCTCTGATAGCTCTGTTCATCTGGTTTGTTTTGATTTTTTTGTACATGCCTTGTGAGCCCAGTTTGGGCTAAAAGGTAGGTCATTAATATTGTCAGTAAATTAAATAACGTGAGCAGCAATTGAGGGGTTCTATTATTTTCTTTCCTAACAGCAGCTTATCATACATCGTGAAACTGCATTTGAACTTTGGTAACTTTCAAAAGCCCCTCATTTATTTATTTATTTATTTATTTATTACATTTCTATACCGCCCAAGAGCCGGAGCTCTCTGGGCAGTTCACAAAAACTAAAAACATTCAAAGTATAGAACAACAGTATAAAACCATAATATAAAATACAATATAAAAGCTCAACCAGATAAAAACAGCAACAATGCAAAATTACAAATTTAAAACACCCAAGTTAAAAAAATTTATAGACTCTTACAATGCTGGGAGAATAAAAAGGTCTTCACCTGGCGTCTAAAAGCATATAACGTAGGTGCCAAGCGAACCTCCTTAGGGAGCTCATTCCACAGCCGGGGTGCCACAGCAGAGAAGGCCCTCCTCCTGGTAGCCACCTGCCTCACTTCCTTTGGCAGGGGCTCGCAGATAAGGACCCCTGAAGATGACCTTAGGGTCCGGGCAGGTACATACGGGAGGAGGCGTTCCTTCAGATAGCCTGGCCCCAAGCCGTTTAGGGCTTTAAATGTTAATACCAGCACTTTGAATCGGGCCCGGACCTGGACTGGCAGCCAATGAAGCTGGAAAAGGACTGGCGTGATGTGGTCTCATCGGCCAGTCCCTGTTAGTAATCATGCTGCCCCGTTTTGTACCAGTTGAAGTTTCCGGACCGTTTTCAAAGGCAGCCCCACGTATAATGCATTTGTAAAGCTTTGTTGCTTCACTTGGAGAGGATTCTTATTTGCCTACACCAAGTAGGATATAACGCTTTGAATGTGGTTTGAAAACAGTATATGGAAAGTGACCTGGGCCCCAATAGTTGTCAATACCATTATAAACCAGTAGTGTAGATCCCGCCCAAGTCAACTAGATGAGTGGCTAGTTACAAGATCTTTACATTGCTAAATGATGTTTTGGCACCACAGTGCAGCAATTAGGAAAGCAATTGAATGAATTATGTTTTGTATGACTATATTTGTATTTCTTTTCATTTGTTAACACCATGGGGAATTTTTTAATAATAATACCACCACTTTTTGGCCCAAAGGGTCTCTAAAGCAATGAACAGCATATAAAATAAAATGAACTGTTTGGTCAATCATTAGCTGAGGCCTACAAGCTGCACTTACATGGAGATACATGGGAAAGACAAAAATTATCATCTGTTTTGCTTATCATCTCTTATGATTAGCTGTTATCTGGGGCTGAAGCCCAGCAGAAGAAGCTGACAGGACAGCAATCTATTTGTTGTCATGTTTGTCCTTTTTCTTCTGCTGCCCCTTACGCCTGGAACGCTCTTCCAGAACACTTGAGAACTACAAACTCAATCACTGCTTTTAAAACTCAGCTAAAAACTTTTCTTTTCCCAATAGCCTTCAAATATTGAGTTTGTTCTGACTCTATACTGTTAGCTTCTCCCTACCCGGTACCTGTTTACACTTCCCTGTGCCTGTTTGCATTCTCCTTCCCTCTTTATTGTTTACTACAACTTATTAGATTGTAAGCCTATGCGGCAGGGTCTTGCTATTTACTGTGTTATCTGTACAGCACCATGTACATTGATGGTGCTATATAAATAAATTAATAATAATAATAATAATAATAATAATAATAATAATAAATAATAATAGATTCCATCCAACAACTGTCCCATCCTGGCAAGGATGAGCCCATGGTGGCTGAGATGTTTAGCTGCCTTATATGCCATTCTATTTGCAAAGTTATTGTTTACATTATGCAGGTTTTTATATATGTCTTTAAAAGAGTTTAAAATGCATACAGTTCCAGGAAGTAAGTAGGCCTAAATGTACTTACAATTTGTGTTTACAAGTCTGGTAAGTATAAAGTAGAAGAGGAGGGAGTGAATGCCTGAGTGCTGAGTGCTGATCTGATGGTGGCAGGGGAGTGCTTGGATTGGATGGCAGTGGGAGAGTGGGAGGAGCTGGAGAAATGTGTGTATATATATATGGTTTTGGCTGACAGGAGCTGAGTAGTAGATGAATATATGAGAGTGTATGATAAGGGAGTGAGAGTGTTAGATTATATGGTGTGAAGAGATTGATAGGCAGATACTGGAAAAGAAAGATTTATGTAGGACATTGTGTTGGGAATACAGATGATTATAATAAGGAACAGTAGAATTCCACAGTGAAACCTTTTAAGAGAGAACTTACAGAAACCAATACACATTGAAACCTTGTAACCATATGCACTGCAACTGAGGAAACCATTAAGCTTGTTTACATGCAATTACTTCTGTTAATAAATTCCAGTTAATTTGAACAACTGGTGTGGTCTGTGGAGGAGTGCCTGAAGAGGGTACAGTTAATAGTGGCAGTGGAAAGGAGAACTGAGAGCTAGGTTGCTGGGCTGTGGGTCCTAATAGAGACAGGGGCAGCAGCAGTAAGCCTAAACCCTCACAAGCGTCATCAGCACCGGGGTGGTGGTGTTGAATTAAGTCCCGAGTGTGAGTGGCGTGCCTAGTCCTGTCAGGTGGGCATCACAGGTGAAAGCAAGACATCACAGTGGCATCAGAAGGAAGCAAGTTGGGCAGTAGCTTGGAACATGCAGCAAGAGCAACCAATCAACAGGCAGAGACTGTGTAACACAGGGGTAAGCAACCAATGCACCAACCCCCCAGATATTTAACTAAAACACCAAGGTGCCCATGGGCACTAATGAACTCCAGATACTTCTCTTGGCCCCCAACAAGGTGTCCTGCACCTCCCACATTTTAATTAACTTTCTAAAAGTTTTCTTATTGGCAGCATGGATCGCTGTGAAATAGATTTCTGTTAGTGATGAAAACTGTAGGTTTAGTTTGTTGGGGCTCTGATGCCACTTCTAACTTGCAGTCAATCTTTTGGGTATCTTACTTGTCCTTGCTACACCTCTCCTGTGCCCACCACGAATGGTTAAATGTGTCCATGTCAGTTCTTGCCAGGATAAGAACTGGCATCACAGAACAAGGGTGGTTCAAGACAAGTCCTTCAGAACTCTTCATCAACCCAAGGCAAGAGACAAGGGGTTCTGGCAAGGCTGGATGATCACTGAACTCTTTATAATGTTGCTCAGCTTGACTATCTATCAGAGATCCCTGAAAGGACAGGGATCCTTTCTGAAGTCTGGCATTCCTTTCGCATCTGCTATCTCTCATTGAGCACATTGTCTGCAGTCATGCACAGACGCAGTGGGAGCCAGTGTCACAGTGGGCAGTATCCAATGACACTCCTACACAGAGTAGATCCATTGAAGTGAAAGGGTCTAGTTTACATAGGACCACCATTGGATACTGCCCCGGGTATTCTAGTTTTTGAGGATCTGAGGCTGGGCTAAGGCTTAGTGGTGTTAGTTCAGACCTCTTATGTTTAGATTGTCCTAGTGGCCCTTCTGTTTCCACTGGCCTCTCTGAGACAGGATCTAAGTCACTGCTGAAAGTCTGGGTCATGTAAACAACAAGAACTACATGGACATCCCCCAACCATTGGATACAGTTATCCAGCTGAGATATCAATGCGTACAGTGCCCTGTTGCACATGCTGGTCCCAATCCAGCCAAGAGTTTATTGTATGTGTGCACTGATGTCCCTTGTTGGATATGGGCAATGAATAATACCCAAGATCTGGAGATAACATACATTATCTGGATTTTGCATATTATCTATCAACAGTTATCTGAACTTACCAACCAGATTGATAATCTCTAATTTCATAGGTTCATATCACATCAGTAGCTCACTGAAGGAAAGGAATCCTGTCTCACTACTGAAAAAAACGGAGTGCCAGAACACATGTGAGAGCACAATTTAAGCACATTTGTGGGTGGGAAGGAAGGTGTCAGTCTCAAAATTGCAAATGCCATACACTGTATGTAAATATCAAATGAATCAGCACCACTAGGATGCATTAACAGCATTGTGTTATAAGATTAGGGAAAGTATTGAGTTATTATTGGATTCATCTTTGTATTTTAAAGAAGATACCAAGGGTGGGAGAATCCTTTGCTCTAGATATTGTGTGATCTTTTACTATGTCTGATCTTTTTTTCTTTTTTCTTTTAGAAATGAGCTTAAAAGTATCTTAGGGGAGAAATCAGCTGTAAATCAAACCCAGGTCTCCAAGGTGATAGTGATAGAAGTTGCCTAATTGGAAATTTTGCTATCAGCCTCCTCAAGTGAAATTGATATGAGGGCTAGTCATGAATAGGAGGAATGAGAGATGAATGTATAATTAACTGTAATCCCATTACAGAAGTTTAATCTTAATTAATTTGAAACCACTGATTAATTGCTGGAATGTATTCCTTATTTTTAGAAAGGAAAAGACAAAATATACTATACTCTGCCAGTAAAAAGGGATAAAACTGCAGGCTTAACACAAGGACCTATCTCAGTGATAAATGACAAGGGAGTTAGTTCACACAGGCAACCCATCAAAGTGTGGTCTTTAATTTGTGCTCACATATGATTAACCAGGGAGTGTGTGTTCATTTCCTTCTACAATAATTAAGGGGAGGTACACCAGATTCACAAATTCCAAGGGGACCATTTAAAGTCTGGTTACATTACATGGCACTCTTATTAAAGGGCCATCTCTGGATAAATAAAACAGTTCATGTTGCCAAATGAACATTTTGCAAACCTTAAAATGAGATGGGCTTGTAATGAAAGACCGTGTTATTTTAATGGCTGACTGCACTGCAGATTAACAGAGGCAGATGGAATTGCAATACACAAGGTGTTTACAGAAGCTAAAGGGTGCAATACGGGTTAATAGAATGGTACATTAGATTACAGAGCCCCCAGAATTTGTCCACACTGTCCTCTTACTGGAGATACTGATGATCACAGACCCACGCAGATAAGCAAATGATTATGTCATTCTTCTCAGAGTCTTCTAAGAGGATAAAATGATACTGCATAGCTCTCTGAGTTAGGATAAATAATGTTATTGGTGTTCCCGCTTTGCTAGGATAGTTCTGAAAAATAACCAGGAAAATGTCCATAACATTTAATGCATATGCAGGAAGAAAGGGGACAGACTTACTCTGATCTAATCATAAAGTGTCTGATGTATAGAAGGCTTCCCCTAAGAACAACGAGGTACAACTAGGGAGCACAACTCCTTCATGGACCACAATATTCATCAGCCAGGACTGTGTATCTGCTTCCTATTTCTCAAGTTTGACTGAGCAGGTAGCATTAACAGGGCTGATGGGGAGTGAAGGAGGATAGAATTCAGTATTTGAATATTAGCATGTTTATCATTTATTTTGTTATTAATGTTTATATGCCACCTTACTTGCTAAAAGGCCACTGAAGTGGTGAATGAATTAATCTGTGTCAAAATTAATCTGTACCATGAATTATCTGTATTAAAAACTGGATTCACTAAGCTTTTTGTGAGGAGGACATAAAAAGGATAAACTTCATTCTGGAACAGTCTTTAATACTGAATGATGTACATGTCCTCCTAAACTATTACCAGTCTCTTGGAAGCTAACTTATGGTCAGCGCAAATAGAGATTTCCAAGCCCTTATGACAGCCAATAGACTGATATAACTATGTTGGAAGGATAAATACCCACCTCCCATAATGCAATGGACTGAGGACCTTACAACTCCATCAACATATGAATGTGTGGTATATCAGTGCCACTAATGAGTGGATTAATATATGGATATTGGTCTGTGTTTCTTGAAATTTATGCATAATCTCCCCCTTTTTTAAAAAAGAAAGAATGATGTATTTGATGCAATTTTGATATTTCTATTCATGTAATTTTCTATTCCTTTTTTATTTTTATTCTCACAAATTGTTTTGCTTTGTTTTGTTAAATTTATGTTAAAAGGAAAAAAAAATATTTTTTAAAAAACTAAGCCCATAAAAACATTCTTCTGGAGATTGGTTAATAAAGGGAAAGTGTCTGTACTGAATTAAGTCTTTGGCATTTCATCTTCATAGAGAACAACACTAAAAAGTGAAAACAGGGGGGCAGTGAGGATCACATGCACAACAATGAACCAGGTAAACAAAACCAGAAATAATTCAAATATGTTTACAACATAGCGGTTAAAAAAGGTGCTTGGTCCCCTTTGTTTAGAAACCTTCCAGCCAACACAATAATAGCCATACTACAAATTAAACATAATGTATGTAAGAATTAAATGAGCACATTTTTAAATTTTAAATATCAACTCAAGAAGGCCTAAGCAGGATATTGCATGGCTCTCTGAGGTATTGTGGGGGATTGTTAAGTTTTCCCCTGCATGTTACTGTCCTCTTGAAAATTGCCCCATCTCTGAAGCTGATATTAGCCCCAAGAGGGAATCTTCCATTGGCAGCAAAAACACGCTATACCCCATTTTCTCCAATAGAAAAATAATCTCTATATTGCCCAATACCCCCCAAAAAAGATAGTATTCAATGGATTTTTTTTATTATGTTGCATTTTGTGTTGTAATTTTGTAAAATAAAAATGCAACATACTAAAAACATTGTCTACAATGTACCACCCAGAGAGCTCCGGCTATTGGGCAGTATAGAAATGAAATAAATAAATAAATAAATAAATAAATAAATAAATAAAATCTTTAACATACAACATTTAAAACACTTTAAAACTGCCAAAAACACTTATAGTCAAACATTGGGCCCAATAAAACAATGGATATTCAATCCCCCATCATATGCCATGAAATGCCTAGGAATAGAGAAAAGTCTTAACCAGTTAGCAAAAATATGATAGTGTTATTGCGAAGCAGATCTCATTGTGGAGAGCATTCTGGCGAGAAGACCCTCTTCCTTTTGCCATCAGTTGTGTTCAGAAAAATACCTGAAAGATTGGACACACACAGCGAATGTTAATATGAAACAAAGAAATGTATACATACGATTTGGGATCCTACTGTGCTGGTCACAGATTCGACACTGAGGGTTTCTCGCTGGTTGGCCAGATACATGTTCCACCAATTTGCAGTACATTTCAGGACCTCTTTTGCCACAGGTAGCATTTGTTGTGATGAGAGCATTGGAAGCCAAATTCAGTACTGCTGGAAACAACCCTGAAAGAAGAAAAATGATGCTGTAAAGCCAGAGTAAAGTAAAGACAGAAATTCTGCATACTCTGGTGCAGTAATTAAAGAATAAATGTGATATACTAATTTTCCTTACTGATTTGGGCTATTGGAAGAGGTTCAGGAAATGGACAGAACAAACTAAAAGGCATGGCAACACAACCCATCAAAATCCTCTGGCAAATTCCATCTCTAGAAGCTACACTTTGGGGCTTGAAGGTTAAGTAAACCTTATCATATACCCATCATTTGCTTTTGCCCCCAACCTGTTGTCTTTTAAAAAAATATGTACATTTATTTGAATTAATTACTTCAGTGTTTAAATGAAATGCCAAAACAAGCAAACACACCTTCAGTTTATTGAAACACACCTTCAGTTTACTGCAAGTACCACTAATTGGTCCTATCTATCCAATTAAAAGTAGAACCCAAAAAAATCTCAAGCAACAAATTGGATCAAGTATTAAGATCTTTCACAACAAAATAACAATGTGGGCTGGGGATTTGAAAAACTGAAGACATCAACACTGAATGGAATTTGGGTTTGTGTCTGAGAGCTACAGAGGAGTCTTATGTTTGCCACCCCCGTGCCTGGCTTCATTCCCCGTTTCCAGCTCCAGACTTTAATGAGCACAAAGCCTAACCTCAACTAAAACGGCCAAGGATGGGCCTGAATGTGTAACAGATTTCCGAAGCTTTTCTTCTTTCTCCTTCTGGAATTAATGTGGCATTATTCACCCGATTCCTTCTGATCTGCCATCTCTGTTCTCTTGTCTGTCCCTGCAATTAACCTGTGTGTCATTTAATTACTGACCCTTTTGGTCATGGTACAGTTATCCTCTGACATTCTACATTAGTGACTCTAGTGCTCCCTTTAAAAGCCATGTTGAACATATTGCCTAAGCAAGGCACCCAATTAGCTGCTAACTTGTTCAATTTGTACAACCAGTCAATCAATAGCCAGGATTGTATTGAATTTGCAGCTTGCCACATCTTTACAGATTACATCCACTTGTTATTGTGTGTTAAATTTGATATCGTTACAATTGTTGTATTGTTATTATTATTTTCATTCAGAGATATTTATGGTTCTCTACAGCGGGGGGGGGGGGTTACACAGCAAAGGCAGGGTGCTGAAAGTGCAAATGAATCGTCAGTGGCTATGGCACCTCCTGATTGATTTATAACCTCATTATTATGTCTGAAGTTCTGTAGCATAAACAACATAAAAGCAAGCAATCATTTCGGCATGATATGAAGACTGGTGCCCTGCTTTCAGGTGTACCATATATAGCTTCATCTAATGGGAGGACAGTATAGGCACATAATATTGCGAGGCAGAGAAGAATTTACAGCATAAGGTGTTGGAAAAATGTATTTCAGGAACATAAAAGGAGAAGATAAAAGAATGACAGGGGAAACACACACCACAATGTTTGTTTGCTCTTTCTTTCCCTTAAAACCACTCTCACATACACACTCATGCAAACATACATGACATACATTTTATTTTCCCTAGTAGATACCCTAGCCTTTTAGGAGCAATTAGATATTATACACATATGCATGTAACAATCCTCTGGTGGCTACATATGAAAACAGAAATTAAACCCTAGCAGTCTGCACTCAACTGTGGAAGAGCAAGGCACAGAGGGTGCTTAACCCTTTTCCTGCCAACTATTTTTCCCACCCTATCCAAACAACTTCAGTTGGCCTTGGAAAACATTTCAACTGTTTTAAGGTTTTGAAATTAGCTGTCTATTGCAACAGTAACTTTGAATTTTCTAAAACAAAAATGGGAATCATTGTTAAGACAATTCCTGTTTAGTATTTGATCTTTGATCACCTCAGGACCTTTCTGGAGGAGGCTTTTGTTTTGGGTTCATCATACCTCATTCATGGTTGTTTATAGGTACTTTAGACATCTTCATCTTCCAGTTTCTGTTTTGTGTGTTCCAACCACTCTCACAGGATTTTGGGGGAGCAGTGAAAATGCAGTTGTTGTTTTTAATCATGAAACAAATCACAACTCTCCACAAGCTTAGTTGGTTATTCTGTTTGTTCCACTACAGCTCAGCACCAGTTACAAGTTATGTAGCAGAAAAGGGGGGAACTGTCTAGTGATCTGATATTAATCCTGCAAAGAATCTGGAAGCAGATGCAGCAAAAATGACCCCATTTAGGAAAAAACTCACAAAATGAGAAGAATGCTTCCTCTAAGATAGCACATGCCACCTGCAGTTATTCTATGCACTTTTATTAGTAAACACTTACTTAAACCCCTGCTCCTGATTAATCTGGGACACCTTTGAATTTGGCCAAAAACATACTAATCAATAAAACATGGCAGGCCTACATACCCCACCTAGTTTACACACCTGCTTCAATAAATATCATGGGTAGTTGTGGCTGAGTGTGATAATCCACCTCTATCTATAGAAGTACCACATAGATGTATGTGGAATAAGAGTTAGCACAACATTATGGCCATAAAAGGAATAATAATTGATATCATCAAGTTAACTGCTTGTTTTGGCATTTCATTAAAACACTGAGGTAATTAATTCAAATAAATGTACATATTTTTTAAAAAAAATACAACAAAAGCAAATGATGGGTATATGATGAGGTTTATTTAACTTTTTGGGTTAAATTCAGGGGCAAAACATTACTTTAGATTCATTTCTAGCAGCTACATCCCCCCCTTTTTTTTTTTTTTTTTACTCTAGAGGATGCACAGATCCCCTAGTCTAGATTGGGACTGTAGCATGGAGGTAGGGAGGATTTTAAGTTCTTGTATCAGGCTCTCTATACCTACTCTAAAGTAAAAATGAAAAAGAGGTAGCTACGATATACAGATTAAAAGTAATGTCTGTTTCAACCCTCAGTTTAAAATATCATTTGATATAACCTTTTCATCTTAAGTGCTATTTCCTAGCTGCAATTATAAATTGATAGGAATGTTCTAATCATAGAGATGTTAATTCAAGTTGATAGTATTAATGATCTTTTAAAGTGTTAAGCTTATGTTATCATTTAATTTCATATCATTTTCTTCCTTATTTTATGTTGGATTTAATAGTGACTCATGAGAAAGTTAGCTTTTCAGAACAATTTCTTATGCTTTGGAGTATTGTTTCTGTGAACAACTGCCTTACTGTTAATTTTACTTTGATTAGTAGCTTGGTGCTTTGAAAATGATTACACTTATTTGAGCTATGGGTCAAAATATGTTGGGAGAGCAGGTTTGCTAGGAAGTGAGCACATAGTCAAACCTTGAGTGGGAACACTATTCATGGCACATAATCACACACACCCCCACACGACACTGCTTCCTCACCAAATGAGGGAAGACCACCTCTGCACAAATATGGCTACCCTAAAACTACCCTGGAGGCAGCATTTAGCATCTCTTTTTAAACAGAAGCTCCACACTCAGGGAGGTATTTAAAGTGGTACATAATGTGAAATTGTCTGAAGAACAATTACTTCAATGCAATTACCAAAGTTAAAATGAAATTAATATGCTCCCTGAATAGACTGCTGGGTTAATTGCATGCACCTCTATAAGTTATTGTAGAAATGCACCGTTTTACAAAGAGGTGCACAGGCATACATACAGGCATGTGATATGTGGCTGTTTTTTGCAATGAATTATCAAAACCATGTAAAAGAACATTCTGCTTCCAACTGTGCCAATATGATGTCATTAAATGAGAACAAAATTTGACCTCATAATGCAACATGTTACCAGCATAAGCCAAAGTAACTATTGTTAGATGTTTTATTAAAGAGACATTGTCAATGTGCCAGTGTTTCTGAGAGAAGAAATCTTGTCACATTCAACCCCCTGCTAGCATACATGAGCAGAGATGGCAGGCAGAGCACAATAGCAGCAGAAGGAAGATGAGCTCTCCTACCATGAGGAATTCAAATACTGGGACTGCCAATGATGAATTCCTAAGCCTGTGCTACACAGCCAATCAGAGTAAAACCATGTTGGGAGGGTTTTTTTTTGGGGGGGGGGCAGTCTTTCTATAACACATCACATTTGTCCGTGTTTAATCATCATGTAATCTAGTGCTGAGAAAGCATTGGTGGATTCAATGCTAATCAGAATCTTTCATTTCATTTGTCTTTGTACAATTTGAGAATGTAATTTTTGAATTATTTTCAAATACAGCAGTGAAATCAACTTAACTCTCAAAATATCCATGGCTTCTAATCCCCTGTATTGTGGGTGAATAATGGCTATAAAAATAATTAAGTGCTGAGACCCAATGAAACACCATCTATGAGTAAATTATATATCACAACTTATTTATTCTCTGAACAGATAACAATATGATCCTTTTTAAAGGAAGATACAATAAGGAAGTGAGGCAGTTCACATGGCATGGTAGCAAATGATGGGTTAATTAACCCACGTTTTATGGGGCCATGCATGGATCACACAAGCAATTCCAGTTTGGATGAGCAACCTATAAACATCCCATTTGTAGGTTGTTAGTGTGACATCTGAACCAGGGTTAAATAACCCAGAGTTAGCCCAATAACAAACTATGGGTATCCGAGTTCACATTTCTCTGTGTCAGGGTAGCTGGCTGCTGCCTCTTGTTGCACTATGCTACCAATTTGGGTTCAGTACAGGAGGAAAGATTGGCAGTGATCAATTTCTCTTTGCTTCTGGTGACTAGAAATATTACATTTGGGACATATGGTCCTATTTCATCTGTCCCTAAACTAAAAGGGCTAGCATACCTGGCAGTATGTGAATGGAAGAGACTCTAGATTGGATGGTCTAGGTAAGAACTCTCGTTGCTTCCCTTCCCTTTTCTCCACATCCCTTTCTCTCTGTATCACCCTTGTAAACGTCTGATTTGATATTCAGATTTGATTACATTCATATTCATTGCAATAACATTATCCTCAACCACAACAAAGCTAACATATAACAAATAGTGTTGTTAGATGCATATAACAAATAGCTTGGCAAGATGAAAGCACAGAAATATATTTATTTTACATTTATTATGGCTTTTTGGGGACAGGAATTGCTTTCTTTCCCTTTATAGACATATATGTGGATAGTTAAGACATTGAAGATCTTAAAAATATCACAAATGTATCTTTAAAGTCAAGCTAGGTTATGCAAAATTCACTGAGTTGGATCCAGAGTTCCATTCAGCAGAGTTCTGTCACACTAGAGGAAGGGAGGAGGGTGTTGAAATTTGTCGATTTCTCTTTCACTCTGAAGCCCCCTTAAAAAGCTGCTACAGGGAGCATGGGGACCCTTTGGAATAGTGTAGGAGGTGTCGCCGGCCACACAGAGGGAAGGTGAAATCAGTGGAAATTATTACTTCTACTGGATCTGAATTCCCTTCCCAATTGGAAGGAAACTTTCCATTCATGGTGGACTTCGTCTGGTTCCAAGCCATTAAAAAGCAAACTTTGATTTAAGTTTTAAATTACATGCAATATCTTAGCAATTCTTCCCCTTCTTGTCTTATTTATTTGTTGCTATTTTTAGGCACTAAACAGAGTGTGAAATACGTGGAGTACTGAACAAACAACATGACAGACTTCCCTGGCCAACATAATGTGCTACCCACCAAACTGAACACCACTCACACTAGCTACATCTTCTGGCCTAACAACTATCCTCTTTTTCTGATCCATGTATGTAGCAAAACAAGTGATGCATCAAATCCTTTGTGGGTAAACATCCATGGCTGATGAGCTTGGCAGGTCACAAGTTGAGTAGGCCAATGTTAAAGGCTAGAAAGCTTAATTCATCATGGAAACAAAGGGCACAGAAGTTTCCAAACTGTCAGTCTAAAATGCATTTTATAGAGGATTATAAAAATGGACTTGATGTCACCCAACCATTCTTTTTCTGACTAATATCACCACAGTTTCTGCTAACACATGGCTATTTGAGACAATTATCTCCTCTGTTTCTCCACTGCAAACAGCACTTGCCACTTCAAAGGAGGAAACAAAGCAATCTGCCTAAATTGCATCTTAACTTTTCCAAGCTCATCTTCCAGGTCTGCGGGGGAACCTTGAAATGTCACTAAAACAGACCAAAAGCAATAAAAAAAAATCTGGCAGTTTCAGATGCTGTAAGAAACATCCCCAGGAAGAAGAAAAAAGTTACTTGTCTGCTGTAGTACTAAGCTATGCTAGTGTGGGGTGACACAGTGAGTAGGCATACAAAAACGCTGGGGCAAAACAAAACAAAATGTTGCAGCAAAGGATAATTTCCAGCTGTGCACCACAGGGAGTAACTTAATGCACTCAATCCACAATGTAAAAGAACACTTTTATACAACTGGAAAATAAGTTCCATTTGTAGAAATCACTGTCCAGACACAGCAGTGTTTGCAGACTGGAAAATATGATGTTAAAAACTATTTGTCCAGAGGCAAACAAAATCCAATACCACAGCCTTTCAGTTCATATTTACTACTCTGATCAAGTGTTCCTACAGCGTTAAACAGCTCTGTTATCTTTTCTTGTTTAAAAGAGAGCTAATGCATTTTTGTTGTATTGCTGCTTCTTTCAGTTGCTGATCTTTTCATTTATTTTTCTGCACTAAGCACAGGAGGTGGGGAAATCTCTTTTAGACCAGGAACTTTTCGCCCCAAGTTATATTCTTCACTTTGTGTAAAGATATACCTTCAAAATATATGACTTTCTCCCTGTACATTATGTTTTGTTTGTATGTAGATCATAATGTACATTATGATCTACATACAAACAAAACAGATCTCTGCCAAGGCAGCTAAATATGTGGAACCTGCATATTTAGTGGGCCTCTACCCTGACCTAGACATTGGAATTCCTGATGTCTGAAGTAGAAATCAGTTTTTGCACATTTTGAATGGCTTCCATTAACTAGTATAAGAGAAAGTAAAGGATCCACAAATAGGGCATTGTTATTAATGGGAGATAAAGTTGCTCCCCAACCCAGGCACTGAAAATTCCAATGTCAAGGGCAAGGCCAGCATCAGGAATCACCATAGTTGGGCACTTATAGAGGGCTCACACCCCAGCTCCATCAAGACCACCCAGAACCTGTTGGTCAAAAAGACAAGGTCCAGCAAGGGTATTCTTGCCCAAGAGGCACCTCCAAAACCCAAAACTGACACTAATCAAGGGAGAGGACTGGAACACAGTTGTAGTAGGAGACACAAATAGGGGGATTTGTTATCATATCTGCTGATGACACAGTGCTGAGAGGGGGACCTAATACCAGGGAAGCCAGAATCACAATTCAAATACTGACAGGCTGGAACACTGGGCCAAAACCAGCAAGATAAAATTGAACAGAGCTGTTCTATCCTTAGGTATTAAAAAAAATCAAAGGCACAAGTAGTATAGGATGGGGGAGACCCAGCTTGGTAGCAATGCTGACCCACTTTGGCAGGGTCAGTTTCAGCATTTAAGGTAGTTTAAGGACAAATCCAAGTGCAAATCAATAAACAAACAGTGGCCACAATCACAGTATCACCAGGCAAAAAGGAGAGTGCCAAGAGAGAGTTCTGAGGAGCAGCCAAAGTCCAAACACAGATAAGGAGTCAGATACGAACACAGTCCAAGCAGCATAGTGAAGCAGGGATCCAAAAATCAGTAGCAAGATGGTTCAATCACAGAACAAGTTCATAAAAGCAAGACTTCAAGACGATAGAAAGATAAGATATAATTTCCAACAGCTCTTAAGTTCCATCTATGAGCTGATATAGCCAGAGCTTCTAGAGCCTCCACCCAGTCCTCAGCTGAAGTTCGTCAAAGACTTGTGTTAAAAAATTAAGTTCTCCCCATGAAAAGGGCCCTACTCATAAGGAGTCCTTAACTCATTAGAAGCCTACTTGTTGTCATTCTTGAGGCAAGCACTAAGCTTCCACCTCTTGGCAGCAGCACACTGTAACACTGGGCAAATGCTTGCCTCCTCCTTAGGCTCTATGGGGATGTATGCTCTGCAGTATCTGACAGCTACATATGAAAAGGAACTAGGTGTCCTAGGGAACAATCCTATGTGGATTGCCAACAGCCTGGAAGACAGCAGAGGCAATCTTTGCTTCCATGCTCCAGCTGCCCTGCATTTCTGCTAGGCAGTTGGTTTTGCCCATCCAATGACGGTGCCTCAGAGAGGGAGGCAAGGAGGCTGAGGTGGTTTCCTGGCTCCAAGGTCTTCAGAGCCAGGAAACTGAATTATCCTATGCTTCCCCCAGATGCTGGTTGGGGAGCATAGGGTTGCTCCCTCCATTGATCACAAGCTGGAGAAGAGCCAGCAGTGCAATACATTTGCTTTAAAAGGTAATAGAAACATAGGCTGCATTAGTAGATGCACAGGGCAGTATCCAATTCAGCACTACAGCTAATGTAAATTATTTTGTGCTGGTGTAAGCAACCTCTAGTGCACCACCAATAGCATTTGCTTTTGCAGCAGGTTTTCTGGGGAATCCTGTTGCACCAGCAAACACTATTGGCTAGGGCAGTGGTTCCCAAAGTGGGCGGTACTGCCCCCTTGGGGGCGGTGGGATTGCATATGGGGCATTAAGAGTCAGGAGGCACTCGAGGTGGTCTTTTCCGAGAAGTGCCTCTCCAGAAGGTCTTAAAACCCAGGGACATTTTTATGGGAGAAGGTAGTTTGGTCCCAAGCCATATAGGGGAAGAATCCACACATGTATTAATACCATTTAAGAAGAGTTCTTTTAATGGTGAATTGAAATGTTTCAAAAGCACCAAAATGCTAATGAAGAGACATAACCTGTTTGGTATGCCACGCCACGCCAGCTGCAAAACAGAGGTGTTCGCTCTCTTTTCCCTCCCTCCCTCGGCAAGCCTGCGGTGGGTGCTTACCCTGCACTATGGAGAGTGGTTCAGAAGCTCCTGGTTGCATTTCCAACGTCATATTTGGTGGAATGTGGTTTTAGTGTGGTCTGCCTATTTCTCTCCAAGCAAAGAAATTGATTCCAGATTACTAAACGTGGTGATTTAAGTCTCATGTTAAGTGACTTTAAACCAGACATTGGGAAACTGGTATCACTTCATCAAGCCCATCCATCACATTAAGGATATACGGAATAGTGAAGTACTCTACCCTAGTTACTAAATGTGATATCTAATGTTCTTGCTAAATGACTATCAGACTTTGAAAAGACGGTATCACTGGATAAAGTTCATCAATTATGTTTAATTGAATAAATTAAAAAAATGTAATTGGGTTTTGAATAAATATTCAATTAATTGTTACTGTTTTGAATTTTATTGTTATTATCTTCCTTAGTGGGTCGTTGAAAACCGCTATTCTGAATAATGATTTTTATAGTGTAGGGTAGGGGGCACTGGGCATAAGTTTGTGGAACCAAGTGGGCGGTTACCTGAAAAAAGTTTGGGAATCGTTGGGCTAGGGTGACCATATGAAAAGAAGGACAGGGCTCCTGTATCTTTAACAGTTGTACTGAAAAGGAAATTTCAGCAGGTGTCATTTGTATATATGGAGAACCTGGTGAAATTCCCTCTTCATCACAACAGCTAAAGCTGCAGGAGCTATACTAGAGTGACCAGATTTAAAAGAGGGCAGGGCACCTGCAGCTTTAGCTGTTGTGATGAAGAGGGAATTTCACCAGGTTCTCCATATATACAAATGACACCTGCTGAAATTTCCTTTTCAGTACAACTGTTAAAGATACAGGAGCCCTGTCCTCCTTTTCATATGGTCACCCTACTATTAGTGTTGCTTTAGAGGTCACTAACAGTAGCACAAGTTACTTTACATGTTGAATTGGATACTGCCCATAGTGTCCACATGACAAGATCTAACAGTTTTGCTGTATTTTGCACTGGTCAAGTAGTACACAGAGTCAGGCTTTAAGAAAGTGGTAGACAAAGTGAAGCATGTTACAGGGAGGTAGACTAGTGACCTGAAAACCATACCCAATAGGAAGTGTTGAAAAAACTGTGTATTTAGTCCAGAGAAGATTAAGGGAGACATGATAACAATATCTGAGCAAATTTGTTTTGTGGCAGGAGTAGAACCAATGAATGAAAATTGCAGGGAAGCACATTTCATCTACACATTAGGAGAAACTTCCTAATGGCAAGAGGTGTTCAACAGTGCATCAGACTGCCTCAGGACATGTTGGACCCTCTGTCATTTGAGATATTTAAGCAGAAGTTGGATGGCTATCAGTCAGATATGCTGCAATTTTATCCTACGCTGCAGATCCTACACTGTATTAGACCACGGACAAGGTCCTTTCCAAAGTTTCCTAACTTTGGTTCTGTAGACTCCAGTATGAAAGTTTTGGCTTTGCCTCAGCTTATCTTCCCAACTAGAATCCATTCACTTATGTGGGAAGGTAAGTCGGAAGAAGAGTGTGCCCCTCCTGCAACAGGAAATATACAACACATCCAGCATGACCAGGGGCAGATCTACACTACTGCTTATTCCATTTTTTCCTACCACTGGTACCATTTCATGTTGTTACGCTTTAATACGTAATGGGGCACACTCTTGGAATGTTTCGTACTAACCTTTCTGTCTACTGGTATTAATTCAATACTGCAGGGCACACTGTTTCTTTTATCGTTGTTGCTTGCTTTTTGTTGTCGTCGCTGTAATCTGTCCCCCGCCCACTTCCTGGCCTCAGCTTTATCCCCATTTCCAGAAGCAGTTGTTCAGGTGCCAAAAGGAAGTATCCATGCCCCCTGGAAAACTATTGGCTGACAAACGCCAATTCAAACTCAGTGGGATACAACTTTATGATGAAAAGGGGCACATAAAACTTGCAACACTATTTAAATGTCATAATGGAAGACATACAACGATTGAAGGAAGGGAAATACAACTATGATAAAATGTAAGAAACATAGCGTCATGTGACCCAATAAGTTATTGCAACCCTTCCCTAATGTTTTAAACCATGTGTAGATCCCACACAAGAGAGAAAAGATGGAATATGAAACAACTTTGGCACTGATTTCCTTCAGAGGTGCATGATGCCCCTTACAGCATGAGCAAATTTCACTCCCCCTCATTTGTTTTCACAAACAAGCCTGGAAGTTATGTGAAGAGTATTACTTTTTATATATGAGGAATTGAGATCAAGCAGCTGTGATTCCCTGTAGGCTGCCCAATTAGTTCATGGCTAAACTAGGGTTTGATAATTCCTTTGAAACCATAACATTTTACAAGAATTTCCTGCAATAACCCAGTACCATCTTCACTTCCAAAACTTTATTTGCTTCCTCAGTCCCAGTCCATGTTGAGGATGAATGGAGAGCTCAGAGCAGATGGCTGTCAGAAAAGCAATGACTACATACCATAGCTGAGAATTAGTGCACACACAAAAATTATGCATCTTGGTGAACAGTAGAGAGATCCTGCCTATAAATGCCAACAGACATCTGGCTTGAAAACACTGTAAAGCCAGTTTGAATATTTTTCTATGCTTCCTTTAATATTCATGAATATTATTAGATTATTACCATATCTGCTAACACTTCTCTGGGTGAGGTTTTACTTGCCTAAAAGAACTTTAATTTCAAGCACTTACACTTTTGCCATTTAAAGATTATACTAGAATGAACAAAGATTTGTATCCCATTAATACAGGAAGGAAACAGAAAAGACGCTCCCATTTACGGTGGTGGTACTTGTTAGCTGGTTCCTAAAATTCTATTTTAATTACTGAAGAATTTTCATAGGATTATGTTTTTTGGTTCATAGTTAAGGAAAACAATGTTTCTCTCAATCTTTTTTTTTTTTTTTTTTTTGCAGGTTTATAGAACCAGATGATGTAAAAATCTAGTCATTTCCCCTGACACACAGACACATCCAGACACGCATTCACACTCATGTGTACACGCGCACCCACAAACGTGTACATGCAAGCACCCATCCGTGCACACACACACATGCACCCACACACCCTCTAGGACACCGCACCAGGAACCCACCCGGGGACACCTGGAAAAGGTGAATGGGCACAACAAGGCAGAGAAGGAGAGTAGCCAGATGCCCCTCAGTAAAAAAACTCCATTTACCCCCATGCAAGTGGCATGTAGGTGACTTCCAAGCCCCTTTCTTGCCAGACAATATTAAGTTAATCCTGCTGAATCCACATTGCTGATTAACTGCCAGAACAACACCATAGGTCAGTTTCAAATGAAACTGACCAATCAAACCCAACCAAGTCCTTGCGATTGTCCCCTAGCCACATCACCAGTAGGGGAGGGGCTACAGACGCAAAGCACATGGCAATTTCAGCTGCAATTCCCCTTCTGACCACAGCATAGAAGTATATAAGCTATTGTCCTGCCTCAGCACAGTGTGACCCTGCCTTTGCAGCGTGAGCACCAGGTTATCACCTATTCTCGAGAAAAAATGTTTGGTGCCCAACATTTACTTGCCTGTGATTTTTCATGAGTGTCTCAATACTGGATTTTGGCACACTTGGATTTGGCATAATTTATGCAACCCAGATAGTCAGCAGGATTGATCAGAGAAATATATGATGAAGCTGCCAGTGGACCCACACCCACTGGCTCTTCATAAATCAGTAGACAATGGCAGAGGGTTATTTTGGAGGATATCAGGGAAGTCTGAAGTGGACTAGCTGAGTAACTTAGCCAGTGACCTCTAAGGGCCAGGGCCTTATAGACCCCCCCTCCAGATATGTCACAATGAAGACTGGAGAAGTCAGTTAGCTACATGGGCAACTCGTATGAAAAGCAGAAAGGTAAAATTCCAGTGGAAAACATAAATTATACAGGTATAGTGGAGAAGAATCTTTTATTTATACAAGGGGACACAAAGTAAGGACAAAGAAGAATCTGAAAATATATATATAAGAATGACTAGCTTCCTCAGAATCTTCAGATTTAAAATGTAATGTTTCTGAATAAATTAAGATAGTTTATTTTCCATGATTCTTTTACATGTCTGTACATCTTTGTAATGTAGCTGGCTGTCACTACAATAATATTTTATTTATTTGCATAACAAGCCCATCATTTCTGCCCTTAAAAGCACCCCAAGTGCCTCACAATATAATAAAAATACATAAATAATTTTAAACAATAAAATATAAAAATACAACAAAAAAGTACTGAGCTAATTTAATACTTCCCCTTCAAAAGCTGTTTGGAAAAGAGTAGCTTTAAACCTATTTCCAGATGGAGAGGAGAGGAGAGGTGGGCCAACAAAGTTTCCCTTGGCAGGAAATTCCAGATTATAAAATACTGTCAGAGAATCCTAGCGTGGATCTGGTTTCTCATGTAAATCATACTACTTGGATTTCGGTTGTATAGGGATGGGGATGGGTGTTTTGAACACCTTTCTGTTTGTTCAGCCTGAGAACGGGACAGGATTCTTGGAGAATAGAAGCAAGTCTTACTATCGGCACAGTTGAACCTTGCCATTCCTGGCTAATTGGCATGGCCAGACTTAACCTAAGTCTCATTCTTTTCAATGAGTCTATTTACATAGGATTAACATTGGATACTACACTTGCTGTCTGAGCAACAGAAGTTAATAGTTTCCTGAGAGAGAATGTTGTACCATGTATTTTGATGGAAGTGGTGGTGCATCCTTCGTGGCAACATCTACTTTGGATAGAAATAAATCACCTAGTCTCACCCAGTTTTGTGTTTGGAAGTTTAACTCCATATTTCCTAGATGATGCTGATTATCTGGATCCCTTTTAGTCTGGTTCTGAACCAGTTTTTAGATAGAAACAGGCTTGATTATCCTTGTGGTAAGGAGACAGAAGGAAAGTAACACTGATGCTTTGCCTGAATCCCTCAGTGGTACTCAATAATATGATCACTATGATTACAATATTCAACTTTTATGTCTTTATCACTTGTTTTCATCCAGTCTTAAGGAGGCAGAAAAAAAAACCTTGAACTTGGAATAGTGAAGATTGGACATGAGACAACATATTAAATTTTAATTGAGATAAGATGGAGGGCCTATTGTTTGGGGTTTTAGTAAACTGGGAGATAAATGTGTACTGCTTGCCTGAGGTTGCACTCTTGCTTGCAATGCTGGTTCATAACTCAAGGTACTTCCTTTGGATGCCCGTGTAGTGTCCATGACTTGGAGGTGCTTTTAACTACCTTAGGCTTGTACACCAGTGGGTAAAAAATACTTGATGGTCATTCATGCTTCAGCAACCTTTAGACTAAAGTACTGTAACAGGTTCTATGTTGGGCTATCCTGGTCTGAAACATAGAAAGCTGCCTTATACTGACTCAGAACAATGGTCTATCTTGCCCAGTATTGTCGACACTGATGGACAGCAGCTCTCCAGGGTTTTAGGCAAGAGTTTTCCCTGCCCTAGGAAATGACAAGGATCAAATCTGGTACCTTCTGCATGCAAAGTAGATGCTCTACCACTGAGCTACAGCCCCTATTTTAACAGGACCAAAATGTCAGTGTCAGGAGGTTGTCTGAGGCTGGCCAAGATGGGGCACAGCACACAAATTCTGATCAGCTTCCAGAAATAAAAAAATTAAGAACATTACATTCTATACTCAGGAACTTAAACATTCAATTGGTTCATCCAGTTCCAACAATGCTGAATGCAATTTCTTTTTTTCTTTTTTAACCAGCTTCTTCTATTTTACATTTGCCTATTTCTTTCCCAAAGAGATGAAACTAAGAGATCTGTAAATGAAACATTTGGAAAAAAAAGCCATAGATTACTTTTAATTTCCCATGTTAAAAGAAAAATCTCTTTCTTTTTGAAAAAGAGAACTTTTCAGTTATTGTAAAGATAGCAGGAACACACATTTCAATTAATTCTCCACATTTAAAGAATACCCCTAGGCTCTCTTATCTTAGCATTCAGCTCAAATTAGTGCCCAAAAGAACTGTTTCTGCTCCCTGACTGGCATACACAGAGTATGTTTTAATATTTCAGGGGCTTATTTTATTAGTCTTTTCCCTAATAGTTTTCTCTCCTGTAAGATGATATCATAGTGGTCTTCGTCTGCTTTAAATTACTGTTCAATTGTTCTGTCAATATCTGTATCAAATGAAAGCACCTGCTTTCACCTAGCAGTTATTTCATTCTGTTGATGTCATAGTGTGCTGCTACCTGTTCCCTTGCTAGAGGATTCACCTGAAATGTACAACATAGTCATGGCCTATCTTGGACTTTTTATATTTGCTGTTCATTGTCTTTTATATCCATGGAATAAATTGTTTTGTTTATTAATTATTTATTATTAACATTTATATACCGTCTTATCTGCCAAAAAGACATCAAGGTGGCTTACAACAATTTAAAACAATAAACCGTTACAAACAATATAAAACAAAAACATTAAAAAGTTTTAAAAAAATAAACTACAGGTTCTAAAAAGCTAAATTGAAAACATGTACCTTTATAGCTTTCCAAAGGCCAAGACAGTGATGGGTCAATCTTAGTTTTTGTGGGAGAACATTCCATAGCTTGGGGGTCACACAGGAGAAAGCCCTTTCATGTTTGCCTGATACAGAGAACCTCTCAGGGTAATTAAAGGTCGTCTCCTGCAAGTTCAAAGTGTGTCAAGTGGTCCTTTAGATAATCAGGTCTGACACCATTTGTTCCCGTTGCTTCACTCTTCCTAATGTTCACATCATTGGAAGTTTGATGAATTCCAAAAAATGGATTTACAAAGAAAGAAACTAACTAACTAACTAACTAACACCCTCTACTAGCCACATTGTCATAGAATCATAGAATAGTAGAGTTGGAAGGGGGCCTATAAGGCCATCCAGTTCAACCCTCTGTTCAATGCAGGAATCCACCCTAAAGCATACTTGACAGATGGCTGTCCAACTGCCTCTTAAATGCTTCTAGTATGGGAGAGCCCACGACCTCCCTAGGTAACTGGTTCCATTGTCGTACTGCCCTAACAGTCAGGAAGTTTTTCCTGATGTCACCAGTCACATTTCTTATGGTGTCAATGGAATATCACCCCATCAGAAAACTGCATGCTAATTAACTTAGCTACCTTGGATGGAGGGGAAACAACAACTGAATTTTATGTTCTAGAGAATATTGGACTTCTTGGGAAGTGGAGGAGTGCTAAGACTACTAAGTCAGTCCCTCTAGGCATCTTTCACATGCATTAACGCAGAGTGGCAGCTCAAGTCTCAGTTTTCCCTTTGTTAACGCAGAGTGGCAGCTCAAGTCTCAGTTTTCCCTTTGTCGTTGCATTTTCCAGTTAGCTAGTCTTTTGTGGTTCAACATCTACAGATCTGCTGTCACTTTGTGTGATTAAAAGGTTCATCTGATCCAACATCAGTGACACAGAAAACCAAAACTCCATTTCCCACGTAATCAGGCCTACTTTTCATTGGATCTCATGGAACACATTCATTTATATTGTAAATATATAAAGGTAGCTTGAATTTAAAACAACAACACCTTTCCAGAGAATCCCTGGAATCATTCAGCTTGCCTTCAGATTGCTATTATGGGCAGAAGTCCCTTTCCCTTTCCCACCCTGCTGGCATGGCTAGGGTGGGGGCAGGCTTTTGCGAGTGGGAAGAGCGAGGAAGGATGGCCTACCTGTTTTTACACCTGAACAAGGTGAGGTGTGGATGGTGCTTGCCTTTAAAAGTAAGCCCCATACGCATCCCAGGCTTCTTATGTTTCTGGCTCCCAACCTCTCTCCCTATACCTAGTATGGGACTAGCCAGTAGCCCCCTTTGCAGGGGGGGCTGAGTAGGAATTTTGCCTGACACAGATTGGCTTTAATGTACAGGTTTTTGCCTACTCCATACTGGAACTTAAACTTAGCAGAGGGTGGGTAAATATGTCAATTAGATTGGGGCAGGGTTGGGCGGGAATCTTAGGATATCAGATGAGGTTGGTGTGCACTCGTTGGGCACCTTTATGTTGATTGGCAGATTCTGAGGCCTGGTCCCCTGGGGGCTAAGCAGCTCTCGACCCAGGATACGGCCGGCCTCTGGGACCTCACTGCCTCACCTACTTGGAGTTGAGTGGCCCGAGCGGGAGTGAAATGGAGGGGGGGTTCCCTCAAGCACACATGTGTAGTGTAAGAAATGAGCCGGGTTTTACCCGACTCCTGGCTTGGCCGATTGGCTGGCCCATAACACAAGCTAGTTGCCTGGAGACAGAGTGATTAGATTCCCACACCAGCAAGCTGCCCAGTACAGATACAAGTACTGTATAATCCTTGCCTTAAAATGAAAGCCCATGGAGCAATTTTATTAGCATCATCAGAGGGAACCTGGTTTATTATTATTTTACTTAGGTCACCAATTCTAGAGAAGCTCTCACAGCAAGGACACTGAATGCCGCAAGCTCCTCTTGTTGTCCCCTCACTCCTGACACCTTGCAAAGAATCAGGGAGCCCTGCTGTGTAAGAGATCTGCTTGAGCATTACAGCATTTAAACCCCGTTGTCATGCCTTTCAGCCTGTTTTCATCAATGACCTAACCAGAAAATGTATTCAGAAGCGGTGGCTTATGAAGCAGAACTTACTTCTGAGTAAACATGCATAGGATTGTGCTGCAAAACGGTTTTTCACACATGAGGTATAAATTACTTTTATGGAAAACCCATGCATTTCTCACGCTATTTTAACCTCTGATTCCTAATAATGCTGACGAAAAAAGAGGATGAAAGCCATTTGTAATTTGAAGGCATGCTGTGGCCAATGCAAAGTTTATTTTTTAAGTCTCCTCTACAAAAACACCTTGCATCTCAGTCTATTTCTGCAGAAAGCTGTTGTGCAGAAAGATATACACTGATTAGCATCCAAGCTTCCAAATGGATTGAGTACAGATGTGACACTGCTAGTCCCCTAATCATTGTTAGGAAATGGGAAGTAAGCTCGACACTCACACCCACCACAACCTTATCATTTCCCCTTCCATACACACACTTTCCTCATTGTTTCAGTTTCTCATTGTTGTAATCTTAAATTTCATTCATCTCAAACGTCGAGAATTTCTCCAGTCCTAAATTTGGTTTGTCCCAAACTTTGGGATATTTTAAAAAGTTTGTATGAAAATTCATAGGTATTTTTGTTCAAATTTCTCCTAATACATGCATTTTTATGCACTTTTGCCTAATATGCACATTTTTGCTAGCTGTTTTCCTAATACAAGGCATATTGCAACATTATTTTCTCTGTATGCATGTTTTTGTTTGCATTTTATGATTGAACAACTTCATTGCAAAATTTGGAAACATGCAAATTACGAAGGATAATTTCTCCCCCATTCTTAAAGAGCGCACATAGAAATTCCTTCCTAGAGCGCTCTCTCTCCCCCTCCCTCTCTTTGCCTGTCCATATTCACTACCTTTTTGACCATTACCAGAAACTGGGTCATAGTGGCTATTTTGCAGCTGCCCTCACACTACTGAAGACAAACTAAGTACAGGGTGTTTATACTTTGAAAATGGGGTCCTTCTGGTTTCTAATCTATAACTAAAGTCAGTGATGGACTATCTTACTGTTACTGGAAACAGAGCATATGAATGGTGGACATCCAAGCTCTTCAGACCATAATGTTTCTAGATGCTCTGCGTGGAAAATGGGGAAGGATGACCCCAAAGTCAACAAATTTTTATCTGGGATTCCACTAACCTTGTTGACAAATAGACATTTTCTCTGAAAATCTAAAACCTCTTGAGTTGTTTCAGGAATTCATCACAGATCATGGGTAGTCTCTTAATTTCTTTATGGGTAGTAAAGAATTCCTAAATGCAGAATTCTTCACCTTCCTTTTGTCCTTAGTAGAGAGAAATCACATGTGTAAATGAATATACTGTATTGTCAATGCAAGCAGACAATAAAAACAATTCAGAAATAGCACAGTCTAAAAATAAATGAATTCATTTGTGATGTAAAACAAGTGTACTTTCAGGTAAGAAAGGGAAGGGGGCAAACTTCTTGTAATATAGAACAATTTATGGAAATAAGGAAAGTGTGATTATAGTTGTTAGACAGCCTAATAAATCATTCAGTGAAATGAAATGCTAAAGAGTCTCCAGCAGACTGGAATATTCCAGAATTTTTGGTTTAGGGACTAGATCTATGTATGTGGAATAAATCTGGATTCTCATGTCAGAAAAATACAAAATTAATGTTGTCTCTACAGGAAGTTTAAACTACACTTTTTTCAAATCGTCTTTGGGCTGTGTTAGAATACATACGAGCAAAATTATGCATTTTTTCTATTGGAGCAGGGAGAAGCCCAAGGTATACAAAAAATAATTAGAACAGGTTACACAGTCTAAGCTTCAAAGTTAAAAAGGAATAATCTATATCAACTCATCTTGTCAGTTTTTACATTGAACACTTGACATCATATATCTATACCCATCTATCTATCTATATATGGCAGATAATAACCCAAGATGTTCATTCTGACAGTATAAACTTCAAATGAAAATGAATTGTCCTTATAAAAAATCTTGTGTAAACATACTAAACAGCCTGCTCCTTCCTAAGAAAAACACATGATTTTTCACAAACCCAAATATCTAAACTCAAATAATAATGGCCTATATTTTGTATCTCTCCACCCGTGATTGTAGATCAGAGATAGGCAGCATCATGCCTTTCAGGTATTATATTGCACTCCCATAATCCCTGGCCAAGCTGACTGGGGCTCATGGGAGTTGTAGTCCAAAACATATGGAAGAGGGCACCAGGGCACCTGCCCCTGTCCTAGATCTTGAAGAAGGAAAATGCCTAGTTCCAGTTACATCTAGTTAGCCATGTAAAGCTCTGTTTTGGAAGCTGTAGTTCTTCAAAGAAATTGTTAGCATTTCCATTTATATACAATGCACTTTTCCCCTTGTATCAGGCACACTGGTACAAATTCACATTGCCCAGTGTTAAAGCTACATATTTCAAAAGCTTGGGTAAGCATATCCCACTGGATTTCTCAGTACTGCATTAGCCAAGATTGTGGGGAGCAGGTGGGGGAGAGGTAGAGTTGCTGTGGTGCATCCTGATTCCAGCCCCAGACCAGATGTCCTGTTCAGCAATCTACCTATTTTGAGTGTCCGTTCTTGAGCGTAGGTTTCAACTTGTATAGCCTAAGGATGTGGACAAGATCTTTGGTAGTGTGAGATGAAACATTTGCACAAACATTTGATCCTTGCCCATCCTGACTCATTAAAGCAGGTGCTTTAAATGAAGCAGTCACAGTGCTGGCTTCAAGTTTTTTGTGGGCTCTGGGGCAAAACAATCCCAATGAACCTCCTCCATCAGTGAATATATTCTCACTACCCTTGTCATCAGCTGAGATTGCTCCTCATTCTCTTTCTCATCATTGTTACCTCTTGCTTGCTTGACAGTCAGTGAACAAGTAGGCAGTGGCATCTACTGCTCCTCCTTTGTCTAGGTCAGAATGAAAAGCAGGTGAACAAGGAGGTTACAATGGTGAAGAGAAAGAACAAGTGCAGGGGGCTCTTCTCAGAGGGCCCTTGCTGGGGTATGGGCCCTTGAAAGGTGCCCAACGATATCTACCCCTTGATGCTAGCCCTGCTTGGTCATGCGTAAGGGACAGTGGTGAATTCTTCCTTAGAGGAATGCATAGTTTCATCTAACCTTCAGATGGTTGTTTTAAGACATTTCTTGAAAATATCTTCTCTAGACCTAACCATGTTGGACAACTACAAACCAATCTCAAATCTGACATTCTTTGGTAAGGTTTTCAAGCATATAGCAGCCTCTCAGGAACTGGTATTCAGAGGCATAGTGCCTCATGTCTGATGGCCTTATCCATCGTGAATGTGAAGAATTGCCTAGACCTGTACGATATCATGATTTAAGATAATCTTTGGAGGCCCTACTTTCTAGCCTACCATTAAGATCAATAAGGTGGGTGGGCACTAAAGAAAGGACCATCTCACTGGTAGGCCCTTTCCTATGGAATTCCCTCCTGAAAGATTTGGCTATGCTTTAATCAGTATTTTGCTATAACTCGTCCACTTTAAATGATTTCTGATTTTTATAGATATGTCATACTAGAATTTTACATGGTAATGTATGTTAGGAAGTCAGTGGTCTTGAAAGGCAGATAAGAAATGTTATAACTATATACATGCATACATCTAATCACCTCTAAAAACTATATAACCTGGTAGCATTATCACATCTTGTAGTAGCAAATGCCATATGTACTAAGTGTACTAAGTGAAGTACTATTTTTGTGTCTCTGAATTTCCCACTGAACAGATATATTGGATGACCTTAAATCCTGTTACCCCTCTATCCACTTTCTCCACACCATGCATAATATTGGAAAACTCAGTTATGTTTCCCACTTACTCATCTTTTTTCTAAACTAAAAAGTCATGAACCCTGTAATCTCTCCTCATAGGGGCATAACTCTATCCCCCTGAATATATTGGTGGTACTTTTCGACAATTTTTCCAGCTCTATAATATCTTTCATTAGATGTTTAATAAATTCTCAGATATCAGTGAGTCATTAGTCCATTACAAATTCCTAGACAGCCTGGATAGAATGTGTGCTAAATTAAGATGCCAATGGAATATGTTACACTTAATTCCCTACCCCCACCCCAAAGCACATGACATCCTCTTTCTGCCACGTAGTATACAGTATGTTTGTGCAGGAAATAGCAACTGTCACAGGACAGACCTTGTCCTTTGCAGAAGGTTAGGGAATATTATAACTTGTTTCAGTGATATTTGTCAGGTGTGACCTATGCATGACCTCTGACTGCAGAAAAAAGGACTGACCACTTGTAGCCAGTAGATTAGTATAATAACCCTAAGTGCCAAGGATCTGAAGCACAGATGTCAGGTCATCAGATCAAAGTACTGTCAACTCCCAAGGCAACATTGATTCTTAATGCAACTGTGACATATTGCAAAGATAACTTGAATGACCTCTTTAAGTATTAACCCCTTTATTCCCAGTGGAATCATTTATTATTATCATTTATTTCTAAAAACTCTGCTTCAGCAAATAGTCAAATATATTCATGGGTTTTTTTTCCAATATTGAGAATTAATTTAGTGGTTGAAATAAAATATGTAAAGCAGCATAAGAATAGCAACATAAACAAATCATTACCTTAACCATTTCAACATTTTGTCATGTAAGTAGTTTTATTCAACAGGCTCAGTTCGGTTCAGATACCAAGTCCTGGGAATGGACTTCAGATACAGTATGGGTATGGACACAAGATTTACTTAGGAGGACCTGCTGTCTGTTCCTCACTGTCACTACTGTCCTTCATTAATTTCATGAAGGACAGGTCAAGACTTTTCTCTTCTCCCAGGCATTTAATAGCATTTAACAACACTAAGTTTGTTTTTTAACAGCCCCCAGAACTGTTGTTTAAATGGATACTATTGTTTTTGATGGTTTAAAATTTTGTATACTTTTAATGTTCACTGTTTTTAACTTTTGTAAACTGCCCAGAGAGCTTTGGCTATGGGGCGGTATATAAATGTAATAAATAAATAAAATAAATATGGTGGTAGTTCATAGCTCAATCAAGATGAAACCACCCTTGTTACCTGCAGACATCTAAATCAGTGGCAGAGTGCAGCTTCCATACTAAATCAAGAGGTCATGAAATTATTAATACACAGAGACCTTAAAGCAAAGTAAAGAAAAGTGTTAATGCATCATGCAGCACCTAAAACTACCACTGACCAGGTATAACATGAAAGACATTCTATCCAGGTAGACACTGTTCTATCATGAGCTAAGGCCAATTCATACGAAAAAGCATAAATGCATGAATTACTTCACACAGACTTGCAGCTGAGAGGGAAAGGAACAGAAACATGAAAGAAACTAGAGGATTGTTTTCTAAATGTGAAATTCTTTTTTTAAAAAAAAAAAAAATCACTGCCTATGGCCACTGGGAGGATGAGAAATCTTTGATCAGTAAGAGAAGTGGCTGAATTGTTTGTCGGTGAAATGATATATGCTGTTAATATAAGTTATTCTTCTCAAGCAGAAACTTTGAGCCTTGGGATCTGTAAGCATTGCTTGTGTGAGAAGATTTAAGTGGGAAAACAAGAGCTAAGGAACAAAGTCAAATGAGTAAGAACAGATGTGCATTACTTTAAACCCTCACAGGATGTTTAGGAACCTGGAGTAATCAAAACTACATTTGTTCTACAAAGCAGAATTAAAAATTTAAAGCCCAAACCAGTCATGTTTAGGTATAGAAACCTACATTCAACAATAATCAGATTTTTAAAAGTACAAAATAGAGAAAATATATTATTTGTGGTATTTGTACCTGCATTCACACACACACACACACACACACTTACACTTACTTCCCCATTGGCTTCTCCCATTTGGTCTACCCCTTGACTTCCCATGACCTTTTAGATAATTGTCTGTACCCAAGGGTTACATGAACGTTAGACACGTGTGCAACCAATATTTCTCTTTTTCTCCAATTGCAGCTCTAGTACCCACCAAAAAACAGGGGGGGAAACCTTCTTCAGAGGGTCAGGGAGCGTCCATTACAATGAGCACATTGCCTTATGGGGCTTTAGTGTGAAGAGATATCACACAAATCCCTCTACCTAATTTTAGCCGATTCCTCCCTGCCACTGCAGCACCACACTCTGTTCAGCCTCCCCTCAACCCTCTGGAGAGGTTTATGGATGCAAAGTGAAGATAAGCTGTGATACAAAGTGAAGATAAGCTGTGTGAGCACCCTTCTGCTCATGCCACCACTGGATACAACCTAATAAGTTTAGTCCTCATATTAGGCCTGCAATATGAAGGTCCTATGGGCTATTACAACTAACTTTTTTTAAAAAAAAAATAATAAAGCTGCTTACAATTTTCAACCAATATCAAATGCTTTGATGCAAAGCTCTTTCTCAGATTTTTCATCACAAAATCACCATACATTTCATAATTCCAATCTACATCCTATGTTGGTTTTCATTAATCAGCCCACATTTTACATGGTTATATGCACATATGCTCCATGGACTTCAAAATTGTGATTTCAACGGAGAAAGTCTGATGTACGGCAGCTTCCTATGCAAGGACAAGGAGCTTGTGTTGGATATATGACTAGGTAGAAAATGTGTGGAATTTTAAAAAAGGTGTCACTCAAGGTGGAAATTCTTAGTGTCAGAGCACTAGATAGAGATGAGAGGAGTGGTGTATGATTACAGAAAGCCAGAGAGGGAACAGTTGCAGTACTCAAAGTAGAAGATGATCAGAGCATGAACTGGAGCACCCTTCCCCAATCAGGTGGCCTCCAAATGTGTTGAACTACAACTCCCATCATCCTTATCTAGCCTGTCCAATGATGTGAGTTATAGTCTAAAATATCTGGAGGCCACCAGGTTGTGGAAGGGTAGGAAAGGAAAGGAAAGGAACCTCTCGTGCAAGCACTCAGTCATTACTGACACTTGGAGGAATGCCAGCTTTCGCTGATGTTTTCTTGGCAGGCCTTATAGCGGGGTGGTTTGCCGTTGCCTTCCCCAGCTGTTATTACCTTTCCCCCAGCAACTGGGTACTCATTTTATGACCTCAGGAGGATGGTAGACTGAGTCGACCCGAGCCGGCTGCCTGAAACCAGCTTCCGCTGGGATCGAACTCAGGCCATGGGGAGAGTTTCAGCTGTAGAAACTGCTGCTTTACTGCTCTGTGCCACACGAGGCTCAGTTAGAGTTTATTCCAAGAATACTGAGATAAAGCGCCTGGGGCTCATCTACACCATGCAGGCTATTACACTATGAAAGTGGTGTGAAAATGGTATATAAAAGGCAGGAACCACACTACTGCTTTATGGCGGTATTTAAGTACACTGACAACCGTTGGGGCCCATTGACATCTTGTTTTCATACCGCTATATCCTGCTTGGTGTGGCTCTTGCCTTTTATACACCGCCGCTTCCATACCACTTTCATAGTGCAATATCCTGTACGGTGTAGATGAGCCTTTGGTTTCTGTGATGTTATATCCCTATCAAAACAGGGAGTCTTTAGGTTTTAATGTATGGATGATTTTTGCTTGCATTTTCCTGGACAGATTAGACCCAGAGTGCAGATATGCTATTTCTACTTTACAGTTGACAAAAACCACTTAAGCAAACACCTTTAGTGGCTATTTTAAATCTGATTTAAAATTGTTGCCACCCTTTTTATAACCAAGAAACTTGCAATAATCCTCAACAGCTGCCAGCCAACAGGTGCAGCTGAATAGCAGTGCCATGAGCTGAAATCAATTTGGTTTCCTTTGCTGTTACAATCAGGCAGGCAGAACAAGTTTAAGATTTTATGTCTTACCTTAATATCCTCCTACAAAAACTGAGGTGAGGAAACAGGACCCTGCTGTATAATCAAGAAAGCACATTGTGCTATCATTATCATCGCTCTTTAGAGCTATTCATTTTATGACTTATATACGGAAGTTACAGTGAAGGTCAGTTTCCTGAAGATTCAGTACGATGGGTAAGTGGTGAGAACAAAATTACAAGAAAAATGGGTGAGCACAGAAATACTATTTTCTCAAGGTTCTTTATTCTGCAGATTTTATAAAATGCCCCGTTACAATGTGAACTAATAACAGGAATAAGTCACTTTATGCAATCCTAAGCATTCTTTCTGGAAAGTAGTACCAGCTGAACTCAGTAGGGCTTGCTATTGAGTAAATACGTTTTAAAATCAAGTTCCCAGTCTTAGCCAATGAGTCTGCAACAACAAAAATATTTTCGTCTTTATAAAAAAATCATTAAAATTGCTGGGCTTGACGAATCCAAGGCTGGAGTTAAAATCGCAGGAAGAAACATTAACAATCTCAGATATGCAGATGACACCACTTTGATGGCTGAAAGCGACGAGGAGCTGAGGAGCCTTATGACAAAGGTGAAAGAAGAAAGTGCAAAAGCTGGGTTGCAGTTAAACCTAAAAAAAACCAAGATTATGGCAACTAGCTTGATTGATAACTGGCAAATAGAGGGAGAAAACGTGGAGGCAGTGACAGACTTTGTATTTCTGAGCGCAAAGATTACTGCAGATGCTGACTGCAGCCAGGAAATCAGAAGACTTGGGAGGAGAGCAATGACAAATCTTGATAAAATAGTTAAGAGCAGAGACACCACACTGACAACAAAGGTCCGCATAGTTAAAGCAATGGTATTCCCCGTAGTAACCTATGGCTGCGAGAGCTGGACCATAAGGAAGGCTGAGCGAAGGAAGATAGATGCTTTTGAACTGTGGTGTTGGAGGAAAATTCTGAGAGTGCCTTGGACTGCAAGAAGATCAAACCAGTCCATACTCCAGGAAATAAAGCCAGACTGCTCACTTGAGGGAATGGTATTAAAGGCAAAACTGAAGTACTTTGGCCACATAATGAGTAGACAGGATACCCTGGAGAAGAGGCTGATGCTAGGGAAAGTGGAAGGCAAAAGGAAGAGGGGCCGACCAAGGGCAAGATGGAGGGATGATATTCTGGAGGTGACAGACTTGACCTTGGGGGAGCTGGGGGTGGCGACGGCCGACAGAAAGCTCTGGCGTGGGCTGGTCCATGAAGTCACGAAGCGTCGGAAGCGACTGAACGAATAAACAACAAAATCCTAAGACTTCTGATGATACATGGACACATTGTATGGTGTGTGCACGCAGTTACACACATACATGTACACACACCTGGGAATCTCTGTCAATGAGGGCCAGCTTAGCCAGTGTTATGGCTGCCGGGAAAGCTTTGTCCTTACTGCAGCCAAATGCAGTACTGTACTTTCCCCCATAGGAATGAATAGCAGCCATTCACCCATACACAGGAAAGTAAAGATGTGCGTTTTGGAACACATAACAGAAAAAGTACTTAACTTTAGCTTGGTTGAGCCCTATGTTTAATAAAGAAAACATCTAGCTAGCTCTAACATAATCTATAGGGATGGGCAAAACACATTAGCAATTTCAGTCTTCAAATGGAAAGGCATTGTTTTACAAAATCTTTAGCTGTGATTTGGGCATTCAAAAACAGTAACGAATTCTGTATATTAAAATTATGTGCTTTATGGCATCATAATAACATGGGACATCTTAAACCAAGCATGCAAACTTGATCACAAGGAAGACTTCTGAAGTGTTAGCTGGAATTGCTAGAATTAGTCCTTCACAACTAGCTGGGTGGGGTACAGTTATAAGATCAAAATCCTGTCAAATTATTTAACCTTGCATCATATATACAAGTATTCACCCAATAGCTGGTGTCTCATATGATCTGAACAAGTACTGAAATGTTGCCAACATTTCCATAAGACTCAGATGGCAGGAAGTTCTATTGCACTGTCCCACTATGTCAGCCACCAATAAGCCACAGCTACACCAGTTATGTCAGCATAGCATAGCCACAGTCCTTTACATCCCCAGCAACAAAGTTCATAGGACCATAGGAAGCAATCTTATACAAAGTCAGACCATTGATCCAGCTAGTATTGTGGACAATGACTGGCCACAATTCTCCAGGGTTCCAAGCAGGGTTTTTTTCTTGGAGATAATGGGGAGCAAACCTGGGGCCTTCTCCATACAAATAACGTGCTCTATCACTGAGCCATGGTCCTTGCCTAAGTAGAAGGCAGACCAGTGCTAGTAAAAGAAAAGAAAAGAAAAGAAAAGAGAAGAAAAGAAGACATAAAGTAGCAACATGGGCAGCTACTTTCTCAGCCACCCTAGCAATGGCACCACCATCCACCAATCTCGACATGGCATACCCAATCTTCCAGACTAGCAAGGTAAGGAGGACATAGAATCGATGAGCGTCTATGGCAGGGATGCCATGAAGACATTCCTACTTTCTCCTACACACGGTGTCTTCCTGCTGAGAGTCATTCATAGTCTAGCAGTTATTATTTATTAACTAAATTATGTATTTAATACTTTGTTTCTTTGGGGATATATACCTCATCTTTCTAGTGTTTTCACACCACTCAGAGCAGCTTTCAACATTTAAAATACAACATTCCCATTAAAAAACACACAATATTAAAAACAAAAATAACAACAACAACAACAACAACAACAACGCCATGTTAGCCATAAGCAAAATCCAAAATCCATATTATGGGAGAATCTTTACTAGGCCAACTCAAAGGTCACAGAAGATGCACAAGCTTTTGAGATCTCCTGATCTTTTCTGGCACAATGTTACAAACAGCAGGTGGGGAATGGAGTGGGGGAGGTGTAAAGAACAGCTGGCTTGATGTTGAAGCCATGAGGTCTGCATGGTCAGAATATTATGATAAAATGTGGAAGGAGGTTGCAGACTTGGCAGAGCCTAATCTGAATGTGCCATCCAAAACAGGTTGAAACCCTGTTCCAGTGTCCCTCTCCTAACCAGGAGCACTTCTATCTTGTCTACTTTATCCTTTGAAGGATGGTAGGTAGGACAGATTTAGGGTTTTCCCCAGAGAAGCCCAAACAGGTCTAGCAACAGGAAGGAGTGGTATTAAGCATGGACAAATCCACGAATAGTTGATCCATTCTGTCTCATTTCCGCATTAGTCTGCAATTGTTTTAGTCCTTATGAGAACAAAAGAAGACACATAGAAGACACATATGAGAACAAAAGAAGACACATAGCTCAGGAATAATGCACACAAAATATAACTTCACGGTAAGCAACACTGTGGGTTTTGGGGTGGGTTTTTTAAATCTGTAGTGGCAGTGCTGGTTACTGCTTACCTTACCAAGGCTCCACCATTCCGTGGGGAGGAGAGATGCATTGCGCGGAGACGCTGCACACCTGTTGCCAAGTGATGGTGGATCATTGCCTCCTCCTGTCAAGGTGGATGTCTGAAGGAGTGGTGGTGCCCACAGGCACTGTGTTGCAGATTCCAGAACTATGAGTTGTATCCAATGGTGGGTTTGTCTTAGCGAAAAGTGTTGCCGCTTGCACAGATAAGGGCACCCTGCTCTCCTAAGCTTCCAAATCTTCCAAAGAGCTGCCTCTGGGGGTTGGAGGTCCCTGAGGAGCAGAATGGGATTTGGTGCAGAGGATTGCAGTAGGCAAGAGGAATCAGCAGAAATGAAGTATCAACTTGCACTTTCCACTCAGGCAAAGACATTATTTGACCAACAACTTATGTTTATTGTCAGATAAATCAACTTAAAGTCCATCATGTTTGCCTTCTTGCAGCAATAACAATTACTGCAATTGATTTCCATTTGTCTTTCCTTTAACTGGAGTCCATAGAAGTGGAACAGCTGGCTACAAATGTAAGGTTGTCATTCTGAACACTGACCCCTAGGCTTTCTCTACAGGAAGGATTGTTTATGCAAGTGTTATATTGTAGTCACACCGTAAGTAAACTGCTTTAGGGCAGATGGTTAATCTAGATGTACCACTAGGTTTTTCAGCTCTACACAGTTCTATGAATAGACCTGAAACACTCCATAGTTATTTAGACTCACCTTTTATCCCTTGGGGGGGGGGGAGAGTCAATTTGCTTTATATGTTCAGCTTCCTGCTTTAGGTGTAGCAGATGGGAACGATCCATAACCATCAGTCAGCACTTCATTTATGCAAGTATCCCTTTTTCTTTTTCAAGAGCTGTGCCCAGCTAGCTGTGCCATCTGTGCTGTGCCCAAGGAGTGCTTTGCAGTCTGTTCTTCAACATTCTTTACTGCCATGCCACGGAAAAGGTTATGCAACATGCTGCTCTTTCCATGTGACATTTTTTTTATCCCAACCCAAGCATACCGATGCCCTAGAAAGATTTCTTGCCTGTCCTTATTGATTTGTTCCATCAGTCATCTATAGCATTTCACAGCTGCCACTATCTACGTCCCATTTTATCCATCTCTAATTGCAGCCGCCTCAAAACTAATTTTCTGGTTTGAACTAACCCTTTACTCTTAAATCACAATGATTTTGTGGAAGTGTCTTTTTAATGCAAGGCTATTGCTCTGGCAACTGACTTTCCGTTGGGTGGGGGGGAATAATTCCACACAGAGTTTTCAAGCCAAGATATTACTTAAACATATTATCTTCCATTTATAATATCTCCCACAGTACTTGAACATTCTGCTCTTTTTCCCCACCCCTATTCAGCTTAGTCCAATTACTTGTATGAAATGAACTTCTTTTGCATATTAAGAGGCCATACATATTTTTACACAGCCTCTGTGACTCAAGAGGTCCTTTTATAGATGAGCCTTTGGTAATAAATAAGTGAAGGGCAAGTTACACACACAAAAGAACAATTGTTTGACAAAATAAAATGGGTGGGGGACCCAGAATGGCAATTAATGTCGGATTCTCTGTCTATATTGTTCTATTCTCTTAATACAGACAAAAAAGAAATGGGAAAGGGAAATGAGTCAGATTGGTATATAATTGGACCCTTCAAATACAGTTAAGGCAACAGTGTGATACATCTGGTCAACCTATTGCTAATCCCCATTTTATAATGATTCGAAATAAAGCAAAAACGGCAATTATGTTGAGCTGGCTTCAAAACGGCAGGGATAATTCTATGACCTTCTGCCATACAGCCAGCTTCAAACATCTCATGGAAATAATGTAATTGCACACATAATATTAACATTTTTAGAGATTACTACAGTAACTTTTATGCATATATAATTAATTCAGGAAATTTTATATAGCAAGCATAATCTATTTTGTCAAACTTGGCAAATTTGGTTTTTTATGTGCTGTTCAACACTCGAAAGCATTATTCTTTGAAATACTTTTTTTTCCTCAAGAAAAAATACATGTAGGGTATTGCTTGCATGTGATACATCACTCAGCTTTCATCCACTGAAATTAAGTTTTGATAGCACAGGTCATATTGGAAAAAGCAATATTTCTTTCTTACGTTCTTTTCAGGATGCAAAACAGTTTCCCTCAGATTTTACAAGAAAATAAAGCAGCCAGCTGCCAGTGCGAGAGCATATTGATAAAGAGACTACTCTAATCATGGCCAAGAAAGGGACAGCCTTGAACAATCTGAATGTAAAGTAGGCTTTATTCAATAAGGCAAAATTCTCAACACTTAAGTTTTTCATTCTCATTTGGAAAGCACCCAGCTGCTTTTACAATAACTCTACAAGAATAAAAAACAAAGGCCTTATTTTAGAATTTCGGTATGGGGTGGGGTGATTTCAATGATAAAAACGTTTTAAGTCCTCCTCCTGGACTTATTCAATTTGGAGAAAGCACAGGCATTAAAAAAAGAAGTTTATTGAGTTTAATTGGTAACAACCACAACAACCTGGTGGGGAACTTCCTCTGGTTGGGTCACCAGAGGAAGACCCAACCAGTCACCAATGAAGAAGTAGTCTTTTGAATCCCCAGCAGCCCATACCGCAGAAAGGGAAAACTGAGGCCCATGAACTTTAAGATCATGAATGCAAAGCAAAGGCGGAATCCACACAGCCAGACAAAATAACTTCTTTGAGGCCCATATTCTCCTGTCCATTGCACAAAGAATCAAGCAATTTTAAGATTATGAGTGAAAAATGGGGGGGGGGGAATCCGCACAGCCACACAAAATGATGATAATACATTGCAAAAAGGGACAATCAGAACGTGCCTGCAAAGCTGAATATTCAGGGGCTAGAATAACCACCACCACCACCTCAGAGCCAAACAGAAAAGCAGTTTTTGGAACCCAGAAGCAAATGCTAAGAACAACCAAAGTCCATCCCCTGACGTGTCCATCACAAAGCATCCCCCAAACTATCCCCACTGCACTGCATAGCTATTCAGAAATAACAGTGAAAAGTAGCACAGTATAAAAATCCAGTTTATACTCAGTAGTAAGAAGGACTGGATTATTCAGGAGTAAACATGGACAGCAAATTCTGAGCATACAAAATCCAGTACTTCCAGAACCAAGTGATCAAAATCCCCTAAGTAGTTTCAGAGATTTACAGAACATTTACTCAGAAGTAAGTCCCACCATGTTCAATGAGGCTTAGTCTTAGGTAAGTGGGTATAGGATTGCAGCCTGAATGCTTTACTTTTGTAGGTGCATAGATGTACCAATCCTCTGCAGGTCTCACCATTTATAGCCTTTCCATTGAGGTATTTGAATGATGCACTTTATTATCACTGTGCAGATTAATTTCAATGCAATTCAAACCACCACTTAGCCATAGCCATGGAGTAAGCATTTATTTTATTCTTAGCTCTACATTCAGTTTTCATTATTTAAATCCTAAAATTTAAGGAGTCAGAGTAGTCATTCAGCAAACAGCAGAGTTTCTTCTGTTACCAAAAGGGCATACACATTTCACCAGATACTTCCACTCCAAGAAAGAGGCTTGTTTTCTGCCAATTCCTTCTACCCTCTGCAGCCTCCTGGGCCTACTCCCACACTGGTTTTTTTGTGGCAGGAGCAATGTCATTTTTTTTTCTTTTTGGCATTTCTATAAACTTGCCTATCCCAACCTGGTGCCTTCCAGAAGTTTTGGACTATAACTGTCCAGGGTTGATGGGAGTTGAATTCCAACACATCTAGAGGACGTGATGGGGAAAGCTACTATAGACAGAGACTTGGTTCACAAGACATAGCAGCCCATAGGTGCCTGGCTTGCCATGGCTAGTCGTATCTTGCAAACGCAAGCAGAAAAGGGTGTTTGAAAGTTAGACAGCCCTCAAATAACCCTAAAACAGCCATGGGTTATTTGAGGGTTATCTAAGCCTCAAACTTCCCCTGCCACCTGGGTTCACACAATATGACAAGCCACAAGCCCACACATGGTCATATCATGTGGACCAGAGCTTCTTCACATGAGCAAAATAAGGCCTGCACATGACTCACAGAAGTTTGCAGTTCCTTTTGACAACATTGTGAATCTCATGCATGTCTGTCACTCCCCCCCCCCCATTATTCTGTTTAAAAATAAACAAAAATCCTTTGAATGCCCCGATTCTTCTGAGATATCTTGGGATTTCCTACTGTGTGCAGGGGAAATCATGCTACAAAACACCCATTAGAAGGTGCTGTCCCATTCAATACTATGAGTACTGAAGTTTTCAATTACAGACCACATGGTTGCCCCTTTCCTTCCATGTAATTCAGCTCATTACAATTGCAGAAGAAAAGCAGGAAGCAAAGCACCAGGAAGCAAACACGATTTCCCTTTAATCTAAAGAAGCCCTGTGTCTCTGTCTGTAGTAGCTTTCTACAAATTGTTATCCTCCAACTGTTTTGGAATTCAACTCCCATTGACCCCAGGCAGTTGTAGTCCAAAACTTCTGGAAGGCACCAATTTGGGAAAGGCTGGTCTATAGCAATGCCAAAAAGAAAACTTAAGACTGGAAAGATGACCTAATTGTTTGAACAGCCTTGTAGATTTATCATCATCAAGTGTAGGTAACATATTAGTGTTCACTGGAACTTCCTGTTGCAGAGGATAATCAGTTGTACCACTGATTATATGGAGAACTGAACATTTTTCAAGGCCAATGGCTTTTTTTATAACTTCACTGAAACATTTTGTCGTTGTTTTAAGGCTGCCGAATCTAGTTGTGGATTCAGCAAATAATTTTATGTCATCTATATATAAAAGCTGTACAATTCTACTACTTTCTCTGCATTTTTAGAGTTGGCACCAAAACTAGAATTTAATGAAGCTGAGAGTGGCATAAAAGCTAGGCAAAATTGTAGCTTGCTCAGAAAGTTCCCCTGACAAATACCTCTCTTTATATGAATATTATTGATTTTTATGTTGGCCAGTTTTACGTTTGTGTTCCATTTTTCCATTGTAGTTTTCTAGTATGCTATAACAGTAGGGTTCTTTTGTACTCCCTAAGTTGAAATAGCCAGAGGTATGGCATCAAAAACCTTCCAGGAGTCAATACACATCACTGAAAGATTACATGTTCTCAGTTCTGTTTTCTTCAAAATTACAGAATCAATAACAGTAAGTTGATCTTTACAACCATACTTCCTGATAAAGTGTTGGACTGGGAGTTGGGAGATCCGGGTTCTATTCCCCATTCGGCCATGGATGCTGACTGGGTGATTTTGGGCCAGTCAGAGACTCTGAGCCCAACCTACCTCACAGGGTTGTTTTTTTGTAAACTGTCCAGAGAGCTTCAGCTATGTGGCGGAATATAAATTTAATAAATAAATAAATTGTTGTTGTTGTGAGGATAAAATGGAGCAGAGGAGGAGGATTATGTATGCCGCCTTGGGTTCCTTGGAGGAAAAAAAGTGGGATATAAATGCAACAATATATAATATTTCTTTTGCCATGTAGTTATCTTGATGGAGCTCAACTGATGGTTTATTTTATGGGCCATCACTGAAGCTAGTATTTTTTTACATAGCTGACGACGAGGGGATATGTTTACAGAGACAATTAACTATATAGTATATATGTGATATTGTGACAAAGAACTTGGGAAACTGCCTGAAGAGCTTCAGCTGTGGGAAAGTATAGAAATGTAATAATCTCTACCTAAAAGGCTGAAAGTATGTTTGAGGGATGTATGTCCAGAAATGTTTACCCACTTCCTGATGAGTTAGAAACTTGATATTTGGCAAGCAGATAGGTCTGGATGTACAATATACCAGAAAAATCTAAAAACACAGAATTTTAGGTTTTAAGGATTTTTAAAGAATTTAATTTAAAAAACTAGGATTTCACCTACAACTTTCAGCATGCCGTTGGCAGAACTCTCAGCATGCCTTGGGTAGGAGACCAGCCTTGCCAGCCTTTGGTGGCCATTGTGAGTGCATGGGCGTGTGGCTGCTGCATGCCTTCCACAACCTAGATTCCTAAGGTCAGTCTTGAATAGTCAACCCAATTCCACGTAAATGGAAATAAGCCACATAAATGGACTGCATCCATTTGCAGTGCCTCCTCCCACCTGGTGTGCATGCTTCTAAAATCATAACTTGATACAACAGCTTGACTTTGAGAGGCCAAACTCTGAATATGCTCAAAGACAGAATCTGGAGGAAGTGCACATGTGGCCTTCACCCTTAAGAGGAAGGGGAAGAACTCTGTGCATGCCCAGAAACAGGCCCATTGAAGGGGGGCAAGTGCCCAGCCCAGCCCAGCCCTGGCCCTCCAGTATAGGCTCCTGATGGAGCACTTGGTGGGTGAGAAGCATGGGCTGAGGCAGTCCCAGCAGGACATGGCCAGAGCGGGACATTTCCACTGATGGCTGCTTACCTCCCCTTCTCAGCGATGCTACTCCTCAATGCTCTATCAAAGAGCAGCATTGGCAAGGAGTGGAGAGAAGTGTCTCTCAGAGGATGCAGGCGCCTGCAAGCTGCCAAAGGCATGCTAGGAGGTGTAGTAATGGTATGTAGAATGGATGGTTTTAAAGAAAGCATGGGTTAGCAAACCAGGTCACTATTATTATTATTATTATTATTATTATTATTATTATTATTATTTATTTATTTATATAGCACCATCAATGTACATGGTGCTGTACAGAGTAAAACAGTAAATCGCAAGACCCTGCCGCATAGGCTTACATTCTAATAAAATCATAGTAGAACAATAAGAGGGGGAAGAGAATGCAAACAGGCACAGGGTAGGGTAAACAGGCACAGGGTAGGGTAAAACTAACAGTATAAAGTCCGAACAACATCAAGTTTTAAAAGCTTTAGGAAAAAGAAAAGTGCAAATCAGATCACTGTCTCTCAATCCTAACTTAGCTCCCACTTTCCTGATCTCTCACACTAACTGTCTTTGTTCTCCCTCTGACTTTCTCCAACTGCCACTAACCCTGCCCACCATTCCCTTCTAGCCTCAGCTATCAGCCATTCCGCCATTCACTCTTCTATTTCAATGGTATACTCAGGCTTCTACATAAAAATCATAAACTTTATTCAGTAATTCCAGCATCTGTCTTGGAATATTGTGGTTTAGTTATAACAGGAATACAACAACAACACGCAGCATTAAAAATCTCATCGGGTTAAAAGGCTTTGGAAAATAAAATTAAAAAATTAACTTGGTACAGGAAAGCCATAAATGCCCGCTCTCCATCTGTCTCCCACCACACCTCAGATGGTGTTCAAAGATTAACACATTATTCAGAGACCTAGGCTTATGCCCACAACTCCCAGCATGCCTTGGGCAGGAGGGAAGACTTATTGGGCTTTGGCGGCCATCATCTGGAAGTGCCTTGCCATCCTGGGACTGAAGGGAGAGTTCCTAGGACCACTAGGCACCATTGGGAGTGGGAGCGAAGGAGGGTGCAGCTCTGGCCCCATTGCCAATGGCAAGGACTGAGCTAACCATCAGTCAGCTGGCTGGCTCCATCACATCCTACATACAGGCACCAACTGCACAGTGCAATATGGACTGGCTTGGCCAGACTTCACTTCCCTCAGTGGCATGATTCCCATTGGGCAAGTTGGGCACCATGGCAAAAGGCATCCTGGGAGTTGCAGTTTCATTTTCTATGGGGACAAGGAAAACTTCAAGGCGGCCCTGCCCGTGCCACGGGGTGAGAGGGACAGAGAGAAAAGAAACAAATTTAATTTGTTTTAAAGTTACCTCACAGGCCTAGCACCTGCCTACCTTGCACGGCTATCATGAGGAAGAGGGAGGGAAAAAAGATACCAATTTAATTCTTTTAAAAGTTAACTGAGAAGTCTAGCACCAGCCTACTACTTTAAGATTATTACCTCGCAGACATAAATCTTAGGACCTGAGAATGCTGGGTATATCAGCTAGTAAATAAATAAACCTTCTGGAGCCTGAACAACATCACAGATTTCTACCAATACTGCTGTACTTTATACCTTCTAAAGTGCTTTCCCATTTGTTGTATTTTTGAGAATTGTTAATAATAATAACAACAGCTGCTTTTTTTGTTATTCATTCCAAGCCCAAACAAAAGCAAATTTTAGATATGTAAACAAAACTATTCCAATGTTCATCCTCGGTTCTGAACAAAAATTACATCAAAGGGATATTTATTGTTATACCCCCAAACTTGTTAATAAGCCTGAATCTGTGAGCTTGCAGAATTATATAATTTAGGTTCCATGCAGCATTCTCCTGTAACCTGCAAGTGACTTTTAGTGTCCAGAACATTTAGTAACATTAGTGTCCAGGAAAGAACATCTCAGATTCCAATAAAAAATGTTTATAGCCTCATAAATGTGAAGCAAACTGAGAAAATGTGACAGCACTGTCCAGTATTTAAAACAACCAAATTACTTTGTAAATATGCTTGGAATTAATTGCTATCTCCCAGCAGGGAGTCCCTCTTATTGCCTATCAGAAACCTGTTTAAGAATTGTGCAGGTAAAGAGACAGCTGGTGCGCAGCTAGCTACTGGGTTTCAGCAATAGAAGCAAACAGTTAAAATAAAGCTCATATAGTGACAGGAGACAGGCTTGTGACGATGGCCGTCTATACGATGTCATATCTATATTTAACTACTCAGGGAGCAAGACTCTCTCCCCCACTCTTTCTATCTCAGAGATTCCTGAAAGAAAAGATGATCCTCAAAAGAAATTGATTTAGCTTTAAGCATTAAAAGAAAAGGAGGGGAAACTCTGCAGAGCCATTTCAGAAGCTCTATCTGATAGCAGCGTTGTCAACCTTGACTGATCTGTATTTTAAACTTGAGCCCTTCAGACGAAAGTCTAAAAAGGCATCAGTGGGTTCCCCTCCTGCCTCTAAAACTGTACAAGCAACTGACCTATTTTTATTCATAGGAATTCACTTAAAATTCATGACCACACACACACGTAACAGACATAAATCAGAACAGGATGAAATAGGTTATGAACAAAGGGGGAGGGGGAGCTGAGGAAGAGCAGACTGAGTAATACGGGAGTTACAGGTACAGCATTCTGATTTACATCAAAAGAATAAAAATGTGATATTCTGTCACTGAATACGTGATAAAAAAAAACCCAGGTATTTTGGGCTTGCCATCTAATTAATTTGTTGAATATTTGACAGAGGTAGAGTGAACGTGAGAGAAATGCCAGTGAGGCATTGGTAAAGTATTCATTTCTTTATGTTTAACATATTATAGCAGTTCAAAACAGCAACAACTATAAGTCCCCTGGTTTAGGAATGCTATCTGGGTTCGGTAAAGAAGCAATAATGCAGGTATCCTCAGCCAATCCAACAGATAGCTAAAATACAGGGGAGAAGTCATGAAAAATAAGGTTGGCTGCCACAAGTGACTGATGCTTCAGATTAAGCTACAGTGCAATTTGGGAAAGGAATCCAATAGCTTAAGGTTAAAACATTTTCCTTATAACCACAAAGTCGGTTTCATTTTAATAAAAATCTAGTACAACACACAGACAGACACACACACACACGACACACACAGAGAGAGGCACCATTCAGTTCTCTCTTTGGTGATCTTCTGTTGAACATACATAACACATCTTAGTTCCCAACCTTCTTGAAAAGGATCTTAATGCATTCTGGTGCAAAAGCCTAGGATCAACAGTTTAAATCAGAAACAGCCTCAAGAAACAAAACTATATCCTTAATAAGATGAAATGCTTTCTGCTGAATTAAAACATTCCATCATGGGATGGCAGAGTTGTAGTAGAACCACCTTTACAGACATCAGGCTTGTCTATTAAAACAATGTTACCAGTGCTTTTTAAAAAAATTGTTTCACAGCTAGGATAAGCCTAAGAAGGTTTTGATTAGGGCAGGAGCATTTTTTGGAGTAGATCCTGAACCAGCTAAATTCCAACAAGCTCCAGGCCTATTCTCTAAATACCAGAAAGAAGCAGCTCACATGCCTGAAGGCCCACAGTAACAAGGTCATAATGTCAACTACCTCTCACTGAACCAGAAACCTCAGAGCTTGCACAGAAAGGACCAAGCATGATGCTAGACCACTCTGCACAGGTTTGAAGTGGATTACAGAATCTATTCCAAACTGCAAAAAATTGCTCCAGAGTTGGAGGTGTGAAATAGGTTCACTTCTGGCTCTGTCAAAACTCCATCTCTACTCACAGTAATACTGAACTTTAACAAGTTCTAGCAGGGACTCCTGCTAGAACATATATATTTTTCTGCACCTGCTGCCACAGGCTCAGCTAACACTTATACACCAGGGTACACTGCTACAACAGCCCACTAGAGAGAGAGAGAGAGAGAGAGAGTGAGAGAGGGAGGGAGGGGGAGAGAGAGAGATAGAGAGAGAGAGAGAATAGTTCCTTTTGAATGACATTAAAAACATCTTAGGTTGCTTTCAGATGAGGTTTATATGGTGCCATTGCCCTGCCTCATTCAGAGAATTCTGTGAGGGATCCAGATGTCATCATTGTCTTCTACTCGAAATCCTCCCACATTTTCCCACCACTTCTTCCATCTTTTCTCTTGCCGCAGATAATCCATTAATGAAAAAAAGATGAACTATCTGAACAATGCCTTCTCATTGGTAGCGCTAGGAGCACTCTGTTTGGAAGCACTCCTTTCCTGTATTCCATCACATCCAGATGTGGCTCAGCTGGGTAGTGGCAAGGACTGATGGGATGGCCAGGGTGGGATGGCATGATAGTACTGTCCTCTGCTGCCAGCTCTAGCCCTAATGTGTGTGTCACATTCAGAGGGCAGTGCCAGTGATCAAGCTGAGGACTCTGCTCAGCAGTCCTTGCCACTCTGTTGCTTCTGTTGCCTCTCTGTTGCTTCTAAGGCCCCTGTCATTCAGGACTTGTTTATCTCTAGGTCTCTCCACCTCCTTGCTCTTACTGGAACCTGGCTTCCTGCCCATGATACCACCATCTCTGCTGCCCTCTCTCTTGGAGGACTCTCTTTCTCTCACACTAGTCGCCCAGAGGGTCGGGGTGGTGGTGTGGGTCTTTTATTATCTAGTTTGTGCCAGTTCCAGCCTCTTTCCATTCCACCTTCACATTGTTTTTCCTCCTTTGAGGTACATGTGGTGAGGCTTTTCGCTCCATTGCGACTGCGGATTGCAGTTCTGTATCGCCCCCCAGGCTCGTCCTCAAAATTTATCTCTGATTTTGATTCGTGGCTGTCCTTTTTCCTCTCTGATAACTGTCCTACTCTTATTTTGGGTGATTTCAATATTCATGTGGATGACCCTCAAGACGCCGCAGCTCTACGATTTCGCTCATTATCTTCCTCTTATGATCTTAAGCTTTGGTCTGATGTACCCACACATTCCCTTGGACACTGTCTGGATCTTGTTCTCACTTGGAATTGCTCTGTTTTGGACTTTTCTACTGCTCACTTTCCGTTGTCAGATCATCACCTAGTTTCTTTCAATATTACTCATAATCCTCCTCCTTCACGTCCCGCTTCTCGCTCTTGTCGTGACTTGCAATCTATCAATTATGAGGCTTTTTCTCAGTCTCTAGCCTCCTCTCTTCCTTCTGTCTTTTCGGCTGTCTCCTTGGACTCAGCTGTCTCCTTCTTTAATTCCTCCTTATCTTCAACTCTTGATACTCTTGCTCCATCTACAACTCGGATAGTTCGCCCTTCTCAACCCCAACCATGGCTCACCTCTTTCCTCCGCTACCTTCACTCTTGTTCCCGGGCAGCTGAACGCCTTTGGTGTAGGACCAGGGACTGGGCGGACTTTGTCCATTACAAATTTGTACTCTCCTCTTTCTCTTCTGCCATTTCATTGGCCAAACAGCAGTATTACTCAACGTTGATCCAGTCAAATGCTAGGCATCCTCAGCGGCTCTTTGCATCCTTCAATTCTCTGCTGAAGCCTAATCCACCATCTCTCCCCGCCTCTCTGTCTGCTAATAACTTTGCCTCTTTTTTCAATGCTAAAATCCAAACTATTCGCTCTGATCTGGCCAGCTCTGCTCCTCTTCCAGTTCCTGTTCCTCATCTGTCAGTTCCTCCTGCAAATTTCTCTGCGTTTCCTTCGGTTTCAGCTGATGAACTGTCTACAATACTGCGCTCTTCGAAGCCCTCCACTTGTTCTCATGATCCGATTCCCTCTCGCGTCTTTATTAACCTTATCCCTGCTATCCTCCCTTCCTTGCTTCATATTATTAATTTTTCTCTGTCCTCTGGTTCATTTCCTTCTGCTTTTAAACACGCTACAGTCTCTCCGATTCTCAAGAAACCTACTCTTGATAGGCTATCTCTGTCTAACTACCGACCTGTCTCTTTGTTGCCGTTTGTTTCAAAGATCCTGGAGCATGTGGTCTACTCTCGTTGTCTTGATTTTCTTTCTAGTAACTCTGCTCTGGATCCTTTTCAATCTGGATTCCGTCCTTTGCATTCCACTGAAACAGCCCTTACTAAGATTACCAATGATCTTCTTACTGCCAAGTCTAAAAGCCATTATTCCGTTCTTATTCTCCTTGATCTAACTGCAGCCTTTGAGACGGTTGATCATGATCTTCTTTTAGATTCCCTTCATGACCTTGGATTTTGTGGCTCTGTCTATAACTGGTTTGCCTCCTATCTAGCGGGTCGCTCTTTCAGCGTGTTGGCTAATGGCAGCTCGTCTTCTTCTTTTCCCCTTTCTGTAGGAGTTCCGTAAGGCTCGGTGCTTGGTCCGCTGTTGTTTACTTTATACATGTTGCCCTTGGGTAATCTTATTCAATCTCATGGCCTCCAATATCATCTGTATGCCGATGATACACAATTATATTTTCTTCTCCGGATCGTTCTCCTGATGTTCACGATCGTATCTCGGCATGTCTTTCAGATATCTCAGCTTGGTTGCTTCATCGTCGTTTGAAACTTAATATGGCAAAGACTGAATTGCTTGTTTTTCCTCCTAAACCTTCTCCTCATCTCTCATTCTCTCTTACTGTCAATGATGTTATGCTTACTCCAGTCAAGGAAGCTCGTAGTCTTGGCTTTATATTTGATTCCTCGCTCTCCTTTATTCCTCATATTGAGGCAGTAGCTAAATCCTGTCGTTTTTTCCTGTATAATATTGCCAGGATTCGATCATTTTTGTCTGTCTCTTCTGCCAAGACTCTTGTTCATGCATTGGTTATTTCTCGGTTGGACTACTGCAACCTTCTTCTCACCGGCCTTCCTTCTTCTCACATCAGTCCATTGGTTTCTGTTCACCACTCTGCTGCTAAGATCATCTTCTTGGCTCGCCGCTCTGACCATGTTACTCCACTGCTGAAATCTCTTCATTGGCTTCCAATTCACTTCAGAATCCAATATAAACTTCTCCTGTTGACCTACAAAGCTTTTCACTGTCTAGCTCCTTCCTATCTCTCCTCTCTCATCTCACACTATTGCCCCGCTTGTGCTCTTCGCTCCTCTGATGCCATGTTTCTCGCCTGCCCAAGGGTCTCTACTTCCCTTGCTCGGCTTCGTCCATTTTCTTCTGCTGCCCCTTATGCCTGGAACGCTCTTCCAGAACATTTGAGAACTACAAGTTCAACCGCAGCTTTTAAAGCTCAGCTAAAAACTTTTCTTTTTCCTAAAGCTTTTAAAACTTGATTTTGTTCTGACTTTATACTGTTAGTTTTACCCTACCCAGTGCCTGTTTACCCTACCCTGTGCCTGTTTGCATTCTCTTCCACTCCTTATTGTTTTATTATGATTTTATTAGAATGTAAGCCTATGCGGCAGGATCTTGCTGTTTACTGTTTTACTCTGTACAGCACCATGTACATTGATGGTGCTATATAAATAAATAAATAAATAAATAAATAAATAAATAATAATAATAATAATAATCCTTGCCCTCATAGTTAGGAAGGCAGCCTCCTTACCAACTCCTGGGAGGAGGGAGGGGGATAGCAGCATTCCTGTGCATATGTTTTCTATGTATGGCAATGCTCAGATTTTGTTCATTCATAAGTTTTGGATCCGCAGCACTCTAAAATCCAGCTTGTACTTCATAGATTTTGCCAAGCAGGCTGTCCTGTACATCACTCATAAAACTGTCACTGTGGGGTGAATCCAGGAAGGAAAATAAGAAGGCCATGCTGATGCTTTCTTCCATCTTTACCCTCTGAGTTGGAGGGAAAGAGTTCATTCAGTCACCTTATTCTTCCTCCTCTTGCCCATGCCTCCTAATACTGAGTCCCTAACTGTCTTCCTTGGCTGCTCAAGCATAGTACAGCAAGCCATGTTTGTCCTCTGAAACCCTCTGGTCTTCCACAAGACAGTTGTGGCCTTGCAGAAGAGCCACAGCAATGCAATCATCAGTGCAACTGAGAAAATGCATGTCCCCACTGCTGGATCAGGAGCCAGCCTGGTTGCCCAGGAGCAATGGCCAGCCCTTCTCCTTTACCACTGCTTCAGGGAAGATTCAGCTTGCTATGGAGATTATACATGTATCATCCTGTCCTCCTACTTCCTTGTGAGGAAGAGGGCATCCAGAAGCATACACAAGTTTTGTATGTACATTGAAAGATGATAATCCTTTGTTAAGTCATGTCACAAAGTCATCTCACATGAGAGTTATTGTGATGTAGTGGTTAGAGTGTTGGACTGGGACTTGGGAGATCCAGGTTCTAGTCCCCACTCAGCCATGAAGCTCACTGGGGGACTTTGGGACAGTCACTCACTGTCCACCTACCTCACAAAATTGTTGTGATGATAAATTGGAGAGAAGAGGATCATGTAAGCCATCTTGGGTTTCTTGCAGGTGGGAGAAAGGCATAATATAAATGTAATAAATAAAATTAAAATAAAAGTGAAAAGCACAAGTTCCATGTCCTGAATTGTTTAATATAGTAAGAATCTCAATTGTGTTTCCCCCCTTAAATGTAAAAACAATTACCATTGTGTAGATAGAGCATTTATCCTAATCTATACTTCCTTATTGTTTTCTTCATGTTGGTTCTCATGTCTTATTTAGAACAAGAACAAGAGGAAATATTAAATGCCATAATGTGGGTAAACGATGACAAGCATCCAGTTGATGAGCATCCATTTGAGAAGAGTCTCTCTCTCCAAATCATATCTCATGTACTTATCTATGAAGAAAATGAGTTTCCCTTGAGTATGAACTACATTTGTTTCTAGAGGCGGTCTCTTAAGGTCAGGAGCAAAGAACGGAAAGGAATTGATTTTCCAGGCAGTGATGTATTCCAGACAGACACCAGATATCTAATCCTTAATTGGAGCAACAATTGGAAGTTACAGAATTTCCTACTGCAATGAGAAGTTTGAAGTAAATGCTTGCATAAAAACAAAAAAATTGTCACATTCCTATTACTCGTTTATATAGTGCAGGTGTGACTAAAACTGCTTGTGATTAATTTAGAGCTATAGAGAAACAGTGTTTTGATTAGAAATTCATGGAATTAATCCAGTAATTTGAGAAGAAATCATTTCATGAACTTGTCTCTACCATTTTGCACCTTCACTTCTGCATGTTTATTTGGAAGTATGTCCCATTGAATGCAATGGGGCTTACTTCTGATTAAACATGCATAGTACTGCATTGTTAATCTCTAATTCCCAAAACCCCACAAACAATGACATCAGGGGTGCATTTTAATCTTTTCAGTCTACTTTCAAAATAAGCATCTTTGGGTTCTTCCTCTTCCTCTTCTTTTTCAAAGAAGAACATAAAACGTTTAAAAAGTATTCCCTAGAATTTCAGTTTTAAAACAGGGTTGAATGGAATGGCACACTGTGACTTTATATTTTTAACGAAACTGCTTCAATCACTGATCTTTCTTTGGAGGGTATTTTAATACTGCACCTCTCAAATAAAATGAGCTGCTGGGGGAACAATCTGCTCACTCTGTAAAAATTAGGGCCGGTGCAAGACCTCCAGCTGCCTGAGGCGGAAGTACATGCTGCACGCTGCTGCGTGAGCTGCTGCCATGTACTGCTGCATGTACTGCTGCCAAGGATTGGGGAGTGTGAGTTGCCATTGGGGAGGTGGGGTAGAGCTACCCATGTTGCTGGGACTGGGTGGAGTGTGAGCCGCAAGTCACATACTGCTGCAGGGGGTGGGGTGACGAGTACAAGTCAGCACTGTGTGCCCCTGCCAGGGATGGAAGAACACGAGCTGCCACCAACTGGTGGGACTGCCAGCAGTGGGGGGAGTGTGAACAGGCCCCGCACACTGCTACTGGGTGGTGGGAAGACACCCCGCTGCTGGAAGTGTGAGAAGTGTGAGCCATGCAGTACTGAAGGTAGGGGAGCACAGGCCTCTGTGGCCACCACCTACCTTCCTCTCAATACCTCGCTCTGAGGTGTGTGTTTTTCAGAACAAAGCACTGGTGAAGAGGTGGCCCTAGAGACTGCCTGTGCAGCACAGGCAATCTCCAAGGTCACCTCCCCACCACACCTCACTCTGAAAAAGTGTCCCTTAGAGGAAGATATTTAGGCTAGGTAAGCTGTCTGAGGAGCCATGAGAGATTCTTCTTGTTGCAGCTTTCTTGCTGCAACGTTAAAGTGAGCAAATGGCACCAGCAGAGGCAGCATTGGAACTCCCATCAGTGGGCATGTGGAATCCACCACTTTTCCCAATCTACCACCTGAGGCAGAGGATTCTCCCTGCTTTATAGGACAACTGGCCCAGGTAAAAGGGTGTGTTTTTCCATTACAGTGGAACTGCGGTCCACTGTAAAGGCAACCTCAAGTGAGTGGCAAAGGAGGCAGCCATTTTTTTATGGTGGCAAGCATGTTGAATTTCCCAGAATTAAAAAATAACCCAGAACAAGATTTTCTGAGAAAAACAAAACAGTGACCATTCTGTTTCTCTTCCCCCATCCCAAAATATTTTTGCCTCAGTCCTGAAATATAGCTGAAACAGAAAATCAACTATTTCAAGGTGAATGAAATGGCCCTTGTTAATTCAGTACAGCCCTATTTTCCTCTAGAATTGGAAGTTATAATGTTATTGTACACTTTATAATTTTAAGTATGTACTTCAGGTGTTTTAGTAAAGTGTAAAGGCAACAAATGTTTATCATGGAGTTTTAATTATAACTTTGTTATTTTATTCTTAGCTGCCTTGAGCACTCTGTTTAGTGGAAAGGACGGATAGAAATTTAAATAAACAAACTGGCCATAGATATGAACTTTCAGTGGAAAGTCTTGCTTTGCCCATGCTTAACACAAGAAAAGAACAAAGGTCAGAGAAATGGGGTTTCTTCATTTGGTTAACTTGGTGCCTCTCTTTCAGCTGTTGGGCTCAGTAATACTAAAATATTGTTTTGACAGTTTCACAATTGCATTCAGCCTTGGCTGACCAAGCCAGTGTATTGAAATACTTTTAAAGTGTATGTAGGGAAGAATATAAACATTGATTCAGAGTCTACCAGAAAGTGCATAGTCTGCATCATAATAACCAGAGGGATAATGCAGCTGGTGTTAATGCTATTTACATGAATGAAATCTGATTATCCCCCTCATTCTGGCACTGTGTAGAAACAAGCATACTTATTTCTGGTTTTTGTAATCCCTTTAGTAAATACCGTGTGGAGCTTAATAAGATGTATGCTTGCTGAATTTCACCTAGTTTGACCTACTGTTCCATTAGAAATCCCTAGAAATAATATAAGGATAAGGAATTTCCTCTTTAACATAGAGGAGAAACATCCAAGGCACAGTGTAGTTTACACCATATGCAGCACACATGCCTTTTCCTTGTCCAGCTTGTATATATTGCACAGAAAACACAGATGTGCTGGACTTCTATCAGCTGAAGAAGTTACAATATGATATGTGGCTCATCAACACAACAGCAGCCACGGTTGAGTCAGAAGTGGTAGGGCTTCAACTCTCTGCTGTTTTCTAAACCAGAGCCGGATCTACACTAGTCTTATAACATTGCTAGTGTCCCTTTCTAACGTGGTTCTCTGTATTACGGAGCACACTAGTGTGACTTACGTTTAGCTGTAACATTACTGCCAGGCACATTGTTAAATCCTTTCCGTTGTTCTCACTCTTCTCTGAGAGTAGCAGAGTTGCTGGGTTTGCTCCACCCACTGCCTGCCTCATTCCTAGCCAGCAGTGCAGGGAAATAGTCATAAGCACACACAAACCCCCTCCCAAAACATCTTAACTAGGGTGACCATATGACCGGATTTGTCTGGGTTTTTGATGCCAAATCCAGGAGGGGGAGGGGAAATCCGGTTTTTTTTCAAAGAGCAGCTGTAGTGGGAATTACAAAAATGCTTATAACTCTGTCATTTTTTAAGATAAGGACATGAAATTTGGCACAATGGTAGCTCTTATGAAGGGCTTTAGTCGTACCAAATTTGAAACAGATCCGTTCATCCATTGATTTTTTAGGAATTTTTTAAAAATTGAGGTTTTAAAATTATTATTTTTAAAATTGTCATTTTTAAAGTTAAAGAGATGAAACTTTGTACCATGATAGGATTTAGGTAGCGCTTCAGCCACACTGAATTTGAAACAGATCCGTTCATCCATTGATTTTTTAGGATTTTTTTTAAAATTGAGGTTTTAAAATTATTATTTTTAAAATTGTCATTTTTAAAGATACAGAGATGAAACTTTGTACCATGATAGGATTTAGGTAGAGCTTTAGCCACACCAAATTTGAAACAGATCTGTTCATCCATTGATTTTTTAGGATTTTTTTTAAAAATGAGGTTTTAAAATTATTATTTTTAAACTGTCATTTTTAAAGATAAAGAGCTGAAAGTTGGCACCATGATAGCTTTTAGGTAGAGCTTTAGCCATACCAAATTTGAAACAGATCTGGGGGTAGTAGCAAACCCTGTTAACAACAACAGCAGCTTGCAATGAGTGAAGATACAATCAGAAAAGATATTTGAGAGAAGAGGAGAATGTAACACACAGAGTACAGCAAAAGCTTCAAAGTACAGCAAAACCTACAAAAGTAGGAGTGAGTGAAGTTAATTTCAGATACATTGAATCTCTCACTTGTTCTTTATTTCAGTGATTTTAACATTAAGATCTATGTGGAACAGATTTGTCTTAAATGTGTGCTGTAAAATCAGACATGTGACCAAGGCTATATTCAGGTGGGCACGCCCCCTTGGTACTGGACACACCCTCTTGGGGCGACCATGTTGTCCTCCTTTTTGGTTTCCAAAATATGGTCACCCTATCTTAACACAAGTCCCATGGAATTGCCTGAATGCATAGGAGCCAGCTGCTTTGCTGAAGCTAAGCAGGGTTGGGTCTGGTCAGGGTTTGGATGGATGACCAAATTGAAAAGTTTTAGCAGCAGCCCCGTTTTGGACTGGGAGCCTTGTTAATTAACCCTTGTTAATTTTCCTGCACAGAGCTACAGTGATCCTTTGAGCGCTCCTCAGCTCCTTTGCAAAGAGGGGGGAAATGTTTTTTAAAAAATCATAAAAAATCAACCGATGACCCAATTTGATTCAAATTTGGTATTTGAATTACTGTGCCAATTTTGGTGTCTTTATCTATAAAGCTTACGCAGATGTAAGCATTTGTTTAAAATCCTGCTCCTGCGCCCACAGCAGCGGCTCGGGCGAATCTTTTGCATCCTTTGCATGCAATTGTCAGTGATTGCACAGTATAACGCTGGTGTGATTTATCTGCTGTAGCAGATAAGATAGCAAATGGGGCGAAGGAAGGAGAACAGGAAGTGGGCGAAGCAAACCCAGCAGCTCTGCTCAGAGAAGAGGGAGAGGAAAATTACCGGTAGAACAAGGCACATGAATCTGTAGACGTGCTGGAACTAAGAAATAGAACCTGTAAGTACAACTCATTTACAATGTTAGAGACCCAGGGTCATGTGACGCTGTGCGTCACAGTAACCCATTCAAAACTTTAGAATAACATCAGTGTAGATTCCCACCAGCTGTCAATTCCTCTGCTTCTAACTTTAGTGTATAGCTTGGCTCACTACTTGCCCAAGCCCTTTGCTGCACAAATAATCCCAAGCATCTGACTGCAGCCTCTCTCATTGCTCTCCTTTTAGGGTACACTTGATTGGATCTAAAGATTCCTTGAGCAAGCAGAAAGGCAATTCCACTCCTGAAAGGCAGTCAATCATCAAATTCCACCAATTCCCTCTTTCTGCCACAGCCCCCTGTGCCCCATTCCACACCATCCTGCAAGTGTAGCTTTTCGAGAAGAGCTGGGAGCTGCAGGGTAGCGGAAGGTCCAGAAAAGCCCCAGTGCATGAGCAGAGTTCCACACTTCTTTCTTTCTTTACAAGGAACTGGTGAATATAAGGAGATCCATGCTGGATCAGGCCTATCTAGTTCAGAATTATGGGAAGTCCACAAGCAGATCATGACTGCAATAGCAACCTCCTGCTTGCATTCCCCAGAATCATACACAAAAAGTGTCCTATATGACTTCCTTATAAAAAAATCGACCTTTTAGTTGTTCGGCAATCAAGACAAATGATCTCTCATCAAATAAACACATTTTTGTTCAAGTAATTGAAAAATACAAAAGGTCAGAGTAAGTCGAATAAAGAGGTGCTTCGTAGAAAAAGAAAAAGAAATATTTGAAAATAAGCAGTTGCCCTAATTTGGAGGGACAATGAAGATGCATCATTTAACTGATTGCAATCTTGCACACCCTACATACATAAGAATCATGCACAGATGAGAAGGCCCCGCCTCAATCAAAATGGAGAGGTGGGTAATAAATAAATAAATAAATAAATAAAGCACCACAGCTGAAGGGGAAATCTACTGCGCATTATTGCTACACAATTTTCATTTATTTCAATGGGGCTAATACAAGAGCTAAGAACAAAACCCCAACTAAGGCCTTTGCTAGATCTAAGTGAAAATCCGGGGGAGAGGAGGGGAGACCTCGCATTATAAATAACACGAGATCTCGCCCTTGTTTACATGCGAGTCGTGATGAGCTCAAGAAGAGAGCCGTCACACCCGCCATTTTTTTTTATTCTTAAAGAGGCAGGAGCGGTCCATCGATCCTGCACAAAGGTAAGTGTTTTTTTAAAATTCTACCAACTTTCCCTGCTTCCCGCACCCTAGCCCCGATGGACGCAATGCTCTTGAAGAGCCCTGTGCGCAGCTCCCGGCTCCGCACGAGTAATTGTGCGGAGCTGGGAAAAGCTGCGGAAATGGGCCACATGCTCGCGGTCTCGGGCTCAGCCCGAGACTGCGAAAAAAAGCGGGCCCAAAGTGTAGGGTTTTATTCCAGGGCTAGGGAGAGTTGATCCCTCCCTGATCCCAGGATCCCCTGTGCGTCATTTGGACGCACAGGGGCGATCCCAGGTATCAGCCCGGGATAATCCCTGGTCTAGCAAAGGCCTAAGATGTATGGAAAGTATTTAATGTCATGGATTGGTTGATTGAACCTGTAGAACATATCACCACTGAACATATCAATGTTTTAAGAAACATTACGAGGGACCACACTGGAATAAAACTAAAGGGTTAGAATGGCTATACACTAGTAATATTTGGTGGACTCTCTTATCTCACTTTTTAATTAATTAATCTTTTTGGGTGCTTCAGAAAATGAAAGGAGATAGACAACATTTGCAAGTGTGTTCCTGCCTGCACTAAAAGATGTAGTGAACATCCCTTATCCAATATGCTCCCATCTTACACTCTTTGAAAGACTGGCTGTTTTGGAAAAGTACCACTTGCAATTTCATGCAAAGACAATAAATTCTCAGATTTCACAGAGACATTTCAAATACTGTTCATTTGCAACAATTATTTAGAGAAAGAATGGGTAAATATGGAGACTACAGTGTTCTCATTTATTTATTTAGCTCTGTGGTCACATCAGAAAAGGATTACAACAATTCATGGCAGGTATGGAACAAAAACACAAAGTAAGCTTAATATTTTTCAAGTGATTTAGAACTATTGTCTATTGTAGCTCTAGGTGCTGTCTATCAGAAAAGTTGGAACGTACAAGGGCAACACAGTTTACTTTTGCAAGAAGAGTTAATGTGTTCTTTGAGTAAGTTCATCTCCCATGTGATCCTTTGCTTTTCATGAGATCTTTTTAGCATTTTCTCAGCTCTCATTCCCTCTAGTAATCTGCAGTTGCTAGAATTTCATTTTGCTTTTAATGCCAATCCTCATGGAGGATCAGACAGCCTGCAGCTTTATTCATGTGACACAGCTTTGGAAATAATGAAAGGAGTCTATATATTTTTATTACACATATTGATTGTCAGTAACTAAAGATGCTTCCCAAGTGTGTGTTGTTGCTGGAGAAAACTTCCCTTCCCCACAATAGGTACTTCAAGTAGAGAAAGTCAGTGCAGAATTCAGCAGCTCCAGGCTCCACCTGATTCCACTCATAACATCAGAAGAGCAACACTTTCCTACAGTGTTCATTCTAAAAACTGAGGCTAAAATGTACATGACAACACTCCAAGGTCTTCCTTGTTTTATTGATACAAGATATTGCTTTATTATTGTAATCATGCCTCTAGAGCACTGGAAAGTAAACATGGAGTAGAAAACTTAGCCTCTATTTTCTGTTCCTACTGCTGTGTTAATTATCATGACTTGGAGATATCTGTTTGCACTCTTCCTCACACCTTTCACTTTCTAGGTTTGAAGAGTCCAAGTTCTTCAGCTTTATGGACTTCTATAATCACAATTCACACTTAGCTTGACAAAACTGGTCAATAAAATCATGGGCCACTAGTCCTGTGTTAGCTAACTGGCTACCAATCCATTTCCAAACCCAATTCAAAGTGTTGGTGTTGACCTTTAAAGTCCTATGCAGCTTGAGGCCAGAGTATTTAAAGGAACATCTTTCCCCATATGTACCCTTAGGTCATTTTTGAAGGCCCTCCTCTGGGTGACCCTGCCGAGGATGTTAAGCAGATGGCTACCAGAGAGACGGCCTTCTCAGTTGTGGCACTCATTTATGGAATGCCCTCAACCAAGGAGGCTTGCCTGTGGTCTTCAGCACCAGGCAAAAACCTTGCTTTTCTCCCAAGCATCTTAGAGACTTAGTTTTTAGATTAAATGGCTGCTCTTCTGAATCTCTAAATTTATCTATTCCTATGCTGTTGTGGCTTTATTTTGTATTTTATTCTTTTAACTGTTTGTAGTTCACCCAGACAACACTTGCTGTTGGACAGAGGGAATTTCACCAGATGCTGCATGCATACAAATGATACCTGCTGAAATTCCCTTTTCAATTCAACTGTTAAAGATACAGGAGCCCTGTCCTCCTTTCCATATGGTCACCCTAGTAGCACTGCCAGCCATTCTTCCTCTAAACCACCGTGCCCCAATCTGGTGCTCTCCCAAATGGCAGTTAAATATATTGGGACTTCCTTCTGAGTAAACATGCATAGGATTGCGTGCTGTATCCTTAAAAAAATGGACCTAGAGGCTGCCCCAGAATGCAGCGCTCCATCCTCTCCTCTTCAGCCTCTTCTTCTCTTTTGAATCTTGCCTTGAAGAAGGTAGCCACAAGCACAGGGTACACTGAGGAACAGCATTGGCCTTGCTGAGGCTGCCTTGGCCAGAATGACCAGGTGAGCCCTCCTGGCACAAGTGGTACAGATTCACCATTTTTCCCACTCCCTGCCGCCTTCAGCAGGAGCTTCCTCCCGCTTCACGTAAGGCCAGCTCTAGTGCCACCCCATCCTTTCTCTATCTCTCTACCACTTGTGCACACAAATACAAAGCTGAGAATTCCCAGAGTTTTGGCTCAGAGAGCATGAGCGGGCTCATAGCATCCACAGAACAGAGAGTCACAGGCTCCCCACACCAGCTTTAGTGGAACCAGTGCCTTGAATTGGGCCTTGAAACATAGTGGGAGTCAGGGCAAACTGAATAGCAATGGAGCCACGTGTTCAAGATAACAAGCCTCTAGAAGCAGCATTCTTCACAAGCTGCATTTTTAAAACACTCTTCAAAAGCAGATTACATTGCAATCAGCTAAACATAATGTGATGTGATCAAGGCATGTATGACAGTGGTCAGGTTTACCTTTACCAGGAAAAGACACAGCTGGTGCACCAACAAAAGCTAAGCAAAAGCACTCCCTAATCATAGCAGCCATCTTACCAGGAGGAAGGCTGGATCTAGGACCACCATCAAGCAGTGAACGTGATTCTTCAAAGGGACCAGGATGTATCTCTCATCATGGAGCAGGTTCCCAACTAACAAACAGCAGTTTGTTTTGTGTGTATTAAATCTTGGCATGTTAGCCCACATGCACACAGCTCCAAAGCATTGATTAAGAACCTTCCCTGCTTCCCTGAAGTAAGGTGGAAAAGAGAGGCAGAGCTGGAGTCATGTGCCTATTGGTGAGTCCAACAACAAGGAGAACAGATATGCTGGCAATATAACCTCTCAATATTCATTATGAAACCCTACCACTATGATTCTATTACCACTACATTATGAACATAAGTGACATGAGATCATCAATAGGTTATTTTGTCTCAAACAAAGACAGGCTAGCAAACATCTCAAAGTCATTATATAGTCAACTACCAACCCTTGAACTATAATGCTACTACATTAAGAGGCACCTTTAAGATAAATTTAACCTCTCAGTCATCAGTCTGTTATGAAGAATCTTGCCAAAACAAAGCAAGTTTTCCATCCTCTATACATTGGCTCTTGACCCTACTGAATGCTAAGAAGGAATATAGTGCCATATTAATTATGTTTCACTTTTACACTATCCACTGAACATTCTTAGAGGCTAAATAATAGGCACATATTTCTGCCATGATACATTGTAAAACAGTGGGTTGGTTTATCAATAGTGCAAAGCCACTAATTATATTCTTCTAATTTGATTCTCAAACTGACAGAAAAGGCACAAATGGTATAGCTTTTTTGAGTGCGATAATAGTCACTATGAAGGCAATTCTAAATACCATTTGCTAATAGAACATGTAGGATTCTTCAAAAACACATCTCATACACTTGAATATATATTTTTCAGATATACTGTGCCCATAGCAAAAAGAATACAGATAATTAATATGGCTAGGGAAAAATGAAGAGGCACTCCAAAGTTACTTCTTTCTCTTCTCTGAAGTACTACACTTAGAACGACTTTTATCAATGGCTATTTTCTTTTTCATAAGTCTAATTATTAAAATGCTGTAGTGGTGTTTTACTTGATTTTTATTAATGTTTAAATTAACTTTCTAATGGATTTATGTGATGTTAAATTCATCTATATGAGTTCAATTAAACGGGGACATACAAGATAAAATAAAGAGCATCTCTTTTTCAAGTCAGTCAAAAATGTTAGGCTGAGACATACATATGAATATATTTACCTTGCCAGCACATTGTTGTGTAATACACATCTTCATAAAGAGTCTCTGAAGAGCTTTCAAGCTCTCTTTCTAACTTGCTCTATTTTTCAACTTAATTTTGATAGGTATTTAAACTACTATAGGTTGGATCCTGGCATGCCCCTCCACAAAGCAAAAGGCTTCTTCACTTTTCAGAGAGAACTGGAATTCAATGCAGACTCCACAATGGAGGAAGGGGGCAAAGCAGCAAATTTAGGTGATTCTTCCTTTCCCCTGCAGCTCCCATTACATCTCCCATCATGTGCACCCCCACCAACACCCTTGTGCAGGTTTTCAGGGGCATAGGGGGGATCAGTTAAAATTGCCTTCCAACCTGCCACCCATGGGAGGATCCAGTTTGCAGAATTCAATTCCATGTAACTCTGGATCCAACCCATTATGTATTCTCCTCCTCCTCCAATCCCCTTCATCCTTCACAATAAACCACTGAAAGAGAAAAGGACAAGGGGATTTGGGAGTTATAGTTGGAGCAGAGGAGTTTTGGAGAGCAGCATGAGAGGAAGTTCTTTGTTAGATCAGCAAAAGATTCTGCCGATGAGCTGATGACACACTTATGCTTGGCAGTGGAACTGAAACTTCATAGGGAATAACTCCTCCAGAGGAGGCTTGGCAGGGAGTGGGCCATCTGGAGGCAATCTGCTACGTGTTCAGCTGCTCGCAACATCACCTCCAAGTGTTGTCCTGTCCCTTGTCCAGTCAGATAAGCACTTGTTGTGCATGTTGCATGGTATTCTGGGAGCAGTCCAGAGTGAAAACTGCTTTGTTCCAATCCTCCACTAGCATATGTAAAGAGAAAGTCCCAGGAGCAGGTTCATTTGCTTCTTTTCATGTATGTTCCAGTTTAAAGAATGCACTGTAAAACCTTGCTATAAACCACAATTGCTTGCAAGCTGAAGATCCTAAAAGGTATTTTATCCCTCCCACCCCATGTAGCCAAGTGGGGAGTGAGTGCCTCTTCATAGCAAACCCACTTGTTTATGCTTGGCATTGGTAATGGTGGTTCTTCATCTCACCATCACAGCTAGCACTTTGATATCAGAGAAGATCCATGGTTTGGATAATCACTAATGCACTAGATGGACAGGTTCTCGAGTACACCCCTGTCCCCAACACTATGGGATTGTGGTAGTGGTAGTGATTAACATCATCCATGATCATAATCCCCTTCTTCCTCCCAGGTTTGCCCAGCACTTAGACCAGACAGATACCCAGCTATAGGAAAGTTCATTCTAATCAGCCATTTATTTGAATGGGGGAAATGTTAGTTATGACCCAGGTCTATTGAAATTAGAGGAGTTTAAGTTAGTCACTGAGAGCTAACTTTTATTCCATTGCATTAAATTCATCTTAATTGCAGTTAATTCTGGTTTGTGCTCAATGTTTTTAAAATTCTCTGGCTGGAAAAAAAATGCCATAAAGTACTATAAACCTCTTTATTGATTTGAATCTTTCATGGGGACAAGTAAAGACTGAAATAAATGGGATAGTACATATTGCAAAACATTCTTTTCCTTTTCATGCAATTGTCAGAGATCCAACTGTCCAGAGGACTGACATAACTTTGGCTACAATACTATACTATACCTGGGAATATGTCATTCAACTCAATATGACTTGCATATGAGTAGACATGCATAGGATTGAACTGAAGTTTACTTTATCTTATCTACTATGTCAGTACCCAACACAATTTTAAAACAACAACAACAGTACAGATATTGAAACAAGATTATTCAGATTTAAAATAGCAGGATTTTTTAAAGGATTCTTCATATATGTCAGTGAAGTCACACTTTGAGATATCTATGTGAAAGCAGTTCATGATATAATGGTGATGGGGGGGAATACATTATTTTTATCCAGCTGCTGCTCTGATTATTCTGTGGTAAACTAGTTGCATCTATAAAAATAAAAATAGTTTAACTACAAAAGTTGTTCTACTCAAATCTGGACATTCTTTCTCCTCCTTTTTCCACAACTTTCAGATTATAAACTTCTGTACTTTCATTCAATTTAAACAGTAAACTGAGGGATCCTTGAGTGGATTATATCCTGTATGACCACCCTGTCTATTTAATGCATTTTCCAATACTTCACAGCTATATAGAATGTCAATGGGTGCTTCATTAGCTGAAATGTGATAGCACAACTGTTACTTTTTAACTTCTGCCTGTGTGTGAATGTTTATTAATAATTTACAGAGATCTTGGCCCCAGCAGAATCACACCACATAAAAACAAGTCTCATCATCCAGCTGATGAGATGGCATGAGTTGTTTGCCTTCAGGAATTGTTTAAATGTGTTTTCCACTGTAATTGCTTATTGTATGTGGGCAAATAAAAATATAGATTTTATAAAATCAGAGTCACTACACCCTTTCCCTGTGTTTACATGTGAAGTCTTCCTAGAGAAGACAGGTTCTGGAGGCCCTTTGCCATAAACTCAGATGTGTAGAGCTGGCTCCAATATTTCAAGCTCAATTGAGATGATAAAAAGCCTGACTTGAGCCTGAGTGACACTAATGGGAACAGAGAGATAATGCACAGAGTAAGTCCAGCTATTAAAAAATACCCTAAACGTGAGTTTTCAGTTGCATGTTAATAGTGTTTGCCATAGGTAAATTGAGCACATCACATGTTAGTCAGGTATTTTGGTTAATAGTAGAACAACAGATTTTTAGACCTAGACCCAACACTATTTTTTTCTGATTTTTACAAACACCCATAAAGTTATGATCGCATATATAATTAGCATAGCCAGAGCATTGTATACAAATTGTTGGATGCTAAACAATGTACCAAGTATTGAAGAATGGGAGAACAAGTTAGTGAATATGCAGTTTCTGTTAAATTAGCCCACTATACATAAGCTGAAGAGAAAATAACAAATAAACCCATCTTTTATAAAATACTGGAAAAACAGATCTCACCTTTCTGTAGATACTGTGTTCTAAATACTGTTATGTTTTTAATCTATTCTTTGTTTTCCCTTTTCTTCATTGCATTGTATGTTCATATGATAATATTAATAAAAACTCACAAACATAATACTATGAAATATTATTTACTCCTGTAACAGGTAAGCTAACACAATGTTTATGAAGCTTCAATAGATAGTAAGGCTGCAAACATATACCCATTTAACTGCATTGAAGCACCATTGAACTTAATGGGACTTAGTTCTGAGTAGACATATATAGGATAGTGTGATGTAAGGCTGCATTTCTATGTGATTTTTCTGGTATTATATCCCTTTGATCACTTCTAAGTAGACATGTATAGGATTACACTGCACATCTGAAATAGTGACCACTTTTACATTGTTACAAAGCCACAATGCTCAGTTTTCTCCTGCTGTTTTGGTACAAGGGTAGCATGGATAACATTTTTTTATCTGGAATAATTTTGAGGATTGTTTGTTTTTTAAATGAAGTTGCAACAGCTGCACATATGAAAGGCACTTTGAAAACATGTCTAGGTTGACAAGGGCTTCATGGAACAGTGCTTGCAGTTTCACTGTCCCAGTATCCACATTTGATTTTTGAAAATAGTTTGCATGTTTGATTTTTTTTTAAAGTCCATTTCAGCTTGAATAAAAGATTACTTTTATTAGTAGAGTAGATCCACTAGTGTGAAGACATCAAAAATATGTAGCGGTAATGTGAACATAGTTCAGGGATTTTCACATAGTACTCAAGTAAAACTACATTTTATATGAATACACAAGCATTTAAACTATATTTTCTAAATACAACTGAATACATGTGAGTAATTGAAAGTCAACATGAATCTATGTTCTCAAAATGTGGATGCGGATACTGAGCGAATTAACTTGTTGGACATAGCATATGGCTATCCTGAAATAATTGTTTCAACATAAATAATAAAATACTGCAAACAAAACAATTTGGAATCATGTCAAAAAGATGTTTCACTATGTTTGCTTAGATAGTTGCTTTCTAAAGTAAAAATGTATGCACCTAGAATACGAAATACCAAAAACAGGTGCAGCAATTTCCATGGAGCTCTGCTTTCAATCTAAACGTGTGTCCCTTAGAATCTAAACATTCACCGCAGTCATATTATATCATAGGGTTGCTTATACTCTCAGTGAAATCAATACAGGAACTCTTGGTATCTTTTACCAAGAGAACAACATGAGAGAAATTCCTCCAGTATTTACCAAGCCTTTACTCAGGAAAGACATCTACTAATACTTGCATAAGTCAAGATGTCAGGAGATTATTGACATAGTGAACAGTTTCTCTTACATCTTTTAGTCTCTGAAGTGTATGATGATATCCAGTTTGATATGTCTTTTAAACCTGAGAGCGGATGGCAGGTGTGGAAAAACTGGAAAACACTTCTTAGTATTCAATTTGTTGTCACTAGGCAGAAAATAATCTTTCTGTAATGAGGTTTATGTATGGTGTTTCACTGCCCAGTAATGTGTCAGGCCCCAGCTGCCCAAGTCCATAGGAAACCTCTTTGGAAGAGGAAGATTGAGATTCTACAGCAAACTCCACTCCAAGAGACATGGGGCAATCTGAGGAGCCACATCACATGAACATTTTGGGGGCCCAAATAACTCTTGAACCCCATTACAAGCCTGCCTTGGTGTTCAAATCCCCTCCCTCATTCTATGACTCTTCAGCACTGGCAGCAGACCAGGTAAGAGACTCAGAATACTGTCACAAGTTGGAGAACTTGCATGACCACCAGAAGACCCTACTGACTAGAGTCTACTCAGGAGGAAGAGTACACTGAAGAAAAAGTGCCAGCTGTGTACAATGAGGAAGCAGACCCAGCTGCAACTGCTGAACCAGGAAGAAAGGTAGCTGACAAAATGTACATAAATCTTCAGTTTACTCCAAGACCTTTGCTGGATTATCAGCTCCCTTAGCGCCTTTGCTCATGGATATAGTGAAGCACCTGCAGTGGTGCAGTCTCTGCCAAAGATGGGAAGTAGAAAGTGTAGATTGCATGGCAATCATGAAGGGATATGGTGTTAATCATCAGGACCTAGGACAGCACACTATGTCAGATGGACAGGACTAAGGATTACTGTGTTTTAACCTTTTGTGCCTGGTTTTTGTTTAACAAAAAGATGGCAAGAGAGGAGGGCAGTCTGCATTGTGACCATGGTGTAGTGGGAAAGGAAGGCTTTAATCATTTGAGCTTTTCATGGTTCTGAACAGAACTGAAGCCCACTGTGCCTCTTTGCAATGGGATGAATAGTATAATTGACAGCAATGGGAGCTTTTTCTCCATGGAATAGGAGGTGTGAGCAAGCCCAATTCTGATTAGGGCCACAGTCGGGCAAAAGATTAAAAAAAAAACCTCCCTATGCCATGGTCCCAATTTAGCTCACTCCCCACCCCATTGCCAGATCTTCATTAAACAAAACTCAGCCACACAAGGCCAAACCACATGATGGACAAATGTCACATTTAGTTTCACTCTAAGGCTAACTAGCAGATGGCAAATAATCTGAACGGTTGCTCCAGCATTCATTTGATCCTAAATGAAGGCTGAAACCTGCTGCAAAGTACTCTCAGTTAAAGGAGCAGCACCCTGCTGTTGACACATTCTTACTCTTCAGCAGTGCTAGTACATCTCTGACCACTTGGAGATTGATGTAATGGTAAATAGCTGAGGAGGTTTGGTGAGTGAAATGACCAGCATCTAAGGAGTTTAGCAGGAAAAAATATATTAGGAGTAGGAGATAGAGGAACATGGTCCCAGGGAGAGTTTTCCTTATTTATGGAAGCCTTTGCAAGAAAGGGTCTTTGCAGCCTGCTCCTCTGATACAGATATTGTGCCATGACACGAAGATTACCTTAACAGGTTAACACTTGGTAGGTGTACTGCATTTTATGGTTTCCTCTTGAAAAAAGAAAATCATTAGAAGTGTGATGGCATTTATACAACCTGCCTGTTTGGAACTGATTACACTTTCTTTAAAGGTAGAATAAATTCTTCAAGCGATGGGATGCAGTTCTGCCACATCTCTGTGTGATGGCCATACTACATCACATCACAGAGAAGAAAAGAGTGTATCTTCTCTTTTTGCCTCTTTCTTATATGCTGAGTAGATTAGGAGCCTTGTAAAGTAGTTTATTAAACTATATTCAAGAATATGGTAGGCTGACGGTGGGGAGAAGTTGCTAACACCAAAGAGAATTAATTTCACAAAGTTAAACTGTTCTGAATCACTTTTTTAAATAAATGCACATGCATTTCACCAGCAATTTGACTGTCTGAGACAAAGAGAACTAGGAAGGTGTCAGGACACTAAATAATTTATAGTAAAGCACAGCAAGCCTGTCACACAAATACAAGAGGAAAAGCACTAAGCAAGCATATGTATCTCCAGCTCAAAGATTAGTACATATTACTTAGCAACTGCAGGATGCTACTCGAAGAGGCTAATAAGCACACACAAAAGAACAAGACTTGTAACAAAGAGTTTATGCTGTAAAAACATATCTCATTCGATTAATGGAAGGAGTTTGATTCAGTTTCTTTTTAAAGCTGTGCCCTAAAATGGTTTGCTTAAAATAAATAATCTAGAGGTTTGTATTTCGAGATTGTTATCCTGAGACAAAAACACCCACAATCTTTATTTCCTCCACATACTCATTACTGATGATCATTCTAGAGTAACTTTATTTACAGGCCACTATATTTCTCTATGAACAGAAATCTCTACCACAAGAAGTAACCAGCCTTGTATATTCAATTGTAAAAGAAAGTCAAAGTTAAGAACCTATGACTTTGCTAGAAATTTTTCAATCTCCTTTATTAAGGCCTAATCTACACCTATAGCCCTTTTGCAACAGAGGAGGGGTGATTACGACTTTTCCCGCTTCCGCGACTGGCACTCATGGGGCCCATGGAGCAAAATTTCCTGCAATGACAGGAGTGCCATTGCGGGAGCACGTGTGCCCCATTATAGTGGTTCTGCATATGTATCAGTAGAAGTGGGCGGGGCTAGGCAGATGGCTATCGGGCACAGGATTTTTTAAAAAAAATATTTGTGAGGGATGCGCACCAGCGCAGATACACAGCAACACATAGGGGGATAGGAACTCTGACGAATATGCACTCCTGCACAGAAATATGTCTGTTTTTTAAAAAAAACCTTGGTGATTAAACACACTGATACCCATGCACACGCCACTCACAGCTAATTGGCTGTTCACTGATCCTGGAACTCATGGCAAGCAGCGACCTCACAAAGGGAAGGGCACACCGCACACAATCCTTGCAATGGACGTGAGAGAGAGGGAAAAAACATGCCAAAAGCTGTCAGGGATATTCCAGGAAAACTAAAAGGTGGAGCCGAGATCACCGTGGGAGCAAGTGAACATCATATGGCCCATTAGTGATGACAAGGATACAATCCTGCAATAAACGGCTGGTGTACACACACCCTTTCGTTTACTCCATCCTGTTATTTATTCCAGTTCAATAGGACAATCAACAGCAAAAACAGGCATCTTACCTGGTAGACTATTCTTCCCTTACACTAATAACAGAAATTTCATCTTTTCTTGTCACAAATACACCTTCACTAGATATGTATACAAAAAATACAACTAGTAGATCACTGAACCAGGTTGGGGTGAGCTGTATTTTGCATAAAAAATAGTGACACTATAAAAAAAGTTGATTATTAATATATAACAAAACATGGAGTTGAAACATTAGCCAATAGAAAATATCCAATAACTAGCTAGATTCTTACTAATAAAAGTTTGCCAAACTGTGTTGTGAGGTTCCTTGTAAGCCTAATGGGTGTTACTCAGTGGGCATGTCTACACCAGGCAATATATCCCAGGGATCATCCCGGGATTGTCCCTGTGCTTCCACATGATGCACAGGGGATCCCAGGAGCAGGGAGGGATGAGCCCTCCATTTCCCCAGGATATCGCCATACCCTTTTTTCAAACCCCTTTTTTCTCATTTTTCCCCACAGTCCTGGGATAATCCAGAGGACCGCAGGTGGTGTGGCCAGCTCTCCCAGCTTCTTCCCTCTTCCCCACGAGTAGTGGGGATCATCTGAGGGAAGGAGCTGGGACGGGAAGAGTTCAGGGCCATCGAGGGTGGGGTAGGGAGCGGGGGTGGGCTTTTTTTTTTTTACTTTTGCTCTGGAGCACAGGTACTCTCCAGCTCCTACCTTTAAAAAAAAATGGCAGGCACGACATCCTCCTTCCTCCCTGGATGTCACACGCCATGTGTGAACACAGGGGGAGGATCTCATGATCAGTATATTGTGAGAGCCTCCCCCCTCCCTCTCAGATCCCCGGGAGGTGTAAACATGCCCAGTGAAAAAAATCTGTATTTGTAGATAATACAAATACATTGAAAGACAATTTCCCTATTTTATTACTCCTCAGTGCACAGCTACAAGCCAGTGTTTTCTCAATCTACCGAAGGCAGCAGTTAGGCCTAGTAGGGCTGGACAGCATTCTGCATGAAATTACTGTGTATTCTAGGTCATACTCCAGATGTCTTTAGAATGTTCAGGGGTTTCATGGCAAATTATGAAATGATATGTAAATGGTGCCATGAATGTTGGAAGTTTGAAGACTACTGGTCTTGTGGTGAAATACTTTCAGGCAGACTTGGCTAATATGTATTACACTGAAACTGGTTCTTTCTTTCTTTTTGATTCTCAATGCTACTGAAACACTATCAATCCTTTATTAAATCACACTTCAAATATAGACACATCAAGGTCAAGGTCAGATTATTTGCAGTCAATGAAAAGAAAATCACAAGTGATTTACCACCCCCACATACATGTCCCTGATTGGATAATGTATTCAATTAGGAGACTTCAGTGTTTCTCTGTTGGATACAAAAAAGTACACAAAGTTATGCTGTTTGCTCTGTGAGTGATTATGTTTATTTATTTATTACATGCCTATATCCATCATAGCACACAGAAAGTAAGAAAGAAATGCATCTTGTATTCTTAATGTGAAATATAAAACAGCAGTCAAGTCATTCATGCTTAGGAGTGATTCACTCTGTGTAATGCATGTGTGTTCAGATGAAAGAGCACCCACGTGTTTCCCTCTCAGTGTATCCACAGCTCAGATTTTCTGTTAATGGAAGCCTATTTACTGTGTAAGGAGACTAATGAGAATTAAGAATGCTTGATAGTTTGGGACAATTAGGGCCTGTAAAGATGTTCTGCAGGCAAGGACCCAAAGTAGCTGGTTTCCTTTCAAGAAGCACTAGCACCTTGTCAGTGAGTAGCCTTTTTCTTTCATATCACTTTTCTGTGGTCTTTCGTATCTCTTTAAATAAAACCTCACTCTCCTCTCATGTTTTCACTTCTATTTGACATCATTATGATTTGGCTCCTGAGTGTTTTCTTAGAATCAGTTTGTATAGTACAAAGGAATATTGCAGAGAAAGAATTCTCAGTTGAATATCGGCATCTATCAGAAGTTGATTTTGCTTCCAAGTTATTCCCTGCTGCTAGAATCTATCTCCTAGAATTAAGGTTGCAGACAACTCTACACCATATCAGTTCATAGCAATTGGAGATAAAACAGATTCTTGCATGGGAATCCATAAGTCAGAAAGGCAAGTGCCACCAGAGGGGGCTAATTTATGAGTTTACAGTAGCCAAGATCAACACCATGTCTAATTGAATTTGGATGCATTCAGACAACCATTTTTCACTCACATGTACATTTAGTATGAAGGAGGGTTCCCTATGGAACAACCCAATCCAATGCACTTTGGATTCTATAACTACTACACTTTGGACTTGAGGCTGTTGAAAGCATGGTGTCCACAAGCTCCATTGCATGCTTGGCCCCTTTATACAACCTAGTTATAGAGGGCCACATGGTGATTATAGACATCCTCTGTGTAAATCCACAGAGAACAAAAAATAAAGCTCCTTGTATAACTCATTAGACTACTGAAAACAACTCATTGTGAAAGCAAGTAGGACGACTACCAAAGCCTTCAGAAAGATAACAAAGCATTTTTGCTAATTGGTCATTATGCCATTAAGTTGCAAAGCAGGCATATACAAAACAAATGTCCATTTAAAATGTGTAAAAATTGCTATTTACAATGTAACCTTATATGCAAGGAAATTAAAATCTTGACTATTAATGCCAACTTTGACAAAATGCTTAAGGAGGAGGAGGAGGAGGAGGATTTGGGCATTTTCTTGCCAGAAATTTCCTATGGCCAAACTAGATGAGACATTCACAAAATTAGAAATTATGTGAATGGCTTTTAAAGTAAATTGAAGGCATAGGAGGGATAATCCGGAACAGGAAGGAACCTAGGATAGGGATAAGAGGGCCTTGCCTCCCACTATTGTCCTGATCCAATGCCTGCTATCTGCACTAGAAAAAAAGCTCCCCCATTTGTTCCATGGAGAGGTCTTTTTTCCAGTGCAAATGGCAGACACAGGGAGATGATCTGGATTTGGACCACAATAGGGGGGAAAGGGTCAAAGCTCTCTATCTACCACCACTGGGGACCTAATATGAAATGAGCCTCCCATGCCTACAAATTACTTTTAAAAACCCATTCATACAATTATTAATTTCATGAATGGTGTCATAACTAGTCTGGCCTTAAATAAAACAATTTATTGTTTCCTCCCCTGCAAATTATATGCATTCACTGATTTGGTTTCATACCATTTCAAAAGTACTGAATACAATTGTTTCTATTTTAACTACTGTGCTGTAGCTGCCCATTATATTGAAGTAACATCTGCTCATGGACAACTGAATTGGCTTACTAAAGCTATTTTCCAGTTTTTAGCATTTAAGTGGAAACATTATTAGTCACTTAACCACAAAATAATTCAAATGTCTCAACCTTTTCCTATTTTGTGCTTTTGTTTTTAATTTAAAAACCAACATTATGACTAATGAGAGTACTTTGTGAACTGCCCAGGGAGCTTTGGATATTGGGTGGTATAAAAATGCAATAATAAATAAATAAATAAATAAGCACTCGAAATTAAAGCATGGATTGTTTAACACACACTCACACACTGAAAATAGTGATTCACTAGGCATACCCGAAACTGATGAAATTGCACAAAAACCATTTTCTATGTTATCAGATTATTATATTGTATACAGTTTATTTTACTAAACTTGTTTAGTTTGCAGGTAACACTGAGATGTACTTCTTGATACTCCTGTCTCCCTACTAAATGTTACCCCTTTTGTGATTAGCTGAAGTAACTAGATGCAATTTTCACTTCACTAAACTTCAGTGGATTGCGGATTGCAAATACTCCACTGAGGCACCCAGGTTGTGGAATGAGCTCCCCAGAGAAGTCCGCCTGGTGCCTATACTTTACTGTACTCCTTTCGTCGCCAGCTGAAGACCTTTTTATTCTCTCAGTATTTTAACACTTAATTTTAACTTACATTTAAATTTTACTGTTCTAACTCTGTATTTTAATCTTATATCAATTTTGCTGCGTGGTTTTATCCTGGTTGTGCTTTTTATACTGTATTTTGTATTTGTGCTTTTAACCTGTTGGTTGTTTTATTATGGTTTTAATTTTTGTGAACTGCCCAGAGAGCTTTGGCTATTGGGCGGTATAAAAATGTAATAAATAAAAAAATAATAATACTCGCATTTGGATTGCATCTAGTACTTTATTAGATACTCACAAATGGGGGTAACATTTCTCTCAGATAACCTCTCCACCGTGCCTGGGTCCAGCTCCAGCTGAGAGCCCCCTCCCTCCTGCTACCAACTGTCTCTGCAGAGGCCACCAGTGAGGGAGGAAGCAGCAGCCAGGCACCTCTCCACCGTGCCTGGGTCCAGCTCCAGCTGAGAGCCCCCTCCCTCCTGCTACCAACTGTCACTGCAGAGGCCACCAGTGAGGGAGGAAGCAGCAGCCAGGCACCTCTCCACCATGCCTGGGTCCAGCTCCAGCTGAGAGCCCCCTCCCTCCTGCTACCAACTGTCTCTGCAGAGGCCACCAGTGACGGAGGAAGCGGCAGCCAGGCACCTCTCCACCATGCCTGGGTCCAGCTCCAGCTGAGAGCACCCTCCCTCCTGCTACCAACTGTCACTGCAGAGGCCACCAGTGAGGGAGGAAGCAGCAGCCAGGCACCTCTCCACCATGCCTGGGTCCAGCTCCAGCTGAGAGCCCCCTCCCTCCTGCTACCAACTGTCTCTGCAGAGGCCACCAGTGACGGAGGAAGCAGCAGCCAGGCACCTCTCCACCATGCCTGGGTCCAGCTCCAGCTGAGAGCCCCCTCCCTCCTGCTACCAACTGTCTCTGCAGAGGCCACCAGTGAGGGAGGAAGCAGCAGCCAGGCACCTCTCCACCGTGCCTGGGTCCAGCTCCAGCTGAGAGCACCCCTCCCTCCTGCTGTCACCTGTAACTGCTGAACTTTCCAACTAAGATTGTAGTGCCTGAATTTGCTTTCCTTTTCCCCCTCCTCCTCCTCCCTCCCAATCCCCTTTCCTTTTGTGTCATGTCTTTTAGATTGTAAGCCTGTGGGCAGGGACTGTCAAGAAATACTTTTGTAAGCCACCGTGAGAGCCTTTTTTGGCTGAATGGCGGCATAAAAATCCTTAAATAAATAAAATAAATAAATAAATTTGAATTGCATTCAGCGCTTTGGTTACTCATAGCAGTAACATTTCATGCAACCCTCAGCTTAATTTTAAAAAAATCCTCTGCAAGGTCTCTGAGAGGAGAGAGTGGGATAAAGAAAGAAATGGCCGAAACAGATGAGTGGACAGAAAAGGAGGGAGAGAGCGGTTCCACCCACCACTACTAGGTTTAGCCCCACCTACCTCCGCCATGCAGCCTGACAGATTCCCTGAGAGAATGCTGCTCTTGACAGGGAAAAGGTCCCAACCCCAGCACCTAAGTCAACAGTAAAACTCCAACTGATTTGAATGGAGTTACCATGTCTACTAGAGACTTATTGGACTAATTTATTCTCTGTGATATTCAGCAGCTAACGTTTCCTACCATCATCACCAATTCAGAACATCAGCAATGTCAGGGAAGTGCAAATGGCCTGTTTGCACTTGTGGTTTTATGTTAATATAACCAAAAAGTTATAGAATATAATTTAACCTGCTATCTTCGCCTTAAATAATCACTTCACTAATCACTTTAATTAATCAGTTAAGATTAGAATTTGACCAAGGATTTCCCCACCTAAGAATATTGGTTTCTCAACCCATTTTAAAAAATGCTAAACATTCTCTGAATATTTTCCACAGTCATCATCTCTCACACACACCCCAATGCCCCATAGTGCCAATAGGTTCAGGGCATTGTGGAGGATACAAATTGTGACAAGGCTGGCAACACAATTGCTGGGGATGCCACCTGCAATACACCCCCAAAAACCCTAGGTACAAATAAAAATAGTGCTAATGATGCTTTGGGAAAGGTTCAGGTTCAACCGCAGAAGGTCCAGGTTCAACGGCAGAAGATCAGGCTCACTGAAGCCACGTATACACAGCAAGCACTCTAAAGTGTTGTTTTCAACAAATGCCGGGGAGCCTTGCTGACTTATATACAGGTGCTAGCCTGGATATGCCCAACTGCCAACTACAGCTCATTAGAAAGCTTTCCTGTGAAGTTGGCTATAAAAGGGGTCTCTTAGAGAGCTACATTTCTGGCTTGTAGCCTGGTGTTTTTCTATAGAGGCTGAAAGCTTTATCACACCAGCCTTATGGTCTGCTTTCGCCGCAAAATAAATTCAATGGGCTCAGATGATGCCAACCTTATAATCTGCTGTGGGGGAGAATTGCATTCAAGGTACTCACATGACGGTGACCATGTCCTGCTGGGATTGTGGTCCTTTCCCCACTCCAAGTGACGTATTTTGGTGCTCGGAAAGTCTGGTTCTTCCTGTTATGCAAAAGCACCCCGCTCAAACTGCAACATGTATTTTCATCCCTCGTTTTGAATCCGTGTGTTTTCAAGGGGTGGTATTGCTGACAAAAGAGAGAGGCGTGCCTGTTCTACAGTGGTTGTTTTAAAATTCCTATTCAAATCCTTTTCTCCTGCTGCTTCTTGACTGCTGGGTCTGTTGTACTTTGGATCCTCCACCTTTCCTTCATGACTTGCTTTGTGTGTGGGGGGGGGGAAAGCATTGGTAACATCATAGAGGGGGCCCTGCGTAGTTTCTTTCCCCTCCCGTTTCCCTCTTGATTGGAAGTGCATGACAAGAGGAATGCAATGCAACCTCCAGTGGCAGGTGATAGGAGTTTAAGTTGACTAATCAATTGAACTCCATGGGATTTTTAAATGGAAATTAAACAAATGTTTACATCTGTGTAAAGATATCTTTTTAAAGATAAAAAGATCAAAACCAGCACAGTAATAGCTATTAAGGACAGCTTTCAGCAGACCAAATTTGAATCAGATCGGGTCATCCCTTGATTTTTTATGATTTTTTAAATGGAATTAAACAAATGCTTACGTGTTCATAAGTTTTAAAGATAAAAAGATCAAAACCAGCACAGTAATAGCTATTAAGGACAGCTTTCAGCAGACAAAATTAGAATCAGATTGGGTCATTTGTTGATTCTTTATGATTTTTTAATGGAAATTAAACACATTTTTACATCTGCATAAGTTTTAAAAATAAAGAGATAAAAATTGGCACAGTAATAGCTATTAAGGATGGCTTTCAGAAGACCAAATTTGAATCAGATTGGGTCATCTGTTGATTTTTTAATGTTTTTTTTAAAAATTCCCCCCTTAAACCCTTTTCCTGGTAGTTCAATAATATGAAGGATCATAGTTCCATTCCTTTGATCATGTGAAGCTGAGTGGGGGATGGCAGGAGACGCAAACAGGGGGAAGCAGAGATGAAACGAAGAAAATGGGGGATTGCTAAACACAGGAGGGGAACCCAGTGTGATCACTGCTCTTCATCCCATCTAAGCAAGTATAGTTTCAGAAAGAACCACTTCACTGATCGTACCCATATAATTTTTATGTTCACACACACACTCCTGAACAGCATGGGATCTCACCCAGAAAAGCAGCTGCAATCAGATATGTGTGAATGGGCTATCTGTTAGGGCTCTTGTTCCGCCAATGCCTGGATGCTCCTGTATAATAGCCTTGTTCCTCAGCAGAGCTCTGAGGGCACGGTGTTCAGTAACAAAAGAAGCAAATCACAGTGCAAGACCCTGTTTTCCAAGAAGGAGTTGTCTCACTTCAAACAACCAATAAACTGTAGGGAGAGGTACAAAGGAGATCTGGGGGGTGGGGATAACGAGGTGTGCAAGTGGATCACAGCAATGCGCTACAGCAGAGGTGTAAGTTTGCAAACTTTCATACGCTATATATAACCGAAGTGGGATAATTCAAGGGGAAACCAAAACAAAAGCACATGTGGGATGAAGCTTTGAGTTTACTGTCTATGCCTTATCCTTTACTGCTACCTAAGGCTGGGTGGTCTTGTCACATCTGCCTCAGCATCCCATTCATCCTGGGAAGGGAATGGGGGGGGGGGGAAGAGAGAGAATCCCATTGGGCACTCCAGAGGGCCCAGCCTTCTCCTCAGCCACACATCTGCCATCCACCAATAACGCTGCCTCCGGAGCATCCTCAGGGGAAGGAGAGTCCTCAAGCTCAGGTAAGCCAAGTTCCTCCTCAGAAGAAGACTCCTCAAGGATAGTCATGACAAGTAGCCATTGATAGTCTTCTCCTCCAAGAATTTATCTAACCCCCTTTTAAAGTCATTCAAATTAGTTCTTGAATTTGATTTTGTCTCCTTTAGACATAATGTTATTTTTTTCTTTTTATACTTTTAGGCCACCTAATAACCTAGGTTCTCAGACAGTGAACAGATAAATTGCCTGTATCCACCATTGGAGATCCTCCATAAGAACACCATCAGGCAGTTATGAAGGAATTGGTTGGTGAAATGGAAGCAATTAAACACAACTGCAGTGCATCCTGTGGTTACAGCAGCCCAGCTCATGAGTTAGTCTGAAATATAGAAGCTTGTGCATGGCAACATGTGCACTAGGCATAAAAATAAGTATAGTTTCTTGCAATATATTGGATTCCTGTGATTCTCCCATCATATTTGCTGCCCAAAGTATGGGTATTGACTGACATATGTGCATTATTTATGCATTTCCAACTATATGAAATGACCCCTTTTTAGAGCTGCTATGATCTAGGAATAAACTGCAACGGCATGTTACTAGATACAAGTATGTGTCCAATTTACTCACTACTTCCTCAATGTAAATACAGGCTTTAACCACACTTTTGGTACTTTTGATTAAGTTTCAATGTGTAAATACTTGCTGAGAATTAGGATTCAATTCTTATTCATTCATACTCATGCAGTCATATAAATTAAACATTTTTCACTGGCTTCATTGCATGCAGATTGTGCTCTGCAACCTCCTTCCCTTTGGGCAATTAGTATTTTATGTGCCTGTTCAATTATGTGGTCTGCTGCTGTTTTGGCACCACCTTAGTTTTGGGTTTTTTCTCTTTACAATGCAGACCCAAGCAATTTGCCAGTTTCAGGATTCTAAATTAGGGGAGAGCAAATACATGAGCAGAGAGTGTGCTGGTCCCACACTCTCCATTGTTGCTTTCATCATCTTCTACACATGGAGGGTGACTTTGTGAAGAGGAGAGCTTCCTCTATCTATGGGGGCTCTCCATGCAATCCAGAATGCTGATTTCCCAGCATTCTGGATCACTTGGGGAGTCCAGACAGGTAAAGGAGGCTCATGAGTTCTTGAATTCATCCTCTTTGTATGGAATGACAAAAGCAATTAGTATTTTAAGTGCCTATTCAAAACAGTAGTTTATGTGCCTGCCTGAGGGCATTGGGGCTAATGCACTCATTCTCCTTGTGTGCTCACTCTCCCCCAACTCTAAACACCTGAATAGGGCTATTGTGAATGTGAAAATATCACAATGCTAACACAGATGTTTGCCTATGTGGTGTTATGATGCCAGCAAATTCAGGGACTGTTTATTAAGCATTCTGAAGGTTTTAGAAAAAACACCTCCCACCCTTTTTGGCTCAGCTCCACCACAAACATTTAGTACTGGAGTGACTAACAACTTGAATCCATTTATTTTGGCTCAGCTTAGGTTGTTGTTAGGCTATAAGTTTTTTATTTTTTATTTGCTTTGACATGGATAAAAATGAGTGTCTGGAAATAATTCCATGTGGACTTTGAAGCAGTTGAAAGGGAACTTCTACTGGCAACCCTACACTGTAAACTAAAGAAATAACAGTCCAAGGTTAAGGTAGAATTTGCAGATAATTGATAAACCCAGATTTGCCAACTTTTCATGCACTGTTAATTTAATCTGACACTGCCCCACAGCATTAACATGTTCTTGAAATCTGAAGCAACATTTTTGAACTAATTATTCAAGCTGACTTTCAGACACAGGTGGGGGCTTTTACTGTGCCTGCACTGATTATTTCTTGTCCTGATTGAGCCACCATAATTTTTAACTCAGTAAGCGAGCTAATTTAAGAACAAACATTCATAACAAAAGCCAACAAAACAAAATAAGATTTCCTTGCAAGGGTGCCTATCAAGCCACATTTTCCTAGAGTAAAACAGAATCCAGATGTTGACACAATTCATTTCTTAACGTTAACTTAATTTTTCTATTTCTCTCTCATAAATAAAGGCTGTCATTGTGCCATGAAGCAGCAACCTAATAGAAAAGCATATAAGGATTAGTAACAAGTTAATTTTCAGATAATGTCAAATCAACTGAAAGAACTAAGTCTAAAGCCATATCTAAATATTATCATATACTAACCCCAAGATGGATGTGGCCTTCCCTGATTAATTTCTTCCGGCTTTAAATGTGATCAGGTAGCAGTTTCTCCCCTTTACAATGGCAAACTATATGGCAAGTTGATAGCATCCCTTCAGGCAATTTTCCACATGAGTGGAAGGCTTTATCTGGGGTAGCTGCAGTGTAGTTAATTTCTAATCTTGTATTGATTTCTAATAATCAATCTAACACATGGTAGTAGTGGTATATAAATTATGTCTTTGGAGAATTTATAAGGTGACCATATGGATACTCCTGTATCTTTTAGCAGGTGTCAGTTGTATGCATGTAGTACCTGGTGAAATTCTCTCTCTATTGCATTGGATCCAACCCTAGATCATATCAGTTAAAGCTGCAGGTGTCCTGCCATCTTTGAGCAGATAGAAAAGAGGGCAGGGCTCCTGCAGATTTAACTGTTGCAAAAAATCAACAATTTTGGAAGATACCACTGGAGTTAACTTGGTCCCTATGGTATGGTTACCATACATCAGTAGGCTATTAGTGGCACTAATAACTGCCTACTCATGTTAAAAGATAGGCCTTACAACCATGCCTGGCTTGCCTGGGTGTGGTGAGGCAATTGTGGGGAGGGGAGAGAGACGTGGATGGCTTGCCATAGGCTGCCTCCATTTTTGGCACCACCAATGTGGGTAGGGGACTGGATGCCCTATTTAAGGAGCGCTCCCCCTCCCCAGCCTGCTCTTCATCTTTTGTGGCTCCCTCCCTCCCTGTAGACAGTGTGGGTTCTCCAGTTGCTCATAGGGGGGCCAAGTAGGATTTTTTTTTTGCTCTCGATCATTTTTTTTGGGAGTTTTTTTGCCTACTTCACACTGTAAGACAGCAGGGGAGTATTAACTAGGCTAATTGGTTGAATTTGGTCACATTTTGACAGGGGCAGGTGTGCAGGCATCAGGAGCAAGGATAAGGTTGGTGAGCATTCTTAGGCACTGTTGTGGCAATTGGTAACACCTGAGGCCCTCAGCTGGGAGTCCTGTGGCACCAGATGATGGGATTAGGGTTACCTCTTAGGCCAACCTCACTCACTCAAGAGTTTTGCAACCTGAGGGGGAGTGATATTGGAAGGCCCACCTACCCCAAAAGGTGAATCCTGACAGGTGGCGATAGACACGCATCAATGGCTCGCCCGTTCCCAATTATGGCCAAGATAGGATGCCCGACTAGGCCTCCATCTTCCTTTGCAGAAATTAATAAATGTTGCCCTATTTAAATCCAACTTCTTGTCTCGTTATTTCATCTTCCATCCACAATAAAATGCCTATCAAAATTATTTCCTCATTTATTGTACCATTTGTTTTAGTTAGCAACAGGCAATTTCATTGCTTCTAAACTGGCTATCATGAATGGTATATAACACTTTTCTTTTATTCAGTTAGAGTTATACAATTCTAAATTATTTATCTAATATATGTTTATTTTGTGTTCTTAAAAACATGTTAGCTGTACTGATTGTGCAAAGGCTCTTATATCACTGTCTTTGAGCTTCTAAGGATTAGGTCATGGCTTTGCAAATTTGAGAATATAAAAAAAAATATTTCAAGTTATGTATTATTCAAGTGGAAAAGTAAGATACATCCCTTTCTTTTTCTCTAGGAATGTCTAATTTCCTGCTACATGAAATTGTTCCTCTTAACAGAAATGCTGAGTTTCTCAGACAGGGAATCTATTTATATGAAGACAGCCTTTTTATCATTTTCTTTCACAGTTTAAACACTCTGTCTGTGACAGCTATTGTTTTGTATTAGATGTTGGAAATTTGCTAATTTCATACTATTTTTAGAAGTCAGTAGTACAATGGAAATATGATGTTGTAATGATTTTAGAAGCTAAGCTTTTGAAATTGTTTTCTAAATGTGCTCTGATATAAATCTTAGCCACTATAATTTTAGAAGCTAAGCTTTTGAAATGTGTCCATTTAAGGATGTGTCTGTGGGCTGGTCACACATTAATTAATTTATTACGACATAAGCATCAGCGTACACTGCAGAGGATACGGGACAGATGCCTGTGCCTGAACCAATGTTTTCAGGAAGGGAGTCTGAGGAACTGCAGCAAATAGTGGTGACAAAAGATGAAGTTCTCAACCTTATTGACAAATTGAAATCAAATAAATCACCAGGCCCAGATGGCATCCATCCTACAATTTTTAAAGAACTCAAATATGAAATTGCAAACCTCCTCACAAAAATATGCAACATGTCCCTAAGCTCAGCCTCTGTACCAGAGGACTGGAAGATGGTCAATGTAACACCAATTTTCAAAAAGAGATCCAGGGGGATCATGTTGCACCATGTCCTGCTTGTTCATCCCCGGCCGATGGCTGGTTGGCCACTGTGTGAACAGAGTGCTGGACTAGACCCTTGGTCTGATCCAGCAGGGCACTTCTTAGGTTCTAAGCAGTCTCTTCACCTTAGGATAAGTCTGGTTTTGAGTCAGAACCCCATTCTTTTCAGAATGGATAGTATGCTAAGTAGGGGGTGCTCCACTCCATTATGGATCCCCAGATCTGAAGCGGAGTGGGCCAATCCAGACCTCTGAAGCCCGGTTCCGGACCGTTCCAAAGCTTCAGAGCAAGGTAAGTGGGGAGGAGAACTTACCTGGCTCCCCCATCCGCCCCCGCCATGGTCCGTGCAGTGACAGCAGCAGAGCCAGGTAAGTGGGAGGGAGGGGGCTTACCTGGCACCGGCGCCACAGTCCATGCGGCAACAGTGGTGGAGGGAGGGGGGCTTACCTGGCCCCATTGTGGTCTGGGTGGCAGTTTCAACTGCGGCCCAGGCTTCAGGTGGAAACAGGCTGCAGCTTGTTTCCGCCTGAAGCCTGGGCCACAGTTAAAGCCGCCGCCCAGACCACGACGGAGCCAGGTAAGTGGTGGGAGGGGGCTTACCTGGTGCCATCTTTAAAATCATGCCATCTTTAATGGAGCTTAAAGTCTATATATCAAAACAGTCACTTATTAAGACTGCAATCTTATAGTTCCTTAGATGTATAGACTCACAAGGGCTTTAAGATATTGCAGATCACCTTCTATGTGTGTGTGTGGGGGGGTGTTTCCTGCCCCTGGAGGTCTTTTTGTTGTGGTAGCAGAGTGCTCCATTGCCATTACTTGTCTGCCATCCATAACAAAGGGAGGAAAAACAGGCATGTTAGAGGTGGATCAGGAAGGCCTTGGATCTGTTAGATCCAAAGCAACCTCATTCTCTCAGTATACCCCACAAAGCAGGGAGAAGGACTATGCCAAGGCTGGAGCTAGCATAGTAAATCCCTCTCCACTGAAGGCATGAGAAGTAACATTTTACTAAAAAAAGAGATAAAAAATAAAATAAAGAGAAAAGGTCACTCTTGCCCCTCCCACCTCTACATTGGCTGGTGCAAGCTAGCAACAGGCTGGTAACAGGGCTCCTCTACCACAGATTTTCCTAATACCCTTTTATGATAAAATAATGATCATGTAGTATAGCCTTATTTAGTGTGCATATGGTTTTATTCTTAAAGGGTATTTAAACTGTACAAAGACATTATCAAAAATAATACCTATTTTAACCTGATGAAGTAAGAAGTGTCTGATGTAAAACAGGCATGTGGACGTTGTCAGACAAAACAATACTTTGTAGGCCTACTCAAAAATAGTTCCCACTGAGTTCAGTGGGAGCTCAGTTGGACTGACTTGCAAGTAAGTATGCACTAGATAGCATCTTGGGTTCATAGGCATGCGGACTGGGTCTGCCTGGTGTGCCCAGGCACACCCTAATAACTTTGGGGGGCTCTACTTTCCCAACCACCCCCACTGCTCCCATTGGCTATGGATGGTGCAGAAATAAAGCAGGTGCAGAAGCAGCGCCTCTGCTCCCATCCTTGATGGCCTGCTGCGTGCATTTGATCTTTACTCTTGGGTGGTCTCTTCTGGGGAGCCTTCCTTTGCTAAAGCCAGTCCTTTGTTTTGCCATCGCCTGCCCTCTTCCCCCACCATTCCCCTCCTTCTCCCCGGCACGGCCTGCAAGAAGAGAGAAACACGGGCTTGGCTCAGTATTGGGTGACTGTGGAGAGGTTTGCACCTTAAGTAGGTTTAAAATGTGAAACTCAGCATATGTGTGGAGTCTTTTTTAAAAAATATGTTTTTATTCTAGCTTCATGTATGCATCAGTTGCGCAGTGTGGAAAGTATGCTGTGCTTTCCCCTCCTCCCTTCCAGTCAGGGCCTTAGGTGCACACCCTAATGAAATGAGCTGCACATGCCTATGCTTGGTTATCAATATAATAATTGTCTACATGTCTATTCATCCTGCAGAATATACAGCTATTAATATTATTTATCAGCAGACCTTTCTGGGATTTTATTGTAGAAACTCTTCTTTAGAGTCTCTTTTCTTTGACTTTTTGCTTTATTGTTGCTAACAATAAGTACTGGTTGGTGAAAGAAGCAAGCAGATTTTAAATCTACTGTCTTAACCAAGTAGTATAAAAGAAGTTATGAGCTACCAAGTCCGCTTGGTAGCTCATGTGTTCACAAGAGAGCATTTTTCCTAGTAAAGAGAACCATTAACAAAATACTGGTTAACTTTAATGAAACATGAACAAAGTCCTAAATATGCCATTAATGTTTCTATTATGTTACATATAACAAATACAAAATAATGGTGACATACGTTTAGTAACAGTTGTGCTTTCTTTAGTATTGCTACATTTATTTACAGAAGTTAAGGTATCCCCAGCCAAGAACACATTTTGTCTCTTTCCATCTATCAACCTGTAGACTCAATTGGGTAGGGACTTTTTTATTTATTTTCCATGTACTTCGAGCAAAAGATCAAAAGGAGTAATAAAAAGTGAGCATTCATTCCCTTATCTTTTGTGAACAAGCCACTCTTGAACTCCTCCTTGATATATTATCTGCCATTGCTTTAGTATATTGGTAAAGTTGTTCTACCCTTTATAGCATTGAGCCATATATGCTGTTTAAGTATCAGCTTGTATCTTGAGCAGAGGTTAAGCATATATGTTTTCTTTATTTTCTAAACATAGGGATCTGTTCAATGAAACAATGCAAATGGAAAAACTAGCAATAAAAAATAAAACAGCCCACATCAACCACAGAGATATTAGATCTTACAATTATTTTTCCTTATAGCAATATATTTACTGCATAGCATGCAATGACTACAATTCGTAAAGGCTTAGAATATTTTTGATTTATTTTTAAGATTACAAAGCAGGAAAATATAATTGACCGTCTTATGGTTTATCTTCCATGTGGCATAGAACCCTGAAAAAACAGAGCCAAAAGTGGAATGACAAGACTAAAGACTGAAAGTAGAACAAGGAGGCTAAAAAGCTAAACATAACCTTTTTTCCTTCCTTGTAAAAATAATCATATTATTATTATTATTATTGTTATTATTATTATTACTATTACTCAATGTATATTATGTTTTAATCCAGTTTATGTATTTTATCATTTATTGTTGTTCCCCGCCTTGATCAAAATGGAGAGGCGGGTAAGAAATAAACGTATTATTATTATTATTAATAATAATAATAATAATAATTTAGTAACCAATGTCCTCCCAGAGGATTACAAACAGTTAAGAAAGCTAAAATGCCATTTTAAAACAATTAAAAATATAAAATGCAATACCCATATTTAAAAGAATAAAATGCAATATAAGAAGCAGCAAACAGCACAGTAATTGATAAAACAACCTTGCGCTAGGTCTCTAAAATTGCCTGAGTAAAGAAAGACCTAACATTTATGTTGGAAAGATAACAGCATAGGTGTCAGGAATAACTCTTTGGGGAGTTTGCTCCATAAGTGGGGTGCTACCACCCACCTAGCTTCCTTTGATGAGAGCACCCAGAGGAGGGCCCATGAAAATTACCTAAGCTTTTAGACTATAATATTTACTGAAAATGAGCCAGTAACATCAAATAGAAGCTTAGGAAATGTCTTCCACTGAAGCCCTCCAGAGCAGATCGCAGGGAGAGGGAAATGCATTCCAGCAGCATTCCAGCAATATGTGACACAACCCACTGTAAAGAAGGCAAACTCCATGGTAGGCATTATAAGAAAAGGGATTGAGAATAAACTGCCAGTAGCATACTGCCTTTATACAAATTGATGGTGCAACCACACTTAGAATATTGTGTACAGTTCTGGTCACCACACCTAAAAATATATATTATAGAGCTGGAAAAAGTGCAGAAAAGGGCAACTGAAATGATTAAGGGGCTGGAGCATCTCCCCTATGAGGGAAGGTTACGATAACTGTGAATGTTTAGGTTGGAAAAAAGGAGGCTAAGGGGAGACATGATAGAAGTGTACAAAAGTATGTATGGTGTGGAAAATGTGGATTGGGAGACATTTTTGTCCCTCTCTCAAAATACTAGAATCCGGGGTCATCCCATGAAGCTGATTAGTGGGAGATTCAGGACATATAAAAGAAGTACTTCGTAACGCAGCACATAGTTAAATTATGGAATTCACTACCACACGATCTAGTGATGGCCACCAATTTAGACTGCTTTAAAAGGGGGGTGGAGAAATTCCTGGAGGAGAAGGCTGTCAATGGCTACTAGCCCTGATGGTTGTGTGCTATGTCCAGTATTCGAGGCAGTGAGCCTGTGTGTTCCCCATGTTGCTGGGGAACATGGGTGGGAGGATGCTGTTGCACAATGTCCTACTTTATTGGTCCCTGGTTGACAGCTGGTTGGCCACTGTGTGAGCAGAGTCCCGAACGAGATGGACCCTTGGTCTGATCCAACATGGCTCTTCTTAGGTTCTTATTTTCTAACCCTATCGTCTTTAACTCATGAGCAGGCAAGAATATTATGGGAAGCAGCTTATACACTCAAGACTCCCACACAAACTTTCATAAATAAGGTATAAATTTTGAGAATGTCCACTCTGATGACCCTATAAATATTATCAAATACAGCTATTAATATATGGGCAAATAAGTAAATGATGCACACTTAGACTAGTATGAATATTTCCCCTGTTCTTCCATCAATTTTGGAAGTATTACAAAGACCAATGAAATGTAAAAATCAGGCTGGTTTGTTTAACGTTTAAAGACTGATATCAATGGTAAATATTTTTACCTTTCTCCTGCTGAAGGCAATGGGAAATAAAATGTAGACCCCAAGCCAATTGTATTCTTTAATATTCAAGGCTAGGGCACTATTTTCTTCTGAATGTTTGCCAATTTGCTAATATGTTTCTTAAACACAGATTCAGGTTAGACTAGCCAGGCCACCTTATATATCACACAACTGTATGGCATGTGCCTTTGTTCTAACTGTGCTATATCACTGCCAAAGCAAAATTATCTTGCATTGTGTTTTTAACCTGTTGGTTGTTTTATTATGGTTTTAATTTTTGTGAACTGCCCAGTGAGGTTCGGCTATTGGGTGGTATAAAAATGTAATAAATAAATAAATTCTCTATGATTTCTTTCCTTTCCATATTATAATCCATTTTAATGTTTTCAGCCCAAATATTCAATCATTTTAAATTCCAGATCCATTCAACAAAGAATGTAAAATAATTTCCAGACTTTTGATCACTTCTTTGACCAGGTAATGAATAAAAATGTTGAATAGCACCAAACACAGGGCAAATCCCTGTTCAACGTCTGGTTGATACATTGCCAATATGACATTGAGCCATTAATAGTTGCAATCTGCAAGTGGCATTCCAACTAACATTGTAAAAAAAAAATCCGCACAAACTGCACATTGAAGTGACAGAAAGACATCTTTGCTGAATATCTGACAGCTGCTTGAATTCCTCTTTCCTCCCACAGTGGAATACAGTGTTGAAATTAAAAATTCATTGAGCTCCTATTCTAAAAGCAATAAGGAGTGACACTGTAATTCTTGTAAAATAAATTACTCATAAGTCAAATCTACACTGCAAGTATTGATAATATTTTATGTGAAATGCAAACAAAAAAGTGCAAGATAAATTTTGATTTGATTTCATGTCTGCCTCCTTGAAGAAGATGAAGAATGCTCTATTCAGAACCACTTTAGCAATAGTTAGGACACGTGCACACACTTAACTCCCCTCATGTTCTTTGCATCCATTTGTCCTACTGAAGGTACAGAAACAGCTCTAGATCTACAAGTTTTAATACAGACATTCAAGTACTCAACCCTAGGGATGGAGCAAAAATCTGCAGGGGTCTGAGAACTCACTGGATGACCTGCATCCAACCCTCATGGGCTCCGATGAAGAAGCCTGGCAGATTTTCACTTCATGGTCCCTATAGTGACAAAGGTCTGGGTGGAATTCACTTCCAACCTGACCTGTCCAGGCTCTTTGTCATTATTGCAGCAAGTGAAAATATGCAATTTCCCCAGCCCTAAGGAAATTGCATTAGTCCTCCTACCATCACCAATGGGGTTCTTAAAGGCCCTTTTAACAGGGCCTTTAAGCCCCACATCGGCAGAGGGGTGGGGGAGAGGCGGGTTTTCCCCTTCTAGTCTAATGATGACCACAATTAGAGTGAAACTCATGACCACAAACTCATGCACTACTGTTGTTTTCTAATTCCTACTTGGTGGTAAACCACTTGCCACAGTTTTCAATGTCACAGCAAACTATACTTAATGCTGAACAGGAAACAGGGAAAGTAGGTGCAAATGAGAGAAACATGCAAGTGTAAACCTTGCAGAAACCATGTATATTACCGCAACTGTGAAATGTATTGTGAATATAGCTGTAAAATCTAAGGCGCTTCAGTATTCCTCACAGGATTATTCATAGTTATTCTTGGAATTGGCTTGACGCCATCATCCTTGATTAGGGTTCTTCAAATGATTTAGTATAGTCCTCAAACTTCAAGTCTAAAAAAAACTACTTGAAATACAACTTGCAATGGACCCTGAGAAGGGTTCAGAGACAGGGTCAAAAGGCGGTGCCAATTCCTAGAAAACAAAGGCTAAACTGATTACATAAAATGAAGAAGGCAAAAAACATATTGAGCAAGAATTCATGCAAGACTAAAGTTGATGCAAGTTCATGGCGCAATCATGAATTCAAGAGCAATGCATAAAATGATGACCAGAGCGCCCTGATTAGAATCAGGGACTCACGCACAAGAATTGTGTCCAAGATTCAGGACTCAGGCAGGATGAGGATAAGGCTTAGAGATGTTTTTAAATATAGTTAGCACTATATAAATCTGTCCAATAACTAAATAATAATTAGTAGTTTTTTAAAAAAGAGTGGACAGATTTTGTGCCACCGCAAACATTCAACATTTTAGATGAGCCCCCCAAAATCTCAAGCCAATCAAGGAAAATACATAGGAAGGCTTTCTTTCTCTGTTAAGCACGCACAAGGACCATCGCAGAAAGAAGCCAGCTTGTCTTGCAGCTGATCTTTTTATATTCCCAATTAGCCAGTCAGGCTACAACTTCGTCAGCTAAGTTATCTGAGTACTCTGACAACAAGCAGCTGAGTTCCAAGTAAGCAGGAACCTGATTAAATACAGTCTTGGACAGTTGCCCATAACACTGAAGTTGATGGCTGAAATATGGACCCTGAGAAGTTCTTAATGAATTCAAACATCAAAAAGCTGAGCAAGTAAATACAAAATCCAGGCTCTTTTCACTGTAACCGAAGCCAACAAATTCAGTGGCGACGTTCAAAATTATCCAACAAGTATGCATGTGTGAGCTCAATATAAATGTTTTAAAGTTTTATCTCATAAGTTCAATTTGAAAAATAGCCATGCTTTAGTCAGGACTGCTTTGTCTAAAGTACGTCCACTGAAATCAAATTAACGAAACTCTATTGATTTCCATGAAAGTTATGTACAACTAACTAAGTCTGGCGCTAACAATATATATTGACCTGGTTTGCATATCACATGCTCAAATTCAAGCACATAAAAATCATGACATTTATATATGCAAGATGGTCATAGTGAAAAAAAACACAAAGGTCTTTTCAAACCACTTGAAAACTTTGAAGCAATCACGTGTGAAGCAATAGTAAGAATTGGGGTTTTTTATTTTTAAAAAAATCTGTTGATCCTTTCAAACATTTTCCTGTTTATTATTGAAATAAAAAGCAAGTTTTCAAAAATGGCCCTGTGCTCACAGTTGATTTCTATTCTATCCAAGCATTCTTATTATTATTATTTTTGAACTTCTGTGCAGTGCTTTAACTTTGAGGATAAAGCTCTTATCTCCACCTGGATAAGATTTAAAGGGCAAGGTGGCTTTATGTGAAAAATGTCAACAGTAATTTCTCTTCAAGAGAAGACATACACTATAAAGAAATAGTAAGACTTTTGTCAGGGGAGGTGCTGTTTCATATAAACTGTCTTTTTGAAAAGCATGGAATAGCAGCAATTACAGCCAATAATGTACTTAATGTTACATCTGAACTAACACCGACATTAAATGCCAACAGGTCACTAAAATACACTGGGCTTTTTTCATTTCACCTCATATTTGAATAGTTGTAAGTACTAACCTGCTGTGAAAATGCAGTTAATTTATATTTCTCTGCAGGTAACCTTCACTGCACTGGAATACGACAGATATGCTTCAGCTCTAATACATGCCAGTTCTACTTAAATTGTATGTGAGCATGGTACTCACTGAAATAACATAATGGATTAGTAACAGCAGAATGCAGGAAACAAAACAAACCTGAAACTGGTTTGCACATTGCTTGATGGACCAGCTGTGGAATCAGGGGCCCTTTAAATATTGGCCCAGCCCATGCAGCAACCACTTTGCCATAAGCAACTCCCGTGAAGCTGGAGTAATGTTTAAGTGGAGAGCCAATCATATAGGACTTTCAGACTCCTGCTGCTCATCCTTTCCTGTCAAAGGGTGAGTTTTCAGCCTTTTATGCGCATGCAGCTCCACACATACTTCATTGGAATGGAGCAAGTGCTTGTAAAGCTGCTGTTTGACTCAGCTCCTTTGAATATAAGAGTCCAAACATCCAAAATCTTGACATGCCTAATTCAAGTTGAAATATTGTTATTTTATTATTTTATAGCATAGCACAATAATTTTGTATTACTGCTATGGTTTTATATCTTGACTAATTGCATTCAAGAAATCTATCCTGTCAGTTTTCAAAATGAAGACTGCATTTTTTCCAGTAGTCTAGGGTGACCATATTTGGGAAACCAAAAAAGAGGACACCTAGTGTGTGTGGGGGGAAGCAGCTTTCTGAGTCCTGCAGAAAGTACGTTATTCCCCCGCCAACTTAAAGAACCTGATTGGAGTGGAGGAGGGGAAAGGATTTCATTCTGCACCACCACCATCCACTCCAATTGGGGCCTTTTCTATAATGTCCACGAATGACCCACTTTCCCCTTTAAGACCACAATTGGAGCTCGGGGTGGGGGAATGATGTGCCTCAAAAAAGCATGTCATTCACTCCTGCCATGCTAATGGCAGCCTTAAAGAGGAAGGTGTATCATTCCAGGACATTATTGAAAATTATAGAAAATCCCCCCTGACACCATGGAAAGAACAAAAACCAGGACAAATCTGGGGAAATCCTGACAGTTGGTCACCCTACAGTAGTCCAGCTTTGGCTGAAATAAGCCTGTAAAGCAGAATATGCAGGATGCATTTGTTGTGAGCATACACTGGGCCAGATCAATAACTCATCTTATCTTGTTGCCCAAAATGGCCAGTACCATTATGTTAGAACAGGCCTGCAGAATCTACAACCTACCAGCTATGTTTGGTGACTCACCACGGGCTCAATAGATTGGCTTTTGCAGCACTCCAAGATTGCAAAAATGGAAAGAGGGGTAAAAAAAAAAAAATCCCTGGCAAGCCAATATAATAGGCGAACCACATTTGACTTGGAGGGTAACAAGCTATGCAAGCCTACTTATGTTTACATATATATAAAAAAGGTTCTTCTGATTATCAGTTGTGAATTTAGTTTTCATAGTAGATTTTACTAAAGTACTGGAAAATGTTTTGTTCTTGCTTCTTCTCAGGTGAAATTATTTATGCTATGGTGTTCAGCTTTAAACAACAGAGGGCGCCACTTGACACATTTACCTACCAAAATGCTGGATCAAGATTCTAGAAGCCTTTCACATGTGAATAAGTCTGATAAAAATACGTCCTAATAAGTAAGCATTGGAAGGACTATAACTGTTAAGAATGGGCATTCCCTCACCCATTTAGCTTCTAAGTGATCACTCATAAACACTTTATTTAGGGTGACCATATGAAAAGGCTCCTGTGTCTTTAACAGTTGCATAGAAAAGGGAATTTCAGCAGGTGTCATTTGTATAAATGGAGAACCTGGTGAAATTCCCTCTTTATCACAACAGTTAAAGCTGCCGGAGCTATTCTAGAGTGACCAGATTTAAAAGAGGGCAGGGTACCTGCAGCTTTAACTGTTGAGATGAAATTTCACCAGGTTCCTCATATATACAAATGACACCCGCTGAAATTCCCTTTTCAATACAACTGTTAAAGATACAGGAGCCCTGCCCTCCTTTTCATATGGTCACCCTAACTTTATTGCTTTCAAAATAACTTCTTTAAATGTTGCCTTATCATATTATTTTAATGGACTACTTGTATTTCGGGATTATCCTGGCCCTATGTTGTTCAGAACACTGGTATTAGGAACATCTATGCTTCCAGCTAATGTTTTGAAGGAAAAAAGCACAACCTCCTCAAGAGGGCTATTTTTCATGTCTGACACTATTGAAGCTGAAGACCTTCCTTTTTGGCTTACTGTTCTAGGAAGAAAGAACAAGAAGATCTCAAAGGAAAATGTGTTCATTCAAGTTCAGTTAAGGCAGCCAAGTTCATTCCAAATAAGACAAGCCATCCTGTTGGGATGGTGGCGGGTATGAACCACACCTACTCTCAAAAGATACCCAAGGCTACAGCTGCTGCTGCTTCATTTCAAAACAAGGTTCAAAAACAGGCACGGTACATAAATAAAAAGACATCATAATTCCTCCTGCCAAAAAGTAAAACCAGTTATACTGATCTAGTTTACTTGAACTATTGTTGCTCAACATTTGACACATATGTAGCTCTTTCTATTGTAGGGGTAGCCAACTTGGTGTTCTTCCTGAAGTTTTGGACTACAACTCCAATTAAGCCCAGCCAGCATGGCTAATGGTTGGGTTAGCAGGAGAGCATCCTCCACTGCACTTGAGGATAGTGAGCTAGTTTATGGAAACCCGGACAGACTGCAGTAGGATCTACATGACTGCTTTAAAATGGTTCATAACAGTAGTGACAACTGTTGGGTCCCAGGACACACTCCATATACATTTTTCAAACTGTTTTCACAGCCTCATATCCTGCTTGGTGTAGATATGGCCTGCATGGCACACAAAGATCTGTTCTCCAATATCTTGCCACTGCTCTTACCCCTTTCCCCAGCATATGCCGCCTGAGGCAGGTGCCTCACTCATTCAGCAAAAATGATATCGCCCATCTAGCAAAAATGCAAGGTGGATGGAGAGTGGAGACAAATATCACTTCCGCACTCCAGCCATCCTGGATTGGATACTCAGCAGCCTCCGACTTTGAATGCAGCCATTTATCTTCATAGGATTACGCTCTTACTAACATTTACTTTTCAAAAAATATTTCAAAGCAATGTACAACATAAGTCATTAAAATAATAACATTAAAATGGCAGCAGAAGAACAACTACATCAGCAAAGATAATTCTGAAAGAAATAACAGCAAGGATGGGGGGCCTTCCTCCTGCAATATGGCATTCCACAATGTTGGGGTTATGAGGGAAAAGCAGCCAATCACGTTTCCCCACAAGATAGAATATGAAACAGGGCTTCACTTGTAGATCCCAATTGCTAGGGAGCTTTTCAGAAGTGAAAAAATCCCTGAGATAATCAGGAATGTTTTTTAAATATATGTTTTATTTTTAATTTGAAATGTGTCAGGAACTGCTGGATCTTCACGCACCTCTCCTGTGACTGTGGTGAACTTTTGAACTGCATTGAATACTTTCAGGCCCTGACTAGCTCCACTCACCCAGGCTGGCCATTGGATCATCTTGGAAAAGAAGCCTTCAGGTGAGCCTTGGTTAAACAAAAAGGTCTTCCTGAGTTCTGGAGTGTTCTTATATTCTTGGTTATTCTTTGGTTCTGATTTCCTCCTCCTGGTTTATCCTCTGGTTCTAATGTATTTTTTGGTCCTGACTTCTGGGTTGTTCCTCAATCATGCTCCCTGGTTTGTTCATCTGCCTTCACTTACTCTTTGGCCCTGACCAGTGATGTAGTGATAAATGTTGAAGTGCAGGCACTCATCATGACAGTCCCCTTAGCCACATCCCCAAGGAAAGTCCAAAAAACTCTGGCAACTGTGTTAATCCATATCAACAAACCACACTCCGCAGCAGATCTTTTGCAAGTCTTAATTGACCACTCAAGAGAAAGCCACCCCTAAATACCTGCCATTACAACAGTGAACAATATATCATTAATGAGAAAATTCATCCCATCCGCCCCTGCCCTGCCAGCTACTAGGAGGATTACAGTGAAAGTCAGAGAGAACAGGGAAATCTAAGGGGTGTGAGGGTAGCAGATGGCATCATCAATGCTGCTAGTAAAAAAAAAGTGTTGGTGTGCTGCATCCCTGAAAGCCCTGGCTCCACTACACCAGTGGCCCTGAGTTCTGGCTTCCTTCTTGACCCTTCCACATTGGCCCCGTGGTTGTGACTTACTCCACAGTCCTAACCACTGACTGATCTCAGAGCGCCTGGTTTCTAAACTCCTTGCTTATCTCAGACTTCTGCTCACAGACCAGCCCTGATCATGCGTATGTGTGTTTATACTGTATCCAAATCTGACCCTTAAATGTGGGGTGGCCTAGAAGCCCAGTAAATAAATAAGCACAATAGAAGCTACTGAAGAAGGTGAGCATCAGTTTTGCCAACTTCAGTTTTTAAACAATGAGAATTAAATTATTTTTATAACAGTGGAATGTCACAGGAGTCGCAAAATGTATTTTCAAAATTTAATTCTACATCCTATGTTGTCTGGCCTACTTTTTTTTTAACTGAATGAGGGGTGTGGGTGTGGGTGTGGGTGGGTGGGTTGGTGTGCTTATTATTGTACAGAAGCCTAGTCACAGGAATATTAACGTCAAGAGGATGAAAAGAGAAATGACAATGTCTTCCCCAAGGGAGAAACTTGAAAGTGAATAGCTACTTGGAAGTCCGTCCTATTGAATCAAAATATTCGTGTACCTAACCACAGCAGAAAAGCTACATTAACTACATTAACTTTACCAAGCAGCTATGTAAGCTACATTTGCTTTTCATCTAAAAGTAAACTCTGTGTCAATGCAAAAAAAGGAAGAAGGAATCCTGCACATCTTCTGCAGGTTTTTGTGCATAGTTACATTTAACAACAAACCACAGCAATGATAGGAACTAAAAGAGAGCAGTAATAATGGAGGTTGATTTTGGACACCCATTTATTTTATCTGGCATATCAGCAATATTACAGGAAACGGTGCTCCAGATGAGAATGCATGGTGCTCAAAGGTTTATAACATTATCAGATTTCCAATATCTCATGATGCTTTGCTCTTGGTTGGGATGTGAAGGCAGTAACCAAATCCAGATGTATGTCTAGGACACTTGTAGAATTATTTAATTTATGTTTTCCTGAACACTTGGTATAAACTAATTTTTACAATTTGCTTATTAGCTTAAAAGAACAACATACCCCTGGGAGGCGACTCAAAAGGTTAGTACCAGTCCCTCCTTCATTTCCTTTCTCAGGGCTTAATATTACTGTGAAACCAACAGAACAGGACTCAGTTAGAAGTTATAACCATGGCTCCAGTGAGAAGTAGGATTTTATCTTCCTATGTAGCACAACATGCCAGATTTGTTGGTGGGTGGGGGGAGTATGGGAAGGAAGAGGGGGGAGGGAATTAATTGATTCCACCTATATTCAGAGGCTCAGGAAATTGCTCAAGGTTTTTCTCCGTTACTGATAGGCTTTACTAACTGTACCATGCATTCCTTTCCCAACTAAGCACCAAGGAAAGTTACAGTCTGTGGACTAGATTCATACTTGCTATTTTGTGAACAGAATGGCTACTTCTGCTCTCTTACATAGATGCTTGCACAAGTAGACAGAGGAGGGGATTTTTCACCAATCCCACCTTCTCCTTGAAGTTCCCATTACCTCTTCCCTCAGAGCCATGGTGGTGGAGGGTGGGGTGGAACTGCCCAGAATGGTGGAATTGGTGAAAAATGTCTCCCTGCTTTCTACCTGTGATTGCATCTGGATAGTAGAGTTCCAGTCCATGCAACTCTGCATCCAACCATTGAGAGCCATTTGCTATTGAACAAACATAGAGAGCATGATATTCTAGACAGAATAATACACAGAAAGGCCAAACCCAAGACACAAATCTCAACAAACCCAGAATAAATTAATGGCAAACTAAATGTCAGTCATCTTATGTAAACCGCCCAGAGAGCTTCAACTATGGGGCGGTATACAAATGCAATAAATCATCATCATTATCATCTACAAGTGTTTATGTTGTGCACTCCATACAAGGGACAAGTTCACTACCTAAAAGTTACATTCTAGGAGATGGAGGGGGACTAGATGTTGGTGTTTGGAGTGCAGACTGAGACTGCGGTGGTTGGTAGCAGGAGTAAAAGCATTCAACCAAACAAAGGCCCAAACGTTTTGGGGTTGCTGTATTTTTTAACAACTCATACATGATAGAGTATATAGCAACTACACAGTAACTGAATATGGATATATCCACTAATTAATTCCGTAGGTTAAGAAGTACACCCTGTGTTTGCCTAGCACCTGCAACACATATTTCCCGTCTCATGCACTCTGCAAAATGTGTCGCATTATGAGGACTAAAATACTGCTGCCTGTCACAAAGGAAACCAGAAGAAGTGGCAGCAAATGGCTGGCTTTGAGGCATCTCCACCCCCACACTCATAGTTGAGATCCAAGACATGGGTCTGTTCTTTTCAAAAAATGAGGCAGGCCTAAATGACTTTAGGAAGAAAGTGAAATATTGCTGAGTGCCTTCTAACAGGAAATTGACACACAGAGAGAGCATACACTGTTACAAACCAGTAGCTTTAATAGGGTACAACCTGAGAACATTCTGAACAATTTTGTTCCTTAGAGGTTTGAAACCAGATGTTCACAAGGTCCAGCTGACATCTTTCGTGTTAGCCAGCAAAATGTGGGATGATTCCAGGAAAGTGATTATTCATGAAAGCAATGCATGTCTCCATTAAAGAATTCCAATGCCTCAGTTTAAAACTGTGATTTAAAATGGTTTTCTTTTTGTTTACCATATTAGAACATTATAAAAATGCAGCCATACTGTATCAGACTAATCCACATTCCATTTTCAAAGTGTTGTTAATACCAGATTTTCAGATGAAGCTACGATGGATAGGTCAAAAATGCACTGTCCCTATTGGTCATTTATATCTCATCCTCACTCCAGTTTATACAATTCCAAGATTCATGGATACTCTTCATATAAATTTTCATCCCTAACTATCACAGCTACTAGCCCTTAAGTGGTCTGTTGCTCAGTAAGTTTGCAATCCTTTCTTCACTCAGGTATTAGCATTATAACACCCCAGAGCGAGTTAATTTCACATGGCACAAAAAATCAATACTTTTTAAACCAGTCTTCTCCAACCAGGTGCCCTCCAGATGTTTTGCACTTCAACTCCTATCAGCCCTAGTCAATATGGCCAATTGTAGTCAAAAACATCTGTTCTTCATTTCATGTTCTGCATCAAACACCATTAATTAACTCATACATTATTGTCATATCACATTTTGATACTTTGTTTTATATTGTTAATATCTCATTTGATAACATTCCTATGCTTCTCATCGTATCTTCTCCAGTTCTGCTTAACCACTTGTACTTTGTGTCCTGATCAGTCTTCTTCCAGCCATTAATCCATGAAAGAAACTCTGTCCAACCCTGCCCTTATCTCTCATGTTCTGCTCATCTCTCATATTGTTACAATGCTGAGCAGGAAAGGAATTCCCACTTTTCTTCCATTTGTGGGGTGGGGGAACCCTTGTTGAAAAGCCTTGTTGCTTGTTGCTAAAAAGAAAATCCCCCAAATGATAGAAATTTATTGGTATGTTCAAAATATCTCAAAAAGTGTGATAAATTGTAGATGGTTGCAGCAAGTCAGAAGGTTTTAAGGGAACCTTTGTAGATGATATCCACTTCCCATTCAGTGCACAAGAGCAGCTGCACTAGAGCTGGTTCTTTCATTTGGGCCAGTATGTGTTTACTCCTACAAAATAAATCTCTCTTTTATATTACATTGTGCCATTTATGTGTGCAAAACAGTCATCATAGAAGAGCAAAACGGTCTCGTTGGATATGAGCATGGAGTTTAAAAAAACCTCTAATGTCAAGCTGTAACTTTAATCCAGTGGGGATTGCCATCACAGAAGGATCCGTGTCAACATGAAGAAAAAAAGAGACATAGGAGAATGAGGTGGGTATAAGTAGATGTCTGGAGAATATCAACTATGTGAAATGGAGACTCATGGGGAAGTTCTGTTGGTTAGAAAAGATATGGGACAAGTGGGGGCAAAGGGACAGCTCCAAGGGGGAATCCACCTCATGCCAACCTCTTCGAGTGGAGAAGAGAATCTCTAGTCTCAGGGCAGTAGATTTGTCCTATGGGGCATCTTGGCTGCTTTTCCATCTGGGCATCCTGAACTTCTATTGAGGCTGAAATCTCAACACATTTACAAGGGAGCAAGATTTATTTCACAAAGTGGATTTTACTTCTGAATAAATATGCAGAGCATTGTGCCATATTTCCCCTCTTCACTGGTTTAGGGTGAAACTAAACATTTTCTTGATATAACCATACAACTATGTATCAGGTTTTCATTACCTAATTATTGGTGTGGGTGTGTGAGGGAGGGTGATCAGAAGACATAACATAGAGGACAGGCTGTGGCTAGAATGCTCAGGGATTCCCCCCCCCCCTAAGCGTTCTAGCCATAGGATGTGTGGTTGATATTCGTGCTGATCATGTTGTGAAGAGAAGGCATAAGTCTCTCCTCTCCATGCACCATATTGCTTGTAAGGAGTGCCCCCACCAGCCTGTAATTATGTAATGGAAAACTTGATATGAAGCTACATACTATGTTCCAAGAGAATGGCTAGTTTGGCCCTTAGAAAGTAGCTCTAAGAAGTTCTCTTTAATGCTCACAAGAACATCTAGCTATGCTCATATAAAACCTGTGTTAAAAGAACTGCACTGGCTTGCCGTTAGCTACCAACCCACATACAAGCCATGTTGTATGGCTTAGGACCAGCATACCTAGCAGACTGCCTTCCCTTATATGTATTCAGATGACAGTTACGATCTTCCGAGCAGGTCTTGCTGGCCATTCTGAAACAAACAGAATGTCACCATGAATAGGCTGACCATATTTTGGAAACCAAAAAGAACCAACATGGCCAGCCCACAAGGGGGCATGCCCACCCCAACATGGCCTTGGTCACATGTCTGATTCTATAGCTCACAATTAAGGCAAACATCTCTACATAATATCTGCACTTAGTGTGTTGTAGATTTGTCTTATGCTGATAATTGATTTTGATTGATTCCCCCTTGGAGGGGGATTTTTTTTAATGTTTGCTATTGTGTGATTTTTAATAATGAATGCCACCTTGGGAGAGCTCCCAGAAGTATTTTAAATAATAAATAAAGTCCTATTTAGTGACCAAATAACCCAACAGAATTCTCCCTTATATTGGATAGATTATGTTTTGATATTCCTTGATTCTTTCTGTTGTCCTTCACAGAATGTACTCTAATGATGATGATGATGATGTGTGGATGTTACCAGAGATAGCATTTCACAATTATGTTATAATTACACTGCATAGTACAGAAAATACCTTACTGCTTTTAAATTTAGTGTGTTGATGAGATCCCTTTTTTGTCAAACCATTGCAATTTAAGTTCCAGTTAAGGTACTTTTCTTCAGTGTCCCATGCAGAGCTTTATACAATATAGTCATGTTGTGTTAAGAGCTTTATACAATATAGTCATATAGTGTTAAGTTGTTGTATACTGTGCCATTATAGCAGGAGATTAGTTCTGCAATCTCACTATCCCTACTTAACATAATCTCCCTTTCCAGAATACATACAATAACAGTGATTTCATTAGTGTGGCTGTAGACCTGTTGCTGGGGAAAATGGGTGGGAGGGTGCTGTTTCACCAGGCCCTGCATTTAGGTTCCTGGTAAACAACTGGTTGGCCACTATGTGAACAGAGTGCTGGACTAGATGGACCTTTGGTCTGATCCAGCACGACTCTTCTTTTGGATTTTCTCCAAATAGAAGAACTGTCTCTGGAGAGGCCACCAGTGAGGGAGGAAGCAGCAGCCAGGCACCTCTCCACCGTGCCTGGGTCCAGCTCCAGCTGAGAGCCCCCTCCCTCCTGCTACCGACTGTCACTGAGGAGGCCACCAGTGAGGGAGGAAACAACAGCCAGGCACCTCTCCACCGTGCCTGGGTCCAGCTCCAGCTGAGAGCCCCCTCCCTCCTGCTACCAACTGTCAGTGCAGAGGCCACCAGTGAGGGAGGAAGCAGCAGCCAGGCACCTCTCCACCGTGCCTGGGTCCAGCTCCAGCTGAGAGCCCCCTCCCTCCTGCTGTCAACTGTAACTGCTGAACTTTGCAACTAAGATTGTAGTGCCTGAATTTGCTTTCCTTTTCCCCCTCCTCCTCCTCCCTCCCAATCCCCTTTCCTTTTGTGTCATGTCTTTTAGATTGTAAGCCTGTGGGCAGGGACTGTCGAGAAATACTTTTGTAAGCCGCCGTGAGAGCCTTTTTTGGCTGAATGGCGGCATAAAAATCCTTAAATAAATAAATAAATAAATAATTTAAAAGAATACATCCTTTATTAAAGGTTTTTGTTTTTCCATCTACTGACAGAAGAAAAAATCTAGTACCTTTAGCAGAAATATATAATGACTGACAAAATGCAGAGAAATGATTCTGTTTTCAAATTGTTAAAATAGAGTTAAGTCATTACAAGCAAGTCACAGGTCATTTCTGGAAGATAAATAGCCAACTATGGAAGGTTGGTGGCTCCTGGCAATATCTTCAGCCATTACCCAGAGAGGATCATCATTAATACATGAAAATTACCCTGCCTAGAGGCTGTCATTGATATTATAAGATGAAAGTGCAGAGAAGTGAAAACTATTTTATAAGTCTGAGTTTGCAAATCCCTCAAATTTGATTGTGACAAGTTCTGAGCACTTCTTTTTCTAAATTAATACCTCATGTATTATCCAGCCTAATTGTTAGAATCATTTCAACATTCAGTTACATTTATGTGTACGTATGACAAAATTAAAGTGGCGTGAAGAATACCTAATGCAGCTTGATTTGTTATTTCTTTCCCCAGAAATACCTAATTCTTTTATTTTCATGCATACTGAAAGTGCCATGAGGCAAATATGACTATTTTTCATGCCCACCTTTCAAAGATAGCCAATAAACAAAACTACCTTCCCACAAAATAATATTCCCAGAAATGAATATAAATATACATTAAGCGTTTGACTGAACCTACATGTATATTCATTGGAATCACATATCTGCTGCCTAAACACTCATTTAAAGAAAGCTGTGAATGTCTATTCAGCCATATATACAAGCTACAACAGTCAGCCAATTAATCAATTAGATTAAATAGTTTTTTAAAAAGCTATCCTCTAAAACAGGTATTTTAATTGTTATTTTTATTAATATAATAACCCTACCAATTAACTGCTCCTGCCAATGCGAAAGTTTCTGTCAGCAAAATAGGGAATGAGGTGATTTCCCCCACACACACAACAAACCACCTCACACCCTCAAAGTCAGTTCTAGATGGTTGGGAAGATAAGGTGGGCTGTAGGGGGGAAAGAGAAGGCGAAAGTCTTGCACAAGCCAAACTCCATGCCTTTGGATTTTGCTCTGTGTAAGAATAAAAACCAATGCTTTTTTCTTCTGCAGAACATTGCTTTATTTAGGTCCAAATTTATGCAGATGTAATTGATTAATAAATTAAAATCATTAAATTTTAATTGATTAATCAATTAAACTCATACAATTAATCAATGAAGGTTTCTTTAATTGGATGACATCCCCATTATATAACAGATTCAATTAAAATGAATATTAACATCATATATCACGTATTTAGTTGGATACACTGAGAAAATAGTAAAATTAAAAGAAAAGCGTTTTGAGGCAATGCTTTTTCTTTTGTTTTAAAAAAGTAAAACAATATGGGGTTGTTTCTTATATGGAAGTTATATTAGATCTGTCTGCAGCAAATGCCACACCATGTTTTACCTTCCTGTGAGGCAGAGGAGGGGGGATGGAGCTGAGAGGCCAGTGGATCTGTTGGATCTACAGCCTCTCCTCAACCCACCCACCAACATACACCCCTCACATTCCATCCACTTCCCAATGTCAGAACTTACGCCTTGAGAGAGGAACTGCTGTAGAGCTTTCTATAGCGGCTGGGATAAGGAGAATCCCTGTTCAAATTTCATAACCCTGACTTCGGGAAATCCACACACCTTCAGATGCTATCTAGGAGCCCATAAGATTGCTCTCTTTCACTAGCTCACTTTTGTTTCCTTTTGTAATCTCAACCTTGTATTCTCTCTAAGGTCGTAAGCCATGTAGAATCCATTGTCCTGGACAGGTAGGAATTGTAAGGTGTTGTTCAGGAAAGATTTGAGTACTGTGCTGGATTACAAAATTTAATATGTCATATCCATTGAATTCACCACCACCCTTTAATCATTACCGTATATGCCTACATTTTATGTTCAACAATTGGAAAACTTAACATAGTTAAGAATACCAAGGGATAGTATCTTGAGTTGTTGTTGTTGTTGTTGTTGTTGTTTTTAAAGGGGGGGTTAACCAATTAAACATATTGAAATCTGTTTTGCTGTGGTACCAGTGTGCTGTAAAAATAATATCAATGACTAAAAAGCTATGTTTAATGGACTATATCTCATTTTAATGTCCCCTAGTGATTCACCATCTCAGAACTAGATGAGCACTCAGCTCTTGCATCTAAGATGATCTTATCACAATCCACATGCCCTTTATTTGTTGTTTATATTGCTGTCCAAGATTTCTTACTTAAAGAGTCATCAACTCCAACAAGACTTCAGCTTGGTTTGAGAAAATAATTATTGTCTCAATAATTGGATCCTGAGCCATCATCTGCTTTTAAGAGATTGCCTCCTTTTGCCCATTAGGCCCTCTTGACTTATCAGAATGAATGTTCCCCATAATTGTTTCAAATAGAATGTGGTTGCCATTTGTATTATAGGCATTCTTTCCTTCATTTGTTAAGTGCTTTCTATATTGTACATACATAATGGGATTTGTGGGAAAATACACTTTTGCTAGCTATTCAGTATGTGCTCAGCTAGATCTTAGATCTCATGTATATAATTATTTTGTTAGTCTTCAATAGGACAAGTAGACATACCAAGATATGTAGGTGGCAGAAAATATTCACATACTTAACTGACACATTATTCAGTTGTCTGTATTGTAGCTGGGGGAGCGGAACACAGCAACTGCATGCATAATCAATAGGTATAGACTGTGCATGTAAGAATTCCCAACCCACTCTCACGCTAGCAAATATTTTCCACAATTACTATATGACCAATATGGTAGTCACTGCAAGGGAGGAATACATTCTTTGGCAAAATGTCTAACCAACAGAAGCCTATTCTGGAAATAATGGTGCTATTCTAGAGGCTATTCTACGACTCTTGTGATGTTAATACATGGAGCAGAGCCACAAGTCAAAGGAAAAGAGGGGAATGGGACAGTTCTATGCAATGAATTTCTCATCACATTTGTACTTGATACTTAATACATATAAAATGAAAATACTGCTGGTTTGGGAAACTACTAATCTCTATAGAGTTTTGCAACTGATTTTGGATTGAGTTTACTTGTTTCTTTATGGATTTTTATCCTGTTTTTAAAATCAAAGTTCTCTCAAGAGAGCTTACAGTCAATATTATAAAAACATTTTGAAAATAAACCCCAATGTCTAAAAATTCAAACTAAAACCTAAAATTCAAACTGGAACCTAAAATTCAAACTGGAACACTACCCATGAAGGTATTTAATTGGGTAATTAATATACTTGACCCAATGGAGGGCAGGGTGGCTAGGAATACCTTTTATCAGGTGACAAGTTTGCTAGTTGCAACGCTATCTGGAGAAAAAGGACACATGATGCTACATAAAGCTAACATTAAAAAATAGTTCGGAAAATCCAATTGGTACAAACTTCAGCTGCCATAATGATTATGGGTGCTTGGCTAACTGATAACCAGGACCCACTTTTTGGAAAAACCCTCCCCATGTGCAGTTTGGGCATCAGAAATTATGGCATGTTCCAAATGTCTCCTGAAAACACACTTGTTCACCCAGACATTCTCTGGCTTGTAATTAAATTAACTGTGCTGTTACATCTTACAATATGAGCAATACAAGGGGCAGTAATTGTTTTTAATATTTATTTTAAAAGTGATTTTAATATTTGTAAGTAAATCTTTTGCTCTATCGTCTGTTGATTAATCAAACTGGAGTTTCTCAATTTCTTAGACTTGTAGTCTTGTGGACTTGAATAAAGGTTCAATTCCAAAAATGCACAACTCCCTCCAAAATGTGCAAATACCCCCATTTGTGCATTTTCGCTCGTTTTTTTTTTAAACAAACAAACATATTTTTCAACAACTAAACTTGCATAAAATTCTGGAAAATAAATATAAAAAACTTGACTGGAATTCCACAGAATCCATGCAACTTGGGAAAAGTGGGTCTGCTGTGGAATCCACATGTCGGAGTCATAGAAATCCAAACTCATTTGAATCCGTTGTGGATTTCTCCAACATCCCTAATGATAGGTCTCAGCTGTCCAATTACATTCAAAACTTTTCCCTCTATGGCTTCCTCACAGCATCACATATACAGATTTCACAAGGGCTATGTGCTCACTGCCAGACTCTATAGCAGCATATCCCTTTGAGTCAGCGCCTAATGTCATTACAAGGCCTACAGCAGCTGCAGCAATGATATGCCAGTGAACTATTGTGAAATCTTACCATGAATTATAAACACACTTTCTCATTCCTTTCTCATTAAGCATTGTATTTTCATAGTTTTAAAACATAGCCAGGTATCAGCAGGGTGGGGAGTGCTAAATGATTGCCTTTCCATTGAAATATACCATCATGCTTTTCTGCCCAAGCAGCAAGATCACATCCTTTGGATAGCAGCTGAAAATCACTGTCATTGGCAAAACTTACTCCTTTTATTATAGAAAGACACTGGATGACACCTGCACCTTGAAAAATGTGGAAAATGTGGTAAAATTGGATAGTTCATGAAACTGGCTCCACCTAGGCAAGTGTTCTGAGTCTTCTCACAGCTCAATTTTATGCAACTCTACTAAGGAGGAGGGTTCAATAGGGCTTATCCCAGGTAAGTGGGCCTAGGGTTGCAGCCTTAATTTGCATGCTGCCCTTTTGCAAATCACTGATATGTGTTGTTGCTGATTGCAGTGCATTCAGATACAGACAGCCACCATTCAATTTATGTTGTACTGTTCTGAAACACAGTATGTAGATATCTGTAGGCATTATACCATTTGTAGATATAATTGTTCTTGAAGGATATTTGTTCCACATGAATTTGAGTGTCCTTCTTTGATCTCTGCTACAAATAAATGTTTATTACCTTAAATTTCAATATGCTAGTGTGAACAAATTTCAATGTGCCATTGTGACTAAAACATCATATGGGCCCAAACATGAATTGTCACTTTGATATACAATTCATTACAATGTAATGAAACAAAAAGTAGGAAGTGGGGCAACAGGTTAAATATCATGTAGCATACATTATCAGAATTTGATTTCTATCAACAATCACTGTGTGCGTTTCTCTAAACAAAATAATATAGAAACTCACATGTTGTTATTGTGCTATAGGGTTAAGACCATAATCAATATCAGGCATTTCAGAGACTGAATTCATTTAGATGTCTTACTTTTGCAATGGGAATGTTATCAATGGTCATGCAACTTCATTATTATTATTGCATTCCTGACTACTATTTATGCGACATCCCTAGCTACTGAGATTCCCTTAGCCATGTTATTGATATCGATAATTTTGATGCCACATCAATCTGTGCATATAAGAGGTAGCATACACATAGCCTTTAAAAAAACCCAAAAAAAACAGGTCCCTGCATTTCAAGAGGAAACTTTTTCTGACATACCTCTGAAAGGGAACAAGTAGTGAGAATGGGACTGCTAAAAACTGCATCTCAGTGTTGAATCCTCCATTTGCCCCTTATAACATGTAGTAAAGCTGGCCCTGTGTCCTAACATCGTGTTGTTACATGTTTCCTCATTCCTAACACTGGGAGCTAGTGTTAACATGATGTCAAGATACAAATATGTTTTAATACACATTATGGAGTAGAAGGGAAGAACTCAGAACAGGACTGAGCTGCAAACCCATGTTTATCCTATGTACTTTACACAAAAAACCCAATGTATCTGTGGATTTTGCCATAAACATCTCTGGATTGTTGCATTGTTCTTACACAGTAGGTTTATAAAGTTACATACTGTAATAAAGGTGCTAACATATGGAAGTAATCCAAGAGATGGTTCAGTCATAGTGCTCCGCCCTTGTGAAAAAATATTTTAATTTACAATTATGTATTTAAGATATTTATATTCCATTTCACACCATCCAGTAACGGAAAAGCAGCAATAAAGCCCACCAGCTAAAAACAAGCTTTTTTTTTTAACAGGGCATACCCTAGTCAAACAATTAAGCACTGTTGTTTTCAATGAAAAAGATGGGTTTGGTCAGAAAAACCCTCTCTGAAGTCTTAGAAGAAACTTCAACTCAGAGAAGGCTCTTTGTTTTTGAAACCTCCCTTCTGGCCCCTCCCAACCATCACAGAATTTTCCCAGTATGATGAGTTGGGGCTGTGTGGTGGATGGGAGAAGCCATGAATCCACAGAATCCTCAGCCTTCTAAGCCCCCAATCACACCCCCCCGACATGGGGAAACATTTAGACCAGCTTGCTTGGCATGGGAAGGACTTTTGTCTTAAACTGGGGGGGGGAGGGGAAGCCCCATGGAGGGGTGGGGAGAGCCCAAAACCATATCTGTTGTTCCTTTTGCCCTGCCAGCAAGAGCATAACAGCACTTTCGAAGTGTCAGAGGTTCTTACGTTGGATGTTCCAATGTCAGAGCTCCAACCAGCGGAGGGTTGAGAAGCATAGATTCTTTTCTTAAATATCTACTTAACTTCAGTGAAAAGACTTCAGTACCTACTTACCTTTAGCTGCATTGTACTACATAAAAAGGAGCAGAACAACAATATTCTCACTCCTTTTCATCTACCTACTAATGGACTGAACACGCCTTGCACATCCCTCATCTAACTCTTCCAAGAATTAAATATGCATTCTTTTTTACAGTCACTTTATTTTAATGGCTCATTCTCATCTTGTGATCAATCAGTATCCTGATTGCTAATCATGAATGAAGATGTTACTCAAATGTTTATTTAAGTATAAATCATAGATCTTTACTGAAGCAAGTAAAAGAAATCAAATGCATAGTGCAAGATTAAAATTGCAATTGCCAAAAAGAAAACTCTATCATGCCTATTTAATAAACTACTACTTAACAACAGTAGGCATTAAGGCCAAAGATTCCAAATTGATGTAAAATTTGATGGAATTTTAAGTTCAAGACATTTACATAGGCTGTGTTGATTCACTAGTCTTTAACAGATGGCCCAAAGTTGAATACCAAGTTCTTTTACAACTATGCAAAAATAACCAGCCACATGATGGATAGCTCAGCCAGTAAAATACTGATATAGATCTTGGTGTCACATACCATTATCCTGGCTCAAGTTCCCAAATCATTATCTAACTCTGAATATATGAATTTAAATATTCAATTTCAAAATCTGCAACACATAGTATCTGTAATTTACATTCATTTCAGGTTCAGAAAGTATGTCATAACTTGGTATGAAATTTACAACTCATTTAAGCTTTGGAAATGTTTCTTAATCGATTCCTAAAACTGCATGTAATATTTTCTCCACTCTTACGAATTTCATTCTAATATTCTGGAGGAGGCAGAAAAGTGTACAGTCTCACTTTTTAAAGGCTGCTATATATCTCTTTGGCATATTTCCTGTACTAAAAATATTCCAATGTATAAGATACAGTTGTCTAGAATACTGTTTTTCTTAGGAAGGGAAGAAAAGGTTCTCTAAGTTAAAAAAAAAAGTTCTCTCTAAGTGGAAAAAAAACCTTCAGTCAACAGAAGAATAAGTAACATATGAAGCAATGAGCTAAATTAACTCCAGGCTTTTGACAATAAAACTCTCCAAACAACTTTAAAAGTCAAATTGCAAACTAGTGTACTGTCTGTGATGCAAGATGTGCTAGAATTCTACATTTTAATAACCATCCAGAAATCCTGTAGAAGTGCCTTAGACATGTTTTGCAGTAATATATACCAAAATATCTCAAAATGGTACTCCACACTATCATGGGATTAATTACACAGTAATTGGGATGGATGAGAAAGTGCAGAATAACTCATCCCCATATTATGCCAAATTTTGAATGTGTGGTTAGCATCATTATTTATTTAATGCATTTTATACCAACTTTCCGAAGTCAACCATGGTGTTTTACCCCAAAATTAAAAGTCATATTCACATTAAAATGTAGTAAAATATTATAAACATTTTAAAACATAACAATTTAAAAATCCATGTTAAAAAGATGGGCTTTGACCCACTTCCTGAATGCAGAGAGGTCCAGTTACAATTCCAAAGGGAGTGTGGTTCAGAGTTTGTGAGCAATGCAAGAGAAAGCCTTTCCTGTGGGCCCTTGTAAATGAGGATGTCTTCAAAGAGCCTCTCCTGCTGATCTTAGTAACTGAACAGGTTCATCCCAAGATAGGGGGTCCCTCAGATAGTCAGGCCCTAAGCTCTTTAGAACTTTAACACCAACACTTTGAATCTGGCCCAGAAAAAAAGTGGTAATCAGTTCAGTATTCAGGTGATATAATTACAATACCATGCATCTGTTAACAGCATAGTGGCCGATTTTGCACCAATGGAAGCTTTCAGATGCTCTTCAAGGGTAACTCCACATACAGTATATTGCAATAGCCTAACCATGATGCAACCAAGGCATAGATAACTGATGCCAGATCGACTGACTCAGGAACAGTGCTGGTGCACTAGATACAGTTGTGCTTCTAGAAAGTGCTTCTCGCTGCCACCTGAGAATTCAAGGACAGTGTAGGATCCAGAAGCACTCCCAAGGTACAAATCTCATCTTTCAAGGGGAATGCAACCCCATTCAGAATAAGTTAAATCCCAGTTACTGAGCCAGGCTTTCTACTGATGAACAGCAGCTCTTTTCTGGATTTAATCTCATCTTGTTTACTCTTACCAAGCTCATTATCAAGCTCAGACCAGGGTGTCAACTACTTCCTTGGGTTAGGTGACAAAGAGCATCAGAACTGAGTGTCATCAGATGTCATCTCACTTCAAAACTCCAGATGACCTCCCCAAAAACTTCCATGAAGTTGTTAAACAGCACAGGGGATTTCTTATGAACAAGGAAAGATTTACAGATGCATCACAGCAATATGTAACCTGTATATCAGGGGTGTTGAACCTCTTTCAGCCTGAGGGCCAAATTCAATATAAGAGATGCTCTTGGGGGCCACATTCCAGTGACAGGGAGGGCCAAAGGCAAAAGAGAGCAGTGCAATAATACCAACAGATGTTTACCTTTAAGAGAAGTATTTCATCCTTTTAGAATGGGGAAAATGCATTAAAGCAGGGATACTACCAAAAAATCAGCAGTTGGGAGAAAGGTGGCATGGCCACTTGGGGAACCCCAGAGAGCAGATTAGGACCACAGACCTGAGGTTCACCCTCCCTGCTTTATATGGTTAAATCTAGCAGTTCTCAGGATTCTCCTACTACTTCATTCTACCAAGTTAGCATGGGCCAAGGCAGCGTGGCAAGTCCCAAGGAGTGAGGAAAGACACAGGGGCAGGCAGGGAACAGTTGCAAACTGTGCCCCCCACTTCCCCCCCCTCAAATCAAAGAAGTAAGCTAAAAGATATATTACATGAGTTCTTCTTGCCTATTAGATGTTCAGATGGTTCTTTTGGGACTAGCTAGTCTTCTGGCAATTATCTCTTTTTATCAGGGTGCCTATGGGTGACTCAAAATATAGAATGGATGATAGAGATGCAATGGTTAGTGACCAGAGAAGGTGATGACATTGACTGGGGTTGCTGTGAGGATAAAAACAGGAGGAACCATGTACTCTAATTTGAGATCTTGGAGGAAAGGTAGGTTATAAATGTAATAAATGAAAATAAATATGGAATATATACCAGTTAGCCCATTTCTTTCCTTGCTCTTCATTAGTCTGTTTCACTACCACCCACATAGCTTCCATGTAAATAGATTTATCCATTATATTATAAAGATTATAAGCATAAAATATATGATATCTAACATACTGCTGGGTGGGGAGGAGAGATTCAATGCTAGACTGCAACTATTGGTATGTGTAATTGATATTTCCATAGTTCTAATTGATATTTCCATAGTTCTAATAGGAGGTGTACTGTGGCAGACAATACGTTTTTCTGGGACTGTGGCTCTGAAACATATCAGCTATGCCTGGATTCTATTTAAATTCTGGCTGCCCATACTAATGACCAACACTCCTCATCATTGAACCAAAGTTCACTGTTACCAACATGGTTCCTTCCTCTATCTTTCTTCAAATCCCCCCAAAGCCAAGCTTTTTTTTTTTTTTTTTTTTAAAAAAAAGCCTATTGCTCTACATAGTTATTTATATATTTCTCATCTCCAGCTGAAATGAAGCCAAACTACATGGAACTGCATTTCCTCACATTAATTTATTTGCTTCCCCCTTCTTTCCTTTCCTTTCCTTTGACTGTTTATTCCCCACTGCCAAAATTTAGATTGTAAACTCATTGGGGCCAGGAACTGTCTCTTTTTTTTTTAAAGTGCCACTACAATGATGGACTTCTATAAGTAACAAACCAGTACTAAGAAAATGTGACAAAAATGTGAAAAAGATATTTCTATAACTGGAAATTATCTCCTTGTCTGAGCAGTACATGGTAACAGTACTGAATATATGCCTCAATGTATTTTAAATGTGCTATTTTAAAATGTGATTGGCAGTGCTGTTTTCCAGTGAGTCAATTTCCAAATGTAGTCAAAATGTCTGACTGAGGTATTCTCCCCTAGTTACCTGTAACTCTATTAAAATTCAGTGAAGATATGCATGGCCCAAGCCTATGCATGCTTACATGCAAGTAAGTTCCACTAATTTCAGTGATACTTATTCTTAAATATGTATGCATAGGATTGCAGCCTTAGTCAAGCTCTATTCATCTTCTAAGAGTTAAAATTAGCATTAAGAAGCCATCTGCTTGATGCTTTCCAATGGGGATAATACATGAAAACTTACAAGTTTAAGTATCTAATCTTCTCACCTAAAATGTGGAATGGACAGGAAATCCTTAAATGAATCTGAGGCTTTTGATTGGTGCCACATTACTACATTAAAATCATGATCAGGATTTGTTATTCAAGCTATTTTTAATTTGTTTGCTTTCTAACATGCTTTACCGCAAACTTTTGTCTTTGAAAGCTCAGGCTGCAAACCTATACACAAAATTACTTCAGTGCAGTGAAACTTAGTTTAAGCTACACATGTCTCAGATAATTTTAGAGCCCTTTTTGTCCCTAAATAATATGTCCATGTTATTCTCTTAATTGATTGTCTCCATCTCTAGTCATCATTGCAGAATCAGCCCCACCCCACAAAACCAAGCTATACAATGCAATTATAGTATTATAATGAAAAAATAAATGCTGGGTACTTATTCCATATTTGATGGGGTTTTGGTCAAATTCATTGTAACATCACTACATCACCACACAATGTAGATTGAATTTGACTGAAATCTGAGCCTTTTGGATAGATGCAGTTTCCATACTGGAGATGGTCTACCAATATGTTCTTTAAATATTCAGTCCAAATTCCAGGTGGCTGCTTTTAAATAATAATAATAATAATAATAATAATAATAATAATAATAATAGCAGCAGCAGCAGCAGCAGCAGCAGCCACCTGAGCTTTAATTCTTATCTTCTCAGTGGCAAGTTTATAGTTAGAAGCTCAAAGCAAGAATTGGTATTAAAGGAGGGGGGGGTGTTTGAATGTGTGTCTGTTAACATGTGCAGTGAGCCCCCTCCATTTGAAAATATGAAAAAGGGAAGCAGCTTTGCATCAAACACGCATTGAGGCGGGGGTGGTGGAATTTGTTTTTGAAGAAATTTAAGTTTCCTCTAAAGGATAAAACCAAGCCAGAGAGAGGCGGTGGGTCTCCTGACTCCACTTCGCAGAATGGAAGCCCAGCTGCCTGTCTGAAAGCTTCAGGACCTTGAGTCGTCTTTCTGTCACAGCTTTCCATGGGGGCCTCTTCTTCAGCCCAGTCCCATCCATGAGACGCAGTTCAGCGCTCACCCTATCCGAAAGACCTCACTGCCAAAGTTTGCCGCTTCACTTCATTACAGTTCAGAACCAACGCGGGGGAGAAGAGCAAAAGGAAGGCGCAAAGGACGGGGTGGACGGGGGGAACAGCTACCCAAGTGTGTTATGTGTGTGCTTTTGCCAGAAGCCCCTCTGGGGAACTATTTCCATGCCGCAAAAGCGCTACCGTACCTCGTTGCTGCGGCGCTGCCTGTTGCTGCTGCTGCTGCTGAGAGCCGCACCGGCTCAGTAACGCGGCGAGGACCAAGAGAGGAGGCAAACTTCTCCGCGTCATCGCGGCGAGCACCGCTATCTCTCGCTCCCCTCCGGGCCGGCGAAATGAGGCGAGGAGAAGAGACGCTGCCTGTGAGGCGAGGAGGAGGAGAAGTCCCGCCACACATACGCACACAACTGCTGCCACAAGGGAGGGGACCGCGCAGAAGGCCACACCCCTGTCCCGTTGGTTTTGCTCCCTCCCACAGGGCCTGAGGAGGGTCACAAGACAATGAACAATCGGGGAAGGCTTCCAAAGAGGGAGGCTTAGCGGGGGAACGGCAGGGGAGGGAGGGAGGGAGGTCGAGGCATGCCTGAGGTGGAGATAAGGGCACGAGGACAAGGTCATGGCCAGAAAGTCAGGGGACGTTTAAATACAACCACCACGGAGCACAGATAGACGTTATAGTCTTAAGCTACCCGTGACGTTAAACACGTACTTGGAAAACGATACTTTTTAACACTGCCGCTTCTCTCTTGAAGGAAAGGCCGATGACGGGCTGAGCCGCGGGAAGGCAATCACCACCTCTCCTCCTTTGCCCTTTCAAGGGAGGGAAAACGCCTCCCTTAGAAAGCACCCTGTGTGCCTCACCGACCCAATGGTGACGTCTCCTCGTTCTGTCTCTTCTGAGGAAAGGCAGGGAAGAGTGCAAGAGAAGGGAGTGGCTCTTGCTCACCAGCAGGTGGGATTGGGCTCACAATGCTGCCTACAGAGAAGTAGTGAACAGAAAAAGCTCTGCCCAGTTGCCTGGCATTTCCTTCTGGGCAGAGAAGCACCGCATCCTCTCACTAGCTCACCTGTGCTCCCTCTGTGAGTGCCCAGCCAGTGGGGGGGGGGGAGCAGCAAAGGTGGTGGCTTCTCCTCCTCGAAGGAACTGCCAGCCTTTCCTCCCTTTAGGAGCTAAGTACAATTCCTTCTGCTGCACCACCCTCACATGTTGGGGTGCACAAGCAGGTAGAGTCTTCCAGAGTGGGAGCACAGGTGAACAAACGGAGGGGAGTGGCTACCATCAGTTGCCCAATCCTTCTTGCCATTGCTTCCTCTGCCTCACTATTATCTGTGTGTGTCTGCATGGCATGTTTCTCAGGGGTGGCAAGGGTACAAGCAGAAGGAAGCAGCAGCTCCTATATCCTTTCTTGTTTACCCTTTCTGGACACTGTGGCAGGCTGGGTTGTGGCAGTTGTGCTCCTTAGAGAGAGCACACAAGCCGTGCTTGCTCCCCTCATCTCCACATTCTCTGGGTGTTGCAGTGGATCGTGGAACGAACGGGGATGATCATGGAAGGAACGACCAACTCATCCTCCCACTTGCTCATCTGAATCCTCTCTCTGGGTAGCGTGGTAGTGGCGATTCTGCCCAGTGAATCAAATCCTCCCTGTTATGCCACCCAAAGGGGGGGCAGTAGCTGCTCCTCCCAAGAACAGCTGCTGCTTTCACACAATTACTCAGCTATCCTTTCTCTCCACAGCAAGGATTTGCCTCTGTCTCAAATTGCTTACCTGCCCTTTTCTTCTGCAATGCTAACTTGCTGCTCAATCATCCTTTTTTTGGAAAATGCAGCAGGAAAGATTGGGTTTAGTGGGGCCATCCAGTGGGAATAAATGAACAAAAGGAAGCAGTAGCCTGCTAACTTGCTCTCTGCCTGCTTACTTACCCTCTCTGTGTAAAGGGAATGAGCAAGCAAGAGAGGGAAGAGCTGCAACCACGTTTGCCTACTTACTCTCTGGCTGAGTTCAGACAAGACGCTAACCAATGGGGGAGGTAATAGGAACAGAATGGGAAACAACCATTGATTAGTGTGTTAACCGAACTCAGCCTCTCTCACACACGTACACTTACTCTGCACTGGATTATCTCCAAAGGCATTGAATTAGCCCACAGGGCAGAGAGGTATCCAACATGGTTACATGGGTACTAGTATGTGTAGCTCTTCCATAAATAAAAGATTTGGAGAATGGAAGTGATAGTGGAGGGGTTGGTGGAGGGGGCAGGGTGATACACCAATGCAAGGTTCTGGATACAACTGATCTGGAACAGATTAGAACACCAAATTTTGGGGTTTGATGGAGACTACAGACTACCACCTTGGCAACAAGGGAACAGAAGAGCAATAGTGAAGCTGAAGCAAATGTGTGATTCTTTCATCAGTCTCTTAGGACCCAGTAATTTGCTCTCTCTCTCTCTCTCTCTCTCTCACACACACACACACACACACACACACACACACTTTACTGCACTGCCACTCAACTCATTTCAGGCACATTTGTCAGCTGACTACATATGCCCATTTACCAAGTGGCATTTTATCAGCGTGTTGCTAAATAAGTTTCATGTAACCTTCTGCCAGGTGGTGAAGAGAATTTCCGCTTTCCCAGATTTCTGATATCGATTTGTGGTAAAGTTCTTGTTAACTCTTGGTGCTATGTTATAGATGATGTACACATGGTATTACATGTGTACATCGCAATAAGGTGCTATTTGGTAAATACTAAATAGCTCTCTCTTGTCCAATATATAGATATTGTAGTAAAAATTACTTACAATGCAGTCTGATGCATGACTACTCAGAAGTAAGCCCCATTGTTTTCAATGAGGCTTACTCCCAGGTAACTATAGAATTACAGTCTAGGCATGTATTGAACAAATCATATGCCTATTTGTGTACTGAACTGTATGAATACCATAAACTCATATTCTCAAAACATGTTTCATCATGTGATTTGCACTGAAACATATTTTCACAATATAGTAGGAAATCTCGTGCTGCATAATTTAGCTTTTGTTCCTACTCTTTCACACATCTGAAAATAAAAGATTGGATTCAAACTTAGGCCTTAGCCTAACCCTAAGGTTAACCCTAAGGTTTATCCTGGGGTCGTCTCTGCCTGCTCCCAGGATATCCTGTGTATCATTTACACGAACAGGGGTGACCCTGGGACGATCCCGGGATTTTTAATTTTTAAATTTTTTTATTACATTTTTAGGTCTAGCTAAGGCCTTAGTCACACCATCAATTGGACAAGTGAGTCATGACTAATTAGTTCTATTGATTTTAATGGATCTACTCTAAGGCCAGATCTGCACCAAGCAGGATATAACACTTTGAAAATGGTATGTGGAATGTGTCATGGGCCCCAACAGTTGTCAGTACTATTATAAACCGTTATAAAGCAGTAGTGTAGATCCTGCTTAAGTACGGCTAAGTCTGGATCCATCCCAAAGGTTGCCTGTAAAGATACTCTTGAGCATCTTTATGGGCAACTTTTGCTTTCAAGAGTATGAAGGAGCAGTTTGACTCCTGCAGTTTCAAATGGGTGCATACAGTCCTTCAAGTGACCTGGTCCCAAACTTATAGGTCAAACCAACACTTGAAATTTGGATCAGAAATGGGATCAAGAAAACTGGCAGTAGTGTAGTGGTAAATTTTGCAGTGCAAATACTCATCAAGACAGCCCTAATAGCCACACTTCCAAAGAGAATCCAAAAATGCAGGCAGCTGTTTTGATCCATCTCTGTTTGTGCATATCTACTGTAGGTCTCCTGTAATTTTTTAAATCCTAATTCAGGACCATGCCACCCAAAATAATTTTCATTACAATAGTATTGATTCATTTGCCCACCTTCGATGGCAGTTAACTGGGCAAATATATAAGAGAGGGCCTTTTCTGCAGTAGCCCCAAACCTCTGGATTGTGTTGCCACTGGGGATCCATCAGGTGCCATTATTGCAGGCTTTTAAGAAGGCCTTGGAGACTTATTTGTTTACTCTGCCTTACCCAGATTATGTTTTACTGGACTGTTCTGGTCGTAGTTGCAAGTGTATTATAGGTTTTTAGTACAGTTAAGGCCAGATGGTTCATTGCTGGTGTTTGTTGCTTCGGTTTTTATTTGTTGCTAGAGTTTTTATTGTAGTAAGCTGCCTTGAGAAGGCTCTTATCCTGAAAGGCAGCCTAGAAAAGTGTTAAATAAAACAAATAAATAAACAGGGATAGCTCACAACAATATATTGTTGCTGGGAGAACCCATTTCTCCACCAGCTACTGCGAGGATTGCAGCTAGGCTCAGAGGAAACAGAGAGGTCTTGGGGGTGGAGATGGCAGATGACATAATCATCCCTGCTAATCAAGAGGTCCCAGTACTTCATCCCTGTGAGTCCTGGCTCCACTATACCACTGGTAACTAGTACAGAATTGGTCTCACATGTTCTGATCAACCACCTTCCATCAGTAACCAAGCTGTTGCATTGTGAACCAGCTGAAGTTTCTGGAAGGCAGACCCGCATAGAACACATTATAATCATCTACATGACAAGTTGTCTGGATGCAACTAGTTGGCTCTGTTGTCCTTTTGCCAAAAGGCAAAGATGTTCTTATTTAGGCAGGTCCTTGGCATATAAGCTGGTCTCTTGCTGAGGGATTTTTTTTAATTGGTTCATGCTGTTTGATTTTTTTATTGCATTTTTTATTTATTTGTTTTATGCTATGTTTTAATTAAGATTTTGTTTTTATACTGGCTTTTATTATTAGCTGCCTTGAGCACCATTTTTTATTTTTTGGCAGAAAGGTATGATAGAAATAAAATACATTAAAATAAATAAATAAAAATGTATGGGTAACCATGGCAAGATCCAAGTTCTCTAGGTAGAGTTACAGCTGGCATACCAACCTATGCTGGTAAAAGGCTACTGATGCTTTGACAGAGCTAAATACTGGACAAACATGGTCCTTCAGGGGCAGTGCAACCCCATCGAAGACCAGTTGTATCTCTCCATCCAGATCAGCCAGGTTACCTAGGCACCTTGCCTGGATTAAGCTTCAAATTGTTTGCCTTCATTCATCCCAAAGTTTTCTCCAGACATCTTTTCATGAGTTCCACAGCCTCCCTGTAGATTGAAATGATGGAAAAGAGAGGTGTAGCTGGGTGTTTAGGCAGGTAGGGCACTGCAGAGGAAGGCAGCAGGAGGTGACCAATCAGAGACAGCAGCAACCATCACTTGCCAAGCCTTACTGTTGGAGAAGCTGAAAGGTCATGTAGGGAAGCAGCACCTCTCTCTCTCTCTCTCTCTCTCTGGGTGGCACAGCAGGGAGTATGTGGTTGACTGGAAAGAATCCCCACCACCGTACTGCCCAGGAATTCAGGTGAGCAAGGTGATGAGGTGGCTATTCCTTCACATTAAGAGACCTTATGCACCCATCTTCGACTAAGAAAGAGTCAAACCATCTAGGTGTAGATTGGATGTCTTGGAAGAATTTGTCTAACCAATTTAAAACATGTGCAATAATTCAGAGTGCAGAAAGGGTAAGTAAACAAGACACAGCAAATGTAAAGTAAAAATTAGTATAAAATATGGCATAAGATAAAACTGATGGCATTCTATTAAAATCTTTATTTTAGTCTTATTCCATTATACAAATTAAATCAGTAGAATAAATATATGTTGATAAATTGGTTAAAATCTCTTTAGTCAGCTTGCAGCCCTGAGCTTCAGCAGGAAACACATTGCAACATTTTTGTTACCAGTCTCTCTTGAATCACATCTTGACCAAGGATAACTTATTGATAAATAGCTAATATAGTTAATAGGAAAAGTAGGAAATAAGAAGCCAAACATAGGGAAAAACTATGAGCAGCTGAATAAATCAGGCTGAATTCAAAAAGTCAAGGGCTTGACAAACTTTACTGAGTCATAAACAAATAGCCCCTTGGCTAAACAGACAAAAGTATAAAACAGCAGAGCAAATAAGGCCAGGCTTCTAACAGAATAAAACCACTACTACTACCACTACCACCAACTTATTTAGCTCCATCTGGCTGCTATTCCCTCCTTGTGATCTCTGCACCCAAAGCTTTCTAAATGTGTCCAGGCTATTAATTAGTTCAGCACCCTGAGCAGCCCTTGCTACTGTACCTAATAACTGCTTTTAAAACACCAAGAACAGGTTAACAGCTTACACCATTTTTTGGTGTGATCCCTGACTTTACAATTTGAACAATAACAATAGTCATTTGAAAATAGGAGTTCATGCTCAAGATCAGTTTAAAAGATTAGGTACCTGTAATCATCTTTTAGCCACTTGTCCTACTCATAATCAAAGGGTGTTCCCCCCATGTTCAAATCATGCTCGTTAGTGTCATGCAGATTCTAAACATCAGTAATTGTGTAAATAAAAGTGTTAGATGTCCTGTAATGACACTGAGTACAAGGGTCTGGTTTTGTGTGTGTGTGTGTACTTGGGAGATCAAGAAATATAAGTAGAATTATTTTTATTATTTTGGAAGGTGAGTAACAAAGTTTAAATTGTGAAGGTGACATATAATAGCTATGAGGATCTTACAAAAAGGATTGGATTACATGCTCCAAGGGCAAAAATCTTAGTAAAGATTCGGAAGGCCAAAGATATTTCATTAGAAACTAAAATCAATATCTATGATTCAATTTCCGTGCCATTCTTCCTCTTTGGGTTGAAATATTGGAAAAGAAGGACACCTAGAGAAAGATCTTGACAGTGGAATTGAGATGGCTAAGATTTGAGATGGCTGAATTTCAAGACAGCAAAATAGAAGACACATAATAGAAGAAAATGGACAGGACAAGAAATCACATTGATACAAGATGTCCAAAACTGGAGCTGCTATGGCTTTGTGTGTCTGGAATGCAGAGAAAGTAATTCACTTGATGTGTCACATCACACTGTAAGATAAGAGAAGCACGAGACAAACCCAAAACACAAACCCAAGACAAAGATAGCAATCCTAAACACACCTGTATGTAATGACATCCCATTGATTTCCATGGAGACTGAGTAAACATGGTTAGAGCTGTACTGAAAGAATCTTGGGATATCTTAAAGGCAAATTTGTTATTATAACATGATCTGCTGAAGAAAAGGACCTATTGTTATATTACTTCGATACACACTGATGGTAAAGCAATCCTTTTTAAAAAACTTAACTGATAAAATTTTTATTGAACTAATCTGTGTGTCTGATGGGCAATTTCAAGTGGATTCATTTGTTCATACATGGTTTATGTTGTTTGGATTTTGTTTTCTTTGAAATAATTAAAATAAGCATATAATTTAAAAGAACTTGAGTTTAAGAGAAGAGTTAAGGCACTTCCAAATTAATTCACTCATTCTCTAAAAAAAGCTTGTAAGTTAAGACAGCCACCTTAACTCCTGCGCCATGTAAGTGACAAACATGTTCCACAGTCTCACATGTGCCCATTTATAACTTAGCTTCCATGTACAAACACATAGTCTTGTTGTTTTTACCCCTTGCCAGGTTATTTCTCCATGTCATAGTGGTAGGATTATATAAGAAATTTCTAGCTTGTCGAGGTAGAACACTGAAAAACCCAAGTGCCTTAATTATCCTGCCCCTTTTTACTATATAATATCTTAGTACACCGTGTTGTTGTTTTGAAATTAAAACTGGAGGTATATTTCATTCTCACAATACTTTTTTTTTTAATGAGCAGGCATCATTATTGCAACTGTGAGATAGTCCAGTTTATCATGTCTCCCAATGTCCTGCCCTTCTTCTTTGGCCAATCAGTCAAGTCTCAGGGATATTTTCTGGGCATTGTTGATGTTTCTAGGTTCTCTGCATACATGGCAAAGAATCATGGATTGGCAGATGCATCCAACAAGATGCCTTTATTTTAGAAGGTATATCTTGAGACGCATCGGTGTGTGGCAAAAAAATTCAAAGATAAGCCATAAAACAACTCTGTAAAGTAAGTCAATATTAATATTATCATCATCATAACCACCACCATCTCCATGTTGTAGAGGTGGGTCTGAAGCAGAATGAACTGCCTTGCCTAAGGGCACATTTCTGAACTGAAATTTGGTGTTACCATTCTAAAAATATTTGAGATAGGCCAGAAAAGAGATTTAAATAAATAAGAATTTGGATATCTGGTGTACAGCAAACCATGGGTTGATTCACACATGTATGTTTATTCCTAGATGAATACAGAATTAGCTATGCAATCATATATATCTATATCTATATATATCTCACTGAGTTCAGTGTGGCTTACATCCCAGTAAACGAGTATAAGATTGCACCCTGTTCATTTGCATGGGTGAACTCTCTGTTCTTCACATATTTCCACAAGTACTCCAGACTCAATATTTAATTCTAATGCACACTGAAATGTGCTGACAATAAAAATATTCTGCTCAGTGTGCGTGTGTGTGTGTATATATATCTCCATTTGTTCCCTTCACTGCTTATCTGTATTGAAGAACACTCTTTTTTTCCAGAAATAGCAAGCAATATTGAGACCAAAATAGTATATGGTTTAGTTACTTGCACTTTCTTTTCAAAGAACTCTCATTACTTCTTATGCATTCTCAAAATTGGTATGCATTTCAGTTGGTAAAAATAAGGCCCCACTAGTGGTTAACTATCTGTAACTCATGAGCATCTCCTTTGCATGCCCAGTGCTGAGGCAGAGAGGAATTGTTAACTTCTTAATAGGAACCACCTATTCAAGATTAGCTTTGACGATCCTGATTTTGAAAGTTAGCAGTTAGCAGGGCCAGATTTTGAACAGACCGTCAAATATCAGTCTATTAAGATTTCTAACAGCAGCTGTTCTTACTAGTGATTTTAGAAATTTAAGAAAAGATTATTCACGTTTTAGTCTACTAAACAATGCTGACTAAATACTTTCTTTACATGTATTTACTACTAGGGCTCAAATAATGACATGGCCAGTATAGTGTAGTGTCATGTCGTGGATAGAGGAGACCTGAGTTGAATTCCTGCTTAGCGATGAAGTTCACCTTGTCTCAGCCTAACCTACCTCCAAGGGTCAATTGTGAAGCTAGATTTTTTGAGGGAGGGAATATATGATGCTTTGAGCTCCATTGAAGAAGGATAGGATATACTTAAGATAAAACCAGGATGGACACAGCATGGGTTAGAGAGGGAGAATGTAGTAGTGATGCCTATTTCCCCACAAATTGGGCTAAAATTCATAGCATTCCTTACCACTGGCCATATTCGCTGAGGCTGATGGGAATTGAAGTCTAACACATCTGGAGGGCACCAGGCTGGGGAAGGTTGTTGCTACCTGTCCCATGTTTCTATCAGTTTGTTCATTGCACCATTTGAGATGTAACAGATTCACAGACTATGCAAAGGCAAATTCAGGTCTGCCACAGTCAGACCTGAATTTACAAGTAGCAGGAGCTGCTTGTAATAATGGTTCCCTGGTGTACATGAAGGATAAACTCATTTGTTAAAAGTACATTGTGGTTTTTTTAAGTGTACACCTAGGAAGTGTATAGCATGTAAAGTGGTCCTTTGATAAATAACAGGAGTTGTTTTCACCTAGGACAGGGTTAGGTAACAAGCCTCCCAGAAGCTCAATTTCCTTAAAAATAAAGTAGGGTAACCATATGAAAAGGAGGGCAAGGGTCCTGTATCTTTAACGGTTGTATAGAAAAAGGAATTTCAGCTGGAGGGCTTCCACACACAGTCTTCGGGGCACCTCGAAAGTGCTTCAGGGCGCCCCAAAACTCCTAGCGTAGCTACCTGGTCAGAAGAGACGGAGGAAGAGGCGGCGGCGGCAAAAAGTTCCCAGGGCTCGGCGGCTTCCTTGCCGCCGAGCCCAACTCCCCGCCGGCCTCCTCCTGCTACCGGCGAAAGAGCCACCCGGGTTGGAGAGCTCAGTGGAAGAGCCTGCCTTCTTCCGCCAAGCTCTCCAACCCGGGTGGCTCTTTCACTGGCAGCAGGAGGAGGCCAACGGGGAGTTGGGCTCGGCGGCAAAGAAGCCGCCGAGCCCTGGTAACCTTTCACCGCCGCCGCCTCTTCCTCCGTCTCTTCTGACCAGGTAGCTACACTAGGAGTTTTGGGGCGCCCTGAAGTGCTTTCGGGGTGCCCCAAAGACTGTGTGTGGAAGCCCTCCGGGTGTCATTTGTATGCATGCAGCACCTGGTGAAAGTCCCTCTTCATCACAACTGTTAAAACTGCAGGAGCCCTGCCCTCTTTTGTATCTGGTCGCTCTAGCTATCCAAAAGAGGGCAGGGCTCCTGCAGCTTTAGCTGTTTTGATGAAGAGGGGATTTCACCAGGTGCTGCATGCATACAAATGACCCCTGCTGAAATTACCTTTTCTATACAACAGTTAAAGATACAGGACCCTTGCCCTCCTTTTCATATGGTTACACTAACGTTTACTTTGTGTGGCCTCTGTGAGGTAATAAATGTATCTGAATTGGACTGAGGCCTTGTTTTGTTATGGTCAAAGACCTGTGTAGTAATTGCTTAGTGATGTTCTGAAAGGGAAGAGAAAGAGACAATTGCTTTCAATTGTCTGGATCTCCTAACTGGATCTCTTAACTTCAATTCCAATTGGCAGGAGATTCTCGTTAGGTGGAAAAGAGTGGCTGGGAAATGGCAGTTAAAATATGACAGTTGACAGTTAGGAGTTTAGTCAGAGGGAGTCTATGGAGAGGCAGAATGTCTGTTGGTTGGTGTTGTAAAAAGGACTGGAGAAAGCCGAGGAGAAGGGAATAGCTCAGGCTTGAATAGTATGCTATTTCTTATCTGGGATGACCTTATGTGGCTGTTGAAGATCAGGAGTAGGGAGCAGGTGGCTGCCCTAAGATCTTGCCAGAGGAAGATTATACAAGCAGGCAGTTAAAACTCAGATAAAATGTCCAAGAATCCAGAAATACAACAGAAGGAGCTTTGGTGTCAGGGGAAGACTGTACCCAGAAGCTGGAGCTAGTTGTAAATGTATTTGGGGGTGGAGGTTTAGGGAATTTGGCCTGAGGTAAAAGAAGTCATAGAAGCTTGTAACTAGCAAGATGTGTCTCTTAATTCCTTAAGATGTGTCAGCAAGTCATCTTTTGAAACCCCCAATGTAAATATTAGTAATCTCTTATATACAAAATAATAAATTAATACATTACTCATTTAATAAATAAATTAATAAATTACTAATTTAATAGTTTATCTTGTCTCTAGTGTTGGTGCCCATTTTATGCCTCCGCCTCTTATACCAACTACTAAGGGAGGCTTTAGAGTATTCTAAATTAATTGGTGGCTGCAGAAAAGGGTCGGCTGGGAAAATTCTGAGTTTTAATGGCAGATAGCGTGGCAGAGAGGACTGGAAGATGGCCAATGTAACACCAATTTTAAAAAAGGGATCCAGGCGAATTTGGAAAAGTAAAGGCCAGTTAGCTAAATGTCTGTTCTGGGTAAATTGATAGAAAGCATTATTAAAGATAAAATTCGTAAGCAGCATATAGAAGGACAAGCCCTGCTGAACAGGAGGGTGCTGTTGCACTTATATCCTGCTGGTAGGTTTCTTATGGACAGTAGTGTGAACAGAATGCTGGACTAGATGTACCCTTCATCTGATCCAGCATGGCTTTTCTTATGTTCAAATGATATGAAGAGTTCCTTAGGCTCTGAAATATAAGCATTCTCTAAAAATAAGAAACCCCATAGGTAAGATTGCCCTGTGAAGGAGCAGCAACCCTGTGGGGGGTGGCAGTGCTGGGGAGAGGAAGTCTTAGTTTGTGACTTTCACAGGCACTTCTGTTACTGCTATGGCTATGCTTTTACCTCCTCCCTGCATTCCCAAGTCTTGGTGTTTGTTTTCATTGTTGTTGTTTTCTTTTAAACGCTAAATAAAACAAATGCTATCTCTATATAGTTTTCCAACTGAGTATATAATAATACGAAGCTATCATAATGCCGCAAATGTTGAAATTCTTGGTGTTTCAAGATTGGTTCTAATTTGCCCTGCTTCAAAGACAGCACTGTTTGGAATATGCTTTTGAAAGAAGAACATCACCAGAAGAACCTTTAGGATCCAGATTTTTTAAAAAATCTTAACTGTGGGAAGTGAAGCAGATGGGCAATATCTGGTCATTTTATTTGTTAGATATAGCCCATCTGGTTTTCTCCCTGATTGCAAGGTTAGTTTGCAGTACTATCAATGTTCTGAAAAGCTTGTCAATAGAATTCGGCAAATCTAGTCTAATTTAATATTTATTATTTTTGCAACTCATCAGCTCCTGGCAACAGCCCATAAAGCTTTGCTGAAGTGTTGATTAAGCCTCACAGTTCCTAGGTCCAATGCATGGAAAAGCTAAGATACATAACAGAGTAAATTTAGTAGTCCCTATATTAATCAGTTCCAGCAATTTTGGCAGCTTTCCCCATGCAACAGACGTAGCAGTTAAATGAAGACGGTAATGGCTATTTTTATAGGCATTTTTTTTAATTGAAAGCATCAAATGTCATCCTGAACTGGTTCTGGTTGCTCTTGGCTGCATCAGACTGTGAAAATCAAGAGGGGTTCTTTAGCAAACATCTGATCATCTCAGAATGTTGCTACTGAAGCCATTGAAAAGGGCCAAACAAGATGTGAAGTTAACTGTGCAAATGCAATTAATGCATATATTAAAAAGACGTAAATAGCAACCAGCAGGAGAGCCAAGCCGCAAAGGGGCAGGAAGGGAATATGTCACCATTGCCATCCTAATGTGGTCCCAATGCAAACCATCCCTCCCCACCCCACAAACACATTATTTGCATCAAGAGAGAAATTGGTGCCAGTGGAGGCTCCCTTCCCTATACAAATAATGCCTGGTTCGTGTGTAGGAGGTCAGGGAGGGATTTTATTGGAACAGGACTGGGAAGGATTAAACTCTCCCTCCTTCCTACCTGTAGTACTGATGCTACTCAGGCTCCCTCATAGCTTCTACTTACAAAAACAAGACTGCAGCCTTCACTGGCTGCTTTTCATACACACACACACACACACACACGCACACACACTCCTCCACATAACATGTAGTTTGACATGGGCTATTCTGCCAAGGATAGGAAAGTAGCCCCTCTTGTGGCATCCTAGGGCCAAGGAGCTGAGGAGAATGGAGTAATTCTGCACTGCTGCTCTTGCAATTGGACAATGCTGCCCCCCCCCCGAAAAACTAGACACATCAGCCACTGTGGAAGAGACTATTGCTTGATCCTAAATAACTAAAGTGTATTGATGGAACCATGCTTTTAGACTCTCCTGTGAAGATTATATACAGCTAGTTATTTAAGTCCTCTTTCTTTCCTGAAGCAAGCTCAATGGAAGCCATAAAACATTGATATATACTAGTAGGTGGGGCAGAATGAGGTGTAGATGAGTAGCAAGCTTATTATAACTTGAGGCTGCAGGGTTATGGGCATGAATGCTATGTGCAAAGAATATGGAAGAAAAATAGAACTGAAGCTGAAAGGGGCCCTGGAAAGGAGATCAATGCTGTGCTGGTGAGCTATTTCTAGTTGGTCAGATGGTGGCTTCTCTACTCGTCACTTCTCTTTTTAAACACACACACACACACACATTACACTACATTGCTTTCCATAATAAAGCCATCAGTCTTGGCTTCCTATACTCATTGATAATTATTGTTGCATACCACATGGCTCCAGCCAGTGTTCCACTCTATTCTACTTCTTTTCAGTAGCCATGACCTGATGGCTGAGGTTCAAATGCTTCAACTAAAGTATCTTACAGGAATCCTTGAACCCAGTGAGGCTCTCCAGAGGACAACTGTGGATTTAAAAGAATGTAGATATAACTGAGAACAAATATAGTATTTCAAAAAGGGTGGAAATATGTTTACTTTCACAAATATTACCAGGAAATGTATCGAACATGACTATGGGCTTACTTCAATACACACACACGCACGCACACACGCACACACCCCTCATTTCACAGCTTGGAGCAAAGACCAACTCAGGGGTATGCCCTGCTTCATGTGTTGCGTCAATGACAAACTTCATCAGCCCCATGGTTATCATGGAGGTTCTGAGCTGGAGCACCTGGGACAGCTTAAGAATGGGAATTAAAGTCACCCAGAACCACCATCCTGGTTTCCTCCAACACCACACTTGACACCACCTCTGCTAGCCTGGTCAGGGGACACTCTGAGCAGTAGGGTGAGCAGTACACCAGCAGCATCCCCAATCTATCTTTAGGGCTCTACAGCACGTGTAACCCCTCAAATCCTACTCCAAGATGGGATGGCTTCCTAATGAGATGGAAGTTCTGTAAACCATGATGACATCACCACTTCCCACCCTCCAGCCTATGTTGGTGCTGCACTGAGTACTCAGGTGGGTCAGCACCACCCAGCTCACCCACCTAAGTCTCAGTAGTTCATGCCAGATCACCCTTCTTGTCTATGATTAATGAGTGTGACCTTATTGCGGACCGACCTGTCATTAAAAAGCAGCACTGCAAGATAGGCAGGCTCAGCGGATGAACTACCAGGTACATGAGAGCTAGGGGAGTATCACATAGTCGTAGTATCCCATAATACCTAGTGCTACAGTGTCAACTAAGCAGGAAGAAATGGATAGGGAAGAAGTGAATGTGGGCAAGAGATACTGCCCACAGTGTGATAAAAGTCTGAATCTATATAGCTGTTCCAGATAGTGTTTTTGTGATTTGGGTTCTGTATTCTTGATTGTAGTCAACTAACTAATTTCAAACCTGCAACATGGACTTAGACCACACACACACACAAATCTACCCATACCTAAACTTTACAAATCACTATACTGTAAATAAGGGATAGAGCAGATTGTTGGTTGATATCCATCAAATAGGGTACTATCCTTTTATGCATGTATGCTCACAGGAGCAACTACACATGCAATGGGGCTTTCTAACAATAATTCAAAACAAGTGGAAATGGAGCACTTCTGGAATGGGGCAAATCAATGGCGCTAACACAAGGGGATACCACTGTCCTGTTCCCATCCAGAAATGAGGTTTTAGCCCAATTCCAGGATTTTTTTTAGAAGCATGAAAGCCCCAGTGAGCAAGCAATCACTCCCGTGACTGCAACAGAATCAGTGGAGGCAGAGAATCCCTGCTAGATACCACCCTAGCAGCTTAAGAGAGCTCCTTACATGCTCAGCTATTCTGGGATAACAATCTGTATGCACTCACATAAACTTGGTAGCATCTTCTTGGGATGTGTTCACATTTACCATGTTAAAGCAGCAGTGTTTATTCCAGCTACTGCCACTTGTAGAGTGCAGATGTGAGCACACCCCATCTTACAACGAAGAAGTTTAACTGAGTTCATATAAACTGTTAGCACGGGATAGCCGAGCATGTAAACAGCTGTCTATGCAATGGACATCAACCAACACAGTATAGAAGTTCTTTTTAGTTTAAGTTATTCCTGAAGTAAATTTAGGTGCTAATGCATCCATAGTGAAGTAAATTACTAAAGGAATTTGGCTAACAATACTACAATTCCTTGTGGAGACTGGCAAAAGTTGATCTTTGAGGAGCTGATATTTTGGAGTAGTGAAGAGCATAAGCTATAAACTATAAATCTCCAGTTCAAAAATTAAGCTAGGAACATGATCAGTTCTGGAGCTGTCCAATCTAGACTACAAAGGTATCATTTCTTCTTTCTGTAAAGAAATATATTCATATAATGTTAAGGTCACTTTGAGATTTATTTTGGAACAAAGCATATTCTCCTTTTATCTTGCTCTCTAAAGATTTCTCTTAACGACAAAGTCTCAGACCCGGCAACTCATTTCTAATATAAGAAAATATTCAAAAGTAAGTGAGAAAAGAAATTCTCAATATTAGGTTACACTTAATTATGTCTCAGAACACATCCTTATATTCAACCACAGTGAACTACTATTTAATAAGCTCTTCCAATCTGTTTTGGTGGTTCCTTTCCTAGAACTGATTCATACTTTATAGACCAGCTATGTTTTCTGAATGTGCATGAATGTTTTGCTCCCTGTACATCAATCTCTATAGAGTTTTGGAAAGATTAGTAGGAAGTTGAAATATAGGACAGAATCCTTTGCTTATTCAGTTATTAACCAAAAGAAGATTCCCACCCACCCCAGCCAAAATAAAGGACATCTCATTAGAACTTTGTCATGGGATATTTTTTTTATTTTATTTTTTATTTTTCTACAATACTTAAACATACGCCAATACAATTAAAGAAACAACATACTACATAAATGTTGAATAACAATAATATAATGTCTATATAACATAATCAAACATAACATATAAGTGCTCCCCCCACCTCGGGATCTCATTCCTGATTCCAAAATCTCATACTTTCTTCTGCTGGTGGCTTCCCACTTCCCTTAAAAAACACAAATATTAGGAACTGTTTCCAAATTCCTTCAAAATCATTTGTTTTAGCTATACCTCTTCTCAATTTAATATTACAAGTCAGTTTATCATTAATAGCTAAATCCCAATAGTCATGGGATATTTTAAACCTTTAAAGAATTTTGAATTTTTAGTCATTGAACTCAAATATTATTGCTATCTCTTCTTTCTGGATTGGATTCAAGTCTTCAGTCATATCAGTATATTGTTTGGACCATGGAATGCATACTTAAGTTGATATGCTTTCTGAAGTTTATATACTATGGGAGAAGCCGTGTACATTCTGAACCAGTGCCTGGATGCAGTTATGGTTTGGATGAGGGCTAATAAACCGAGGCTAAATCCTGATAAGACAGAGACCCAGTGGGTTGGCAGTTCCCAAGTCCAGGAATTGGGGTGTTTGCCTGTTCTAAGTTTGGTTGCACTCCCTCTGAAGGAGCAGGACCATAGTTTGGGGGTGCTCCTGGATCCATCTTTGTCACTGGAGGCCCAGTTGACCTCAGTGGCCCAGAGCGCTGATTACCAACTTTGGTTGGTGTGCCAACTATGCCCAATCTTGGATAGGGGTAGCCTAGCCATGGTCATTCATGCACTGGCAACCTGATGATTAGATTACTGTAATGCGCTCTGTGTGGGGCTACCCACATATGTGGTTCAAAAGCTGCAGCTAGTGCAGAACACAGCAGCTAGGGTGCTCATGGGGACACCCAGCTCTGCTCACCTAAAACCTGTGTTAAAAGAACTGCACTGGCTGCCTGTTACAGAAACTTGTAAGGAGGGAGGCAAAATTAGAGCTCTCCCTCTCTCCTTCTGTGGCTAGTAGGTTTAAGGGTTTAGTCAATAAGATTTCTCCTCTGTAGCTAATAGCAGCTTCAGGGGCAATTAAGTTGGGCAATCAGCACAGGGGACAGCAGATCCAAATCTCTCACTCACTCATTCACACACACACACACACATACACACACACACACACACAAAGCGAGAGAGAGAGAGAGAGAGAGAGAGAGAGAGAGAGGGGAGAGAGAGAGAGAGAGATGCTTTTTCTAATGCAAAAAGACATCAGGAATTCCTGTCATAGAACTCACACATGATTTTAAACTTACAAACCAAGCTGTAGTTTTAACTCTCTTAGCTAGTAGTTTAGAAACTGTCCTTCTATATCAAGTGAATTACATGCTGCTGTTTAGATATATGGCAAAGGAGGAGGCAAACTCTGGTGCTCAGGACAGAAGTAAATTTATTATGCTCTATGTGTTTCGGAAGGATTACCTCCTTCTTCAGGAGCTGTCTTTTCTTTTTGAATTTCCTGGTCTCCAAGAACAATAACATTCCCTTCTTTTTTGAGTGCTGTAAATGCTGTGTTTTGCTGTTTAGATATAAGCAGAAGACATTTTTCATCAGGCACTCAGACCTAAGTGTCGGCAGGTGCCTGGCTTGCTTGTTTACTGGTAGCACAGAGGGAGAATCTGCTGTCCTGCCTGAACAATTTTGCCTACATTAAGGAAAGGCAGCAACTCTGGGAACTTTATTGCTCAGGCAGTGACTCTGGATTAACCCTGTGGTATAACCAGACCCCTCAGGATTAGGGGCTGTTGTGCAGCTGACCCAGTTGGAACCTCCTGCAGCTTCCTACTCCATCCAGCAGCACTGGTGGCAAAGGAAGACACCCCCTAATCTCCTGAGAGCTTCTATTCAAGCTCTACAGCCTCCAATGATTTACCAGTGACAGGTTTGGTATGTTATAGACCACCCCTCCAAAGTGCTTTAACTTGACAGCTATATGATCAGCAAAGTCATCAACAATTATCAGTTCAGACATCTGGAACTGCTGATAGGAAATTCAAGGTCTTCTGCTCTGGAAATAACTTCCCTCCCCTTTTGTTCCAGGAGAAATCAAAGTTTATCGTCCTTTGGGGCTTGCCTATTGCTCACCGGAGAGCTCACATGAGAGGAGATGGACTTTGTAAGGAGTGATTATTTTCTTAGCAGGAGCTAAAGAGTTCTTTAATGTCCCTGTTTTATTTGCTACACTTTTTTCTTTTTCTTTCTTTGTTTGCTTGCTTTTATGTTTTGTTGTCATTAGGAGATCATGACAGCAGTGAGCTGCTTTCCCCCCTCACTCCTCACTTCAATCCTGATGTTAATAGAGCTTATAATAATCCTTTTGTTTCATGCAGTTAAGTTTAATTTGAGGGTAGTTATTTATATGGACTGTGAGTTAGTGTAGCTAAAAAAATATCCAATACAAAAAGTATAACTGGATATACTAGCCCCAGAAAATAGTCTACAGGCACACAAAGGGATTCTGCTACTGAAGCTAAGCAGGCCCTTTTATTTGCCTGGAAAGGAGACCACCTGAGAACCATATGTGAGCTACTCTGGGGTCTGTGAATGAAGAGTGATATACAAGTGCATTTTTTTTTAGAGTTTAGGGATAAATTGTTGCTAGATTTCTAGCTCCTTTTACACGTTCACTGAACACATGTGTTGGGGCATGAGATAGCATCCTCTGTCCCTGCTACTGACTTCTGCATATTTATCCTGAGGTGTGAATAAAGTATATATATATATATATATATATATATATATATATATATATGTGTGTGTGTGTGTGTGTGTGTGTGTGTGTGTGTGTGGTATAGGAATAGGAATAGGAGGGTCCCCAATCATACGTCCAGTCACATGTGCATACGTTATAAACATTCTCCATATCTTTGCCTGAATGCTCCTCCACATATTCAGTAAACATATAGCTGCTGCATGACGCAGGACTGCTAGTTCTGTTTGTATTTCCTAAATAGCTAAGCACATACCCTACCCAAGATACCTTTATGCGTGAGGCAGAAAATACAAATTAGCTCCAATACATACACACACTAATTACCTTAGGGCACAATTTACAGCAGGAGCTCATAACTCACATGCAGTGCTCTGCTGCTCCTGTTGTGGTCTGAAAAGCCACCCCACCCACTTTTTCCTCAAGCCAAGCTGATCGCCTGCCAGCTCCTTCACCAGGCCCTGCCCCCTCTTCAAGCACAGAGAAGCTCTTATCTCCAGTCAGATGATTATCAGAGATAAGAGCTTCCCCCCTCCCCAAACACAGGAAAAGGCTGCCTTCCTCAAGTCTGATCAGAAACAAGAACTTTTCCCTGTCAGAGAGTGGGGACAAGTCCCAGGATGGAAGCTGCTTAGTGATTTAGTTCTGTTTACCTCTGAAGAGACATGCAGATACTAGGCCTATGTACTTGTAAGTAGTAGACATGGTGCTCATGCTTATTTCTGAATAGACATGCAAAGGCTTGGTATTTGAGATGCTGTTTGAACATATTTCTGAGTGATTCAGTCCTGCTTATATCTGAATAAAAAAGGTTCCTATTGGCAGCAAAGGCATTACACATTCTATGGTGTTGGTATTTATGTGTATGTGTGCAAGTGCGTGTATGCATGCATGTGTGTGGCCTTCACTCTTCCAGCTGACACCACCCCTCGACTGATGCCATGGAGCTTCGGCTATTGGGCAGTATAAAAACATTTGAGGGCTTCACATATGCATCTGGCTGGACATTGTACAAATAGTATACTAGACTAGATAGGCCTTTGGTGTGATCCAGTGTAGCTCTTCTTATGTACTCATCATGGCTATATACTATCAGTTGCTGGAGAACAACAGTGAGAGAGGGCTACTACTTTCATATCCTCCTTGTGTAGATCCCATAAAGCATCTGGCTAGCCATTGTGAGCAACCGGATGCTGAACTAGATAGACCTATATTCTTGTATTCTTACATTCTTTTTCATATATGTTTATTAGGATTTATTAGGATTTTTCAAAAGGAAGTCAGACACATCTAGTTTTCATTTTCCCATCCTTGTCTGCTTCCTTCATATATGATGCTTATATACAAAACACAAACAACATTTGAAAACAAAGGACTGCCCCAAATCTTTCTTGTTAAATGGAAAGATTCCATATCAAAGAAGTATGGGAAATTGTATAGCCACACTTGCCCTTATCTGTGTTCAAGTAGAAGAAGAGGGAGAGAGAATGACTGAGAAAAGACAGATACATTTTGGACATATTTGTCCTTTACCAAAGCAGAGGGTATCATGATTTATCAGATAGAGAACTGGTAGCAAAAGAAGAGATGGCTAAGAGGGGGAGAAAACTTTATAATGAAATGCTGACAAGGAAGAAGAAAATAAATAACGGTGCAGTAATGGACAAGTAAATAGAGACCACAGCATAAAACTAGGCTGCACTCCATCCAATATTTCACATCCCATCCAAAATATAATAGATTGATATTTTCTGCAAAGGCTTCTGCAGTGGTCCTGAACATAATTCATGTGATACTAGCTGTTTTCACATGTTCTTTGACTGTGTACATGGAGGAAAGAGAATACATGTTTGGAAACACAGTTCTTCAATTACATTTGTCAGTGTATTCACTGTAAGTAAAAAGGATTTTACAGACCTGAATGGTAAGGGTTAACCAAGCTCCTGAAATGAAGAGAGCTAATTGCATCAGCCAGGGTGTGCTGATTAGCAGCACCTGGGATGTTGCTGGTCAGGTTGAAAACCCTGTGTATATATTCTGTAGGTAATGTTCATGTTGTGGTTGGGTAGTTGATGTAGTCGGTGGTGGATGTTTGCTAGAAAATATATTTATGATTAATTGGACCAGCAGACTCTGTGTCTTTCTTTGGACTGCAAGAAGGGAAGCGCGTACTCTGACAGGTTATGGGCCCAGAGATGACTTGAAAGCTCTGATTCTGTTTGAGTGGATCCACTGGTGAGCAGTGCTTAAGGCATCTTCTTGAGCTGTTGAAGGTTTTGTAACGAGGCCTGAGAACACCAGAAGATATGGAAGCCGAGGCAGCAGTTGCGGTGAGTGGAGGAATTCCTTTGAACCGACTAAATGAACATAACTACCTAACGTGGTGCATTAAAATGGAAATGTACCTCCGGAGGGAAGGTCTCTGGGATGCAGTCAGTAATCCTCCAGTAAACCCTACTGCAAGAGAGCTGAGAGCTGATGAAAAAGCTAAAGCATGTATAATTTTGGGTCTGGAAGACAGCCAACTTGTCCACATTCGTGGGTTAACAACATCCAGTGAATGCTGGAATGTTTTGCAACAGATTTATGTCCGTGACACTCCAGGCAGCAAGATTGCTTTAACCCGAAGGCTATACAAAGCTAGCTTGAAGCTGGGGGAAAGTTTATCTCAGCACTTGCAAAACATGAGAACTTTGTTTGCAGAACTGGAGGTAAGAGGAATGACTTTTTCAGAAGCAAACAAAGTATATATTATTCTAAGCTCCCTAGATGATTCCTGGAATATGATTGTTGCCAGCTTAGAATCAATGCCAGAAAGAGAGCTTACTTTGCATTATCTTACTGGGAGGCTTCTCGAAGAGGAGCAGAAACGGACTGATAAAGCACAGGAATGTGCCCGTGCAAAAATAAGCTTGCGAGGAAAAAAAGACATGGAGGAGGCAGCGACCAGCGGAGGAGTAGAGAGAGCTCTGGCTGTAAAGCGTTGCTACAGATGTGGATCAACACAGCATCTGAAAAGAAATTGTATGGCTCAGCTGCAAGAAGGGGCTGAGAAACCCAGGAACCAGCAATTAACAAGAGGCAAACGTCAGCAGTTTGTTTCAGTGGTGAGAGCAGTTGATGAGCTGCAAAAGGAAACCTGGCTCCTAGACTCTGGATCCAGCCAGCATATTTCCAACAGAAAAGAAGATTTTGTGACTTTGAATCCAACTTCTAAAGACCATGTTAGTTTGGCAGATGGAAAGAAATCTGCAGTTCATGGTCAAGGGCAAGTGTTTGTGCCAAGCATGAACAAAACATTTGATGGGGTATTACTGGTGCCAGGCTTAGAGTACAATCTTTTAAGTGTTTCCTCTCTTACACAGGATGGATATTCTGTGTTATTTAAAGGAATGTATTGCAAAGTAGAAAAAAATGGAATTCTCTGTGCGAAAGGTGTGTTAAAGGACAGGCTGTATGTCATGTTACCTAAAGAAAATATCTCTGATAATGTAAATACTGCAATGTATAACAAACCAGTGCATGATAATTGTATACATTTACTTCATAGAAGGTTAGGTCATGCAAATTTCAGAGCTTTGGCCAAAATGCCTGAAATGTGTGAAGGGTTAAACATAAAACAGTGTGGCAAGTATTTGGATTGTGCTGCGTGCAAAGTATCAAAATCAAAGGCTTACCCTGTTAGTAAACAGAGTAATAGGTCAACGAAAAAACCATTTGAATTGGTGCATGCAGATTTAATTGGTCCACTGCCACAAAGCCTAGGAGGGGCAAAATATGTACTGGTAATAGTAGATGATTTTACAAGGTATGGGTTCTGCTATTTGCTCAAATCCAAAAATGAAACGTTTGAGACATTTAAAAGCTGGGTTGCTTGGGTGGAGAGGAGGTTTTCCTACAAAGTGGCTCAGTTACAAACAGATAGAGGAGGAGAGTTTCTTGCAGGTGTTTTTCAACGTTGGCTGAAGCGGCAAGGCATTTGGCATCGCAAAACAAACCCATACTCCCCCAGTGAGAATGGTGTGGCAGAACGGAGGAATGGTGTGTTACAAACCATGAAGGACTCACTGTTACAGGATTCAGGATTGTCAAAGCATTTCTGGGGGGAGGCTATCTTAACAGCGAATTATATACTGAATAGATTATGGAGTTCTGTCATGAACAACACTCCATATTATCTGCTGTTTGGAAAGAAACCAGTGTTGTCTCATTTAAGAGTATTTGGTTGTTACGCATGGGTGCATATACCAAAGGGACAAAGAAGAAAGGGTCAGCCTAAGGCAAGGAAACTGAGATTTGTTGGATACCAACCTGGTTCTAAGGCATATAGATTTGCACTTAACAATGGGAAAGTTGTAATTTCCAGGTCAGCAGAGTTTGCAGAACAGGATGGTTGGGAGAGAATACATGCAAACACAGAGATAATCATGCCACTAAGTGATAGTGAGGAGACAGAACACAGTTTGCAGCCATCACAAGAATCAGCAAAGAGTCCAGAAAAGAAAGCAGACATTCTAAGTCCTAAAGTAGAGAGAGAGGAGGGGGAAACTGAAATCTTTGTACCCAGGCGTTCTGAAAGGGCAACAAAAGGCATACCTCCAGAGCGATTCACTGTGGGGGAAGTGAGAGTGTGTCATGTAAGTTATGAACCTCAATGTTTAGAGGATGTGTTGGAATTGCCAAAAGCTGAATCTAAAAAATGGTTTGAGGCAATGGATGAGGAAATGCATTCAATGGCAAAATACAAGGTCTTTACACCAACACAGTTGCCTAAAGATCAGAAAGCAGTTGGCTGCAGATGGGTATACAAAAAGAAAGTTCTAGTGTCTGGTAAAGTAAAATACAAGGCACGTTTAGTAGCACAGGGATTTACACAAAGAAAGCACTTGAACTTTGATGAGACCTATGCACCTACTGTTAGGTCAGAGAGCGTAAGATTAGCTTTGAAATTGGCAGCATTAAAGAAATTTGAAGTCAATCATTTTGACATCACAACTGCTTACCTAAATGCAGAACTAAAGGAAAATATTTTCATGATGGAGGCTCCTGGGTATGAAAGTGGAAAAACAGGAATGGTGTATAAATTGAACAAAGCCATTTATGGTCTAAAACAGTCAGCCAGAAACTGGAATCAATGTTTAGATGAAGTTTTACAATCTCAAGGTTTTAAAAGAAGCTTGGCAGATCCATGTGTGTATACCAAGGGAACAGGAGAAAAACAAATGATTTTGTTAGCTTTTGTGGATGATCTTTGTTTGATGGCAAGTAAAAAGGAACAAATTCAAGACTTTGAAAAGGAAATTGGTAAAGAATTTCAATTGAAAGATTTGGGAAATATTAAAAACTATCTTGGAGTTGAAATTGAAAGGGCACAAGATGGCAGTTTTCTGCTAAACCAAAAACAGAAAATTGAGCAATTATTAAAAGAATATAACATGGACAATTGCAAAAGTGTCCAAACTCCAATGGTAGTAGATTTTCAAAAGAATATAGGTGAAACATATTTTCAAGACCCAGACCTTTATCAATCTATCATTGGAAGTCTGTTGTACCTGGCACAATGGTCAAGACCAGACATATCCAATGCAGTAAGCATTTTGAGTAGATTGGTGGCAAAACCCACAACAAATGCATGGCAAGCTGTAAAAAGAATAATGAGGTATTTAAAAGGCACTCAGGACAAATGCTTAAAATTAAGTTCATCAGGAACACCAAATCTGGAGTGTTACGTGGATAGTGATTATGCTGGAGACAGAAGTGATAGAAAATCTACCACTGGCATTGTGGTAACATTTGCTGATTCCATAATTGGCTGGAAAGCAAGGAAACAAACTGCAATTTCTGTTTCTACTGCTGAGGCAGAATTTGCAGCACTATCTGAACTGTGTAACGAAATAGTGTGGTTCAAACAACTGTTGATAGATGTAAATGTGCCAATTGATATACCAATAAAAGTAAATGAAGACAGCCAAACGTGTATCCAGATGGCTAAAACTGAAAGAATGCATGCCAGGAGTAAACATGTGGATATAAAATATTGTAATGTTAGACAATCTGTAAATAATGGACTGATAGATCTGGAATACTGTGAATCAGAAAATAATGTAGCAGATCTGATGACTAAACCATTATGTGCAAAAAGGCATCAAGAGTTAATTGAGAAACTGAATATGGTAAATCACAATATGTAAACTGTTTTGTGTATGTTCATTCAGGTCAGTAAAATGGAGGGGTGTCAGTGTATTCACTGTAAGTAAAAAGGATTTTACAGACCTGAATGGTAAGGGTTAACCAAGCTCCTGAAATGAAGAGAGCTAATTGCATCAGCCAGGGTGTGCTGATTAGCAGCACCTGGGATGTTGCTGGTCAGGTTGAAAACCCTGTGTATATATTCTGTAGGTAATGTTCATGTTGTGGTTGGGTAGTTGATGTAGTCGGTGGTGGATGTTTGCTAGAAAATATATTTATGATTAATTGGACCAGCAGACTCTGTGTCTTTCTTTGGACTGCAAGAAGGGAAGCGCGTACTCTGTCAACATTGACCGTAATAGGATTTATGGGCTCCCTCTGGACTATTTGAGTTCTGTATAACTTCTACCAGCTGGTAGCCAGAAGTGAAATATATTTGCATTAAACCATTGCATTATAGAAAGTGAGTGAGAAGACACTATCAAATCCCATCAGAAGCTCTAGTATCGAATTAGGGCAGAATGTGGAATCATAATATGTAGCCCTGGATCTCTAAATGCCTATGCTGGTAAGGTAAGAGGGATTTAACAACTACACAATGAAGATTCACATTAGAATATGTTTTGCTTTTCATCACTATCATTTATATTAATAATTAGCTTCCAACGTTTTCTTCATAGTCTACTTGTCAGCTTTATTCAATGTGACAACTGTGTGAAATCTTAAATGCTTTTCTCCTACATCTGACGTTAGTTTATAAATGATTTTTTTTAAAGTATTTAAAACTCAGCAGAGCTTCTGAAAAGTCACCGAAAGAATTCTTTAGCAATTCGAGTATTGATGCCTCCATGTGAATCTAACGCATTTTGGTGAGCACTTAGAGATACACTTTAATGATGGGCACTGTCAAAGGATTTTTTTTTCTATAGCCAGTTAAACTGTTTCAAGGTCATTCTGCACCACTTGTATCTCTCTAGATAAATACCATTCCCTCTGTTTTAGTAGCAACTGTTGGTAACTGGTATATTTTTGGATGGGAAGGGAAACATTGGAGAAGAGCCACATGTGGGATCCATGTGCACAGTTCTTTATGATGAAAGAGAAGCTGTTTCCTTTATAAAAAACATCGTGACCCAGGCAAATCAACAGCAGAATATGCAAACCAAAAAAGCAAAAAATTCATGCCAAACCAGTAACAGAGTTCCATGTGCTGAAGCAAGACTCTGCATGTACAGCTCATGTAGATCCTAAGGCACATCTGGATAGGCGTACATGGACATCTTCACCCCAGGTTTCTAACAGATGTTCATAACTAGTGTCCCATGATTATGGCTGGATCAAGGCTGTGGCGATTAAGAGAGTAACCACACTTCACTTGATTTGAAAGGGGGGTAACATTCAGGTAGCCCTTGCCAGGGCCACATCAATATTATTTGTGCCAAATCTCCATCCTTTTAGTATATTGCTGTGTTGGATTAAAACAGAGGGTGATCTAGTGTGGCATCCTCTTTCCAACAGCAAATAGCCAGATCAGCTTGCCCCAATCTGGTGCACTTCAGATGTTTTGGATTAACCATCCCAGTATTTTAGGCCATTGGCCATGGTGGCTGGGGCTGATGGGAGTGGAGTTTTAAAACATCTGGAGGGCACCCAGGTTGGGAAAAGTTGAGCCAGATGCTTCCAGGTAGTCCACAAGCAGACTGTGAAGCAATTCCACCCATCTGTTGTTTGCATCCATACAGTATGCAGAGGTATACTGCCTCTGAACCTGGTCACTATCATAGCTGACAAACTGACCACCATGACTTTGGTTAAGCTAGTGGCCATCACCACATTTTCGGGGGGGGGATCTCTGTCCATTTTCTCCACACCATCCATCATTTTATCAACCACTGTTGTGTTACCTGTTCCAGGCAGAGTAATGAGCTTGACAGCTACATAATCCCTGGTGTTGGACCGCATCAACAACCTTGTTCAACATGTCTATACTTTGTCTTAGCTGCTCAGGTTATTGTGTTGCGAGGGCAGGAAAATGCACTGGTCACTTCAGTCTGTTCTTAAATAAATAAGGGTTTTATCATTGCTTGGTGGAAATTGTTTCAGTATGTGAATATTTCTAATATTTGTATTTAGTTTTAGTCCTATTGCTTTGCTTTTATTAGTAATTCAGTTATTAATTGGATTCTAACTGCATATTATTGATGTTTATGAATGTTGTGGGCCATCTTGAAAAGATGGGTTTGTCCTATAGCCTAATACAAAGAGGTTTTAACCTCATCCATAGAAGTGGTCCATCTGGCTCTTTCAAATACACAAAGAGCTAAGGAGTGTTTCCCCTTGCCCCCCGCCCCCGCTGTCTCTTGCTCTCCAAATAAATACAGCTAAAGAATATACTTAAAGTCTCCTGCTTGCCTCCACACAGATTTCTTGCCAGGATATCATGTTTAGAGAAAAGTAACAAATAAAAACAAAAACCAATCTGTTTCCCTGCCTAAGAAGAATAACTCGGCTAGGCACAGCTTTTATAAAAGCAAACTGGAGGGGGGGCAGGGGAATCGGATCTTCAAGTCATTCTTATAAAAGTAATATTGGAAAAACATCCCAGTGGATCTTCTCATCTGAACTCCAGATTTCAAGAAAGACAAACCCAGGAGTCTACATTGTTTAAGATGTCGCACAAGGACTAGAAGTGATGGTTATTTGCAAGTGGAGAAAGGTAATTCATTCACCATTTTACAGTAATTGACTGCGACAAAATTTCAAAATTATATGAAACATCAATCTTTAATGTGGAAGGTTCACCAGGGCCTGCAATTTCTTCAAACAGTCCTCTATCACTCAGTGCTTAAAAATTGAATAACGTCTTTGTGCCTCACCTTCCCAGCGAACAATACAACCATTGTATTGGTGGGCACTGTACTGCAACATAGCCTGTATTCCAGCTGTTCTTGTTTACAACTTCTGAAAACCTCTTCATTTTAGCCTTGTGTTATTTGAACGGATTGCAAGCTCTGCATTTGTCCCTCTGTAATCTTCCAAACAGTACTGTGAGTTACATACACACACCAGAGTGACTTAGGATAAACCATTGAAAGAGACTGAAGAACATTAATCTTATAGCAAATTATAAAATATCTTGTTTGGAAAGAAATGTCTGGTGATTGATATGCCATGAGGGAAGTGCAGTTGTTATGCTGTTAAGGGAATTCTGTATAGGTAACACAGGTGGTGGTGTATTATTAATATGCAGAATTAATTTCTCTTGCTTAATTAACTGGTGAGATTTGCACTCTCTTCTGAGTGATAAAAACAAGCCACCTATTTCTAAACGCACAAGTTGACATGTACAATATTTGGAGTGCTCCATTATTTACTGAATGCCAATACCAATCTGCTTCACAGCTCCTTTGTAAACCCTTAGGAATAATGTACTGGTGGATGTCTTAGGTATTTTAACCCACAATTTTAATCAATGACTTTTCTATTGTATTAGTAGATGATGATGATGATGATTTTCATCTCTGTACCATCCCATAGCTGAAGCTGTCTGGGTGGTTTACAGCAATTCATAAAAACACAAAATACAACATAATAAAAATAGTATAATTTAACATAGAAAAATTGAAACAATGAAAACAGCTAAAAACAATTTAAATAATCATTCCCCCTAATAGACTTGTTCTAAAACAGCTGACATAGCTGTTTCATAATATATCATTAAGTGTCTGGGAGTAGAGGGTGGTGGTTACTTGATGCCCAAAAGAAGACAATGACTAGGTTCGGATGACACCATAACCAGTGGTGAGTTAAATAGTCAACCTTGGGTTATTGTGTCATCTCTCAGGACTTTTTCACACCATGGTTGGTTATTCAGCTGAAATGACCAACCAATGCTTTGTAGAGTTGATTATCTGAACAACCACTGGTTATTGTGTCGTGTGTCAGGCATTGTTGACTATTTTGTCACACACATGTGGTTATTTTCAGCAACTACAGAGCCCCCTGACAAGAGCGACCAAAGTGGTGGCTGATGCTCTATCTAGCCAGCAAAACTCGCAATGCCTGATGGGATACCAGCAGGGGGGCTGGGGGGGAGAGGGCAAGGGATGTGTCAATCAAACACACAATTGACTAATAGTCAACTCAACTCTAGCCTTAATCCACACCACGATTGATTACAATCACGTTGTGTGGTGTGTAACCCCCTCAGTAATCAACCGTGGTGTTGACTATTAGCCCATCATTGACTATTGTGTTGTCTGAACACAGCCATTGTTGGTGCCAAGTAGGTCTCAATGGGAAAATTATTCCATAGTTGGGGGGGGCGCCACTGAGAAGGCCCTCTCCCTTGTTGCCACCTTTCAAGCCTCCCAGTTTTATTTCTCCAATGTAGCTAAAGATTTTTCTTCAAGAGAAAAAAAATCTTACTTTTTTTTAAATTAGCTGCCACAAATGACCTAAATCATTGTGTTTCCCAACCAAGTCAAACTTGTCTGTTTAAAAGAAAGAATCCACCTTCCACTCCCGGCCACTGCTTTTGTCTAGGATCTAAGGCCAAGGTCAGGAAGCTAGCCAAGACATGGGTGATATAGCTAGAACAAGAAGAATGCAAAAGGCAGGCAGACCTGGAGCAAGCAAACAGACTAGATAAGATTCAGAAAGAATCAGATTACACCAAATGAAACGAAAGAGAGAAAACGCAGCTCAGGAGCTAGAAGCAAGTGCTGTCAACCACCTCCCCAGCAGCCGCTTCCTTCTTTCTTTTATAGAGGGTTGGCTGGATGCACAAAAAGAGAAACTCAGGTGACTTCAGGTGAGCTTGCATTTCAAAGTAAGGCAGGGATGAGAAGCTATTCTTGGCAGGTAAGAAGCTATAATGAAGAGTTTTTATTACAATAGTTTCCCCTGGTCTTCCTTTAATCTTTCACAAGGGGCTATTTTCAACAACCCTTTTTCAACACTGATGCCCATCCCTCCTATCAAACTGCATCCTTTCCTTTTCAAATACTTCCTGTCATTTGTATGAGCAGTTCTTAGTAGCTGTTGTCCTGGCTCACCTATGAGTTCAAGGTCTGATCCTATTGGGTGCAATGTATTAAACCGTAACATATATATTTTAGGAGGCACTTCATTTTTGGAGAATTCTCAGAATGGAAATGAAGTTAGCATTCTGGCAGCCTAGGTACTGATTATAACTGGAGAAGGGATAAAGGACAGCTCTTATTACAATGACTTGACTGAAGAGCACAGAGGATGATAGAAACTCAGTTAGTTAGTTAGTTTAAATATTTATATACTGCCCTTCATTATGAAATCACAGGACAGTGTACAAAATCCATTAGAACAATTAAAATAAAAAATATCATAAAAACAACAGCAAATAAAAATCTACCAAGCTAGGTATTAAAATCTGCAAATGACTCAGTATATAGGAAAGTTTTTACAGATACCTAAACACCATTAAGGATGGCACCTATTGCACTACCAGGGGGAATGAATTCCAAAGTTGGGGAAACCATGACAGAAAAGGCCTCTCCCCTGGTTGTTGTTATTATATTTATTTGTATCCCGCCTCAAGGCGGCCTTACAAAGTTTAAAACATACATTGGGGGGGCATAAATGTTTAAAATACACAACAATATAAGACATTAACATAGATGGAAGGCCAAATTATTCTCCAAAGGCCTGCTGGAACAAACAAGTTTTAGCCTGCTTCTGAAAACCCATCAAGGAGGGAGCCAGCCTAGCTTCCCCAGGAAGAGAGTTCCAGAGCACTGGAGAAGTTCCAGACCACAGAGAAGGCCCTCTCCCATGTTCCCACTAAGCGCGCCTGTGAAGATGGTGAAACTGAAAGACTGGCTTCTCCAGAAGATCTCAAAGCACGGTCAGGCTCATAAGGGAGAATACGTTCTTTCAAATAACCTGGACCTGAGCCACATAGGGCTTTAACCAGCACTTTGAATTGTGCCCAGAAACAGTGGAGCTGTTTTAACAGGGGAGTTGTGTGCTCCCTGTAACCAGCCCCGGTCATCAATCTGACTGTAGCTCTTTGAACCAGCTGGAGTTTCCAAACACTCTTCAAAGGCAGCCCCACGTAGAGCGTGTTACAGTAATCCAATCGGGATGTAACTAAGGCATGTGTCACCATGGCCAGGTCTGACATCTCTAGGAATGGGCGCAGCTGGCGCACTAGCTTTAACTATGCAAATGCACTCCTGGACACCGCCAAAACCTGGGCATCCAGGCTCAAGGCTGAATCCAGAAGTACACCCAAGCTGCGGACCTGTGTCTTCAGGGGGAGTGTAACCCCATCCAGCACAAGCTGAATCCCTATTCCCTGATCTGCCTTTCGACTGACCAGGAGCACCTCTGTCTTATCAGGATTAAGCTTCAATTTGTTCGCCTTCATCCAATCCATTACTGCCAACAAACAGTGATTTAGCACAGAAACTGCTTCCTTGGAAAAGTAGAGTTGTGTGTCATCAGCGTACTGGTGGAACCGCACCCCACAACTCTGGATAACCTCTCCCAATGGTTTCCATGTATATGTTAAATAGCATGGGGGACAAAACACCCAATGGCCAAGGAATCGAACAGGAGTCCCCCATCCAGGAAAGAATGGAGCCACTGTAAAGCAGTGCCTCCAAATCCCATCCCAGCAAGGCAGCCCAGAAGGATACCATGGTCGATGGTATCGAACGCCGCTGAGAGGTCCAGCAGAACCAGCAGGGACACACTCCCCCTGTCCAGTTCCCGGCGAAGATCATCCACGAAGGCAACCAAAGCTGTTTCTGTCCCATAACCAGGCCTGAAGCCAGATTGAAATGGATCTAGATAATCCGTCTCATCCGGGAATCCCTGGAGTTGGGAGGCCACCACAAGCTCCAATACCTTGCCCAAAAATGGGATGTTGGAGACTGGCCAGTAGTTATCCAATACAGTGGGGGCCAAGGAGGGCTTTTTCAGTGTGGGTCTTACCACTGCCTCCTTCAAGCAGGCTGGCACCCTACCTTGGTGAAGGGAGGCATTGTCCACTACACTTACCCACTCGGCCAGTCTCCCTCTGGCAGCTTTTATAAGCCAGGAACGGCAAGGATCTAGTATACACTTGGTGGCTCTCACCAATCCAAGGACCCTGTGCACATCATTGGACTGTGCAAATTGAAAGGTATCCAATAATACTGGACAAGCAGGGGCCAAAGTTACATCCACTGGGTCTGTATCAACAATAGCATCCAAGTTAGAGCGGATTCAAGCGATTTTGTCTGCAAAGTGCTGGGCAAATTGGTCACAGCAGGCTGTTGAAAGGTCTGAAATCACTTTTGGGGGGCCAGAGTGTAGAAGGCCCCTGACTGCCCAAAACAGCTCTGCTAGACGGCTCTTTGCAGATGCAATAGTGGCAGAGAAAAGAAGTTCTTTCGCTGCCCGAATTGCCACAGAGTAGGCCTTCAAATAGGCTCTAGCCCTTATTCGATCAGATTCACTCAGTTTTCCGCCAACATCACTCTAGCCTCCATCTCACTCGTTTCATTGCTGCCAGTTCACTGGAAAACCAAGGGGCTGGTGTGGCTCCACAACGTGAGAGAGGACGCTCAGGAGCAATCATGTCCACCGCCCTGGCCATTTCTGCATTCCAGAGATCAACCAGGGCTTCGAGGCAACAGGAAAATCCCCAAGAGCCATCAGGAAACCATTCGGATCCATCAGCCTCCTGGGGTGGACCATCTTAAACAGTCCTCCACCCCTGCAGAGGTTCTGAGTGCCAGCAAGTCTAAACCCCACCAGGTAGTGATCTGCCCATGACAACGGAACTATAGAAAGTTCCTTCACTCTCAGATCCCTGTCACCCCATCTAGCACAGAAAACAAGGTCCAAAGTGTACCCAGCAACATGGGTGGGGCCAGATACTACTTGAGACAGACCCATTGTTGTCATGGCGGACATGAAGTCTTGAGCTTCTCCCAACAGGGCAGCCTCAGCATGAATATTGAAATCCCCCAGAACAACAAGCCGTGGGGACTCCAACACCAACCCCAAGACTACCCCGGGTAGCTCAAGAAGGGAGACTGTTGAACAGCGGGGTGGACGGTACACCAATAGAATCCCTATTCTATCCTGGGCACCCACCTTCAGATACACACATTCAAACCCTGCAGACTGTGGGACAGGGCACCTGGTCAGGGGGATGGAATCCCAATAGACCACTGCCACTCCACCTCCCCGCCCTCCAGGCCTTGCTTGCTGCTGGACAGAGAATCCTGGTGGGCAAAGCTGAGAGAGATTAACTCCCCCAGCTTCATCCGACCAGGTCTCTGTGATACAGGCCAGGTCGGCATGCTCATCCAGGATCAAGTCCAGGGTAGCCGTTGTTTTCCCATTAACCGACCTGGCATTCACCAGCAGCAACTTCAACCCGGGAGGTCTGCTGCCAGGGCCATCCAGGTTATTTGAATTGGGGGAAAGTTTGGGGGCAACCAACACCCTGTCGTTTCACCCTCTCTTGTTACAGTGCAACTGTCTCCCCCCACCCCTGGTATCTCCCTCTGCCCTGTATAACTGTGATGGCTGCTCCTGGACTCCCATCACCTCCTCCACTCAAGCAGATATTCATGACAGGCTGGCAGAACCCTCACACGATAAAAAGGAGGCAGTCCAGCAGGCCAAAAGTAGGGGGAGGGGGAGAAAAGGAAAGAACAAAACAAACAAACGCGGGGACAGGCCTCACCCTCGTGTACTTCCCCAAAGTGGCTTCCCCAAAGGGGCAAACTCCTTTGGTGTCGCCCCCTTCAGCAGCGAGCCTGCCTCTTAAGCACCCAGTCCCCCAAAGTTGTTGCAGCTGGGGGTGAGATGTTTCTTTGCTGGGAGCCTGAGTCTGCTAGGAGGCAGTTGGAGGTTCCGCAGACTAGGCAAACCCCCAGAAGGCAGGACAACGGCAGCCGCTGATTGGCCACCTGCTTTGCAGGGCTTCCTCTCCTGGCTGGATCAGATGGTCAAAATCCCAGGAAGCAGGAGCCTGCCTCTTAAGCTCCCAGTCCCCCAAAGTTGTTGCAGCTAGGGGTGAGCTGTTTCTTTGCTGGGAGCCTGAATCTGCTAGGAGGCAGTTGGAGGTTCCACAGACTAGGTACCTAGGTTGCTATCAGAGATACCTGTGCAGACAACAGGACAATTAGGAGGCCCTGATCTGTAGATCTCAGTGAATGGGCAGTGGAATAAGATCTGGGAGTAAAGGGCAGTGTCCAACCGTGTTGTTCTGTTAGGACAAATGACGTTGTGCTAGCAGAAACTAGATTTTGAACAATGCGCAACTGGAGAATCCAAATAAAGTTCCATTTGCTCAAGTGCAGTTGTGCATTACGCTTCTGCAACATGTTGTGCATAACTCTTGCCCAACCCATTGTGCAATCTGTTATGGAACTGCTTGTGCAACTGGTTGTGCAAGCATAATGAGCAACAGCTTGAGCAACAAAAAGATTTGGCAGAGTTCTGCTAGTGTTATTTGAGTTTGCAGAATGCCACTATTAGATACTGTCCAATAACAGAGCTAAGTTAATTAGGCCTAAAAATGGTTTTCCCTCCAAGAAAAGTTAAGGATTATATAGGTAGACACAAAGAGGTAAAGGAACATGATACTAATAGTTGTATATATGGATGAGGTGTTAAAGTCCCAATATAAGAGTGAGACTACAACCCTGAAATTATGCTATCACTGAATATGACCACAGATTCAGCACAATATCAGCCATTAGTGCTTTTCAACTGGCTTTTGCATCTATCCTTGACATTGTATGTTGGTGCTGTGAAAGAGTAGAAACAGGATGGTGACCGGGAGAGGTGCAGGGGACGATAATCTAAGGGCACATCTACACAAAGGGTTTGCTTCACAGTAGTGGCACGTCATCTACATGAGGCAGCCACTTTTGCAAAGCCATCCGGGGCAAACCCTGGAAACGCCACTCCAAAAACGTCGGACACTTACCCAAACTATTTTGGCAGCAGAGCCCATGGCGTCCCCTGATTGGTAACCATGGGTGGCCCCGCACCTCTGGAGAAGTTAAAAAAAAAACGGTGGGGGAGGAGAGGAATGGACTGTTCCTCTCCCCCATTTTAATTTTTTAATTATTATCTATATCTGCAGAGTGGGGTGGGTGGGGAGGAACGGGCAGCCAGAGGGAGGAGACATGGTTCACCCAGTCCCTCTCATGTCCTTCTCTGGCTGCCTCATTTCTTCCCTCCACCCCATTTTTATTTTTATTATTTGTATCTGCAGAGCTCTGCAGATAAAGATTATAAAAGAAAAAGGGGAGGAGTGGCCCCATTCCTCTCCTCCCTCCACCCCACCCCTCTGTTTTGTTTTGTTTTACTTTTCCAGAAAATTTGCACTTGCCTTCCTTCCCGTGCAAATGCCCAGAAGGAATGCAAGCACCAAAGCACCACTGTAAACACAGGGGCTAACTTAATGCACCTGCAGTCACTAAAGTCATTGCAAAAGAACTTCTATGGGGGCAGTGGGGGAGACACATCAAGAGGCAATGAGATGAGATAAAGGAGAATAGAGGAAATAAAACTAGATCGCTTCTTAGCTGAGCTCTTGAGAAGGAAGAAGAACAAAACTCAAAGCTGGTTTGGGGGGAGGAAAAAAATACCTGCAATCCCAGATTCTACACTAGAAAATCTCAGAAGTCCTAGATACATAATAACTGCTATTGAAATAGGGAGGATCGCTAAGTAACTGTTTTCTTCATATTTTTCCTTTCGTATTATCTCTTCTTGGCTGGTTTTTTTTTTGAAACCCATTATTACTTTTATTTAATATATGCGTAGTTTTCTTGTTGAAGGTGAACTATATATCAGTCTAGATCTCAGTATCTGTTCATTGTATATAAATTCAGAACAATGATGAAGTTTGAAATTCTTCAAAATCTGATTTCCCCTGAATTACAGTCATAATATAATATAATACAATTTAATGTGATTATAACATACGTTAAAGCAGTTGTCCAAAATGTAGTGACTGTCAGCATTCATATGGGTCAATCCTAAAGGAATCATGTAAATTCTGAAAACTCAGTGATATACTGGTGAATGTTAAAATGTGATCTGTCAGCATTTCCTTGTGTGCATCCAAAAACATGGAGAATTATTTATTATGAGATGTTCACAAATTCATCTATTGTTAGTATTTAGATATGTATGTTGATAGTCACCAAATTTTGGGCATTTGCTGTAAATATGTATATGGCTTCATGGTCCTGCACAGGATATCAGTATTCTAGTTGTTGCATTATTTTTAAATAAACTTTATGTTGATAGACAAATAACACTAACGTAATTGTTATTAGCACTATGTAAGGAAGTGTTTGTATTATTTTCTTGCTTTCCAGTTATTTCATTTACTATTTTGTAACTAGTTAGTGTATCGAGGCTAATATTTTTAACATCAGATTTTGGAGTTAAAGGAATATCTGTGTGAGGTGTTATTTCCTCCTTTTAAGATTCCAGTCCTTACAATCTATGCAGCACCCATATGATGCTGCACTATAAAGCAAAGGAATCATGGAAGCAGCAATTTCTAGAAAGGTGCATAAATCCCCACACGTCATTCTATCTTTTCTACAGGAAATGCTTTCCAAAGGACTCTGTCTGCAGTAGGCAATGTCTGTCCGGGACAAGGAAGGACAAACTGTACTCTCTGTTTGTCTCATGATATTTCTGTGGATTTATGCACACAGAGCTTCACAGAGATTACTTTCTACTACGTGCTCTAGACTGCTGTACCAACATATTCTGTTAATGCAGAATATTTTAATAACGACCACCAAAGCTGTTGCTCCATGTTATATAAGTATTTTTCTCCAACCTTACACTCTCATGGAATGGACTACTCCCTCACCTGAGTAGCTATTTGTGCATATCTGAGCCAATTAATATATGAACTGGGTCTCAAGTGTAGCCTGGCCAGGTCCCTTCAATGTTGCCTCCCAACAGCCCCAATGAAAGCCTTGAGCTGCTCAAGACGTCTCAGGGTCTCTGAATCTGTCAGAGGGGCAGCTCTACACTGATCTCTCTGTGGAAAAGGAGAAGTTACTAGATATGGAATATCATATGCAGTTTGGAGCTTTTGGGTGATGACTGAACTAGCACACCAATCACCCAAAGAAGCAGTAGTCTCTCTCCCCATTGGAAATGGCAGAGGGCAGTACAGTGTACAGCACAAACCAAAGAACTGCCTCTATAAGTTCTTTGCAGAAGCACATGGGATGGGGCCATGTCAGTCATCAGTCTGTGCTTGGAGGTAGATCTATCTATCTATCTATCTATCTATCTATCTATCTATCTATCTATCTATCTTCTGTTCAGATGATATGCTAAGCCACAGTGGTTAAGCATTTTGAGCTAAACACTATGGCTTAGCGTATTGTGAGAACTACGACTTTCCATGCCAAGTGAACCATTCCTAACCATGGTGGCTACATAATCACAGTTTAAACATGCACACTAACCCTTTGCTGCAAAAGGGTTATCAGCTTAACCATGGCTAAGCATGGTGTCTGAACAGTCCCATAGACTCAATTGGCCTTTGGAACTAGACCTCCTTCACTAGCTGTGGGTGGCATCTCCTGTGATTCTATGCAGTTGCACAGATTTATTTATTTATTTGTTTGTTTGTTTATTTTATGTACCGCCCCATAGCTGAAGCTCTCTGGGACGTTTACAAAAGTTAAAAACAGTAAACATTTAAAAAGTATACAAAATTTAAAAACCATCAGAAACATAAAAACAACAGTATAGAAACAACAGTATCCATGGGTGGGCTCATTTACAAACATGCATACACATATACACACACACTAGAGCCACATGGGAAGAAGTTCACCAAGAGCCACCTGGATTAATATGCCTAGGAACTCTTTCAGATAGTGAGGACTGTATCTGTGACAAAGAAACAGAAGGAGAGTGTTACACAAGGAGGAAGAAAAGGAAAGCCAAAGGTACAAAATAAATGCGGGGAAAAACCTGACTATATTTATTTATTACATTTCTATACCGCCCAATAGCCGGACATCTCTGGGCGGTTCACAAAAATTAAAAACATTCAAAGTATAAAACAACAGTATAAAACCATAATATAAAATACAATATAAAAGCTCAACCAGATAAAACAGCAGCAATGCAAAATTACAAATTTAAAACACCAAGTTAAATTTATTTATAGACTGTTAAAATCGTGGGAGAATAAAAAGGTCTTCACCTGGCGTCTAAAAGCATATAATATAGGTGCCAAGCGAACCTCCTTAGGGAGCTCATTCCACAGCCGGGGTGCCACAGGGGTGCTCTCCTCCTGGTAGACTATATAAATATCTTTCAAAATTGTTTATCAAAAAGCTCATCACAACTCAATGTAATGTCCTGTCCCTCACCTGTCAGCTCCTCCTTCAACTCTCTCGGCATTCCCTTCGGTCTCAGCTGATGAACTGTCTAAAATACTGCGCTCATCGAGGCCTTCCACTTGTTCCCGTGATCCGATTCCCTCTCGCGTCTTTATTAATCTTATCCCCACTATCCTCCCGTCCTTGCTTCACATCATTAATTCTTCTCTGTCCTCTGGTTCATTTCCTTCTGCTTTTAAACATGCTACAGTCTCTCCCATTCTCAAAAAACCCACTCTTGATCGACTATCCCTGTCTAACTACCGACCTGTCTCCCTCTTGCCCTTTGTCTCAAAGATCCTGGAACGTCTGGTCTACTCTCGTTGTCTTGACTTTCTCTCTAATAACTCTGCTCTGGATCCCTTTCAATCTGGCTTCCGTCCTTTGCATTCCACTGAAACAGCCCTTACCAAGATCACCAATGATCTTCTTACTGCCAAGTCTAAAGGCCATTATTCTGTTCTTATTCTCCTTGATCTAACCGCAGCCTTTGACACGGTTGATCACGATCTTCTCTTAGATTCCCTCCACGACCTTGGACTCTGTGGCTCTTTCTATAACTGGTTCGACTCCTATCTAGAGGGTCGCTCTTTCAGCGTGTCGGCTAACGGCAGCTCGTCCTCCTCTTTTCCCCTTTCAGTTGGGGTTCCGCAAGGCTCGGTGCTTGGCCCGTTGTTGTTCTCTCTATACATGCTGCCCTTGGGCAAGCTCATTCAATCTCACGGCCTCCAATATCACCTGTATGCCGATGATACACAATTATATCTTTCATCTCCGGAACTTTCTCCAGATGTTCACGATCGTATCTCGGCATGTCTTTCAGATATCTCAGCCTGGCTGCTTCATCGTCGTTTGAAACTTAACATGGCAAAGACTGAACTGCTAGTTTTTCCTCCTAAACCTTCTCCTCACCTCTCATTCTCCCTTACTGTCAACGATGTCACGCTTACTCCGGTCAAGGAAGCTCGTAGTCTTGGCTTTATATTTGACTCCTCGCTCTCCTTTACTCCTCACATCGAGGCAGTAGCTAAATCCTGTCGTTTCTTCCTGTATAATATTGCCAGGATTCGACCATTTTTGTCTGTCTCTTCTGCCAAGACTCTCGTTCACGCACTGGTTATCTCTCGGTTGGACTACTGCAACCTTCTTCTCTCTGGCCTTCCTTCATCTCACATCAGTCCGCTGGTCTCTGTCCACCACTCTGCCGCTAAGATCATCTTCTTGGCCCGCCGCTCTGACCATGTCACTCCACTTCTGAAATCTCTTCATTGGCTTCCAATTCACTCCAGAATCCAATATAAACTTCTCCTACTGACCTTCAAAGCTCTTCACTGCCTAGCTCCTGCCTATCTCTCCTCTCTCATCTCACACTATCGCCCCGCTCGGGCTCTCCGCTCCTCCGATGCCATGCTTCTCGCCTGCCCAAGGACCTCCACTTCCCTTACTCGGCTTCGTCCTTTTTCTTCTGCTGCCCCTTACGCCTGGAACGCTCTTCCAGAACACTTGAGAACTACAAACTCAATCACTGCTTTTAAGACTCAGCTCAAAACTTTTCTTTTCCCTATAGCCTTCAAATATTGAGTTTGTTCTGACTTTACACTGTTGGTTTTGCCCTACCCTGTGCCTGTTTACACTTCCCTGTGCCTGTTTGCATTCTCCTTCCCTCTTTATTGTTTACTACAACTTATTAGATTGTAAGCCTATGCGGCAGGGTCTTGCTATTTACTGTGTTATCTGTACAGCACCATGTACATTGATGGTGCTATATAAATAAATAATAATAATAATAAATAATAATAATGTATAAAGCCCTAGATCTCGTTTGCACATAATACTAACCCAATGCGTTTTTAACCCATAGTTTGTTGCCCTATCCAGGCAGGGCCAGCACCAGACTATATTGCGCCCTAGGCAGGCGCGTTCTGAAGCCTCCGCCCCCCCCCCGCTCGCTCGCTCACTCACTGCCCCCTCACTCGCCTGCCCACCCACCCGCTCGCTCGCTCACTCACTGCTCCCCCCTGCCCACTCGCCCGCCCACTCCCTCCAGCTCCTGGCTTTGAAGCCAGGACGCTGGGGTTGGGGGGCGGGGCAGAGGCTTTGAAGTGGCACGCCTGGGTCGCGGAGCTGGAGCGCATAGCGTGTGAAAGCTGGGCTGGGGCGAGGTGAGGCGGCGATGACACAGGGTGGGGACGCCGACGCCGCGGGCCAGCCCACCAGCCCCCTCACAGCCACCGCCGCCTCTGGGACGTGAGGATCCACTGCCGCCACCGCTGCTGCTGAGGGGCCGCCGAGGCCGCCCCCCGCCCAGCTGCCCCTGCTGCTGCTGCTCCCCCCCACGGGCCGGTCAGCTCCAATCCCAGCATCCTGGCTTCGAAGGAGCCAGGACGCTGGGGTTGGGCGGAGGCTTGGGCGGCGGCTTTGGAACAGCACACCCGGAAGCCGCTCTAGGATAGCAGCTTCCGGGTATACTGTTCGGCGCCCCCGTTTGCTTGGCACTCTAGGCGGCCGCCTGAGTTGCCTCTATGGCAGCACTGGGCCTGTATCCAGGGTTTGTTGGGCAGATGATTGAGGAAACCAAGATTTCTTTTCTCAATCCTTGGGTTGCTTGTTTCCCTCCTCCTTTGCCTGCTCCCTTCCTGTATCCTAAAAGCCTTTGTGGCACTATAGTACGGACATGTAGAGTGTCTGGTTGTTGTTGTTGTTGTTTTAACCACTCTGGGTCACTGCCTCTACAAACTCGCAAAACAGCCCATTAAGAGTTCTACGTTCATATGTAACAACAACTAATAGTTTTAACCACCCAGAGTTTACCATTCAACAACAAACCATAGTTTCTCTTTCTGGTTGTTTCTAGTTAACAAACCATGGCTGGGATCGCATAACTCAATAATCCTGAATTCAAAAACCAATACTATAGGTTAACTTTATGTGCAGAACCAGCCTTAGCACAGCTTTAGTAACAAGTTGTTACATGTCGAGAGTTTAGTTTGTGAAGATTTTTTAAAAACTATTTTGATTATGAGACTATTTTTGACAATTACATGCTGTAACAGTTTATCTTGCAGTATTAATAGTTTTATGAGTATAATTTGTATACTCGTTCCTACATGATTAGTTCATCATAATATTATTGTTTTTAAAGGATTAGATATTTATGGCTTATCACAGAATAATAGAATAGTAGAGTTGGAAGGGGCCTATAAGGCCATTGAGTCCAACCCCCTGCTCAATGCAGGAATCCACCTTAAAGCGTACCTGACAGATGGTTGTCCAGCTGCATCTTGAATGTCTCTAGTGTGAGAGAGCCCACAACCTCCCTAGGTAATTGGTTCCATCGTTGTACTGCTCTAACAGTCAGGAAGTTTTTCCTGATGTCCAGCCAGAATCTGGCTTCCTGTAACTTGAGCACATTATTCTATGTCCTGCACTCTGGGATGATCGAGAAGAGATCCTGGCCCTCCTCTGTGTGACAACCTTTTAAGTATTTGAAGAGTGCTATAATGTCTCCCCTCAATCTTCTCTTCTCCAAGTTAAACATGCCCAGTTCTTTCAGTCTCTCTTCAAAGGGCTTTGTTTCCAGACCCCTGATTATCCTGGTTGCCCTCCTCTGAACACACTCCAGCTTGTCTGCGTCCTTCTTGAATTGTGGAGCCCAGAACTGGATGCAATACTCTAGATTAGGCCTAACCAAGGCCGAATAGAGAGGAACCAGTACCTCACACGATTTGGAACCTATACTTCTAATTTATGCAGCCCAAAATAGCATTTGCCTTTCTTGCAGCCATATCACACTGTTGGCTCATATTCAACTTGTGATCTACAACAATTCCAAGATCCTTCTCGTCTGTAGTATTGCTGAGCCAAGTATCCCCCATCTTGTAGCTGTCAGATTAGTCTGACAGGATTTGTTCTTGACAAATCTATGCTGGCTTCTAGTAATCACTGCATTATTTTCAAGATGGTTACAGACTTACTTCTCCATAATCTGCTCCCAAAATTTCCCAGGGATGGGTGATGGGTGTCAGACTGACTGGTCTGTAGTATCCAGGTTCCTCCTTTTTTCAATTTTCCATTTTTTTATTGTTAAAAGATGTTTTTACAATTGTTGTTTTTAAAAGTTATAAAATTATATATATATATATATATATATATATATATATATATATATATTAAAGCTTTGACGTGAAGCTGCCCAGATACCTTTAACCATCTCTACCATGGAAGGCCTGTTCCCTATTCTTTGCTGCTCAATCCTCCTGCTGTTCCCTACTCTTTGCTGCTCAACCACATGGTCCACCTCCAGTTGCCTTGCCTCTGTCAGACCTTGTCTGCAACTCCACAGGCTCAGCCTGGTCTGGATGAACAGAACAGCTTGCTAAAAAAATCCTCTTGAGTCATTGTTTGAATCATAATACTTGCTTTATTTTTATTTAATTTGGACCCTACATGACGGCAGTCCTATATTTTTATCCTGTGTTTGGTGACAGATTGCTTAGGCTGGATTTAACAATCACTGATTAGCAATACTTGATCTTGTTCTTTTTCTGTTTCACCTAGCAGAGGAGGAAGTCAGAAAACGAGGCCATGAACCTCTGCAATTGTTGCCAACATTTATGTTTTCAGACTAGCAATAAGCATTTGTTAATGTTTATATGAACAGTGTGTAGAAAATTTACTGAATTTCTATCTTTATCTCTCTTTTTCTCACATACACATTCCACAATATAGTATCCAATTTTAATTACATACACATGCATGCACGTTTCAGTTTTTTAAATAAATGCAAGCAAGTATTAAGTTTCATCAGTCCAGAAATAACACTGACTTCCATGCCTCTAACTTTCTTGTTGCAACATATTTTTTAAAAACACACTCAGCTAGCTCTGTCATATACAAGATGTTTTTCACAATGGTGGGGGTGTTCTGGTGCTAATTTTGTGCTACACATATCCAGAGCTGCCTTTCACCCTCAGTCCATCCCATGTGTGTCTTGGGCAGGATCTACACTACTGCTTTAAAATGGTTTATAACAGTAGTGACAACTGTTGAGGCCCAGGACACACTCCCTATACAGTCTTCAAAACGTTTTCAAAGTGTTATATCCTTCTTAGTGTAGATCTGGCCCTGTGATGTATTCAGAATGACATCATTCCTGGAATAACTCACTGCTAACTTTGAATAAATAGACCAGCACAGGTATGTAGGGGTGTTATTACAATCTCTCAAGCATTAATGCTTTGCAGAAAGAAAGGGTATTCTTACAGTATTGTAAGTATGAAATATAACCCATATTTCTGCCTGCCCTACCCAAAGGCTTAATTCAGCGATATCCATGTATAAAAGAGTACTACATGGAACTAGTTCTAAACAGGTCACTTTGGTACCAAACTACTACACAGTTTCATCTGCATTAAGATAAGGATAGCCAGTATGTTAGGCTAGCTAATCAGAATGTACCATGCCTGTTAGCAAAGGGTTGGACAGAAAGTAGATATCTAGATGTTTCTGACTTCAGCTTCCAGAATTCCTGACCATTGGGCATGCTAGCGGGGGCTTCTGGGGGGTGCAGATCTACCTTCTGCCCACCCCTGTGTTAGTAAAATCCAACTCCTTGGCATGTGTTTCTCCCAGGTCATATGGAATTCATTCATTACTGACCTGCAGCATAAGATTCCATGTGTAAGATTCCATGGCAGGATCTACACTACTGCTTTAAATGCTTTACAGTTTTGACAACTGTTGGGGCCCAGGACACACTCCATTTACAGTTGTCAAAACTGTTATAAAACGCTTTAAAGCAGTAGTGTAGATCAGGCTCATGTGTGGAGCGCAATGGATCAACGTTAGTTTTAGATATATTCTGTTGCATGTTTTGCACATCAAACAACTTTTCTTCATCCATAATATCTCTATCATAGATCAAAGAAGTTGGTGAGTTTAATAAGCTTGTAAGGCTGGGAGAAAAAAAAATCCATGACCCCCCTGAACAACTGGCAGACACTGTCCAAAATGACAGTGCTGACCATCTTTTAATACACATATGTGGGCATGTAGTGTAGATGACAAAAATATTTGGATCAGGGCCACAGGACCAAGCTTCCTTCTCATCAGAGACATTCCTTCTTGTATGGCTTTAAAGGGAGGTTGGAAAAATTGCTGGAGGAGAAGTCCTGATGGCTATGTACTACCTCCAGTATCAGAGGCAGTAAGCCTATATACACCAGTTGCTGGGGAACATGGATGGGAGGATGCTCTTCCACTTGTGTCCTGCTTGTGGGTTCCTGGTCACTCTCTGATCCAGCATGGTTCTTCTTATGCTACTATGTTCTTATCAGAGAGACAGAGTTCCCACTACCACAGAAGATACTATTATGTTCCAGGTTCAAGCTAGCATTCAGTCTTTAGAGGTCTGCTTTGCTTATCAAGGAAAACTGCACAGGTTTTTTTTTATCAGTATGATGGGTTTTATTGTCCTTTAAATAAAACATACTATGCTTTAAAATTATAGTTAATACCCATGGATAGAGGCGCATAGGAAGCTAATGTATACTGAGTCAAACTATTAGTCCATCTAAGCCAATACTGTTGACACTGACTGGCAGCAGTATTCCAGGGCTTCCAGTATCAATTTTTCCAACCATCCCGGAGATGCCAGGATTTGAACTTGGGGCCATCTGCATTCAAAGCATGTGGTCTACCATTGAGCCATGTCCACCCCTTCCTCTCAGCTCCCTAGTCCTATGGTCTCCCCCACTCCATCCTAAATCTACATTGGTGCCTGCTCCCATTCCTTGCCTGCACATCTCACTGTCCGCTTTTCCTACCATCTCTTTTGTCTCTGCCACTTTGATTCTCAACTCTTTCATGCTGTCCCTCAAGCTTTGAACAGCTTCCCCCTTCTTGTCTGACAAAAGCCATCCCCCACATCCAAATCCCTGCTTAAAATCCACTTCTCTCCAGAAGCCTTCAAGTACTGATCTCTTTGTTGACATCTCTTACCTCCTCACCCCCACCATCTTGAATTAAATTGTCATCCCATTAATTATTATCATCCCATTAATTGTTGTCTTGTGGAATTAGACGTTAAGCCCCTCAGGGCAGGGGCGTTTGTCTTATGTACTTCTAAAGTGCCGTGTACATTTACAGTGTTCTACAAAGATTTTTTCTTTAAATTATAATGTCAGAAGAGCTACTGCAAGTGCTGGTGGGAAAATAACCCCAAAAGAAAATAATTATAATGCGGAAAACATTTCTTCTGAAAAGAATACAAAACTGAACTTCTGAAGCAGATGCTTCACGAGACAAACAAGTTTTAAACAATGCATTTACCTTGACAAAGACCTTTTGTTTCTCTTCCATATTTAAGTTCACTGGCATAAATACCCATGGAACGCAAACCTCCACCTCCTGTAATTCATGGGAAAATATGGAATTTCAGTAAGTTTGGTTGGGTTGAAGTTTTCTTGACAATCAATTTTCACTAGGGTCAGTGAGTTTGAATAGAGAAATATCAGTCCTATAAATCTTTTTTAAAAAATCTTACATGTGATCATTGAAGAAATGTAAAGAATAATTGTTGTTTATTCGTTCAGTCACTTCCGACTCTTCGTGACTTCATGGACCAGCCCACGCCAGAGCTTTCTGTCGGCTGTCGCCACCCCTAGCTCCCCCAAGGAGTCTTGGAGGGCCTACACAAAGTGTCTCTTCCACGGAATGCAGATTCTCCTTCAAATGTTATTTACCTTATTCAGGTACACTGGGAGTGAAGGGGAGGGTTACCATTTCTTTTCCCAGCTATAACCCTTCTAAAAATTCTTCCTATTTGGCTACAAGTGATAGGGAAAAAATGTTCCCATGGATGCCCCAAAATTAGAAAGAAGCTGAGGCCCAAATTTGCACCATTACCACAACCTACTGTGCCATATTTAAGCCATGCTGGGTTGTAGTGCATGTTGAAGACCCTTTTGAATATTCAAGCTGCAATGGTCAGTGGCCATGGCTTATCATGTCATATGAACCCAGTGAGGGTGGCTTATGGAAGGGTTTAACCCTTATTGGGTTTGCACAACATGATAAGCGATAGAGTAACTGCTTGCTATGGGATGAATATTCAGAATGGTCGCTGGCACAGTAAACTCCAGCAATCATATGAAACCGCGATCATATGAAGTTATCATTGACCCTGTTCAGATGACACGTTAAGCCATGGTTGTTAAGCATTTTGAGCTAAATGTTATGGCTTAGCATGTCGTATGAACCATGACTTAGTGCATCATGAAAACCATTGCTAACCATGGTGACTACATAACCATTTGCGGAAAAAGGGTTAGTGGCCTAACCATAGCTTACCATGTTGTCTGAACAGAGTATCTGTATGATCAGATTTAAAATATCTATTATGTAATTTCTTCACAGGGATACCCTGGTTAGTTTCAGGACTGCAGCATATGGGAAGAGGGGATTTAATACATGCCATAGTCTTTGTTGAAATTGTCACCCCACAACAAGCTGATATTTGCTGCAGAAGGGAAGCTGCTATTGGTGCCAACTACATGTTCATGTTTAATGTATTTATAAAGTACTGTCCTAAGTATAATAGTTAACCCAATCCTGGTAGACTGGGAGAACAGGATTTAATTGTGAACATTGCTTTTGGCAGTTTCTTTACCTATAAATGAGGTAAATAAACCAACAAGCCAAATATACTGACTTGTGGAATATACATTGTTTTAGACTAAACCTCTAGACTAAAAATTCACTAATGTATTATTTCAGTAGCAACTTACCAGCAGCGTCCAAGGAATATATAGCAGACTTTTTTTTTAAAAAAATCACTGAACATTATGGGTGCCATTTCAGTGGGACAAACAATGGTGACAATGCATATAACTAATGAGATGAACAAAAATATAGATAGTCCTTAATGACACCAAAGAATCCCCCACAACAAACACACATACACGCACATCTTCCTGAAATGATACCAAAGCTGAATAAAGCTGAAATACTGTATGAATTTACCTGGGAGTAAATCTCCTTTATTTCAATAGGGCTTACTTTTGAGGATATATGTATAGGATTGCACCTTAAGAACCTTTTAAAAGAATGGCACAACAATAGTAAAAAAAGAATTAATATAGGATATAAATAATCATGAATCATTCGCTGAAGCTTTACAAATTTTAATGATCTCATGTGCTGTTGGAGAGGAAGACTAATAAAAAGGATGAGAGCACATTTGCCATAACCCTTTTACTGATAAGAATGTCAAGTGATAGACTCAAGTGTTTGTTAGTTTGCAGATGTCTTACTTTGTAAGGGCTGACCTGAAAAGAGCATTATTGTATGTTATTTTGGAGCACCTCAAATTATGCTAAGCTTGTCAC